>NC_136067.1:1592734330-1593934330 GCF_964261635.1 Lissotriton helveticus | reverse complement strand
CAGCTCACCTGGACGAAGACAACTAGGGGGCGGTCATCTTAGTAGATCTGTAGGCTACATTTGATACAAGGAATCATTAGATTTTGATTTTAAAACTTCAGAGTTGTAAATGGGTGGTTAAGACCAAGGATGGCTCTCATCCTTCCTCGCAGATTCAAATGGAGTAATACTACTGAGTCCTTTCAACTCACAACCTAAAGTGTTCAACTGTACAGTACTGTGAGGCTCCTCCTTGAAATGTTTCCTTTTCAGCCACTCTCTTAGACCATTGGATAGTCCAATGTGTGGCTTTGAGCTATTGAGCTATCTATCTAACTATCTAGCTCTCTGTCTATCTCACTGTCTATCTTTCTGTCTGTCTATCTCTCTATTTTTTTGTATACATATACATATACATATGTACATGTACATATGTGTATAAATATATATATATATCTATATACATAGATATATATATATATATAATTTTTTTGGCGAAACGCGTCTGTTGGAGGGATAGGGGGTCTGTAAATAAACACTTTGGAATCGGAGATCTGCGTGCTTTCCTTCTTAACATCGGAATGGATGCTAATGTGTTTTTAAAATATATATATATATATATATATATATATATATATATATATATATATATATATATATATATATATATATATATATATATATATATACCCCTGTTATGGTTAGTTCAGCTAACTATAACTCGCGCGCCCGCAATGCACTGCTGATGACGTCATATATTACATCACTCATGACATGGTCAGTGACATCACTCATGCTATCACTGATGACATCTCAAATGACATCACTGATGACATCATCCAGTGAATGTGTGTCTTTCTGAAAAATTTATATTTTTTGTATATTATATCTAAAAGTCGATGGTAGAATAAATGAGTAAATAAGTGTCTAAATTGATGTTTTTTTTTGTAAAATTGATGGTATAACTGACTTATTAAGTGTATCTTAGTGAATACATGTATTAGCGAGTAATGTTTAAATATTTAAATATCTGTATCGGTGTCTCACTTTGTGTATAAGTGGCTGCATGGGTTGGTGAGTAGCTACATGAGTGTGTATATGGGTTATTAGTTGGTTTTTTGAGTATCAGTATGAGTGTCTGTATGGTTCGGTGGGGGATATTACTTAGCGCATAGATGCATGAATGAGTGACTCACTGCTTTTATGTGTTTTGAAGACAGCATGTGTGTCGGACTATATGGGTGGATGAGTGTGTGTATGGGTGTGTTAGTGAGTGAATGACTGTCTCAATAGTGTCTTTATGAGTAAGTACATATGTTTTAAACTAGTATATGTGAGTATTGATGTATATAAATGAATATATGTGAGAGTGAGAGATTGGAAGAGTTCCTGTAAAAATAAATATGTGTTTCTATAAGTGATTGTTTAAGAGAGTAAGTATGTGTACGTTTCCGTAGAAGTAAGTGTAGTGGTGTGTGTATAGCTGTATATGCAAGCAAATGGATGTTTGATAGTTTATTTGCATGTGTGAGTATGTGTGTGAGTAACTCTATGGATGAGTATCGGTGTGTAACAGGATGTATAGGTGTATGAGTACATATGATGAGTGAGTACATGTATGAGTGACTATATAGAACTGTTGGTGAATGAGTGGATGTGTATGTAGAGGTTGGAATTACTGAATAGGTTGTTGTAACTGGTATTGGTATCCCCATTTTTTTGAAAATGTTAGTTTCTATTTTTGAATGTGTGTATCAAAGGTTATATTAGGGTTAGAGGAGGTCTGCCACTCTTTCACAAGGATGATGTCATCAGTGATGTCATCAGTGATGTCATTTGAGATGGCATCAGTGATGTCATGAGTGATGTCACTGACCATGTCATGAGTGATGTAATATGTGACGTC
This sequence comes from Lissotriton helveticus, assembly GCF_964261635.1. NCBI lineage: Eukaryota > Metazoa > Chordata > Amphibia > Caudata > Salamandridae > Lissotriton > Lissotriton helveticus. Next base: position 1,593,932,445 of record NC_136067.1, on the reverse strand, counting down.
ATCAGCAGTGCATTGCGGGCACGAAAGTTATAGTTAGCTGATCTAACTATAACGGGGAAATTTCAATGGTTTTGTATGAGTGAAATGTTCAGGTAACTATAACATGTGTGAAACCTATGTTTTTTTCAGTGAATTTCTAAAGTTTTTTAAATGCTAATTCCTAACTATAACGTGGCTGAAACCTATGGTTTTTTCAGTGAATTTCAAAGGTTTTGTAAATGATAATTTTTAAATGTATTAATTGTTATATTTTTTATACTGATTTACTATATTGTTTTAAAGTATTTATTTTTAGATATTTTATTTTTTAAATTACATTACATATTTTAATATAAATTGAAAAAAAATGTTTTTAAAAATTTTGAAATTGTAATATTTTTTTTTAAATGTTTTTTTAATTTTTATATATATATATATTATATAGCAGCCAATGATGGCAATTCCCCCTAGAATGTGAGTATGTCTATTTGTTGTCAATTGTCATTTCTTCTTCCATTATTTCCAAATTTTATATTTTTTTGCACATCCTTATGGTGGTGTATTCTTCGTAGTTTTCTGTCATCTCTTTCTTCTACAGTTTTTCTGTTATTCTTTTCTTTACTATTTCTACACCCATTATCTTGGTGTTTTTATTGCAGTCATGGCTTTATTTATCCCTTTTTTTCAAGCCCCCCATTTTCTTATATTCTTGATGCTGACTGAGGCGTGCTTCCTCTTACACTATAACTGCGAGACCTATTTACTTATGGATCCCACTAGTGTAGACTGGTTTTTATTGTTTCACTTGGTATGTCTAATGATATGGATATATACATGAACCAATTGTTTAGTTTTTTTCTTAGCGCGGACTTATTCCACGTGTCTCTTTGCAGAATTTTAGATAGTTCCTTTGCATCGCATGATTTTCACTACTACAAGATGCCCGCCAGGCTTTAGTCCTTTTTTCATTGTTTTACCCCATAGAGTAGAAAGACAGCGCTTCCGTCCTCATTTTAATGAAGCGGAAGTGATTCTGTGTACTTCATCGAGGTTCTGTAGTTTTTGGCTTGGTCCAAGATTCTTCGAGCGTAGGAAAGGAGTATTCTATACATTTGCTTCGCAGGTTATTTACGTTATTTTGCTTCATCTGACTATATCGAGGACCCTTCGTTTGTTTTGTCATTTCCCATAGAGTTTAATTCATCTTGGATTCGAAGTTTGACGAATTGAGTTGTTGCCGATCGTGCACCAGAGGTATTGGTGTTCCGGTTGTTTGACTGTTGGGAAACTCCATGGACTGTTGTTCCTTGATGGTTTTCTTCCTTTCAGGAAGTTATTGAGTATGTCTATACCTTTTTTGTTTCCTCTCCTTTTACAGTGTTACGGGTTGTTTTCCATTGCTATATTGAGTATCTTTGTCCTGAACATGGTTGTTTTATTTTTGTATTCCTGCACTAAAATAGGCATACAAGAGTAATTCCTTGTTACACATGAGGTTTTTTTCATTAGCGTTCTGTCCTAATATATTTGTCTTTTTCTATCGGTATCATTTTTGGTAACTGTTTTCTTTGTAATCACAACACTAGCGGTGTTCTTTTTACTGGGCATTTAAGGTTGTTTATTGGCAGCATTCCAGTGGCTATTGATTTCTTCTCATGCATAATCACTTGGGGTGTCTTTTCTTTAGGGTTTTAAGGTTTATTATGATAATTGACGTCAAACAGTCATTCGAGTTTCTTCACTTCTTGTATACTGACTGTTTTCCCCACGGCATCTACAGGACATGTTCTTTGCATTACTTTTTCAGTTTTGGCTACAATATACATATGTGGTTTTGTTTTTTATATTCACAGTGCCCCCGAAGAAGGGATTGCATCCCGAAATGCATTGGGCTTGAGCAAGAATTACGACCGTATTTTGTAATACTTATGATTGTGATTGTCCAAACACTATTGATTTTGTGTACATGTTATTAAGTATACATTGACAATTGCTGTCACAGTTTTTCATTTTTACCCAGTACAAAAGTCAAGTACTCCAATTCGTGAGTTGTGTTCTTCTGTTTTTCTATGTTGATCATCAGAGTGAGTATAACTTTATTGATACATTGTTGACTACATTTTTTGCCTTTAACATTAAGTAATAATGAGATACGTTAATCCCAGCAGTGTGCCTGGCATACAGATGGTAGTCCATCTGCACAGTTCTTTATTTCTATAGAGGTTGGCAACCTCTCTACCAGGCAGCCCGCATCTGTTTAATATATTGTCTAGAAAAATGTTTCATTTTTGAATACAGGGAGTGCGAAGATCATCCAAAATTATTGTTGCCTATATCTGTTGCTTCATATATATATATATATATATATATATATATATATATATATATATATATATATATATATATATATATATATATATATATATATATATATATATATGAATATATATTATCTACAGGTAGTCCCCAGTAGGTATTTATAGTTAGGAGGTAGTTTCCATTGAAAGAGCGTTTTCTGTTTTATCAATAAATTTGGCATTGTTTGACGAATCCTTGTGAAAGTTCAAAAACTTGTTTGACGCTCAATTAAGCTGCTATCTTAGAAGTTTTGGAGTGATCCGTCAAGCGGGGGCTGAGAAAAAAGGGAGGGGGGGGCTCCCAAAACACTGTTTGTTAAATTTCATAGGAACTTTAGTCACGGCTACAGCCCGAACTGCTGAACGGAATTACACCAAATTTGGCAGAAAGGTAGCTGTTGGTCCAAAAGCACCCTTTTGAGATTTGGTGTAAATCCATTCAGTAGTTGTGAGGTAATTTAAAGAAATTACCAGTTGTATATTTAGGGAAGTGGAGGAACCGCGAACCCTTCTGATCTCATACTGAATGTTGGCAGCCATCTTGTGACTGGGTTGAAACGAGTCACAGAAAAAACATTGACAAAAAGAAAGAAGGCAGGATAGAAACACCTCCCACCCTGGGCCTCTTTGGGGCGTCCCACAGAGATCCTGCAGGGCACAAAAGTTATTTTTTTTAAACAATTTCATCAGGATTCACGCTGGAAGAAAATGCTCTCGCGCTTAATTTCTAGTTGGTCCCTGGGTGGGCCAGGCCCCAGGGGACATTTAAAAAAAGGAGGTGGTGCACCCCCCCACACCTGGGGTTTATTGATGCCCTGGGTACTACCACCTCACCGGGGCTTGAATTTAGAAAAATTTGTGGAAGGCCCATACGGACTCCCCCGCTGCCCCGGGGACCACCACATCCCAGGGGCTTTTTAAATTTTTTATATGGGGGGCCTCTCGGACCCCCTCAGCCCCAGGGACCACTACCTCCCTAGGGCTTTGATGATAAGTAATGAAGGGGGCCATGTAACCCCCCCTGCAGCCCCGGTAACCGCCACCTCCCTGGGGCTTTAATAATAAGTAATGCGGTGGCCACGCAGACCCTCCCTCCCACAGCCTCGGGGACCGCAACCTCAATGGGGCATAGGTTCAATTGAATGTGGGGAGGGCAAGTGGCCCCTCGGAAGCTCTGGGGACCACCACCTCCACCGGGCAAATTACAAGAAAGGAGGGGGCCACACGGTCCCCTTCTGGAGCGATGCGAAGCCCTGGGTACCACCACCCTCCTTGCTATGTCCTGGGGTGCCCACTCCTGGGTCATAGCTGTTTCCTATGGCTTGGCAAGAGCTTTACTGCTCTGGCCAAGTTATATCAAACGTAGTACTGCTTAGAGCAAGCGAGAGCATAAAATATGCTCTTGCTTGCTAGAAGTAGAGCAAAATTGCTTATACAGAGAGGGAGATGCAAGTTAGCATGTCAAAGCAATGCCGGCTCCCACAGGAGGCGGGGTGCCGACAAGGTCCGACCAGGGCACCCCACTAGTTGTCTGTCCCCAGGGAATGTGCTCCCTGGGGCCAAAATCTGCCCAGGATGGAGGCTTCTTGGCCCCCTCTCCCTTTAATGTATAAAAACAAAAAAAGCAGGGCCCCAAGGGAAGGAATTTGCGCTGCCCAAATTGGCCCAGGGAAGGGGGGGGCACACAGCCCCCTCCCCAAATCCATTTTTCAAAAATGGTAAAATCTTTTGGCAAGTTGCCGGTGGCCTACCCCCCTTTCACTACCTCTCTGCAAAACACTCCTCCTGGCACACTGCTGGTTGGGGTATGAAGTCCCCTTAGCTCCAGAAGGTCCTTGGGGGCTAAATACCCCTCCTGTTACTTCCAGAAAGTCCCACACTGCAGGATTGCTGAGAGGTCTTCCGATGCTACACCCCCTTTCTCCACCACTCTGCAAACATGCCTCATGGCACACTGCTGGTGGGGTGCTGACGTCCCCTTGGCTTCTGAGGGTCCTTGGGGACTGACTACTCCTCCTGTGACCTCCAGTAAGTCTCACATAGTGGGATTGATGTTAGGGTGTCAGAGGCTTTGCCCTCTTTCTCCCCAACTCTGCAAATGTACCTCCTGGTGCAATACAGGTTGAGGGATGTAGTCCTCTTGGATGCTGTCCTCTTGGATGCTGATGGACATTGGGGGCCAAGAGTCCCTCCTGTTATCTCCAATAAGGACCTCACAGCAGTATTCCTGAGAGCTGGTCAGAGGCCCCGTCACCATTCTCCACCTCTCTGCCAACACGATTACTAGTTAAAAAACCATTGATATTCAATTAAAAATCCAAAGGTTACATGAACGTTATAGCTAGGAAATAGAATTAAAAAACGGTAGACATTCACTAAACAAAACATGGTTGTGCATGTGGCTGTATGAGTAAGTGAGTGGGTGTGTGAGTGCCTCTATGGATGAGTGAGTGGGTATATGAGTAGAGGTATTGGTCTATGAATGGGTATGTGAGTGGTTGTTTGTGTGTCAGTGGGCATACAAGAGGTTCTATCTGGTGTGAGTGGGTGTGTGAGTGGTTCTGTGGCTGATGTCATCAGTGATGTCATTTGAAATGTCATCAGTGATGTCACTGACCATGTCATGAATGATGTAATATGTGAGGTCATAAGCAGTGCAGTGTGGGCGCAAGTTATAGTTAGCTCAGGTAACTATAACTGCAGAATTTCACTGGTTTTGTAGGAGTGAAATCTGAGCCTACCTATAACTTTCCAGTAACCTTTGTTTTTTTCAGTGAAAATAGATATAGATATTACACAGTGGTGGTCTCCATTGTGTAGTTATAGTTGGGACCTAGATTCCAAAGGAAAATTTATTTTTTTAGTTTGCTAATAATTTTGGTGCTGGTTGACAAATCTTCATGAAACTTTCCACAAAAAAGTTTAAGCCAACACAGCTCCTTCCTTGAAAGTTACAGGGTGATCCATCAAGTGGAGGATGAGAAAAAAGAGGGCTTTTCAGTGCATTTTCACCATGCAATTTTCAATAGAAAAATTGAACAGCGATCCAGCCAACACTGCTGAACGGAATAATACCATATTTGGCAGAAATCTAGATCTTGATCCAGGAAGCGTGTTTTTTGTGATTTGGTGTAAATCTGTGCAGTGGTTTTTGGGAACGTAAGGTTCAAAATGTATGTCAAATGTGTGTCAAATGGTATATAATGCAGGACGGTATCACTGTGGAACTACTGTGGAGTATTGCAGTACAGCAAGCTCAAAACACGAGATCTGATTGGCTGTCTGTAACCTGAAGGAAATGTTGCAACTGCCCTTTGATGACTGGATGACTCGTCCCTTTGTCATAGGAAATAAAATAAGGAATAAGGGGCAGGCTAAAGGGTACCCAGAGCCGGTGACCATGGTGGGAGGGTCAAATTAGAAATCCTTTTTATTGCAGGTTCATGGCATCATGGTGCTACCGTGGCACCCAGCTTGGCCCCTGTGAAAACTTGCTTAAGTACTGTGGTACCACAGCGCAGTGGGAAAAAAATTGTGGAGGCCTTGGGGTGTTGGCGGACCATGGGGGTTGACAAGCAATGTGTAGTAGGGCACCTGTGAGGGTTTGGGTTTGTAGTCTTGCCTCAGGCCAAAGGCTGTGTATGGCCCAGGGTTGGTCACCAATGGGGGCTTTGGAGCAGGACCTGATCACAGGCAAGACGGCTCTGTGCCCAACCCCACATCAAGGGCTAAAGTGCCATTATAGTTAGGTGAAAATGTTGGTTTAAATGTAAAAAATGTACATTAAAGAAACACTGAAACTCACATCAACTGACGTAAATGTAACTCATGCACTCATTCTACACTGCTTATGACCTAACATATTACATCACTCATGACAGGTTCTATGACATCATTGACAACATCCCTAATGGCATCTGAAATTACATCACTGATGACAGCACTGTCATTATCTAAATCAACACCTTTGGATTTAATTCCAGAAACAGATACTGGTTGAAATCAGCATGTGTGGCAAACTATATTATGGGTTCCTTCTTTTTGATAAGGAAGTAACAAAGTACGTTTCCACAAGAGTTTTTAAGATCACAAAACCATGCCTTCCTGAGGAGTAGAAACAAAAGGCTGGGTGTCAGAGCCTTCAGGGTTTTGTGGCTGAACTTTGCATTTCGGAAAAGGCGGAAACCTTGACTGCAACTTTTCTCCGGATTTCTTTGCCAATGGTAGATTGTTTGGTATAGTTTTTTCCCACTCTGTATCGCCTACAAAGTCTACGAGAGTTAAACCGCTTAACTGCGGCGCAAATTCTGCCGTGGTGAGGCAGTTTGAAAGAGTGGCCGGGGCCACGTCGACCAACGGGCGTGTGCAGCACTACCAAGGTAGTGCTTGCAACAGCTGTTGGCCGACGAGCGCAGTGAAGGGGTTAAGTGCACTTAATAAACAAATGAATATAAACCTAAACATAATTATTCTGCTTGCCTCAGTTAACCCCTATTCACCATTTAAACCATCTTAGAATTTTGTGGGACGTATTTTAGAAATGAAAGGACGCTTTATACTTTGCCTGCATTTTGAAGCATGAAGATTGACTGTTTTTATTATTTGCAGACCGATGCTTCAGCTATTACTGACCATCTGACCTTTGTGTAACTGAAGTTGGGGAGACGTGTTAAGCAAAGGCAATCCAGATGGATGCTGTTATGTTCATTATTTAAATTTGTTCCCACATTTTGGTGGATCATTTTGATTTGAAAGAAGGCAAAAATACATTTATGAAGAACTCATCATAAAGGAAAATGCATTTTGCGTTGCATTGACCATCATTAAGAAACTATTATGATGAATAATCGAATACAGAAAATCCTTAACAGCCTAACTTCCTACCTTTTCTCTAACCATATTCGGAAATGTAACCACATAAATCCCAACTGTACACTTAAAACAGTCACCGTAGACATAACCAGAAGTACAATCACTATCTCTGCACTAACAATATCCTTAACCAATGCCCTCATTCAAAACTATCCCTAAACAAAACCTCAAGACTGACAAAACCTCAAGATTGACCTTAAAGTTTATAATTCACCTAACACAACCCTAAACCATCAAATAACTGTAGTCATAAATGTAAACTATACTCTGACCCTACAAAGCTGAAATCATAAGCTGCAAGAAAATACTTTTAAATTTTAATTTTTTCGCATTTACTTTTATCATCATTTTTTTGGCATATATCTCTTTAGTGTATGTTACAAATGGGAACACGTGTGATCTGTCTCAGCTCGAATTTGAGGTTACGTCTACACCAAAATGAGCATATCATTCAGTCATATGAAAGGAGGATTCGAATGGGGTCCTAGATCTGTATGCTCAGGTTAAAGAAACAGAAAATCCACATGTGGATTTGGAATATAGGATAAATGAACCGTATACATTTATGTGTGAAGAATATCTTCTGAAATAACAGATGTGGCTTTATTGACGCCAATAATGGCACTAAGTCAGCATGATTTTCACATTAATTTCATTGTTTTTTTATATTGTTTGGGTCATAAATCAAACTCAATATTTCTTTGAAAGACTTAATCACCTTGTTACAAAACTGGGTACTTGGAACCAGGAGTAAAGCCAGGACTATGCCCTAATGCATGATGTCGATAAATGCTTAACAAGGGGTTGGCCTAATAGGTGCAGACTGTCCTCCCATGTAGATACTTGTAAGTAGGACTTACGCCAGTGATGGATTCAGTGAAGAGGTGCACAGCACTCAATCAAACACTGCTGACTCCCGCCCTACGTACATGTAATGACCCACTTCAGCGATGGCGGTCTAAAGGCGCAAAACCTACCACTTCAGTAAAGTGCTTCCGCGGTCTCAAGTTGTGGGGCTTTTGCCCGTGGAGCCAGAAATCAGGGCTCCATCAGCCTCTTCCCCAAGCCAACAAATAATTGCAACAGTAGCAAGTTAAGAAACAATGTTACAACCATTCTATTTGCACCGGTGCTTAGCTGAAAAGGGAAGCCCAGCAAATCCAACAGACAAACATGGCTTGGAGCATGCTTAGGACGGTGCAATGAATATCTATTCACCCCCTTTGTTCAAGTTAATCACAAAGAGAATAATGGACTGGGAGATGGGGTACTCATGATCCGCGTCTTATTTGATATGCACTTTAGCTGCTTCTTTTCATCCTCTTTGGCCATAGCGCTCTCAAAGACTTTCTTAGAAATTTAGGATCAGGTTTTCTGCAGACACTGAGGCCTACATCTGAATACCCTCAGATCTGGAGCTTCATATTTGCTTGATGCCACCTCTAAGCTGAAAAAGATGGCTCCAGTCCCTCCATGGCAGCTTGAAAGACTCTCTGAACTACGTCACAGGCTTAATCTACATAACAAACATTAGACTGATTTTGGCCAACGTGCATTGGAGCCATGCATGTGAAGTTGCTTCACTTTTACCTCTCTGTGATGCTATGTTATTATGTTATGTTATATGTTTAATTTAACCGCACATTATATGATTGGTATAGCCTTGCAACCCTAACTTAATCACACCTTCTCTCGCTGTTATCAAGGGTTCCATCGCAGACAGGCGTCTGTATTATAACTTACAGGCCTCAGCGTTTTGTGGCCCAGTTAGTTTACGGCTGATGTTTTTTGTTGTCGAAAATTCTATTTGCTGCGAAGTTTTCTGGATGTGGCTGTCGGACTTGACCTGGTGCGTATATGCTGTCCGGGTTATTTGTCTGGCACATTGCTCATCGGGTTGTTAGTTAGCTAAACGTATAACATTCCAAAGCTATCAGTCTTAAGAACAATAACGAGGAAAACATCTGCACATGTAAAAAAATGTCTTTCAGCGGAAAGTAATCTCAGATAAAACAGAATACACATTTTTTCTTTTTTAAATAATGGCGCTTTCCAGCTTTGTTTATTCTATATACACAATTATTATTTTTATGGAGGATGCCTACTATTCCTGCAGCATTACCTTTTGCTGAGGTGATGATGACAGACTTGCCTAGCAAATGCGCTCCATGATTCCTTTGAGTGGACAAATTGACTTATGAGATACTGAGCTCCAGTTCCATATGTACAGTATAGATGTAATAGAATCCCAGGTTTTTCTGTGTGAAAAATTAACATTATTCTTATTAGACAAACATTTGCACAGAATCTTACTAGCAAGGACGTACCCTATAAGTTTGCGGGAAGAGTCAGAAAGAGGCATGTCCTTTTTGCAGGAGCAATCTTTTTGTTACAGAAAATACCTTCTGGTTTGCATAATCTTTATCATGTTTTTTAATTATTACTTACAGCAGGATGGTAAAACACTGAAGGTAAACAGTGAGTTTCCTCAAATGTTTTTGTGACTTGACTATAATGTCTGTTTCTTCTTTTGTGCAAAGGATTTCCCATCCCTGTAGTTGACGGGACTTTTCCAACCCAGTCCCTTAACAGGAAGGTGAACTCTCCATTGAGAAAAAATTCACCTTTTCACTCTTGCGTTGTCAGCCAACAAAAAGAACAACGGGCATATGTACAAGCGAATGGCGGAGCGTGGCATTAGGCCCAAAATGCTAAAGCCACGCTCCTCCATTCTGAAAACGCAGGGATGAACCGTATTTACAAAGATACGGCCCATCCCTGCTTTTCCCCTCTGGTAACTCTAACTATCCAACTCTTTCCCTACCGTTGCACTCTTTGGAGTGGGAATAGTAATGTTTACCCCTCTGCTATCCAACACTTTCCCTACTGTTGCACTCACTGGAGTTGGAATAGTAAGTTTAATTATTTTGCTATCCAACGCTTTCCCTACTGTTGCACTGATTGCTTTGGGCAATTTAAGTTTAAATATTTTTTTTTATAGTTTAATGTTTTAATGTTTTAATTTATTCTAGAATGTTTATTTATATTTTACATTGTGTATGTATATATATATATATTATTGTATAATTTAAAAAATTTAAAATAAATGAAAGATAACAGTTTATTAAATATGAATTAAAAATAACAGTTTATTAATTATTTTAAAGTAAATACATATATCTATAACTAATAATTAAATAACAATCGTTATTTAATACCCAACCTTTACTCCTTTAAAAGTAAAAACAAAACACAAGAAAATAAACATTTACCCAAAATAAACATCAAATAATTATCATTAACTAACAACTATATATTAATTAATTAAACACAATGTACAACCCACCCTTTACTCCTATAAACACCACAACACATACATAAAATTAATTACACATTACCATAATTAATAACCAAATAAATAATTAAAACTAATTAACAATTAATTATTAATTATTCAATTAAAAATAATTTACTTCCAACCCTTTACACCTATAAAAACTACCACACAAAAAGATAATGAATTACACAATTACCAAAATTAATTACAAATTAATTAATTAAAATTAATTAACAATCAATTATTAATTCAAAAATTAAAAATAAGTGTCTTCCCACAACTTACACCTATAAACACCACAACACAAATTTAAAATATTTACACAATGACCATAAGTGTTTACCAAATCAACTAATTAAAATTAATTAACAACCATTTATTAATTAATTAATAGTTAATTCAATTACATATGTAACACTATAACATCTCAATTAAACAAATAGTAATAAATAAACATGTATCAATAAATTAAATAGAATTAAGTTACTTTTTTGTAACGCACCAGAGGCTTTTTTACTGCCCCATATTTACAAGGTCATGTGAAGCCACCCAGCATGGCTTTTTGTGTCCTTGTAAATACGGGCACTTTTCACGCAGCACTTTGCGTGAAAGGGCGTGTCATGGCTGTTCCTGTGGGTGTTCCCATGCAACACCAATGGCTTCTGCCACATTACCAGATATACAATCTTTCGGAAACATGGGAATGCGTCAGAATGCTACGCCTCCCAGGGGAAGGGCAAGGAGCCTCAACGAGGAGAAATGTTATAATTTGTTCTTGCTTTTTCCTCTTTCTATGTGTGCAGCATTCTGCAGCACACATAGAAAGACAAACAGCCTGATTCATGTACATGCCGTTTTGCGTGTCCCTAATAGCGAATCATAGCGATTCGCTATTGAGGACACGCAAAACGGCATTCATGTAGGAATTGCTACTTAAATAGCGATTCCTACATGTTCTTTATTTGCGAGTAGCAATTTGCTACTCGCAAATACTCCCCATTCATTCCTATGGGCCAAGAGGCCCATAGGAATGAATGGGGATTTGCGAGTAGCAATTTGCTACTCGCAACTAAGATAGCGATTTTAAGGGTGCCAGGGGTGTCCAAAGGACGCCCTGTAGCACCCCTAAAATGCACTTTTGGACAGGTGTTGCGCACACACATGTCCAAAGGACATGTGTGTGTGCTACATGCAACTTTGAAAAATGCTTTTAAAAGCATTTTTCTGAGTTTTTGCTATTTACCGACAGGTCTGACCTGTCGGTAAATAGCGGCCCCAAAAGTTCAAAATCGCTATTTCTTGATGTTTCATGAATAGCATTTGAGGAATCTCTATTAGAGATTCCTTAAATGCTATTCCTCGCATATTTGCGACTTCTTAAATAGCGATTTTTGCATTTGGTGTCATGAATACCAAATGCAAAAATCGCACTCGCAAAGGGCCAGATTCTCAGAATCTGGCCCTTTGCGAGTGCAATTTACCTACATGAATCAGGCTGTAAATCACCTCTTATGATTGCTTTTATGCAGGAGGCAAGCGTGCCTGCATTGGCGCATGGCAGCCATTTGTGTGCCAGCACAGGGATGCGACATATCATTGTAAATATGAGGCGTCCATGTGCTTTGAAAGTGACTCAGTGCGGCCCACCCAAATTGCTTGAGGTGCTTCGCAGAGTCACTTTCTTGTAGATAAGGCCCAGCATTTTCTTTCAGCTTTCCCATATCGAGGGGGATGGTTTGAGAATCTTCCCCCGGCCTTTTTGATCATATCTCCAGACAAAGCATATTGCACTTTTCTCCTCTTCTGTGCACTTGATCAAATAATAAGATCACATTTTATACTTCTGCGCTTGTGCAGTTTTAATTCATACCATGAATGTTTTAGCTTTATACTGAATCTTGACTCGCCAGAGATTTGTCATGCTGTTATAAGTTTCATCATAAGATAACTTCTTAATATGAAGAGATACTGTTAATTGGGCTATAATGGGTGGCTGGTCCTGAGCTTACCTAATATTATAGATGTATGTGTTTAATGAATTGTTTTCATTTGTCTAGTGTATGAAACTAACTATAACTATTATGTGTTTTGTGCTATACTCTTTTATGTCTTTTTTTAAGCTGGATAAAGTTTTATGACTGACTGGTATTCATGCATTCATCTTTAAATGCAATCTAATGGTTTTTCTCTGCATACAAACAAAGCAGCTTATTATGCTTTACACATATTTTATATGCCTTTTTTCACCAACATTGTAACCTTTTTACAGGGGTAGGGTGGTGTTTTTCATATTATTTTCCTGTAATACCCTCTTGTTTTGTTTTTGTTTTCTCCCTGTGCCTCTTTGCCCATTAGTCTTAAGTGCTCTTTGGCCTAGCCTCGTTATTTGCCCAAAGCTCTGCTAGGCAGTCACTTGCCTGTGTTTCTTTTCTTTGCTTTGCATGGATTCTGTTTTAAGCAACCTGCACAGCTTCTGGAACAATGATCAAACTAACCGCAGAGTTACTTCTATTCACCGTCCAGGCCAATGGTGTATCAAGGATCTAATTGGCCCTGATCCACAGAACCGTCTTTCTCGTGTGTGAAAAAAATGAAATAGCCACAATTAAGTGGATTAGGCACCTCAGGACCTGGGGCATCGGTGCCTTAATACCTGCTGCACTAATGCTAAACAAGTCCCTTGCCCCTGCTGTGACCAGCTAGTATCACTTGCAGCAGCCAGTGGTTGACTCTCCTGTGAGCTGAGTGCTAGTGTTGATGCATGTTGAGAGTTTCTCACCTCACAGTTGTTCAGCTGAGATATTTCTGCTCAGACCCATTCTCCTGTGAGAGGAAAAAAAGCATGATGGGGTATATCAGCAACAACCGGCGATAATTATCGCTAAGCGCACTTAGCGCTAGGATAATTATCGCCGGCTATCGCTGGATTCTATCGCGGAGATAGCGTGCTATCAGCAACGCTTATCTCCAAAGCGATAGAAATCCAAGCTTTAGCTAGGAAACTGTGCAATTACCAGTGATAATCGCACTGCGACAGGCGATACCTTGCTGATATGGCAGGGTGGACTTAGCCATAATATCCACCTCCCATTGGATATTATGGCTAAGTCAGCTTTGTAGCAGGCCGTAATGAAACCTGCGTTAAGCATGGTTAGTGCTACTTTTAACATCGTTAAGCAGGATAGCGATATCCTTGTTGATTGGAGTAATGACAGTTAGCGTTTCCATGGAAGTTTGGCAAGGTACGCCCACTTTGTATCTCATTAGAGATGCAAAGCTGGGCGTTGGGAGAAAGGGCGCTAAGGCAAGGATTCACGCGATAGCGTGACCTTGCTGATAAGGCAATATAATTATCGCCACTTTTCACCTGAAAATAGACGCAAAAGCAGCAATAATTGTTTTACGCTGCCTTGATGATATGCCCCGAAGTGTCTTGAACTATAGATAACTCATAAATTATGGTCTACTTGAGGTTATTCTTGCATAATAAAATATACATCTGGCTCGCTTTCCGAGTAACTCCTTCTCATAAGTGATGCCACTGAGAACCCCATAAATAGTAGAAATTAATTCAATGTGATGGAGCACTTTGTGTCGTGCAAATTTCTGGTGCAAACTCAAGTACAGGTTGCACTTAGGAGGATGGACCTTTAGTTCCGATTGAAGCTGACATAACCAGAAAAATGACAGACTATTAGATTTGCATTCCATAAAGGTTTGTTAAAGAATAATCAAAGTTACGAGTTCAAATCATCAAATTAGTTATAAATAAATCACCAAAACATGAATGCAATAGTCAATATAAATAAAAGCTATTCAAAATCATAAATACAAAGACAAACTATTATAACCTCGTAAAAATAAATCAAAGCAGACTCCATTTCCCATGAAGGGAAAACTCTACTCAGCTAAGCTAGGCAGTAAAGTTGGTAAGAAGTCAGAAAGAAGGTGTCAGCATGACAAGTCTGAGTAGGGCAGTATCTATGAATACAATAAAGATACATCAAGTAAGAGGGGAAGGTAGTTGCCCAAAAGTCTAACTCCTTTGGAGGAGAGGAAAGGACCTAGGGGCATATGTAGGTAATTCACATTTTGCGATTCTCAAATAGCGAGTTTTAAGGAATCGCTATTTGAGAATTGCAAAATGGAATGTAGGTAAAAAAATCGCAATTTTTTTGCGAGTCTCTAAAAATTCCTTAATTGCGATGCGCAAATTGCGAATCGGGAATGAGTGTCCCATTAATTCCTATGGGCCAAGAGGCCCATAGGAATGAATGGGGATACATTCTCAAATTGCGATTTTCTATGAGAAAATCGCAATTTGAGAATCGCAATTCCAAGGGTGCCAGGGTGTCCAAAGGACACCTGTTGCACCCCTGGAATGTGCCTGTGGTGCACACACATGCCCTAAGACATACTATTCATAACCGAATCATGGTTGGGGAGGATATGGCTCCAGTCCTGCATGAAGCCATTCCTCTAGGCTATCAAATAATCACCCAAAATTGTATAGCCAAAAAAGGAGGTGGTATAGCTGTTGTATTCAGGCAAACAATACATATCACTAAAGTTGACAACATCTCCATAAAGAATTGTGAGGCTCTTCTAACAAGATGCAGTCCTACACCGTCTTCCACCTGTAACTTCCTGCTCCTTTACAGACCTCCACCTAGCAAAGCAACATTCCCAGACGCACTTCTAGACACAGTTTCAAACCTGATAACAATGCACTCCAACCTATGCGTTCTGGGTGACCTTAACATTTGGTTTGATAAAACCAATATGACCCATCCAAAAACAATAATCACCGGCCTAGACGCATTGAACCTGCATCAGATTGTCCCCAATCCGACACACACTGCTGGGCATATCCTAGATGTCATTTTTGCTAATACTGAACTAGTTACCTTTCAAACTATAACTCCAGTCACATGGTCAGACCACTACTTGCTTGCTTTCCAACATAAAACTACCTTACATCCATCCACCTATCGGCCGTGGAACAAACTCAATTTGGAACACTTGGAAACACAACTAACATCCAGTATAAATCTGGAAACCATAAATTCTGTTCAGAATCTATATGAGTGGCTACAGGGAGCTGTTGACATCCTGATACCACTCAAAACCACACAACCACACAACAGAACAAAAGAAAAAAAGCATCTTGGAGAAACATAGAAATAAAAGACATAAAACAACAAATTAGAAAGCTGCAACGTACCTGGCTCAAAACAAACGCCAAATAAGACAAACTTCACCTACAAAAATTAACAGATTATATAAGTTGGCTATCAAAAAAGCTAAGAAAAGGTACGATTCAGACAGAATTCAAAACGCTAAATGTGCAAATAAAGAATTCTATCAAATACTCAATGAATTACGAAAACCAAATTGCCTAGAAGGAACTCACCCTGTTACTCAAGATTTCACAGACAAACTGGCAAATCATTACACGGACAAAGCAGACACGTTGGACTCGTACTTAGAACAGAAACAAAGCACCAGCACTAACCCTTGTACAAAACAACTTTCCAAGAATGCTCTAATCAAGCCTCTCCGTTCGTTCCAACACATCTCACACGATGAATTTATGGACCTGGTCAAAGCAAGCAGGCCTGCCGGCAGCCCTTCTGACCCCTGTCCGCCACAAAATTTCAAGACAATTCTTTTAACAATCTCTGCTGCCATTTCAGTAAGAAGAATCATCAATGATTCCTTAACTACTGGAATATTTCCAGAAGAACTCAAAAAGTCATACATACGCCCTCTACTGAAGAAAACAAACTTGGACCCGCTGAACCCTGACAAATTCAGACCCATTACAAATGGACCTTTCCTGGGCAAACTGATAGAAAGAGCAGCGTTCGCCCAGATGTCACAATTTATTGAAGAGAATGACATACTTTCAGATTTCCAAACAGGATTCCGTCCGGGAAGAGGCACTGAATCTGCCCTCCTTGCCATCTGGGATGACCTAAAGAATACAGTTGACCGCAACGGGGTTGCTGCGCTACTCCTCTTGGACCTCTCAGCTGCCTTTGACACGGTTGACCATGACACTCTGAAACAAAGACTTTATGTAGCCGGCATAGAGGGAACTGCTCTAGACTGGATCGCGTCCTACCTGCGAAATAGAACTAATGTCATCCACACCCCACCTTTCTCGTCCAAACCGTACTCCACAAAAGCAGGGGTCCCTCAAGGTTCTATCCTCTTGCC
Organism: Lissotriton helveticus; assembly: GCF_964261635.1. Lineage (NCBI taxonomy): Eukaryota > Metazoa > Chordata > Amphibia > Caudata > Salamandridae > Lissotriton > Lissotriton helveticus. The sequence goes on along the minus strand of NC_136067.1, from coordinate 1,593,915,678 downwards.
CATGCTTTTCAACATCTACATGAAGTCTTTACCAGTACTGATCAATAAATTTCACCTCACGTGCTACAACTATGCAGATGGCACGCAAATACTCCTTCAACTGGAATGCCCCAAAGACATTGGAAAATTACCAATCCAATTTTCAGCTGTCTCAGAGCCGTGGATCAGTGGATGACTTGGAGCCATCTCAAATTGAATGCTTCAAAAACTGAAATACTCACGTGTGCCGATTGGAAAAATTACAACCCGCTTGCCGCATGGTCTGATGAACTGGGATCACTGCCTAAAGTATCGAAGAAAGTAAGAAACCTCGGAATGACCATGGACTCCAAGCTGTCGATGAATGTCCAAGTGGATAAACTAGCAAGATCAAGCTTTGCTACTATAAAAACGCTGCGACTAATTTTCCCTCATTTGGGATTTCCACACAAGGTTCAAGCTACAATCTCCCTTGTTCTATTCAAACTCGATTACGCCAATAGCCTCTACCACGGATCACCTTTAACGACCATGAACAGACTACAACGGATTCAGAACTCGGCTGCCTGACTACTCTTGCATATCAAACCACGAGACCACATCTCCCCTGCCTTGAAAGCCCTGCATTGGTTACCGGTTGCTAGAAGATCCACGTTCAAGTTGCTTTGTATCACCCACAAAGCAATACATGGAATAGGATCACTCTTCATCAGGAATAAAATCTCCAAACACATTCAACAAAGGAACCTCCGCTCTAAAGGAGCATCTCGTCTCAAAATCCCACCATTCAAGAAAAAAACCATGGGTGGCACATCCTTCTCTGTTAAAGCAGCCAAACTATGGAACTCTTTACCCCCCAACATAAGATCCACCGACAACCACCTTATCTTCGGAAAACTACTCAAGATCTGGCTCTTCCCACATAAGCACCATACGGAAACAGAAATTTACAGCATATCCCTCTGTATATAAGCATTTGTTTTCGCTATAGATATGTACCTATCTTTGTGTATTACTTTATAAAACATGTAAAATAATAATGTTGTTAAGAGAAAATAAAAAATAAATATAAAAATATTAACAATAACATTAATCAATAAATAAAAATCATCTTTGGTCTACATGTACATACTTCCATTGTGCATCTATGTACCTTCCATGTACTTGGATCTGTGTGTCTGTTACTTTTCTCCTGAAAATGCATATCCAATGCACTACCCTATTTCTCATCCTGTGCCTCTATCAATATATTTAATCTAAATATACTTACTTCCTTTATGTATCTATATACTTTCAATGTACTTATGGATCTATATATTTATCGCTTTCTTCTAATTTAGCATTTCCAATGCACTAGCCTATTTCTCAGCCTATACTTCGCTCAATATATCTTCTAGCCCAACCTTTTGACTCATCTCAAACTTCTTTCTACTACCCCTTCTAATGCAGTACCCTATCTCTCATCCTATACATCAATATATCCTCTACATCCACTCTCTCATTTATCCCAAACCCCATACCACTACTATGATCGCCAAAATAACCCTTTCTAGACTCTCTCCTGCTCTACCCCTCCTTGCTTCATCTGACACCTCTTTTTACTACACCGATCCCCTACAACAAACCTTTCTAAACTCTCCCCTCTGACTCCTTCCCTCTAAAACTCCTTTTTACTCATCCAAAAGCCTCTTCCTACTGCTAAGACCTAAAAAAATAAAAAAAATAAAAAATAAAAAAAATTTAAAAAAACAATCCTTCACTCTTGTATCCCTCCACTATCCTTTTCAATCAAAATTAACAGACTAACATGTTCACTTCTCAAATTCCATATTCCATATTCAACTATACTAATATACTGCCCAAATAACTGAATAACATATCTACTACTCAAATTATTTCATATTTATACTATACTAATTTTCAACACTAATCCTTTATGGGTTCCGGAGTGGCGTGCTACTCGCCAGAAAAGCGCTTCAACACCCATCAGGGGTAACAAGTGCTATATGAATGCAAATCTTTCTTCCCCTTTTGTCCCTCTGATATCCTTTTCACTCCAAGTAACAGACTAATATCCACCACTGAAACTACCTCATATTTCACCATATTAATTCACCCCTAATCCTTTATAGGCTTCCTGAATAGCGAGCGTCAACAAGCGAGCGATAAATAAATACAAACCTTTGTCCTCCTCTATCCTTCTGCTATCATGCCAAATCCAAATAACTGACTAACCTATCCACCACTTAAAATGTACTTGCATGTTTCACTATAATAATTCAACACTAATTCTTTATGGGTCCCGGAGTAACGTGCTTCCCACCGAAAAAGCGCTTCGACGCCTCGTCAGGGGTAGTAAGCGCTATATAAATGCAATTACAATACAATACAATACATGGCACTTTGAATTTTTTTTTAAAATGCATTGTGACAGGAAATCGCAAAATACCATCTACTTGTTGCGATTCCTTAGGCCAAAATCGCAATGCCTAAGGCACCCCTACATAGCATTTCACGGAATCTCAAAATTGCGATTCCTTAAATGCTTGAGCAAAATAAGGAATCGCAATTTTTGCGATTCCTTATTTTGATATGTGACACCTACATACCAAAAGGCCTTTTGCGATTTGCAAACGCCTTCCTACATATGCCCCTTAATCTCCAACGGGAACAAAGAAAAATCGGAGTGCAAGTCTACACTGCATTAGTTTAAAAGTGCATTTTCACCAGTTTGCTACACCTACACAAAATTCCCATTACGGGAACCAATCAGGTTAAGCTACATTCTGATAAGGGATCTTCCTTAATTTGACATCCCAAAATACTTTAAAATCTCCATGTAGCATATTCAGCTCAAGTATCGGCACACAAGAAGATTCTCTCGTCCTAAAACTTCCTCTCCCCAGCAGCTCATTAGTAGATACTTCGAGGATTATGTAAACTAATCATTTACATGAGAAAACATCAGTAAAGATACATCTGTTCAAGGCTGCTGGTACAGCTTATCTCCTGAAATGGAAAAAGAAGATACACAACAAATAATACATGGAAAAACTAACACTGGCCATTTTATTATGAGGCCTATGTTAACTGCAGTCAGATAAACACATGAAAATATGCACTGTAAATAGATTTACGCATTGCAGGTTAATGTTGTTATTAATACAAAACGTTTAATTATGAAACATTTCCTTCAACTGGAACCTGTAAACAATTATATATATTTCACTAAGGTTTTGATGCATTTTTTTATTTGTTATGTTACATGTTTGGGACTAAGGACCGCCCAAACTCATCAGTTGAATAGATACTCCGTCGGAGCATGGCACAAGTGAGCTGAACAGGAAATGCTGGGTTAATCCAAAGTGCCCCATTTCTCTTTTTATTGTTGTTTTGCATAAATAATGAAATTGTAGTCATATTGTGATGAATTTTCACCTTGAGCAATTTCTTTTTTTGTAAAGGTTTTATTAACTTATACAATAAAATTACTTACTTACTCTTTTTTTTTTGTTTAATAAATTTTTATTGAAAATTTTTGCCAGTAAAACAGAGTACAAGCCATACATTGGAAACATATGAACGAAAATAGGGAGATACTATCAAGCATAACATTATGTGATGAAATACAGTAAAACGGGGGATGCAAAGGAAGGGTAAGAGGAAAATAGAAGGAAAGAAAGAAAGAAGAAAAGAAAGGAAGGAAAAAGAGAAAGGAAAGAAGAGGAAAAAAAGAGAAGAGATGAGGAAAAGACAGACAGTGCTCAGTAGGATATAGCAGTAGAGGAAAGATAGGAAACAAAGGGTAGCCATAGAAGATCGGATTTTATTTTTTAGGAATAGAGGATGAGGATACATTGGCAATTCTATGTTCGTCACAAATAAAATTCCACCACATGGGTAAAGATATTTTGGAATTATCTTTCCAGGACGATAGAACGACCTTAATAACTAGAGCAATAAAGAGGTCAAACAACTTAGAAGCAGATGAGGTTATATCAATATCAGAGGAAAGGGAACCTAGAAAAACATGCAGAAAAGATACATCGTTATTAAACTTAAAATTGACATGCAAATCTTCCAGACTGAACTCCAAAAGGAATAAACCTTAGGACATTCAAATAACAAATGGATTAATGTACCTGGAGCACTAGAACATGACCAACATAAGGAAGAGGAAGTGGGAGAAAATTTACAAATGCTAACGGGAGTAATAACTGCTCTACAATATACAAAATATAGAGATTGAGTCACACGGGCAGCTGCAGAGACTTTAAATAACTTTGCCCAAATTTTCTCGCACAAATTAATGGAAAAAGAGACAGATAAGTCATTTTCCCAAGTAAGTTCAACAGGATATTTAGGACGGGTTTGGGTAGCAGATAGAAATATGTTGTAAACCAGGGCAGCTTTAGGGGTTTGGGTAGAGAACAAAGGATATAAGGGAGATGGTGGGGTAACAACGGGAGATTCAGTTGGAAGTGTAAAAGTAGCTAAGTGTGTTGAAATAGCAGTAACAATAATAGTGTATTCACCTAAAAGAGTATCAGGTAAATGGTAACGCAGTTGCAAATCTTGAAAGGGGACAATATTGAAGTTATGAAGGAATTGATATACAAAGGAAACATTCTTCTCCTTCCAATGTATGTAGTAAAAGGATTTACCCTTGTATTTGAGAAATTGATTGTACCATACAATGGAAGACAAAAAACATTGCAGAGGGTTTACATCCTTAGAAAAAGTACTATTAATAAGAGTTTGCGAATATTTCAAAATGGGGTATTGAGATATAAAGGAACATTTGGACATAAAAGCAACATGTTCAAAAGGAAAATCCTTCAAAAGTGAACGTTCAAAAAGAACCCATTTGGGGACTGGTCTAGTTTGAAAATCATAAGCTAAGGAAAATTATTGTTTAAGTAGAAAAGCAGAGTGGTAAGATTTAAACAAAGGGAAACGGACTCCTCCTTCAGTCTTTGGACGAGTGAGTTTGAGTAAGCCAATACGAGGGTGTTTATTATTCCATAGAAATTTTGTACATAAAGAGTTTATACGTGAGAAATATAAATTAGGAATTTTGAAAGGAAGCATGGAGACTGTATATAACACATGGGGAGTAACCATCATTTTAATAGTGTCAAGCCTGCCCCACCAGGAAAGAAAAAGCGGGGACCACATGAGAAGCGGAGCTTGCAGTTTCTGGATCAAATTCTTAAAGGTATATTTGAGGGTATCTCTAAGGGAGGACGAAAACCAAATACCAAAATATTTAATTTTGGTGGGACACCATGTAAATTCAGTATCACTGAACATGTATTGGGAACAATCAGGGTTTAAAGGCAGGACTTGAGTTTTAGACCGATTTAGTTTATAGCCAGAGACAGATGAGTAAAGATGGACTTCAGACATAAAATGGGGCAGCGAAGCAACAGGGTTAGACATGTAGACCAAGATATCATCTGCATACGCAGAAAGTTTGGTGTGAACAGAGGAAAACTTAAAACCTGTAATCATATCGTTATTGCGAATACGCTCAAGGAAAGGTTTAAGGCAAAGAATAAATAATAAGGGAGAGAGGGGGCAACCTTGCCTCATTCCACGGGATAAGGAAAAGTATTTAGAAAATTGATTGTTGACAAAGATGCTGGCACGGGGACAGGAATACAACAACTTAACATATGAAATAAAGGAAGGCCCAAAACCAAACCATTGGAGAGTCTTAAGCATAAATTGCCAATTGATGCGGTCAAAGGCCTTTTCCGCGTCTAGAGAAAGAGCGGCAAGGGGGTCTTTATATTTTTTACTAAGAGAGATAATGTTAGCAAACATACGTGCATTATCCGAAGCAAGCCTACCCTTTACAAAGCCAACTTGATCTGTTTTAATCAAAAGGGGAATAATATTGTCAAGTCGGGAGGCAAGGAGTTTGGCAAAAATTTTACAATCATAGTTAATCAGGGAAATAGGGCGGAAATTTTTACAGTGTGAGTGGTCTTTATCTGGCTTGGGGATAATAATAATTAACGCGTCCATGAAGAAGCCTGAGGCCCTGGTTCGAGCAATAAAAGAATTAAAAAGTTGTAATAACTTAGGGGCAAAAATCGAGGAGAACGTAGAATAAAATTTGACAGGGAGGCCATCTGGGCCAGGGGCTTTAGAGCGTTTCAGGGCTTGGATGGCAGAGAGTACTTCCTGGAGGGTAATATCCTTCTCTAAAGAAGCAAACTCGTCTGGGAGATTGGGAGGGGAGGGAAGGCCTGAAAAAAAAGAGTCACGGTTCTGAGTGGAGGGGAAAGTATCATCTGAGTAAAGGGATTGATAGTAATTATGAAAGACCTCAGCAATATCTTCATCAGACGACACCAGTTTGTTAGTGGAGTCATTGAGAATGGGTCCAATGGTTTTACGTTCTGCTTTAATTTTCAGCTAATAAGTCAACATCTTACCCGCTTTGTTTTGGCCCCCGTGGTATTTGGATTTGATTTTCAGTAAAACGTTACAGGCTTCAACAGCGGCCAATGTATTGAGTTCTGTCTTCGCCGCAATGAGGGCAGTAAGGGCAGCGGAATCCTTAGAGGTAAAATATGTGTGTTCTAATTGTTTGAGATTGTGTAATTGATACGGTAAGAAAAAGGAGAGTCCCTGTAAAGGGTAGCAGACAGGGATAGCTGTGGATGGAACTCAGGGGGAATGCTTTTGACCTATACCTGCTAATTTAGCAACCATAAGTATCAAACACAAGAGTATGCAGTACACTGTGACTAAAGCAAATGATGCAAAAAAAATTTTAAAAAAATATGAAGAATTTATTCATGAGTACCTCCCACTTGGGTTACAATCTATTACAAAGTTAAAACTTTCTTCCAATACCATTCGGAATAGTACCACATATAAGAAATACACAATTAAAACAAGATATACAATAAAAAGGTCTTAACAAAAGGTCGACGCGGCGTTTCGGTGTCACTTTATCTTGGCACCTTCATCAGGACATTTAAGACTTTTGGACTTTGTATCTAAGAATAAATAACAGTATTTTAGTGTACTCACAATTATGTCTCTGAATACAATCATTTGAACGTGTTCTTACAGCCCACAGGTTGCACACTCTAATGGTCACTCCCCTAGTTCCCAGAGACTTTATAACTATTTTGCCTCAAATTCACTTAAGGTTAATCCTTTAGTGTACAATGAATAACTATCTCACGGACAGTATTGTATTAAAGATGCAATTCTGGTCAGTATACCTGAAAATTACGGTTGAAGCAGCTTTTCAATTGCTGTCCGTTTAGCGTACTTTTTAAGATGATGTTAACGAATATATATGGATCAGACGTTCTACTGCACATCAGTCAACTAGAAAAACATAAATAAATCCATCTTTAGTCTATGTTTTCTCTATACACATCACGGTAATCCAATGCAACCGGTTCTCTTTACCTTTGATTATGGAATTCGTTATTGTACATTTAGCACGAAGAAACCACCGTGTATGGGGTCAATGTCCCTCGGTTCAACAGGTTATGGATGATCTGAGTATACATAAAACAGGAATCATCTTTAGTCTAAAACGGGACTTGTTGCCAATGTCACTTCCTTATTTTTCTGCTCTCATCCTACTATTCCAATTTATACTCCATTACTCACCAGCTTATTCGTGAGTATTCCTAATTAAATCGGTGTGCCCTGAAGATTGGATCGTGTTCTCCTGTTGATTCTGGTTAAGGCTCACTATTCGATATAGAGGGAGTCTGTACAGTGGAATAAAAGGACGTTTATTATGATAAAGCTCCTGATATCCATTGTGTTCATAATTATCACTGCTTGTCTAAGTGTTAATTCAAGCTATACTAAGTTTTTAATTCAAGCTATACTTAGGGATCCTATGTGAGTCCCCCTCGCTCGCAATGTTCCCAGCGTTATATATAACTGCTTGGTATACCGGGGTTTTAACAAAGTTGCCCATTCACTCTAGAGCCCTTCTCGCGGTGTCCCCTCTCACTACTAAGACTCCCGGCCGAGTGTCCACTTTTACTCTAAAGCCTCCCGACCGAGCCCTTCGTTGAACATACCTTCATTCCTCAGTTCGGCCTCCCCGTTTCTCCGTGCTCCGTCCTTCCTTTCGATTCGAAGTGGAATGAATGGAGAACGGGGTCGCGTTTTTATGCTGCCACTGTCATCATTGACCCGGAAGTTTAAAACTTTTACCGAGCCTAGTCCTCAATATTAATATTAGTGGCAGAGGTTCCTATCTTGTGGCGCATCTGACCTTTATACTACTTTTGTTTTCAATCCAAATCGGCTATTCGGCATCAAACCTGATTTTAAGCTTGTTGGTGTGCCCGGTTGCTTCCGGACCCGGAAGTAAATCGTATTACCGTTCTGGCATAATCACCATCCTTACATGGATTCATAACGCAATAATGCGCGGGTCTAATAGTTGGCAATCGCATTATATTTAGGAATTCTATAATGTAGCATAATACGGTATATACTTTTCCTCATAACCTATTCGCGTCTATATTTACGTGACGGCCATCTTGGATTGGGACGCTCTCGGCCTCGGGTGTTATGACCAATGATGCCTCTTGTATATTGACAGTTTCTAGATGTATGTATGTTTTACAGTTTCTGGATGTATGTATGTTTTGCGTATGTTCAACACAGAACCTATTTAACCAACAACGAGTGAATTCATGAATTATCGAGAGCATAGCATTACTTGAATCCTCGAATTATCGAAAGCATGGCATTGATTACTATTACACCCGACAGTCCTGTCATATCATACATTCTTCAGTCTGTATACATTTGGATTTACTGGTAATTCGAATCGATCCCTCTAGGTCATTAAAACAAACCATTTGATGTAATATTTCTGGTTACCTTCACAAACTAATAATCCAAAACAGTATGTATAATAATACAGTTTCTATAATACAGTAATCAGATTCGGACCGGCAAATAATTAACATCATTTGTACATAACGATAATACACATGATTCACAGTCTGTTGGTCATATTTCCATTCTCATAGTTATCCTCAATTTGTCTCATCAATCTGATTAGAACCAAATGGTTTTAAGGCTCGACACACAGTGTCACTCTGCTGGTCTAAGGGAAATACATCTGAAAGTGGTGAATAGGAGAATTCACAGGAATAATCGTTCCCACTCTTCCCTATTATTAAGCCCAGTTCTGAAGGTATTAAAAAGGGACATGTAGAACTGCTCCCTTTTCTTTCTTTTTACAGTGTCATTACCTCCTCTGATACTGTGGGTGATGCATTCCACACCGCCCCATTGCAAATCCTCTATTTTATGATCAAACGTGATCCAATGCTCTACTAGGGGGGCAGTCGTTTTTTTAGTTTTTTTAGTTTAGATTGTGTAATTGAGCCTCATAGTTAGCTTTAGCAACTCTCTTCTTTTGTGAGACAAAGGATAAAACAAAATCACGCAGGGCGGCTTTAAAAGCATCCTACGTGTTGGGAATGGAGGTATCCGAGGGATCATTGAAAGTAAAAAATTCATTAATGAAGGTAGTAACATTTTTGATAAAAAGAGGGTCGGATAAAAGGAACGTATTTAATTTCCAACGGCTAAATGTCGAGGAGGTGAGCGAAAAGTCAAGTGTGGCAAAAACAGGGGCATGGTCCGAAATAAATATGGAGCCAATTTCCGATTTCTGAATAGAGGGGAGCAAGGATTTGCTGACCAAAATGTAATCTATCCTAGATCTAGTATGATGCATGTTAGAAAAAAAAGTATATTCAAAAGTGTCAGGGTTACAAGTTTTCCATACATCATAAAATGGACGACAGGCAATGGCTGATTGGAAAGCTTTGTGAGTTTTGTCAGGTTGAAATTTACATTTGGATAGTCTGTCAGAGTAAGGGTCCAACCATTGGTTAAAATCCCCGGCAACCACCAGGTTAGGGCAATCAGTAGAGGACAGGAGAACTTTAATATCTGACCAAAATTTGGGATCAGGGCGAACAGGGCCATAAATATTAACTATAACTTTCGCCATTACCCATCGTCCATCATCATCATGTTCAGTTGAAACAATTTGAACTGACAAAGCCTTATGAAATAATATAGCGACACCCCCTTTCTTATCAGAAGTAGGTGAAAAGACAACTTGACCCACCCAATGACGTTTTAGCTTTAACGACTCCACCTCAGAACAATGAGTTTCTTGTAAAAATGCAATTTGAGATTGAAGTTTAGACAAATGTGACAATACCTTTTGACGTTTAACAGGATTTCCAAGACCACGGACATTCCACGACACGAGATTACACATGATGAAGGAGTTGAGGAACGGGAAACAAATGAAGGGTAGACACTGCAGGCAAGGGAACACAAATGAAAACACAACAATCAGGAATATTGGAGAAGGGCAAATCCACATAAGGAAATACATAAGAAGGACAAGCAAACTGCGACGAAAGCATCAATACCGAAAAAAAATACCCAGAGGACGAAAATGACCAGGAAGAAAGAATACAAAAAGAAAGAAAGAAAGAAAGAGAAGAGAGAAACAAGAAGAGAGTAGGAAAGTATAGAGGAAGAAACAGATCAGGGCAACAAAGCCAGATCTGTAAAGAAGCGAGAAAGTAATGAAGATGGAGCATGGTGACATGCGACAAGGCAGAGCACAGGCATTTTAAACGAGAAAAGAGTAGCATAGGCTGTACAGGAAGAAGAAAAGAGCAACTCAAAGAAGAATTAGCCAGAATAAGAAGTCATATGCGACAGGAGACAGCAGAGAACATAATGAATAAGAAGAGGAGATTAATAAAATGATAGGTAGAAGTCTAGGAATAGACATAGTTTGAGAAAACATAAGAAAAAAGAAACAGAAGAGAAACACTTAAACCGTTGTATCCATTCCTGTAGAGGGAAAACTTTGCAAGAATATCTTCAGCTTCGCTGGATCATCGAAAGTACGTGAACGTCCATCATGGGTGACCTTGCAGAGGCAGGGATGGAGGATTCCATATTGAAGATGAAGGTGCCTCATGAGAGGACGTAACTCCAAGAATTCTTTAAGTCGAGCGTTCGTTGCATTGGAGACGTCCTGTGAAATGAAAATGTTATGTCCCGACCAAGTAAGATGTCGTTTGAGTTTTGCAGCTTTCAGGACAGTCATGAGTTCGGTGAATTCCAGCAAGAGCATGATGACGCCTCTGGGTCTAGCGGAGTTAGAAGCAGCTCGACCCAATCAATGTGCTCTTTGAATGTTTAGAGGAGTAGAAGATGGCGGTAGACCTAAGAGCTCTGGCAGAAATTTTTGCAGAAAAACAACCATGTTAGGCCCCTCAACAGTTTCCGGCAGACCAAAAAGACGTAGGTTATTTCTACGATTTCTATTTTCAAGGTCCTCTGTGTGTAATTTCAGCTTATGAATTTCCTGCTCAAGTAATGGGATTTTAGTAGAGACATTCTGAAGAGAACCGACACGTTGTTCTAGATCCAGAACCTTACTCTCCATAGTGATCCATCTCTCCTCCATCTGCTTCAATTTCTCATTAGTTGAAGACATAAATGGCTGAAGACCACGAACTTCAACCAAAATAGAGTCTAAAACTGGGTTTGGTGAAGCATGGATAGGCGAAGGAGGGTCACCTTTTAGTCTCTTGGGTTTGGTGCCAGTGACAGAGGAACGGGCTGAGTGAGAGTCATTAGCCATTGCAAGCAATAGAGAAAAAACACTCAAACCAGAGAGTAAGTTGCAGGAGCAGAGGAGGATCCACAAAGAAAAATAAAATAGTAACACAAGTCAATATAGGTGCACTGCCAGTAAAGAGGAAACTATGCACTCAGTGGTTGAAGAAAAAGCAGTCACACACAGTTCCAATCAAAGAGACGGACGAACTGGAGATGGCAATATTCCCGCATCGATCAGTCACTGTGGAGAGGAGCCATGAGAGTGAACAGCATAGCAGGAGGCCGTCAAATGAAGGAGTCGATACCAAAAATAGTTGTAAGAAATCCCATGGAGGCAGTAGAGCCAGCCGGAGATAGAAGAGGGAAAAGAGCGCGAAAAAAAATCCTCAATGAAGGAATACGAGGTGCGCACCTTTTAGGAAAAATAAAATAAAATAATAAAAAGGAATGGCAGGTGAAGAAGCACTGTCATAGCGCTGCTGAAAGGGCATATGACGTTAGTTGCTTGAATTCATGCTGGTAGCAAGAGCGAGTAACGGGCTTACCGTGAGGTAGAAGCACCCTAAAATGGCGGCCGCTCTCACCCGCGTTGAGGTGGAAACGTCACCGGCACGAACTCGCTCGCCAGCGGGACAGAGACGAAGAAAAGGCTGTCCCTCGTTCACCGCATGATCCGGTAGTGGTACCGTCAGGTGGGGAAGAAATAGCGGTGCAGAAACGGCAATTATGAGAAGAAGAGCTCCGCCGTTTCACGGAGCTCACGCCAGGTCCGCCATGTTGCCACGGCGTCCAAGCCACGCCCCCCTTACTTACACTTTTGATTCATTTATGAACATTGTAGAATATCTAGAAGACAAATACATTTATATCGGAATACGTAAAGAATTTAAATCATAAATTGTGTTCTCCAAGGTTTAGTTTGTGAACCTACGAGATAATGCCACCCTTTGCTCTACTGAAAGTAAGACACATAGATCATTTGCTTGAGGAATTCAATGTGATATAACACGAAATGTAAAAGGAAAAAGAACAAATTCTCATTAAAATTCATGTGATGTAAAACAATATTAGAAACATACAAAAGTACATCTGGTATATATAGCAAGGAAAGGACAAAGTAAGCCAGAAGATACTGAATAAAGGCCCACAGTGTCGCAGTCATGGGGTACACTTCTGTACTGAGTAAGGAAACATACCAGAAAGGGTTGAAAGTAATTAAGCATCTGACAACAGGGTGAGAATCTGCTCCAATGACTTGGTGAGAAAAAATGGATTGCGACACTGTGTGCCATTTTTTTCTGTATCTTCTGGCTTACTTGGACAAGACCGGTATATATTTTTTTCACAAATTTGATTGCAAAGAACATTTATAATTTTGGTCCTGACGAATCCCTCTGAACCGCTGCTGGGGTTCCCACATGGCAGATACATGTTGACCATGACTCTACAGGAAGTATTCTATCCTGGCTCCCTGTCATTCCCACCTTTTAATCCTGTTCACTGGAGGCACCACAATAAAAAAGAGTTTTTGACTACCAGGAGGTCATGAAGGTAGATCATAAGTTCTGTTCCTGATTGACTTGAGTGTCACATTTGATAAGGTGTCTAATAACATATTACAACCTGCAGGACATTGGCATAGGTTGATCAGCACTGTTCTGGTTCTCCTCCTTCCGATCGCTCTTTCCAGGTCGCATCTCCTTTACATAGCTCCCAAGCTCGTTCTTTGCACTATGGTGCCCCATGGCTCTTCATTGAGCCATACCTTGTTCAATATATACATTCAACTTCTGGCACAGGTTGTTAAAACCTTGGGGTTTCCGCTAGTATGATATCCTGGCAATACCCAGCTCGTTCTCTCATTCTCCGAAAATCGGATGACTCGAGGATATCGGAAGGCAACACATATATGGATGTGGGCACAATGGATAAAGGGAGAACTAATGAAATGGAAAAATAGGATTGGGGAAAGAACAGCTTTAGAGAAGGCGTAACATAGAATTGCCCTGGTGAAGGCCCTATAAGGGATGAAAGGCGTTGGCTGGGTCTGCCTTAAAGTGATTTGATAATTGAATATGGAATAAAAAGAACATTTATATGAAATACATCCCAATCTGTGACATTTGATTGAAAAGAAATAAGGAAGTCTTTGCAAGAACTAAGACTCAAAAGAGTGATTACAGCTATAAACAATAGAAAGTGGTATGATACATTGCTGCCCACCTACAAATGAAGTAAACTTTTCCTGAAATTGAATTCTGTGAGCATTTGGAGCTCTAGGAGTTGGCACAGAACAAAGAGATAATTCAGGGACTTTGACCTGTGCTCTCCAAGAAAATAATTAATGCCATTTTTGTGGCTATCCCAACTTCCAAAAGGGCATGCTTGCCATGCCAGGGGCAACCAATGGTGGCCTGCCTCCCTTAACCCTCCCCCAAGCCCAAGTCCTCCATCAAAAATGTAGGAGTCTGGATGAAGAACACCCTGACCTTTGAGGCTCAAGCTAAATCGGTAGCTGTCACTTGTTTGGGCTTATGAGAAGCCTTAAACCTATCCTAGGCCTTTTCGACACATGTTCCCATCAAACCATCATTCAGGGGGTAGTTTTGAACCAGCTAGATTACTGTAACACTCTGTACCTAGGAGCCAATAAATCTTTTACTAGAAGACTTCAGCTGGTCCACAACATGGCAGCTTGGATGCTATTTTCCCTCCCTACATTCGGCTTCGCCTCAGGTCTTCTTTGCAACCTGCACTGGCTCCCTGTGGACAAGTGTATTCACTTCAAAATTCTGTACAACACCCACAAGATTCTTTACTCCCATGGGGCCCCTATCCTGTCCAATCTTGTATCACCCTAGCAGCCCTCACACCCCAGCTCTCTGCTGACCTTAACCTAGCCATTATTATTTCTCAAATTAGGAAAGTAAGAGTGGGTAGCCGCTCTTTCCGTGTCCTGGTCCCATCTCCCTGGAACTCACTTTCTCTCTCCATTAGGAAAACCCAGAATCTCCTGCTTTTCAGGAAATCTCTTAAGACTAGGCTGTAGGTGGCCTGCAGTTGCAGCTCATTTGTTTTGGAGAGTGGGGGGGTCCAGCGCTAGGAAACCTTGCTCCTGGGGCTCCTGTCCAATCTTGTATCACCCTAGCAGCCCTCACACCCCAGCTCTCTGCTGACCTTAACCTAGCCATTATTATTTCTCAAATTAGGAAAGTAAGAGTGGGTAGCCGCTCTTTCCGTGTCCTGGTCCCATCTCCCTGGAACTCACTTTCTCTCTCCATTAGGAAAACCCAGAATCTCCTGCTTTTCAGGAAATCTCTTAAGACTAGGCTGTAGGTGGCCTGCAGTTGCAGCTCATTTGTTTTGGAGAGTGGGGGGGTCCAGCGCTAGGAAACCTTGCTCCTGGGGCAGATATGCACTTTATAAACTCTATAACATAATATAACATCAAGCCCCATCCATGGCCAATATATAAAGAAGAGATCAAGTGATGAGAAATGCCAATCAGGTTGTACTTGCAGACCGCGGCTTGCCACCCTGAGATGATATCTAGGCACTTACTGCAGGTATCATTCGAAGAGCCAGGTCTTGAGCCCCTTCCTGAAATGGGTCACAGAAGATGAGGTGCGGTGGTGGAGGAGGACGTTCCAGACTTTGTCGGCGAGATGGGAGAAGGAACGTCTTCCAGATCAGCAGCGGAGTACAAAAGGTAACTGTGTGAGGGCAAGATGTGCGAAGCAGAGGTTCCTGGAAGGTCGTGGAAATCCAGGCTGTAGTTCATGTAGGCAGGTCCTTGGTCGTGGAGGACTTTGTTGGTGTGGGTCAGGAGCTTGAATTGGCATCTTTTCTGCACCGGGAAGCAGTGGAGGCCCTTTATGTGCTGGGTGATGTGGTTATTTTGGGGAGTTGAGGATCTGCGTTCTGGATTGTCTGCAGTCTTTGCATGAGTTTGGTGGTTGTGCCTATGTGGAGTGCGTTGCCCTAGGGCAATCGGCTGGTGATGAGGGCCTGCGTCACCGTCTTCCTGGTGCTGATGGGTCACCACTAGAAAACTTTGCGGAGCGTGTGGAAGCAGGCTGAGGAGATGGCGTTGACCTGACATTTCATGGAGAGTTTGCTGTCGAGGATGATGTCAAGGTTGTGGTAGTGGTCTTTTGGTGTGGGGGTGGGTCTGAGTTCCAACAGCCACCAGGAGTCATTCCAGAGGGCGGTGTGTCTGCCAAAGATCAGAACTTCACTTTTGTCTGTGTTGAGCTTCAGACAGTTGCCCTTCATCCAGGCTGAGACGTTCTTCAAACAGTTGAGGAAGTTGGTCTTCGTCGAGGTGGGGTCCTCTGAGAGTGAGAGGATGAGCTGAGTGTCATCAGCATTGGCGAAAATGGTGATGTTGTGCGCTCTGACGATATCTGCGAGTGGTGTCATGCAGGCGTTGAAAAGGGTCGGGCTGAGGGATGAGCCTTTGGGGACGGCGCAGATGGTTTGCTTGGCTCGCAAGGTGAAGGGAGTAAGGCAGACTCCCAGGGTGCATCCTGTGAGAAAGGATGCCATCCTTCTTAGGGCATCATCTGTGATTCCAATCTCGCACAGTCAATCGATGAGTGCGTAGTGGGAGATGGTGTTGAAAGCTGTGGAGAGGTTAAGCAAGATCATTGGAGTGAATTCTTCTCTATCGAGTAGGGTGCAGATGTCATCCGTTGCGGCGATCAGAGCTGTGGTTGATCTGAAGGCTGATTGGGAAGGGACCAGTAGGTTGTTTCTCTCCAAGTGTTCAATGAGTTGGAAGTTGATGGCCTTCTCCAGAACTTTGGTGGGTCACGGGAGCAGAGAGATGGGACAGTAGTTCTGGAGCTCGCTGGGGTCGGCAGAGGGTTTCTTGAGGAGGGGTCTGACCTCCGCATGTTTCCAGGCATCGGGAAAGGTGGTTGTGGCTATCGAGGAATTGATGATGGTGGTGAGCTGGTGGCTGATCTCGTCTCTTCTGAGGTTGAAAAACCAGGAGGACAGGAATCGGTGGCTGCTCCCGAGTGGATGAAGTTCATCAGAGTAGTTATGTTCAGTGTGCTGAGATGTGTGAAAGATTGTGGAAGTTATTTCCCAGTTGAAAGGAAATTTGAAAAATGAAAAAAAATAACTAATATGTTTGAAAAGAGAAAAAGTACTTTAGGAGAGCAAGATTCAGGAGGCTGAAAGTCCTTTAGATTTTGGTTGATCCTCTTCACAGCTAGCAAGACAGAAGGGGAACTTGCCACAATGGTGACAAACTGTTGATTCCTGGTCTGTAAAACACACAACTTAAAATATGTGTTTGGACTAACTGAAATTATGGGTCCATGAGAAGGTATTCCTTTTACTATTTAAGATAACTGAAACCACACTCTTTGGGACATAGCTATAGATGAAGAGCCACTTTATGGAGCTGTTATACCGTACCAATTACCTCTGACAGGATGCACTAGGCAAGCGACCTCCTGTGTGTTTAGAGAGGTTGTAATAAGGGATGTGGAGAGAATATACACAGTGACCTCACAAAAGCAGCTCTTGAGGAAAATGGCCACACAGTTCTGTTGCTTCTAGAACATTAATCAGAGGAAACATATGAACAAAATAAAACACAACTTAATCGTAGGAGCAGTCCACCTCCAAAAGCTAGGATTAAAACGTTAAAAAGAGAGATTGTCTTCTGAAACCTAGAAAGTGTAGAACCTATTCTGATGGAATCACTGCATGTGCCTGTTTCGAAGGCGGAAGAAAAAAACTGAAAAGTTTGTTTTTTGCTTTTGTTGCTTATTTAATATACAAACAAACAGCAAGTTTGAAATAGATTCATGAAATGCTCTGAGCATAAATGAATGCCGTGGTTATTGTTATTGAACTCCCTGTACGTCACTCAACATGGTTAGAATATCAAATTCATTGACTTTAAAGGAGCTGAAATATGGACAATCATAATAAGTAACTTCAAGCCGTCTCCACACACCCAACGGCATGGCGTCCATCCCTATGGGCTCGAGAGTCCAGCAGGAGAAGGCGATACAAGGAACGGGAAACAAGATCAGAGCCTCGAATCAGCAAGTTGAACCTTGCCCAGGATCATCCATCAAGGAATGTTTAACAATAGCCCTCCCTGACCTAACAGGCCTTCTGACTGTGCCTCTGCTCCATGGAGCAGTCCCTGATCCCTTGTTCCATGAATTCATCTCCCACTGGCAGACCTGAAGGTAAAAGCCAACTTCTGTCTCGTACAATTTTAAATGATCCCACAAAATTATTGAAACAGGTTTGGGCATACAACTCAAGAGGTGCAACAACATAATCTACTCTATAATTGCCACTGAGATTACAGCACCACAAGAGAACGGCCTTATCTCACAATTGGAAGGCTACTACTCTGCACTGAGACTCCCTAACATCACAGCAGACTACGGCCTGATTCTCCTGAGAACTTTATTGAGAGGGTGGTTGGGGGTAATGTCTGGAACTGTCCTTGAGTGAAGAAAATATTCCTTTTTAACGTTAGCTCACAAAAAGTAACGTGCAGTCAAATCTATCAGATCAGTAACAGCAGTGTTCCTCACAGTTTGTTTTATCTTGTACTTACGCCCTCTATATTAGTGACCCGGTGCCAGTAATTGAACCCAGCTAATATTCTAGCTGCATATAGATGATAAAAAGATTCACGTTTAATCAGAAAATAAAGTGGGGAACCAGGGAAAAATCAACAGGTCTCTGGTGCATGCACTTAACTGGATAATGATAATTTTTCTCAGTTTAATGATGTCAAAAACAAAAGCGACAGTGAGTGACAGTGAGACTAGTATCCAATTGTTATCGCCCATACCTCAGTGAATAGCCCCTCTCTTAACATTGAAGGTAAATAACCTGGGTGCAATTTTCTACACCGAACTAACCATACGTTTCATCTAAACATCCAAATGTGTATACCCTCAAGACTCTACCAACAACTCAGCCATGACGTGATGTTTGCATGTCACTTTTGCACAGCTGCAATGGATTCTATCCTAGTTTCCAAATACTGCTCGAATGCTGCAGTTATTGCAAGGCAATGCCATTAGTTTGAGCCTTCAGCTGAAGAAGCATAGTCACATAAAATAATGTTACCATACACACAGTACTCTGGAGCAAGAACACATGGCAATTGCAGAAGTTGGGGCAGAAGCACCAGGCACTTGGAGAAGCGCGAACAGATGCACAAGACACTTGCAAACACTGGGAGTGATGGATTGATCACCACTCCAAGCACAACCCCCAATATTTACAGCCTGAGTCAGAAACTTGCACCCCCCCCCCATCCCCACATGATGATTACAACTGGGGGGGCTGTATGACCCCCCTTCTGTTCTTCTGTCACCACGATCACTGAAGACTACTTTGATCTAAATGCAGACTCTGTTCCTGCAAGATCCACCAAGTGGGATGCCTTTAATGTAATGCTGAGGGAACACGGTATGGGATTCTGTTGGAACATTTGTTGGCAACTGGACATTGACATCTTGCATATAGAGCGCCAGCTCCTCCGTCTGGAGGGCATAGCGGTGACAGACCCGACTGACGGCAGATGCAGTTAGAGTGTTTACAGTGCCACAACTATGCCGCTCACTGGCCAAGACCCATATTGCTGCCGACAAGACTGGATTGCTCCTAGCATAGCTGGTCCAATGAGACCGACCCAGCAGTCCTATTTTCGCATTGCGCTTTGCCGTCGGCCAAATACTCTACACTCAGCGAGATATTTATGGCAAGCTAGTGCATCATTACACCTCCCTCTATCAACAGGTCACCTTGGCCCCCTAGGAAGACATTAACTCATTCCTGACTGCGTGCCTCTGCCTAGTATCACACCTGAACAGAAGGCAGAATTAGGTGACCCCATCACACCGTTTTAGATACAGGAAGCTATACTGGCACTGGCGACCGGCAGAACGCGCGGCCCTGATGGCTTGCCAGTGGAATTCTATAAGGCCTACACCCAGCCGCGGCCTGTGGAGGGAGTTTCGGTGGGGCAGAGAAGCGGGGTGGGGTAGGGGCAGGGTGGGGGGTGCTAAAAACCGGAGTATGGATAATTGAAGATAAGTAAACAATTTAATAAATAAAACGAATTTCATAGCGCACCCTGCATCACATTTTGCGATGCAGGGCGCGCTACGAAATTCATTTTATTAATTTAATTGTTTACTTACCTTCAATTATCCATACTCCGGTTTTTAGCACCCCCCACCCCGCCTCTCTGCCCCACCGAAACTCCCTCCACGGTCCGCGACTGCCTACACCTCGAAGCTGACCCCCCACCTACAGACACTATTTGTGGAAGCATTAGAGCCCCACTACCTCCCAGCCTCTCTCCGTGAAGCGCTCCGTATTTCACTGCCTAAACTGGGCAAAGACTGGACCCTTGGGTTCGTATCACCCGCTGGCGCTGTTGAATATGGACAACAGGATCCTGGCAAAATTCTAGTAGAATGGCTGGCTCCACTGCTTTCAAAGCTGGTGCACCCAGACCAAGATGAGTTTGTTCTTGCCCGTACAACCTCACTTTACCTGCGTCGGCTCTTCCGCATTATGAAGCATGTGCCTATTGAATGACCTCATGCAGGCTGTCTGGTCCATGATCCAGAAACGGCCTTCAATTCTTTAGAGTGGCCCTTTTTATTTGCAGTGTGACACCTGTATGGTTTCGAAGACAGAATTCTGAGATGCCTCTGCTTACTGTATACACTACCATTGAGTCGGCTGAAGACTGGCTCCCTCATTTCCGATCCCATCCTTATAGGCAGGGGCACATGCCAGGGGTGCTCACTCTCCCCACTGCTCTTCTCCCTAGCAGCGGAGCTGCTGGCAGCTCACCTGTGTGTGCAAGTTGTGGAGTGGGGTATACCCCTAGCAGATGGCGTTCATTCGATTTCCCGCTAGGCCAATGATCTTCTCATTTACTTGAGGGACATTTCTTCTATCCCTGACGGGCTCACTTGCACTCTCTGACACTTCGCTGCACTTTCTGGCCTAAAAGTCAACTGGGCTCTTACCTTTTCCCTGCTACCCTCCTCACTTGGCAACCCAAAAATCTCAATATTTTGGCATCCAAATCATCATTCACCTGTCAATATCCTCAACGATAACCTGACAAGTGCTTTTGCTTCGCTGTGGGCCCAGATGATATATGGAGGACCTTCCCTCTCTCCATCGCGGACAGAGTGGCTCTGCTCAAGATGGTTGTACTCCCATGACTCCGGTACTATTTTGCCAACTTGCCCTTGTACATACATGTCTCATTTTGCCGCTCCTTCAAGAGAGAGGTCAGAACCTTCATTTGGAACACTTCCAGGTGCCCCATAGCACTCAACAAGCTTTGCCAACCTGTAGTCTATGACGGTTTGGAAGTCCCCAACTTTGAGCAATATTATCTGGCATCCCAACTTCAATGGGTGTTGAGATGGCTCACTGCTTTACAATTTGAAGATACTGCCACCCTGTTGCCAGCCTGGCATCTCTCAGCTGTTCCACCCTTGTGCCCGAACGCTACCGCCCAGGCCAGCACTTTCATTGGTGGTGCATCAGTGCTTCAGACGAAGCCTCTACCTTACGTGGCAGAATATACACCAGCTTTGGCAATCTTGGGCACACCGCATGGGCAACACTACACCACTGCAGCAGAGCTAGCTGCTTGGACTGCACCAGGGGTCCAGACGATGGGGGATCTCTTTAGAGATGGGGAACTTCTCTCCTACAAGCCGCTGATGGAGGAGGATGGTCTCCATCCTAGTCAGTTCCTTCTACATGCGTTAGGTCACAGATGGGGAGACATGACCCATAAGCCCCTATGCATCTAACTATACAGTATTTACATGTCATGGGCCAGGGCAGGCACATAGTGTACTGATTTTCCACCTCTCTGCACTCCTGCACTGCACCACCGCTTTCATCCCTTCGTGCACGATGGGAGGCTGTGGTCCACCATATTAGTGTGTCCTATTCGCATACTTCACAATTTCAACTTTCGCTTGATTCAGCTGTTCATTGTGGACAGGGCTTACCTCACTCCTGCCAGCATCAACAGACACTTTCACTGCATGGATGCCGCATGCCCTTGTCGTGGGCTAGTGAATGTAGATATCATACATGTGATCTGGGCTTGCCCGCATTTTCAGTGCTATTGGCGTAGGGTCTGGGCCCCTTTAGTGCATTGTACTGAGAGCCCTCTCCCATACATGGGAGGTGTGCGTGCTCTGCATGTATGGGTGAGGTAAAAAGCACAAAGTCATGTCTCACTTCATAGATCTGGGTCCAGTTGTGGCCAAGCGGACTTATCACATGCAGATGGAAGTCACCAGAATCACAACGCCTTACAGCCTGGAATCGGTCACTTATCAACTGGGTACAAGTAGAGAGTGTTGCATTACATAGGGATGATGCCATAGGGGTCTGTAAATATCTATTGGCCGTTAACTGGGATGCGGTCAAGGCACACCTCCACATGGATATACCGGACACTCCCCCATCGTCAAAAGCCCAACTGCCCCATGAAGACGAATCGGGAGGTGACGCATGGGAGAGGCTGCCCCCTGTTGTTGCTTCCATTGGCGGGCACGGCGTGGACGACCCGTGCCTCTTGTCTGATAATGGCCCTACTGATGGTCTACCTGGGGACAGTCATGAGTAATTCACTTAGCAACTAGAAGGGGGATGTGGCTCGTTGGCGGGGAGGGTGAGTGAACTAGGGCTAGCATGATAGTTACTACTCAGGTTCATTCTCCACCCATGTTCTCGTTGTTCTTGATTGATACCTTTAACTGTTTATATCTGTCATTGTGTATTATTGCTTGTTCCAAACAGTACATTCTCATCTGATGTAAAGTACAGCCGTGTTGCAGTACCACTTCTTTTGATTTGTGTATACGCCTCCTGTCAAACTGCCTTCCATTAACATTATAGGTACTCAAAGTGTCATTTTTTCTTCAGTTTCTATTCAACATTGCTAACAATGTAATTTGTCGTGTTGCTATTGCTATCGCAAGGCAAGAACATGCAATTGATAACTAAAGTCACCGTTGTAAACTGTGTTCCTGAAATTTTTGTAACTGTAACCATAAAAAAGCAATAAACAGATTAAAAGAAAAAAAATGAGTGATGAATTGATGAATGGAAAATAAAAACACATACAATTGCATGGTCATTCGGAGCTCGGAAGTAGGGCTGAAAATGGTGTAAACAGTATGCTTATGAGGAGGATGTGAGCAAAGTGCATTAACACAAGCTTCTCCTTTGGTGCTTACAGCCAACATATTTTAGCTTGTTTCAAGTACCAATGCAAAAATGTAAAAAAACGTTTTTAACATTTGGAATAAATTGAAATTAGCAGTTGTACACATTGCTCAGCCATATTTACCATTAATTTGTTAATTGGCTCCAAACAGACCTGCTACCCACAGCAAATGTTATTTGTACAAGGATGTTTTTGTGTTTGCGATTAACGCATAGGTGTCAATTACCCAGTATTTGTGATCCCGTCAAACATGCATTGGTTTGTTTAGCTGCTGTCTAAGCATTTGGTGTGTCTTCCGTGTTGACATTTTGCTGCTGTTTTTGCTGCAAAAGGAGCTACATGGTCCAGGAAGTTGTTTTAGATTGTGCACAGAAATGTCTATCTGCAAAATAGATGCTGGTCTCTGGAATAAATTCGACTCTGAGACATTCCAGCAATGACAACTCATAGCAAACCTTTTAAATGTAACAGAAACGGATAACAGGCAAGGTGAATAAATACATGTCTTACATGCTACAAAAACATGCTTCTGGAAAATAAAAGCATAAAATGCACTTTCTTTGGCCAGCTGTCTTCTGAAATGCAAACGATGAATTACAGCAAAGGCCATCGTCCTTCCTGGTTCCAAAGGCAAGAGCTATTGAAAGATGGCGCGTTATTGACATGGAATTGCCAAGCTGATGCTGAAACATCTAAACTTTATTTCTTCATTGCAATCTTACCAAGCACCATCAAAAAGCCTTTGCGTGCACAAACCAGACCCCTATCTTGTTGCAAGTGGAATACGCTTGTCATGAATTTCTGTAGAGTGCTTCTAAAGTAGTACATAACAGTGGTGCACATTATAGAAAGAGTGCTAAAGCACCCATGAACGTGTGTTTTCCCATAGTCTATTATATACTTCTTAAATTGGAAATACAATAATTGCCTTTTGTATATACAAATGCTTTTCAACTCCCCCATACTTTCTTTATGCCATCCCAGTCACGTTTGCTTTTCAGGCCTGAACTGTTCTCCTCTCAATAGACTACTTGAGTGCTGAGAGTTTCCTTTCTGTAGCCTTTCATGATATGTCAGACCTACTCTTCTACCTCACTTCTGGCAAAACCCTGAGTTGCCTCAACTTCCCTGCTCTTTGCCAAACAGCATCTTTTCATCAGTCTTGCGCTAAAATGCAAGGAGTGTAGGTAAGGTTTTATGCAGCATGGAGTATACACAAGAATCCATTGTATTCACTTTGATGTCTGAGTGCCTAATGAAGGATTTTGACTTCAGTTTTGTGTTACTGTTATTCCAGGCACCAAATGTTATCCTATTTGGGAACAAATTCCAATAGATTCATGTTATTTGTGGATCCTAGTACATAACTCAGATTTATATAGTGTCAACATACCACCACAAAAGGCAGCTTAATAGGAACTTAAAGCTGCAAGGCACGAGAATAGATAGGGGAACAACCCACATTGTCGAACTTGCTTGTGATATGTGGATCTTGTGATTAACCCTTGGCGTAGTACTACGCTAAGCTCGCAGAGTGTGCGTAGTTCGCGCTACTACACACTACTCGAATTGCACATAGCACAGTGCAAAAACACGTAGCATAGCGGGCATTTTTTGCTTGCTCGTGGTCGTCAATGTCAAGTTGGCGACCGCGAGCGAGCAAAATCAACATCCCAGCAAGACTTTTTCCTCGTTCGCGATCCACAACATCAAGTTGCCGTTCGGGAGCGTGGAAAATAAACCTCCCGGTGAGATTCTCAATGCGGGGGGGTCAGGTTTCTCATTGCAAGTGGTCGCGTATGCTCACGACCGCTTGCGATGAGAAACTACCAGTCCACGTTGAGAAAGCTGCCGCTCGAGTACAAATCTACTCGAGCGGCAGAAAATGACCGATTGCACTGTGAAAAATGCCGTTTGCAATGATTGCACAGTGCGGACAAGCATCCGGCAGTGTGCAATCAGTGCGAACAGCATTTTCCACACCGCACTATGCAGTTTGCGTAGCTATGCGTAGCGTGCGTACTGCGAAGTGCACTTCGCGTAGCTGCGCGTAGCGCTACTATACAAATTACTCCCAGGGTTATGTTGTGATCCATACCGTCCCAAAAGGACATTATGGGTTGATAAATGCTTATACATATGGCTTTAATTCATACATATGCATTAAAGCAGTATGTGGAGTGGCCCTTGGAAAGGGTGGTCTAGGGGCTACCACCCCAGTTGTCTACCTAACAAGGCAAGGCGGCCTGGGGAGGGTCAGAGGGAGACCTGTGTTTGCTTCCGGGCCCTACTACTCTCACTACACCTCTGCTTTCTTGCACACCTTACACTAATGCATCTAGAAGTCCAAAGCTCCTATTTGTTCGCTTGGCTGTTCTTGAGCCCTTCAAGAACCCTCCTCCCTAAGCTTTTTAAAGGTGAGGTGGTAGCGAGGCAATGCTGGTTCCTCCGGGCTCTGCCAGCCGCCTGTCCTCTCTGGCCTGCAGTAACTACTGCTGGCCCTGCTGCCAACATGATGGGATCAGCAGTCAGAAAAAGCAACCTCTTTTCACCCATTCTTCCCAAGGAGGCGGCCAAGAAAAGATTAAGATGTAATTTGGCCGGATAAACCTGGAACTAGGCGCATTACGGACGCTGAAAGACAGCAGGCAGACAGAAACGCGACCTGCTTTCTGAGAGCGGCTGGGGGTGGGAGGACCGCCACAATGGTGTGTCTCCCCAAGGAGGGATGTAGCATTAATTACACATTAACAGTGTGTGCCGGGTGGGAGGTAAGAGCTGGGTGCAGATGTGTCCGCCACCCGGCCGAGGGAAACCCACTCTTGATCCTGTCAAAAGGACATTTTGAATCGAAGCGACCTGGTGGCTTTGAGAGCGCAGGGTCTGTGGCGGGGCGCGAGCAATAGGGCTCTTAATCATTAACCCCTTCATAGCAGTGAAATGACCACCCATTGTCACGGCCACTCGAATGGGCCTGGATGTGCTTTACAAGGGCCCTAAAACAGGCCCCAACAAGGCCGGCCATTGGAATCCAGAGGCCACACCAGCAGCGCATCACAAAGAGAGAATGGCCGCGCAAGGCTACTTACCTCCACTGACCTTTCTCCCCAGTCCCCGCGCCTCCTCCCGGTTACGCATCTAACATGCACCACCACAATGCGCACCGATGCTTTACACTTTCGCAGTTTCCCGCCTTTGTTTCCACACACAGGCTCATTGTCTCGGCTTAATTTTTATGGTGCTTTGTGAGGAACTTATTTAGGCAAAAAGGCCGAAATGTTGTTACCGTCTTAATCGGTGTTCTACAACTGTGCTAAAGCCATTAGCAGCGTGAGAAAGGAGGTTTATTGAGACGTGTATTCTCACGGTCATTGTGGGAGAAGCTCTGTTGGCATGTGGTTGGCAGGGGGGCATGCTCTGTTCCTGGAGCGTCGGAGGCCGGGCACATGGGTAATACAATGTGTTTGCAACAAAATGATGGCGTTCACGCAGCTGGACCCCACGCACCATTCGGTGTTATGTATAGCTGCGCGGGGGCTTGGCTCTCCCACTGCTGCAATAAAAATGTTCTCTGTAAAGCGCTCCGCTGTTTCTTGGTCGCTATATCCACGTTGTAGCTAATTCCCCAGAGAAGAGACAGCATTGTGCAAAATAAACACAAAAACAAACTAATGCAGACTGTTGTGTACCATATTTAGAAAGGTAACTGTCGATTTTAGATCAGAATATTATTAGCAAAAATATTGGGTGACATTAATGTCCTATTACTTACCGGTAATCTTCATTACTCCGGGTCCCGTAGTCCTCGACACCTTCATAATTACAAGTGGAGATGACCATCTCCCGACAGAAAAAAACAAGAGGAATGCTGGGACACTAATACTGCCCCTCCCCCCAGGAGTACATAAGCAGTACTAACCCAGCAGCCCTCCTGTACTAACAAGCCCAGACAGAAAGGCCGGCCGCCCGGGAGGGAGGGAGGGGCGTATGAAGGTGTCGAGGACTACGGGACCCGGAGTAATGAAGATTACCGGTAAGTAATAGGACATTACCCCCAGGTCCCTCCGTCCTCGACACCTTCATAATTACAAGTGGAGAATACCAAAGCAGAAAACCCGGCCTTCCGCACGCACAAGCACACCCAGGAAACCACAACAAAAGCAGCCACCCAAGGGAGCACCGAGAAGGAGGAAAGAAAGACCGCAGAAAACAACCGGCCCGCAACCCAGAACAGGACAGCAGGGACAAGGACCGGAGACAAAGAAAAAAGGCCAGGGCTCCAAAGAAATGAGGCCGCCAACCCGAGAAACCGGCAACCGGGACCCGGACCAGGACACCAAGACCAGCCAAAACAACCCACCGGAGAAGACCGCCAAGGACAGAACCAGCCGGAAGGCACACAGGGCCAGGCAGACCCACCAGGAAGACGAGACAACCCGGAAGAAAGCCAAAGAAAGAAACGGCCAACAGAGCGCAGACACAAGCACCCAGCCAAAAAAGGAAGGAGAAGCACATGCCAGAAACCCGGCCAAATCCCCAAAAAGAAAGGACTCGAGCCCAAGAGACCCGAGGAGGAAACCCGGCCGAGGAGGCCCAGGAAGCAACAAGCACCCAGGAGCCGACCAGGATCGAGAACCCGACCCAAAAGACAGGGAAGGGGAAGAACCCCAGAACCCAGCCGAAAGCCCACCAAACAAGGAGAGGCCAACAAGACCGGAAACCAGCCACAAAGAAAACTCAACCAGGCCGGAAACAGAGAAATCGACCACAAGCCCAGAAAACCCTAACCCCTAAGGGATGGAACACAAGGCAGGAGGGGAGCACAGAGCAACTGGGTAACCCCAGCAGCCGCCCAATGAGGCACAGAGGGCAGCACAAAGAAGGCGCCCAAATGACACAGGACCGCCCAGGAACCCCACACCCAGGCCAGGCAAGCAGCAAGGGCAGGAGCAGCGGGAAAAAGAAAGCCCAGGGAGCACAGCACCCAGACCAGAACCACAAGGCCCCAACCCAGCAACGCCGGAAAGGAGCCAAGCAAACCGCAAAAAAGAGGCCAACAAACGCCAACAGAACCGGGAAGCCAGGAACAGAGCCAAGCAACCCGACCACGCAGGAGGAACAGCAGGCCCAAGCAAACCCCAGAAGGGGCCCACACAGCGCCCAGACCAAAACAAAAGGGCAGGAGGAAAGGGAACCACCAGAACCAAACCACCGGACCAAACAGAAGGCCAAAGCGGAAGCAGGAGGAAGCATAAAAGCAGAGGACCAAGCAGCAGGAAAACCACAGACAACCCGCAGCCCTGAGGGAGGAACCAGCAGAGGCAAGAGCACCACAGAACCGCACCCCAACCAAGAGGGAGGGGGCAGGGCACCCCAACAGACCCATACCGGGAACAAAAACCTGGGGAAGCAAGGGAGGGATAACCGAGCCGGAACCCCAGAACCAGGAAGGAACAGGAGACCGCCGGCAACCACACCCACAGCAGGCTGAAAGGACAGCACAGCACGAAACCCAGGAGACAGATCCCGAGGCCACACAGAACCAGCAAGAAGGCCCCAGAGCCAGAGAACACAATACAGGCCCACAAAACCGGGGAAACAAGCCCGGGAAGAGAACCAATCTCAGGAGAAGGCCCAGAAGGAACCATCAGGAAGCGCCCCCAACTGTCGAACACCCCGCCAGGAACAAGAGGCACCAGCAAGGAAGCAGAGCACAAAAGGCAGCCCAACAAGCAGGAGCGGCAAGCCACAGCCGAAACCTCAGACCGGCACTCACCCAGGGAACCAGACAAGACCAGAACAACCCAGGGAGCAAACACCCCTGACAGCAGAAGGATCAGGCAGCCAACAGGGAAGCCAGGCAGGTACCAACCCTGCCCGACCAAGCACAACCACTGAGCAGACAGCGGAGCACGCGGGCAGCACACCAACCCGAGAATAGGAGGCAGGGCAGGAACAGGCAGCAGCCAGGAGGCCCCAGCCAGGACCAAACCAGGCAGGCACCACAGCAGAAACAGGAGGGGCGGACAGGAAACAACAGAAGCAAGCCAAAGGCAAGCACGCGGAGTGCCAGAGCAGGGGCATCCAGACCAAGCACACAGAAAGGTCCCCCGGACAACACCAGATGCCCCAGGCCGGAGAAAAGGGAAGGCCACACCATCAGGAAGACCCAGGTAGGCACCCAACCAGGCAACACGCAGGGAACAGAGGAGAACAGGCGCAGGCAGATCGGAACAGAACAGCCGCACCCAAGGCAGCAAAAGCCACCCAAGCGCAGGCAGAGGGGACAGAGCACCCCAAAGAGCCCCTGGCAAGACACCGGCAAACACCCCAGAGAGGAACCAGGCGCAGCCCAAGGGAGGGAAGGAACAGAGCCAGGAACCAGGAGCCCCAAATGGCGACCAACCACACAAAAGCAGGAAGGGAAGAACCAGGACACCCAAGCGGAGCAAAAGCCACAAAGCCAGCCAGCAGCGGAGGCAAGGACACCAAGGGAGAACAGCACGGCAGGCCAACCTGAACCAGGGAGGCCCACAGGACCCGCCCCCCTAACCCCCGAAGCGGCCTGAGGAGCAGTAACCCCGACCCAGCACCAGCCGGGGCAAGGAGCCCGAAGGAGAGGGGGAACAGAGCGCACCCCGAACAGGCCGTCGCTGAAGAGAGAAGCGACTCCGAAACAAGAGCAGCAGAGGGCAAGGAACAAGCAAGCAGGCAGGAAAACCCCAACAACACAGGGAACCCCAGGAGCAAGCAAAGGCAGAGCCAGCGAAAAAAAGGAACCAGCCCCCACCAAGGCGACCGGAACCCAGGCCAACCCGAGGCAGTCCACAAACAGAAAGAGCGAACGCCCACAGAGCCGCCAAGAGCAGGGCCACCCCCGAAGAAGAGAACCAAAGGGAGCAGACCCCCGGAACGCCCACCACTCGAGAATAGCAAGACCCGGAGCGGGCCCGCGGCAAAGCCTGAGACCAGGAACCAACCACACAGGAGGAGGAACGCAGGACAGCACCTAGGACCAGCAATAGCAGGCCAACAGAGGACCCACCAATGCCGGACATCAGGACAGCAGTGGCCGGACTCGAACCCATGGACAAGGTGCGTCAGAGATACCAGAGGCACAAGGAAACCACGGAGCCCAGCGACCGCAGCACCCAGAAGAAAAAAGGGGGGAAATTTCAGGAGCGGGGGCCAACAACACAACAAGGCCCCCACCGCAAATGTGAGAAAAACAGAAACACATGCAGTACAGGAAGTAGACACCCCAGCACCCCACGCCACATAAGCACGCCACAAAGCAGCAAAAAGGACATGCCAGGGAAAGGCGGAGACACCCCGCCCAGGACACCCAGTAGGAAAGGAGCGGCACAGGGGCAGCCCCAGCAGACGACACAGGAGGCCAAATGAAACGTACTGTGAGAGGATCAAAACCCTGCCATCATAATATACACACACATAGCCACAAGAGACACGAGGCTGGTGTACCAGTACCCACGTCACCAGCCCCGACCATCAAAAAGTACGTAGAACAACCTTATGTTCACAAGGTGCCGGGGGCCCTCGGGGAGAATAGGCGAGTAAATGCCCAGTGTTACACGGGGAAGAGCTGCCGCTGGGGACCGAACTCCGAGCCCTGCGCACAGGAGTCAGCCGCTCTGTCCGCCACGCCACATCTCACCTTGCAGCGTGACCCCGACCCGAATATAAAGCAGGTGTCATGAATCGAAAACATGCCACAGTAGGACACAGAGACAGCAACTTGCAGAAACGAACCCTTGCCCAGTGAGATCCTCAGCCCCCACAGCATACATATCAGTGAGCCAAAGGTCCCGCAGAGCAGAACCAGCCCCGAAACCCAGGCAGCCCGAGAGCAGGGCGGGGGCCTCAGAGGCACAGAACCGGGCCGATGACAGAAAGCAAAACTGAGGCGTGGCAACTCGGGGATCGTAAAGCGGCAGTCCTGGAGCCTGTAATGAATCACATGGACATCACAAATGAAGAAATCTGTAGAAGTAAATCAAAAGAAGGAAATCACCCTGTTGTAAATAAAACAACTGTATTATTAAGCATTAGCTGAAGCCATAATGCATCAGTCCAAATATCTAGTATAGGGATTCCATTTTGTATTTCGAGTCCACCATTTTTCATGCCCTACATTGCCATGTGCTCAATGTTCTGATTGTCCTACCTCTCTGCCAGTTACACTGTGGATTCTACCTAGCAACAGTTATTATTAGTCCTTCTTGAGAGTGTAGCGCATGCTCAGCAGAAGTAACAGTTGTTCCTTATTAGCATAGCCCTCCCATGTTCTAGAAATACTGTTAGCTCCACCCACTGATATATTTGGAAATGTCCTTACGTGGTTGCAACCTCTGTCTAAGCTGTAAGCTGAACCCCTTCCACTGTGTATAAAAGGGGCCATGTAATTGTATTCAGTGTGCTACTCTGTACAATACTGTAGAAGTGTTGTGGAGGTTGTATCACCACCTTTAAAGGTTTATTAAACTATGTTTTTGTATTTCCAGTTTCCTTGCCAACTTCATTTGTAAGTCTAAGGACTTTGTACACAGAAGGGCGAACCCTTTCGGTACCTTTGGGCCTTGCTGAGGCCTGAACTCATCAATTGGCGCCCGTCACGTGGGGCTCATCGGCGACTCGGAGGCTCGAAGGACTGGTCGTGACGAAGGAGTGGAACTCTGCCGGGGAAGTGATCACTGCCAGCGGCGTCTTTAGTCCTGGCATCCTGAGGTATTTCTTCCTTCCTTCCGATCTGACCATCTGGGTGGCGCCGGTCTTCGACTGAGACCTCTTCTGTCGGTTTGCTGTGGATAAGCTGTTTGAGCAAATTGTGGAACTTGGCAAGTGGAATCTGGACGCTCGTGCTTGGTAAGGACCAATGTATGGTAATTACTGTGAGTGTTTATGGTAGCCAGTGATTAGCAAGGCAGTTTTAGGATACGCTTGCTGTGGCTTATGGATATGGATATGGATATGGAGATGTTTGGATGATCGATCATATTATGATTATGAATATGGGTATATATGCGTTGCAACACATATAGGTAGGCAATGTGGAGATTTTTCTCCAACATATGGTTGTGAGCGGCGCAACGATTAAGTGCCATTTTTCTGTATAATATTGCGTATTTCGCACTATTTCTAGCATGTCTACTTTTAGCGCACTACGTAAGTGGTGCTGCTGTGGAAACCGGTTAAGTCTTGAAGAATCGCAGCCGGCTCCCCCAGAAGGGACGCCGAATAGGGATATGTACATTAAGTTTGGTCTTTCCCCTATAATGTACAGCACATTGTGGAGGAAGTATACCAAGAAGGATCCTGAGTTGAGATGGCCTTTGTATGGTTCGTTTGATGTGCGCAAAATTGAGTATGTGGAACAGTGCCTGTGTAAGCGCCGAGCGAGACAAGATATGTTTGAGAGTGTGCGAATGTGGGTGAAAGAAGTACGTGAGCGTGAGAAACGTGAACATGCGCTGATTGAGAAAGAGCAGAGGAAGAATGTGCGTGAGAAGGCGCAAGAAATGAGACGACGTGAACAAAAAGATGCGGAAGAAAAACGGGAAAAGGAACGTAGATTGCAGATATCTGGCCAATATCCCATTCGTCGGCCTCTTTATCCTGTCCTTAATAATGCTGATGATGATTTTTCCTTACTAGATCGTTCTCCGCCTCCGTATGCTGGCCCGTCTGCTCCGAAAGGGGAAGATGAGGATTCTGGATCATTTAAAGATAAGGTAGACACGCGGTCTAAGCTAACATCTGATCGTATGGCGGAGCTCCGACAAATTTCTTATCGTATTCTTAAGGGTACAATTCCTCTTGCTGAAATATTGTTGTCTCTTGAAAAATGGCCGGACAGGGAAAAAATTTATTTACTTGAAACCTTTTCTGATGAAGTAGTCGGGGCTTTTCGAAAATATTCTCCTGTTCTTGAACCTGATGACATAATACAAGATAAGAAAGAATTGCGTAAAGGTCTCTTTTCTCCTTCCCAGGCAGCTGATGCAGTTCGACGGTTATTCGTATTGCGGGATGAGGCGTCTCGGTTACGAGAAGAAAAGCGACAAAAGACGGTGGACGACAAAGAGACGGGTTTGAGTGGCGACGGGAAACAATCACCTATCTTTTCTTCAGATAAGGTCGATATTGTGCATGTTAAACCTATGCGAGAGGCAGCGCCTTTGTATGTTCCTCCTAAAGGAGCGGGTACTAGTTCAGATAAAGATTCAGCTGATGCCCGAGGGTATTTTATCTATAATTGGGTATATACTCCTTGGAATAGAGCGGATGTTATGGCCTTAAAGAAAGCGTTACCTGACCCACGGAAAAATCCTGCTGCCTTTTATGAGGAAGTTGAGGGGGCTTTGAATTCTTGTACTATGACATTAGCTGACATTGATTTATTCTTTGGTCTTATATTACCCCCTGACATGTGGAGATCAGTACGGAAAATTGATGATTTAGTGACGTTTAAAGCTAAATGGGAAGACATTGAGGAGGAGGACAGAGCTAGGAAACCTGCGCAGAAACCACCCCAGCTCATTCTAGACCTCCCTGCTGCTATTTTGATTAAATTAAAGACGATTATTCCCCCTAAAAAGATTGACTGGACTATGTTAGCATCTTGCAAGCAAAAGACAGATGAATCAGTTTCTGACTTCTTTACGCGATTTGAAGAAACTTTTCATGATTTTAGTGGTCAGTCTCTGACGGATGACACGGGTCGACATCTGTTTGTAGACAAATATGTTTCAAATTTATTACCGGGAGTAGCAGCTCGGTTGAAAGCGAGTGAAAGCTCCTGGACGACTTCGACTCCGGCATCCCTCCTGACTATGGCTCAGTATTACGAGCGTCAGGAATTAGAAGCAAAAAGTAATGAAGATAAGAAATCTAAGGATTTGAAAGCAAAAGTTATGTTAGCACAAGTGTATGGACCACCCCAGAGAGGAAATAATAGAGGTGGTCGGGGTTTTTATGATTCTACACATAACCGCACAGACTTGGCTAAAGATCAATGTGCATATTGTAAGCAACGAGGCCACTGGGCCAATGAGTGTCCTTTAGCGCGAGAACACAGGGCTATGGGACGGGGTAGAGGTTTTGGGAGAAATCGTGGGGGTTTTTCTGGACCACGAGGTAACCTAAATGACAGGGCTAGATTCGAATCTAAGGAGCAACAACAAGGAGGGTCTAATACCTTTGATAGACGAAATCAGTATCAGATGTCTGACTATGTGCACCCCGAAAGTCATGATTCCCAATATGCATAGGATTGCGTAGGATGGGGGGAGGAATCAGTTGAAGTACCAGTAGATCAGAGGGGTCCTTATGTTACAGCACATGTTTTGGGTTCTACTGATCAGTTTCTGGTTGATACAGGGGCTACTCGTAGCGCTTTGTCTAAACAATTGGTTCCGAGGGCTCCCCTGTCTGGCTTAACGATCACATCTGTAGGGTTCGATGGAACACCTTCTCTTAGCCCATTATCCCAACCCCTTGCATTTCATGTCGACAAATTTACAGCACCATGTCCATTCTTGCTTTCCTCAAACACGCCTGACAACATTGTGGGTCTAGACATGCTGAAACATTTTAGAGCCACAATCCGCTGCTCCCCTGAAGGAGTACGCGTGATTTTAAATGACAATTACCCTGCAAAAGAGAGAGTGTGTATGGTCGCTGAAAGTGCTGCATTAGCCTCTTTACCTCACACGTTGTGGGCTACTTCAGACACTGATGTGGGACAGATGGTCATTCCTCCGGTTCACATTAGTGTAAAGGAGGGAGCTGTGTTGCCACGCCTGCCTCAATATAGGATTTCACAGGAGGGTGAGGAGGCGCTCATACAGATTGTGCAAGATCTCATTCGAGTGGGGGTGGTGGAAGAAGTCCCATACAATGTTTGTAACAGTCCTATTTTACCAATTTTGAAGAAGGACACTGATACTAGGGTATATCGATTTATTATTGATTTGAGGGAGGTGAACAAGATAGTGGTGCCCCAATACCCTGTTGTTTCTGACATCACGACACTCCTTACCTTGGTCCCACCAACAGCGACAACATTCTCGGTTGTCGACCTGAAGAACGCCTTCTTTTCGATCCCTATTCACCCTGATAGCCGTTACCTTTTCGGCTTCACTTTGAATAATCGATCGTATAGATTTTGTAGAATTCCACAGGGCTATACTGAGAGCCCTAGTATCTACAGTCAGGCGTTGAAAAGACAGTTGGATTCCTTTGTCTTGCTTGAGGGGGTAGTGCTTATTCAATATGTCGATGACATTTTGTTGGCTGCTGACACCCCTGAGCAATGTGAGACTTGTACGTTGTCCTTGCTTTCCTTTTTGGCTTCTCACAATCATAAGGTATCTATGAAGAAATTGCAATTCTGTAGACCTAAGGTGACCTACCTAGGCCACCTTTTGTCTAAGGAGGGGCGTGCACTTACATCAGATCGTATCCAAGCCATCCTGGACACACCAACACCTTCTACACAGAAAGATGTTCGAGCATTTTTGGGTCTTACGTCCTTTTGTAGGCAGTGGATACTGGGGTTTTCACATATAGTCAAACCACTGTTAGCGCTATTGACAAAAGACACTCCAATTCCCCTTCCTTGGACAGATGAATGTGAAAACGCTTTCCAACAGTTACGTCAGGCCCTTTGTTCAGCACCAGTGTTAGGCACTCCTGATTACACGAAACTTTTCACATTATATGTACATGAGAGAGATGGATGTGCGTCATCTGTGTTAGTACAGATGCACGGGGACAGGCAGCGTCCGTGTGCATATTTCTCGGCATTGCTCGATCCTGTCGCTCGGGCATTGCCGGGGTGTTTTCGTTCGGTCGCAGCGACAGCTGTGTCAATACGTCAGAGTGAGGGAATAGTGTTATCTCACAAGCTGTTAGTGTTGGTTCCCCATGCTGTTGACGCCCTTTTGAATC
The DNA here is from genome assembly GCF_964261635.1 of Lissotriton helveticus. NCBI lineage: Eukaryota > Metazoa > Chordata > Amphibia > Caudata > Salamandridae > Lissotriton > Lissotriton helveticus. Next base: position 1,593,879,776 of record NC_136067.1, on the reverse strand, counting down.
AAACAAAGACGCAGCATTTAACAAGTGCCCGTCTGACCGGATATGAACTAACGTTGCTGGCTCCCCATATCACATTGAGGAGATGTGCTACGTTAAATCCAGCAACATTGTTACCATTCCTGACGACTCAGCCTGAGGCACAAGAAGCACATGATTGTATTTTTGTGACTGAGGAACAGACAAAGGGTCGTATCGATCTCCAGGATACGCCTTTCTCAGATGTAGATGGAGAATTATGGGTGGATGGCTCCTGCCTGAAGCTACCGGATGGTACGACTTCGGCAGCATATGCCATCACTACTTTGTATACTATCGTGGAAACAGCACGCATTCCACAGAAATCAGCCCAGGCAGCGGAGTTGATAGCATTGACACGAGCATGTGAGCTTAGTGCAGAGTTGTGTGTGAATATTTATACAGATAGCCGCTATGCTTTCGGAGTAGCGCACGACTTTGGCCTGCTCTGGAAGGAAAGAGGTTTTCTGACATCACACGGAACACAAATTATGTATGGAGAATTGGTGCACAATCTTTTGACTGCCCTGACATTTCCTAAGAAGATAGCTATAGTGAAATGCAGTGCACATAAGAAAGTTATTGACAAAGTAGGGCAAGGAAATGCTTTCGCTGACCAAGTAGCACGAGAAACTGCAATGAGACCTGACTCCACTTCAATGTATGTTGTGAAGTCACAAGCAGAACGATGGCATGATGCTAGGAAAGAAGTGAGGGAAATACAGAGAGTTGCTTCTGATAAAGAACGAGAGCAATGGTCTGAAAATGGAGAACTGGATGATGAAGGTTGTTGGCGCAACAAACAAATGGATAGGTGGAAGTTGCCCACAGCTTTTGTCCAACCTATGGTTCAAATGGCACATGGGCTAGCACATGTTGGAGCTTCAGCGATTGTGAAATTGCTTGCGCAAGTTTGGGAGCATCCAGAGATTGCTAGCACGGCCAAGAGAGTGGTACAGACCTGTATGATCTGTCTTAAATACAACCCAGGGAAAGGAACACGGACTCCAGCAGGAGGATTTGAAATACCTACTGCACCTTTTGAAGTCCTGCAAATGGACTATATCCAACTTGAACGCTGTAATAATCTAAAGTACGTCTTGGTAGTGGTGTGTGCTTTCAGTAAATGGATTGAAGCCTACCCTACTAAGGACAATACTGCAATGACTACAGCAAAGGTGCTACTGAAGGAGTTTTTCCCTAGGTATGGTGTTTGTAGACTATTATGGAGTGATAACGGGCCTCATTTTATAGCAGACGTTATCAAGTACGTTCTGAGAGGTCTGGGGATAAAACAGAAGTTTCATGCAGTGTTCCATCCACAGTCGGCTGGCTTGGTGGAACGCTACAATGGAACACTGAAGCTTAAACTAGCAAAGATCCAGGCTTCCACTTCTCTGACTTGGCCCGACGCTTTGCCTTTGGCATTGTTGTCAATAAGATCAGTACCACACTCCCGAACCGGCCTTACACCGTATGAGGTGGTGTTTGGTCGTCCCATGAATATTTGGGGAGTGCCCAAACCAAGTTCCGTATATGATGTACCTTGTGTATTGATGAATGACTATCTGGCACAATTAACTGATAACTTGGTTTCTATTCATCAACAGGTTCGAGAAGCACTCCCTGACCGGTCCACAGGTGAGGGTCATAGTCTCCGACCCGGTGACTTCGTCCTCATCAAGGCGTTCGAGAGGACGAGTGGCCTGGAGCCCCGATGGTGCGGTCCCGAGCAGGTTCTGCTCGCAACAAGAACGGCCGTCCGAGTGACCAACCGGAAGAACTGGATTCACTCCCTTCATTGTCGCAGAGTGCAACCCGGATTGGTGGAGCCTGCCGTGTTGACTGACCATCGAGAAATCCTGACTACAGAGAAAGGCCCTGCTGTGGTACCTGATGAGCAAGAGGAGTTCTTCCCGGACCCGACGACTTCTGGAGTAAGAAGATACAACCTTCGACCCAGGAAGAAGTTTTCTGCTGTTTAGACTGCTGTCAGAACGGCCTCTTGGTTGGTGCAACGGAGAGCCGATGAGGCAAGGGGGGGGGATCAGCCTTGCATTAGAGTAGTGACACCCGTCTTGGCCCGTTGGTGAAGAAAACAACAGCCGCCTTGGGGGAAGAGTTCTGACAGCCTTTTTTTTAGTTTCAGGAAGATTTGCGAGACATTTGTTCAACATGGAGAGAAAGAAAGTGATCTGCGCCTTCGGATTTATTGCTAGTGTGGCAGTTGTTGCCATTATCACGTGGTTTGTTGAGGATGTAATTCCTGCCCGTGATCTATATGTGGTTTCTACACCGGTGCCAGAGGAGCATTTCTTTTATACGCTCCCCTATCAGGAATCAAAACACCGCTTGTCCTTTGTAAATAACACCTTCATTCAGATGCTACATCATACCCACACTGCTACAAATGAAACAAATTGCTGGATATGTGGTATGATGCCAGCGCACCAGAAGAAGGGGGGAACACCGTTTATACCTCTCCCTTTCTCTCATAATGGTTCTTGTCGTGCCTGGTATACTCTTCTATTTGCCACAAGAAAGCCTGCTGTTGGAAGATTACTTTTTAGACTAAACAAAGAATGTCACCAGAATAAAGAAGGCTATCCACAAGCCAATGGAACAATATGGGAGTGGGAAGAATATCGACCGGACAATGAGTCTACTCCCTACATTTTTACGAACACTAGAGACACTGTCGAAAGTGAAAAATTTGTGATCTCAGTTGCACAAGCACAAGCGGACTTATGCGTACAAAGTGTTGGGAACATCCCTGTAGGTGTTAGTGATTGTATTAAAGTCTTAAATATAGATGGTCTGAATAATAGCACATTTTTAGCATCCCATAATACATATTTTGTATGCGGTAATAGAGGATATTATCGATTACCAGCTGGCTGGTCAGGAGTATGCTATGTATCGTTTTTATTACCACCAGTGTTTTTAGCACCTGCCACTTATCATAAAGACTTGAAATTGTTGAATAATGCCACTGTGAATAGATACAAACGTACTTTATCTATCGATGATGTGGACCAGACCGATACTAGTTTGCAGCAATATGTAGATTTTAACCTAGGGTTATTCTTTTTTGTTGGAGCTGCCCTAAACAGTAGAAAGATAAGAAGATTAACTAGAGTTGTAGAGGCAGTGACCAACCAAACTGCTGCAGCACTAGGAAACGTAACTGAAGAGTTGCAAATTACTAGAATTGTTGCCCTGCAAAACAGAATGGTGTTAGATGTCATATTAGCAGAAAAAGGAGGAGCTTGTAGACTTATTGGAAGTAGCTGTTGTGTCTTCATCCCAGACAACTCGCCTTCTGTTTATAATGCCATAAATAAACTGCATAAAATAGCTGCTGACATACATGTTGATAATGGTACATGGACCTTCTCTAGTTGGTTTTGGACCTTATTTACTACATGGGGTTGGAAGATCCTCACTGGCCTTTGTATAATAGTAGTAATTCTTTTTTCTTGCTGTATGTGTATTCAATGTGGTCCTATGATATGTTCCCTTTGCATTACCTCTTGTATACCCAATAAGAAAGCTGTTTCCGAAGCTGCTTATCAAAAGAGTCTAACTAAAGAGATTTCTAACATTATGAGCATTGATATTCAAGATGAGTTTGATGACTACCCTATGAAATGGAATGGCTTCAGCTAACGCTGAAAGGGTCGTCTGTTGTAAATAAAACAACGGTATTATTAAGCATTAGCTGAAGCCATAATGCATCAGTCCAAATATCTAGTATAGGGATTCCATTTTGTATTTCGAGTCCACCATTTTTCATGCCCTACATTGCCATGTGCTCAATGTTCTGATTGTCCTACCTCTCTGCCAGTTACACTGTGGATTCTACCTAGCAACAGTTATTATTAGTCCTTCTTGAGAGTGTAGCGCATGCTCAGCAGAAGTAACAGTTGTTCCTTATTAGCATAGCCCTCCCATGTTCTAGAAATACTGTTAGCTCCACCCACTGATATATTTGGAAATGTCCTTACGTGGTTGCAACCTCTGTCTAAGCTGTAAGCTGAACCCCTTCCACTGTGTATAAAAGGGGCCATGTGCTTGTATTCAGTGTGCTACTCTGTACAATACTGTAGAAGTGTTGTGGAGGTTGTATCACCACCTTTAAAGGTTTATTAAACTATGTTTTTGTATTTCCAGTTTCCTTGCCAACTTCATTTGTAAGTCTAAGGACTTTGTACACAGAAGGGCGAACCCTTTCGGTACCTTTGGGCCTTGCTGAGGCCTGAACTCATCAACCCACAAGCAGGAGCGTCCTGCCAGTCCGGGCCTCAGCAGGCCGGGCTCCACCCTCGCAGGTAACCAGAAAATGTCAGCAGCAACAGCGGAACCAGCGTGACCAAAACCCAGAAAGTACAGACATCACATTGCCAAGTACGGGGGAGAAAGATCGGCACAGAAACACAGCGCGTCCAGCAACACAGTGCATAGCAGCTGACGCATGCCAGAAGCAAAGAAAAACCCTGCAAGCGGGACTCACCCAGAGTGGGGGGCCAACCCCAGGAACAAGGCCCCCACTCCACCAACACCGCAGCCAGGAACAGCAGGAGTCCATCCAGTGAGGCACGCCTCCCCGGCCAAGCTCGGGAAGACGTGCCCGTGACCCGGAAGCAACGTGCCGGGAACTCCAGCCCCAGCCGCAAAGGACCGGCAGGTGCATGAAGTGCACAGCAGAACACCGGCTCCAAGTAGAGACTGACTCCCAGCAAGCCCGGCAGGCCAGGAGGCAGTCCAGGAGAACCCCACGCCCACACAGCCAGGCAGCCGGGCGGGGGGAAGAAGAGAAGCACCGCCACTCCAGCCCAGCAGGAGCAGCACCAGCACACCATCCATTCTGTCGACAGACAGAAAAAAAGAACAGGAGGGCTGCTGGGTTAGTACTGCTTATGTACTCCCGGGGGGAGGGGCAGTATTAGTGTCCCAGCATTCCTCTTGTTTTTTTCTGTCGGGAGATGGTCATCTCCACTTGTAATTATGAAGGTGTCGAGGACGGAGGGACCTGGGGGTAATATTGTGTCCTACATAGCGTTTGCAAAAATAGCGTTCCATAGAATATACCTTTTCTATTATTAATTCCAAGGGGGCAATCATGTTGTAAACAATATTTAGGACACACTAGTTCTAACATTTTTTTGGTTACAATATTCAAGTATACAAACCAATGGTCTGCTTTACAAAAGGGTGCACTGCAAATTACTTACGCTTACATTTCTTTTTGGCCCAGCTACTACTAATGGGAGGACGAATTTGACTTAGAATCTTTTGACCCAGTGACGCGCGTGTTTAAGCAATGCATGTATTGGGTGATGTAGCCTCACTGCATCCATATACTTTGAATAGGAGCTTGGAGTTAGGCTAACATTGGCTTGTGACTTGGGCCCACAGCTAGAGGTTTATTTATTTATTTATTTATTTGAAAGGTTTTATATAGCGCTGGCTAGACCCGGGGGTATCAGAGCGCTTAATGAACAGATGAAAAACAAGGAAGACAGTTGGGCAGGATAAACAAATAAATAAAGCAAATACATCACATATTAAGTTATGGGTGGGCAAAAATAATTTTGGAAATCCTTCTTCAGGGTAATAAAACATGCTGGTACAATTAAATATTAAGAACAAGGGGAGCTTAGGAATTCAAGGTGGTTGGTGGGTAATGAACATAGAAATAATAGACATGGGTGTAGGAGTTAGGGTCAGAGAGAGAGAATAATATGTGAAGAGGGAAGTGAAGAAAGGGTTAGGAAAGAAACTGAAGATAACCGATGCAGGGGGAATATAAAGTACGGTCAAAGCAGAGAGAATGTGGCCTAAGGGCTAGAGCGGTAGATCTTGGAGCTGGGGAACCAGGTTCGAGTCTCGGCAGAGACGCTCAACATTCTGTGATTTTGGGCAAATCACTTGCTCTCCCTGTGCCTAACAAAAATGAATGCATCTGTTTGGGAGAGTACTGTGTATCATTTGCACTCCGGGTCATATTTGCCTATAGAACAATATGGCAGTGCCCGAAGGGCTGGTCTCACAGATCATTGTCTGTCTGGGTTGTTTTTTTTAGTACTTTGGACCTGGTTTGTGGGCCAGTGGGCCATGTTGTTTACCAGTTTATTCAAGCTGATTTCTCTGATATCACCACAATCATTGGCTGCAGCAAGCACGCATGCATGCATCCCCCCTTACCTTACAAAACACTTATATAGCATGCCTTTACCAGTTTAAAACTGCAATGATTTGAAAATGTGGGCCACTGTGTTAGCTCTTTGATTTACAAAGGAAGCCACTGTATTTGTGCCCGGGCCTATTTTCTGTCCCAGTCCAACCCTGTTTCCACTGGGTCACAGATGTAGTTGAACTCACAAAGGCAGGTTACATGTTTAAGTGAGAGTTTTTACAATTAACAAGCATTAACACGCCAACAGATCTTGCCAATGTAAGAGCTATTGTTTTTGCCAATATGTTTTAGCAATGTTCTACACCAGAGTGGCTCCTATTCAGTATGGCTAAAAGTTAGTAGGGTAAAAGAGAGTGGTGTGGCATGGAGTGTCATAAAGTGGAGTAGAGTGCAGTGTTATGGAGTGGCATAGAGTGGCGTGGAATGGGGTACAGCAGAGTTGAGTGGCATGGAGAGGAGTGAAGTGGAGTGTCATGGAGTAGGGTACAGTGTTGTTGAGGGAGTATAGTGTCATAGAACGGAAGGGCATAGAGATGAATGGCATAGAGTCGAGCATAGTGTCAGAGTTGTGTATTGTCCCGTGGAGTGGAGTGGCATAGAGTGTTATAAAGTGGTGTAGAGAAGAGTGGAGTGGCAAAGGTGGATGGTGTGGAGAAGGGTGTTGTAAAGTAGAGTGACGTACAGCAAAGTAGATTGTCACAGGGTGGAGTGGCATAGAGTGATATGGAGTAGTGTGTAATAGAATAGAGTGGAGAAAATGGAATGGAGTGGCATAAAGGGAGATGGGTAGAGCATCGTAGAGTGGAATAGTGTTGTATAATGGCATAGAGTGCTGTAGAGTGGAGTAGCATGGAGTGTAGTAGAGTGTAAGTGAAGCAGTGTTTATTAGAGTAGAGCATCATAGAGTGGAGTATCGCGGATTATCGTGGAGTATCGTGGAGTGGAGTGTCGTAGAGTAGAGTAGTAGATTAAAGTAGAGTGGCCTAGAGTGAAGTAGCATAAAGAACAGAGGTGCAGACTAGATTAGCATAGAGTGTAGTGGCGTAGATTGCATTGATTTTGAATAAAGTGATGTAGAGGGCATTTGCAAAAGCTTAAAGAAGGGCTCAAGGTACTTGCAGAAGCTGATAAAAATAGTATTATTCACTTGCAGAAGCAGGAACAAGTGCACAAGGCACTTGCAGAAAAAGCACCTTGAGTCAAACATGCGAACATGGACAACACGCAAAGAATCACAGACAAAATGCAGAGTTGAGGCATAGAGTGCATGGGTTTGAATTAAGTTTCTCCAAGTTGACCCAGCAGCAGCGAGAAAGCAATGGAAGGCATGTCTACAGATAGATCTAACTGATGCCCAATTGACATTTTGCTGTGCACATACATAACTTTGTCCCCAAATTACAGGCTTGGACTGATACATTGACTGAGAGACTCACCACACTGAAAGATGGGGGGCACAAAAGATATATTTTCTGCATGTGGCTTGGGGCTGCCCGGGGATCAGAGAGTATTGGTTGAAGGTGGGGAGATGGCCAGCATGTGGGCATGCCCTCTATGCTTCCACCACTGCTGGGCTTGCTGGGATATGTGAAGGATGTACTTGTTTCTATCGAGAAACTAACTGCACTGCTCCTGATGTTGGCAAAGTGCAGAGTGGCAATGAGATGGGGCCGTGGGCCATTGCCCACACTGTCAGACTGGATCTGTGATGATACATTTTGCAATGGACAACTATCGCCCTACTGTGACATGATGCCGATACCAAGCAGACCTTGGGTTATTTGGGTGCCAGTGCACCTCTATCTACTACACTAAACATCAGAGGGGGCTCATGAGATGGCTGTGTACAGGGTGAAGCTGGACAATGATCCGTCTATGCTGGCGAGGGTCTGCTGTTTGGTATAGTCATTCTCCCTAATCTCCTCAGTGTGAGTGCTGTTAAATAGAAGCTCTTTGCATTGGTGATGGCGAACACAAGATGGATGAAAACAATAGCTTACTTCGGTACGGTTGTGGGGGGGTTGATCATGGGCACAGCAAAAATGTACCGTTTGAGCTTAAGCTGTGAGAGAAAATACTTTGCCATGTCACCAAACATAGGGAGCAAGCCCTGCTTCCTCTGAGGTGTTTACTAGGGTTGGATGATGAATTCCTCTCCTCCAGGAAGCGTTCTCAGAGTTTTGCCCACTCCATGTTATGCTTGTAACGTGGAGTTCCAGGAAAACTTCGCCAACCGCCGCGTGGCAGAGTTTTTTCTCACGCGTTGCCAGGGAAAGATGCCTAGTCGGAAGAATTGCAACCTAATTCACCATTTTATTGTGCAACCAATTGACAGCCATTTTGGAAGAGAGTCGAAATTTGCTGTCAATACATTCTGTTGGACTTTTTATTCATGGTTTAGATCTCCTGCTTTTATTCCAATTGTCTACTGTATCATTATGCCTTTTGATGCATTTCGGAAACTTTTTTTATGTTCTTTTAAATGGTCTTTTGTAAACAGCTCCTTATGTAGTATGTAACGGTTCTACTATAAAGGGCTTATATGCCCAAAGAGCTTTGTTCACACTTTATGCATTTGAAAAATAAATAAATAAATATATAAATATAATAAATAGATCTCAACGCTAGGCAAATCTTACAGGCTCATACAGGGGTTCTATCACTTAATTTTCCAAGACCTACAGGACCAGAAATCAAGCAAGTTACACCAATAGTACAAGCTTACCAGACAGCGATACTATCACCACAAATGCCTTTATTAATGTAGATGACGAATCTAAAGAATTAATAAATGACAGCCCTGGCAGTATGTGTTCCTTGGCACCAAGGAAATAAGATCAGCGCTAAGACCCATCATGCAAATACAAATTTTAGCAAGATTTCACAAATTCTGCCATTTGCCCACAGACAGGATCTTGTTCACTGCATTTTCTTTTGAAATTGAAAGCAATCGTTGGTGGAGACCTACCCTTGGAGTGGCTTGTACAGCATTTTGCACAGCAAAGAATTGCTCTCTACTAAGTGTGGCTGCATTATTAGTTTTTGTTTGTGAGCAACCGTAAACTACGCACAACGTGCTTGTAATAAAATTGTAATTTATAGAAAATAATTTGGATACAAATGTAACTCTTTGAAAAGCTGGGCAAGTGACAGTATTGCGCAACCCTTATGAAGGTAAAAAATGTGGGCAGTGTCCCGGGCGGCACAAGTTTTGAGATCAGCGGCAGCTCCTCCCCTCAATCTAAGCCCCGGCCATACGGGGCAGCCGCTGCGGGATTCGCCAGCACCCCGCCCTTGCTCTTCATGCGGCCGCTGGGCACAGCTAGCTACACAACTGATTTTAGGGCTTGCAATGGAGAAACTGTCACAGAAAGAATAATACTAACTCACCATGGTACATCAGTCTTATTTAGTCTTAACAGCTTTTATTGTTGCTTTAGGATGTTTCTCAATCAGGAATTGCAAGTTTCAATTCTTCATCTATTTGTATGTATCACAGATCTCTGTGGGAGTGCTCTTGTGTAGAAGATTATGGAGCAGGGGTCTCCAACCTTTTCACTAACAAGAGCTACTAATAATATTAGTTTAGTACACATTAGACAGCAATACGTTAGTGACCACCTTATGCACAATTACCAGCCGTGATCTCCTCAGTGCAGCATTACCAGCAGTAATGTTAAAACAAGCATTTACAATGCAATGGTCTCGGCATCATTAAAGGTAGAGCTATTGGCATTGCTCATGACATTTTTTTTTCTTTAAATCATAAATAAATGGCATTGTCATTTACATTGTCAATACACACCACTCTCCACTCAACTGCACTCACCTGCACTGCACTCAACTGCACTCACCTGCACTGCACTCAACTGCACTCACCTGCACTGCACTCAACTGCACTCACCTGCACTGCACTGCACTCAACTGCACTCACCTGCACTGCACTGCACTCACCTGCACTACACTCACCTGCACTGCACTCACCTGCACTGCACTCACCTGCACTGCACTCACCTGCACTGCACTGCACTCACCTGCACTGCACTCACCTGCACTCACCTGCACAGCACTCACCTGCACTGCACTGCACTCACCTGCACTCACCTGCACTGCACTCACCTGCACTGCACTCACCTGCACTGCACTGCACTCACCTGCACTGCACTCACCTGCACTGCACTCACCTGCACTGCACTCACCTGCACTGCACTGCACTGCACTTACCTGCACTGCACTGCACTCACCTGCACTGCACTCACCTGCACTGCACTGCACTCACCTGCACTGCACTCACATGCACTGCACTGCACTGCACTCACCTGCACTGCAATCACCTGCACTGCACTGCACTCACCTGCACTGCACTGCACTCACCTGCACTGCACTCACCTGCACTGCACTGCACTGCACCCACCTGCACTGCACTCACCTGCACTGCACTGCACTCACCTGCACTGCACTGCACTCACCTGCACTGCACTGCACTCACCTGCACTGCACTCACCTGCACTGCACTCGCCTGCACTGCACTCGCCTGCACTGCACTCGCCTGCACTGCACTGCACTCACCTGCACTGCACTCACCTGCACTGCACTCACCTGCACTGCACTCACCTGCACTGCACTCACCTGCACTGCACTCACCTGCACTGCACTGCACTCACCTGCACTGCACTGCACTCACCTGCACTCCACTGCACTGCACTCACCTGCACTGCACTGCACTGCACTCACCTGCACTGCACTCACCTGCACTGCACTGCACTCACCTGCACTACACTCACCTGCACTGCACTCATGTGCACTGCACTGCACTGCACTCACCTGCACTGACCTGCACTGCACACACCTGCACTGCACTCACCTGCACTGCACTCACCTGCACTGCACTCACCTGCACTGCACTGCACTCACCTGCACTGCACTGCACTCACCTGCACTGCACTCACCTGCACTGCACTGCACTCACCTGCACTGCACTGCACTCACCTGCACTGCACTCCACTGCACTCACCTGCACTCGCCTGCACTGCACTCGCCTGCACTGCACTCACCTGCACTGCACTCACCTGCACTGCACTGCACTCACCTACACTGCACTCACCTGCACTGCACTCGCATGCACTGCACTCGCATGCACTGCACTCGCATGCACTCCACTGCACTGCACTGCACTCACCTGCACTGCACTCGCCTGCACTCCACTGCACTTCACTCACCTGCACTGCACTCACCTGCACTGCACTCACCTGCACTGCACTGCACTCACCTGCACTGCACTGCACTCGCCTGCACTGCACTGCACTCACCTGCACTCCACTGCACTCACCTACACTCCACTGCACTCACCTACACTCCACTGCACTGCACTGCACTCACCTGCACTGCACTCACCTGCACTGCACTCACCTGCACTGCACTGCACTCACCTGCACTGCACTGCACTCACCTGCGCTGCACTCACCTGCACTGCACTGCACTCACCTGCACTGCACTCACCTGCACTGCACTGCACTCACCTGCACTGCACTCACCTGCACTGCACTGCACTCACCTGCACTGCACTGCACTGCACTGACCTGCACTGCACTCACCTGCACTGCACTGCACTCACCTGCACTGCACTGCACTCGCCTGCACTGCACTCGCCTGCACTGCACTGCAGTCACCTGCACTGCACTGCACTCACCTGCACTGCACTGCACTCACCTGCACTGCACTGCACTCACCTGCACTGCACTCACCTGCACTGCACTCACCTGCACTGCACTGCACTCACCTTCACTGCACTGCACTCACCTGCACTGCACTCACCTGCAATGCACTGCACTCACCTGCACTGCACTGCACTCGCCTGCACTGCACGCACTGCACTCGCCTGCACTGCACTGCAGTCACCTGCACTGCACTGCACTCACCTGCACTGCACTGCACTCACCTGCACTGCACTCACCTGCACTGCACTGCACTCACCTTCACTGCACTCACCTGCACTGCACTGCACTCACCTGCACTGCACTGCACTCACCTGCACTGCACTCACCTGCACTCCACTGCACTCACCTGCACTGCACTGCACTCACCTGCACTCCACTGCACTCACCTGCACTGCACTCACCTGCACTGCACTCGCCTGCACTCCACTGCACTGCACTCACCTGCACTGCACTCACCTGCACTGCACTGCACTCACCTGCACTGCACTCACCTGCACTGCACTGCATTCACCTGCACTGCACTCACCTGCACTCACCTGCACTGCACTGCACATACCTGCACTGCACTGCACTCTGCACTCACTACTCTGCACTCACTACTCTGCACTCACTACTCTGCACTCTGCACTCACTACTCTGCACTCTGCACTCACTACTCTGCACTCTGCACTCTGCACTCACTACTCTGCACTCTGCACTCACTACTCTGCACTCTGCACTCACTACTCTGCACTCTGCACTCACTACTCTGCACTCACTACTCTGCACTCACTACTCTGCACTCACTACTCTGCACTCACTACTCTGCACTCTGCACTCACTACTCTGCACTCACTACTCTGCACTCTGCACTCACTACTCACTACTCTGCACTCACTACTCTGCACTCACTACTCACTACTCTGCACTCACTACTCTGCACTCTGCACTCACTACTCTGCACTCACTACTCACTACTCTGCACTCACTACTCACTACTCTGCACTCACTACTCTGCACTCTGCACTCACTACTCACTACTCTGCACTCACTACTCTGCACTCACTACTCACTACTCTGCACTCACTACTCACTACTCTGCACTCACTACTCACTACTCTGCACTCACTACTCACTACTCTGCACTCACTACTCTGCGCACTCACTACTCTGCGCACTCACTACTCTGCACTCACTACTCTGCACTCACTACTCTGCACTCACTACTCTGCACTCACTACTCTGCACTCACTACTCTGCGCACTCACTACTCTGCGCACTCACTACTCTGCGCACTCACTACTCTGCACTCACTACTCTGCACTCTGCACTCTGCACTCACTACTCTGCACTCTGCACTCACTACTCTGCACTCTGCACTCACTACTCACTACTCTGCACTCACTACTCACTACTCACTACTCTGCACTCACTACTCTGCACTCACTACTCACTACTCTGCGCTCACTACTCTGCACTCACTACTCTGCACTCACTACTCTGCACTCTGCACTCACTACTCTGCACTCTCACTACTCTGCACACTCACTACTCTGCACTCACTACTCTGCACTCACTACTCTGCACTCTGCACTCACTACTCTGCACTCTGCACTCACTACTCTGCACTCTGCACTCACTACTCTGCACTCTGCACTCACTACTCTGCACTCTGCACTCACTACTCTGCACTCACTACTCACTAGTCTGCACTCACTACTCTGCACTCTGCACTCACTACACTGCACTCTGCACTCACTACTCTGCACTCTGCACTCACTACTCTGCACACTCACTACTCTGCACTCACTACTCTGCACTCTGCACTCACTACTCTGCACTCTGCACTCACTACTCTGCACTCTGCACTCTGCACTCACTACTCTGCACTCTGCACTCTGCACTCACTACTCTGCACTCTGCACTCACTACTCTGCACTCTGCACTCACTACTCTGCACTCTGCACTCACTACTCTGCACTCACTACTCACTACTCTGCACTCACTACTCTGCACTCACTACTCACTACTCTGCACTCACTACTCTGCACTCACTACTCTGCACTCACTACTCACTACTCTGCACTCTGCACTCACTACTCTGCACTCTGCACTCACTACTCTGCACTCACTACTCACTACTCTGCACTCACTACTCTGCACTCACTACTCACTACTCTGCACTCACTACTCTGCACTCACTACTCACTACTCTGCACTCACTACTCTGCACTCTGCACTCACTACTCTGCACTCACTACTCACTACTCTGCACTCACTACTCTGCACTCACTACTCACTACTCTGCACTCACTACTCTGCACTCACTACTCTGCACTCACTACTCACTACTCTGCACTCTGCACTCACTACTCTGCACTCTGCACTCACTACTCTGCACTCACTACTCACTACTCTGCACTCACTACTCTGCACTCACTACTCACTACTCTGCACTCACTACTCTGCACTCACTACTCACTACTCTGCACTCACTACTCTGCACTCTGCACTCACTACTCTGCACTCACTACTCACTACTCTGCACTCACTACTCTGCACTCACTACTCACTACTCTGCACTCACTACTCTGCACTCACTACTCTGCACTCACTACTCACTACTCTGCACTCTGCACTCACTACTCTGCACTCTGCACTCACTACTCTGCACTCTGCACTCTCTACTCTGCACAATCACTACTCTGCACTCACTACTCTGCACTCTGCACTCACTACTCTGCACTCTGCACTCACTACTCTGCACTCTGCACTCTGCACTCACTACTCTGCACTCTGCACTCTGCACTCACTACTCTGCACTCTGCACTCACTACTCTGCACTCTGCACTCACTACTCTGCATCAACTACTCACTACTCTGCACTCACTACTCACTACTCTGCACTCACTACTCTGCACTCACTACTCTGCACTCACTACTCTGCACTCTGCACTCACTACTCTGCACTCTGCACTCTGCACTCACTACTCTGCACTCTGCACTCACTACTCTGCACTCTGCACTCACTACTCTGCACTCACTACTCACTACTCTGCACTCACTACTCTGCACTCACTACTCACTACTCTGCACTCACTACTCTGCACTCTGCACTCACTACTCTGCACTCTGCACTCACTACTCTGCACTCACTACTCACTACTCTGCACTCACTACTCACTACTCTGCACTCACTACTCTGCACTCACTACTCACTACTCTGCACTCACTACTCTGCACTCACTACTCACTACTCTGCGCACTCACTACTCTGCACTCACTACTCTGCACTCACTACTCTGCACTCACTACTCACTACTCTGCACTCACTACTCACTACTCTGCACTCACTACTCACTACTCTGCACTCACTACTCTGCGCACTCACTACTCTGCACTCACTACTCTGCACTCACTACTCTGCACTCACTACTCACTACTCTGCACTCACTACTCTGCACTCACTACTCTGCACTCACTACTCTGCACTCACTACTCTGCACTCACTACTCTGCACTCTGCACTCACTACTCTGCACTCTGCACTCACTACTCTGCACTCTGCACTCACTACTCTGCACTCTGCACTCACTACTCTGCACTCACTACTCTGCACTCACTACTCTGCACTCTGCACTCACTACTCTGCACTCTGCACTCTGCACTCACTACTCTGCACTCACTACTCTGCACTCACTACTCTGCACTCACTACTCACTACTCTGCATTCACTACTCTGCACTCACTACTCACTAATCTGCACTCACTACTCTGCACTCACTACTCTGCACTCACTACTCACTACTCTGCACTCTGCACTCACTACTCTGCACTCTGCACTCACTACTCTGCAGTCACTACTCACTACTCTGCACTCACTACTCACTACTCTGCACTCACTACTCTGCACTCACTACTCTGCACTCTGCACTCACTACTCTGCACTCTGCACTCACTACTCTGCACTCACTACTCACTACTCTGCACTCACTACTCTGCACTCACTACTCACTACTCTGCACTCACTACTCTGCACTCACTACTCTGCACTCACTACTCTGCACTCACTACTCACTACTCTGCACTCACTACTCACTACTCTGCACTCACTACTCACTACTCTGCACTCACTACTCTGCGCACTCACTACTCTGCACTCACTACTCTGCACTCACTACTCTGCACTCACTACTCACTACTCTGCACTCACTACTCTGCACTCACTACTCTGCACTCACTACTCTGCACTCTGCACTCACTACTCTGCACTCTGCACTCACTACTCTGCACTCACTACTCTGCACTCACTACTCTGCACTCTGCACTCACTACTCTGCACTCACTACTCTGCACTCACTACTCTGCACTCTGCACTCACTACTCTGCACTCTGCACTCTGCACTCACTACTCTGCACTCACTACTCTGCACTCACTACTCTGCACTCACTGCTCACTACTCTGCATTCACTACTCTGCACTCACTACTCACTAATCTGCACTCACTACTCTGCACTCACTACTCTGCACTCACTACTCACTACTCTGCACTCACTACTCTGCACTCTGCACTCACTACTTTGCAGTCACTACTCACTACTCTGCACTCACTACTCACTACTCTGCACTCACTACTCACTACTCTGCACTCACTACTCTGCACTCACTACTCACTACTCTGCACTCTGCACTCACTACTCTGCACTCTGCACTCACTACTCTGCACTCACTACTCTGCACTCACTACTCTGCACTCACTACTCACTACTCTGCACTCACTACTCTGCACTCACTACTCACTACTCTGCACTCACTACTCTGCACTCACTACTCTGCACTCACTACTCACTACTCTGCACTCACTACTCACTACTCTGCACTCACTACTCACTACTCTGCACTCACTACTCTGCGCACTCACTACTCTGCACTCACTACTCTGCACTCACTACTCTGCACTCACTACTCACTACTCTGCACTCACTACTCTGCACTCACTACTCTGCACTCTGCACTCACTACTCTGCACTCTGCACTCACTACTCTGCACTCTGCACTCACTACTCTGCACTCTGCACTCACTACTCTGCACTCACTACTCTGCACTCACTACTCTGCACTCTGCACTCACTACTCTGCACTCTGCACTCACTACTCTGCACTCACTACTCTGCACTCACTACTCTGCACTCACTACTCACTACTCTGCATTCACTACTCTGCACTCACTACTCACTAATCTGCACTCACTACTCTGCACTCACTACTCTGCACTCACTACTCACTACTCTGCACTCTGCACTCACTACTCTGCACTCTGCAGTCACTACTCACTACTCTGCACTCACTACTCACTACTCTGCTCTCAATACTCTGCACTCACTACTCACTACTCTGCACTCTGCACTCACTACTCTGCACTCTGCACTCACTACTCTGCACTCACTACTCTGCACTCACTACTCTGCACTCACTACTCACTACTCTGCACTCACTACTCTGCACTCACTACTCACTACTCTGCACTCACTACTCTGCACTCACTACTCACTACTCTGCACTCACTACTCACTACTCTGCACTCTGCACTCACTACTCTGCACTCACTACTCTGCACTCACTACTCTGCACTCACTACTCACTACTCTGCACTCTGCACTCACTACTCTGCACTCACTACTCACTACTCTGCACTCACTACTCACTACTCTGCATTCACTACTCACTACTCTGCACTCACTACTCACTACTCACTACTCTGCACTCACTACTCTGCGCACTCACTACTCTGCGCACTCACTACTCTGCGCACTCACTACTCTGCGCACTCACTACTCTGCGCACTCACTCCTCTGCGCACTCACTCCTCTGCACTCACTCCTCTGCACTCACTACTCTGCACACTCTGCACACTCTCTCTGCCCACTCACTCTGCTCTCACTACTCTGCACTTACTACTCTGCACTCACTACTCTGCACTCACTACTCTGCACTCACTACTCTGCACTCACTACTCTGCACTCACTACTCTGCACTCTGCACACTCACTCTGCACTGTGCACACCACTGATATCATGGAATCTTCCACCACACTTTCTAAAACTCTATAGTCCGAAGCATAATAGGCACAGAACCAAAAGAAGGTAGACATTGCTTAAAATAATCCTATTGTATTTATGAGAAGCAAAAGCGAGACTGTGAAATGAGCTGAATATCAGTTTGTTACGAATCAACAGAGTGGAGTTAGAGAACCAAGAAATAGTAATTTAGAATCCGGGTTAGAAGGAGTAGTAATCACAAGCTGAGGATCAACGGGCGCGAAACAGCGTGGTGGGCGCGCAGGAGACCCAGCGTGAGCGTGCACATCAGCTGAAGATCGCCGGAGAAGACACTGAGTCTGCCTGCTGCCGTGACTGACCCGCTGCAGAGGGAAAGAGCCCGGTGAGTGGGGGTAGAGGGGGGGGGGGGCGGCAGAGAGGGAGTGGGCAGAGAGGGAGGGTGTGTGTGTGTGTGTGTGCGTGCGTCTGTCTGTGTGTGTCTGGGGTGTGCCTGCCTGCCTGCCTTTGTGTGTGCGCGTCCACAAACCCTGGTCGGCTCGTGCACCGCTCTGTACTCCCTTGCGCGCTTACTCGGTGACAATAGTTCTCGTTGCCGAGACCTAAAAAGGATTAGTCAATTTGGAATGCCTCTACAAGGGCAATATATAATAGCCGCAGATGCAATGGCCCCTGGCACTAAAGTAATATTATTAGTAATAATTCCCTCATGGCTGCATGATTTATCATTCAAATATCAGTTTTAAATAGATTTAGGAAATTATGGGTCTGAAAATACACACATTTTCATTTCAAATGCACACTTTTCAATTGTTTCATTTCATAAACTTTTATTCGATTACCACTTGTTTGCAATCATAAAAAGTACACATTAAAAACAGTAGACGTAAACAATTTCAATGTAAAAGAAGAATAATGATTTCTACTATAAGGCACAAAAGTTTAGAAAAGAGAAATTAAATTAAAATATAAAAATATATAAAAAATTATAAAGTAAAAGTACGTCAGTTTTAAAGTAAAAGTTCATGTCAGTCATAAGCTTTGACGTATTTTGATGCTGGCTTTTAAAAAAATGACTATGTACTTCGCAACATGTGGTGAGTCCAAAAGCTGCAAGAAAAGGAATGCAGGGTGACATAATCTATGGTCTGAGGATTGAAGAAGTGGGAGGATCCAGGATTTTCGTGGTGATTTATAATATTTGCAAAAGAAGATAACATGGATTGTTGATTGTAAGGAAACTCCATCACATGGACAGTTCATGAGAGTGCGAGACCAGTTTTGAATTTCAGGAAAGGAAACTAAACGGAAAAAGATATTGAAACGAAATCTTGTCAGAAGATATTTCTCATGGTTAGACAGATAGTAAGTCAGATAGGGTTGTATGCCTTTGACAATTTGAGTTGCACAGATTTGATTGTTCGAAGTTTTTGTAATCTCCAACTGATTGCGCAGTTCTCTCAGATGGACCAAGCACATCTTCTTTAACTCTTTACTGGAGATGTCTTCGACACTAGGTGGGTCGTCAAAGTAAGACCTGCGGCCAAGGTCATTGAAAAAGTTCCGCACATAAACCAGCCAGGGAATCTTGTGCCAGTTGGTTAGGGCTATACAGTCCGTGATCAAAGATCGTGTCAGATGGCACTCAGATTTAAACCATATGCGTTGCCACAATAGAATTGGTTGGGAGCAGATCGTGTCTATAATATATTCCATGCCAAGTTCTTTGTGAGAAGCATAGTTCGGGGCGCTTTGGGGAAGGGCCAGCAGATATTTAACAAAACCATTCTATGTTATCTGTATGGGGTCTATATGACCGTACCCCCAAACGCCTGCACCATAGGTAGCCACACTATGGCATTTAGCATAGTAAATTTTCAGGAGTTCAGGTGGAGCGGGTTTGCCTAACTTTCTCGAAAAAGAGACCAGGGCTGATGTTGCTCGCTGAAAGAGAAGATTTCTACTGGCCGTTGCCTTTCGCCAATCCAAGGAGTCATCCACGAGGATGCCCAGATATGGATAAACAGAAGTTTTCTCCAGTCTTACATTGTCCACCAATATTGGTTTGGGATTCTTGACCTTAGGACCAATATGCATGGTAAATGTCTTTTTTATATTGATTTTCAGGCCAAGTGAACTCATAAAGCTACAGTATTTGTTGAGTTGTTTTTGTAGTTGATTCAGCGTTCGGGCTAAGATGACGGAATCATCTGCGTATAGCAGTGTCGGTATTGGACGATGATTTATCTGGGGTAGATCCTGGCTCCCTTCCAGCATGGCCTGCTCTAGTCCATTAGTATAAAGATTGAACAGGAAGGGAGCCAGTACACAACCCTGTCTTACTCCCTTTACTATTGAGAAGGAGCGGGATAGCTCACCGTTGATGCCAAATCTGACGCACCCTGTGGCGTCAGAATAGAGTTCCCGAAGAAAAACTATAAGAGATGGATCCACTCCAAGATCACTAAATATTGACCAAAGTTTTGCGTGCTGAACACAGTCAAATGCCGCGCTGAGATCGACATAGACGAGAAAGATGTTACCTCCTTTTGCACCTACGTACTTTCCAGTCAAGAGGGCGAGATTCAGGGCCTGCTCCACGGTCCCAAGACCCTTCAGGAAGCCATATTGCAGGTCGGTCATGATGTTATTTTTCCCGGGTCCAGAATTGTAAGCGGTCCAAGAGCACTCGACCTGCAATTTTACCCATGGAGTCCAGGAGGGAAATTGGCCTGTAACAGGCCGGATCGTTACGGTCGCCCTTTTTAAAGATGGGAAGGAGGATTGACGTTGACCATGACTGTAGCAGCCCAACAGATGTTACTGCTGCCAGAACCTGGGTAATTATTGGTGACCATAGTTCGATGTTATGGAGAAAAATGTCCAATGGGACTCCGTCTGGACCAGGAGCTTTACCTGATTTTGACTCCTTAAGTGCTTTGATGACTTCCACACAGTTGAAATGGATGTTTATCGGATAGATGTTCTTCTCCAACTTATGGGCTCCGCTATGTTCTATTCCTACTGTGTCTAGTTGAGAATGACCAAAGATTTTAGAAAAATGCGTGACCCAATCATCTGCCGTGACTGCTACATCTAGATGCTGCCCCTTTGTAGTGTCGACCAAAAAGGGGGATCTGATGACTTGCCAGAATAGAACACTGTCCTTACGTTGGCAGCTATCGTGAAGTTGAGCCCAGAGATTTTTCTTAATTTCTATTCTTCGTTCCCGTCTGGCTATGTTATAGAGTTTCCTTAAATTTGAAATTTCCACTAGGTCCCTCGTGGGTCTATGAAGGGCTTCCTTTAAGGACGAAAGGGCCTTTCGGCAGGCTGTATCAAACCACATCGGAGAGGTGGGCTTATTGTTCCTGGGTTTGCCAGAAAGTTCCTTTTCAATTATCTTCAAGATATTCTGGAAACTACTCACAATTGTCTGGGGAGTGGAGTCTGGTGATAGGCAGTCAAGTACCCAAGGTTTGGTTTTTCCGAGGACCCTCTCCGTTACTTCCGCCAGGTCTACCTTGGCCCATTTGACTGTGTAGCCATTTAGTTTGTTCATAGTTAATGAATTTTGTTTTAGATGGCTCGAGGTGAAAGAGTGTGATTTAACCATTTTTGGCTTAACTCTTACACTAATCGGAAAATGATCGCTACTAGCATCTGTCCCAGTAGAAAAGTTAATCACTTGTCCCTCGAGAATCTGGGAAGACAGAATGAAATCTATCGTGGATGAGTAGCCTCTAACATGGAAAGTTGGAGAAAAATCTTTTTGTGGTTCCACTAGATCATTTACAAAGTCCAGTTCTAGGGAAAATATGGACTCATTTAATTTGTTGCCACAAATAGAGTGGGCAAAATGTGACAGAGGACTGCCATGTTCATCTTGCAGGCCACAGTTTCCATTTTTATAGTTGGAACATAGTGGAAGATTAAAATCGCCACCCCAAATTGTGTGTACCGAATTCGAATGAGAGTCTTTTTGCAGGGATGTTAAAAAAGTGGTAATTTCAGTTAGTGTTATTAAACAGTCCATTATAGTTGAGTTATTACAATAATTAATCAAAATATAAGTGCAATCTTTGGTGAAATTTATTTGCAAAATCAGATAAGTAGGGAGTTCTTTTAGCTTCCGAATGGATAAGGAGGGGAGAGTATTGGCGACATAAATCGCGAGACCCCCTTTGGTCTACCCATAACTCCCTGAATTGCTGGTATGTGGAAAGTTCTATAACCCACTAGATGGTTTGGAGTGATGGACCACATTTCCTGGAGGCAAAGTATCTGATGTTCCCTTACTGTTTCAAACCACGGCTGCAATGACAACTTGGAGCGCAGACCTGCGACATTCCAGTATATTATTGAAAAACTCAGGTTGTTTGGGTCAGATGGTATCTGGCAGACGGGGGATTGGGATGGTAAACGCTCTAATAGGGTCGTGGTAGTTTCAGTAATAATACTCAGATCATTAAGGTGATGGAAATTAGTGTCAATTGCGCCCATTGAGGTTACTGGGAAATTGGTCATCGTTTCATTTAAAATAAGATTACGAGATTCTGCGATAGTCCCGAACTGGGAACTAATGGTAATAGGCAAGATTAATTCTGCTTGAGCCTGAAGTTTAAGCGGGTGTGATTGTGAGCCGGGAGTTAATGGGGCGACCGTAGTTTTTGAGGCCTGGATCTTGCTTCTTATGGCCCTTAACGGTCAATCTACCATTTCCAGGCAATCGTACCTATTTCTGGTTGGAAGACCCTGCCAACCCTCCATTGAATAGTGGGATCTGCCTTGTTGCCAAGGCTGGTTGTGCCAATCTCTGTTCCTATTTCTGTTCCCATAGCTGTAGCTATATCCCGCCTGATTCCACTGTCCTTCCTGGGGATGCTGCCATTTTGAAATGGGAAGGTATTGGTGTGTGTTCAATGGGGGATAGAAAAAAGAAAGATGTTGGGCGTCGATTCCGCCCTTTTTCCCCAGAGTGGGCCATGAACAAATATGGTCCACGGTGCTTGGATCCCTGCAATTTACTATGATACAGTCACTGTGGATCGATTTGTGTTCATCCCCTATCCAGATTACTCTGCGGACTGTAGAGATCCCGCCAGAATGGTAGGGCTCTAGTGGTCTATTTAGGCTTAGCCACTGCAGGACCTTATTCTTAAGTGACCGGGCAGTTTCATCCATACCTTCGGTTAGTTCAGGAACGCCTGTTAGAATAACCGTGTAAGGGGTTGCCTCCGGGGGGAGGTGCACTGAGCGCCTTGGTACCTTTTTGGGTGCCGTCGAGGGTTGTGTGATCGTCATTCTAGAAGGTGAGATTGTCGATTTATTTTTTGTAACTTGGTTTGTGGTTGTATCTACTGTAGTATTTGCAGTATTTGCAGTATTTGCAATTTTTGCAATTTTTACAGGTCCTGTTCCTGACAGGGTCTGGGGCGAATCAGTAGATATTTTAGCCTTTTGCACACTAGGCAGTGGGTGTTGTTGTTGTTTTGCTGATGGAACAGTATTCTTTGATTTTAAAGGGGGTGGGATGGACATAGGAGTCTGTTTAATTCCTGCACCGGGCTGTAAGAGTTGGGGAACTTTTATAGGGTGGGTAGGATTTCCCTTCCCTTGGTTAGTTGGATGTAAGCTCGACACAGTAGGGAAGTGCGTGATAGAATTGCTAATTGGGCTTCCAAATTCCTTACACTAATTTGTATTGGTTTTAAATGTTGGGAGAGAAGCTCTTTGATTGTAGTTAATATTTGCGAAGTAGATTTACAAACTCTGCATGAATTATCTATCTCCTCTACAATAATGGTAGGAGCTATAGAGTTATTTTCAATTGGTGCATTTGTAGTTGATTGTATGGGCTGTAGGAACCAATCCCTCCCAGGTTCCAAAGGGATGTCGGGCGCCACTACGTTGCCGCATGGCTTGGTGTTTCCTCATTTAGGGATGGCTCCTTCCCTCACTCCCCGGAATTGTTTATCTGCGGTTGATTCCAATGTACCCTGAACTTGACAAGCCTCTAAATCCGGGTTAATCTCTAAATCGTCTGACAAAAGAGAGTCAGACTCTAATTGTGTTACAGATAAATCTACTGAACAAGGTACTGTATGAATATCGGCAACAGTAGCAGATGGTGAGAGAATAGCTGCAATAGGAGCTTGTTGGGTGGGGGAGGCCGCGGTAGCCAAAAGGCCCATGGAGGAGCGTTTCGCTTTAATGAGGTCCAAAGATACTCTGCGTTCCAGAAGGGAAATACTATGCTCGATGGCCTCATTGGTCCGTGAGATAAATTGATCTATAGGGCCTGTGATCTGGGCTACAGCTAATGCAGATTTTGTTTTGCTTCTGGTTCTTCCAGGCATGATGGATAAGTGCAACAACAAAGTACAAAAACGTGTCGAAATCAACAATAAGAATCAAGGGGGGTGGCCCGGTCCGGTCCCTAACGGGCAACAACGGGCCCGCCCTTGGCCCGGGCTTTGCCCGGCGTCCCGTGAGGGGGGGCTGATGTTGGTTTTCTGCGCCTCCTGGCGCTCCCCGCTGACGCTGGACTCTGCAAGGGCTTATGGGTGTTGTAGTTGCCCCTCGCCGGTCTCCGCTCGGCGGCCCCCGCTCTTGATGGATTTACGAGCGGCCGGGCGGCGGGAGACTGGCGGGCAGGTCCAGGCGGGATACGAGGGATCAAGGAAGAGGATTTTGACCACAGTTGTAGCACACAGCAGCTAGGGCAAAGCAATGCAAACAGGAAGTTCCCCCGCTCAGTGGCGCTGATGCTGGTTTTCTGCGCCTTCTGGCGCTCCCCGCTGACGCTGGACTCTGCAAGGGCTTATGGGTGTTGTAGTTGCCCCTCGCCGGTCTCCGCTTGGTGGCCCCCGCTCTTGATGGATTTACGAGCGGCCGGGCGGCGGGAGACTGGCGGGCGGGTCCAGGCGGGATACGAGGGATCAAGGAAGAGGATTTTGACCACAGTTGTAGCACACAGCAGCTAGGGCAAAGCAATGCAAACAGGAAGTTCCCCCTTTTCAATTGTATTATACATATATTAATTGAACCAAACAAAAGCTTCTATTTGTTAGGCTGGGCTGCATGCAAGAGAGCTACTTACAGGTAACTGTAGAGCTACCAATAGCTCACAAACTACTCGTTGTAGAAGCATGTTTAGGGAGTCAGCCGTTGCAGAAGCATCAGTAGAATGTTGATGTTTTGTGTGTTGCAAGTGTGTGCATTTTCTAATGTGTGTCTGTGTTTTTAGGTGCATGTTGTGGTCTTTCGTTAGAACGCACAGCTCAATAACAGGTACTAGGAACAAGGGATGTGCAGGTCACCATGTGTGTGCGGGGGTACATGTTGAACTCGCACTTTGAAGGCAAGACGGGTCCACTCGCTCAGGTTTACCACTTCCTTCTGTCAGGGAGCCAGTATATGCATTGATTGCATAACTATTAAGAATTGTTATCTTCTACCTCTGATTTTGGTCTTAGTGTACTAAATCAAGTTTGACAAGATCTTTGCAAAATTTGATTTGCCAGGTGCATACAATTTGATTAGAATAAGGAGGGGGTGAGTGGGAATCAGCTTTTGATACTAGTTATGATCACAACGAGCACTTCATTTTTTGGGGTTATGCATCACCCATTGGCATTTCAGTATTTTGTAAACAATGTCTTTCAAAATATCTTGGACATTTTTAGACTCATTTATTTAGATAATATATATTATCTCCGTTATCCCCAAAGAACATCGGAAACATGTAAGAGAAATTTCCAGGCTTTGAAATCTCACACTCTTTTTTCCTAAGTTAGAGGAATGTATTTTGAGTCCTCCTTGGTTACTTTTCAAGGTTCCCTTTTCCAGATAAAGAAATCAACACAGATTCACAAAAGGTAGCTGCAGTTTTGGATTGTCCTCATCCTCAGCCCCAGAATTTCCTATCATTTAGCTCACAAACGCTAAAGTTCCTTTACTGTGAGATCTGAGCAACAAGATGCATGTGATAAATTAGAGATAGTCTTCACATCAGCACACATATTATTTCATGCCAATCACCCTCTATTGGCTGATGCCTCCTCTTTTTCCGTCATGGCCATTTTGTTCCACAAAGACCCTGCAACTGATACTCCACATATAGTGACTTTTATTTTTCATACACTCAATGCTGCTGAAAAAAAGAATTCATCAATATTCAAATTAGATCCCAAAAATCTTGGATTTTTGAAATAACTGAGCAATGTCTATTAGATGATGTGTTTTCACATTTCCCATATCAAATCATCTATACACCTAGAGAGGGGCATGGCAATGCAGATGTGTTATCTGAAAGAAATGATGCATGAAAATGTATGATAGAGTTGCTTCATATTTTTGCATTTACTAATATGCCTATGTAAGGCAAGACTGATTTTTTTTCCGGACTTTAGAGGTCCTTAACGTTTAGGGAATTTTCATAACAGGATAAATGAGGACCTGCAACAAAGAACAGAACTGGAAGAGTTATTATATCACATGGACAAATGATGTGCGCCAGAGGGTATTCTAAGAGAATGGGTGTTATCGTCGTGTTCTGATGCTCCTTTAGTTAAGTTATGTTGTGTGAATTTGTAGAGCGTGGCTCTTCACCTGTGAGGGTAGGCAGGCATTGAAGGGCAGGGCACTTGAGAGAAAATAGACTCTAGATTTAGTTAAAAGACAGTGTTGGTTGTCAGATGTGTGTTTAGATGTACAGAATTATGTAAAGAAGTGTGTAATGTGTGCCCTGATTAAATTATCCCATAAAAATCCTCTGGGTTATTCATTTCTCATCCTATACCAGACAGATTCTGGAGAAAACATTCTTATGGCCTTTATACTGCATCTTCCACCCTTTCCTGTTATTTAGTAGCAGTGAAACGTTTTTTGGGCTAAGTGTTCTCATTTCATTCCACTTCCTAAGATTTCTTCTGCTCCAAAGATATCAATGTTTTTCTTAAGAAAAAAAGCATAACTGCATTGACTAACTACAATGATCGTCACTGGTAGGGGTCCCAGTTTATTAAGGTTTTACATTACTGTCAAAAAATGGAAATCCTCCAGTTACCACCCCTAATCCGATGGCCAAACACAATGACTGATTTTGTGGAATTTGGAATGTCTGGGCTGTAGATGGCAGAGAAGGGCAAAAGGCTGAATTAGACGCAAATGGGGGTTTTGGTCAATTCAGTTCTCCATCTTACGCTTTCGATTAATACGTATCCATTACTTCATTAAGGATTACTGCAGGCAGTAGAAAATAATCAAGATGGGAGAACAAGTTGTGAGCATTTGAGTGGTATTTATATGATTGCTCCTAGATTTACCTCAACCTCCATGGATTACACAATCCCAAGGAGCGCATCTACTCAGATGATACAGCTGGCTTGTGTGGCGCCCCCTGAGCCCAGCACATCCATGTGATGGTCTAGGACAGTTATAAAGTTACCACCAATTATAGTCAGACCCAGAAGCTGCTCACACATGATATCCATTGTAGCCAGATATTTACCCAGTTTATCATGGTGGACTGTGTTGAGCTTCAGGGGAAATACTTTCTGCAGGAGTATGCCTACCCCTCTGGAGCCTTTAGTAAAGCCTGAGAGGTAAATCCATGTGAACACACATCAACCCAGCAAATCGCAGCTGGTGGCTAATAGATGTGTTTTTGTATGCTTTATGAGCATATCTTTTCATGTACTGAAATATGGCATTTCTTTCAGCTCTGTCATTGAGGCTAATTATGTTTCATGTGATCAGCTTGCATGTATCCAGGCGTGACTATGTCATATGGTTAGAAAAGAAGAGGGTAGAAGTGTGTGCCTGCTGGCTCAGCTGCCTAATCAATGTGTATCACAAATCTAACTAAATCAACTAACTTCCCCCACAAGCATCCTCTACAATCTACTTTTTCTGACTTAAAGTATCCGTTGCCCAAACTACTCTGCATAACTAATAAGGGGTGAGCGCAAGTGACCAAAAAGTACCCCGTGAGGCAGGCAGTGGTAGAAGTACTGTATGCTAGTACAGCATATGTGACCATGAAATGTGAAAGATGTAGCACCTGGCGAGGACAAAGTGCTACAGAAATGCTTTACGAACAGGATCGCTCAAGCCCAGCAGGGGTCATTGTCCCATGTCCATTCAAGTCTCGTTCAGCATGTCATCTTGCGGCGGTACTTCAGTAGGCATCCGTTCATCTTCCTTGTTGTAGTCACTGGTCGTAGTGAATGAGGCATTTCTTCACCAGGGTATTTCTGCCATATCTTCTTCAGATCTCCATGTCACCATAAAGTCGACCCTCCCCAACATACGAGCTGGGGGAAGCAGGAATCCCACCGTTTACTGGGGTGATCCACTCCTTCACCCACTCTCAGGTATTGTGGGGTGTCACAAAAAAGTGGGATTGACGCTGTTGCAGGACTTTTAGCTTTGCTGGAAAAATGAGCATATGGGACAGTTGCTTTGCTTTTAGCTTCTGTTTGAAGGCCACAAATACCTTCCTTTGTTACTGACCCAGGACAGTGTAGGCAAGAAAGATCACAATGTTGGACTAGTCAATTCTGAAATCAGATCAGTTCCTTGCAGCATGAAGCACCACATCTTGGTCATAGTAGTTCATTAGGCGGGCGATCACAGCTTATAAACACTCCAGCAGGGGACCGAGGCATCAAAATGTGATGTGCTCTTTCAATTATAAAGCAGGTCGATAATGTGCTTGGGGGCATCCAGGATATGAGCCAGTGCACCAGAATTTCTCAGACTGTGTGCCCTCCAGGTCCTCAGGTATTCCCACTAACCGTAGTGTATTACGCCCTTCCCTGCCCCCTGCATCCTCTGAATCCTCTGCTCATTTCTCAAGCTGTGATGTCTTGTCTGCCAGTGGGGATCCTCTGCCTTCATCATGTGGAGAAAGTCATTGAAGCGGAGACTCAGTTTCCACTTCGGTCACTCGCTTAGGTAGCTTCTTCAAATCTTGAAGCAGGAAGCCTTTTTCAACTCCCACACCTCCAATTGTGTCCTTTAGAGCCATGCTTGTGGCACAGATCACTGTATCTCCCTCAGACACCATTGGCATCAGTTTCTGAAACCCAGCTGGCCTTTTGAATTTACCAATTTTACTTTCCTCTGAGTGAATCTGTTTCTCCAATTTCCCCATCTTGCCAATGCTTAATTGCCGGGGATGATTTCTATGGTGAATGAAAAAAGCGGTGCCTTAGCTCGAGGAAAGCCTCCAGGCATCCAGCACCGTGGGAAATTCCAGTCTCTGTCCTCAGAAATATTTTTTTCATACAGCAGGACTCAGGCACTGCAATAGACTTTCCAGTGGTACCAGCACCTGTGCTCATTCCAGGCGGCTCGAGTATCTCCCATGGCAAAGCGCTGTAGGGTGTTAGACCAGCTATGCAGCTCAACACTGCAGTACCACCACCTAGACTCCCTATGGGCCATTCTGCACTAAACTCATGAGGCCCAAAAGGTCCCCCTCCATGTGGGTTTGAAACTGGTAGGTCCACCAATGGCCACTGTATCTGTGACGCCTGGGGGTGACCCTTTCTGGTGTCTGGACAGTTCCTTGTTTTCACTTGTAGAAGGGCTCAACATATCCCCTGTGTGAACTGGGATCCCAGGGACACAAGCATCCCGGCCAAGAAGAACAAGGCCCTGCCACAAACCTGCTGGATCTGCAGGGGTCTGCTCCTTTGTTGTTCGGGCTGTCCCCAGGCCTCACAGGTACAAAGGAAATGAGGTCAGCATGGCCAGGAGGGAGGAAGGGATGAGGACCCAGACGAGCCCCACACACTACTTCTGCAAGTGTCCCCCTCCACCTGGCAAAGCATTCTGTCATCCTGCAATCTGGATTCTCAATTGAGCCAACTGAGCAGGTGCTGGTACATGGAGCAATCAGGAAGACCAGCTCTAACTTTACACTTTCCAATTAGACCATCCATGCAGCCAGCATTGGTTGCGCTGTACCAGTCTGCTCTCTCATAGCATCCCTGATGGCCTTGAGAGTGGCTGGATGGCCAGGTTCTGCCAGAAGATAAGGTGCCAAATCAAGCTACTACAGAGAGTGGCTGCCATCTTGGTGGTCAGGACATGCCCCAATATTGATAGAAGTTTCTGGCCACTGTGCTGACTAACACCGCGCCGCAACCAGATGCGTAGCTGAATCTTTGTGTGTTATTTTGCTTGTTGTCACATACCTCTTCCCACTGGCAAGCTTCCTCTATATCCTATACTCTTCTTAGTGATAGAGGACTGTTGCCAGTGTGGGCGTCAGGTCATCCCTGAACTCAGTCCCTGTCAGCGTCTGACATCAAATTTGCTGGCGAAGGAGAGTTTTTCATCATAACTTATAAGAATTCAAATCAAATGCTCTGAATTACATTGTAATCTAAAGAAAGGGTCTCTACTGGGATTCTCCGTGAAATCCCACAAAAAAAGACCTACAGCTAGGTGAGTGGTGTGTACATTTTTTATGCGAAATGTACCTTTCCTACTATACATTAAAGCAGGTGTTTTTACTGTGCTTTCTTGTTTACTATTAGGAGCACTTGCTGTAAATATGGCTCTTCTCCTCATCAGAGAAAACTGTACCTAGACCACCATGTACCTGCTGTGGAATCTGGTGGGATGACACACAGCTGCGTTGTATTGAATGTGGCTCAGTAAACAATGGAGCAAAGCTTGGTACAAATTTATACTCAGGAATCCACATCAATATGACAGGGCCATGTGCTGAGAGAAAACAGTGGCCATTAAAAGGCATATGCTTTGAAGAAAACTACGACAGCTTCCAGTGTGGCCATATAGAATCGAGTAATTCACAGTGGATTTTATTTTCGCGCTGAAAGTAAGTGTGTTGTGTATTACATTCTCACAGCTGGTGTCCTGAAGCAAATAATATATATAAAACATTTCAACATTACGATGTGTTGTGCAGAGCTTATGTCCAGTTTCTACAGTTTCCACAGCAACTAATCAGAAATGTGCATCTCTAACCGAGGACTATTTAACAGTGATGTGAGCACTCTCAGACTTCACAGCATGGCCTTTTGTGACTTCCGCCTCAGATCTTGGACCCTGAGGTCATACTGTAGAAGCGTGAATGTAGGTGGCCCTCGTCTCTCTATTGCTTCCAGTGATTCATCTCTGGCACAGAAACTGCCTTGCCAGCTTTGTGATGCGTGAGATCTGAAACCAAGCCTCCACATTCATCTAAAAGGCATTTGTTTCAAAACATAACAAACATATTCTCATTTCCGTCAGCTAATTGAGTCATGCATTTTAGGTGCATTGACCTAGGCATTCTGGTACAGGCTTTGTATCGATTAAATGTTTCCTGGAGACATATAAATATTAATATATATATACATAATTCTACATGTTATGCAGCTTCTCATTGGTGAATTAATTACATACTAAACTAACTTTACCAATTCTGACTCGGTTTCCAAAAGTATCAAACGGCATTAACAATCATGCAACACTAGGCCAAATGTACATTGTGTAATTTGACCTGTTGGGGACAAATTCTGTATTTCCGAAGGGGTCAACCAGTGCCTTCTTATTATCAGTCACAATTGTAGTAGGACTGCCGTGAACTGTGGGCCTACCTACTCCCATTTAAATAGGGCATGCCCCACGCAAAAAAAGGAAATGCTCTGTGACTGTGTACATGGTGCATATGTTCATTTGTATGTGTGAAATGGGATTAATTAGCACATGTCTACATGAGATGAGACCCCACGGTTTGGTAGAACACAGGAAGTTCCTAATGTATTGGGTTGTAGTACTCTTTAAATAGGTGTGTTGTCTCTTTATGAACTGCTGGTTGGGTAGGAGTGATTCTGATGTTGATTGGCATAATGTTTTGGACCCTGGGTGCATAGTTTGGAATGTCTGCCTCTGGTATTTTCTTACTTAAATGTCTTTGTCTCTTGTCTGGTGAATTCATGACTTTTGGTGTGGCTCTGTCTGTTACTGGTAGTAAGCTCAGCCAAACATCTACGGTTCTGATGGCCATTCTAGGTTAAGCAGACGCCCTTGAAGGTGGGAGGGTTGTGGAGTTAGTGTGGTTTGTTTGGCATTGGGATGATATGGTCAATCTTCCACAACCGTATGTTGAGACCTGCAGCCACGTATAGGTGCCTTTCAAAAGATCTAAAGAGAAGTCATGAAGGCCACAGCTCAGCGTTGTCTCCTTCCAGGTGGATGAGGACCATCGCTTGTGCTGTTGTTTTGAATTCTGCTTCAAGTAGAAATAATGTCATTTCTTAAGGAGGGATAATTTGGTACCATGCTAACCTGGTTTTCTTACTCCCAATCGTATTCACATTCTATTTCCAGGAAGAAGGTTTATAATTGTATCTCACATCTCTCTTCAAACCAGAGACCTGAGAACAGTGAATGGAAAGGGAGGATACAACAGCACCCAAATGCCAAACTGCAATCATCTCGACACTCGCCTGACCAGAAGTCCCCAAGCTGAAATGACAGAGATAAAACGACATTGTAGAAAATACAATACAATAACATAGTTCTCTTGTCAAACCCCTAGTACCTGTACTAAAGAAGACACAAAAGAAAATACTGCAGTATGCCCAAAACAGGAACCAAAGTAATGCAACAGAAAATCCTGGGTAGGAACGAAATTAGGAATCGAACACCAAGGACATTGATCTGAAAATTCCTAGTAAATCCTTTCACTAACTTACAAAAGGCTAAGTATCAGACACAGACCCGTATCATGTACACCTTACTAGAACCTAAACGGACTGAGAAATATTCCAGTAATTGAAGTCCCTATCCAACTCATTGGTATTTCAAGAAAAAATATAAGATACAAAAAATGAAGTAGGAATAAAACTATCATTAGCAGAATTAAAACAGAGTATCAACTGGAGAAAAGCAGAGGCACGCAACATTGGAGACCTCCAAGAATCAGCCAGGTGAAGGAAGCCAGGATTCAATGTTTTATCTTCCAAGGCTCAAAAACTACAAGAGAAGGTATATCTAAATCACTCTCTTCTTCTACAATGAAAAATGGTAAGACCAAATGGATGGGAAAAGATCATGATATGATGACACAGGAAGAGGTGTGCATTAACTCAGAATTTAGGTGTGTGCACACACACAATCTGTCAAAGTGCACTAACCTGAATTCCAGGTTCCACACGAGTGATAAACCGTTCCACACATCTCTGTAACCATAACCATCTGTGAACAATAGGAATATCATGGTTAGCAGTAGACCAGGGGAAAGAGGAGTATACTAAGCAAAGAAACAACCTCTGGATACTACTCGGAGTCATTGGCCTCTAAGGTCTGCTTCAGTCACAGTGGATGTCTAAAAGTAAGATTGATAATATATTTAATATATTTGCTCTGTGTCAAGTTACATATTACATGCTATAACTAATTATATAACTCCAGAATATCCCTGTACCTCACATTCTTTAGAATATTTGCTGAACTCAAATTCCTGGACCTGAAACATCAAGAATATTTATGTAACTGGTATTACTTGGGTTTTTATGAATTCCACTCTCTTCTCTGGTAGAGATAACAAAGTAACATCTTGTGGGTACACAATTTTGAAATGCAATAAACATTAATCAGGATGATATAATTTGGGCTCCCGGTTTTATGGTATTTATTTTTTGGACATTTCAGTCTGTATTTATCCATGTTTATTTTTTTGTCAACTTTATCTGTATGTATCCATATTTAATATGGGGTTTGTGAAAAAAAAGAAAGCTGAAACTGCTATATTTCCAGAGCGACCTCTGACCCTGCTTGCAGGCAGGTCGCTCCCCATGCTGCTGCGCAGCTCAGCCTGCATTTTTTTTGCCTAATCTTGGATTTTTCCCCTCTGCCTAACTTGCTTTCTTGCCCAGACTTGTTTTTATTCCTCTGTGCCTGTACTTGTTTTCTTGCCCAGACTTGTTTTTATTCATCTGTGCCTGCACTTGCTTTCTTGCCCAGACTTATTTTTATTCCTCTCTGCCTGTACTTGTTTTCTTGCCTAAACTTGTTTTTCCTTCCTGTGCACAGTTCTCCGGCGGCCCCAGCCCATTTTTCCCGCCGCTGCATCTCCGCCCCCTGCAATCTCATTCGCCGCCTCACTCCCACCTCCCAGCTGCTCCTCCCTCCCACATCCTCTCAAGCCCGTCTGCGCCCATCCGCGCCTGGACCGTGCCCAGCGCCAGGACCCCTGGACCCCTGGACCCCACGAACGCCACAACGCCCGACAACGCTACGATGCCAGAACCCTCCACGCACTCAACATCGGACGATCACACACCTGCTTCCTGGCCGCCCTGAAGCGCACTCACGGAGCTTCCACCTGCCGGAACTGCAGCTTCACAAGCATCCGCCCCACCATGCTCCCGACCAGGAAAGAACCCAACCACCTCAACACCCGCTCCGCCCGCAAACACGCAGTTGAACTCTGGGACCTACTCGACTCCCCAGACGTCGCCTTCCTTACGGAGACCTGGCTGAACCCTGCCTCGGCACCCGACATAGCCATAGCCTCTCAGAGTCTGGCCCAACACCGATGACACCCTCAGCACCGTCGAACACCTGCACTTCCAGATCCACACTGACCCAAACACCACCCTCAGAGGAACCCTCATCTACAGACCCCCCAGGACCCTGACCACAGTTCAGGGACTCCATCGCCGACTTCATCAGCACACACGCTCTCGCCTCCACGGACTACATCCTTCTCGGTGACCTGAACTTCCACCTCGAGAACAACAACGACACCAACTTCACCACCCTGGTCGACAACCTAGCCAACCTCGGACTCAGACAACTCGTCACAACACCCACCCACTCTGCCGGTCACACGCTTGACCCCAACTTCTCCGCAAGCCCCCACGTCTCCTTCAACCACACCACCGAACTGCACTGGACTGTATCTCGCTGCATCCACTTCACCTTCAAGAAACCCACCATGCACCACCGCACCCAACAGATGATTCGCCACTGCTGGAGCAAAGTCACCTTAGACCAGCTAACCACCACCCTCTCCCAGAGCCCACCCGCCGACCCCACCTACCCCGAAACCGCCGCCCGCAACCTCAGACAGTGGATCAACGACTGCACCAACACCCTCGCCTCGATCAAGAAACCCTCCAACAGTCACACCAACAAGAAAGCCAGCTGGTTCACTGAAGACCTCCGGGCCTCCAAGCAAACCTGCTGAAAGTTGGAGAAGATCTGGCTCCGTGAATGAACACCGGACATCCACGCAGCCCACAAGAACGCCACCCGCATACACCATCACCTCACCAGATCCGCCAAAAGGGGCTCCTTCTAAGACCGCCTAGACAACAACGCGCTCAACAGCAAAGAGATCTTCAACATCGGGAAGGAACTCTCCAACCCCAGCTCCAACACCAACAACGCCCCACCCTCGCAAGACCTGTGCAACTCACTGGCCACCTTCTTCCACAGCAAGATGGCAGACATCCATGACATCTTCAATGCCACGACCGCCCCGACAACTACTGAGACCTCCGCCCCCACGACCACCATCCGCACCAACCGCCTGCTCTCCTGGACCAACATCAATGACGACGACACCATCAAGATCATGAACACCATCCACTCCGGATCTCCGTCAGACCCATGCCCACACCACATCTTCAACAAAGCCAGCACAGCCATCGCACCCCATCTCTGGAAAGTCATCAACACCTCCTTCAAGACAGTAATCTTTCCGGAGAGCTGGAAGCACGCTGAGATCAACGCCTTACTCAAGAAACCCAAGGCGTACCCCAAGGACCTCAAGAACTCCCGGCCCATCTCCCTAATCCCATTTCCAGGAAAAAGGTCATCGAGAAGACCGTCAACGAATAACTGACCCGCTACCTCGAGGAGAACAACATCCTGGACCCTTCCCAGTCCGGGTTCCGCAGCAACCGCAGCACCGAGACTGCCCTCATCGCCTCCACCGATGACATCAATTCCCTGCTGGACAACGGAGAAATGCCGGCCCTCATCCTCCTGGATCTGTAAACCGCCTTCGACGCGGTCAGCCACCACACCCTACGAACACGCCTCCACAACGTCGGGATCGAAAGAGAAGGCTCTGGACTCGACCACCTCCTTCCTCTCCGGCAGAACACAGAGCGTCTGCCTTCTCCCCTTCCGCTCTGAAGCAACTGAGATCATCTGCGGCGTACCCCAGGGCTTATCCCTCAGCCCAACTCTGTTTAACATCTACATGGCACCGCTCGCCCATGTCGCCCATCGGCATGACCTCAACATCATCTCCTATGTCGATGACACCCAGCTGATCCTCTCCCTCACCAAGGACCCCCACACCGCCAAAACCAACCTTCATGAAGGAATGAAGGCTGTTGCTGAATGGATGAGGAACTGCCGCCTGAAGCTGAACTCGGACAAGACGTAGATCCTCATCCTCAGATCCACCCCTTCAGCCTGGGATGACTCCTGGTGGCCGACTGCACTGGGAACCGCCGTCCACGCACGCAACCTACGGGTCATCCTCGACTCCACCCTCTCCATGACTAAAAATGTCAACGCCGTCTCCTCCTGCTTCAACACCCTCCGCATGCTCCGCGGAATCTACAAGTGGAGTCCCACTGAAACGAAAAGAACGGTCACCCAGGCCTTCGTCAGCAGCAGGTTGGACTACGGAAACTCCCTCTACGCAGGAGCCTCGGCCAAACTACTGAGACGGCTCCAACGCATCCAGAACGCCTCTGCACGCCTGATCCTCTACATCCCTCGCCGCAGCCACATCACACCCACCTGAGAGAACTGCACTGGCTCCCGGGCAACAAGAGGATAACCTTCAAGCTCCTCACCCACGCACACAAGGCACTCTACAACACTGGACCAACGTACCTCAATAGACGACTCAGCTTCTACACCCCCACCCGCCAGCTCCGCTCCGACGACCTCGCCACAGTCCCCTGCTTCCGAAGAGCAACCTCCGGTGGCAGATCGTTCTCCCACCTCGCCACCAAGACCTGGAACACCCTCCCCATCCACCTAAGGCAGACCCAATACCTGCTGACCTTCAGAAAACTCCTCAAGACCTGGCTTTTCGAGCAGCATTCCCCACCCCAGCGCCTTGAGACCCTCACAGGTGAGTAGTGCGCTTTACAAATAATATGATTGATTGATTGATTGATTGAACTAATAAATAAACAGTCATACTTGAATGGCTGCCAAGTTTCAGTGATATGAACACCCACAGAAGATAAATCGATGCACTTATATGAAAGTATGCACATTTCAGCATCAGCCTTGTGCATATCTATTGTTGTTTAAGCCTCTTTACTAAAATTCTTTTCTTTTTTAATCCCCTTTCCTATCAATCCACACATTTATTGGTCTGGCAGTCATTGTAAAGTGTATTTAGAATCACTCAAAAAGCCCCAAATTTCCGTTTTTATCCACATTTAAAAATAAATATAGAGAAGAAAATAAATGTTTTTCTGTTTGTTTATCTGTAAAAGTCTGTAAAAACAGAAAACAGAGAGTCTTAGATATAATTTTCACAGCTAACATAAATCGCTTCATAAATACATATTAGTACCATAAACAGAAAACATATGCATCATGTACTATCAACAGTATTTAAAGATGAGTATGATACTTTCTGGGCTTTCTCATAGCTTATAATACAAATGTGCAACAGAAATGCAAGTTTAAACTCCTTTGAGGTTATCTCTGAAATGGTACTTTAAATGACAAGTTTGTTTCCAAATTTTGACCTAATTCCAAACAATATTTCTCTGTATTCATTGTCAACTTCCTGATCATGCTTTTCATAGGAAAATCAACGATTTGCACAATTTAAACACAGGTGTGTAACAAGGTCCTACCTGTAGAAACAAATTATCTCAATTATACAGTAATGAAGCTCAGGACCCCATGGAAATTTATACTTGATATTTTCAAGATCGCCGAAGTCATTTCCAAACAACGATAGAATTCTGTGGCTTTATTGGAAATATACCAGTTTATGAAAACGAGGGTACCTGGTTTGTTTGTTTACCGCTTTTTTATTGTATGCGGGAATCAAAACAATGACCATTTGTTCAGTGACAAACATTTACGTTTCGTTTGAAAAGACATGTACAGAAAACATTTGCAAGTTTAGTCTGAGAAACAATACACGCCCTATCAGGGGGATGTATGACGGTACAACGCGTGCTTTTACCACGCGTACCTTTACCACGCAGGTTTTACAACGCAAGTCGTTACAACGACTTGCGTTGGGGGGCGCTGGATAGTGGAATAGTTTAATTTACTATTTCAACTCCAGTCCCCGTGGATAGTAGGGAAGGCGTTGGATAGTAAATTAAACTATTCCCTATCCTACAGCACCCTCCAGCGCAAGTCGTTGTAACGACTTTCATTGTAAAACCTGCGTGGTAATGGTACCGCGTTGTAAAAGTTTAGTTGTAAAGGATGTTCCCCCAATCAGGGCACTGGGGCATGGTGTAACCTGGAACATGAGATAAAAAAATAATAATTACAACTTGACCCTACTCCTCTATTTCTTTTTTGCTGAAAATCAGCAAAAAAGAAATAGAGGAGTAGGGTCAAGTTGTAATTATTTTTTATTTTTTTTATTTTTTTTTATCTCATGTTCCAGGTTACACCGTGCCCCAGTGCCCTGATGATAATCCCGCAAGACACAGCAGGGATTAGAAACGCGTCGGCCTTTTCAATATAATCACTGCATACGGCGTGTAATTAACTTTAAGCCCCAATAATTAGGGTGTACAATGACTTAAGCATCCTGTAGGGGTAAAAATAATTGCCCATGCAGCTTTAAGCAACTCCGTGACAATCACCTATTTCTAGGCGAATGAAGTTCTTGTGTTTTTGAAATTAACAGCTGGTGTATTCCTTTGGATGAATTCTGGATGTTATTGTTGTTATTTCATTGTTATTATTTTTCATTGAACAATTATTGTCATTTTGCTTTATTTATTTAGGATGTATAAAAAATTGGTTTTGGTAAATGTAAGATGTATTGTTTCTCAGACTAAAATTGCAAATGTGTTCTGTACATGTCTTTTCAAACGAAACGTAAATGTTTGGCACTGAACATATGAACCTTTGGGTCATTGTTTTGATTTCCGCATAAAATAAAAAAGCGGTAAACAAACAAACCAGGTACCCTCGTTTTCATAAACCAGTATTGTTACTCGTCCATACCTGATTTGCTAAGGACGAAGCCCCCCCTTTGTGGAACTTATTGGAAATATAGCATTTGATTTTCGCACTCAGCAAATATGTGTAGTGCATCCCCCAGAGGAGTGAAGCCTTTTCCAAGTGGTACCAACATTCTCAATGCATCAAAGACATTTTTCCCTGGAATGAGCTTTGCACGTGTGAGTTCAAAAACAAGTTAAATGATCAGCATATAGGTGAGCATGGGAAAATGAACCTTTGTCATTGAACATGACCTTAACACACACTAGAAATCAGACAACACTGCACTTCCCTGCACTAACTGCTACAGCACGTGACCAAGATTACCAAAACAGTGCATGAGGTGGGTACGGCTATGATAGTAATTGGGAGTGGAGTAAATGACTTGGCTGAGCAGAACTATAAGACGTGGTGCCATAGGAAGAGCTGTGACACCATACAGTGACCTCTGACACAGTTGGGGAGACAGCGATGTCGCTCCACATGGAAAAGAGCAGCACTGTGTGTTAGAGCGAATCACCTAAAAACTAAGGTATCTCCTAAACAGTTTGATGTATGCAGGACGGCAGAACAACCCAAGAGCTGAAAGAGTAATTACATGCTTTTTATGCGAGATTAATACAGATTTTTAAACAGTATAGTGTATCAGACACTATTGCTGAAAGAGATGCAGGACAATTTGTTTATAAATTTGTCATGGGTTTGAGACCTAGGATTTCTGAGATGATCAGACAACAGATTCTCTGTTGGCAGAGTAAATCTGCATTCAAAATATTGCAGTTTGCAAAATATTGTACAGATGATATTGATTTGTTCCTCCAGCCAGGATTGCAGGCGAATGCAGAAAGGGCTGATTTTGGTGGGTTTTGAAAATACGGGACAGACATAGAGAAGTTTCAATCAAGTTCCGATGATGCAAGATGTTAATGGTTTCCAACAGCAGAATTTTCCATAGCAAGGTAGTGGTCATGGAGGTCCAGTGAATCCTAAAATAGGTAGTGAAGTGTCACTTTTGAAGAAAACAAATGCATGGCATGCTTGTGGTAAGCTGGGACATTGGCGACATGAGTGTAAGGCAGTTTTGATTAACATGGGAAATAAGATGCAGAATGTAGAATATGTACAACCTCAAGGAAATAATAGGGGACAGACTCAACAGATGCAAGTACAGAGAATGCAAAAATATAGCTTAACTCAGCAAATGCAAATGCCACAAGCTCCTGTGCCACAACAGAATGTTCAGATACCAAAGTACAATGTGCATCAATATTCTTATCAGAATCAGAATGTAGCTGCAATAGTTGATTGAGCTGGATAACAGTGATCCTGACGCATTCACATGACTGTGCCTGAGGGGTAGGAGGACTGCGTACTTGGTACAGCCTTAGAGGTAGACCAGAGTGGTCCCTATGTGGATGGAGAAGTATATGGGAATACAACATCATTCCTTGTCGATGCTGGTGCTACCCGCTCTACTGTAAGAACAGCAGAGTTTCCAAACTCACCCCTCTCGGAGAGAAAGTATGTAAGTAGATTTGAGAGAAACTGTTCCACCTAAAGTCTGGGACTTTACAGGTATAGATATCGGATTGATTAATGGTGTGCATCAATTTCAAATTACAATCAAACCAAATGCAGAATTACCAAGAACGCCTACATATAATTTGTCTGCAGGGACAGTTGTTGGAATTACTCCTGTGATTGTAATAATGCTTGGGTAAAGAATTTAGAGAGAAATCAGAGGTAGTCCATGTAATTCACCAATCATGGGCTTACAGAAGCTGAATGGCACGTATCGCATTATGCAGGATGTGCACAAGGTGAATGTCATAGTGGTTCCATGTTATCATGTGGTACCAAATCTAGCTGTGACTTTATTCCAAGTTCCATGTGAGGCCCAATGGGTTTCAGTCATTGACTTGTGCCAGGCCTTTTTCACCATCCCTTTGCATGAAGACAGCCAGTTTTTATTTGCTTTCCATTTCGGTAGTGGTGTTTTGGTATGGTGCCAGGTTCAACAAGGGTATACAGGAAGTCCTTCAATCTTTAATCAGTTCCTTAAAAAGAATCATGAAACTCTTAGAATGCCCAACCATTCCGTGTTTGTTCAGTATATTGATGACCTATTGATAGCGTCAAACAGACAAGAAGCTTGCAAGACTGTTACTATTGCTTTTTGATTTACTTGGCAGAAACTGGGCATAAAGTGTCTCTAAGATACCGTTTTGAAAACTGAAGTACTGTACTTAGGACATCACATTGAGAAAGGAGTGAGGACAGTTTTACAAGAAAGAATCCACCAACGACACAAAAGAAAGTCCGCATGTTCTTAGGAATAAGTGTATTCCAATTTCTTTTTTGACAGCAAAACCTCTTCAGAGGTTGACACACAAAGATGTGTCAGATCCGGTACCCTTGGATGACAGTTGTATGACTATCACCTGATTACAATAAGTGTTTTGTATTGTTTTGCAATGAAAGGGATGGTTGCGCTTTTTCAATGTTAACACAAATGCACGGAAGCAATCGTAGGACTATTTCTGACTTTTTTGCAAAGTCCAGTCCTATTGCGGTTGCTTTACCTGGATGTCTGAAAGTGGTTTCATCTAGGGGTGGGCGGAATTTGGTTAATCGCGTTACGCAAATCTCCGTGAC
The DNA here is from genome assembly GCF_964261635.1 of Lissotriton helveticus. Taxonomy (NCBI): domain Eukaryota; kingdom Metazoa; phylum Chordata; class Amphibia; order Caudata; family Salamandridae; genus Lissotriton; species Lissotriton helveticus. The sequence continues at coordinate 1,593,837,936 of NC_136067.1, read as the reverse complement.
ACGGTAAAAAATCTCTGCGAACACGCAGAAATTCCGCAAACAAGCGGAATTGCTTGTTCGGGATGCTTTTTTACTGTTCGCAATCGCTGTTGCGTGCTCAGGGGGAAATATCTCGCGAACACGCATTTGAGAACGCGAACAAGCAAAACATTTCGCGAACTCGCGAACGCAGAATTTTAGGCAATTTCGCGTTCTCCGCGGAACGCACAATTACCCAAATTCCGCAAACGGAACGGAATTTACTGCCCAGGCCTAGTTGCATCTATGTGTGTGAGTCTTGAGCAATGTGAAAGTATTGTGATGGGTCACCCACTGACAGTGTTTGTACCCCATTAAGCTGAGATACTGCTGACACGTACACACGCACAGTATCTAACTAGTATCCGTCTTTCAAAATATGGACAGATCTTGGGTATAGAGACTGTGACTCTGAAAAGATGTACAGTGTTAAATCCAGCTACCCTAATGCCATTACTTGGAAATGAAAGCGTAGTGGATGAAACTAAATATGATTGTTTGGATGTGACTGAGTTGTGTACAAAGCTCCATCCAGATGTATATGACGAGCCATTGCCTGAATCTGATCATGTGTTGTTTGCAGATGGTTCCTTCTTGAGGGACAATGAAGGAAATCTGAAAGCTACCTGTGCTGTAAGGTGTGGTAGAAGCATCATGGTTCCAATGAGTGTTTTCTGCTCAAGTTGCCAAGCATATTGCTCTGACGTGAGCGTGCACTGTTTCCGAACAGCTCTGAGTTACAATTTATACTTACCTATGGCTTTGGAGTCGTACATGACTGTGGGCTACTGTGCTCATAGCGTGGGTTCATGACCTCTTCTTTAGAAATGGAGAGTGCATGAGGAACCTTTTGCAGTCCCTACAATTATGTACCCAAATTGCTGTTGTGATAAGTGGTGCTCACGGTCAGGGTACTAACTATGTTACAGTTGGTAACCGGTATGCAGATGAGATGGTGAGATACTATGCATTGAATACACACACATTCATTGAAAATGTTTTGGAAAATACTTCAGACATCACTGATTATACCTTGATGTTATCAGCTTTAGAGACATGAGAGGAAGTTAGAAAGGTTGAAGTGACAAAACAGAACGACAAAGTTGGGGAAAAGCATGTTGTACCAAAAGAGAAGATGATGTTTGGATTTTCATTGATGCAGGCGGGTACTACCTAACAGCCTATTATCATCAATGGCAAGATATTACCATGGTCCTGCACATGTTGGGGAGATCAAAAAATACACCTTTTCCAACAGATGTGGTAAATCCCAAATTTAGAGCCACTGCAGAGTCCCTATGCCATCAATGTGTGATATGTCAGCAACAAAATCGAGGAGAAAAATTACAAGTTGTTATGAGTCACATTGGTAAATCAGCAGGCCTTTTTGACAGAATGCATTTGGACTTCGTGGAAATGCCACTTTGTAATGGTTTGAGATACGTTTTGGCAATGGTCTGTATATTCTCCAAATGGGCTGAAGCCTAGCCGATCCGTAGGAATGATAGATTGATTGTGGCTAAGCTATTGTTGGGGGAGCTGATTTCATGCTTCAGATTTCTGGCTTCTCTTGAGTCAGACAGTGGAACTCACTTTAACAGTGAGGTCCTAACAATGATATGTGCAGCACTGCAGATTGATCAGAACCCTCATTGCAGTTAACAACCAGAGACTTCAGGGTTGGCTGAAATGATTAATGGCATATTGAAGTCCAAACTGGCACAAGTATGTGCTTCTACATCTTTGAAATGCCTCTTGTGTTGATGAGTTTGAGAAGTACCCCAGATAAGAGGACAAGACTGTTACCTCATGAAGTGATCATGAGATGAGTCATGAGGCTGCCAGCTGTTCCTGCTAATGGACTAGTCAATATCACAGATGATCTTATTTTGAACTACTGCAAAGGGCTTGCTAATGTGGTACATTCTGTCTCTCACCAGGTTGGATAAGCTGCCCTTGAGGTTTGAAAGGAGCAGTGCCATGACCTCAGTCCTGGTGACTGGGTAATGGTGAAGAAGCACGTGCAAAAGATTTGCCTGGATCCTCACAGGAATGGGCCTTTCCAAGTAATCCTTGTCACCAACCCCACAGTGAAGTGTGGGGGTTTCCAGAACTGGGTACATGCAGTTCACATTCACTGTCTCAAATCACCTGAATGATACGACAGCACCCGTTCTTAATGTGCCAGTGGTAACAATGAGATAGCAGGATCAGGCTAGCCAAGCTGGCGGGGATCAACAAGACCCCAGCGAAGGGCATAGTGCACAGAGAAAGTAAGTTGTACCCGAAGACTACTGCCTTGAAAAAGGTGACATTCTGAGAAGCTGCCAGACTGCAGGACGAGTATCGCCAAAAATTACGGAAAGTTCTGAGCCTTCATACCAAAGTGACACAGATGATGAGTCATCAGCTGTAGGGAGACGAAAAGGAGGAAAGGTACCAAGTCAGAGATACGTATCTCCTGAATGGACTACTCTGGCTGCTAATGAGTGGGAACATGAATTCTACAAACTTTGTGATAACAATTCGAGTTTATTTGAACCTCCCAGAAGTGAACTGGGTTATCGATTTGAATTTTATTGTGGATGTACCAACTAACGGACTGACACCGTTTTTTCTGGATTCATTCTTTAATAAAGCTGATATGAGAGTTTATCAATACATGAGAAGATTTTTACCTTTGCCTTAAAGTTTTTGGAGCAGAGAATCTTGCAGAAATTGCTGAAACCCATCACTGCTATTTTTAATTTTTCTTTAGTGAAAGGTCTGAATTTTGAGTAACCATGCAGTCCAAATTCTGAAATCACTTTCAAATGCAAACGTGTATATATTGCAATTCTTTCTATTATTGACTTGATATTAGTCGCAATGCTTATTTTCCTGAATTTGATAAATTATGTTTCTATGAGAGATCCAAAACGTACTTATACTGTCAAAGCTACAAAAAGAAATGTTTATGATTTAATTGACATGAATGACAACTTTTTACACACTGGTTCTTTGAGAATAGATTTTAGCTCAAATGTGTATGCTATGTTACTTAATGAATACACTAATACTATGGATGTTGGTGATTTCTACATCTGTATGCAAATACCTTCATCAGTTACTGAGAGTATGCTATGCCATCATTTACCACTGACTTAAGGGATCTCTTGAAGTGTGCTAACTAGTTTATTTTATGATACAGATCAATTGATGTATTCTTCTTCAAATCAAGATCGAATCTTCCCTGAAGTTACTGTGCTTAGACATTTAAATTCACATCCTGAAGTTTCAACCATTGAGACTATGGGTTACATACTTAGACTGACACGATCTTTTAATATGGCATATGCACTTAGAAATACCCTTACATGTACATTAATAAGATCTGAAAAGAATTTATAGATTTAGTAGAAGGTAGGTGAAATCATGACAAAAAACATATCAGTGTTCTGCCTGAATTAAATACTAAGGGGCAGATTTACAATAACTGGCGCATCCCCAGGGATGCGCCAGTTATTGTGCGCCGCAGCTCCGCAACCCATGGTGCGCCGCATTTACAATGCGGCGCACCATGGGGCAAAAACGGCACAGATGCGTGATGCATCTGTGCCATAAAGGTGGCGCATTGGAGAAGTGTGGCTCACCGGTTAGAGGCGGGAGACCCAGAAGCAGAGGTCAGCCCGGGACCAGGGTTCAATTCCCGACGTGGCAGGGTACGGAACCAATGTCAGCGGGCTCGATAAATCTCGCCTCGGTGCCTCTCTAACCATGGGTCCCACGCTGCAACTCTGGGCAATAGCTTGCTTAATCTCCACAACGGCCCCCTCGCTGCTGGGGATGCCTGGCTTCACCTTGGGGATGCCCAACAGGGACCATCTCACAGGGAAAGCCAGGACGGGTTCCCCAGCGCACACAGCGCCAAGAAACCATGTGGTGAACGTGCGCTCTACAAATTCAGACTAACATAACATTGCTGGAGTTGCGTCCCCCCCTGCCCCGGAACGCCTCCTTATGGCGCAGGATTTTACAACGTGACGCATCTCCCAGCGTGGAAGGGTATACTCAGATGTGAGTCCCTTGCTCATTGCACCATCAGGATTCAAGCAAGCCGGGCCGAAGATGGCTGAAATGCCAGAAACCGGTCCCCGGAAGCTTGTTTCCTTCCCAGTGTAAGAATTGGCTTTTGTAGTCTGGTCTGCCCTGTTCCCATGATGCACTGGGCCAGGGACAGACTAATTTGCATACAGCCAGGTTCTGAAACTGGGATAGTGCAATGAGCTAAAAAACGGCGTTGGATCTAGCCCTGATCTCTTGACTGGGTAAGAGAACTCTGCTTAATTCAGAGACTCTGTCCATCACCACCCCTTGTTGTAAATAATTTTGTCCACCCCAAGCGTGGAAGGGTATACTCAGATGTGAGTCCCTTGCTCATTGCACCATCAGGATTCAAGCAAGCCGGGCCGAAGATGGCTGAAATGCCAGAAACCGGTCCCCGGAAGCTTGTTTCCTTCCCAGTGTAAGAATTGGCTTTTGTAGTCTGGTCTGCCCTGTTCCCATGATGCACTGGGCCAGGGACAGACTAATTTGCATACAGCCAGGTTCTGAAACTGGGATGGTGCAATGAGCTAAAAAACGGTGTTGGATCTAGCCCTGATCTCTTGACTGGGTGAGAGTACTCTGCTTAATTCAGAGACTCTGTCCATCACCACCCCTTGTTGTAAATAACGTTGTAAATAGGGCGCATTGTTTGTGCCGCCGTTGCGTCAAAAATTTAGAGGGAATTACTTCATTGGCTTTGGATTGGCAACATAAAGGCACACTTTGTGTAAATTGAAAGAAATCAAATGTCAATAGTGTTTTTGTAGGAGCTAGTGAATGTGAGCATACATTTGAATTGTATGAAAACTGGGGAAGATATTTAGAAGGTGCAGATCCTATTTTATAAAGGAATATATTATGTTTGTGGGAAAAATGCTTATTATAAGCTATCAAAAAGTTGGTATGGAAGATGTAACATGGGAATAATTTTCCAAAAACTTATCATGTGAAAAGGCTAAAGGAAGAATTAATAAATGATGATGAGAGGACAAAAAGAAGTGCAAGCGCAAGTGAAATAGTAGGTGATATAGTAGGAGTTCTAATAACTTCAGTAGAAGTAGCCGTAAATTCTAAGAACATTTTAAACTTGTCTGCTATTGTTGATAAACTTGCTACTAGTACCGTGGAGTGGTGTGGCTCACTGGTTAGAGGCGGCAGACCTGGGAGCAGAGGACAGCCCGGGACCAGGGTTCAATTCCCGACGCGGCAGGGTCTTGGACCAGGGTCAACAGACTCGATAATTCTGGCCTCGGTGCCTACTCTAACTAGGGATCACACTCGGCAACTCTGGGCATTAGCTTGCCTCATCTCCACAACGGCCCCCCACATACGCCGGGGATGCCTGGTTTCACTTTGGAGATACCCAGTAGGGACCATCTCACAGGGAAAGCCAGGACGGGTTCCCCAGCGGTCTACAGCACAGAGATACTCCTTTGGGAGTCAATTCTAGCGCTTTAGAAACCCACAATCAATCAATCAACAGGAGGTTTTTCTGTTGTGAATGAAGAAATTATATTGTTAAGGTCGATGGTGATTCAAAATCGACTTGCCCTTGATATACTTCTTGCAAAGGAGGGAGGAGCTTGCCAATTGTTTAAAATTCAACTTTTATGTGCTTCTATACCTCACAGAATTAAAGATCCGGAAGGTTATATAAAAAATATTACTAATTTGAAGAAAGACCCAAAAGACTTAAAAGCAGATGGTGCCTGTGAACCTATTGTAAGGGATTATTATGTGCTACTAATTGGCTGGGAAACTCAGGAAAAATATTAGTGATTTCTATTTTAAGACCGGTAGTGGTGATCTCTTTGTGTATATTGCTGATGATAGTATCGATCAAATTTTGCAGATACAAAAAGAATAAGAGCTGATCTTGAGTTGGAAAATCCGGAATGCAATTTTTATGATGAAATAAAAACTTTGAAAGAAAGCAGAAGATAAAGGTTGAAGGCAACCCACCCATAATCAGTGATAAGATCAAATAATATAGATAGTGTGATGACTTGATTTTGTATCAAAGAGGGAATTGATACAGTTTGATTTTGAGAATTATAATACACAACACATTTATATGTGGAAAACATGAAAGGCTGAAATGTTACATTACACACGATAGATAGGGACACATGAAATAAAAACTAGTGTAGTAGAAGAATAGTAAAAGTGTGCTTTTAAAATTAAGATGAAGAAAACATGTAGAATAATAGTCTGCATATAAATGGAATTGAACCAATGAAAACTTATGCTTATTAATGGAAGTTTGTTCTAAAAACGAGTGGCTTGTAATATGGTGCCTGTTGCTAATTTGCATCATTTCAGAAAATCAGTTCTAAAATGTGTTTAAAATGAAATATGAGCTTGATATTTTACAGACAGTTATTAGAAATGCTTTATAATATGAAAACATTCAAACAAAATTAGAAATATGCATTTAGAAAAATGTACATTTACAAGATTAATGTGAAAAAATATGTGTAGGTAGGTTATATTGACAGTAGACATTTCATGTAAAAATACTTGTGATGGTTTAGACATTTATATGTCAATTAGTTTAAATTATTTCAAGTAAAGTAGAGTTAAAGCTTATTTAATTTAACCATGCGATACTGACTTAAAAGCCCTTCTTTCCTTTCTTTCCTTTTGCTCCTTCTTTCGAGATGCTTTTTACAAACTATTGACCTTTCCTTTGAATTTAATACTGTTGGAACTGGCCCTTTTTGCAGGGTCATCCCCAAACTTTTTACTTCCTCCTCCCTTATTTTTCCTGACCTGTGGCTGTTGGCAATAGGTCTCTGCGCACTTTACCACTGCTGATCAGTGCTAAAGTGCATATGCTCTCTATGTAAAGTGTTATTCTGATTGGATAGACATGTTTGGCATATTTGTATCACCATGAAGTCCCTAGTAAAGTGCACTGAGTGTGCCAGGGCTGGTGATGACAAATGCTACTAGTGGGCCTGCAGCACTGATTGTGCCACCCACAGGAGTAGCTCTAAAATGGTGTCTCAGGCCTGCCACTGCAGTGCCTATGGGCAGTTTAGAACTGTCATGTCCTCCTGGTCAGTGTCCACACTGACCAGGCCTAACCCTTCCCTTTTCGTGCACATCAGCCACCCCTATGGAAGGCCCAAGGTACCCCCCTGGGCAGGGTGCAGTGTATGTGAAAGGTAGAGCATGTACTGGTGCAGGTAAACATGTTCTGGTAGTGAATTACAGCCATTTTCGTTTTTTACTTTTGTAAGGCTATCTTGCTCCATAGATTAACATGGGGGATGCTGGCTACAGTGGTTAACAGCATTTCTTCCCATAGGAACAAGATAGGACATAAGTATCTAGTATCCCTGAACTCAGAATTTAATAACACATCTTTTAGGAAAGGTTGTTTTTAAATCCTGGGTTTGAGAACAGCACTTTTAGAAAGTTGCTGTTCTCTTGTCTAACCCTTCTGTGTGCCTGGGCCTGTTTGTGTATTGACTGTCTGGTTTGTGAGTGACAGGGGCTGGGGAATTCCCCAGGAGGCTGGATGAGTCAGCACTAGGCTGAATGACTGCAGTTGCAACTGGAGTGGTGGGAGGAGTTAGCACCTGGGCTGAATAGGGCTGTGCCTGCCTTCCACAATGCTGACTCCACCCCCCTGCTGGGCGGCTGAGGACCCTGCCCCTCACTCTGAAAGGAAAGATGCAGCCAGCAAAACAAAGTGCTCAGGATCCACCCAGAACTGGTTCAGACCGGGCTCAGGGCCCACATGCACCAAGAGAACAAAGACTTTAGGGGTATAAGTACAGGACCCCTGACAACAGAAAATTAGATCATCCTGGAAATCAAGAAGGAACCTCTGCCAAGGAGAAAGCTGACTCTGAAGAAGGAAGATTGTCCTGCTGTTGCTCTGCTGGACTGACCTGCTGTTGCTTTGCTGCCAAAGAGAGGGGAAGGACTTTGCTGTGTGCTGTGTCCCCTGTCTTGAAGGAATCTCCAAGGGCCTGAGAAGAGCTGGCTCCCTGTTTTGAAGTCCCAGGAACAAAAGGACTTCACCCCCAGCTTCCCTGAACTCTGCTGAGAGAGTTCTGTCCCTCCTAGAGTGCTTGATCCAGTTGTGGGGCCTCTGGAGGTTGTACCTGTGCTGGGAAGCTTGAGACTAAAGCTTGAGAGACTTTTGAAACTGAAAAGTGTCGCATCGCTCGCTTGCGGAGCGCATCCCCGACAGTGCGAGAAGTTTCCCGCCGCTACGGAGGTCGAGATCGTCGCAGCGCCTGACGCCGCTGCCAGAGACGTCGCATCCTTCGTTTGCGGGACGCACCAGACCGGTGCGGGAGAATCGAACATCGCTGCGAGTATCGTCGCAGAGCCTGTCGTCGCTGGGTGAGAACGCCGCGCCGCTTGCTTGCGGACCGCATCACGTCGCTGCGAGTGTCGTCGCAGAACCATCGCATCGAGGAGCTGCGAGAGAGAGGATCACCGCTGGACCGCCCAGGAGATCGTCGCAGCCCCTATGAGATCGTCGCATCGTGCCTTTTGCGAGAACAGACTTCCTACGGAACCTACGCACCGGAATCCATACAAGTGGCCTTCCTCCCCATACAGACCGGATTCGTCGCAACACGCCCGCTGCTGCAGCGGGGTTGTCGCATCGCCTCCCCAGGGTCTCAGGAGCAACGCATCGCTTGTTTTCCACTGCACCAGCTTCTGCTTTTGGAACTTTGTTGCAACTAAAAGGTACTGTGAGTAAACGTGACGCAACTGTGAACTTTTCACGCATCTGTAGAGAATTCTATCGCAACGTAGAGAATTCTGTCGCAACCTAAAGAATTTTAACGCAACCTTAAGAACTCATTTTGAAACCATATTCTTGAACTGTGTATGTTGGATTTTTGTCGTTTTGGTCTTGTGTAGTTTAGATTAAAAATACCTTTATTTTTCTAAACTGTTGTGGAGTCAGTTTGTGGTGTTTTCACTGTGTTACTGTGAGTGTTGGTACAAATACTTTACGCATTGCCTCTGGTTAGCCTAGACTGCTCGCGCCAAGCTACCTAGAGGGTGAGCGGAGGTTATCTCAGAGGGTTATCTCCTTGCCCTGACTCGAAGCAAGGGTCCCTATTTGGACAGTGGTACCTACCTCTGCCAACTAGAGACCCCCAGATCTAACAAATACAAAGGTTTGTTTTTCACACAAGTAATGTAACGTGTGTGTTCTGTACTGTACTGTTGCTTGATGCACTTCGAATGTTAACTGTGAAATGTTCCTGTGGGAATGGAATTTCTTCTTCTGATCATGAACAGTACTTCTGCATTTCTGTTTAGCAATGTTAGACCTATGTGGACTTTCTAAGTTCGTTTCTCATGACATGCATGGGAAACCAGCTTGATGTCTCAATCCTATTACATGACATGATGACACCACAGCCATGTGATGGTCTTTCAATGGTGGTGTGATGCTACGCGACTAGGGCTTTACTAAAGATTTTACAAAACAAAAAACCCCAAAGCAGGGGCAATGCAGGTCCTTTTTGATGCAACACATTTCTTTATCTTTTATGCGGATGCAGATCTTTGCGCACATCGTATTCTTTTCCCTTTTTCGCAGAATGCAGACTTCTTGTTTTTGGGGCAGGCTAACATTGCATTGTGGGCTGAGACAGGATTGGATGCTATTTGATTTTTGAACATTAATAACTTTAGACTACTTAGCCTATGCTACAGTCGGTGGCAGATAAACTATACTTCTCCTGAACTTTTCTTAGCATTTATGCCAATGGACTCGCTTCTAGAGGACTCCAAATGAACTCATCCTTCCCTTGGAACTGAGCTGTTAGTCTACAAACTTTCCTTCTGCCTATTTGGTAGATGGATTCTGTAACTCTATGCCTAATTTTGATTTAAACACCTGCTTAATTGCTTGGCCTTTTTATTAAAGCTGTTATATTTCTAACTGAGCTGCTGAAGCAATTGCAGATTACGATGAACTTTGCATCTCCAACACAATAGTTCAATGTTAGACTTGCCTGTGTCTATTATTGAGTCTTGTGGATTCGCCATTTGATTAAGATTGATGATTTCAATGAAATATAGAAAGAATCAGAAAGCCCTGACAAAACAACAGGTGTTGCTTCTTTTATTTTGTGTTGCAAATGTAGAGTTATTAGTTTGTATAACTATTAATCATGTTAACTTCTTTAGGGGGTTGGGACTTCCTGTTGCTATTCTTTATATCTATAAAATGGTTTTGAGAGTGGCGTATCTAAATTTGATATTAAACTTGTGAGTTGGCTGCCAATTAATGGTCCTCATTGGACAGCCACCAGTGAGTTTAGTCACCCTAATTTCCACCCCTCCTATCGGTAGAGAAAGATTCATCAGAGGACCATTGCCTCTATGGTAATTGGCAATTGGTCATCTAATCGTAAAGGGCCCAGTACAGTTGGAAGATTAAAAGACAGCAGAAATAGCAGATAAAAGAAATACAAATATTTATAAGTATGCTTCCCCTGGATCAAATCCAATATGTGTCAAGAGTATGTCCAAGAGATTTTCCATCCGTGGTCAGTTGGGAAGGTGAAGAAGTCTAGATCAGGTAACCAAGCTTATATGTGTGGGTGTTTGATACTATTGGTAAAAAGGATTAATTATTCTGGGTATGAGTTAGAAATAGGTACTTGACATCTAATTTTGATTTACTTCATAGAAGTTTTTTAGTTGCAGAAGGTGAACAGTGGGGGAAGGTTTAAGGTAGAGTTGAGTGTCATTGGCATACTGATGGATTTTGTTCTGTTGTTGGTGGGTACAGATCAAAAGTGCTCAATGTAGAGGTGGAAGATGATTGGGAAGATAGTTGGTCCTTATGAAATTCCACAGGAAGCATGAAGTGTCTGGCCAATTTTAGCTCCCATCTGTGTGAGCTGGTGGAGTTTTGCGAGGTAAGAGGGAAAACATCATAGGACTGTGTCAGATAAATCCATGCATATTTCCAGAGTGTATACTTCTACTTGGTGGCTAATGTTCCAAATTCGCAAAAACTGGATGAGAAGGCAAGAATTGTTTTTTATCGTTGATAAACATGGCACTGTCAACTGCATAAAGACTCGCTGTTTCCATGTTGCAGCGATGACTGAAGTCAGATTGGTAACCCTGAAAAATATATATTTTTCTGACATTAATCTTGTGTTTTTTGGGGAAGCTCCTTTTTCTTGAAGGTGCCAATAAGGATCCTTTCTTGGGGAAGGTGTTAACTCATGAAAATGGGTGATATGGCATATCCTCAAAGAGATTTCATCATGGATGATGCCAAAGTATTATTTTCTTGATAGGTGGCCTTGAGGGAGTTACGGTTCTTGGCAAGGTCAGCATGTGAGATGAGATCAAAGGCTTGTTCACTTGGAGGTGAAGCACTGAGGGATTGGAGACAGAGTGGATATCAATTTCATGCTGTTGATATAGGATACAATTTTGTTGATTTCACTGAATAAGTGATTGTTGATGTTTCTCTTGTTTATTGTTTGTGGCATTGGGGTCAAAATGAATTGGTACAATGCATAACATCTTGAAGAAGGGTGGTTTGCTTTTTAGGATCCTAATTGATGATAGTCTTGTAGAAGGAAGATTTTCACTGTGGTGACATGGATCTGCATATTAATTACAAACAGTATGCTTTGAAATAAGGTAGTTTATTTTTAATATTGGCCCATCTCCATTTCTTTTCTTGTCTGCATATGATGTGCTTATTCTCTGAAATGTCTGGGGTCTACTAGGGCACTTTGCTTTGCATTTCATTCTCAGCTGTGCAAAAAGTGCTTCATGGTTTTTAGAATTATGTAGGTTAAGGATAAGGTCAACACCTGATGTGGGCTGAAGGCAGTTTGATAGGTTAGTAGGTTGTTAGCAGAGGGTATCCATAGGGAGGTCCTGTTGGTTGGCCTCAATAAATTGGTTTGGGGTGCATGGTAGAGAAGGATTTGCCTGTCTTTGCCAACTTCAAATTGAGGCAACCCTTACTTAACCCCTTGGGCGTGGCCGCGATTCTGCGCCTGTGCGGCGCTTTCAAAGAGTGGGCGGGTTTATGACGGCCCCCAGACGTCATCAGCACATGATCACTGTGATGCATGACGGACGGGGGCCGTCATCAGCACGCAAGGGGTTAAGCAGTCAGCTGAATGTACAATATTCAGGGCTCAACACACTGGCAGCTGTGGCACAGAGCAGCCATGCTTAACCTAGAGCAATGTGTAAGTATTTATGCAGTACTCAACCAATAATAAAGTCAAAATATCAATTATTATAAATTGCTAGCAAGCATTGAAAATATTTTAATTGCTATTTGCCATTCCAGCAGACCAGCTCTCCTGCGTCTCATCAGTTTTACTGTTAATTTCTATACATTTTCGTGCTACCTTTATACAGTTTTTATCAATGCAATTAGTGGAGGACATGTGATCAAATAAAACATCCAGCTAGACCCTAACAGGTAGGTGCCAGGGCTCCTTTTGTGGGAAGAATGTGAGAATACCTTGAAATAAAGATACAGCAAGCTGTGGCAAAAGGCTAACTTCACCTAATCTGCAGATATTGATTTGTTGTGCCAACTTCAGAATGAGACTATGTTTACTGGGACAGACAGGCTAAATGTGCAACACTGGCTAACAAGATGGAGTGAATATATTTTAGTGTGTCATATCATGGAGGTTTAAATTAATTTAATCTCAGTTTATTGGGATCTTGAGCTGTTGTGTTAGGCACGTTTTCTAATTAGTAAGCCCACTCAGGTGCAGAATACCTACAAAAAGGTACTCTTGCTCTCTTGGATCTCCTTAGTGTCTGTTGATCTTCTTCTGATTCGCTTATACTACTGGATTCTGTTTCTTCGACGATGGTTTGTGGTATTTGTTCAACTGACACACTAGATTTCAATTGTCTCCTACAGCTTGGCCATTCTGATCGCTACAGGAGTCTTTCTTTCCACACACTTGTTCCTTCACCAGGATCATTCACTTTCTCTGGTGTCAATTCAACAGCTCTTCTACCTTCAGCTCCTAGTTCTCCATTTTCACAGTATATTCCCACACCACTTAGCAAGATTTCAGGAACTTGTATAGGTGAAGAATTCTGTTGTACTTCGCCCCCCTCTGATTCTTCAGGATATATGGATACAGAAGGCCTCAGACAAGGTTGAAAGACCACCACTTCTTCAAGCAAACCCCTCACTCTCTGGGTGTGTGAGGTATGCACCCAATTAGGTATCCCAGCACATTTCACAGCAGTGTTGGTGATCATGATTATCTGGTAGGGGCCCTTCCACTTCGGCTCCAGGAAGGATTTTCGAACATGCATTTTGATCTAAACCCAATCACCAGGGTTAAGATCGTGGCACTGCTCTTGATTCGAAATAGCAGTAATAGATCCAACCTGGTGAGACACAGAACACACCGCATCAGCTAACCCTTTGCAGTAGTCAAGTATTACATCATCTGTGGGGTTCACAAGAGCATTTGCAGGCACAGCAGGCAGTCACATAGAACATCTCATGAGTGTCTCCTTGTGCGATAATCTAGTCTTTCTGTCATGAGTGCTTCAGAGACTCATCAACACCAATGTTAAAGCATATGGGCATTTCAATGAGGTGGATGCACAGATTTTGCCCAAACATGATTTCAGAAGCTCATTTAACTATTCAACAATGCCCAAAACTTGTGGATGACAGCTACAATGTAATCTCTGTTCCACTTGAAGTGCCACTCACAGAATTCTAAGGCCCTCATTGTTAAAATGGGTCCCTTTGTCTAACTCCAGAGAAACCAGAAATCTGAACCGTGGAGTAAGTTCTTGTAAAAGCAGTTTGGCTACAGTGAGACTTTGATTTGTCCGTGTTGGGTAGGTTTCTACCCATCGGGAGAAAATGCACACTATAACCAGGAAATATCTCAGCTCATTACAAACAGGCAGCTCAATAAAATCCAACTGCATCCTGTTAAAGGGTCCTCCTGATCTTCCTATATGGCTTAATGTTGCAGGTGTTCTTCTCCCTATGTTCATCTGCTGACAAGTTACACACCTATGGTATAGCTCTTCAGCTAGGACTCTGAATCGGGGATTAAACCAGTTCTGCCTCACAAATCTAACCATTGCATCCCTCCCAATGTGTGCAGGCCCATGGAAATGTTGTGTCATGGGAAATAACAGGCTGTCTAGCAACAATGGTCTTCCATCTGCTGAAACCCAAATATAATTTTCCTTTATAACAAACCCTGCTCTGATCCATCCATTCTTCTCTGCCTCAGAAACTTCTACCTGTAACATATTGATTTCTTCCCATGTATCGGCTACTAACAACAGCATTGAAAAGGTAGTGCCTTTTTCAGATTAAGTTCTCTATTATCCGTTAAATATGCATCCCACAATCGCATAATACCGAGCAGCTTCATCGTCATATCTATTTCCAACTGTGACATAGTCATTACCACCACTATAGGCTGCACATTTGACTACACCAATTTCTTGTGTCAATTGTACAGCTTCTAACAGTTTCATCACATATTCCCCATTTAGGATTGATGATCTAGATGAAGTCCTGAATCCCCCCTGTGACCACAACTGCCCAAAGTCATGGACCACACCAAAGCCATACTAACTGTAAATTTAGTGACTCACTATTGAACTGAAACATTGGAAGCATGCGTAAGGGATATTATTGCCTTTATTACACCTGTACAAACGGATGTATGACGTTACAACGCATACTTTTACTCCGCGTACCATTACAACGCGGTATTTACAACGAATACCGTTACAACGCATAGCGCTTTGGGGTGCTGGATAGTGGTAAGTATAATTTACTATTCTAACTCCAGTCCCCGTGGACCCTAGGGAAGGTGTTGGATAGTAAATTAAACTTACCTCTTATCCTAGAGCGCCCCCCAGCGCAATGCGTTGTAATGCCATGCGTTGTAATGCCCGCGTTGTAATGGTAGTGCGGAGTAAAAGTTGCGTCGTAACGGGTGTATACCGTACAAACAGCATAAGCTGCTACATGAACAATCCACAAAAATTACATAGTCAGGCTCATCAAGAGGTTCATCTTTAATATCTGGTCTTGGCTTGGTACATAAATCTGGAACTTCAAGGCAGTCATGTTCAACCTCATCTCCATCAATTTCATGTTGAGGCAACGGTAACAATGTAGCTGGATTTATAGTTTGACATTGCCTCAAGACCACATTCGCAGCTGCAAGGATCAATTGTTCATATCTTGTAAGTCTGATCATCAAATATTGGGTTTTAGTGCAAGTGAGCAGAATCGCCACAGATTGAGGGACCATCACTGTAAGCGGCTGTCCCATCACTATGCTCTTTCTTCTCACAATACTGACACCAACCACTGCAACCGCTTTAAGGCAGCGTGCCAGTCCTGGGGCAACAGGATCAAGAGTAGTTGAAAAATAAGCCACATGTCTTAGAGAGTCTCCATGTAACTGAGTAAGCATTGAGAGAGTGTAGCCCACACTCTCGCTGTAAAACAATGTAAGTATTTTACTGTAATCAGGCATTCCCAGTGCAGGGGCACGACAGAGACTTTCGCTCAATTCTAGGAATGCTTTTCAGCAGTCATGGTCCCATGGAAGTGGAAAGGGCACATACTTGTGCGTCAGCCTCAGTAAAGGCTTGGCTACTAGAGAAAAGCTAGGTATCTACTGCTTACAGTAGCCCATCATTCCCAGGAACATCCTGACCTATTTCTGTGTTCCAGGTGGATTCATTTTTAAAATGGTTGTGATTCTCTCTTGAGACACCTTTCTAATTCCTTCTTCAAAGAGGTGACCAAATATAGGATGTCTGTGATAGTATTGCAATTTGCTTGGGGACACTTTGTGCCCGTTCTTAGCCAAATGATTCAGAAGACCAATTGTGCCTTGCTTACAAGCTTCTTGTGTACTTGATGCCACTAGTAAATCATCGATGTACTGAACAAGAACTGAATTTGCATGGCATTTGTAAAGTCTCAAGATTCTTTTTCAAGATCTGATTAAATATCAATGCGTTCACTGCATGCCCTTCTGGGACCTGGCACTATGCCAAAACTCTATCCCTCAATATAAATGAGAACAGGAAATGACTGTCTTCATGCAACAGAATAGAGAAAACGGTCTGGCAGAGATCCACAATGGTAAACCACTCCTGATTGAAGGGAATTTGAATTAGTATTGTTGCTCGATCCTGTACCACGGGACAACATGGAACTACAATGTTGTTAATTTTATGAAGATCCTGTACAATTCTATATTTGCCATTGGGCTTCTGTAAATCCATAATTGGCTAATTGCAAGGACTTCCAACAATTTCTCTTAAAATCCCTTGCATTAACATGTTTTTGATCTGCGGAGTAATTCCAGCAACTGTTTCAGGCATAAAATCATATGGTGGTGTTTTGGGAAAGACTACATTCAGCTTTACGGTAATTCAGTCTGGTTGAACACCTTTGATTAGTTCGATATCTGTCCCTGAAAAATCCCATACTTCTGATTTCACAGTGTTTTGCAAGTCGGGAGGTAAATACTCTTCTGTTCCTATAGGATATAATTCTACAGCTGTTCATTTTCTGGCCATTTTAAATTCGACATCTTCATCATGTGTTTGAAATTCAACACCATATGGTGTGCAATAAATAGTGCAATTTAACTTGCACAAAGGCCCCGTCCTAACATATTTACAGGGCTCGAAGCACACACCACAAATTGGTCATTTTCCTTAATTGAACCTATTTTTACAGGTACTATCTTTGAAACAGGGTTAGTTGTTTGCCTATTTGTGACTCCTACAACTTGGATCTTCTTTCCTGAGAGGGGTATGTCTGGGACTTTCTCTGTTCTAACAATGGAATGGGTAGCGCCTGTGTAGATGAGAAATGACGCTTGGTGGCCCTTTACCTCTCCTTCTACAAATGGTACACTTTGGCCTATGTCCAAGACTGTGCCAAGTACGCAATCCTCTTCCCCTGCACTATCATCGTGAATTTTCATAATCAAAGTTCTCATTCTTCAACATCGGGAACAGTTGAAATGGGTTCTGATTTTGGAACGGATTTAAATTGCAATTGCAATTGGAGCCTGTGGGACTTGCATCATAAGGACTCGTGACTAAGTTGGCATCTGCATTCGCTGGACTAGAACCTGAACTGGATCATTTTTCATATGCGTTTGATTGACACCATGCATTTGCCCATCACCAATTAGTTAGGATTGTGTCTACACTCCCTATTCCAATGCTCAAGCCTGTTGCAATAGTGACTAGTTTGATTTCTTCACCTTGCAATGTCTACCCCTGAATTAGGCTCAGGGCCGGCTTTAGTGCTGGTGGCACCCGGTGCAACAATCATTTTTGGCACCCCCACCCCCATGACTAACTGCTCGGATTCTCTCACTACCACCGGGCAAAAGTGCCCCTCATCTCTCCAATCATAAGTTATTGCTAAACACAGCATAACCTCTGAGGTCAGCGCCCCCGTCCACAGGTCAGCACCCCCCTCCACAGGTCAGCATCCAGTGCGGCCGCACCAGTCACCCTGCCCTAAAGCCGGCCCTGATTAGGCTCATCCAGAATACCTTGACCTCTACCCTGTGGAATGGAATGCCAACTCCACCTTGTGCTATCCGTCCTCCATTCTGGAAACCAGCACCCTGCATTCCACTAACATTCCCTACATGCGACTGATTCTGAAACCCTTTATGAGCCAGATTAGTCTGGGCCAATATGAATTTTTCTT
Organism: Lissotriton helveticus; assembly: GCF_964261635.1. NCBI lineage: Eukaryota > Metazoa > Chordata > Amphibia > Caudata > Salamandridae > Lissotriton > Lissotriton helveticus. The sequence continues at coordinate 1,593,820,085 of NC_136067.1, read as the reverse complement.
TAAGCCTTTTCTGCATCATCTTTTGTTCATCATTACAGTACTTTGCATACCTCAGGGTCTAACCTAAGGGTTTGGCCTGCCAATAAAACACATTCTGGGCTATATGCATGCTGATTCATGTTCGCAAGCCAAGGAAGAACTGTGACACAAATATCTCTTATCTAGATTTTCTTGTCCACTGTGCTGTTTAAACACCTGCAACAAACGTTCATAATATGCATGCGCCGATTATTTTGCTTCTTGAGTTGTTCTATTGATTTTCAACCAATCAATATCCCTAACTGAAACCTTTCCCTTCAAAAAGGATATAACCTCATCGTACTTTGGTATCACCACAGGTGAAGGTGCATGGGTATGCGCATCCCTTGGAGGTTATGTACGTGGCCATTGCACAGCTATCTTACGCTCAGCCCATGAATAACTCACTGCCACAATATTGAAAACAGTATTCTAGTCTGTACAAATATCAAAGAAAAAGTATTCAAGTCTGTATGCAAAACCTTCAAACTTTCACAAGTCTGTCAACTGCTGTATACCACTGGGCAGGATTCTCTCTCAATCTTGGAAAGTTGTTCGTGAATGTCAAAAGATCACTAGGGGTGGGCGCAAATTCTGTTCCGCCCGCAGGAGTTGCAATAATTTGACATTTTTGCGTTCCACGGCGAGCGCGAAAATGTCAAAATTCCCGCAATCCGCATCGTACTGGAAATTTTTTTCTTGTTGGCGCTGTAAAAATACATTTTCGCGTGCGCCTTTGCCTTACCTGTATCCCCGCGTTCGCCAACAAGTTTTCCCGATCCGGTCGCGTTCTCCACAAGATGTTGGATTGTTGGTAGCCATTTTGCACTATCTCGCGAGAGTTGGCGCCCACGATCACGTCATTTTTCTCGCGATCACATCATTCGTCTCACGATCATGCACCGCGAGAGTATGAGATCTTGAACACGTCATTCTCCACCGCGAGCCAGAGCGTGAGGATGCGGACACGTCATATCGAACGCGACAAGGAGCGAGAGAATCCAAACACATCATATCCAAAGCGACAGGGAGCGAGAGAACGTGATCACGTCATTTTGGACGCGCCGGCGGAAGTAATGTGAAGCTCGAGAACGCGAACATGTAAAATTTTCAATTTGGAGGAGAATATCAGCTCTAGCAGCATGAAACCTTCTGCAAATGATGATTTGGGTGAAAAAAACTCCTCAGATTGACATTTGGCTGTCCTTTTTGGTGCAAGGAGTCCATTTTTAAAAAGGTGGGGAAAGGGAGGAAGTGCCACAGAATCTCCAATTTCCTGTTCCTGTCCAGTAGGCTCCTCCCAGTGCTTTCTCCATCTCTTGCTCATTCTACCTTTGGATTTTGAGCTGGAAAGATCACTCTTTTTGTCTGCTGCATCATTGCAAATGGATTTGAGGATTTTTTAATTTGATATTTTACAAGTAAGTGGTTGTTGTGTCTGTTTGATTGGGGGTATTGCAGTTGTTGCAACTACAATTTAATTTTGGTAACTATCATTCCTTTTGTTAAAAATGTTGTGGGTAGTAGTCAGTAGTAGGCCTGAGCTAGTCATGGCCTCATGGGTGTGTGCATGATAAAGCAACTGTTCCTTTGGTGTTTTTTGAATTTATTTCATTTTCAAGCATCATTTAGGGCCTGGATGGCATTGGATTGAATTGGGAAAGGTGTTTTTTTGGGGTGGGCTTTCTGTTGTTGGGCCTGGCCTTTTCGCTGGTGGCCATTTAGAAGCCAAGGCCTGCAAGCTTGTCTTGCCTTGTCTGCCAACAGGCCTGCTTTCATCCAGTAGGCTCAGAGCAGGTAGCCACAGCTTTATTAATCAAGTGTTTCGGTGTGGTCTGTTGAATTTTTAGACATCATTTAGGCCATGTGGCTGGTGGCCATTTTAAAGTCTAGGCCTGCAAGCTTGTCTGGCCTTGTCTGCCAACAGTCCTGCTTTCATCCAGTATGCTCAGAGCAGGTAGCCACAGCTTCATTAAACAAGTATTTCTGTGTGGTCTGTTGATTTTTTGACATCATTTAGGGCATGGCTGGCATTGGATTGAGATGGTAAATGTGTTTTTTGGGATGGGGTTTCTGTTGTTGGGCCTGGCCATGTGGCTGGTGGCCATTTTGAAGCCTAGGCCTGCATGATTGTCTGGCCTTGTCTGCCAACAGGCCTGCTTTCATCCAGTAGGCTCAGAGCAGGTAGCCACAGCTTTATTAATCAAGTGTGTCTGTGTGGTCTGTTGAATTTAGACATCATTTAGGGCATGGATGGCATTGGATTGAGTTGGGAAATGTGTTTTTTTGGTGTGGGCTTTCTGATGTTGGGCGTCTTAAAGACATGCCTTTCTTGTGTGTGTATGGTGTGTGTTGGTGTGCAATGCATGTACCCAGCAGACCTTTTTGAGGCCTGTGAATTTTCGTATTTGCATTTTGCTGCATTAAAAAGGCAGAGCAGTGTGCTTTCACATGCATCCTTTGCCTGGCTTTTATATGCCTTTTGTCAGCTCCTGGTGTTCTCCAGGCCCCCTGCTTGTTGCTTGTGATTTGTGAGTGTCCATGTGTCTGGTGGCCTTTTTTTGTGGTGGGAATTATTAGTGTCCTGCTTTTGCCATACAGGCCTGCATGGGTTTCCTATTGGCTTACTGCTTCAATCCATCCACCCCCTTTGCCAGCAGCAGCTCCATGAATGATGTGATGCTCTAATAATTTAATGGCAAATAGGGTCCACCCCACTTCCATAACATTTTTATTTTGGTGGTTCTTATTCTCTTTCCTATCCTTCCTGAGAGTGTAGTGTGTGTACACAGTAGTAAAACATAGCCCTTGTTGACAAAGTCTCAGAAATGGCTAGACTATATCTTTTGTTTGCACTAGTACAATAGTAAGTGAACCACAACAACAAATGCAACATTTCACTGATGTTCTTCTCCAGGCTTATTTGCTTTTAGGTGCACAGAAAGCCAGAGGAGGAGGTGTCATCATCATCATCCTTTGTACTGCCAGCCAGCCAGAAGTCCTGTTGCACATCATGTCTACAACTTGTTGTGTATCTGCGTCCTGCCTGACATCTGAAGAAGATGGCCCCAAAGAAAGGTACCACGTCCAGTACCAAGAAAGTCGCCGGTGAGAAGAGGAACAGAAAAAGGAAGTGCCAGCATTAACCACGACTGGTGTGCCGGCCAATGTTTTTTTTGGGACCAAAAAAGTTACGCCTGCAGCAGTGTTGTCCGGGAACCAAGCTGGGAGCAGCACCTCCGCACCAGCGGTCCAACCCCACCAACCTAGGCTCAAGCCCTTGCGCTGTCGCAGAGGTAGCCAATCTACTAACGAGCAGCGATGTTAAAATGTCATTATCGCAAAGTAGTAAACAATCAACGCAGGCGGAAACTGAGCAGCCTTGACAAGAACAGCAGCAGCCGCAACAAGAACAGCAGCAGCCGCAACAAGAACAGCAGCAGCCACAAGAACAGCCCACAATAGTAGTTGTTGCTCCTGAAATAGGGGCATTTCAGGAAATCGAGCTTCCTGCAGGCAAAGTGGAGCAAACCACTGTTTTGGAAGATCTATTGTCTTCCAGACCACCAGCAAGGAAAAGGAGGCTTAGTCCATCATCTTCTTCTTCAAGCCCCGCGTCTGATGATCGTGATGCCACTTGGCAGCCACCAGCTCAGTCTGAGAGTGATGCACACCACAAGACAATGCTTCTGAAAAGGAAGGTTCCAGAAAAACTTACAGTTATGGAGGTAGATGTACAAGAGGGGGATGATGTTGATGAAGAGTCAGACGAGCCAGTCATCACGTACATCACTCCCGCCCAAAAGGGGTTGGAGACCAACATTCTCACCCTATCCAGAAAGGCTGCTACTGAGCGGGATGTAGCACGGATACCACCAACACAGATTACACCACTACGACCTCCAGCTGCCATATTTTCAAAGGCCCGGCAGGGACCTTCTACATCCAGTTCAATCCTCTCAGTAGGTAGTGGTGGTAGTAAAAGTCACAGTGTAGCTGCACAGAGTCGCATTCCAAGCACACCCTCCAGTTCATCTGGTATTGAAAGTGGCACATCCAGCAGTGCCACGAAGTTCTCCTCCCCAGTTTGGGACTTCTTTTCTATTAGCACCAGGGAGGAGAACTTTGCTCTATGCTCAATTTGTCGCACAGGTGTTTGGCGGGGTAAGCTTGGTACAAACTATGGGACTGGAGGCCAAGCAAGTCATCTCCGAATACACCACACTATTGTGTGGGAGAATCACCTACTTCGCTTAAAACAAAGTAAAAAACCTCAACCCATTGAAGTTGGGCATGAAGAATCAGGGGACGATATTATTGCGGTGGAAGGTGAAGAATAGGGAGGCATTTCTAGCCCTGTCCCAGTGGTACCGCCCACATCCTCCTCAGTAACATCTGCGTGGCACAGCAGTAAGAGCCATTCTCAGAGTCAGCCTGAGACACCAAGGCGACCGAGTACTGCAATGAGACAAAGTGCATCGTTGATCTTAAGTGGGTTAATGAAAACAACAGCACCACAAAGGAAAGTAATCCAGGCTACCATTGAGAGCATGTTTAGGTTGGAGGGGCAGTTCCGACGCAACCACCCAATGGCACGGTTGTACAATGCGAAGCTGGCTAAAAGGTTAGCACTGGACCTTCTCACCTTTTCAGCAACTTACTGACCACCTGCCGAAGAATACGCACTCATTTCAGCCATTCTTTTAAAGCTCGGAAGCAGCTGAGGATCATTCAATGTGAATATAAGATGCCAGTCAAAGCACTCATCCAGGAGGTGGCAACACATTGGAACTCTACGTATTACATGCTTGATCGTCTGTTTGAGCAGTACAGGCCACTCAATGAATATGTCATGCAAAGAGGGGATGCTACTGTGAAAGACATGATCCTTCAGATGGACCAATGGGGCCTAGTTAAATGCCAGACTGAGATACTTCGTCCTTTTGAAGTCCTCACACATGAAGTCAGCAAGGAGGACTGTACAATTGGGCCAAGCTATCCCATTATTGCAAATGCTAGAGCATCAGCTGGAGAAGGTGTCTGAATCATACCAATTTGTAGAGGAAAAAAAGGAAGCCTATGACTTGGTGGAGAGCTTAGCCTGTCGCTTAGCTGAAAATACAAGGGTGCACAATAAGATTTTGTCACAAGAACATTTCATTTCTGCCACAATTCTGGATCCACAGGCAAAAAAGAGACTGAAGACATTCATTCCTTTTTCAGAGATGGATGTTGCCCGTTACAAAACTTGGATAGCTGAGGCAGCGAGTAAGTTGGAAAATGAACGTCTGCTACTTAAAAGCCCAGTAGATCAACCCACAAGTACACAAGTAGTACTGCAGCAGGGCATGCGGCATCAAGTGCAACTTTGGAGGCTGAGGGCAGTATGTTTGCCTCACAACGCTCACCATCACTATCGACAACAGCAACAATAACTGGATCATTAGGCCCAGTAGAATCGTTAAATGATTGGTATTTACAGTTAGGCATTAATAAGCACAGTGCTGATGCACAGAGAAAAGAGCCCAAAAGGTTAGCAACAGCACCCCTGAACATTGAGCGGATGGTCCAGGCCTATCTGGATGACCCAACAGAGGTGTACATTGATCAAAACCCATTGTAGTATTGGTATAGGAAAAGGGCTGAATGGCCACTGCTCAGCAGGCTGGCGATAAGCTATCTGGCTTGCCCTGTCGCAAGTGTCTCTTCCGAACGTGTTTTCAGTGCTGCTGGTTCCATTGTAACAGTGAGAAGGACCCGTCTCTCCCCCATAGACGTGGAGAGGTTAACAATGATCAAAATGAATCAGCACTACATACCACCGAATTACACAATACATGAAGCAAGCGAGGAAGATGAGGACAGCGGCTCAGGTGACGGAAGTAGTGTGTCACATCATGATTACCTACTACTAGCTGAACCCCCAGAGTTTGAGGACGAGCTATACTTCCCTGACAATTAGGCTTGCACTTACTGTCTTCCTCCCTTTTTTTCCTTTATTTGTGTGTCTGTCGTTCCAGTTACAAACTTTGAGTCACAATAAATCCATTACCACCGTCTTCTACTCTTCTTATTTCAATATACAAGTTTCAGGTGTCTCTATTTGACAGTACAGTCCTCCGAATCCAGCTCCTCCGCTCCATCATACTAAATCTCCCGCCTAAATCCATTGCCCTCATGATAATTGGATGATGGAAAAAGACGCCAAAAGAAGTGGAACAGGATGACTACTATAGCAATCCTCCTTTCAGACCCAAGAGGGACTGCCCATTAACTGAAAAGGAAATGGAACAGGTAATGATTGATGCCATGCATTGGACATAGAGTCGCAGACTGAGTGATTTTGTTGTTGTTTGTTGTGCATGAAGTTATGTCATTGTGCACTAATCATCTTTCTACAGTACACACTAAACGTAACTCAAGGCAATGTTCCCCTTCTTGCAAATAAGAAATGTGTACTTCTACTGCAGCTTGATACATTTCTTTTGATTGAATACAGGAAGGGGACTCAATCTGCACCCTGAGTATGACAACAGCACCATCCATGATGATGATGATGGCGAAAAAGACGGCCCGTTAACTTAAGATGAGAATGAACTGGTAATGAAAATGAATGGCATGCATTGAACACCTGACTCTGTGAGTGATTGGTGGTTGTGTTTTTGTTGTTTGTTTGTTGTGCACGAAGTGAAGTCAAAGTGTACTAGTAGTCTTACTGTACACAGTAAAGAGTGACTCAAGTCAATAATATTTCTACTCTTGTGTAATAACACAATTTTACTTCTACTGCAGGCCGATCTTCACAGTCAGTGAGTACAAGTATCAGAGATGATTGATGGAATAATAACAAGTCAGGAGGACGTTTCAGGAGTGGCATAAAAAAAGCCAAAAGGTTAACACGTCAACAACAACCACAGCAGACCCAAATGTCTGTGTAGAAGTGGTGTTGGGTGTAGCGGTGGAATGACTGCGGTGCATTGATTTACTAACTTAAATTAGCGAGTCTTCAAAATACAAAACGAACATGTTTCAAGATGGCGCTCATACTTTAAGACTATATGAGGACACTCCAAGATGGCGCTGATACCGGACGCCAAGAAGGGACAGCGAGGATAGTTGCTGCCCGAGACGAGGTAGCTATTTACTTTAGTTATTCGTGTTTTGTTTTGTTTAACTACGGTAGATAGAAGGGATATAATATTATATTTCTATTTGACCAGGAGAAGATATATGGAAATTGGAGGCCGCGATACAACTGGGCAGATTGAATCTGGTGAGCAATAGGGAACACGACTTAGTTTCTTTTGTACACTTATTCTTACTACTTCGGAATTCAGTAATATTATTTCTTATTGTACTTTTGAATATTAGGATGTTAGCGACCTCCGTCTACAGCCTGCATATAATTGGACTGTAGGTGAGTGTATATATTTATTCTCACAGAAGAATGAAAAGGAGAATAGTATGGGTTTTGATAGACTTTCTCACCGGTTATAGGGACAGGGGAATTGATACTCACACTTGAGAAGGAAGACGTGTAATAACATAATCGCCATAGGTGAGAGCTCATGAAATATAAAACGGTTAATAGTTCAGACTATGTGCAGTGAGACTGTTAATTGCACAACTTTATTTTGATAGGAAGGAGAAATAATACGAGGGATACTATTTACTACTTTCCTATACCCCAGTGATGCAAGCAATAATGGTGAGTTACGTTTACTCTGCTTGCGCAAATTTAATAGATTAACACTATGATTTAGTGAGTTACTTTTTCTGTTCTCTTGTGTAACTTTGATGAGAGGATTAAGTTTTATTATACACTTAGAATTTTCCATATGCTAGAAAAATAGAAGAGATATGCTTCAGACTTCTGAAGCAACAATGGTGAGCTATGTCTACTTTGCTGGCGCAAACTAAATAGATTAACACTATGATTTAGTGAGTTTCCTTTTCTTTTTCTGTTCTCTTGTGCAACTATGATGAGAGGATTAAGTTTCATTATACTTAGAATTTTTCATATATTAAACTAGAAGAGATATGCTTCAGACCTCTGTTAGAGTCAATAACAGAGGTACAACTCTGGTGGTCCAGTTTCTTGTCAGGACTCTTAGGAGGACCCTATTTTTAAATAATGAATATTGATACAAGGTTTCTTTTTACAGAAACTCAATCGTAACTGCTGGTAACATTGATCGAAGAGTTTAAGGAACTGCGAATAGATAGGCGAATCTTATATAGGTTTCACTATGACTACTAATTTTCTCTTTTTCATACTCTTGGTGTGGGATTCTTACTTGACTCACAAAACTTTGGAGAATACTTTATAAGGAGTGGCTTGACTCGTTATATATACTGCTTTCTCTTAAAACTACACACTATGCGGGCTATCGTATTTAAAGGAAGGTGGAAGGTGTTTCCCCCCCTTTTTTTCTGAATTAAGCCTTACGATAATATTTTAGTAATTGTGGATAATGTTTATTTGGTTACAGCCCTGAAGAAGTCAGTGTGTTTATTTTGTACACGACGAAACACGTGTTGGCTGTTGTTTGTATCATCATTTGGAGTACTGAAGCAAGAAAATAAACGACAAGAACGACACATCCATTTTTGATTTATGGACAGTTTTTTTCTCTAATTGGTGTTTGAGAAAAATGACTCTTGCCTGGAATATTCATCTATATTTACAGACTGTTTTGGTGATATGTGTGCTCAGAGGTTATTGTAAAATTGTAAAATGCTATGTTTGGAATGGACATGTGCTTTGTCCAACTCTTAACAAAAAAAGTACTCTAAGCGGAGGATGTGTTAAGCAACGTGCCGTCACTGTGGGCCTGCTCTGTCCTGTTGTTGTTGAAGGTCAATGCTGGAAACAGACTAGAGTAGAGATGATGCATACATGCTGCCTCGGAAAGTGTTCTTGTTGCACTACACCATAACTTGTGCATTTGTTTCAACTTTGTTTCTCAATATCCCCTTTGTTTTTCCATCTACAATTACAGGCTGGGCCTTGCCCTATTCTAGGGAAAACATTACAATGCACACTTACCTTACCAATAAATCTATATTTTTTTCTGTTTTCCAGGCAGGCAGTGGCGACTGGCGAGTTGCGACACCCAAGATTGATGGACGGGAGGACCAAGAGGAATGCCGAGATGCAAATCCAGTCCACATTTTTGACCAGGATAACACAGTAACAGTATCAACTTTCATCTTCTTTTAAAAAATTTGATTCATTTTTTTGTCTACAATCTTTACAACAGTGTGTTCTTGTTGTTGTTGTTGTTATTATCATTAGATTTGCTCTCTGTTTATGTTTCATCCCTACCAATATTTAAAAATTGTATTTGCTATCTGTAAAAGTATTAAGCCCGGAACAACTGAACAAAAAGTTTATGTAATCCGGGTCTCCTTATCAATCATCATCATGCATGCATTTCCTTTTTCTCCCTTAACATATTGATATGGATATGGTAGTCTACAAATATTGTCGTTTGTTGTTTGTCCATGCGTACAGTTTTCCACTGTCAAACCTTACCCCAAACCCCCTTCCCATCCATTCAACAAACCCTAACCCTCTTCCCCCGGGCTGTGTGACTTATTGAGGTGTGACTAAATTAAATGTACACCAATAATTAATCACACGCTTGCTGGGGTGGATGTGGCAAAAGCAACACTACTTCAATTTTAAGGCAGAGCGATGATCTTCTTCTGCTTGCCCACCCATGTGCAGTATATTTTACAGGTGATTTTTAACAAAGGAACATATACCTCAGCATTAATTGCCGGCATTGATTGGATTAGTTGTCATGATCATCCTCATACACAGCACTAACTGTTACGCTGTAGACCTAGTCAAGTGACTCAACACAACTATAGTTTGTAACTCTGTCTAGTAGGCTATCCCCACCACCATTATGTTTTGTTGTACAATATTTTTGCATATTATTGTTGCTCGCTAAGTTCTGTACTGTACTTCATTCTACTACTCCTCGAACAGTCTCTCAAAGGCGACTGACTGTCTCATTTTCTTTTTTTGCAAATGCTGCTGCCCTGCCAGTGTATAATACTACTACTACCACCACCACCACAATCATAGCATGTTAGAAAAAGGAAACCATCATGCAGCCATCGCTGTGCCTAAGTTAAACATCAAGCAAAGGTAAGAGAAGTTTGGGGGAGGCATAATTAATAATGGACATGTTTTCAATCAATTCACACACCCCTTTGAGTCCAGATAAAGAATGCATAGACTAGAAGAGAGAGACTGACAGCACTAGTAGGACAACTCAATCAGTGAGGGGTGTCGCATCTATCTGTTTGTGTCTTACACAGTCAGCCAATTATTTAAATCCAATACTGGCTATGGGCGGACCTGCACCAGCAAGGAAACAGTGTGATGTAAAACAGTAACCCCACCTACAAAACATTCACAACATTGTATGTAAAGTAGAAATATATAGATTTAATAGAACCCTAACAAAAATAAACTATGTAAAAAAACGTAAAAGCTGACCCACCCCCCCCCAACCCCAACCAATGTCCGTAACCGTAATGAGAGTCCAAAATGTCCAACCCCAATGCCCAATTCCCAGCCACCAAAACAAGAATTAAAAAAGGGGCAATAGACAGGGTCTATGTGTGGCGGGATTGTCTCTGGAGAACACGTCGCATTTGCGCTTCTAGTTTGGCGACACAGCGCTTTAAGGCGCGGGAGTTGCAGCCACATGGGGGGGGGCACCGAAGATGGTAAGGCGGTGGCGGGCGGCTGCCAGACGCTGGTGCCGTACTGCTGGGGGGCGGTGGCTTGGGCCCGGGGCACTGGAGGAGGTTTCAAGGTCTGCAGTCTCCTCCTCCTCTTCCAAGACCACCAGCTGCCGATATTCACGCTGGATTGCCTCCCGCTTGCGGCGCCATGCCTTGGCAGCCAACTCCTTCCTATCAGGTTTGGAACTGGAAGGAGTAGCTGTATATCAAAAAGAAATAACAAGACAATTGTAAAATATACTCTTATAAGAACAGTAAGACAAGTTAATTATACACATAGTGTGGCATGGTGGCACTATAAAGCACTGTACATAACATTTGTGGTATGTATCTATCCTCCCACTTGCTTGGCTTTAACATGTGTAGGATTTTTTTCAGGCATTCAACCAACCATGCATCAGTTTACTATCAGCCACCTTTGCAATTTGCATGCTTGCATCACACGTATCCTTCTCTCTGTCAGTCATAAATATTAAATCTTGCCCGTCCTTCTTCCTTCCACCGTCTTTCACTTTTTTTTAGTTCAACACCAGGTGATCTGATCTGACTTTTAGTCTTCTCCATAAAACTTTCAAAATGGAGTTGAAATCACAGATAGATGAGGCTATTGGTTACTCAATACTCCCGCCCCTAATGCCTTTACTAATGCCAATTAAAGGGTGTCTTCACTCTTCAAACGTTCACAACAACTCTTACTTACCTAGGGCATCATTAGGATTCCGGGCGGACTTTGTCCGCCCGCCATCCTCATGCTAAAAGGGATCGCCGCCATAAGGGCGGGGGTCTCTGGGGGCAATTAGGATGCGCCAACCACAGTGGCGGGCGCATCCTGTATTTTTAACATTGTGGCAGGCGGTGCTGAAAGCAAAGCCCGCTGCAGTGCTAAATATACAAGTTGTGCTTTTCCAAGCACAACGTGACTGGCCCCGCGCGGAGCCTGTTACGTTGGGCTTTGAAAGGCAGGGGGGTACCATAGGTAGTAGGTACCCTCCATGGGGTCCCGTAACGGGCACCCCAAGCATACTCCGCATGCCTTTCCGTGGCGGCAATGCCGCCATGGAAAGGCATTCCAAAATGCAGATTATATGGCTGGTGGTGTTTCAGACACCGCCACCAGCCGGTGGACATGTCTAGTGTGCGGAAAATCGGCAGACGATTTCTATCCTCTGCGGACCCCCCAGCCATTGTAATATAGCAGGGGGGGGTCTTTTCTACAGAGACGGCGGGAGGTTTGCCCCTTCTGGGACGGCGGTGACTACAACCGTCCCGGCAGGGGCAATCTGCCCGCCAACCTAATGGGGCCCGAAGTCCCGACAGTACAGTATACATACATACAGTACACCCTTGCAGTGAGTATAATGTCAATAGTTAAGGATTATGAATCTAACTTACCGCCGGCCACCACTGGTGCTGACACTCCCCCTACCGCTCCAACGGTATCGGCAACTGCCGCATCCTCCCCCTCCCTGTCGCCTTCACCACCGCTGGCCCCGGCAATGGTAGTCAGTAGTGCGCCTAGAAAACATTACAGATTTTTTAGGCGTCATATACACCTCCCCCTATTGGACAGTAGCAAGATTGAAAAATTAGTTAATAGTATACAACATACACCACTAGTACAAATCAGGTAGTAGTAGAGTAGACACTAGTAGATATATATGGTCCCTAGGGTCATTGTAGCCTTTGCTTAGTTAGCCGGAGCAATGCAACCATTTTATCTTTCTGTCTTTTATTTTTGCACATGTGACGTTACCTTGCAGCTTGTTGTATAAGACACCTTTGAGCCCACATGACCTCATACTGCTACTGTCTAAGCGATGTGTACAAGCGGTCAACCAAAACATTAACAAGCCAATTTTATGAAGTTCTGGTGTACTGTTAGTCCATATTGCTTATCTATAAATGCTACACTTTTTGGCATAGCTGAGAAATGCTTGCAATATACTAACGCGCACCATTTAATTTTTCGCTTTACAGACGGAAGATTCCCTTCTACGAACCAGAGCTTTGCAGAGCTTATATTATGCAACAACTACCAGTACTAGGTTCTTCTAAGGTGAGGGGTCCCCAGAATTGACTCAGAGATCTTCATTTATAAATTTATATAAACTATATTCCTACCTAGGGGATGGTAGTGCTTCCACCACTGTTCAGTTATCATAATTTATTTCCCAACTGTAAGTAAGTGTAACAATGTTTATTGTTTTAATGTTATTGATTTTCCTGTTGGTGCCGCATTATCGAACAACGTACTGAGCTTGTCAATTCAAATAAAAATGTTGAACTTACATAGACTTGGTGGTATTTGGTGTGGACTTACACAAGTGAGCGAGCGAAAGGAAGGGTGTGCATGTGCATTGCTTCCATGACTGAGAGGTTGGGTGTGTTCTGTTCTGGGTTGGCTACTTGTTGGATATCTGGGGGGAGGGTTCGGAGAGCTAATAGTTATGACAAGACACTACTATAACTAGTCGGGCAGGGGATTGTGGTGGGTTCTGAACTTCTGATTGAGGTGTGTGAGGAAGGTCCAGCCTCCCATCACTAACATCCTATTTTCTTGCGCAAAGTTCTGTATGTGCAAAATCCCTACAACAGTAGTAGTATGTCCTATCATATCAAAATAGTAATAAATCTGTTTGGGCATTTGTTGGTGTGAATTGTCAAAGCCTCAAGATTAACAAAGACTCAAGATCAATAAGACTAGAAGTAGTACAAGAGGACGGCCCAAAGGACTGGACGCAATGGCTAGAGCTACTGGTGAATCTGAGTTTTATTTAAAACCTTGTAATTAAAGAGTGGCCACTGGGCAAGCTTAGCTTCTACAGTACAGACAGACTAGTAGTAGTAGTAGTGCAGAGAGTCATTATAGCAGAGGCAGGGATAACAAGATTTTCGAAACAGTACGGATCGGAGGATAATTGTTGGTAAAAAATAGCATTAGGAAACGGAAACAATAGCTCGGGAAAATATGGCGCAGTAAAAAATTATTAAAAACAAGAAGACTTACTAGGGCCAGCAGAAGAGCCATTGGTGTCCGCCTCCTGTTGATGGTGTTGTTCTCCTGCCAACTGCGCCTCTGTCTGCCTGCCCCTGGGTGCTGAACAGGAAAGATATACATAAGAGACAAACATTGATGAATGGTGTCAAACAAATAAAATATTTTTAAATAACGGTCGAAACTTATGTAAACAGCAATTGCAATAACTAAATTGACCGATCTCATCTGGTCAACAAGTAGTATCGGGGGATTCGTGGATCGACTACTTACTATTTATCAACACTAATCCACTCTTCCATTCTGATTCCAGAATACTAACTAAGCCTAAGTAAGACGTACCACCTGAACTAGCCCACCTATTCCAGGCATGCCAATTGTACTTTAAAGTATGCATTTCCACTTCTTTTAGTCCTCAACAATGCATATGGTCAAATGGAGGACACATGACTAAATTTTTGTATACACCAAATTTTTGGTTGATTGATTGATGCTGATGTTATGCTAGTGCTGCTAAGCCTATTACCACTCATTGAACAAACTAGAAAAGTTTCTAATAAAGACTGGAGTACTAGCAGCACGTGAGGTAACAGAGGCGGCATCACGCATACCACTAAAAAATTACAAACTCATACAAAGTAACTAAACCTAAGTATCAATCCGCCCCTATCTCTTAGTGACAGGACAAAGTAAGGACTAGAGTCACTATAGCATTACGTTACTTAATTTCTCTAAAATAAACTCTTACGTAATCACGCTAAGTAAGCGAGCGCAAACGCAAAGTTACAAACAAGTAAGATTAGTAGCGCAGAAGAGCACCTGTGTCATAACAATCACAGAAGGCTTTTAAACGCTAATTTACCTGTAATGCAAGCAGCAGCATTCTAGCTGGTTGGAAAAAAAGATATTCACAATATATAACACAGAGCAGAATAACAGACACAAAGTAGTAATAATTAAATATTTACTCACCAAGACCCGGGACCTCCACTCCTAGCAGGTCCAGCAGGTCGTGCTCCCGGTCCAGGATGTCGGACCACCGGTGCGTCAGCTGGGCCTGGGTGCGCCGAACCACAGAGCAGCAGAAAACTGCCCCGCGCACCTTCCCCCACCGCTGCCGACGCTCCCTGATCCCGTACCCGGACCCAGGCCTGCACCCTGCTGCCAGGGTTGAGGGAAGGTGGTGCTGCACAAAGAAAAGGAGTGCAGCCAACTCCGCCTCCCCAAATAAGGCCCATGCCTGCACCTCTTGTGGGTGCCACCTTCCGCAGGGAAGGCGGTCTCGGCTCTGGCTGCGGCAAACCCTACCCTTCGACATGGTTCTGGGGCGAGTGAGACGGGCGGGAAAGAAGGTAAAACATTTAAAAAGAAATGAAAATAGCAGGCAATAGAAAAAGAGTGAAAAAGTAGCTAAAAAACACAAAAAAAAGTAGATAAAAACCAAAAATATAGAAGCAGGAAAATAGTCTGAATAATAATAAGTAAAAAAGATCAAAAAAAGTTTCTAGAAAGTAAGGATTGAAAAGATAAAGGGAGGATTGAAAATCAGGCCCCAGAACCATATCATAGAGTGAAAAACAAGATGGCTGAGCCCATTGTGCCCACGTGCGCAAGTTCGCGTGATATTTTCTCCCCGAGCACGCAAAAATGTAGCGCAAACACCTAAAAGCGTTCCCGACAGGAAATAAGTAACGCAAATGGGTGCGAGCATGCATTGCGCGACCCGGAACAGGAAGTAAGCAGTGTGAGCGGGCAGGACAAGTGAAAACAAGACGGCCGCGCCCATGAGCAACCACATGGGTAAGTTAGCGAGACATTTTTCAATGCGATCACGCAGAAAATACCACGAATGGGCGGGAAAAAAACTTCTGCGTCTTCGCGATATTTCCACGTGATCGCAGAGATTTTTAACATTTTTGCGATAGTTTGCGAAAGTGAATTTCGCAAATTACGCCCACCCCTAATGATCACCTCTACTCCATGGTACAGGAACATACCCTCCACCTAGCATCTCCCTCATAGGAAATGTTAGAGCCTCATCTTCATCTGGAGTTGGTTTACCATTTTCTTCTCTAGTATCTGATTGTTTCTTTTTCTTTCCTAGTTTCTTTGCCCACTTGCTCTCTAACCTGTCAAAATTTCTCAATTTATATTGCATTTTACCAAATTCAGCAATGTGAAATCTCATTACTGAAGACCACATAGTCATGATAGCTTTATCATCTAATTGTGCCCATAGCTTTTCTGTAAAGGAACACTTCTAGAGAGATCAATTTCATACTTCCCTGCCAATTCTGTCAATTTATCATGTGTGGCAGCTGCAAATCTTTCGGTTTCTCTACACAAGTGTATCTCTTCATTTTCCTGATATTGATTCATTTTTTTTAAAAAACAATCTTTATTGCAGATTTTTATTAGCTTTACATTTGGCCCAGCCCCCCACCCACCTCCCCCCAGGAGACCAAGTGGTAATTATACAATCAACCATAAGAGGATACAGATCACAACTCAGTAATTTTCTAAGATAAGGAAATATGTACAAATATAGAAACAAGAAAGGAAAAAGAAAAGAGAGGAGTATATAAACATGAAAGGAGAGAGGAAGAAGATCTCATAGGATCTCATCATATTCCTGTTTCTAATATCTCCCATTATTCTCTCTAGTCATTCTCTTCAATCCAGTCAAGTAGGGGACCCCAGATCTTCATTCCTCTTCTACGAGTATTATACCCTTTGTTTCTATAGATGGCGACTTCAAGACTACATGTCGCCAGCAGTCTGGCCCTCCATTGTATATATGACGGAGGTATTGGATCAAGCCAGGCTGATGCTACACACAAACGAAGCACCCCCATCGCGACAAAAATTAACCCCTGTAAATGTTTTGGCCTTTCGTTGTTTGATACCCCCAACATGATTTCTGATGTTGTGATGTTTACCTCAAAATGCGCTATCTCTGTGAGAAAGCTTGATATTTCAGTGATTAGATTAGTTAGCGAGTCACAAGAGGCAAACATATGAATGATATCAGCCGCGGGGAGTGAGCAGCGTGGACAGGTTGTGCCTTTCCCAGTTCCCCACTTAGCTAATTTAGATGGGGTATAATACAATGAAAAATAGGTCTTATAATATTGTGCTTGAAGCCTTATGGACATAAAGTAAGAAAGTGACATTTCATATGAATATGCCAAACTTTGGTTAGATAATCCAAGTTTGGTCTGCCATGCCATTATATGTTTATTCATATCATCTGGTAACAATACATTCATAGCCCCATAAATCTCACCAATTTTTAAGGGTATTTCCCTATGTAAGTTTCTTATAAAAGAACACGGTTGAAATTTGATCCGGCCACCCCCTTTCTTCAGAAGAAAATCTCTCACTTGGAGATATTTAAAAAAATCCCTATTAGGAATATTGAATTCTAACTTTAATTCGGCAAATGATTTAAATCCGTTAGACGCAAAAAAACAACCAAGTTGGGTGATCCCCAGATCATTCCATTTCTTTATATAATTGTCGTGGAAAATCTCAGGAAGATCCGAGTTCTGATTCACAGGAGTGTAATAAGAATAGCGACCTAGTCCTAATAGCTTCTTAACATTCCCCCAGACTTTGATAACATTATTAATAGTCTTATATTGATTCAAATGTGAAATGTTTAGACATCCTCTAATAATTTCTACCAGTTCCACCTTCAATTTTGGTACATCTAAAGGTCTCACCATTTCCTTGGTCTCACTTTATCTACTGCTCCTTTATTTTCAGGAGTCTCCTCAAACCATAGATAGCAAATTCCATCATCAAATAGCCCCATCTCACCCTGTGGAATTGGTGTAATAAAAATTATTATTTTCCCTTCTTTCAATGATTGGACATTTTTTGGTGGGGTCCAGAGAACAAGAGTTCTGAGTTTTGCGAAATTGGAATAAACCCTGTCTTGGCAACTCCTTCTTCAGCACCTAGAACAACAGGATTTGGAATTATATTAATTGGTGCAGGTGCAACAGAAACTGCTAACTAGAATAGACTAGACTGGACTACGGAAACGCCCTTTACACCTGCATCAACAAGTCCCTACTGCGCAAGCTTCAGATGGTACAGAACACCGCAGCCAGACTCGTCCTCGGCATCCCCGACACGAACACATCAGCCAACACCTACGGAACCTCCACTGGCTCCCCATCGAGAAGAGTCATGTTCAAGATACTCACCCATGCCTACAAATGCCTACACACCACAGGACCCCAATACCTCAACGAGAGAATCACCTTCCACACACCTAACAGAAACCTTCTCCCCGCCAACCTCACCCTTGCAGAAACCCTGCGCATCCGCAGAGCCAGAACAGGGGGAAGAGCCTTCTCCTATGTTGCTGCCAAGACCTGGAACAAGCTCCCTATTAATATCAGATGTGCCCCCTCCCTGAACTCCTTCAGGAAGGCTCTCAAGACCTGGCTCTTCGTCTGAACAGAACTGCTGCACCCACACACCCCATCCCAACGCCTTGAGACCTTCACAGGTGAGTGGCGCGCTTAAAATTCCCCTGATTGATGTCTGAGCAAATACAACCTGTGATACTGATGCAGGAACAGTCACAATATAAGCAGTAACACCTGGAACAATTACAGTAGGGGCTGCTTTGACAGGTATAATTGCAATCGAGAGTGGTGGAAGAGGTCTCTCAATTGCATTGTATTCGGGTCAACAGGAGCTGTAGCCACTGTGCCACTAGCGGTTGTAACACTTTCTGAACATGATGTTGGAGCCACATATGGAGGTGGACATGAGGACAACAAAGCATCTAAAATGTCAACCCCAGATCACTATCAGTACCAGTTTTTGTGCAGGCTCCTCATCATCATTTTCCTGTTTTCGATTCTTTTTTGACTTTTCTGTCAATATTGCTGGATACATTCTAGCTTGTTCAACTACACACTTTCTCAATCTCTGTTGCCCTTCATACCATTTAACATCTGCATAATTTTGCCTGCTCTCTTCTTTCTATTCTGATACCTCTCTTTCTGTTTGGTATGAGCTCCTTGCTCCCAAGAATTCAATGCTTCTTACTGTGTGGGTCTAGGAGATGGCTTCATTTCATATAACTTTTCCCTTAAATGTTTAATAATTCTTAAATCAAAAGTACTGTTTTGTGGAAATCTGAATGGTCCTTCATTTTCAGTGACCTTGTGCCATTGACAAAGCCAGAAACATGTATGAAGCCCTACTTTACTTTTGTCGCTATATAATGACCTGGCATACCTTATGGTGGAGCTGCTTCATCCTCCCGAATAGGTACTCGCACATCACCTTTCATTAAACTTCTAAGAGCTTTAAAACATTTGATGGTAACAAATATTCAACAATAAATGAAAGAATATAATTTCAATAATTTTGATATTTTTCTCTGGTTAATTTACACCCCCAATACAATCCAATATGATTCCTCCAATCCCAAAACTCCTTCTCTGTGAGTTTATCACAGCACGACACCTGATGATTTGTCAACCAATTCCAGCATGGCACTTCGCACCAACTGACCTATCCCAGCATGGCACACTCCAGCGTAATTCTTACTCCTTGCAGTGGTTGGCCCTACTTTACAATTTTCTCATACACAAAATTCCACAACTTTAACTGTAAAAACCTGAGGCGGGTCGGGGGCAATCGATATTTGCCCGGCGGTATTGCCTCTGTGACCCTCTAGTCATTTAATCAATGAAGAGGCAGGCGCTGGAGACTGGAAAGCAGGAAACAAGGTTTTTATTCTCTCCGGAGGAGAACACAACGAAACGGACAGAAGGTATCGTTCTGAGGTGCTCTAACTGCATCCCTGAGGCCTGGCCTCTTATACACAAGTTTATCTTTTTATTGCATGTAACATATTCTCGTCGATACTTTGATGTACAGAAAGACATCCTCAGATCCCCCTTTGGGCCCGTTCCCACACACATTTACAGTTGAAGTCCCCACCCTAGTCACAACAGGTGATGAGTATCACGCAGCTGGATATTCCGCCGATTCACGGAATGTGGGGGGGTTTGATCGGATCTCATGGAGTGGGGGCTTTGATCAACCCGGGGATCCTTTGATGGGGGAAGCTTTCTATTGCACGGGGAGGGGCAAGGAATGGTATCGGCAGAGCTGGGTGTCGGCCTGGGAACGGGGAAGACAAAACGGGCACACAGGGAAAAAGGGGGTTTGCATCTAAGGGCCGGAGATCATGAAAGGGAAGCAGGGAGGTGTCGCACTGGGAACAGGATGAGGGCCTGGGGCAGAGCAGCGCCGAAGAGGGGTTTATGACTCAAGGCAGGTGCAAGCAGGGGGTGGTCAGCGTGCAGGCTTAGTGAAGGCGAAGGGCTATGTCAGGGGCCAGCAGCATGCAAAAGGGTTCGCTCTGATCGGGGCATCTTAAAAAAATGGCGGGCGCGCACGACAAAAGTGTGGCATCAGGGGAAGAGGCAAGATGGCGCAGATAATGTTCACCAAAACGTACTAATTTTCAACAGTCCTCCCTTTAACATATTCAAGACATCTTGCTGGTTCATTTTCTACTCGGTTCTATTGTGGTGGGCATGAGAAAGAAAACGGTAGGAACCCTAGAGGAAAAGAGTTGTAAACAATACATTTTAACATTTCTAGTTTTTAGGAGGTGGGCCTATTTGATAAACTTTGATCAATTTGTTTAGCAGGAAAGTCATAGGAATGCAATACAAAAACGATTCTGTAGCGAGAGCAGCAAGCATATTTCATACTGGCAGGTTATTACATATATATCAGGTTCGGATTGGAGCATGATCAATACGATGGCGGCTGGGAGAGAAATGAGGTCTAGCAGAAACGGCGATTGGGGATGTCAAATGTTCGAAGTTTAACGAGTTCTCATCATTCTTTGTCGCCTTTCGTTGGCGCTGTTGAGCACCGGCGGTGGAGCTACAAGTCCAGCTCTGTTCTAAGTTCTGTGTTGCAGGGCACGACCCTTTCCTCGCGTTTCTGGTCGAAAAGGTCCTTTTCGCCCTGTGTCCTTTGAGGTGTTTGTCAGAAAGTTCAGATGGAAGAAGAGCGTACAAAACAGTCCATAGGGTAGGTCAGAGGAAAAGGGGGATGGAGCAAGGCCAAATTAGGAACAAAACTAGGGAAACGAGAGACTTCAAATAGGCGGGCGTGTGACCGAATTCAGAGAGCGGGGACTTGTCGACAGACACTGGACATCGAGCAGGGGCATCAGGTCGACCCTTTCTTCTCATGTTTGTCGAAAACAGTGCCTCGTCCTGCAGCTCTTTTCTGTCGTGGTCTCGCCTTGGCTAATGTCGCAGGTGTTCCTTAGTCTGTAGTCAGGCCTCGTGCTCCCACATCCGGTCCTTCTCTCCTCCAACAGCAGTACCCTTAAACAAGTTTGAAAAGACAGTCTTTAGAGAATTTGCAGATGAAGATAATCAAAAAGTCTATTTCTCTCCCAGCTCCAGGCAAAGAATGAAAAATGCCTGTTATATTAGTGTTCACAACTGGCATATGAATGACCGGTGACGGGCCTGTTGGATTTACTATGACTTTCCTTTACAATTATTTATTACAGTCACGACAGTTCATCTGATAGTGACCCACCTTCGTGAGACGAACCTGGCAAAGATATGCCGTTCTCTAGAGTTTTACATTTACAAAGGGTACTGTGAGTCGTCAACAGAGTACTACACAGGTATTTTGCTGAGAGACGAACATGGCTAAACATTTCCTTTCTATCGATGCATCCTGCCTTTCAACTACTACGGGGTTCATTTCGATGATTTCTTTACCTTGGACTAGTCTGTTAACCTTGTAAAACATCACTCTGGATCCTACGTAACCTTTTACAGCCCGATTACTTAATTAGGAGGGACAGGGGTTTTATGGGGAACAACCAGGGACATAGGAAACTTGTGGTAAGGGCATAAATCGACCCATCTCTCACAACCGGAAATGAGGGGTAGTTTCATAATTCCAGTTTTTGGGCGGCTGATACAGGGGGGTAACAGGGGTGATCATTTTTCTGGTTTGGGTATTGCGACAATTCGGGGAGGGGAGGGTCGCGTATTCTGAGGTCCTTGTTTTATACCATAGGAGCCGTCGACATGTAGTTCCCTTATTTCGGGCCAGATTAGGGAACCTCTGTCGTCTTACCTGTCCTTTCCCTTACGGCCCAACCTCGGTTCATTGACTTCTAGCGGAAAAGGAGAGGTAATGACGCGGCCTCAGGGTGATTGTATTAAAGACAAGTTTTTGTGCAAATACTGACGGTATTTGAAGCCAATTAGGTGGTGTGCTAGGGGTGGCAATCTGCCAATTTCGGGGCTAATCACTCGGAAGAGTGGGAGTGCAAAAATAGAGGGAGAGAGGGAGAGAGAGAGAGAGAGAGAGAGAG
The DNA here is from genome assembly GCF_964261635.1 of Lissotriton helveticus. Lineage (NCBI taxonomy): Eukaryota > Metazoa > Chordata > Amphibia > Caudata > Salamandridae > Lissotriton > Lissotriton helveticus. The sequence continues at coordinate 1,593,797,907 of NC_136067.1, read as the reverse complement.
AGAGAGAGAGAGAGAGAGAGAGAGAGAGAGAGAGAGAGAGAGAGAGAGAGAGAGAGAGAGAGTGCAACGGCAGGCTAAATAGTATACGTGCGACAGGGAGGGTGGCGGTGTATTCAAGAAAGGCTATTTAGTGCATTACACAGTAAAGGGCATTCACGGGTCTGCGTTAGAATCTTGTAATCATGCAGTTTGAGCATTAGACAGGGTAGAGGGGACGTGCCTTGAGAAAAAGGAAAGAAGAAAGGAGGTACCATTTTGTCGCACTTCTCGCATTCTCGGTCCTTCGACCAGTTGGGTCGACGCCTCAGTCGCACACACACATTCCCTCACAGTTTCGCATCATACGTGACATGGGTTCATTCGTCCGGTCTGGTTTAAGGGTGATCACTTTTTATCAGGTTGCGCTAATTTTCCGGGTTTGTTCGATACGTGAGTAGTTTGCAGGCGTGCTTAGACACCACCTTGCGGCGCTAGTCCGCTTCGTGTATTAGACATGGCAAGGCTTCAGATCTTCGCCACACCTCGGCTGTAATCTCTGATGTAACCTGCAGAGGGAGGAAAAAGGGGGTGGGGGAGACAGCATTCGCGCATATTCAAACACATGGGTTCATAAGTCCTTTACTTACCTCTTACTCGTCTTTCCTCCTCGGGGCAGGGTCCCCGGGGATATGGTTTCTGGAGTCGAGGGGGGTAGTGTGTCCATATAGGTCGTGTGCGGGGAAACGTAAAAAGGTAACCGGAGGTGCTTAGTGCGAGGTATCTAGTCAAAGGATGTATCTCACTATCGGGATCCTTAAACCTCTTTCAACGCTGTGGCGTTCTAAGGTTCTTCGGTTCTTGGGTCAGCTCCGTTCCCTGATACTTTGGAACGTTGTACTTTATCACATTTACATTATTTCATTTCACCCTCCTTTTACATTCCCTCATTTACACCGTTCGTTTTACCCATCCTTGGAAGTCAAGGTCTTCCTCTACGCGAGAGTTCATGAGTCAGTCGCGTACTTTGAAGGCGGAGTGTCGTGTTGTCAATCCGATCCGTCCTCCAGGGCTGGGCAACCATCTTCTTTTAACCTTAAAGAGAGAGCAGAGTAGGGTGCACAGAAAAGAACTTTCCCACCGACCCCACATTTTTAAAATAAAGCATGCAATACCCGTCCATAGTTTCAAAAACTTTATTTTGCAAAATCATTTCAGCATGAGGATTATGAGGGTGCGGTCGTATTTGGCCGGTCATGGCAATGGCTAAAGTGCGTACAGTGGGGGGTGTCGTTTGCAGCAATAAAAACATCGGAAAGTTTTACTCATTCATTTGTAAGAGACTAAAACGTCTATTAATTGGCTGGGGGTTCGGGGGCATTTATTTTCATAATTTAGAAGCATAATCATAATAGTGGTAATCAGATTTCCTATATGCATACCGTACGTGAGCGTCGTAAATGAGGTTTACATCAGTTATAAAAATATAATACATTGTACATTTGTAATCAACATTTGTAACGGGGATCCTTTCATACTGTTCGTCGAGTGAGTTCTCCTTGTCTTTTCTAGCCAAGTGTACAAAGGATCATATAAAATCTTAGAACATCAAGTTTATATTAGTGCGAAGGAACACCACGAGGTGTTCGTAAGTTCCGATTGATACCAGCGCCATTTTGGGCGGGGCCGGCTCAGTCCGGAAGCAGCATCAGGGGGAAATGTTTCCCATTACTGGCAGTTTGGACCAGAGTCCTTTTCGGCAGTTCTAGAATTCATGCTAACAGAAGGAGTGGCAATGTCATGTTTGTTTCGTTGGCGATCAAGGCAGCCGTCCCTTACCGGAAGCCTGCAAAGGCCGAAGGTTCCGCCGGGGACCTTTGTAGGATCTTCAAGGCTGCGGAGATGCTGTCGGAGATGGGGGCTCGTGCTCCAAGGGGCAAATGTTCGAGTTATATTGCTGGTCAAAGTTACTCTAGTGGCCGGGGCCCGCCTTCCAGCGGACCCAGACGCCATTTTGAGGCCCTACAGGGGCCACTCTCGTCGAGTTTGCAAGAGTGGGAGAGATCCTTCGGAGTGAACGGAAGAGGTCCCTGTTGTGTGAAAAGCGGGACGTTCAGCTGGGGTGCAGCTGTGATGCCCCCACCTGGGGGGGGCGAGGGAGACTCGTTCGCATCGTCTCCTTCTCCCGGTGCACTCCATGCCGCTCCTTTTCATCGCCCCGCATGAAGGTCTCTCCACATCCGGCGTTCCCCAAGTCCTGTGCTCAGTGCTGTGGGAGCATGGCCACCTGTGGCGCGCATTCGGCGCGGCACGAGTATCAGTGCAGTCATTGCAGGTTCGGTGTTCCGAAAATATGGTCACCATTGCACGTTCGGTGCTGCGCAAGTACTGGGGTGCCACCATGGTGTGCTCGGTGCTGTGGAAGTATTGGCACCATCGCCTGACTGGGGGTGTTCGGCGTCGGGCCGGGGGCTGGGAGACCTCCTATCGGTGGAGGTGGGAGAGGCTCGTCCGCGTCGCCTCTCCCTCCCAGCCCAACTTGGACAAATTGTTGTGGAGGTACGTGCAGGACATCCCGCCGTCCAGAGCTGCTGCGGCTGTTACGGAAGAGAAAAGGAAAAAAAAGGTGCCTCGTTCTCCTCTGGACATGTGGCGGGACTACTTAAGTCTATCCAGGCCCGTTGCGGCTGGCTGAGGAGACATGTGGCGGGACTACCTACAACTGCCCCGGCTGCTGGCTCCTGCCTCTCCTCCGGCTCCCCCATACGTTAAGATTTCCTGACCAAGAGTTGGCGGCCGGGCCCGCCTTATATGGGTTGCCGTTGGTTGGGCGTAGCCGTAACCCTGCCCTACTTTGGAAGGTTCCAGAATGAGGGGGGGGGGGGCGAATGTTCTGTTTGACTTTCATTTTCTACAGTTTACCGTTATTATTCCTTGTTTGTTGTGTTAAATTAAAAGTTCAAGTTCATTAATGGTCTACGGATTTTGTTTTACCATTTCTTTCTTTTCAGGTTGTTTTTATGCTAAGTTTCTGCTAACAGAGGTTGAGTAACACGGAAACACGTGTAGAGGGATGACGCAGATTTGTACATTACATACACACAAACTCAGACGGGGGGACAGTACAAGTACGACATACAAAGACCCAAGACGAATATAAAACAGTTATTGGTCATAATTATCTCTTTCCGTCTGTGAATTTGAAACGAGGCTGGGTTCCCGTCTTGACGTTGCCCGACCTAGGAGAACTTGAGCATGCCGCTGAAATTGTCCTGGTGAAATCTGTGCCATCGGGCATAATCAAACGTGGTGGTTCTGTCTGGTCTGTCTATGTAAGTCGGGTTCTTCTTTGTCTCGCGCTTCTTCTTGTACTGCCGGTCTGTCGTTCCTGTCGGCCCTTTGCCTTTACTCACGCTCAGTAGAGTCGGGCATTGGGCTTTCCAGTGTCCGACATACCTACAAAAAGCGCATTGGGCTGGCCCTAAGTCTGGTCGTCTTTTGCATAGTGTCGGGGGGTAAGTTGTGGGTAGCGATGTCCTGGGGTTGTCCTGTCGGTATATTTCTCTATTTGGTTTGTCCTCGTCTTTTCTCTGTCGTTGCATAGCCTCTCTGCGCCACATACCGAGACTGTCGAGCATAATTGGCGTTGTCTTATTATTTCGAAGGGCTATTTCTAACGTTTCTATTTTATCAAGGTCAAAGGATCCTGCCAGTGGCCACTGTTTGTCTTGACTATCTTCGGTATACCTGTGCCACAATTTATTATAGGCTATGGTGACTAATCCATAGTTTATGAACATGTCCTTATTAGGGGTGCCTTCTAGTGGAGCTATATGGTCCACCTCTAATACTCGGTCCGGGCTAAACAGGCTATTAATCAGTGGGGAGAAGACAGACATGACGGCTCGTAACGAGGGACTAAAAAGTCAGCACTGCCTATCTTATCACTAGGTGCAAAGACCGGACAGAATATTTCTATTCAACGTTGTTTGCAGGCAGTGAATACCTCATGGATCAAAAATAATAAAAAGACCAATAAATAACAATGGGGAGAATGAGTAGGTCCGCAAAGATCTGCGTTACCTACCCTTTTCACTATCTGCAAAAAGGGTGGTCTCTTCCCTGTTTGCAGACAGGGAATCTCCAGGAAACAATAGTTTTGCGAACAACAGTTCAGTTTCAAGTAATTATTGAGTGGGGGAGAAAAAATAAGCACGGCTGCTGCCCTACCTATCCTCCACTGCTTGCAAAGAGAGAGCCCGTTGTTTCTCCGTTTGTAGACAGTGAATCTCCAAATAAATAAAAAGAGCAATACTAGTATTTTTAAACAATCAAGCAATCAAGCAATCATTTCGCAACTTGTCGTGATTACACGACCTTACCCGGACCATGTGGACAGTTTCTTGTCTTCCGAATCCAGCGCCCGATCGTCCTCTTTTTCTCGTATTTCTCACGGCACTCCTGATGGTCCCCAGTCAGGACCGTAGATCACTCGAGAGAGGTCTGTTCGGAACTAGTGAAGTTCGGATGATCGGCTGCCAGACGAGGGTCTATTGGGCAAGAGCTCTCCCGATCGTTGCAGTCGTTCACTCTGTCGTCGGGACCTCTCCCACTGGATCCACGAGTCGCTGATGGGCCCCACGCTTGGGACGCCAATTGTAAAAACCTGAGGCGGGTCGGGGGCAATCGATATTTGCCCGGCGGTATTGCCTCTGTGACCCTCTAGTCATTTAATCAATGAAGAGGCAGGCGCTGGAGACTGGAAAGCAGGAAACAAGGTTTTTATTCTCTCCGGAGGAGAACACAACGAAACGGACAGAAGGTATCGTTCTGAGGTGCTCTAACTGCATCCCTGAGGCCTGGCCTCTTATACACAAGTTTATCTTTTTATTGCATGTAACATATTCTCGTCGATACTTTGATGTACAGAAAGACATCCTCAGATCCCCCTTTGGGCCCGTTCCCACACACATTTACAGTTGAAGTCCCCACCCTAGTCACAACAGGTGATGAGTATCACGCAGCTGGATATTCCGCCGATTCACGGAATGTGGGGGGGTTTGATCGGATCTCATGGAGTGGGGGCTTTGATCAACCCGGGGATCCTTTGATGGGGGAAGCTTTCTATTGCACGGGGAGGGGCAAGGAATGGTATTGGCAGAGCTGGGTGTCGGCCTGGGAACGGGGAAGACAAAACGGGCACACAGGGAAAAAGGGGGTTTGCATCTAAGGGCCGGAGATCATGAAAGGGAAGCAGGGAGGTGTCGCACTGGGAACAGGATGAGGGCCTGGGGCAGAGCAGCGCCGAAGAGGGGTTTATGACTCAAGGCAGGTGCAAGCAGGGGGTGGTCAGCGTGCAGGCTTAGTGAAGGCGAAGGGCTATGTCAGGGGCCAGCAGCATGCAAAAGGGTTCGCTCTGATCGGGGCATCTTAAAAAAATGGCGGGCGCGCACGACAAAAGTGTGGCATCAAGGGAAGAGGCAAGATGGCGCAGATAATGTTCACCAAAACGTACTAATTTTCAACATAACAGCAACAATAAACAAATAACTTTTGTCTGCTCTCCTAAAGAATTCACAGTAGTTCAATCATGCAATCACAAAAATCGTTACAATCCCTATCATTGATGGACCTTACAAACCTGCACCATGAAACATTGGCAGGCAAATAACACTACAACTTAGTACTTCTTAACTATCCCGGGATATTGGACTACTTTGAGTCCGATAACAACTTCAACTGCTCAACATCAAACGCATAGACACAAGAAATCTGTAAACTTTACCAAAATACAAGACACGAAACTTCAATACGATAATGAAACTCAACAAAGACAATTGTGACGCATAACCCTATTGATACTCACACCTCCACCACTGCAGCTACTTTTGGAACTTTGAACTCCTTCGGTCTTCAAGTTTGGACTTTGGAAATAAGGGATATGGGCAATTCTAAGTTTGGGCAACTTATGTCAGCTCTTTCTCACCTTGACATAAACCGTCTTCTTGCGATCGCTTGACTGAGTGGGGTTTTCCATACCTTAATCTTTAGGTGTAATCATTAAATATCCCTGCCATTGGTCATATGGACCTTTGTTCGTTGACAAGGAGAAGTTAAAAGAAGTGATCATCTACATCAAGACAATGTAAATGATAACATTATTAATGACTTTAGGACAGTCAATAAAGAGAATAAGTGTTTGTTAATGGGTTTTATTCCTCAGTTCTTAAGATTCACTTCCTTATTCCATAAGCATTAATCTATTTGAGCTTCACCCTTAGAAATGAATGCAATCCAATATTCGACATTCCAATGTAAGGAAAAATACAATATTGATTAGTATGCCAGTTAAAATTGAAATAATAAAGCAAGCATGTTCCATAAAGAAATTTCCCTAATCTAAAGTCTTTTAGAATCAAATAGAATAAGGTGTCAGTTCAGAAACCCAATAAAGAAATCTGATGAGAGAATAAATGCATAAGCATAAAGCCTTTACCATTCAAATAAAAGAAAGTGTTAAGCTGGAAATTATTCTCAGCTATAAATAAGCAATCATCTAATAAAGTATGGAATAGACTCAGAAGAAGTCCTCATGAAGAGAGATATGGTCTCAAGAAACTCAGGGATGGATTTCCAGAAATGCGAGAAAGGGATGCCTATTCTATTCTAATGAAGAAACTGTCAATTGAAACAAGTATCACAGATTTTCTTAAACCCTTTTGAACAGGTAAACTCCCCATGTCTTCACTATAAGCTACAGAGACAATTCCTTGAAAAGATGCTTTGTACGCATTGTGCGGTTCAGACCATTCTTCTCTTGAATTATCCTTCCTATTGTCTAATCGCCTCCAAGGGAGAACGTCACTATCAGTTGTCTAATACATAGCAAATGCCCACACACTAAGTGACAGAAGGCTTCTGGAAAGTTACAGCATCTGCAGTGGAAAGAAAAACATCTCATGTTAAACAACAGCTAAATGTGAAAGAAAGAACATTAAATGTTAATTTATAAATTGCGGTTAATATGGCATCAACAGTTAGGCTAACTTAAATCAGCACTTTATTATTTCTGTTGTATACAAATATTGTCTACGTATGATGACCTAATATTAATGCAGTCACAATACGCGAGTAGGGGTTGGCGGAACTTGCAGAGTTTCACTCCACGGAATTTCGCAAGCAGCGGAATTCGGTACGCCACTCTACTCGTGTTGATTTTTAGTGCTAGGAACTTGTTCTACAATACGTTCTACGTTCTACAATAAGAGCAAATGGCACCATGTGACATGCAAAAGGGGCCTGGTTATTTCTGCCTCTCAGGTAGATTTTCTACGTGAGTGGCAGCTTTCGCAATGCGAGTGGCAGCTTTTTCAAAGCGAGTAATATGACCTGCAACAGCTGCCGGCATTAGAAAATCTCACCAGGAGGCAGTCCAGCGCTCGATTTTCTTGCTCGCACTTGCCAACTAAATGATTTTACAGAACTCTATGCTCCAAGCGTAGTGCGCAAAACTCTGCAAATTCCACTGGAGGAGCCGAGTTTACCACTCATCCCTATATGTGAGTTAATTAGGATAAACTTTTTCTCTTTTATTTTTAAATGTGTTCTTTTTACAAAATATAGAAATCCACTGCAGCACTAGGACAGCGGTAGAAGAGATCAAGACTCCATCACAAGAACAGCTCTTCACAGGATCCCAGAAGGCAGACGGAAGACAGGCAGGACAAAGAACTCATAAAGACCAACTGTAGGAACAGAAATGAAAACCCTGAACAACAGTTGGGGCACCATATAGAAACGTGTCCAATACAGACAGAAGTGGTGGTCCTTCGATGCTACCCTACATGCCATTATGGTGTACCAGAAAGTAAGTAACCCTGAGAACCATCTGATAATTTTCAACGCAAATATCCAAGAGCAGAAGCAACCAGCGACATTCAGATTTTCCATGCTACCAACTAAATAATACAAATGTCCCATAAAAAGCGTAGGCCAGCTGAACAGAAATTCTGATCTACATACATTTGTAAGCATTACACAAATTAATCTTCAGTGCTCACTTTTATTTAAAAACAATTGGACAAACATGCTGTGTATCTGAAAGTTTAGTGGAGAACCGAAGGGCAGCCTGATGAACCAGCACTCAAGCTAGTCTGTGGGCTTGACCTTTCAAACTCAATATCAATACTGCACTTTCATACATACTTTTGGAAATCTGCCATCTTTTCTTGCCATAATGGGTGTAAAACCAAGAATGCTGCAACTTAGAATGTATCAAAGCAACATCACTGCTTTTCAGTGCCACACTAAGATGATTCCCTTTCATATAACACCTTCAAAGACAGTGACACTTATCGCTTAAGTAAACACAAATCATTTTTAAAGATGCTATGCCTACATGTCAGATGCATTGTATATTGGAATACATTTATCAAAAGATTAGTCCCACTAAGCAGTATTGATATCTGCTATTTGCCATGGATCTAAGTGATATATTTACAAGTACTTCTACTAAGCAGTTTTGATGTTGCTTAGCGGCAAATTGTTAACCGCATGACGATCGCCCTTACCTGGTAATGAAGTCTGGCAGGTCGCATGGAGAACCATTGCTGACCTGTGTGAGAAGACCTCCTGGTGCCCCTTGGACCTGTGATCAGTAGATGCGCTCCTGTGCACTGACATGGGGCGGTCTGCATTGCATAACACAAGCCATCACTACACAAGGGTACAAGGAGGAGATTGCCGATGGTGGGCCGTGCTTCTCTGCAACCCAGGCCGGAGGATATGGTGCTGTTTGGACTCGGTGGAGGGTGACGCCCCTGAGCTGCGCCGAACATGTGTGGAAGGAGTGCAGCAAGTACACGCCTAAGAGTGCCTTGTTGCATCACCTGCATCAAGAGGTTCCCCACCAGACTCACAGATGACTGCTGTACCAAGGCTTGTGAAATCCAGCCTGGCTGAGGCTCCTGCTGGCTGAGTCACAGATTCGGAGAGAGCACAGCAGATTGAGCTCCAGTGTCAATGTCCAGGTGAGGAGAAAGCGGGGAGCGGAGGAGTCCTGGAGGTTTTGTTGGACCCAGTCGTGGGTGGCGCACACCATACCCTGAGCAATCCCTATGCTGCGGAGGACCCACATCTCTGAGGACACCGCAGAAGATTGGTAGGGGACTCCACTAACTGGCTCAAGTCACTGATATTGGCCATTGGTGGCAGCAGGTGCCAGGGGCACAGGGTTGGTTCGGGCCCAAGCCCTTGGGCACGCAGCTTGATCCGCTGTTACTGGATGGGATACTGGGGAACACAGAATCTGGTCACCACTGTTAGATCAGAGGAGGCGACCGGGTGGTGCTGCCTTCCTTGCCTCCTGTTAATGCTCTTTTGGGTGTAAAGGGGACTATCCCTTAGTGGACTACCTCCTTTGACAGTGCAGCGCCTTCTGGTAGCTGCTGCTGCTGTCCCCATCTGCTGCTGCTGGTTCCTCTGACCCGGATGTCAGGAGTTTGAGGCCCTCCTCCACCCGCAGGCTCCTGCCTGTCCCTCATCCCTTGTGGTCCAGTGGTAGAATTTCACTGCTCTGTTTCTTGACTGCCCTCCTGCCCCTCTTTTCTGATGTTTCTGTCCCTTTTTCAGCTCTTCTCTTTTGCTTTTCTGCCTCTGCCTTTGTTTTTTTCTTTGCTTTGTTTGTCTTTTTTTTCTGTACTTTTTGGAATTTCCTATTTCCTTGTCCTCTCCCTTGTTGCCGCTGTGATCCTCTGCGGCCCTGCCCCCCTCCAGTGTCCTTCCCCGTTCCCACGTACCCACCTCCTAGCTGTTCAGCCCCCGTCAGCACTACATAATAGCAGACACTGTGCGGCCACACTCAGGAGGGACGCTGCTGGCATGCCAAAGGTACACCAAACACAAGTCCATCTGTGTCAATCTGCCCCTGGACCGCACCCAGCGCCAGAGACACTGCCTCTCACACTCCACCGCTATGACACCAGCACCCTCCTCACCCTCAACTCTGGACACCATGCTTCCTGCCATCTAGCATCACCAAAGGATACCATTGGACCCTTTGCCTACCGAAACTCCAACCGCACCTTCTGCCACGCCAACACACCAGCTCTTCTCGTCACTCAGCCAACCAACAGCACACCCGACCGGCTCAACTGCATCCTCCTCAATGTACGGTCCCTCCACAAACATGCCACTGAAATCTGGGACCACCTGAACACCACCTCTCCAGACATTGCCTTGTTCATGGAAAACTGGACCAACTGCTGCTCCGGACAGGACATCGCCATCGCCATCCCCGACAGCTAAAAAATCACCCCCAAGTACCACCCTGGCCACCCAGGAGGATGCATCGCCATCAACCATAAAAGTATACTCTGACTGACCACGCACTCTAATGACCCAACTGCGACCATGGAACACCTCCACTTCCAGATCCAACTGAACCCCAACACCACCCTCTGTGGCACCCTCATCTACAGGGTCCCCCGGCCCCTGACCCCTCACCGATGCCATCCTAGACCTCATCGCACCCCAGGCTCTTGCATCCACCAATTATATCCTACTCAGAGAACTCAACTTCCACCTGGACAACTCTAGTGACCTGAACACCATCTCCCTCCTGTAAAACATAACCAACCTCCGACTCAAGCAGCTAGTCACCGCACTAATCCACACAGCCGGACACACAGGCTGGCCCATTTTCTCCGCCAGCAGTAACATTAACTACAGCCACACCACCGAGCTCTACTGGACCAACCATCATTGTGTACATCTCACCTTCATCATGCCAACCATACACCACCAGCATCATCGCCCCCGTCGCAGCCACCAAAGAACTTCTTGTCAACTCCCTCAGCACCACATCTCCACCAACATGCATGGACACCAACACCACAGCGTGCAACCCCCACGGATGGATTTCCAACTATGCCGACACCCTGGCTCCGCCTGCTTCAAAAGACATTCAGATGGATCCACACAGAATCCAGAAAGACGGTCCGCCACACACTCATCAGCAGCAGATTTGACTACAGTAATGCACTCTATGCCCACCCAGAAACAGCTCATTAAATTACAGAATGTCCAAAACACCAGCCAGACTGGTCCATGACATCCCCCACCACAGCCACAAATCCCGCAACACCTATGACAACTCCCCTGGCTCGTAGTCAATTGGAGAGTCACTTTCAAACTCCTCACTCACGCCTACAAAGATCTACATGATGAAGGGCCAGCATGCCTGAATCACCACCTCACATTCCACGTACCCACCAGACAACTCCGATCCACCCAACTTGCCCTAGGCTCCATCCCCAAGCTCCACAAGGCTAGAACAGGAGAAAGGTTGTTCTCCTACCTCGCCACCAAGATCTGGAGAATGTATGATGTTACAACGACATACATTAGCACGCAGTAGGTTACAACGCGGACGTTACATTGTCTGCGTTGTTACCACCCTTGGCTTTACATTGCAAGTCGTTTCCACGACTTGCACTAGATGGCGCGCTGGACTTAGGAATAATATAATTTACTATTCCTACTCCAGTGAGCGCAACAGTAGAGAATGTGTTGGATTTAAAATCCAACACATTCCTTGGTGTTGCGCCCCATCTAGCGCAAGTCATAGAAATGACTTACGATGTAATGCCATGTGTGGTAACAACACGGACGATGTAACGCCCGCGTTGTTACCTACCCCAGTGGTATTGACAGTGTTATAAACACTGTTTCCCGACCTGGAACACCTTGACCCCGCACCTTAGGCAATCTGCATCTTTGAACCAATTCAGGAAGGACCTCAAGACCTGGCTTTTAGAATGATCCTCCACCCAGTCCGACAGGCAGCCTCCCCTCCCCCAGTGCCTTTAGACCCTCACAGGTGAGTAGTGATGCTATATAAGTCCTTGATTGATTGATTGATTGATTGATTGATTGATTGATTGATTGATTTCACTCTGTCCCACCCCAACGAAGATTCCTGGCTAGCATACACCTGACTTGAGGAGAGTGGCACTGCACCACATGTCAGACATAGTGCCTGGGCATCTGGCACAATGATCGGCCACCTGCACACGGGGGCAGCATCAACACCTGGCCTCTCCCCCGAGTCGGTGGACCAAGCAGCTGAGGGTCACTGGCTACCAGGGCAGGTGACAGAGGACACCCTGGACTCCAAACTAGACTCTGTACTCATGGCTACGAAAGAAATAGGTACCTCCCTCGAACAAACGTGCACTTCCCTTAAGGGTCGCATCGACAAAATCACAGTCAACTTGACCCTTGGAGGGTGCAGATCATCGCAAGCTTACTGACAAGGAATGCGACATTGAGCAAGAACTGTCCGAAGTCCACCCTATTACCCAAAACGCAGCATTCGAGGTACAGCATCTAATGGCATGTGTAAAGTCACTAGGAAGAAGAGCGGAGAATGCAGAGGGCTGCTCGCAGCAAAACAATGTGCAGGTGGTGGGTCTACCCGAGGGAGCAGAAGGAGCTGATGCAATGGCATACACTGAGACATGGTTGCGTGACCTACTGCCTGCAGTTGCTCTCTCCCCATTCTTTGTTGTGGAGCAGGCCCATTGAGTGCCAGCGAGCCGTCTGACACTGAGTACAGGTCCTAGACCCTTTGTCTTCTGCCTCCTACAGGGAGCGTGACGCTATCCTGAGGGAGGTAAGCAAGCTGGGAGTGGTGAAAGTGGATAACGCCACCGTACTTTTCATCCGTGACTATGCCACGTGGGTGCAGAGGCATTTCTAGTGGTTAAGCAAGGACTCAGAGAGTTGAGCATCGAGTATTCAGTACTCTTCCTGTCAAGGCTGGGAATGGTCTCAGATGATAACACACGATTCTTTGATGCTGCTGAACAGGTCAGCACCTGGCTGGAATCTACTGGTCGCCAGGTGCTGCGGACAGGGAGTGAAGGTTATGCGCAACAGGCTGTCATACACAGAGTCAGTTGTATTAGAAGGTGTAAGAGGAGCAGGCATACCCCACCACATCTACAAGCCACCCCCAATCTGGAGCAGAGACGTAAGGCACTGCATGAGGCCGCGACGATGCGCTATTGCACTCAGAGGCAGGACCCCAACACTTCCCCTGAACGCTCCTCCAGTGACAACGGCTCCACTGCGACGTGGCCATCCAGTGAGGAGTCTGGGTGGCCCCCGGATGTGACTTCTCAGATGGCAGATGACCTAATTTAAGTTTGACTGGTTGTGCATTTCTCCTTCTTCCACGGTTCCGTATGGCTCGGGAGCATCTCTGGCTTTCTGCGGTTTCTATTCTCCAGCTTCCACCAAGGTTGGCATATGGGCGGCCAACGAGGATACGTGTTTTCATTTCTCCTCATTTTTTTCTTTTTCTATGTGTGCAGCATTCTGCAGCACCCATAGATAGAGGAAATGACCTAGAATGATTGATGTTGTGCAGTAAGGTGTTCCTTCCTGCACAACATCAATCAATTCTGCAACGCAGGCACCCTTGTACCATGGCGCTAGGGTGCCTGCGTAGGTGCATCACAGCCATTGTGCACCAACATAGGGGGAAAAGACAGGCAAGGTCAGTTTCTGAATGCAGTCACAGCTATGGCTACTACACTTATACCCATTAATAGGTATGGCCCAGTAATAGGTATTGTCTGGACGCTCATCAGTGGCGTAAGGAAACTTTAGGGGGCCCTTCTGCAAGGGATCGTGAGGGGGCCCCTCACAATACCCATCACCTCGAGCTGGCAAGCTTAGGGGGTCCACCTTTTTGTGTGGAAGTCTGCCCCCCTTGCATAGCTGCGGGTGGGGGGGGGAGTCTGTTACCCTTTACACTCATTCTATCTTCTAGCTCACTGTAGCAAGTCTGGGCACCAACTTTAACCTTATCTGCTATTGGCATCAGAGCGACAGGAATTCTGGGACCTGCAGTGCCTGGTGCTGTGTGTGGGAGACCTCTTTTTATCTTCAGAGATGGTTATCTGCTGATAGGACTCACAATTCGCTCTTTAAACACATTTTCACACTTGCTGCTTAGGATATGATGAATTCAGAACATTGTCTTGGAATGGAGGGGATACCCGGACAGTGCTCAGTTACAGTTTAGAAAATACCCGCAGGCAGCAGTGGGAAGAAACCACGTGGTTGCCGACAGCCCTTGCCAGATGAAGCAGGTAGAGAACTACTCCACGAGCGGTGAGAAAAAGGCAAGCGGTGAATTTTTTTTACAAAAATGCAGTTAAGAGGTAAGAAAGGCCCTTTTTAGAGCACCAGGAGAGGGGAGAGTTTTTATCCTAATTGGAAGCCAGAGGTGAAGTAACACGTCCGTGTTAGGTGGTGCACCAAATCCGTAGTTTCTGCGACGTTTGGGGAGAGATAACAAATCCTGTTGGCCCAGGCCTGGTCGTACACTGGGAAGGCACATGACACAATCTGGAAACGTACAATATCAGACAATGCCATAATACTACAGTGCTGCGGTCGCCTCTTTGCATGAAGCCACACTCCAATCAATAGCAATACAAAGAAGAGCGGCAGAAGTTTGCCAGCCACGGCAACAGCTGACGGAAGTCTTCAACAGCTGTTACTAGGACTACGTCCGCATTCCAAGCTGCAGAAAGAGGCCTGGCGGGATTCGAGCACAGGAAAGCCAAATATGTCACCATTTACCTCCAGCTTTTGCGCATTTTCCAGTTCGGTTCAAGTATGTCGAGGAGTACCGTAGAAAATTAATTTATCATCCTGTGACCCTGCTTAATAAAAGCCCAAATGGCAATAAAATCGCATTGTACTGTTGGTTTCAGGCTGAATTTAATTGGTTGCAAACCTTCATGTAGAAGTCGAGGTCCAATTGAGAATTACTACTTCCCTTTAAACGAGTGCCTGTGTGTTCTACTTCCAAAAAGAGTGTGAAACCTGGGCATTCCTCTTCTAAAGTCTGCATGGTGTTATCTAAGAGCTGGGAGAGAGTCACACACCAGTGTGCCAATATTTAATTCTGCGTCGCCCTCCTGTAAATAACAGGGGTGTGCGAAGTGTCATTCCCGTTCAGTGTTTGTGGGGTCTTTTGTGGCGCATTGAGGCTGCATCTGTTTAGTCAGTGAATTGGCTAATGGAGAAAGTTAATTGTGTCAGTTGTAAGGCCACCTGTCACACGCAGGCCTCATTTCCATACTAATGGCCCTACAGTGGCAGGCAGTGTTTCCTCGCTCACTTTCGCTCTCCAGTAACAGCTACTGTCCTTTTGTTTACGTGCCAAACAACCTTCAGGCCCGACAAAAGGCCCCATGTACTGAGGGTACTTAAGGCAATATCTTTAGAGGGCATTAATGGCTGGATGGATATTTCAGGTCTGTGACATGTTCACCTCGGTGAGCTATATAGTCCAAATTCATCCCTGTCGCCATGAGCGCGGACTTGTGGAAGAATGTCAGAACACCTTCACTCGGCTCCACAGGCACCCCTACCTCAAATTACACCCTCCCGTCCCCAAGCCCCTCCCCCCCACCCCACCCCCACCCCCGACCGAGAGAGAACTCAAGCAGCATCTTTTTTCTGGGATGTAAAATAGCGAAAAGTTATTTCTACATTCCTGAAAAGTACACGCTGATTCACCAAAATGCAAGAGGAAGTGACACCACGTGTCTTTTTTATCTAGCCCTGGGTGAAATTTCCCTCACCCATAATCTCGTGAATTTCGTGTTAGATTTGTTACACAATATTCCTGAAATGATACCTTTATACAATTTGACACAATTGTAGCGTGGGAGCCAGCGGCGGCTCCTCCACTATCGCGGAGGAGAGCAGACGCCCCCCCCCGCCAGCACATTCACAAACTTGAAAAATAAAACAATAATAAAACGGGTTTTAAACCCGTTTTATTATTGTTTTCTTTTTCTTCTAACTGAGTGTGCCAAGTCTTGGGGTGAGGCCAGGGGAATGGCAGGCACTGAAGGGGAGTGGTATGTACTACCTTCAGTGCACATGTGATTTTGGCAGGCCCTCTCGGGAGGGCCAAACCGACATGCGCACTGAAGCTGTCTCCAACCCGAGCTGCTTTGCCGGGTTGGAGACAGCAGGCACAGGCTCCCAGTCTTACTGGGAGCGCAAATTGAGGGCGCTCAGGCCAATCCTGATGCTGCTCTCATGCTTCATGAAAGCAGCATCAGGATTGGCTGCAGGGGGTTCTGGAAGCCTGTCTGCAGAGGAGCAGAAGAGCGTGATGTGACTGGCTAAAGGTAAGTTCTTCTTTTTGTTGTCTGCCCCCCCCTCCCGCTACTCTGCCCTGACACCAGCCACCACTGGTGAGAGCACAGGAACAATGTAGATGTTGAAGAGGGTGGGGCTCAGTGATGAACCCTGTGGGACTCTGTAGATGTTTTTTGTGGGGTCGAAGGGGAAGAGTGGTAGTCTGATCCTTTGGCTTCTTCCGGTGAGGAATGATCGGAACCAGTCCAGGGCTGTTCCTTGTATGCCTGCGTTGTGTAGTCTGGCGACTAGTGTGCGGTGGGAGACGGTGTCGAAGGCCGCTGATAGGTCGAGTAGGATGAGGGCTGAGGAGTGGCCTTGCTCCAAGAGGGTGCGGATGTCATCTGTGGCGGCAAGTAGGGCAGTCTCTGTGCTGTGGTTGCTTCGGAATCTGGATTGGGATGGGTTGAGGACGGCATTCTCTTCAATGAATCTTGTCAGTTTCCAGTTGATTGCTTTCTCTGCAACTTTGGCTGCAAAGGGGAGGAGCGAGATGAGCCGATAGTTCTTGAGGTCAGTGGGATCAGCTGTGGGCTTCTTGAGCACGGGTCTGACTTCTGCGCACTTCCAGTCGTCTGGGACGGTGCCTGTTTTGAAGATGGTGTTGATGGTGCATTGTAGTTCGGGTGCGATGGCGGCCACAGCTCTGTGGTAGATGTGAGGGGGGCAGGGGGCAGTGGGGGCCCCCAAGTGGATGCTTTTCATGGTCGAGGCAGTGTCTTCGACCGTGATCGGTGTCCAGTTGGAGATGGTCTGCTGGCTGGTGTTTCTGTAGGGCGGGGGGCCATCTGTGGCGCCTGGTGGATGGTCGATGAAGTTGTCATAGAGGTTTTTGATCTTGAGGTGGAAATAGGTTCCAAGCTTGTCACAGAGGTCTTGGGATGGGGTGATGTCTGTGGCTTCGCTGCGTGCGTTGGTGAATTCTTGAATGACACTGAAAAGTTCCTTGGAGTTGGTGGAGTTGGCAAGGATTTTGTTGTGGGTGAAGTTCCTCTTGGTGGCTCTGATCTGGTTGTGGTAGTCTGCAATGGCTTCCTTGTAGGTGGTGGTTTTCGGTTGTCTTGGTGTTTCTCCAGTTCTTCTCCAGGTGTCTGCAGGTGTGTCTGGCTTCTTGGAGAGCGATGGTGAACCAGGCGACTGTCCTGGGGCGTTGTCGGTCTGGGGTGCATAGTGGTGCGAGCTCATCTGCACAGTTCGAGTTCTCGGGCTGCGTTGTTTGCGTCGGGTACCCAGGTGTGGTTGTCTCGGGTGAGGGTGGAGTTAAGTTGCTTGTCAGTAACCTTGCTCCAGTTCCTTCATGGTGGGCATGGGGCTGGTTTGTGTGCCTTGGGTTTGTTGATGGCAAAGTGTACGCAGTGGTAGTCAGTCCATAGCGGCTGCATTGTGTGGCTGAATTGGACGCTGTTTCATTCCACGAAGATGGGGTCGAGGGTATGTCCTGCTCTGTGGGTCGGTGTGTTGACAGGTTGTTTAAGTCCGATGCTAGCGTGGTTGTCACAAAGGATAGTAGAGTTGAGGTCGCTGGGGTTGTCAAGGTGGAAGTTCAGGTCGCCAATGAGTATGTAATTTGTTGAGACGATGGCGTGGGGTGCGATGAAATCGGTGATGGTGGTTGCGAAGGGTGTTCAGGGGCCGGGGGGTCTGTAGACGAGGGTTCCTCGGAGTGTGGCTTTGGGGGTGGTCTGGATCTGGAAGTGCAGGTGTTCGGTGGAGGGGAAGGTTTCACTGGAGGTGGTGAGGCGGAGGGTGCTCTTGTGGGCAATGGCGAGGCCCCCTCCTGTGTATTTGGGGCGGTCTTTCCTCTGAATCCTATAATACTATTTTATTTTATATTTCAATTTAGCTAAATATAGCCTGACCCAACACAGTCCTGACAAATATTGGGAGCTGGGGGGTCACAAGCAAAGTGAAGGAATTTCAACATATTGACAAGGGTCGCAGATGGTATGCGTGGTGACCCCAACTGACATTGTTATGCTGACGGTTGGCACTGGTTTATTTTCAAGCTCTAAAAATGAGGGATGAAATTCATAAGTATGGAATATAAATGACTGTCAGATGTTTAAGGTAAGGGTCAGCCGTTGGTATTTCGTGAAGCCTTTTAACCTCAAAAACGTTTGTGAAAGAAATTGGAGAAAAAAAGTCGACACGTCAAGCAAATTGTATTTTACCCTTACACATACTAGCAGTCATACACCTGAGAATGCAATTTTATGTATATTAGGTTGATTGTCATAACATTTGTGGATTCATATTATACTTGCCAAAACGACTAATAAGGCCTTAGCATTATTGCACATTAACACATATTTATAAATGCACTGCCATCCAGTGTTGCACATTTGTCCTGACTGTCCAAGTAAGCATAGCCTCATTCTGATGCTGGCATAACCAAGCGAGAACTGCAGATTTAGAGAAGTCAACCTTTTACGGTAGCTGCTTGCTTCCTTATCTCAAATCTTCTCACACTCCTCTCATGAGAACATCCAGGCACCTTCTCCATAGTGTCTATCTGGAGTTTTCTATTTGGGTTTCATTTTATCAAATGTTTTGTCCTCTGCTTATTACGTTGAGACAAATTGTATACAGAGGTGTAAACATGTATATAATTTAGCATTATGTGCTCCACCTGACCAGACACTGGAGTTAAAAGTGCCAAAAGCACTTAGAATATTTGTTATGCTTGTCGGCCATTTTTAGACATGAATTAGTCTTCTGTGCTTTCCTAACTATTTCATTTATTTCACAGAACCTGGGATGTGAGCCACATGACTATCCCAGGTACAAGAGGTAAGTGAAAGATTTCTCCAGGGGACTGTGGCTGACCATGACTCAGTGCTTCACCCTGTGATTCGGCCAGACAGTGTAAGCACTTTGAACTAAATTAAGGTGAAGTTTAACCATGTTTATTATTTGTTGCTTTGCTTGTATTCTTTTGTAATGTTTGTAGTATGTTAAAAGTGTCCAGAAGTGTCATCTGGGTCGGTGATGACGGGATCATCGACTGCTTGGGTAGGTAGGAATGGGAGGAGTCCTTCAGTGAAGACTGTTAAGGCACTTACCAATTTCTGAAACAGTGGATGGGACGCAATAACGAAAATGAGAAAAGACATTTCAGGACAACGGTACTTTCGACCTAGATCCTTTCGATATTTTGAAAAGGAAATTGAAGGATCATAAAAATAAGATAATGGTGCGAGGAAGCAAATATACGCAAACATGAGTCCCCAAATCCTCGGCATGAAACAGACTAAAGAGAGACAAGTGAGCCATCGGTCAGACTTGTGCTTTTTCAAACCTGTGATCGCTCTTTCTATTTCCCCAGATCAATGAAGCACAGGGAAAAAGAGAAAGAGTGCAAGATCCAAGGGCGGATGATTTGCTGGATGTTTTCCCTATGCCAGCTGCTGATGCTGTGGGTACACGTGTGGCTGTACCCGGAAACAGGACCGAGTCATTGGGACCATTGGTGCGTGGAGCACAAACCAGTTATGCGCATGCAAGTGCTGGAATGCAAACAACCAACAACAGAGCACTAGAAAGTGATGCGGGTATCTAGATGAGATACAGACTCCATTACTACATAGATGTCTAGGCCAAGAATGTTTTCACTCCCAGCTGAGTTTAGGGATCAATTTAAGATGAACTACAGAATGACAGGCTAGAAACAGGATTTATAGACAGAGGGTAGAGGCAGTCTCTCACTCTATCGAGGCAAATAATGAAGACCCCACAATACCAATCCAAGAATACCTCCAATATGAGATTACCCTGCTCCCAAGGATAGAGTCACTGTTCATGTCCCCTGGATCCCTTTTGATTTAATGAGCATTAAAACAGTTCCCAATCATTAGAGAAAACCCTACTTGGTACCGAGAAGAATTGCAAAATATGTTTGAGGTGTACAGACCAATGGTAATGATTACGGTGGTAATGGTCACAGTGGTGTTAATGTTACTAATGAAGGTGGTAGTGGCTATAGTGATAGTAACAGTGGTGGTAATGATGAGTGCGGTAATGCTGGTGCCGGTAATAGTACCAGTGGTGTTATTGTGGTGATGGTAGTGGTAATGGTAGTATTGGAAATTATTTGAACTATACTTTAATTATTTGAATTGATCAAATACATGATTTGAGTTCAGCTAACAGCCCAAAAAGTCAAATTATGGGTTGTTGTCCTTTTTGTTGGCAATTTAAACCTGCTCTACGTTGTTTAACATGAAAACTGGCCACTTTTTCAACATTTAAAAGTACAGGAAGGTTAAATAGATGAAAATCATATAGCAGCCGCAAAATCTAATAATTTCAGGGCCCTTGATATAATGCACTTGTAGTAAGGCAGACGGGATACCCATCATATTGTGACAGAGTAATCCATCAACAAAACTCTAAGTCAGGCCTACAAGTCTTTTTAAGCGTTTATTTGAAAAGTCTGCTGTGAAATGAACAATTTGCTCTGATTTATAAACCTTTTAATAAGGGGAATACCCCCTTAAAAGAAATTGGGCTAATTCAGCTTACTCACACACTCATTGAGTTCATGGTGGATATTTATATCCAACACTTTTCAATATTATTAGCAGTCAGTGGATTCATAATTGCCTAACTGGCAGAAAGTACAACGAGTGGCTTTCATTTCTTTAGACCCCCTAGTGTCAGGGCCACCTTCATGTCTATTTCTGTAGCTGCTGTTGCCTACCTTCTCAAAGCCTCTGAAAACATTGTATTGAGTTCTGCTTTGATTCAGTTGTGCCCTTCTCCTCACCACCAAGTCCCAACACATTTCCACTTCTAGGCTGTCCCAATGCACTACTCTGTTATTGCCTGCTATTCCTGCCTGCCTATCACCCTAGTCCATTGTTCCACACTGAAAGCCACATCTTTGATGCCCAGCAGGGAAGAGTGAGAAACCCATGATTTTCTTATGGTAACTGAACATGTAACAAAGCCTCATATTGTATTTATTGATGCACCAATACCTAACTGAATTATTGTTAACCTAACTGAATTACTGTATTTTGTGATGGACCACGTCTTAGAAATGATGATGGTTTCGAAAACTATGCATGCGCTGTACATCAAATTGTTGAAAGCCACCACCAATGTGAAATCGGCCCAAGTTGCTGAACTGCTTGCTCTTACCCGAGCCTGCATCCTTACTGAGAAAAAGAATGTAACTGTGTTCACAGAGTTAAAGGCCCATACTACAATTTGTGACTTCTCTGAATGCAAAGGGGTTTTCTAACTGCTGCTGGCACCCATATGAAAAACGGCCTGTACATGCACAATCTACTGAACGCTTTGTTTTCCCCCTGTTGACTGCAGATGATAAATGTTCTGCTAAATCAATCAATCAAGGGGTTTATAATGCGCACTACTCACCCTTGAGGGTCTCAAGGCGCTGGGGGGGGGGGGGGGGGGGGGGGGCAGCTCTGGATCAGCCGAAAAGCCAGGTCTTGAGGTCCTTCCTGAAGGTGAGCAGGGTTGGGGCGTGTCTGATGTTCACGGGGAGCTCGTTCAAGGTCTTGGCTGCGATGTCAAAGAAGGCTCTCCTGCCTGTTCTGTTTCTGCGGATGCGGGGACCTCTGCCAGGGTGAGGTCGGCGGAGCGTATGTTCATCTTGGGTACGTGGAAGGATACTCTCTTGTTGAGGTATTTGGGTCCGATGTTATTGAGGGTTTTGTAGGGTGGGTGAGGAGTTTGAAGGTGACCCTCTTCTCGACTGGGAGTCAGTGGAGGTCTCGCAGCTGTTGGGTCATGTGTTTGTGATGCGGAGTCCCGAGGACGAGTCTAGCAGCGGTGTTCTGGATGGTCTGGAGTCTGTGTAGTAGAGCTCTGTTGTTTCCGGTGTATAGGGGTTACCATATTCCAGTCTGCTGGTTATCAGCGCATGGGTGACAGTCTTTTTGCAGTCGGGGGATCCATTTGAAAGTCTTGCGGAGGGTGCGCAAGCAGTTGAAGCTGGTGGAAGCGACGGAGTTGATCTGACGGTTCATGGAGAGGAAGGAGTCGAGGATGATGCCCATGCAAATTCTCATGATAAAGGTTCCCCAGGGAATCCCATGGATGACTTACAGCTTATGATGCTGCTCTGCCTCGAACCAATGAAGCTGATATGTGTGTTGTACAAATTGATATACTCCCTGTTCCTTCTCTAAAGGACCTGTCATTGTTACAGGGACAAGCCTCCAAAATTGGAAAGCAACACTGGACAAAACAAATTGTGCAGAGTAGGTGTGGAGAGAGAGCTCAGAGCACATAGTTGCACAAACATTTCTACCTCCTGATCTCACCAGATGATATCATGAAGCTGCCTATGTCAGGGTAGGAAGTATGATTTGCACCTTTTCATTGTCGAAAACTATTGCTATTACTGTACTACAGTCACCTAACATTGGTAAGCGAATAAAGACCACCTAAACTGATGACCCATCTCCTTGGGGCCCATTGGTCTATCTTCAAATGGACTTTATACATATGCACAAATGTGCCTCCTATTCTTATGTAATTTGATTGCTTGCATGTTCTTGGGGGGGGGGGGGGGTGGAAGAGTAACCATGTAACATAAAATAACATAACATAACATAAAATAACATACCATACATTTGTAAAGCGCATGTTCACCCAGAAGGGTATCTTGGTGCTGAATAACAGATGTTTATTGTTACCCAACTCAGTGGTGCTCATGTGCAAGAGCAGATGCCATAACTAGAGTTAAGTGTTTACTTTGGGCATCATCTCACATTTCAGGTTCTCAAGTCATCTCTTGAGCGACCGAGGAACACACTTCATTTCAACAGTAGTACAGGAGACTTGCAAACCTTTAGGGATCAATTAATACTTCCATTGTGCTCATCTCCCAGAATCAGCAGGAAAAATACATGTATAATAGCACACTCAAAAACAAGATAGCAAAGATCTGTCTCAAAATCCAACTGAAGGGGTTGGACACCTTACCCATAGCACTATGGTTGCTCACGGCCATTACAACTCAGAGAACCAAGCTGAAATCCCACGAAATAGGTATTGGACACCCTATGATGTCACCCTGAAGCTCGCCTCAACTTTACCAGCTACTAAGTTAAACCTGCAATTTAAAGGTGATGCAGTACTCCAGTAATGCAGAAAACGAATTTGCTTCCTCTTCAGGTTCCGTCCTCCGGTTTAAGCTTCCTCACTTGGCTACCCATTCAAAGTGTGCCACACTCTTCATCCAGGTAGAGGGCGTACTTGAAAGTTCACCAGAGGAAATCTGCCCTCCAACCAAGCTGGAGAGGATGGTATCTTGAGCTACTCATCACCAACACAGCCATGAAGAATTATGGACTGCTAACATGGACCCATTCCTCACAGTGCAAATGTGCTGCACCCTGTGAGATGCCTGCCCCCCAGTGCTCATCTGTGGATGTTCACCAAGCCGCTAGAGCTATCTGCCGGAATTGCTACTGCTCCTGCCTCCTCTCTCACAATCGGAAAAGATACCCGAGGCCAACTGACCCCACTTGTTCCAGAAGGGAATTACCCACCTGCTCTGTTCTCATGCAGTCACTCAGTCATGCATCCATTACCTCTCAAAATGACCACTTCTATCTAAGGTCAGCGATTGTCTTCTGATACTGGATGCCACTGTGGGTCTGGTCTGCTCTCTTCACCTTACATCAGCTCCTGGCTCCTGGTGAGATATCTCATGGCTGTGGAATGGGGAGTTGTCAGTAGTCAGATTGTCAAGAACCTGTAAAGAGTTTCTGTGTGCGTGGGTGAGCGGGTGTGTGGCTTCCTGCATGGGGCTTGAGTGGGTGAGTCAGTGGCTGTATAGGTTAGTGAGTGAGTGTGTGAAAGGCTGTATATGTGACTTTGTGTGTATGGCTGTGTCAGTGAGTGAATGGATGTGTCAGTGATATATGGGTGAGTAACTGCATATGCAAAAGGCAGTATAGGTATTGTAATGTATTGTAATTGCATTTATATAGCGCTTACTACCCCAGAAGAGGCGTCAAAGTGCTTTTTCGACGAGAAGCACGCTACACCGGAAACCCATAAAGGATTCGTGTTGAATTAGTATAGTGAAATATGAAAGTAATTTGAGTGGTGGATAGGTTAGTCAGTTATTTAGATTCAGAAGGATAGCGGAAGGATAGAAGAGGGAAAAAAGGTTTGTATTTACATAGCGCTTGTTACCCCTGATGGGGTGTTGAAGCACTTTTTTGGCGAGTAACATGCTACTCCAGAAACCCATAAAGGATTAGTGGTGAATTAGTATAGTGCAATATGAAAGTAATTTGAGTGGCGCATATTAGTCAGTTATTTGGAGTGAGAAGGATAGCGGAGGGATAGAATAGGGGAAAAGATTTGCATTTATATAGCGCTTGTTACCCCTGATGGGGTGTTGAAGTGCTTTTTTTGGGAGTAACACGCTATTCCTAAACCCATAAAAGATTAGTGTTGAATTAGTATAATGAAATATGAAAGAGTATGTGTTAGTATCTGTATGAATACCTGAGTGGGTGTTTGTATAACTAAAAAGGTGAGTAAGTGGCTGTGTAATTGGCTCTATGGGGGAGTGGCTTGGTGTGTGAGTAGCTCTACGGGCGACTGATAGTGTGTCAGTGGCTGTATGGGTGATTGAAAGGATACATTTCTGGCTACATTGGTCAGTGAGTTGGTTATGACTGGCTGTATAGGTGAGTGTGTGCTTGTGTCAGTGACTGTATAGGTGAGTATGTGTTAGTATCTGTATGAATCAGTTGGAGAGGTGTGATGCAGCATCCAGGGCAGCTGACTCCGGAGCACAGGGCTCACAGTTCGATGCCAGTGGCAGCTCAGCCCAGCACAATGAGACTCTGGGCAATAGCTCGCGTAATCTCCCGACGGCCTCCAGCGCCTCGAGACCCTTAGGAGTAATTAGTTTGCGCTTTACAAATACCAGGTTATTAAGTGAGTGTGTGTGTGTATAACTGTATAGATGAGTAAGTGGCTTAGTGATTGGCTTTATGGGTGAGGGAGTAGGTGTGTGAGTAGCTCTATTGTTGACTGACAGTGAGTGAGTGGCTGTATTGGTCTATGAGTGGATATAGCAGTGGCTGTATTACTGAGTGAGTTGTTGTATGTGTGGGTATATGGGTGTCTGAATGGATTTGTGTAGTCCTATGCATCAGTGACTTGGTGTTTAATTACGGGTATGAGTGTGTCAATGGTTTTGAGAATGCTAGTAAGTAAGTTGGAGTATGTAATGAAAGGATATATTGGGGTGTGAGTGGGTGCGTCAGAGATTCTGTGTCATTTTAATTGTCATTAGTGATGTCATGAGTGATGTCACTGACCATGTCATGAGTGATGTGATATGTGAGGTCATAAGCAGTGAATTGCAGGGGCACAAGTTACAGTTAGCTCTTATGAATTTCTCTGGGCTTGTGCGTGTGAAATCTGAGCATAACTATTCCGCCCCTGTAACCTTATGCTCTGTCAGTGAATTTCTAAGGTTTTTTTAATTCTATTTCTTAACACCTTGGCTGCTAGGGAGATTATCCTGCTGTGCTGCAGATCCTTGTTTCCCATTGTTCATGACGAGCTCAGCTCGTCATGAGCACACGAGCAGTGTACTACATGATGAGCTGAGCTCGTCATGAGCATGGAAGGGGTTAACTATAATGGCCCTGTAACCTTTGTGTTTTTTTAAATAAATTTCTAAGGTTTTTTAAATGCTACTTGCTAACTATAATGTCCCTGTAACCTTCCTCGTGATTGTGCACTGTAGTGGCAATGACCTATGCACATTAACTGGAATAGGACTGGAAATCCTAATGAAGGATACCTTTGCTGAATTGATTATGCTTTTCCCTCACACTATCTTGGTGTCCTCTAGCATATGCCAAGTAAAAAAATGGCAGTGTCCAATCGATTCTGTTCACAGATTGACAAAGCCAGGAAACATGTCAATAAAACTGTTTCTGCATTTCTCATAGACCATTGCATGGGCTGTATCTATAATAACAATCTGTGTTTTGACATGCATGAAATTTATAGAAATGATGGAGCACACTTTACAGATGAAGGCATTAGGGTATTTCTAAGTAATCTGAAATTCTACATTTGGTCTTATGTTTAGCAGCCATATACAGACAGACAACGCAACGGCTTTTGTCAGAGCCACCCTAGTACCCAAAATATTGTGAATTTTTCTGAAGGTTTTTTTTTTCTTACAATCTTCGCGACAACGTCGTGATCCCCGCAGATACGTCACAAAACGGAAAAAAAGCAGATATTCAATGACCACCAACACATCCAGCAATAATATGTTAAAAAACTCCATTCTGAACATTGCACTACCCATATTACTATATGCAGACTTCTTTCAAAGTATAACTAGAAAAAAGAGGTCACAGAGAGCACAATCCTAAAAGTACATATCCATATGAGACTAGTGGGTATATAGTCATAACAACATTAGATCCGAATATGATTTGTAACTTGTAGATCAGGACAGAACAGATCAATAGATAAAGTTCATGTTTGTATCATCTTTTTCTTTATTAGAAGATCCATAAAAAAAAATTCTCAGTTGATAAAAAGACAGCCGACACGTGTTTCGTCCGTACTCTCAATAAGTACTCAGACTTTTTCAAGGCAAATAAGGATGGAATATACGGCGCATGTGTCATCAAGTCATACGATTGTGGCCATGACCGTAAGGTTCCAAAGTGAATGACAAAAGTCCAAAGTATCCAAATGAGTCAAGCGCAGTCAAATAACGTGGTAAGTGGCAAGGTAAGGTAACCAAATCAAACTCAGCACGAGTTAAACATTTCCCTCATTCGGATAAGGAATTAGTAAAGAAAGGACATTATTCATCTTCCCAGTAAGCAATGATCAATAAACTTCCACAATCGTTATACCGGCCCAATTCTGAGTCGCAGTGGTGTCTAGTAAGTGAGCTGTTGCACAAGCGTGCTATAGAGTCGCCTCGGTTATGTGTGAGGCGAAAAAGATATATCAAGCACCACCTGATACTGGCACCCTACGAGAGAATATACTACTACTAGTGTATGTGTGGTTCTTTCCAATTTTGGGTACACCACTACCGTTCTTTCAAAGTATGTTTAAATGCATATTTTTGTACTAAGTGTCTTTAAAACCCATCTTTCAGACCTATTTTCCATTTTTGAGGTTATTCGGAACATCGCGATGACGTCGTTAACTGCAACGATCGCTCCTTTTCCATAAAGTCTAAAACACATAAGTTTAAACATACTACCATTTTTCAAACACTAGGGGTTTCTCACAGTATTATCTAAAGTCATGTTTTTCGAGACAGTTTCTATAAAAATCATCTCTAAAACCTAGTTTATGTTTTCGCAGTAACTCCTAAGATCGCGATGACGTCGGTAATTGCGATTCCCCGGACACGTCACGACAATGAAAACTAAAAGCAGACATTCAATGACCACCAACACATCCAAAAATAATATGTAAAAAAAATCCATTCTGAACATTGCACTACACATATTACTGTATTCATACTTCTTCCAAAGCATGTTTAAACTCATATTTGTGTACAAAGTTTCTTTAAAAACCATCTTTCAGACCTATTTTCCATTTCTGTGGTTATTCAGGGTGTCACAGCGTCGCCGTTAAGCGAGACGATCACACCTTTTCATAAAGTGAAAACACATATATGCTCACATATTACAGTATTTTACACACTAGGGCGTTATTACTGTACACTTCATGTTTTTCTAGTGTATTTCTAGAACAACCATCCGTTTTTGTGGTGAGCCCGCAGATCGCGATGACGTTGGTAATCGTGAACCCAACGGTTACGTCGTGAAAGCAGAAGGCAAAAGCATGAATTCCATAGCCACCACCACATAAAAAAATTATAATTATATATTTAATTCCAACCATCACAGTAGATTATTCACTATATAAATAACTCTATAAGAACATTTATAAGAATCTCAATATCTCTATAACAATGCATATTAATGATTCACTGATATAATTTCTTATATTTCCACCAATGTTCGCTTCGACGGTGTACGTCGCCATGTCATGGCGACGGTACACAGGGGCCACGCTGGCAGTCGCGGAGTCATCGCGAATATCGCGTGTGATTAAAAAAATCTATTTTGGACACATAACTTGTGTCACTAACACCCCCATTTCTCAAACATGGGGTCAGTGTACCACTACTCTGAACCATCATGTTAGCTTTTTCAGACATTTTCAGCCCCGGGACCGTTCTTGATCAATGAAATGGCAGCTGCAACTTTCTGTTCAGGTTCGGTCCAGCCAATCGGAGCATTCGCATTGGCACGTGCATTGACAATTCATCGCAAAACCATTGTGAAATATCCATGGCCAGAGATATCACTATAATTTTCTGCTTACATTTTGCAAAAAACGACACTTATAGGTATACTTATCTGAAGAAACTATAACTAGTGCTGTTGAATAACTTTAAGCCACGAGTTTTAGATTCTTAACATAAGTATAACTATAACTGCTGAATTTCTAGGGTCCTGTGTGGGTAAAACGTGAACTTAACTATAACGTCCCTGTAACATTTGTTTTTTTCAATTAATTAATATATATAAGTATGGATAGATAGATATAGATATATTGCATCATAAGAAATGTATTTAAAATGTTAAAGTAGAAAAAATATGGTTACAAATAAATAGCTTTAACATGAAGGGGAAATAAAAGTCCATCTAAAACATATTTAAGCAATTTTCTCAATACATTAAATTCATTGTATTAATAATAACTTGAAAGTAAAAATTAACTAACATTTACAGATCCAAAACATATATTGAACCTAATTTAAAAACGAAAACTAAAATAATAGTTGTAATCAACACTGTTAAGTAATTATATATATATACACATATATATATATATATATATATATATATATATATATATATATATATATATATATATGCAAAAGAACTATCTCCAAAGTAGCCAGTGCAGAAAAGGCAAACAAAAGAGCGCAGACCACCGTGGTTCGTCAGGTGCTGTTTATTCAGGTTCCAGGACCAGCGAAGCAGCCATGACGTGTTTCGTCCCTCACAGAGGACTTGATCACATGACCCAATCTCCGTGCCTCTCCGCATAGTTCCGTTACGCGATGCCCGCCCGCCAACAGCCGTATTGACAACAGCGGTATTAGGGGGGTTGTTTTGAGAACTTCATTTTCTCTTGGAAACATTACCCATCCTTTCTTTTCTTTTTAATCCTGGTTGCGGAACCTGTTAATAAAGTTTTGTTTGGTATCCTCAAACCAGTTTTAATACACTTCCTTACTAACTGCACGTGTTGCACTTCAGTTCTAGTCACAGGGTGACATTCACTGATCACATTTCCGTTTATGTATATATGTTGTTTGGTTTTGTATTGTGTCCAGTGGTCTTTTATGTTTAAACCCCTCCCCTATGCTCCGTCCAGAGTGTGGCTACACCTGGGCGTATTGTAAGCAGACCCGATGATGAAGCATGTCACACACTTCGGTGTGTGAGTGAGGGCAGTATTTTCAAAACAATCTCATTTGTTTTGTTGTGCGGGTTGCTTTGGGGTTTATTTTGAGTCTCTCCACCCCTCTAAGCGTGTATAACTGTGTTTCAGGTTGTTCGGGGTGGTTGAGTTGTAGATATGGTTGACCCTCTCCCCTTATCTGTGTTTAATGATCAACTACAATGCTATGTCAGAACCAACAACACAAACATAACAAGCATCAAAGAAAGATATCATACAAGCCTGTATGATTGGAGGGGCAAAGTTCTTATCAACAAATCGGAATTGGACTTTCTCAAGAAAGACTACCCCATCACCCCACAGCTGTATTTGATACCAAAGGTTCATAAGAACATAAACTGCCTACCAGGCAGAGCAATAATTTCTGCCATTGGAAGCCTATTTGAAAATACCAGCAAGTATATAGACTTCTTCCTTCAGCCTTTAGTGAGAACTCTACCTGCCTTCTTGCAAGACACTGGTGATTTCCTTAATCATGTTTTTGACTTTCTGTGGCAGCCAAACTACATTTTTGTTACATTAAATGTACAAGCATCAGATACACGGATGGTCTAAATGCCATGAAACATTACTTAGGCAATAGAGACATCACCTTACACCAACATACCCTGATACTCCTACAAATGGCAGAGTGGTGCCTTGAAAACAATACATATTCTTACAACAAATTACTGTACAAGCAGACACAAGGCACGGCCATGGGTACTTGCTTTGCCCCCAGCTATGTGAATTTGCATATGGGCTGGTGGGAGAAAAGGCAAAGAAAAGAGTGCAGAGCACCGTGGCTCGTCAGTTGCTGTTTATTCAGGTTCCAGGAACAGCGAAACGGCCATGATGCATTTCGTCCCTCACAGGGGATTTGATCACATCACCCAATCTCCGTGCCTCTCCGCATAGTTCCATTACCCGATGCCCGCCCGCCGCCCACCCACAGTATTAAATTACATTAAAAAGTCTTAAAATAACATTTACATAAAACGTACCTTATTGGCGGCGCATCCGTGTCCATTGCGCCTTCTTCTTCTTCTGGGAACTGCACATGCGCGGGAGCCCGCGCATGCGCATTTCTCACCAGGAATGCACATGTGCAGCCTCCCTCGCATGCCCAGTTCCCAGAAGAAGGCGCGAGGGACACGGATGCACTGCCGATAAGGTAAGTTTTATTTAAATGTTATTTTAAGGCTTTTTAATATAATTTAATCCTGCGGGTGGGATGCGGGCGGGAGGCTGGAGGCGGGCGGCCAACTTCCGTTACGCCCCGAGTGTGCAGAGATTTGCCTTGTTTTTCCGCGTACATTGCGAAAGGCGGAAGGGGCAAATCTCCGCACATTCCGTGAGCGGAACAGAGATGTCCGCCCACCCCACACTCGCGATCGGCAACTTGATGTTCCTGATCACGAACGAGGAAAAAGCCTCGCCGGGATGGCATTTTGCTCGCTCGCGGTCGCCAACTTGACGTTGAGGACCGCGAGCAAGCAAAAAATGCCTGCTCCGCTCCGCTACACGTTTTTGCACTGTGCTACGTGCAATACGCAAACTACGCGAGCGTAGAGTAGTTTTCTGCCCAGGCCTCCTGAAGGTCTTGGAAGTCATGTGGTTGTTTGTGCACCAAAAGAAGTTAGAGAACTTTTGTTTCAACATGTTTGCTTCAGAGCCTCAAAGGCGCTAACAGGAAAAAAAATATCCTACCTAGCCTTACAGGAAGCTGTGCCCCTGGCTGGCAATTTTTGGCAATTGGTGCCCATTGTTTGCATGGTTCAACCCTTGGAAACTGGGATTTAGCGTTTACTTTGAAAACCCTAGGCCAATGCAGTTGCTTAAAGATGTCAGGGTGTGAATGCCTAGTGTCCTGTACATGGATGCACATCCTCACACTGATTATCCTTGGTAGATGAATTACAGACATTATATTTTTTATTTTTTAGTGGTGGGATTACCCTATCCCACATTGGTGCCTTGCCTCCTTAAAACAGCATACTAACTGAATAAACCTATTTTAATGAAGGATGCATATATTTCATCAATACTGGTGATCCTTACGTAACAGTAGGTTGTTGTTTCACCATTAGGAAAACATACAAGATGGCTACCTCCCCCATTTTTAGATAACTTTGGCAGTTTTTGCTTTGCCAGTTGAAAGGGAGGAGCAGGTTGTTTAGTGCATTTGTTGAAAAAGTCCATTAAACTCAGAGCTAAAGCTGATTATCATAACTTTTCAAGATTATGAATTTATTGTGATTCTCATGGATATGTTGGAACAATAAATCAATCGGACACGTTTGATGGTTATTACTTGACAGACTAATCCTTTACTGTTCTCTCCAGTATTTTTGTGTGCTATACCAGCTTTCGTATATACTTGTATTTTTTTTTTTTACTCTTTAATTATTTTTTGGCTTGGAATCAAATTGCATACAATGTTGATGCCATTACTGAAGATGCAGTTCGAAGTTCAGTTGAGTTCATCAGGGTGAGCCCATAATCACAGCCATTCGCGTTTGCATTTAGAGCAATTAACGTCTCTCCTGGGGCCTAGACTATGTAATGTTTCTGGGTTTACATATGTTCTGTATAGTATGCAGAAGTGTGTAAGCTGAAATCTAGCATTAGAGGAGACCTTCCGTATCAACAGTAGGAGTGGTGAAACTCAAGCAATTTTCTGTACATGAGATTACATGGAATTAAGTGAGGAGCATAACCCAGCATTTAGAGCTAGCTTCTTAGTGCACAATGCACCTTCGTTTCCAAAAAAGACCTGAGGTTAAGATAACATTTTTGAGTGAAAATACTCATAATTATGCAAACAGACATCATCATAATTTTTAGTAATTTCACATCAAAAAGAAAACTGTTAAATTACTCCAAATACTCCGGCATAAATCAAATATAATCAACAGGAGGGCATCCTACCAACATTACAGCCCGATAATTCGACTCCCATTTTTGGCACACTAGTAATGGTTCCTTAGGTGTATTAGTGCACAGTATATTATTAGCAGATATTCTGAATAAAAAACAAATTTTAAGAGTGGAAGAGAAGTATGCAACACTGTTATTGGTGAGATTAAATTAAGAAGCAAGAGTTTGATTTGACTGTACATGAAGGGTACCAGCAGAAAAAACAATTCACTACTGCACCTTGTCTCCTCACTCTCATTCTGATGATTGGTGTTACAGATTAGTAGTTTTTTTAGCGGTAGTGCTTTGCTGTTCTCCAGGTGTGAAGTCAGTTGACCTTTACAGATAAAGTCTGGCACCTCTTCTAACTGGACCTCTAACCCCAGCCCCTTTCTCACAAATTTGAATTGAGCTGTGCATGTACGTAACCCTTTGGAAATGGGAATTTGTGTTTGAAAATGGTGGATGTGTGTTATCCCACACAATTTAATGTTCACCACTCATTCTTTCTTTCTCTTAGGCTGATGGTATGGAGGCCCACAAACCTTACCATGCAGAGAGTCACTTTGGAATACTGAGAGTTAAAACCTCCTGACAGATACCCACGATCAGCTGACAGTTACTCTTTTCAATTACTTATTTTCTCCTGTCTTGCTAGGGTGAGGGTCCAGGAATATATATTGGATCCAGACAATCTATCTCTGATATTTCACATTTGGAAGAAACTCAGCAAAGATGTCTTAAGATTTAATTGAAATGAACCCTAAATCCTGATAGTAGCCATCTCCAGCCAAACTACTATGACTTAAGTTTTAAGAAGAAGCTCCATTCCAGCAATTCAGAGAATTTGACTGATTTGATCTCAGGCGGCCTGTGGTACTTCCTGGATGACATGTTGTGTGGTATGTGTCTCCTCAAAGCTGGAAAGATTGTCTTGCTACAACATTGTATAAACATTTCCTTCCTGCAAAGGATTTAAGACATGGACGACAATTAAAATTCTGGATGAGGAGAGGGGTTATTAGGCAATGCCTCCCAGCTGAATGGCCTTGCAGCACACTATGTCCCAGATGCAAATGTGACAGGGGCACAGAGGATACCAACAAGAAAACAGAGAAAGTGTGTGCAGTTTGAAGTGTGAGGTAACTGTCCTTAATTAAGGTGGGGGGCGGAGCTTTCTGAGCCACAAGATGGCAGCGCCCTGAGCGAGCTCCTCCGGGAGGCCCGATAAATCATACCAATCCTGCACGAAATATGGAGAATTCATCTACTTGACATATCGGTATCGGACCATCATCGTGGCGCCCCTGCATACTGAAAGTCCCGGAGCGCTTGGGTGACCTGAAAAGGAATTACAGCCGTACATGCTGGTAAGGCCTACAGCACGGCAGGTCTGGCTGCGCACCGGCCTGGAGTACACCAGCGAGCCGTGATGTACGGCACGTAGTCCGGAGTGCGGAGGGCCTCGATCCCGGGTCGGAGGGTGACGAGTGCGACAAACACTTCGACCCGCCTCTGGACACGATCGGCCCACCTGCACCTGCTGTAACACTAAGGTACCGGTGCGGGGAGCTCTATGTGGGTTTTACTGCGAATGCCCCTTCTCTATACCGGCGAGTGCGAGACCTGCACATATAGCGCGTGACAGACGGGACCCATGGCGCAGCTCCCTACCATCGGAGAGACGGAGAGCATAGTGTGGGTGCACTAAGAGGCCCGGGGAAGAAACGGGTAATCAGTGTCTCTCCAACCAGCCCACATATGAAGCTGCTGCAGCACTGACGGGCCTCATAGACCATGAGATTAGGCCCGGCTGGGCAGGACTTGCCAGAAGAAGCGGGCCCCTGCGAGTTGAGCACAGGCCATGTGATAGGGCTCCGTGGAGGATTACAACACGGTCCCGGTACTGGGGGGTAACTCTGTAGCAGTAGACCCGGTGGCATAGGTGAGCAAGACACCGTTAACGTACCTGCCTACCCCGAGACATCAGACTTGCGGGGAGGTTGTGGCTCTTGCCCCCTACAGTGTATAGCGCCGCAAACATCAGACACCGGACAGCGACGCCTGTGAGAAGGTAAGAGAAGTACCCAGAGGCCACGGAATTGTTTGAGGCGGGCTGCAAGGGGCTGCGGACTGTGATTTCAAAAACTGCACCGTGGGGCACTCACGAAATTGGCGCTGGTGGGCACGCAGGCCGTAGGAACCATATAGTTGCTAAGTAGATGGCACATTGCGCTGCCGGTCAGCAGGAAGGAAGACTACCCTATGAACTCTGGCCATTGGGAGATCTCTGCCCGTGAGCTGGAAATATTCGCCATATAATACCCCCCGGTGGTTCACGCTGAGACGCTTACCTGCCACATTATAGAACTAACTAATTTAACGCAACACTCGGCTCAGTATTCAGAGACCACGTCGTGCCACACTCAAGTGCAATTATGGGCAAACGTGATAAAAACCAACCAAAAATCAACTTTGATCACTCCAAAAAAGCGCCGGAACACTCTGTAGAGGATCAACAAGCGCTTCCGCCTGCAACGACATCTACCAGTGGCACACCACCAGATAATATCCAATCGATGTTCCTCACAATACAGACTGCACTAACGAACATAGATGGCAAAATTGACTCTCTAACACATTGAGTAGACCGAATGTCGGAGAGACTGGATCAGCATACAGAGAGGATCGACATGGCTGAACAATGGATTACAGAAGTGGAAAACACCAACAACCAGATTGCCACCAAACAAACCAGGATAGACTAGCAATTGACGGCACTAACTGCTAAGGCCGAAGATTTGGAAACCAGGTCCAGAAGAAGCCATATTCGATTAATGGGAATTGAGGCAACCACAAACACGGGCCCCATGGAGAAATATGTGGAACAACTCTTAATCACGCCGCTGGGCAGGGACACCTTCTCGGATGTATTCATAATCGAAGGGGCCCACAGATCCCTTGCTCCTAAGCCTCCACTGGGAACTAGGCCGAGACCCATCTTTGCTAAATTATTGAATTAAAGAGACAGAGACGCGGCGTTGCGTAAGGCTTGAGAAATGGGCACCTTGCGACATGAGGGCATGGAAATAGCCTTGTATCTGGATTTTACACAATCTGTGCAGGAGGCGAGGAAAACATTTAGACCAGCAAAGCAGAAACTCCGAGACCTACAAATCCCCTATGCTATGCTGTACCCTGCCAGGCTCAAGATCACCGATGAAGGGTCCACGAAGATCTTCAACAAAACTAAAGATGTTCTGAAATATCTGCAAATGAGGAAACCTCAAGGAGCACAAAGGAGATCACCACGAGATAGACTGCCAGACTGGGAGGTTATGTCGGATGTGGAATGACGTCATATGATCTGGATTAAGATAAACCATGGCCCTGCCACACAGGATACTAGTTCTCTGTCGCCTGAACTAGCAAGTTGATAGCAAGTACACTACAGGTATTTGGACTCTACTGAAACTATGCTGGACGTGTGGCCACCTTGCACTGCTGTCCAGCACAGAAGCAGCCGCTGCACGGTGGCCACAGCATGGACACGTCATATAGATAAGTAACTCGGAATGAGGCATTACTTTATCATAAGGCACAGGCTTGCTCAACATGGAGCAATGGGTGACATTAGTCTAGATAGTTTATTTTAACATGTTATGAATGTGCATAGGAATGTGGTGATGTTCGCTGTTATAGTGCATGACTATGTTGTTAAGTGGCCCCCCCTTCATAAGATCTAGGGAAGGGACAAGACTCTGCAGCTCCCGCCCATTTGTGTGCACCACACCTGTTTCAGTTTTTGGGTTCTTTGTTAGTTTAATGTGGAGGGTGGAGGATAGGGGTATGGTTTATTCACAGGGAATTGCCTTCGCTGTTATGGGTATGGCGGAGTGGGAGGGGGATGGTTTGGGGGGAAAACTAAGAAAATCACCGGGTAGCTACAAATGTGCTCATAGTTCAGTTTCGGGCTCTTTGCTTACGGGACACTTACAATATTATTGGCATTTTTCTTTCCTTTCTATGACATATAGCGACTGACCTGAGACAAGTTCGGACATTGACTTTCATGACTTGGAACTATAGGGGACTCCAAAATCCGCAAAAAATCCAGAAAGTGCTAGCTTATTTAGACAGGCATAAGGTTGACGTAGCCTGCCTTAAGGAAACTCACCTTACACCCCAGTGAGAGTGTAGAGTTGATTATATGTGGGCACAGTTCCGTGTGGCATCTTCCTACTCAAACTATGCTCGAGGGGTATTAATACAGATTAAACACAACATCCCTTTCACACTCCTTAATACGATCACTGATGACCATGGTAGATATATTATTCTACAAGGTAATTTTGGAGGCGCGGTTCTTACCATCGTTACAGTATATGGCTCAAACGTGGACGATCCAATGTTTTATGACTGCATCTGGGCCGAACTTTGGGAATCCCAACCCACAGCTATTATATGGGGGGGGGATTTTAACACCTGTCTGGACCCAACACTGGATAGGTAATCAGGTAATAACAAATATGGCAAGTGGACAGCCAAATCCTTGCAAGGGGGCATGGATGACTGGTCTTTAATAGACGTCTGGAGGCTGAGGCACCCGGGCGCAGGGAGGGTACATGTACCTCACTGACGCATAATACTTGGTCAAGGTTGGATCACTGGCTGACCACGCAGGAAATTAGCACCTAGGCTTTGGCAGTGGAACACTTACCTAAAACACTGTCGGATCACTCCCCCGTATGCCTTGAGCTGGCCATCCCCACTCATACCCCTAGACAGTTCACATGGCGACTCCAACACTCTGCACTGCAGGATCAAGTATTTCGCAGCAAACTGCATCAAGCGATTACAGATTTTTTTCAGCTTAACACTGGACCTTTAAAAAGCTCCAGAACACTCTGGGAGTCGTTCAAGGTCACTATAAGGGGGCATTGCATTGGTAAGCATGCAGGAATCCTTAGGGATATACATTAGCAACTGGCCATAGTGTAAAGGGAAATTCGGAAACTAGAAGATGACTATACTGATACTCTGGATGCCTCCCTTCTAGCAGACATTAGGCGCAAAACAGACACATATCATGAATTTGCTGACACCGAAATCAAATATTTATCACGGCAATATAAGGCCAGAGCGAATGGTGAAGGGGGAAGACCAGGTAGAGCACTTTCGCACAAAATTAAACCCATGCATACGACGGCACATATAACACAACTCACAAATGAACATGGAATGCCGATTTATGACACTCCCTCCATCCTGGATAGCTTTTTGTCCCACTACTCTACACTATATACCACGCAGACATTAAACTCCCGACCTGAAATACACAATTATCTAGACGATATTGGCTTGGCTTGGCCCTCTGACAGGCACAGGGAATATCTCAGTCACCATATCACAGAGGACGAATTTAAAGAAGCAATTAACTCGCTGACAAACAATTAAGCACCAGGCCTAGATGACCTACTGGGCGAATTTTTACAAAGAAATCAGGGATCTCCTGGTACCCCATTTGGCCGAGATGTACGAGGAAGCATACGAGGAAGGCGTCCTTCCATCATCATTACGTGAGGCACTGCTGATAGCTGTCCCCAAACCGGGTAAAGACCCCAAAAAATGTGAATCGTACCGCCCCCTTTCACTCATAAACCTTGATGTCAAAATTTTGGCTAAGATAATAGCGAATAGGATACAACCCATACTAGGATCCCTAGTACTGCCGGACCAAGCTGGCTTTATCCCCACTAGATCCACAACACAAAACATACCTACCATATTTGCACTGTATCACAGTTTGAACTCAGAACTACCTGCAGCAGCCACACTCCTGGATGCAGTGAAAGCCTTTGATTCAGTGGTGTGGTAGTTCATGTTCACAATCCTGACCAGAATGGGGTTTCCGACCCCCTTCCTGAAATGGATTTCTCTGCTGTATTCTGAGCCCAGGGCCAGAATACGATTCAATGTCATCACCTCACAGCATATTGAGATAAGCCGCGGGACAAGACAGGCATGCCCTTTGTCCCCTATCCTATTTGCGCTTACGCTGGAACCACTAGCCTGTAAAATTAGACAGAAACACCCGGAAGTGGCCCTACAATTTAATCTTCGTCCTATAGGAATTTCCTTATATGCAGACGGCATGGTACTTTACACCAGATACCCGGATACAAATTTAAACACACTTATAAGAGAATATATCAGATTCGAGAAATACTCCGGCCTTAGTATAAATTGGGACAAATCAGTAGTAATACCATTAACGGTAGTAACCCCGCAGCTCACTTTAGACTACCCATTACAAAGGCACACTGATCCGGTAAAATATCTAGGAGTCTGGATTCATCTGGACCCAGATATAGTGGTTAGAGATAATTACAAAACAGCCATAACCAAACTAGAAGAGCAAGCTGAGAAGTAGATTAAACTACCTCTCTCAATAGCGGATAGGATTGCCCTCCAGAAAATGGTAGTGTTACCTCGATTTCTGTACCTATTTTGGGATATCCCAATTTGGCTCACACAGGCTTTCTTTGCCAGATTATGCACAGTGTTACAACGTCTCACATGGGCTGGGAAACAACCCACGGTCAGCTGGAAGATATTAACAAAACCATATCACCAAGGCGGGTTTCCCGCCCCTGACCTTCAATTATATAACTATTGTGCGCAAGCACATCACACACACTACTGGACACAACCACACTCCTATATCCCACATATTGCAGTGGAAAGGGACAACGTCCATCCAAAACAACTAACACACTACATATCAGACCCTATTAGTTTTTATCCCAAAGACACAATACAAATGGTCAAATGCACATCTAGAGCCAGGCATACTCTAGCACTTCGAGCACGCAAACTCCCTCTATATGCCCCGGCACTACCACTGGCAAATCACCCCAAACTTTCGGTCATGCAGGAAAAGAAAATGCGAACCGGGCTGGGAGAAATGGGTTTTTTGACCATGCGTACGTTGTTTCCACACAAGGAATTCATCCTATACCACAGCCTGTCCCTATGTGCACATCAAACGCCATTAAAGATGTTTGCATACTTAAGACTACGGGCAGCAGTTACAGACTTGTATGAATCATTCCCCGAAGAACCCACATCACTACACGCCCTACAGATACTCTTGACAGCACCCACACGCACAAACCTAGTCACACAACTATATACTGCTTCCCAGAATGAACAGATCCTAGGGCCTGATAGATCGCTCCAGAGATGGGAGGAAACAACTGGTGTAACAATATCCGAAGAAGATTGGGGCTACAGCTGTGCACAATTACATTTACTTACATCAAACTGTAATCTAAGGATTATCCATTTTAAGTTTATCCATCAGACATATTACATACAGGTTAAGTTACACCGATATGGTCTTAGAGCGGATGACAAATGTCAGCGCTGCTCCGCGCCCATGGCTGACTTCTTGCACACGGCGTGGGCATGTCCCGGTTTGAACAAGTATTGGCAGGAAGTTACGGCTGCACTATCGAACATGCTAGCCGAACAAATTCCAAACACACCACTAGTATGTCTGCTGGGAATTCGCAATCTCAAACTGGCCAAAAGACGTAAATTCTTGGCAGTAGCACTTTTATTCACAAAAAGACGTGTAGCTATAAAGTGGGGTAGCAAACGACCACCCAGATTTAAGGACTGGATAACTGACTTGCTATACTGTAAAGAAACACTAGGTGCGTACGAGGAGGAAATACCTCAGGCCTCCAGACCTAAATGCTTTTGGCAACCACTGCTGAATTATTGACAGCAGACTCAAGACGACTCTTGATTACAAAATATAGAGGTGCACATGGATACGGGAAGTGGACGATTGTCCAATACGATAATTTGCTACAATAGTTCCAATGTAAATGTCAAGTCTGGTCATAGTTGTGACACAAGAGGCTCAGATGTAAGATCCTTTGATTGTAATCCTTTTTAGACAGGTATTGAGTTGTATGCCAAGGATTATTTTGAATGATTTATTTTCTTGGGGATATCAATGTAGGCACGGTGACATTATGACTTGTGCATGAAAATGAATATTGCATATATGATGTACATTGATGCTGCTTGGTGGAAAAAATAAAGGAAAAAAAACCTGTCCTTAATTAAGGTGGCTGGCAGAGCTGGCACTAGGATTCAACTGGAACTGAAATGAATGCTGTGGACCCTACTCAATCACTTGCACAATCTAGACATTTTACATCAAGTCGATTGACAGAATGCCTTCATCATGATGAATCTGGATTGATGTATGATGCAAGGGCTTCCCATTCAAATGCATCCATCTACTCAACCCAAATTGATAGTGAGAGTTTGGTCCTGAATCATCCATCCAGTCTATTTTCCTAAAATTGCCCCCTCAATGCCATGGTTCTGAGTAACATTCACCTCCGCCGCATGAAGCAGAGGCACAAAGGCTAAATCTCCCAGGCAGTAAAGGACAATATTGATGGACAGATCCTAGCTGGGTAGGACCAAAAGGGATGGCATTCAGGCTTTGGTAGCCATCCAGGTGTCCAAGGAGCCCTCAGTGACTCAACTATCTAGGTGGATGTTCATGTATCTTAAGTGGACCACTAGATAAGTGACGGTCATTGTACATGGCCAGGGAGACATGAGGTGGGAGAGTGATAATTGAGGATGGAGTCAGTAGCAGGTTCCTGGTGAGAGGCCAGTGGCAAGCCCAGTCAAATTATAGAGCCCAGCTGAGTTTGGAATCCTTCGAGGGATGACTCGTTTAAGATTTGCTGTGGTCCTGCTGCTTGTCAGGTTGGCTGCCTGTCTGGTATGTGACTGTAGAGAAATCCTCCAACCAGCCTAAGCATAACATAGTATAATTGTTCTGATCACCAAAGATTGTGGATGTATATGTCCTACAACAGCAACAAAGGCAACAAGATGTAGATGCTCTGATCAAGAGGAAGCAGTGACTCATCTTGATGTGCACACTCCCATGCACCAAAAAGTCACCTTGTACTAACCAAAGCCCTCTCTTTTTCCATCTTCCAGCACCATCAATATTCAGTTCAGCATAACACGTCACCTTTGGGGTGGCGTGCTGTAGGAGTCACATGCATCAACTGGCCAGCCCCAGAATCCTCAAAGAGAGCTGATTGATTTATGCTGCAAGGTCTGCTGGTAACTTTAGAGAGAGGAGTTGACCTAACGGCTAGGGCGGTGACCTCGAATCTTGGGAACTGGGGGGCATATTATCAAGGGGGTTTATCTCCGCTTTTTTGGCTTTAAAAGCCAAGAAAGCGGAGATAAAATGATCTCCCTATTACCTAGCTGTCGCTAACACCAGTTAGCGACAGCTAGTAGGAGATAGCGACCATCTTGGGCCCCGCTTTGCATGTCAGTGATATTTATCACTAATGACATGCAAAGTGGGCGTGCCAAGATGTTAGCGACTGGAAACAGTCGCTAACATCGCTATCTCCTATTACCAACTTTTGGAGATATTCGCGCTAAGAGCGAATATCTCCAAAAACTAACACCTGCCCTGAGCAGTTCTTAGCCATGTTATCCAATGGGAGGTGGATAATATGGCTAAGAGCATTAGCTCGGTAATGCATGAATATCGCTGACTTTTCAGCGATATTCATGAATTGCGGCCGTTTTTTATCGCATTTGCGATAAACCTTGATAATAGCAAGGTTTATCTGCGATAATTTCTGACGATGCTTAGCGTTAAAAAATTAGTTGCTAAGCATCGTTAGCGATAAATATCGCTTAACGTTGGTAATATGCCCCTGGGTTTGAGCCTCGGCAATGAGCTGAACATCCTGTGATTCTGGGCAAATCATTTAATCTACCCTGCCTAACAAAAATGAAGGTGTCCTCATGTAATGCAACTGGTGCTATGTAGAGCGCTCTGATACCTGATTCGGGTAAAGTTCGCGCTATATAAAACACGGTAAAATAAATTAAAAAAATAAGTAAAACTTTGGCTCATCCCAGACACAGCTGCGCAATTCTTTAATCAAAGGAGCCTAGAAGCCCAACAGGGAGAAAGCCAAGTTCCTTTAAACCAGAGATTTATTGAGATTTTTCCACAGGGACCAACAGTTCTAAATATATATTATTTTTTTGTTTGGGGATCCCTTTAATCCTCATTAATAGATGAGTCCAACATCCTAGTACCCCGGGATAAATATGTCTAGTACAGCAAAATATATTTTTCCCAGTAGCCTACATTGATTTATAATCCCAACTAAAATGTATTGAGGGAATCTGCTACCTTTGGGGGTGGGCGGGGACTAAAATATATTCACAGTGACCAGTAGGAACGAGGATACCTGGAATCCATGGTGCCAAACAGTCCTAAAATGCAAATAACGTAATGTTTCCAGTGAGAGATGTTCCACTGAAACTAATTGTGAAACAGAACTCATGTTGATCGACAAACTTTGGCATGTGACCCTAACCTTTGAACTATTTTCTATAATGGATGGGATTAAAGACTTGCCATAATTCTTCCTCATTTTACTGTACTATAATCTTAACTTGGCTAGATTTCCACAACTGACATTGCTCATGTATGCTGTGTTTGCTGTTAATTAGGTATTAATTGGGCATAGTCAGATCCTTAGGATTGGTGACCCAGAATCATTCAATGAGGTGAAATGCAAGAGGAAATCTTACATTTTTAAAGGTGTTGACTGATGGGGAACATTTTTGTGGGTTCAATTTATTCATTGCACGGTGTCTCTATGGGACAAAATGCTACTACCACTGATTTTTAATGATGAGTGTGTGAGGTCTGGTAGATTTCACCCACCACTTCACTGAATTATAAATTGATGGTACCTTGAAGGCATTTTAACAAATCAGAACCCAGTGTAATATTCATAAGGCTTGGTTAAGTACTTACAAATAATGAACATCTTCTGGTGTAAACTACCTATGGTAATTATATGTGCATCCTTTACTTCCCTTGCTTTTCATACAAAAGCGTTTCTGAGCATTTCCTCTTTCCTGTTGACATAAAACGGAAATTAATCTGCTGGATGGCAAAATGGGAGGCCCGAATGGTTAGTGATAGTATCTATAGATAACTTTCAAGTCTCCATTGTCAAAACACAGTTTCCTACTACATGTTCTTCAACTTTATTGCAT
The DNA here is from genome assembly GCF_964261635.1 of Lissotriton helveticus. Taxonomy (NCBI): domain Eukaryota; kingdom Metazoa; phylum Chordata; class Amphibia; order Caudata; family Salamandridae; genus Lissotriton; species Lissotriton helveticus. The sequence goes on along the minus strand of NC_136067.1, from coordinate 1,593,754,113 downwards.
GATCTTTGATTTCTACTACGATCAAACTAAAAATGGAAGGTATGCTAACAGATTCGTTTTCCAACCATAACGTGCAGATTTCAATGTTTTTGATGGCTTAATCCAAAACTATAACTCCACTTTAATTGTAGTTTCTTAAGTTCTTACATTAAGGTGTTATAACCAAAAGTAACTATAACTTTGCTTTAACCTGAATTAATTTCAGTGATTTTTTTCAGATTTTGTGATATGTTAGCCCTCATTTGTACATGGCCTTTGGCCACATGGAGAGAAAGACGGCTAAAATGCATTACCTTTGGCCACAAACTGTGCCTACCCAAATGAAGACAGCCATCCCGCCATGGGGCAACTGTGCAGGGATGAAGAGTTAATAGAGACCAGCTCTTTAATTAATTTGTGCTTGTGGTTCTAAAAAAGAGCCATTTTATAAGAAGGATTGGATTGGGAACCTGTTTTTTGTTTTTGTGAGTTGTTGGTGTTTCCTCTTTATTTCTAAACAATTGTCATGGGAAACTGTCACACTCATAATTTGTTTAACTGATGGAACTTGCTGAAAAGGTTTTCCATCTTGCCCCCTATTTGGCGGTTTTGCTCACCACACCATATGCACTTTGCAATAGGGCGCAAACATTTTGAGGTGCAGATTTTCTCTTCCTGCTCCTTTTTCAGGACCTGTCCCGGAACACTTGACAATGGTTCAGCCTCCTGTTCGTCAGCAAACTTCCTCTCCCTCTGCCACTTGGGTGCTCCTTTGCATGCTCTGACTTTAGTATTGAGTGCATGGTTGAGTAGTGTCCTGGTATCCTCCCACTAAGCTTCTAGTCACATAATTTCCATGTGACCCAGTTTTCAAATCCATCAAAGGACACTACCTAAAGCAAATCCAGGAAGCGAAGAGGAATGCCATAGCTGAACGCACTGAAAACAGTTTGAAACGGACTTCACCACACAAGCAGCAACTGCCACCAACATCATCCCAACCTAAGAACTGTGTAACAACCCTGACGTTTTCTGCAGCAAAACCAGAACCATATGCAGCAACGTCGACCGCAACCATCAGACCCTTGCCCCCACCACCCTTTCAACGCAGGTTCAGCCCCCATCAGTAACACACTCACCTCCATCCTCAATACCTCCATCAACACAGTTACCATCCCGGTCGCTTGGAAGCATGCCTTCCCGAAGAGCCATCAGCATACCCTACCAAGCTCATGCACTACCCTCTGATCTCCTTCCTACCATACCCTGGCAAGATGCTAGAAGAAGACATCAACAGATGCTTCACCGATCACCTTGCCAAACACCATATGCTTGTCATCACGCTAACAGGATCCAGACCAAACCACGAAACAGAGACAGCCCTCATCACAGCAAAGGACAATATCAGAATGATCTTTGACAGAGGAGAAAACGGAGCCTCGTCCTACTCAACCTCTGCTGTGTTTGACAGTCTTCCATCACTTTCGGATCAGGAAACTTCACAAGGAGAAGCGTGGCTCAGTGGTTAGAGGCGGCAGACCCGGAAGCTGAGATCAGCCGTGGACCAGGGTTCGATTCCCCGCCTCGGCGGGTCTCGGGCACAAAAATTCCACGGACTCGACAATTCTCGCTCCGGTGCCTACTCGACTCACGGGGTCACACTCTGCAACTCTGGGCAATAGCTTGCTTAATCTCCACTACGGCCCCTCGCGGCGGGATGCCTGGCTTTCACCTTGTGAATACCCTGCCGGGGTATCTCACAGGGGAATACCAGGATGGGTTCCCTAAGCAAGCGCCTTGAGACCCCTGGGTGATTAGTGCGCTATATAAATCGAAACACATTTACATTTACATTTACAAGGCGGCCATCAGAGGACCTGCCTTCTCACCAGAAGTACCTAAACCGTCAACATACCACCACACTCCTCAGAATCGCAGGAACTCAATTGCAGAGTAGTGCAGAGCTCCTCACTCAGCCCAACCCCCTTGAACATCTACATGATCCCACTGGCAGATGTCATCCATGGACACAATATCGACATACTAACCTACTCCAATGACTGATACTGTCCCTCTCGGACAAAACAACCAGCGTCAGGAGCAGCTTCAACTTGTGCATGACTGAGGTGACCTCCTGGATGAAGTCCTCATCAAGCTGAACCTGGGGATCAGTGACTAAATATCGAGGGACAGAATATCGACTGTCCAGAATATCAATGCCAAACTATCGAGGGACAGAATATCGAGTCCCTATCTTCAATCAGGTAAGTACTCAAATACAGAGTACAAAATATCGATGTTTAAAATATAGTTAACTAAAATATTGAATTTTTTAAATGTATTAAAAACATTATCAAAGTAATTAAATAATAAACACAATTAAATAAAACATAGTCAAAATAATGTAAAAAAGCTTAAAATGGAAAACAAATAAATGTAATGTAACAAAAACATATTTTTAACATATATATTTACTAAATAATATTCTAAAATAATTATTAATCTTAATTATAACATATTTAAAACATTATAAAAAATATATTTACATATATATAAATAAACCTATTATATAAATATAAAAATAAATAATATATAATAATTTAAATATTTAAAGTAATACTTGTTATGTTAATTAATAATTTACACTACATTAAATATAACAAAATTTAAAAAGTTGCATAACTAAGGGAATTAAATTAGTATTCACACTCCAACAAGTGCAAAAGTAGAGAATTTGTTGGATAGCGGGTGGGTACAAATTACTATTCCCACTCCAGTGAGTGGAACTGTAGGGAAAGTGTTGGATAGCATGTAGGTAAAAATTATCATTCCCTCTCCAGTGAGTGGAACAGTAGGGAAAGTGTTGGATAGCGGGTGGGTAAAAATTACTATTCCGACTCCAGCGAGTGGAAGAGTAGGGAAAGTATTAGATAACAGGAGAGTAAAAATTACTATTCCCACTCCTGTGAGTGGAACAGTAGGGAAAGCGTTGGATAGCGGGTGGGTAAAAATTACTATTCCCACCCCAGTGAATGGAACAGTAGGGAAAGTGTTGGATAGCGCGTAGGTAAAAATTACTATTACGACTCAAGTGAGTGGAACAGTAGGGAAAGTGTTGGATAGCGGTAGGGTAAAAATTACTATTCCCACTCCAGTGAGAGCAACAGTAGGAAAAGCGTTGGATAGCGTAAGGGTAAAAATTACTATTCCCACTCCAGTGAGTGCAACAGTAGGGAAAGTGTTGGTTAGCGTAGGGGTCAAAGTTACTATTCCCACTCCAGAGAGTGCAACAGTTGGGAAAGTGTTGGATAGCGTAGGGGTAAAAATTACTATTCCCACTCCAGAGAGTGCAACAGTAGGGAAAATGTTGGATAGCGAGAGGGTAAAAATTACTATTCCCACCCCAGTGAGTGAAACAGTAGGGAAAGTGTTGGATAGTGTAGGGGTAAAAATTACTATACCCACTCCAGAGAGTGCAACAGTAGGAAAAGTGTTAGATAGCATAGAGGAATAATTTAGTAGACCCAGTCCTACAATTTAATTAAAATTAATTCAAAAAATAGTTATGATTTAAATTTAATTTACCTCCCACTATTTTCCACTATAAACGTCACCAATAGTCTAAAATGTTAATAAATTAACATATTTAATTAACATTTAATTAATTAGCTGACCACAATTAACAAAAAACTAAAAACAATGATATTTAAATTAACACAATTACCAATATAAAATAACTGATTAAATATTATATAAATATTAATAAAAATGTATTTTCAATTAATTTAATACACACCATACTCTCCTATAAACACTCAACACACTCCTCAAAATATGAGCAAAATTAACATATTAATACATTAATAATTGTAAATGTAAATGTAAGTGTACTTATATAGCGCAAACCTGTCACCCAAAGGGCATCCTGGCGCTTGCTTAGGGAACCCGTCCTGGTATTCCCCTGTGAGAAACCCCGGCAGGGTGTCCACAAGGTGAAAGCCAGGCATCCCGCCGCGAGGGGCCGTCGTGGAGATTAAGCAAGCTATTGCCCAGAGTTGCAGAGTGTGACCCCGTGATTCGAGTAGGCACCGGAGCGAGAATTGTCGAATCCGTGGAATTTTGAGCCCGAGACCCGCCAAGGCGGGGAATCGAACCCTGGTCCACGGTCGATCTCAGCTTCCGGGTCTGCCGCCTCTAACCACTGAGCCACGCTTCTCCACAGGATAATTAAAATTAATATTTATTGAATTACTAATTAATAGCAATTTACACCATTCACATACTTATCAATTAATAAAAAACTTGTATTAATAACGTTTTTAATATTTGATAATAAATTAACTTAATTACCAATATTAATGATTTACCATACAATTATTAATTAATGAATTCTTATTATGTTTAATTTAAATTGAATGGCTTCCTACCCGATTCCCCTATAAACCCAAAACCGACTACAGAACTAATGTACGCAAAAATTGATTGCCAATATTAATTATTAACCATAAAATTATTAATTCATTTTTTTTTTTTTTTATTTAAATTAATTTACTTCCCACCCTATTCCCCTATAAACCCACAACCTGCTACGGAACTAATATACACACAAATTAATTACCAATATTAATTATTAAACAATAAATCATTAATTAATACATTATTTTTGTAAGTTAAATTAAATTACTTCCCACCCAATTCCCCTATAAACCCACAACCCGCTACGGAACTAATATACGCTAAAATTAATTAACATAAAATTCATTATCTTAAAAATTTAGCATATATTAAAAAATATTATATACTTTTAACACATATGCTAACATATAATACAATTTAAAAAACTTCGATATAATGACATTTTATATAATGACATTCGATATAATGACATTCGATATTACTTACCTATATGTCGATATTATTTCCAACTATATTATGTCTATTCTATGTTCTGTCCTCTCTATATTTTTGATTCGATATTGTGTTTGCTCCATATTTTTAATTCTATATTTTGGTTGTTTACCGAACCTGGACTAAACCGACGTGATGGTTTTCAAAAAATATGCCTTGAAGTGGGACTTTGTCTGGTGGCCTTCAGACCTCAGACCTACCCCCATTCCCAAACCACAAGCAAGAACCTCTGAATCATTATCAACAGCGTGCTGAACATGTCCGCGCAGGTCAACGCAGTTGCCCTGTCCTGCTTCCACACTGTGAGAATGCTGAAAAAGATATTCAAGAGGCTATCCAACAGCACCTGCGAATCTGTCACCTGAGCTCTCTCAAAAAGGAGACTGGACTACAAGAACAACCTCTATGCAGGAATCACACACCAACACACAAGACCATCAGAACATAGCAGCCAGACTGATCCTCAACCTCTCACACCGAGCTCATATTACACCACACCACAGGGAACTTCACTGGCATCCGATACATGAACTTCACATTTTAAACCTCTTATCCTACAAAGCACAGCTTCTGCCAACCTGAACAACAGCATGCAGGTCCACCAATACTCCAGACACTTCTACTCAGCTGGACTCTCATTAGCACACTTCCCATGCATACACAAAAGCTGATTAGGAGATCTCACCTTCTCATAAATCACTCCTAAAGTGTGGAACAACTCCCCAAACCACATTAAAACCTCCTCTTCATTTCTTGAATTTTGCAGGCAGCTGATGACATGGATATTCAACTAAGTCCTATTGAGGATAGCCCCACTCACCTGCTAAGCACAAGTATACCCTTACGGGTGATAGTGTGCCATAAAAATATAAAAGACATAACATAACATGACAAAGCGTCACATGACATGACATAAGATTGAACCTCTTATTCTCTTATTACTGGCATGATGGGTAGAAAACACCCATACAGAAAACTGCTTCTCCAGTCTCACCAAGAAACTGCAGATCTTCTTTATCCTCCTTCTGTGCAGCAATAAAAGATAGTTCAGGAACTTGTCCTTCTTTAGGGTTTGTGCGACAATAAATTGGCATTAAATGACATTAATTTCAGAAAAATTACACAGAATTATGCATATTTACGAGAAATGCAAAACAGGTCTGGTTTGGATAGTACTGATTGGATCAAAAGCCTCTTGCTATAGGTGACAACAGAGTTAAGGATAGGGTATAAGGGGGAGAGTGGAAAGAAGAAGGGCAGAGGAGATCATGACAAAAGGTAATTTGTTGGTATACATATAAAAGCTGTTTACCCATTACTCAAAGATCAGAGAAAAGCTGGGCTAACACTGAACAAAATTAAAACTACCCAATAAATGCCATGCTGCTGTCCTACCCACAGCAATGGGAGCAGGGTAAGTCTCCTTTGCCACATTGTCTAAGAGGAAATTTTCAAAGGACAGATGGATACAGAGCAAAAGTCTTTGGCATATAAGAACATTTATTGAAGTGCCACGAAAGAGTGCGGACAATAGGGTAAAATGAATGTGCTGATTACTTCCTGTGCTGTCAGGGTACTAATCTAGCAAGCACTCTATCATTTGCATGTGCAGAGTGACAGTCTGGCTAGGGTCCGATCACTGACCTCACTGACCTGTCTAGGGATTGCCCAACTGGTGCTTGTCCTCCTGTGGGAGCTTTTGGGAGCAAGATTAGGGGCTTGGGACGCAAACCTCTGCTCAAAATGTTGTTCTCCTTCGGCCTTGAAAGAGTAGGTAAAACTCGTGACTTTTAAAAAATACTGCGTAATTTCCACTCAGGCTTGCCAATCTTGGTTGACCTTCTACTTCTTTCCACACTCAACGGTGTATTTGTACAGCAGTAGGCCTTCTTCCTACCTTTAAAAATGGGCATGACTACTGCTCGTTTCAACAACTCTCATTGGTGCCCATTTGGCATCATTCTACCCATTTGACAGCATCTCTGTCTGGTGCATGCTGCGTAATGGATTACTGTGTCTTTTTACTCTGAGTACCCTCCTTGTTAGTGTACATGCACCCAGCACTCCATTGCACTCTATGTAGGTTGGTGTTGTTCACTTGTTTATTTTTGGAATTGGGAATGGTACTCACCAGAGGTAACAGCATTGCCGTTTAGCTTTGAGTCTATAGATTGGATGGCAGTGTGTTTTAGGCCCCTAAGCGTACAGTGACAATGTCCTGATCCACTCTGCCAGTGTCAGAGTTCCAATTGCATTAGACATTCAGTTTGGAGTGTCAGGCTCCAGAGTCTGCTGGCTATGGGCCCGATTCACAAAAGTAATCTGAGACAAAATTCTAATTTTACGACTTTCGGTATTCACAGAATGGATTTAGGAGTACCAAAGTTAGTATTTTGTCTCAGTTAAACCTAAGTGTTGGTCTTAAGTTAAACTTAAGACAAACTTTAGTTTAACTGAGGCAAAATCCTAGTCGTAAAGTTAGGATTTTGTCTCAGTTAAACTTAAGGTTGTCTTAAGTCTAACTTAAGACCAAAACTTAGGATAAACTAAGACAAAATCCTAACTTTAGTACTCCTAAATGCCTTATATGAATACCTAAAGTCGTAAAGTTAGGATTTTGTCTCAGATTACTTTTGTGAATCGGGCCCTGTGTGAGGAATCCTGAAGAAAAAGAAGGATGGTTAATATAAGAATCTTTTACCAGCTGCTCTTCAATGTGACATCATTCTCCTGAAGAAGTGGACATGACTAGACCTAAACCCATTCCTGTCCAAGATGGTCATCTTTCCATGTTTCTCGACAGAGTTTCCTGGAAAACTATGTGTTAGCTTCTATTTCACCACTGTCACAGGGTAGGGTTGGTGCCTTGCTTATCAACACCATTACCATTCATCTGCATTCAGTCATTTGATTTCCTGTAACAAATATTTCTGTACAAGTATTTGTATTAATTCTCTATCTTCATTCAAGTGATGGACACCAGATAATTATAATTTACTTATTGTACCAATGACCATGCCTATTCTACCATCAGTCATTTTTATTGAATTAGAAATAGGGCACTATTCATTTCATGCACAAGTTATCTGGCACAATCATTTTTTGCGGCAACTAAAGTATCTGCCCCTTGTTTCTCAGAAGAACTGAAAGACCTCAAATGGCAGTGTCGAAGCCAAGAGCGGACATGGAGGACAAATTCCACTCTAGAGGAGCAGGGCAAACATAAAGATGTGTTACTTATGTGTAAGTGTGCTATTGTAGCTGCCAAATCTTCTCACTACATTGACAAAATCAGGCCTGCCACCAACGCTCGTAATGAACTCTTCAAGGTGGTGAGAGAGCTCTCCATACCTACAGCCCAGCAGTCCTCAGAGAGCTCACAAAGTTTCTGCAAGAAAGTTGCAGTATACTTCAAAGATAAGATCTTAAAGATCTATTCCAACTTTAAAGTCAATGAGGATAGGCCTTCCCTCACATTGGCTTTGGAAGACTCTACGGATCGTAATTCCTCAGCTGTTGCCTGCTTTGCCTCTCATCTCCCTGCTGAAAGTTAAAAAAATCCTTATGAACCTTAAATAAGGTTCACCTGATTATCCCTGCCCTCCTCACATTTTAAAACTTGCCCTACATCAGACTATGACCTTCCTGGCAAAGGTCTTCAATCAGATATTGTCAGTGGGAGTGTTTCCCCAAACTTGGAAGGACGCAGTAGATGTTCGCCTTCAAATAAAACCAAATGGGGATCATGAGGACCTCAAAAACCTGTTCCCAATTTTGCTTCTGTCTGCACCGCAACAATCCTTGAAAAATATATCAACCAGGAACTGGCTGAGTTTATTACGGCCCATAACCTCTTGGACCCCTTACAGAATAGGTTCCAAAGTGATTGCAGCAGTGAGTTTGTGCTGTTTGCTGTGCAGATTCCATTCGCTGCAATGTAGATCAAGGAGGCTCGGATATCTTGGTAATGTTGGACCTGTCAGCAGCATTTGACACGATATCCTCACCTTACTAGGTGCAAAGATTGCATCAAGCAGGGCTGAGGAATATGGGTTGTGACCTCCTGGGTGCCGTTTTGACACATAGGACTCAAATAATCAGCTGCGGGAACTTCAGGACCGTTCCAGTTCCCTTATGGGGGTCGCACCAGGGTCCTCCCTCAACCCCACTTTATTTAACATATATGTTGCCCCCTGGCTAAACTGATGCAGTCCTTTGGCTTTCAGGTTTTGTCCTATAAGGACGACACCCGAATCATCATTTCTACATCAGATGATTTACCCATGGTAGCTGATAAGTTCAAACTCTGTATGATCAGTGTCAGCACATGGATGAAGGAGAATTGATTAAAATTGAATGCTAGCAAGATAGAGATCCTGCTCTTTGTGGCACAGCAGTCGGTGTGGCCAGAACTCTGGTGGCCTTAGATGTGTGGCCCCTGCTAAAACGTAGGGAGTATTTTTGATAACACTCTTACCTTTGACACCAAGGTCAATAGGACTGTGAGTTCCAGCATTTTTATCATCAAAATTCTGCAAAAAAGTCTTCCCACTTACTTCAGCCGAGCAGGTCATTGCTTTAAATACATTGTGCCTATATTATTGAAAAGCTCTATACTTAAACCTCAATATGTCCTTGCTTAACAAACTGCAGGTCATTCAGAATGCAGCTTCCTGTCTGGTTCTGAATGCTCCTAAACAACTCTCAGTTGTGGAAGGCACATGCTTCCTTCACTGACTGCCTGTTAGGAGGCATGTAACATATAAAGAGCTTTGCATGTTATTTCTGGCTCTTCATCATCAAGGGCCGGTGACTCTGAGAACATCATTTCACTTGTATACCCTCAAAGAGACAGCTTAGATCATCTTCTTTTGGCCTAATGGCTAGGGCGGTAGACCTCAAATCTGGGGAACCGGGTTTGAGTCTCGGCAAGGACGTGCAACATTCTGTGATTCTGGGCAAATCACTTAATCTCCCTGTGCCTAACAAAAATGAATGTGTCCTCATGTAACACAATTGGTGCTTGTGTAAAGCGCTCTGATACCCAATACCTTTGGGTCAAGTTTGTGCTATATAAAACTCAGTAAAAAAGGTGACCTTTTCTAGATTTCGGAAAGCTTGCTGGGGTGACCGCTCATTTTTGGTAGCAGCAGATAAACTGAGGAGCCCTCTGCCTACTCACTTTGTGAGCTTGGAATCCTTTGTAGTCTTCTGTAAGCAATTGAAAAACTGTATCTTCTCCCTCCTGTGATTGCAGCTCTCTAGTTGTAGTGGATGTTTTTCCAGTACCAACTTTAGCTCTTTGATGCCCTTGGGCAAAATGCGCTCTACAAATCCCATTCCATTCCCATCATGTCCCTGTTCAGCTATTACAGAAATATGCTCTACTAAATAGGTTCATTTCTTGAACCTGTAAACCTAACATCGTCATTTACTGCACGATTAATATACCCTCAATCTTTGATTACAGCAGTAATTTGCCCTGCATCATTTATTAAACCAATAGTTTTCCCTATATACTTTTTTGCAGCATATGCATTTGTGGCATAAGTGGTTGGCCCTCATTCAATTTAGAGTGCAATAATCTAATCTCAAGCTGGTACTACACCACTATTGACAAGTACTTCTTCCACTTTCCTTCAATCTCTAACTTCCTCTTGCCTGTGAACATAACTCGTCTCTACTGGACCAGGAGTATTAAAAAAAAAAGAGGCCCGCAATTGACTTCCCCTTCTTTCCCCCACCCACCTGACCCTTAGGTTATGAAAATTGTTGATATTTTTTTCTAACCTTGTCTTTTGTTTTTCAGTGTGTTCAAATTTTCAATTGCCTTTTGTCGTATTGGGGCGGGGTTAGTTCATGGTTGGCATGAATTTTCAAGTCACCCTTGAAAATCCTTAAGTAATGCATTCATGATTACTTTATCCGTGGGACCTCAAAGGGGTGTGCCTGCAGCATTTGGCAGAGAAGCTGCCAGTGGAAGAGTTGGGATGGTTGCTTCCACAGCCCCAGCCTACCTTCAAACATGCGTAGTGGCACTTTTGGTACACTGGTCCATATGGTTAATGTGTAAAAAAATAAGTGCTGGGCTCTCGTCAGTAGGCAGCTTGCACCAGCACATATCTCCTGTTAGTGTTGCCTAAAACAGAACCAACTACTAACCATAAAAGTGGGGAGAGGATGTGGAGTAATTGCCAAAGCAGCCGGTTTCAGAGCTGTAAAACCAGGTTTGAGTCTCAGGTCAACAACTCTGGGTCAAATCAAGTAATCTCCCCTTGCTTACCACAAATGAATGTGTCCTTAACTGGTGCTCATGAAAAGCGCAGGTGTTGATGATTAAGTGCTGGTGCTGAGCACTGGAAAACACCAGCTCAAATTAAGCACTGACTGGCCCTTTGGGGTTGGAGAGTGCAGCCCGTGCCAGAGGACCAAGCATGGCCAGGTTGCATGGTCTAGCTCTACGTTGAGTGTGGGAGGGCCCAAGGCTTAAGTGCCCTGGGGCGAGCAGGCCTTCCGCATGTTGCTTAAGGAGCCACTAGTTTGTTTATGGGAGTAGCATCTTTGTAAGAGATGCTCTGGGAGTTGAACCTAATGAGTCAGTCCTGGAAAGGGCAGGGGTGCCCTGGGGATGAGTCAACCATGAGCTCACTGAAAACTAACTCCAGAGGTGGAGAGGGGCTAGGTGACTCGATGTATTGCTGACTGTTAAACACCTGGACTGGACTTAAAGTCATGCAAAAAGGTTTTGAATTTTTTGCTGTGAATTTTCTTACTTCTCTGTATTTGTTTAATAGTTTAGGGGAAAAAAAGACTTGACATCAGGCTGGGTTATTTGGGGGCATGCCAGGTGGGGGTGCGCACATGGGTTATTCCGGCTTGGTGGGAGGTACTCAACATGTCTACCCACATACAGTCAAAGGTGTGCCCCAAATGAGGCAAGCCATGTGTTATGTGCAGCAGGGATGGGTTGACATTTCCGGTGTGGTGGGCAAGGATACCCCGGCTCAATGGATGTGACCCAGCGCTCAATGATATCACGGGGCTAGCGGTCATCACATGTCTCACGGTGTGGCACAGCCTAGGAGCATAGTGTGTGCCCCACACCCCTTTTAAGGGTGGGCTAGGTCATGGTTTAGCCTTTTCAGCCTTCACTGCTCAACCACTCAACTCTTGACGCTGCAACACAAGGGGAGACCCGTGGTTGACTTCCCCTTTTTTCTCTCAGCCACCTGACCCTTAGGTTATGTGGTTTGTTGTTGATATTTTCTTCTAAACTTCGTTTTTCAGTGTGATCAAGTTTTCAATTGCCATTTGTCGTATTGAGGCAGGATCAGTTCATGGTTGGCATAAATTTTCAAGTCACCCTGGCAAGTCATCAAGTAAAGCATTCATGATAACTTTGTCTGTGGAACCTCAAAAGGATGTGCCTGCAGCATTAGGCAGAGAAGCTGCCAGTGGAAGAGTTGGGATGGTTGCTTCCGCAGCCCAAGCCTAGCTCCAAACGCCTTGTGACGATTTGATACACTGGTGCTCATAAAAAGCGCAGGTGTTCATGAGTAAGTGCTGGTGCTGAGCACCGGAAATCATCAGCTCAAATTAAGCATAGACTGGCCGTTTGGGGTTGGAGAGTAAAGTCTGTGCCAGGGGACCAAGCATGACTGGATTGCATGGTGTAGCTCTACGTTTTACGGGAGGAGCACCTTTGTAAGAGATGCTCTAGGATTGAACCTAATAAGTAGGTCCTAGACAGGGCAGGGGTGCCCTGGGGACGAGTGAACCATGACCTCACTGGAAACGAATTCCTGGGGTGGTTGAGGGGCTAGGTGACTCGATGTATAGCTGACTCTGTTAAACACCTGAACTGAATGCAAACTCATGTAAAAAGGTTTTGAAGTTTTTTGATGTGATATTCTGACTTCTGTGTATCTGTTAAATGGTTTATGAATAAAATACGGCCTGAGATGTTTAAAAATTTCTAACCAAAAAACAATTTGAGACCTCAGGCTGGGTTATTTGGAGGGATGCCGAGTGGCGACGTGGATGTGCTGCACTTGAGTCCTTCAGGCTTGGCGGGAGGGATTTGATGCTTCCACCCACATAGAAAAAGCTATTCTAGCGCTATGGTAAGAGGACCATGGCAGTCCATGCATCAGAATGTACTAAAAACGCGTGCAGCTCCCTTACTTTGGTGCCATGCATAGGTTGTATATATGCTAACTTCACTAACATTGAATGCATCCCAGCCTAGAGAGCTCATTGTGCATCTGAGACGCGAAATGGACCATTACCAGAGTCAATATTGTGAGCCTGCCTTTCTGGCCACACAATTTAGAGAAAAATGTAAAAGCACCCATAAGTTAGTCTTAAGCTTTGGGTAAATCAATGGGGTAAGAGGCACCAAATTGGAATTAGTGGCAGTCATGATAAATATTAAATTTTTCCAAAGGAATATGGAGTGCAGTTACTCTAACCGATTTAACTGCCAGACAATAGTTGGCGTATTCAGCATAACTACAGAGGGGGGACATCGCGCAATAACCACACTCCACGCTGTTACTTGAAGCGTAAACGGCCATTTTATTAGGACAAGGTTGGAACAGTTAACTTTATAAACAATAAATCATTGTGAATATATAACTTTAACTATACATTTCATTCTTCCCAGCCATTCTCAAGCTATCTCACCTATTTCACTCTCTTTTTACTCTGCACCCTCTTTCATATCCCAATCCTCAGCCTTCACTTGTCCTCCAAACATCCTGTTCTGAATTTCTTTCATGCTCATTACATCCCGTGCCCTGCCATCAGTCACCTGTGTACCCTTCCCCGACCCCCGAGGGATGGATCCATCCATATGTGACTCACCACCCCTCCAAAGAACCGCAATGCCTCTGCCCCACAACCTGTCCTAAACTGGCACGCTAACCCATTACACCCATATCCTCTCCTACAACGTGTAGGGAGGGTGGGTGGACTAACTAAAATCTCCTACCCGCCCGGTGGTGATAGGTGCCAGGAAGAGGCCGGATCCTCCCTTCCTGACACCTTGATACCCCCTCCCTACTCCCGCCCCTTCCCCTACTTCCTCGACCCCTTCCCCACCTTGTCCTGCTGGCCCTGCGCGAAGTGCCCCAGGGGAAGACTGGTATGCGACCTTCACTTCCCCCGGGGGCGGCATTGCGCAGCCAGCATGTGGTTCTTATTGCTTCTAGAATACATCACATGATTTTTTGTGCTTTGTTGTAAATTATATTAAATGTCTGTGGTGCATCAAATAATGTGCTATGTTGCCCAACAAGCCACGCAGAGCCCTTGCGCGCGGACAGGTGCACGCACGCACGCCACCTCCCCCTTTCACTTGTCTAGCTAGCAAGCTGTTGCACGCGCACAACCACACGGGTCATCCTTCATTTTACCGACGAGTTTCTGCCGCAGTACGTGCGCCATGCTGCTCGCCTCCTAACGCGATTCACTGCCCGTTTAAATATTTAGACGCAACGTGGACACTTTCCAAATACTTTCTCTCAGATTATGTTGAGGAGCCGATCCTGGCAGCCTGGTCCCCGGAACACGAGGAGGGTTATTGCCTGCTCATCCTTGGGGCTCCTAGGCATCATTTTGGGGCAACCCCAGAAGACAAAACGACATCTGCATTTTCAGCACCCTGGAATCACAACACAATGCTTTAAAGCCGCTCAGAAAAAACCTGCGAGACAGTTAACATGATTTAAGCCTATATTTAAATTTTATGAGGCTCATTTTCAAGGCTAATAACCCAGTTTACTGTGCACAATATCAAATGCAAATTTTATGACTCGCTTGGAAAAAACAAGAAGATGTTCATTAGCATATCTCAGCGCATCACCCTTCCCGGTCCAAAGGTGTGCCAGGAGTAACAGGGTTGTCTTTTTTATATGCGCTGTAAATTATAGTTACTATCTCATTAGATAAACACATTTAAAATCAGGTTATCACTCACTTATAAATCAGAAAGTTGTTTGTTCAATCCGAGCTAGTCTCATTTTACAGCATATGGTGCATGAAATTCTTAGACTCATAAAATATCGAGGTAAAGGGAACTGGCGTCTTGGAAAAAACTGTTTCTGTTCTGCGAATGGCGCCATATAATCTGTAATTACTTTGAAGCAATTATGCAGCAGGCTGTTTTGTGCTTAATAGTATTTACATCCTTGGCTTTATTAGCAACAAAATCTGAGTGGAACATGTGAAAAAGAAATTAATTTTTCGGCTCGAAGGTGTAAACTTTTAAGTTAAAGATCAAACAGATTGTGGGAATCGGAAAACCATGGATCCCGACTCTAATTTAATAATTGTGCTCACTTGCGTTTTCATAGCTTAATCTGTCCCAGTGCACAGCACAGGTGCTTCCCTGGGCCCAGGAGTGTTTATTTTACACTTGTTGCGGCCGAGGAAAAGGCCCCTGGAGCTGGCCAATATTGTCTGATTGAGAGCTACCTCGGTCCCTTTAGATATGTTCATTCGTGGCATCAGTACAAGAGAGCATTTCCAAAGGTCCTGTTGTAAGACTGTCAGCAGGACTCTTCGCATTCAGCATAGATTTCTACCTATTTTTGAGGTTTTACTATTGATTTGTTTGGGGTGGGGAGGGTCAGCTTTTCTCTAGGGCATGAATACTCACCAACATTTGCCCAGGGGCCACAAAGTACTGTCCGTGGTGTGACCGTGGGCCGCACTGATGCCAGCAGGGTGGCGGTAGGGGATCTGGGTGAGTCAGGGATTATGTAAGGAGGTCTAAAAAAATGTTAAATAAACAGGAAAGCATTTATTTGCAGGTTAATAAATGCTTGCCCATTTACTTAAAACAAATTCTGAATATTAGTGCTGAGCAACTAAATAGCAGCTTGTGCTGCTGTTCACCAGGGGGTTGAATGTAAAGGTCAAGAAGGCCGAAAGTGTCCCCTACTCCATACTTTGAGCATCACTGCTCTACGGTGTGTTTTTGCTCTGGCTCTGTGTGTGTACGTTTGGGCCCACACGGAAGCTGATGGCATCGTCCTGTCAAGTAGAGAGACCTTTGATGTTAAGTGAGTCAGGCTGTTTGTGATGGAAAGTGACATTTGGGAAGAGCATGGGATTCCAGCTGGATGCGCAGTCCTCTTCAGTCCTGACCTGGAACCTGTAGGGTCGGGACTAAAATTACCCCAGGTTAGTGATTTCTAAATGAGTTTCTTAGACCTTCTTCAAGAGTAGACATCTATGGGGCCCTCTCCACAACTACCGTTTTCAAGGCCCAAATGGGTTTGGGCTCCATGTTCATTCAGCATAAAAAATAGAAATATATACAAAAGCAAATATTTTCCAAGTTAAGTCTACCTTCATCAGAATAAAGACAGAACAGGAAAATATGACCAAAAAGGCTATTTGAAATTGTGAAATATTCTACTCTTACCTCTACCAGAGTTGCTCACCAGAACCTCGGAAGACAAGTGTGAATTGCTCTCCATCTTTGTAAAGAAAATGAAACAGACTGTGGGCCTGATTTAGACTTTAGTGGACAAGTTACTCCATCATTACATTCAATTACACTTATAATATGTATAGCCAGTCTGTCGTATTACAAGTGCATTATATTCAATGCCACTTGTAATATGGTGGATGGGATATCCGTCACAGCAATGTATGCCAAAAATCTAAGGTATCTGTTTGCATCTAGTGAAGTTGTTCCAGTACAGCTCAAGGAAAGAGAGAAGACCCCACTTGTTCCAGGGAACAGGGTACTGTAGACACAAAGTCAAAGGGGGATCCCTGGAAATACTACTTTTTTTACTCGCTCTCTTGTGTATTGTTTATCACATACATCTGCATAACCTTATTATAGATAGAAAATCTTGAATTCCCACACTAAAAGTGTAACATTTACAATCTTCTTTATTTGTTCATAAAATATGGAAGTGAACGTACTCCTCCACAAGCACATTAAAATTCAGAAAAACTTCCTGAAAGCATACATGATTAAAACATTATCGAGATTTTACAGTGCATAACCTTCAATACGACTGTTCACAGTATCTCATCCGGTACATACAGATTAAATTAAAAACTGAGAAGGAATCTATTCATTTCAAAAACACAATACATCAATTAATCAAAGACATTTTTAAAACTTCGACAGAAAAATAATCATCACCTAATCACAATGTGTCTATTCATCAAAAAACAAACCCCCTTCTTTCTGTAGCTTGAAATATTTTTGCTACCCTTTCACTTGATCTAAAACAGCCTTTCTATATTCATTTATAGGGTCTACAGTACCAATAATTTATTGATATCTATTGTTCCCTGTGCTATACTTGGATTCTGTTTCTCAAACCAGTGCGTTGACGCGTTTCGGTGTCAAAAACATGGATATCATTACACCTTCTTCAGGACAGGACAAATCTTGGGGTCATCATTTCCAAAGTTAAAGATATTCTTCTGTATATATAGAGAGATAGATGTCAACCAGCGTGTCATGCTAAAGAGACTTTTCTCAATAGACCGCATGCTGCTTATTTTATCCTTCATAATTTTTAAATATATGAACTTTAAGACAACATTTTACCATCCTTTCTCTGTTTGATAAGTCTACCCTTTATAACCACATTTCCTCTCTACCATACATCATAAATAATAATTTTACATTATATCAAAAGGGAAGGCTTTCTAATTCCTCCGTTACATTTTAGTGGTGGTTTCAAAATATGGATTCATACAGTCACTCATCGCATTCTCACCTCTACTAACACTTCTCCTTCCTTTTATATGAATGCGGTGAGGGATACAACGCTGGGGTGGATCTCCTGACTTTTTAGCTGATGTGCTTTGGGTTTAAAGTCCACCTATGTATATAATGCAGGCAGTTAACATGTTTTCCGATACTATTTTATATATAATAAAAGAAGCTGTCACATGTCGGTACAAAATGTGAAGAGAATATCTAAAACCCTGTATTTATACATGTAGGTCCATATCCAACCTGTAAACAAAATGGGAGAGTAACCCCAGGGGAAGAACACTACCGGGATGGTCTACAGGAAAGGCAAGTACTAAGCAGTATTAAAACTGAAGTGAGTGCTAATAGAAAGAAATTTAGAGGAAAACATGTTAACTGTCTGCATTATATACATAGGTGGACTTTAAACCCGAAGCACATCAGCTAAAAAGTCAGGAGATCCACCCCAGTGTTGTATCCCTCACCGCATTCATATAAAAGGAAGGAGAACTGTTAGTAGAGGAAGGAAAATATATACTTTATTTGATTTTAAAAAAAAACATAAAAGGGTGGACTTACCACCATGCAAATGGCAATTACATCATAAAAACAACGCAAAATTAACTTTAAGTCAAGTTAAAAACTGATATCGTAAAATGTGCAAAATTTGCAGGGAAAGGTCTAAAAGGAAACAGGATAAGAGGAATGGTGTGAGTTCAATCTGGGTACACGTTATTTTTGACTCATGATAAAAGGGAAAAAAGTAAAAGGTATCGAAGAATAACGGAAATTCAAACAGGGTGCACGTTGTTTTTAACTCTTAAAACAAAAAAGATGATCATTTAGGGAGGAGGGGAGAGAAGAGGAATAGTCTGTGGCCGGCCAGAGCCTGGCCTATTGTCCAGAGACCTCTTTAGTTACTGCCCTGTTTTCCAGCTCTATGGCGGCAAGATTCAAACATTTTATGGTTTTGCATGACAGTTCTATCCAAGATCCACTTAGGCATCTTATCACCGCCGCCCTGCAAGTTCTCACCTGGGCTTCTCTTAAGAGTGGTAGAAGGAGCGTTTTTCTAAGATTCTGAAGTGCCGGGCATATGCATATGAGGTGCAATAAAGACTCTGCACCATTGCCGCAGAGGCGACAGTCGGGAGTTGCCCACAACCGTAGCCATTTGGGAGTGAGATCTTTAGATGAGAAGCAGACCAGCCTTAGAAGGCTCAGTTTCCTTTTATAGTAATCCCTGAAGGAGTCTTTCAAATATTCCTGAGGTTTTAAGTAGGTGTATGACGGCAAGACGATCCAGGCATGGCTTTTGACAGCCACTGCTGCTTTATCCATAAGTGATGATGCTTGTTTGACTGCCTTCTTGGTTATCAGCTTGAAAGCAGAATAAGTCATAGGCAGAAGCCAGGATTCTTCCAGTTTTATTGCTACAAGTGCTTGCCTCAAGATCTTATATGTTGAGTCTGGTAGGCTGGCCTGTTTTTCGACTTCTGACCAGGAAAGGTGAGCCAGGGATTCGTCAGCTGCGTCCCTCATACGCCAATAATATTTGGCGAGTGCTCCTTGTCTAGCCGGAAGCTGGTTAGTGAGACCAAACTCCAAACGAATTTGAGCTTGAGAGATATGGCGTGGGATTGAAAAGAAATTTTTGAACAGCCTGGATTGGGCGAGATTTAACGCTACGGAGTCCCGGGATGACAGTAATTCAGAGCCGTATGTTAGTGATGGCAGAAATTTAGCGGCTGCAATCTTAAGAATGTGGCCGGTGGAATGTCCGCTTAGTTGCTTTTGAACAGTTTTAAAAGCAAATTGCAGCTGTTTGGCTTTGGATTTCCCCTGTTCCAAGTGCTGTTTAAACTTTAACTGGTAGTCCAGTAGGATTCCCAGGTATTTATATTGATCTACCTGGGTTAGTGGGGTTGAATTTATCTTCCAGACGAATTTTTGTTTTTTCTTTCGAGAGCCGCAGAAACATAGGATGTTTTTTTTTTTAAATTTATAGTCAGTTGTGCGTTCGAGAGGTACTGCGACAGTTTGGAGATCAAGCGTTGTAGACCGATGGGGGTTTTTGAGAGGAGCACAATGTCGTCTGCGTATTGTAGACTTATTATAGGTGAGTGAGCCAGTTTTGGTGGATCACCCTGAATGGTGCATAGGTCACTTTCTAGTTCCGCTGTGTAGATGTTAAAGACGCTGGGGGCCAGTACGCAGCCTTGTTTTAAGCCGTCGGTTGTATGGAATTTCCTTGTCAGGCGACGACCATCTCCTTTTTTCACTTGGACCCAGGTGTCTGAATAAAGCTCGATAATTGCTCCCAATAACTTTGACGGCACGCCCCAAGCTTTCATTTTGGCCCAAAGATTGGATCTGGGCACTTTATCAAAGGCCGCTTTTAAGTCCAGGAAACAAGTATACAGCGGGATGGAGTTGTAGATTGCTTTGTTTGCAAGGAGGGTTAACGCGGATAAGTTGGTCAGGGTACCCAGTCCTGGCCGAAAGCCTGTTTGTGTCCGGGGAATTATCCCTGTGCTGCTCACCCAGAATTCCAGTTCTACCAACAAGTTGGAAGCATAAATCTTGGCCTCCACATCTATTAAGGCTATTAGCCTATAGTTGTTAGGGTCTGAGCGGGACCTGGATTTATGGATTGGGTGAAGAATGCTGCCTCTCCATGATTCGGGGATGTTCCCGGTCTTTAGACTTTGACAGAATAAGGGTGATAATTGGCTGGCCCAGAACGTTGGTTCTTTCCTGAATAAGGCATTGGGAAGCCCGTTTGGTCCAGGCGCTCCATCTGCTCTCAGTTATTTTATGGTGTTTGAGACCTGCTTTAGTGAGAACAATTCCATGTCTCCTATATTCTTTGATGTTGATAAATTGCCAGTGAATTTTAAAAGTGGATTTGTACTCAGGCCAGACCGGGGAAGCTCTTCAGGACGCTCGGCATTATTATCCGTGAGTGACTTATGCGCGGAATTATATAATAACTCGATATGACTGCTCCAAAGCTGGTCCATCATGTCTGAGTAAAACTGGCGATGTTTGCCATTGAGCATAAAATTTATTTTTGTCCAAAAATCTTTTGAGTTCTGCAGTTTGCTTGCAGGGAGTATGGAGCACGCTAATTTTTCCCTGTGCAGTCGCTTGGCCCAATTGATCTCTCTTTTTAGTTCTTTTTTTAGAGATACAATTGTATTCAGTGTGGGTTGTGACAACTGGGGATCTTTTTTGCGTTCGGCCCTAAAAAATGAGTTTATTTGCCTTTTTAGTTGATGCAGTTTTGGTGTGTACCATTCCCCCCCTCTATTTCTTATGGGTTTGCGTCCTCTATTGTTAGATTAGTGTATCTTATTGATCTCCATTACGAAGTTTTTCCAAGTTTTTACTATGTCTCTCGATGTTTCAGATGATTGGAGCAATGCAGGGCATGACGCCATTAGGATGGAGTGATTTCCTTCGTTCCAGTTTAGCCGTTGTAGGTTAAAGATTTTTGTATTCAAAGGCAGGGCCTTCTCTGACTTTATAGGTTGGATAGTCAGGATGAGGGTCTGTGGGAAATGATTGCTTTCTCTGCGTTCCTGAATCTGGTAATCACTAATGTAATGGAATAGGTCGGGGTCAGCCAGGGTATAATCTAAGGTAGAACCTGAGTTCTTGGAGACCCTCGTTAGGGCGGCTGGTCTGTCCAGATGGCCTCTCCCATTTAGGGTGTACAGATGGAGAGCTTCCAGTTCTAAAGCGTATTTTCTGCCCAAAGCACTTTGTCTGCATTGATTGCCATGCCGTGGCTCGATGTGAATGGGGAGGGTTCCCTCCTGTCCACGAATTAGGTTCAGATTAAAATATCCCGTTATAATCATGTTTTCGCTTGGGTAGATTGATTTCAGTGACTTGATTGTGGTGACTAGTTGTTTTATCCTTTTCCCTTTATGTTTCCCACTGGGGTGCATGTAGAGGTTCACAATCAGGAGACCCAATTTGGGGGAAATTTCCACTTTAATACATTGCATCCATGGA
Organism: Lissotriton helveticus; assembly: GCF_964261635.1. Classification (NCBI taxonomy): domain Eukaryota; kingdom Metazoa; phylum Chordata; class Amphibia; order Caudata; family Salamandridae; genus Lissotriton; species Lissotriton helveticus. The sequence continues at coordinate 1,593,732,470 of NC_136067.1, read as the reverse complement.
GAGTCTAAGTTTAAGTAAGTCGGTGACCAGGTGAAATCTGTTGATGTGAAAATGGATAGGCCCCCTTTTGCCCTGCCGGAGCGTCCATCCTTCTGGAATAAACTCAATAAAATCGTCTTCCTCCAGCTTCGCGTTTAAACCATTGATGTTCCATGAACAGATCGTACAGCCCTGCGTTTGCCCCGTCGTTCGTCTGCTGTCAGTTCAAGCTGCATTCCTGTGGGATTGTGCCCGGGTAGCATGTTGGGGCCTTTCGGGCGTGTCTACCTCGTAATGAGCGAATGTGATTGTAAATTGCCTTAATCGCTGGAGGCGCTAGGGGGCGCACAGCGGAATGGCTGCCTGACATGCAGCTCCGCCGGGCGATCACACACAATGTGATCCATAGACGCTGAAAACCCACCATCCCACGTAACGCGACTACCAACATGAATGGGAAGGGATGGAGCACAACCTGACCCGGACCGCTGCGGTGCCCACTCCCGCCGTGCAGAAATATACCGAGTAAATCGCGGAGGAACGGGACTGCCTGACAAAATGGCCGCCGGTAAACGACATCACCTGTGTTTACAGTGCGGAGTTAGCGGCGGACTGCCAGAATAGCCCAGAAATCTACGGCCGGAGGTGAGCGCATACTGCCCGGTACAGCGTCGCTAATCTGTGCTGCTGCTATCCTCGGAAACACCGGCGGAGCTGAGCTTATCTCCGTCCGGGTGCCTGACAATATGGCGGTGCCGCTTGCAGAAATGGCGGGCTCTTCGACATGACGCCGGCGGGCTACTACTGAGCTTTCCGCGCTACCGGACCAGCGGATCACAGTGGAGAACTGGAGGGCGCCCTGACATGTGGCTTGTGAGTCTGGGGAAGGCACCACACCGACGTCCTGATCCCGCCCGAACCTACATCTTGGGAAGAGGTTTCCCACTGTACTGAGAGCCAGCAGGAAGTTTATTGGGCTGGGGGCGATGCAGGGCCCCCCACGAATGCGGCCGCGGCTATCCGGACGACGTTGGGCAGCTCCTGAACTGCCGCTGACCGCATAACGTACGCAACCCTCACATTCTGGCGTAAAATCAACTGGTGGTGACCATATCGGATGCGATTTTGACTCCATTTGCAGCTGCGAGCTCTCACTGCCGAGGAACCACGGCGACAACGGTCAGAGTGACGAGGGCGTCTGGACCCGCGCTGAGGAGGGTACAGTCACCAGCCACCGTCATGGGGAAGCCGGATAAGCAGCAGCAGAAACTGTCCTTCGACAACAGGAAAGCGATGAAACCTGCAGACGATATGGCGGAATCCGGGGGCTCTTCAGAATCGCCGCAAACCACTAACATGGAGAAGATACTTTTGGCCATTCAATCAAATTTGCAGGATATCAATGGCAAATTGGACAATTTGACGTGCAGGATGGATGGCATGGCGGCTCGTCAAGAAAAGCATGGAGAACGACTGGATGAGGCGGAAACTAGGATCTCGGCTGTAGAGGATGAGGCGCGAACGTCCACCACAAAATGCGCTGGAATGGAACGGATTCTGCAGGTGATAAGAGCGAAGGAGGAAGATTTGGAAGCGCGCTCACGGCGCAACAACGTGCGAATCGCAGGCCTGCCGGAATCGACCAACACAGGTCGTATGGAACACTACGTAGAGGGTTTGTGCAAGGATATCTTTGGGACGGAGGCCCTGTCGCAGATCTTCATTGTTGAAAGAGCACATCGGTCACTGGGCCCCAAACCACCGCCCGGTGCTACACCCAGGCCGATTGTGGCGCGCATCCTCAATTATCGAGACAGGGACACGATCCTCCGGCTTGCAAGGGAGAAGGGCGGAATCACCCACCAAGGCAACACTTTGGAGTTCTACCCTGACCACACGGTTGCTGTTCAGCAAGCACGTAAAGAATACACGACAGTGAAGGCTAAGCTGAGAGAGTTGAACATTGTGTATTCTATGATATATCCTGCCCGCCTTCGAGTAGTGTGGAAGGAACAGGCGATTGTACTGGCGACACCCAAAGCGGCCCTTGACTTTGTTAAGACAGCACAGCGGGAGGCGAGGTCGGCAACCCAAAACGATCAGAATGGAGACTCGGATTGATACGGCGAGAGGGGTGCATCAAGACACGGCTACGAGTACTTCTAATCGGATGGCCGCTGTGAACTACTACTGAACTGAGAGATGAGGCCCGCTACGAATCCACTAGAGGTGAGGTGTGGGCGCTTCCATTTGCCACTGGGAATTGGTCGGGTGGGGGGGGGGCGGGGTTGTCGAGGACTGGACTACGCTCCTGCACTGAACAATAACTGATACCCATGGCTGGACCTTATTGCCACGCATTCCCCTCTGGATAAATGGGTCAGCGAAGGTGGTGGTAAACCTTTGAACGCTGGGAAGCATTTCACGTTGCAGGGCATGGACAAATGAAAATGCATAGCCTCTGCAAGTTGCTGATTACCGTACTATATGTGGCCAGACAATGGCGATGTGGGGGGGGTGTTGTACTGTAGCGTTCTTAAGTCTCATCCCTTACATGGGCGTCTGTTCGTTGCAAAGAACGCCTACATTTCCTTAATGACTGCTCCACTGCCTGCGTCTGAGTGTGGGATGTGGGTGGGTCGGAGGGCCAATGGTTTAATGGACGCATACATTGCGACTATTTCGATTCTTACTAGTATCGCCCGCACCTGTACACCGGGTGTAGAGATGTGCCACTGGCGGTCCTCCATGAGGGTAATACCCGACACAAGTTTTGCTATGAGCACCAAGTTGTTGTTTAAATGGTTGAGGGGAATGTGCTCTGAAGGGATATGGCTTCGGCAGGTTGGGGATGCTGGAGTGGGCGGGATGAGGGGTGGGGGGGTGTTTGACTGTTTAAGAAGACCGAGAGTATCGCAAATGTACACATTGTTTGGATATACACTGAGAAGTGTGGTGAATGCAACTTACGACCAATTTGATGGATGGGGTCGGGCTCCGGGTATGTTCTTGGGGAGTGCAGGTATGAGTGGTATTGTATCACTTGAGGACCACAGGTTCTAGTAAAACAGGCAGAAACGGTTTGAACGTTCTTACTTGGAATGTACGGGGTCTCTCACGCCCTCAGAAAATCAGACAGGTATTTGCCAGCCTCACTAGATGGAATGTAGATATAGCATTCCTGCAAGAGTCCCATCTAGCGCCGAACACTCACGCTACATTGGGATCGAGGTGGGCAGGTTCATCCTACAGAGCCTCATACTCATCTTACTCAAGGGGGGTGATAATATTGATCAAGAAAGGGATCGACTTTGAGGAGAAGCACGTACTACAGGACCCCACTGGCAGATATGTTCTGGTGACGGGTACACTGAGGGGCCAACACATAACACTCCTTAATGTGTACGGACCGAATATTGACGCACCGGAATTCTACCGTGAAGTTTGGGGACACCTACAGACACATGCTTGCACGCACATATTATGCGGGGGAGACTGGAATGTGACACTACAGGACGGTCTGGACCGCTCTTTACAATCAGTAGAACAGCACAAACAGTCGAGACAAATGGTGGGTCACATGTTGGAGGACTTAGCGCTAGCGGATATCTGGAGACTGCACCACACGAACGACCCAGGCGCTACACACATCACCACATCTCACAATAGTTGGTCCAGACTGGACTATTGGTTGGGCTCTAAGGATGTTGCTCTGTGGGCAAGTAAGGTGCAGGTACTACCGCGCACATTGTCAGACCACAACCCGGTACTATTGCAGCTGGATATCCCACATTACACACCCCCCCCCTTTCAATGGCGATTCAACTCCCAGGCCCTCACAGACCCAATATATGTTAACGCAGTGACTACGGCAATCAAAGACTACTTCGCTAATAATGCGCAAACTACTGATGACCCATGTCTCCTATGGGAAGCCTTTAAGGCCACGTTGAGAGGCGTCTGCATCAGCACTACCATAGGTGTACTCAAGGACATCAGGGGCCAAATTCGCCGCTGCGAAAGTCAAATGAGAGATTTAGAACTGCAGTACGAAAAAACACAGGACGTATTGCTATTACCCAAGTTGCGCGACTTAAACACCGAACATACTGACTTCCTTGCGTCAGAACTCAAATACCTAGATCGCAAACATGTGGCCAGGGCTTTTGGCGAAGGGGGTAGACCAGGAAGAGTGCTCGCGCGTAAAATTTGTGAGGGGCGGGGACAATCGGCTATACTCCGCGTCAAATCGGGGGACGACATACTCCGTACGCAATCCACAGATATAGTGCAATGCTTTGTGGACTCCTACAGTGCATTGTACCAATCTCAACCCACAGCTACAACAGATGAAACGTACGACTATTTACATGATGTGGCAATTGGCTGGCTGTCGGATGCCCACAGGGAATATCTAGCTCGGCCAATCACAGTAGAGGAAGTCACTGAGGTGATCGCCTCGCTCCCCAATGGAAAGGCGCCAGGTCCCGACGGCTACACGTCAGAATTCTATAAAAAGTTTGTGGATATACTTGCCCCATACTTGGTGGATATGTATGGTACTTCCCTTGATAATGGATTACTCCCTCCCACGCTACGAGAGGCGATGATAATAGCACTCCTCAAACCTTCCAAAGATCCTGAAAACTGCGACTCCTACAGGCCCCTATCCCTCATAAACGTAGACTCGAAAGTACTCGCGAAACTACTAGCTGTTAGGTTAACCCCTCTGATGACTCGACTGGTACTGCCAGACCAGGCGGGATTTGTTCCCACTAGATCCACCTCACACAATACCAGATCCCTGTTTGCACTAGCACACTACCTGAAGCCCTCGGTTAGGGCGGTGGCCGTAATGCTCGACGCTGCAAAAGCGTTCGATTCCATTGAATGGCGCTATATGCTACTTGTCCTCAACAGGATGGGTTTCCCTAAACGGTTTGTCCAGTGGATCTCCTTATTGTATACTAAACCGAGTGCGAGGGTCCGAATCAATGGCTATGTTTCAGCTCCTTTCGATATTGGACGAGGAACGAGGCAGGGCTGCCCCCTGTCACCTCTGCTCTTCGCTTTGGCGTTAGAACCACTAGCGTGCATAGTGCGTCAAAATTACAAGGAATCGGCATTGCAATTTGTGTCCAGGCCGCTGCATATATCGCTATACGCAGACGATATGCTGCTGTATGTACGGGACCCGGTGGTACATCTGAACCCGCTACTTCGGGAGTATATCCGATTTGGGGGCCACTCGGGGTTAGCGATTAATTGGTCCAAGTCCTCACTCATTCCTCTCACTGACGCCACCGATTCTTTTGAAGTGGACTATCCACTAGAATGGCAACAAGACCCGATCCGCTACCTGGGGGTCATGTTCCACAGAGATCCTGACGAAGTCATGCGCGCGAATTATGGGGTGGCACTCTCCAGACTGGAAGACAGGGTCCATCGCTGGATCCACTTACCATTATCTATAGCTGATCGAATAGCGATCGTAAAAATGAACATTCTGCCCAAGTTATTATATCTCTTTAATAACATACCTATTACACCTCCGCAAGAGATCTTCCGCCGCATAAAGTCTTTGGTTCTAACACTGATATGGGCGGGTAAACAAGCTCGTATTGATCTACAGACACTAACACTCCCGATTGCACAGGGCGGATTCGGGGTGCCTGATTTTCTACTATATTACCTCTGTGCTCAGGCACAGTACGCAGCTTATTGGTACCATGAGGTCCCCTATGTCACTCACGTGGCCATTGAGGAGGGGGATGCCCATCCTGTCCCCCTATCTGCGATATTGTCGCACAAAAGACCGCCGCTTCACATGAAAGACATCAACACTGTAGACACAACAATCAAAGCGTGGCACAAACTAGGGCAATTGGCTCACAAAACCCCATTATATGCTCCGGACATGCCACTACGGAACCATCAGGCTTTGTCGGTCACTAACGAAAAAGTGGGGTTGGCTCTGCTGCACAGAGTTGGGATCGACAAAATGGGTGATGTGTTTCGAGAGGGCAAATTTTTGGACATTAACGACCTGACTTATATCCGAAACCAGACCCCCATGTTTAGATTCACATACTACAGACTGACGAGGGCATTACGGGAACACTACCCATCATTCCCAGCAGAGCCTGAAACCCTAGCACCTTTGCAAATGCTAATCACTACAAGAGACCTCTCTCACCTGGTGTCCCGACTGTACACTGCTGCACAATCCGAAATAGCGGGACACACACTCAAGGCTAAGGGAAGATGGGATGAGCTTTTAGATAATCCATTGACGGACACAGAATGGGGCAGCGCATGCGCACTAACGCAGATACTGACACCAAATGGAAATCTGCGGATTATTCATTTCAAGTACTTGCACCAAGCTTACTACACTCCTGTGAAAATGCGTAAATTTGGGCTGCAAGAGGAAGACAGATGTAAGCGTTGTAATAGGGAAGGAGCGGACTTTGTTCACCTGGCATGGAAGTGTGCGAAAGTGGCTGATTACTGGACGGAGGTTACTGCCGCACTCACGATCATGTTAGAGGATGAGGTGGAGTGTACTCCGCAGATTTGTCTACTAGGTATTATACCCCAATTCAGGGCGCTGAAAAGGAAATTTTGTGCTGTCGCCTTGCTGTTAGCCAAAAGGCAGGTGGCGCAATGTTGGCACAGCCGCAGGGTACCAAACACGAAAGTATGGCTGCATGACATGTCCATATGTCGGGATAAACTCCAAACATACGAGGAGGAATTACCAGCACAATCAAAACCCAAGGACATGTGGGGGTTTTTGACAGACTATCTGAATTCCTTGCAGGACACTGAGGAAGACTAGCGGCTACACTGGTTGTGATGGAATGGGTGCTGTCTGGTATGAGAGTTGGAGACGACTGTGGGCTACACTAGGGATACCAAGACACGATCTCACTCACTGTATAGGGTGTATATGAGGGTACAGTAAGGTCTTAAGTTGGGGAATGTTGTCTTTTACTGTTTATAACATGTAAAATGTAAGACTCAAATTGACAGCTTGCTATGAGACCTACGTAGAACATGTGTGGAAGATACACTGGAAATACAAACACTGTTCTTTCAGGACTAACATATGATGTATTGAACAAACAATGTGGAATGGCGGGCCGGCCTCCGGGTTGTAGGCTCATGCTGTGTCAATTGCATTATGTGAATAAAGGTCTTACAAAAAAAAAAAAGAAAAAAAAAAAAAAAAAATTGCCTTAATCGCTGCGTTTCCACTTCGATGCTGCTGCTTGAATCTGGCCCTTTGGTGTTTTTTAAAAGGCTTGTTTTAGGGTTTTGTTTCCGCAGCGGGCTGGGATATCGTGCGGGCTCCACCTTTTTTAATTCAATACCCCATGCGCCAAAAGCCTCCCTATGAGACAGGATTAGATCTGTGATGGTATGATTGGTCCACATTGTGATCGTCGAGTCGGAGCCTAGTTGGAGAGGGTTTGGTTTGAACTCTATTAATTCAAGGTCGCTCGATTTTAAGTGTTGCAGGCCTGGTAGCTCTTCTAGAAGTCTTTAAATGGCCCCTCTGTTCAGGATGTAATGGGACCCTCTTGAGCAATATTGTGGAGTGAACTCGATTTTGTTGCTTAGTGTGGACCGCTTTAGAATTTTTGGTCGTCTGCACTCTTCATTAAGTGGAGGGGCCATACCTGCCCGGTCCACCTCTAGCTCTGATATATGCAAGTTTGCCATCTGTGTGCTGTTTGTGAAATCTTGACCGTTTGCGACTGGAACTGATGGTGCATGGGATTCTCCGCCCAGTGTATCTCGTAAATTGTTTCCCTTGATCTTCGTGGCCTTGTCTAGGTTGGCTTGACTTTTGATGTCTGGGGCTTGACTGGGTGAGTTATTATCGCTCAATTCCTTCCTTTGATTGGAGTTTATATTTGTTCCTGGCTCTTGAATTGGTACATTACAGGCTGTTTTTTCCCCGCAGATTTAAAGATGCTGAACACTTTTACTGCGTTCTGATTTATCTTTGTGTGACCTGTTGCTCCTTTTGAAATTGAGAGTACCATTGTGGGTACATGAACAGTCGGCTTAGACCCTTGCTCTGACATTGTTCTAGTTTGCAGTGAGATGCTCGCTGGGTGCTGTTTGGCTTTGTTGATCTCAGAATTGTTGGTGGATTTTTCCGCTGAGGATTGTGGGACCCGACGGTTATCTGCTTTTGCATTTCTGGCTTTCCTTAGTCACTTCCGTTCTCTCTTTGTAAGCGTTGGAGCCTGTTTGATGTGATTAGGGATTGGCGCGGCATTGGGAGTCGGCCCCTGAGTTAGCTCGGCTACCTCTATGCGGTTAACGGGATTGTGTTCATCTAGGCTTGCTGGCGTCATCGTTTCCTTCGCTGGGGGAGAGTGTGGATGGTTTTGGAATTCCAGGCTGTCTCCGCCCGTGCTAACATTGGTCAGCCTGGTTAGCCTGCCAGGGCCCTCATTGGAATGCTGATTGCCAGTTGTTTCACTTGTTGTTGTGGGTGTTTCCATAGAAGAGTCTTTTGACGAATCCTTAACGGCCCCCAGTATCTGGGTCATCAGACTGGGTACTGTAGTCAGTTTGTCTATTATGTCAGAGCAGTGACAAGTGTAGAAAGTATGATCCTTATTTAATTGAACCTTGGTAATCATGTTGTTTAGGTCTTGTAGGTTTGCTTCAATCCCCTGGACGTGAAACGCCAGGAGGTTGAGTAGATCGACTTGGGTGTCCAATTTGTCCGCATCATAGGACATGGCGGCTCCAATGGTTTCCATTGTCTTTAATAGTTGCGGCCAAATGGAAACCGTTTGACTGTTCTCTGGGGATTCCCCCTGAGGGTGACTGTGGGTGGGAATGGGTGAGATAGCAGAGTAGACTAAGGGGTCTGATTGAGTGAGATGCTCACGCAGTATTTTTTTTTTTAAATCTCTTTATTAGCATCAGATTGGTCCGTGCAAGCATACATTTATACATGAAACTGCTTACAATGAAAACAGTAGTGATCATTATACAAAGTGAGTAAATGGAGGACTAGACCAATAACATTACAAGCATTGTAACACATTCTAAAGTCTTATTTTCACTTTTCCAAATCTGAAGGAAAATCGCACATGTGGAGAGGTGACGCAAAGAGATATAACCTTTTTCAAACACAACGAAAACGAATGAGCCTTCATGACAGAGAGAGCGGCAAACAACACATCCATTTACAAGCAGGATGGCGTTAGCATTGGCATAGGCAGACGAGGGCAGGTAAAACGACAAATAAAGACCAGGGTGAAGCGACCACTCCAACCGGGGCAAGGCGTACAGGGAAACGGAGGAGGGAAACTGCTCGGCCCCATCCAGCAAACACTCTAAAATCAGCAGCCCACGCATACCCCTTTCCAAAAGTGTGTATATGCTAAGCCTGGTAGAACGCACTAGGCAGCGCACGCCAGTTGAACCAGAACCGCCTAGCCCACCCCTTCTGGGACAATAGAGCTTGCAGCTGGGGAGCGTGTATCCCGTGTAATCCTGCTAATATACTGTCGATATGGGCCCCAGATGTCGATCGGGCGGGAAGCTGTTGGGATCTGCGTGGAGTATTCCACACTGTTGGTATTGCATTGGGCAAGGCTGCGCATCCAAGTCTTGGAATCAGGGATTCGCCTGGACCCCCAAAGTAAAGCAATTTCCCTTTTCGCCAGCAAGAAACCTATGGCAGCAAGCTTACGCGTGGTCCGGGGGAACTCAGCGACATAGCCAAGCAGTGCAATCTCCAGCTTGTGTTGCAGTTCGCATTCTAAAATGTCGCCCAAGATGTGGTGTACCTGTAGCCAGTAGGTGTGTAGTTTCGGACAGGTCCATGTGAGATGTGCAAAATCGGCATCTGGAGCCTTGCATTTAGGGCAGTGATGAGGTCTGGCCGGGTCGATTCTGTGGGCCAGCGCCGGCGTGAAGTATAGGCGCCTCAAAAATTTAAAATGTATTAGCTTATGCCTACTGTTGACAGATACCTCTTTAGTGGAGCGGCAACAGGCAGCCCATTGGGCGTCCGTGATGGGGCCACCCAGATCAATTTCCCATGCCGCACGAACTTTTGCATCCGCAGCAGGAAGGGCAGCCACACAGAGTCCATATAACCTGGAGACCATGTGGGCTCCCGTTTGTGACTGGAGTAGGAAAGTCAGCGCTGCCATGTCATCCGGCGGAAGTGGGAACGAGGGAAACTGTGCTCTAAGCATGGACCTCAGCCTGGTCAGGACAAAGGAGTCCATAAACGTCCGGTCCGTAAATCGTGGATCCTCGGATACCGAAAAAACATGTCCGTCTGGGAACAGATCCCCTATCGTGGCGAGCTGGTATTTGGACAACGTTCTGCGGACCACCGCCTCCGCGGTGATGGGGAGCCAGTGTGGGTTAGGCAATGGAAGAGCCGGGGAGTACAGTACGTCCAACTGGAGCAGTCTACGCATCTGCACCCAGGCCCACGAGGTAGTGGACACAGTTTGTATGTCAAGTGGGTCTCGGGGTAAGCCTTTGGGCAATATCGAATTGACGGCAAGTGGTAGTACCAAGTCTGCTTCAGGTCTCAAATATGGGATCCGAGCGTCCGGATGGAACCAAGGATGCGCATAGGCGCATTGCGCGGCTAGGTAATAAATATAAAAGTCTGGCACTCCAAAGCCTCCCCGTTCATAAGGCAGCGTTAGGATGCGCCAAGAAACTCGAGGGTTCCTGTCCCCCCACACTAAACGCAACAACAATGAGCGTAGTTGGGTGAAAAAGATTTGAGTGAGCGGAATCGGTATGTTATTAAATAAATACAAAAAACGGGGAAGTATAAGCATTTTAATTATGGCGATACGGCCGGCCATCGAGAGAGGGAGGCGAATCCAACGCGTAATATTATCCTCCAGAAAGTCTAACGCCTGGCCGTAATTAAGACGGATCATGGATACCGTATCTAGATGAATGTGGATACCCAGATATTTCACCGAATCAGTATTCCACTCAAGTCCCAGCGGGCAGTGGAGGGGGTGAGCGGAAAAATGTCAGATTTGTGCCAATTAATACGAAGGCCGGAGTATTTCCCAAAGCGTTCCACCTCAAGCAGCAAGGGCGACAGGTTGGTCTCCGGATATCTGACATATAGAATGGTATCATCTGCGTAGAGGGAGATGAGTAATGGACCCGTCCGAAACTGGAGTCCGCGGTGCAAGTGGCGCTCCTGAAAGTGTCGCACCAAGGGGTCCATGGCCAGAATATACAGTAGGGGGGACAGGGGGCACAGGGGGCATCCCTGTCTGGTTCCCCGGGAAAGTGGAAAGCTATCAGAGAGCGTGCCATTAAGGCGCAGTCGTGCTCTGGGGGCAGTATAAAGCAGCTCGACCGTGGAGACAAACAATGATGGCATGCCCATCCGTTCATGACGGACAGAAAAAACGACCATTCTAAGGAGTCAAATGCCTTCTCGGCGTCTAAAAACACCGCAGCCGCCGGTGTATCCGGGTCAACCCTGTGAAGTACAGAAAACAGCGTCCGCAGATTAAAGGAGGTGGATCTATGGGGGACGAATCCAGACTGGGCTGGTGAAATAATAGATTCCATAAGTAAAGACAGTCGAGTTGCAAGGAGTTTCGCCAAAATCTTATAGTCAAGATTGAGTAGGGAAAGGGGCCTGTAGGATCCACACCTAGTGGGGTCCCGACCCGGTTTAGGAAGTAAAATGATAACTGCCTCTCGCAGCGTGGGCGGCAGAACCCCCGTCTCGAGCGCCTCCGCATACATCTCGATCAGGCGGGGCACCAGTTCCACCTTGTACTCCTTATAAAAGTCAGCCGAAAAGCCATCCAGACCCGGCGCCGAGGAGCCCTTTAACGCATCAATGGCTTCCACAACGCAGTCCTGGTCGATAGGCATCGCCAGAAATTCCTGCATATGTTTCTCTAGGAACACCATAGAGATTTCGTTGATATAGGGGCCAGGGTCGCGACAGTCAGTCGTCAGATGTGAGGTGTACAATTCCTTGTAGTAGGATAGGAAGGCATCGCAAATGGCGGGGGTGGTCTGATGACGAACACCTAGATCATCTACCATGTCAGAGATGTATGAAGCCTGGCGGGGGGGACGGAGCAAGTGGGCCAAGAGCTTGCCCGGTCTGTCACCTTCACCATATTGTCTAGCTGAGTGTTGTGTGCAGAGATATGTCAGTTCCCTATCAGCAGTGTCTCTGAACTCTTGCAGTAGCTCTAGTCTTTGCGCCTCTACTCTACCGTCTGTGTCAGTGAGCGTGGCCACGTCCAGTGCGGCAATATCCGTCTCAATACGGGTCAGGGAGGCACGGATCTCGCGCAAAGCCCCTACATGTTTGTTGATGCAAACCCCTCTAATAGTGGCCTTGAATCCCTCCCACAATGTAGCCCAAGTGTCCACCGAGCCCTCGTTAAATTCAAAATACTCCTCTATGGCAGTACGAATGTCTTCTTTGAAGACCGGATCAGATAACGCCTTGCCAGGAAAGCGCCATTGTCTCTCATACCCTCCCAACCTGGGGATCAGCAGGGTCAATACAATGGGAGAGTGATCAGACAGCGTGCGAGGGAGCGTCGAATGGTCTCTCACCCAACCGGCCACCCCTGGGGAAAGGACCCAATAGTCTATTCTGGTGCTAGTGTTGTGATATCCCGAGTGATGGGTGTAGGTGGGTGTGCTGGAGTGCAAACGGGCCTCAATGTCAATCAGTGGGTAGTGCGCGCACATATCCGCCAGCACAGCGCGTGAGCGGGGCTTACAGTCTGGGGAAGAGGAGGTGCTGTCCCTGGTAGGGTTCATCAGCAGGTTAAAGTCGCCCCCCAGTACCATCATATCAGTGTCTAATCGCAGCAAAACATCCTGGAGACCCTGAAAGAAGGCAGGGGAGTCTGAATTGGGGCCATATATTCCAACAAAGGTGATCTTGAAGCCCAAAAGTATCCCTGTAACTACAACATACCTGCCATCTACATCAAAGAGACTGTCTGAGTGCACAAATGGGACGCGTCTATGTATCAATATCGCCACCCCCCTTGCATATCTGCTATAGCTAGAAAAAAATCTGTGTGTGCCCCAGCCTTTTGCAAAGGAGGAAGAGTCAGCCCCCGCCAGGTGTGTCTCCTGCAGAAATAATACATCCACCCGTGTCGTGCTGCGTAATTTAGAACTTGCCGTCTCTTCCTCGTGTCATTTAAACCCCGGACATTCCAGGACATGAAGGTAAGTCTGGAAGGACCAGACTGCTGCCCTATCTTAGCCGTTCAAACCCGATGGAATCATAGCAAAACATGTGTGTGCAAAACCGCCGCCTCCCTCCCACAAAACAGGCATCATCCAAAGAGAAAAACAGTGCGTGTGTACAAATAACAGAACCAAAGCGTAAACCAACCCACCCCAACCACCCATCACCCAGCCACTCCTTAAGCCCTAGGAGGCTTTTCCCACCCTCACGAGAATAACCAAGAGCAACAAACAATAACAGTTGTCCAACAATGTACCTGTAAAATAAAGACAACATAAGAGAAAAGTACAGTACGGCTCGTGCCATGGGGGTAGGCGACGCTCCGCCATGCGAGAACCACAATCGGGGCAACATTCAATTCTCAGCAATTACGTAAAGCACTGCAAAAAAATAACAGCATTGTCAGATGCATAATACTGAGGTAAATAGCCTGTCATGAAAAAGATGGGGCGGAGACAAGTCAACCCTGTCCGGTTTCAGTAAACAGGTCAGCACTAGCCTGCGAGTCAGTGTGTGGCGGAGATCGTTGTGCATCACCTGAGTTTCGAGGCGACCCTCTGTTTTTGTAGGCTCGACAAAATTCCTGTGCCTCCGCAGGGGAATCAAAAATGCGAAACCTGCCGTCCACGTCTACTCTGAGCCTGGTGGGATACAGCATCCCATAGCGTAACCCCAGTTTGCGCAAAGCAGCCTTGACACCAGTGTACTTGCGGCGCGCATCTTGGACCATGATTGTGAAGTCCGGGTAGAAAGAGAGCACGTCCCCTTGCCACCTAACTTCTCCCGCCTCTATGGCAGCTTTCAGCGCCGCGTCTCTATCCCTGAAGTTCATGAGTCTGGCTATAATGGGTCGGGGCGGCAGGCCCGGGTTAGGCCGGAGCCCCAGCGATCTGTGTGCGCGCTCCACCACGAAGCCAGTTGTAAACGTGTCTCGGCCAAAAAGTTCGATCAGCAGGTGTTCCACAAAAGTGTCAAAGCGTCCGGTTGCTGTCGTCTCCGCCACACCAATTATTCGGATATTATTGCGCCTACTGCGCGCTTCTAAATCCTCGTTCTTGATTGCGACGTCTTTAAGGATCTTTTCCACACGTTCCAACCTCTTCAGCGTCGATGCAGCTCCATCCTCGATGTCGGAGACTCTGGATTCCGCCAGGTCCAGGCGCCTATCGTGCAGCTGAATCGTCGCGCCCATGTCCGCCATTTTCTTTTCGAGGGTATCGAAGCGAGAATCCAAGGCCTTGAATCCAGCCCGCATCTCACCCATCATCTCAGCGACCATACCAGCGGTGTCCTTCTCCGCCGCCTGGCCCCCGGTGTCCGCCTCAGCTGCAGGCGAAGCCGCAGATGCACGGGGGGGCGCCGAACTGAAGGTAAGTCTCTTCTGGGTAACATCTTTCTTAACCATGTTGGAAGTGATGGCGGGCAAAGCACCAGTGTCACAGGACCCAACGACAACTGCGACCAGCCAGAAAGTCGAGCACAGCGTCAGGGCACCCGACAGCAGGGCGTTCAGGTCGGGAACAGAGGATCAGGGGTTCCCGATAGTTCCCCGCACTAGGGCTGAGTCGCACCGCAGGAGCCTCAGAGACGCCAAGGCAGAGGAACGTAGGTCGACGGGGAATTAACCCGACTGGAGCAAAGCGTCAGAGGCCCTGCGTAGGAGGTAGGGCCAGAAGATGGCCGCGGCGATCCCTGAGCAGCAGCCGGCAGGTCCAGAGCCCCGCCGGGACAGGTAGCAAATGATGGCGTAGTGTGGGGACCAGGTGTGCAGGTCCTCGAGGCATCAGCAGCACAAATGGGCGAAGGTACGCAGGTCATGCAGCCAGCGCCGGTCTTGTGAATTTGCACAGGCGTTCGAAACTCATGGCCAGCCTCATTAGCAGGAGATCAGGAGAGTGTGCAATTTCTGGGTCTGCAGGGGGACAGACGCGGGTCTGGGGTGCACGTTACCGGTGGGGGCAAAGGTGACGGGCCCCCACCGTGTGCAGCGAAGCGTGGCCGACCGTAGCGCGCCTAGCAGCCCGCCGGCCGCACCCCCGCCAATCACCCCCCAACCTCGGAGCCCGCCGCCCGCACCCCCCGCCTGCCGCTGCACTTCCCGGGTAGTCCCCGAAAATCGAGGCCCCGGCTCCCAATGCCGGACCAGGCCGCAAGTGCCGGTCGCAGACCGAGGGGCCGCGCCTCCAACAACGGACACCACCGGGGCCGAGCAGCGGACCCGAGAGAGCACAACGGCGACCCCAAGGCCGAAGGGGACAACGAGGAGGCAATCAAGCAGACTCACCAGGCGCTCCGGCGCTGCAACGTAACGGCCCGCGAGGCACAGGCGGCCTCAGCACCCCTCAGCTGTTCCGCCCGTCTACTCCGTCCCCCTTCCTCCAGACTAGGCAGGCTGCATCAGGTGGCGTTAGGGGTCAGTTGTAGGCATATTTCGACCCCCTCGCAGTGCCGGATCTCATGCGAACGGCCCCGTTCCTCTCTCGCCCGGCGGAGCTCTACATTCAGGCGGCCATTTCGTTCGCCTGCGTAGCCACGCCCCCGATGCTCACGCAGTTGGTCGCTCCCTGGCCTTTTGTCGGTGCTCTCTTCCTTCCCAGAACATTGATGGTGTTGAGCTAATAACTCGCATGTGCTTCGTTCGAGTTTTGCAGTCTCAATTGCTGTTAAATTTAGTTCCTGTAGCTTTGGTGTCTGACTATCTTTTATAGCATCGGTATCTTTAGTAGCTCGTCCGGTGGAAAAAGGGTGGTGATTTTTTTTCAAACCCGTGTTAGTAGAGGTGAGAATGCGATGAGTGACTGTATGAATCCATATTTTGAAACCACCACTAAAATGTAACGGAGGAATTAGAAAGCCTTCCCTTTTGATATAATGTAAAATTATTATTTATGATGTATGGTAGAGAGGAAATGTGGTTATAAAGGGTAGACTTATCAAACAGAGAAAGGATGGTAAAATGTTGTCTTAAAGTTCATATATTTAAAAATTATGAAGAATAAAATAAACAGCATGCGGTCTATTGAGAAAAGTCTCTTTAGCATGACACTTTGGTTGACATCTATCTCTCTATATATACAGAAGGATATTCTTAACTTTGGAAATGATGACCCCAAGATTTGTCCTGTCCTGAAGAAGGTGTAATGATATCCATGTTTTTGACACCGAAACGCGTCGACGCACTGGTTTGAGAAACAGAATCCAAGTATAGCCCAGGGAACAACAGATATCGATAAATTATTGGTACTGTAGCCCGTATAAATGAATATAGAAAGGCTGTTTTGGATCAAGTGAAAGGGTAGCAAAAATATTTCAAGCTACAGAAAGAAGGGGGTTTGTTTTTTGATGAATAGACACATTGTGATTAGGTGTTGATTATTTTTCTGTCGAAGTTTTAAAAATGTCCTTGATTAATTGATGTATTGTGTTTTTGAAATGAATAGATTCCTTCTCAGTTTTTAATTTAATCTGTATGTACCGGATGAGATACTGTGAATAGTCGTATTGAAGGTTATGCACTGTAAAATCTCGATAATGTTTTAATCATGTATGCTTTCAGGAAGTTTTTCTGAATTTTAATGTGCTTGTGGAGGAGTACGTTCACTTCTATATTTTATGAACAAATAAAGAAGATTGTAAACGTTACACTTTTAGTGTGGGAATTCAAGATTTTTTATCTATAATAAGGTTATGCAGATGTATGTGATAAACAATACACAAGAGAGCGAGTAAAAAAAGTAGTATTTCCAGGGATCCCCCTTTGACTTTGTGTTCCAGTACAGCTGCCTAATGCCATTGTCAACACCAAGCCTACCTCTCATTTCTCAGTCGTTCTCCTCCAATATGCTCACAGAGATTAGCTATTCTGCTTTGCCTAGATTGCCTAGAAGTAGAGAAGGTTTTGACATTTCTAAAACAAGGGAATTGATCTAAAGGATTTGAGTCGCTTCCATGCAGCATTAGGCAGTTACAAACGTGGAAACCCAACTTACACTCTTTATAGAAGAAATTCAACCGCAAGTTCGGCTCCAATCATGCATCAGATTGGGGTGCAGATAGGACAGCGACATTTAAAATAACCTGCGATATTCTTTGCAGACTAAAAAATGTGGCGGCTCATCCAGGACCTGTCAGCGACCTTCACCACGGTGAACCATTTCACTCTTCCAAAAATCCCGAAGAAGAGAATGGGACTTAATGACTTAATAACTATTGGTTCTAGTCATAACTGGTCAGTGCAGTTGAATGACATATCAACAAAATCAATATGAAAATAAGAAAAACAGACTTCAACAACAAAAAATATATTTGGCAAAAATATCTAAAATTCATCAAAAAACAGGAACAAAAAAATACAAAATATCATTATAACATTAACACTAATGAAACAAAACAATAACCACAAAAGCAAAAATAGAGAGAGACAGAAAACTGACACAATGTAAATACCAATATTAGAAATAACACACACACACACACACATATATATATATAATAGATAAATAGATATATAAATATATATATACTATACGCTGCATTTAAAATGAAAATACTAATTTGTGAAAAAATCAAACTAATCTCCAAACAATCCAGCAAATTGAACTTAAAAAGAGTCAGCAAATAGAAACACTTTCCAAATTTAAAAACACTATAAAATGGAGACAAAATATAACAAATGCATCCCAAAAAACAACTACACCATGACAGGGCTCTGCTAGATTGACACTCAACATACTGTAGTAAAGCCAGGGCCTTGCTTGCACTCATTGCTATGTTAGCATAAGCTAATTAGAAGTTAAACGCCATTTAGCCACTTTGCAGCTTTTGCACACAACACTACATGTAACTGTTGTTGTAAGTTAGAATGCTAAATTTTTCCACGCATGAGAACGGCTTGTTTTTAACATCCCTAGACTTACATCGCAACCTCAGTCTGTACACTGAGTGCAGAAGCCTTCAAGTTCACCATAACAATGTCTGCTGTTATTCAGGTTGATCGGCCCCCTCTCTAGACATAACGCCAACACAGCTGCAGCTAACTGAAATTCTAGCGTCTTTAATATTGCACTGCATGCATGATTTGGGCACTTGGAGAAAATCCTTTTCCAGAGAGAGAGAGCTTTGCTGATCCTGATGTGATTCACTTCTGCTGATCTTGGAGGTATGGGGTTCCCCATTCAAGCCTAAGAGACCTTCTATTATTACTATAAAACCTAGTTCCTAGCAGGGGAGGGTGGTTCACAAGGCACTATAGGACCTGTTTCCACTATCATTATAATATGATTTCTCCTGTTGTGTTTTATGGAATTGTAACAATGCCGATCGTATTATTTTTAATCATATGCCTGCTTATGTTAGCAAAAATAATGCATCTTAGAGCACGTCGTTAAAATAAACATTTTACACTCTTCTGTGTCTCTAATTACTCACGTTCTGGACTGGTATCAGAATAAAATGAAAGAGTGTTCTTGATTCCCACTATTCCTGAGAGTATCCTAAGTCACATGTTCTGGGTTGTCTAATCATTGGTAGCTTCCCTATAGGATGGAGAGCTAATGAGACACTGATGCTAGTCGGTTAGGGGTTCCGGGTACTGAGGGGAGTTTTTTGGTACACCACATTTCGCTGAGCCTTAAAATAGTGGAATGCGCTACATCTCTTGGATTCTTCCTGGACAAGTGTATTAATAAAGTCTCAAATTTACTAATTGGGCAAAGGAGCACCATTTCGCCTAAGACAAATTCATTGAAACAGAGATTTAAGTACTAATTTCATACAAGTTTTCCAATCCCTAGTGCTTTTGAGTTAACAATATTATATCTCCCTTTTCACTGTAATTCTCAAGCTTCACCATACCCCTTAAAGTTGCCATATATGCAGCAGCCAGGTTGACATTAAGCTTAAGACATTTCAGCCACATTTCATCCATTCTGATCTCACAGAAGTGCCTCCCCATGAAAGCAAGGAATATCTAAAAACTCAGGATGTCTATGCAACATTTAGTCCCTTTAGCTCAATGTCCATGATATATTGAGCTTGATTCTTTTGGTGAATAGCATATGAGCTAAACTTCCTCTGAGCAAAAAGTAATCAGTTATTAAAAGCATATTATGAACAACTGAATGAAAGTTCTAATCTCTAAATTGAAAAGAAGAGCAGTCAGGTATATCGAATATCGCAGTATGTTGTATGCCTTCCATTGCCCTTGTGCATATATCCTCTAAGGCTCTGCTGACCTGACACCTGTCCAGCTTAATATCTTATGCAGGCTTCAGATTTTACATCAAACAAATATTCACAAATATTTATCCCTTTCCATCTTGTATTTGTTGGGAAAGGCTGTTTACAATTAACCACCATCTGATATTTGGAAAGTAAGCAATCACCAACAAATATTGACTTCAGGCTAGAGGTTTGTTTTCACATTATGTCCGTTGCAGAGTGGGTGACAACATTAAGTTAAAATGATATATACAGCATTAGAATACATTACTTTCTCGGATACTGTGATTCACATATTGAGGTTATCGTTAGCACTACTGAACATTTTTCATCTATCAATAATCACCCATTCTAGATGTCATAGCTATTTCAGCTACAAAGTATAATAGATCACTTCTTTGGTTATTCTATTGAAACTACCCACCTAAACTATTCTTTCCATTCAGGCCTCTTACTTACTCTTGTTGTCCTTCATTGACAACTGTAAAACCAAAGCAATAGAGGTCATCCTCAGTATTTTGCATTCAGGCCAGGAGCAGCCGACACAATAAAGAGGTGGTAGGGCGGGTGGAGGACGTGCGGGGGAGCATGGGAGGTGGAGCATGCAGGGGTTAATAATAAAAATAAATCCACTTACCTGGAGCTGCTGGCTACCTCCTGTGTCACGCCTCGGTCTTCATGGTCCAAGCAGGCACTGGGACAGCATTAGGCTCCCTGTGCAATACCGTGCTGCTTTCATGCTATGAGAGCTGCAGGGATTGGCGTGAAGTGGTCTGAAAAGAGGCTCCACTTAGGCCAGGGAGTCTGTGCTGTTTCTCCAGCCCGTCTGATAAGTGCGCATGTGTGTTTGGCCCGCCTGAGACTGCCGGACAAACACACATGCACACTTAAAGTGCACCTAGCCCTCCTCCTCCCCCTCTCCTATGCCCCAGCCCTACCCCTTTCGGCAGAGACTGTCAGACAGCCATCAAATGAAAAATAAAACTATTATTTGTAATCGTTTTATTTTTCACCTGCTGACTCTGAGCCAGTGGAGCGATGCTCCTCCGCCATTGCGGAGGAGCCCTCCCTGATTCAGGTACGTTTAGCTACTATAGCCTTATTGCACACTGTAGCCGGGCTATACCTGCTATTAAAGACCCGCACTAGCATTAAAAGCACTGAGCCATCGCTTCGAAGCCTTTGTTTCAGAGCTGTTGCTGTTATTGGTCAACAGTTAACAGGCGCACGAAGGGCCACGGCTGTTAGTTGTTAAGCATTCACAACAATAGCTGTGAAAGGATGCAAAACTCCGCCCCTCGTTCTCTTTGGGCTCGGCTAAACTAATTTTCAATGTTCAGCCATGCCAGAGAGACCCAGGAGCTGAGAAGCATTCCCCCCTCCCTCCTTCCGAGGCTTAAGAGACACTTTGAGCTATGGAAGGAGGGAGAGAGGAAGGTGCCTGTGTGCCTTTTTGCACAGGCTCTGACTTTTGCCTGCTGCCCAGTCCATATATTTTGCAGAGGCAGGGGAAAAAGAGAGGCGGAAGCTGTGGGTTAGGACATCGTAATGTTGAGAGCAGTGGGCCTATACAAGTTCATAAAGGCTGCTTCGGCTCAGTTGTCTTTCATGAAGTCCAGGCAAAATGTCCATTGCACTGGCATAATCTCATATAACTTCAATCATTTTTTGTTGCACTTGTTATGCGAAATTGCAGAAATTATACTGTTACACCATGTAGCATAATTACGTACCGTTCGTGGCAAATATTATGCATTACTGCACAGTAACAACGCATACAACCCTAACACAAGCAGCTGCTATTTTCAGCGCTAGTGTTTTGTTTTTTTACTCAAAATGTGTGCTCGCCTCCAAAATGGCTTTAATTGCCGGTTTTGCATGTTGCATAATTGTGCACATTTTAATGTAATTTTTCTGAATTTTCCCGTAATTACTTATAAACAAATCACACAAATTTCACATATCCTTACTAATCAAGTGATATCTTTTTTCATCTTCTTTCTCCTAAATTCTGCTCTATGATATTCTATAGCTTATGTTTTTTGTTTTATCTGTCTCTTTCTGCAATGTCTAGAATGAATTAATATCGAAATATGAAAAGGTTGAGTGATAATCATGAATTCGAAGTTACCTGAACTTCTCATACCACTCTGTCTCATCTTTAACTGTCCATTTCACAAAATCATGCTCTTAGCATTTCTCTTTGCCTCCATTTCCTTCTGTAGTCACGTTAATCACTGTTCGTGATTATTAGTTATCTTACAAATGCAAGAGAATTTTATATTAAAGTGATCATACGAGAACTAGAAATGAGAACATGGCCATCTATACCTTCAATAGCTTGATGAAACTGTATTGTAACTTCAACAAGTATCATTATTTAAGACCAACGAATAATGTTTACTGTCCTATGCTTGCCAGTGTCTGTTTTAAGGGCAATCTCTTTTCTTCTCCATCATTTATTAAGCTGTGCGTAATGACACAACAGAAATCATAGTGATTGCCACCTGAGACTACTCTCCCATTTCCTTTACCTCAAGGAATAGGAGAACCTCCAAATTAAATGTAAAAAATAATTCAGTCTTGGGGTCTGCATTGACCTAAAGTTATCCTTTTCACAGAAATGTTTGGCCATCATGAACTGCACACACTTTGAAATTAGGATATTTTAGTGGGTTCTTCCACTCCTCCAGACAAAGCCCAATATTAAATGTGTACTGGGGTACCTCAGAAAGACATCCATAAACTTCAAAGGATTCAAAATCTCAGTAACCACAGCACCAATCAAAACATCCAATACAGCGTTGGAAAGGGCAGTTGCAGCAGAAGGACATAGGCAATGCAGACGGCCACCATATTTTATTTTTTATTTGTTTGCAGTTTTATATAGCGCGAACTTGAACCGAACTGAATCAGGTATCAGAGCGCTTTACATAGCACCAGTTACGTTACATGAGGACACACATTCATTTTTTTAGGCACGGGGAGATTAAGTGATTTGCCCATAATCACAGGATGGTTGGTGTCTTTACCAAGACTCGAACCCAGATCCCCAGGTCCGAGGTTGAGTGCCTTTCCCGTTAGGCCAACTCCTCTATACATTTAAAAGTTAAAAGAACCGTGCAAGCAAAGTAGTCCCTTGTGGGCGTGTCTGCGTTGTGCTGTGGGCGTGGACTGGGGGTGTGACTAACGCTGGGGGCGTGTGGTACGGCCATCACATCGTGGGCTGTGGGCGTGTGCTGGGGGCTTGACAAACGCTGGGGGCGTGTGTACGCCCTTCATGCCATGTGAGTCGTACATAGAAGCGCCAATTACGTTGCTGCGCAGCATCAAGGGGCACGCTGGGGGCATGACACGCTGGGGGTGTGAGAAACGCTGGGGGCGTGTGTCCGGCCTTCATGCCATGTGAACGCAATTGCGCCGCATCAAGGGGCACGCTGGGGGCGTGAGAAATGCTGGGGGCGTGTGCTACGTTCCTCTCTTCATGCCATGTGGGTCGTACATAAATCAGAAGATCGTCTGCTGTGGCCGTGTGCTGGGGGCGTGACAAACACGTTCACCTGGAGGCCTGGTAAGTAACGTTACTGCAGCCTCTCCTGCGCACTGTTACTGAACTCTCTCATTCAACGAAATTACACGTGCCTGCTGCCATCAACCAGGGCTCTAGCCCGGCTCAGGCGGCGGATCAGTACACTAATTACACGCGCCTGATAACATCAACCAGGGCTGCAGCTGGGCCTCAAGCGGGGGAACACGCGCCTTCTAACATCAAACAGGCCTGCATCTGGGCCTCAAGCGGGGGAACACGCAAATGAGCGTGTCTGCAGGGACAATTACTTCAGCCTCTCCTACTCGCTGTCACTCAACTCTCTCATTAAACGGATTTACCCGCGGCTGATAACTCTCTCATTCAACGATATTACACGCGCCTGCTAACATCAACCAGGGCTGTAGCCAGGCTCAGGCGGCAGATCACTACACCAATTACACGCGCCTGCTAACATCAACCAGGGCTGCAGCTGGGCCTTCTCCGTCCCTATACTAATGAAACAAAAAATGTTGTCTACCACAAGATTTTAAAATAAATTGCCCTTGCCAAATACACACATTACACACATTCTATTTCATACCCGGACAACGTCGGGACGGGCTGCTAGTAGCGTATAAAAACAAAGAAGGATGATCAAGATGGATGATTTACTGCAACAAGCCTCCTAAGCAATAGTAAGACACCTCATCTTCACTTTAGTTCAAGCATGTAGTATATTTATTAGGATTCTCAGGCTTCAAGAAGTTGATAAAATATTACATGAAACTTGGTACAAAACTATTAAACAGGTATATTGCTACCAGTGTACTGAGCAGATCCGTGTTACTACTGCTGCTGGTGACTACACACAAACTTTAGACTTCTGAAACCCCCTCTAATGGACATATTGCCTTCTTATTTTTCTATTTAAGTTTTACAATTACATTAATGTTGTAAAATAAAAGGTTGAAACATCAATGTTACTCGAAATGCAGCTTTAAAATCCATATAATGGTCAGTCAGTTCTTTAACCATATGTAATGCTTTTATCATCTGCTTGTGGGCAGTCTTTTAATTTGCAAACGTCTTATACCACTTTACTTCATTACATGTATTTGAAATAGATCCTTTGGAGGGTAACTGGTGTATTAATGTACAACTGTTGCTTGCTTAGGTTTTACCTAAAGCACAATTTTGAGGAGGGTTGGCTAAAGCAACATTATCAGTAATTACATTATATGTACATTAATTATAATAACATTCTAATTACTTGCATTTATTATGTTGATACATTTTTTATAGACTCCAAGGGGTCGATTCCGATCTTGTTTGGAAAGCATACCGACCGACTCGGTTCCAGAATGCTTTCCATACGACTTGGATGGGGGGGTCCGACCGAACGAGCACGATGCATCTGTATGCATCCGTATATGATTCGGTCGGACTCCCATTGACTTCAATGGGAGCTTGTATTCCGAAAGTAAACACAGGCTCCCATTGAAGAAAGGGGTGGCTGGGTAAAATTGTGCACCCTGTGGTGCCTGCCACACTGTGCATTGTTGTGAAGAGGGGACCCATGGGTACCCCCACGGGCCCGATTCGGAGGACCCCGAGTGTAGGGGTCCTGCTACGGGCACCTAAAGACGGATTCCGGCAGCCTTTTCATTCCGGGCAAACCAAATCAGAAAGGCTGGCCAAACCGGTCATTGTACTCGCTCGCTTGGAAACCGAGTCGATGGAGCTGTACGAATTGGCTCCGGAAAGACTCATCCCGTCTGAATGCCTTCTGGAACTGATTCAGTCAGCCCGGATGGTTTCCAGGCATCGTACTTGGTCATCCGAAACTGGGAACGAGTCGGTCGGAAACAAGGGCTCCGAATCAGTTTCGGCAAAGCTGAATCCAATTCGGAGCCCTTACGACCGAGATTAGAATTGACCCCTAAAGAGGGATAGAAGTCCCAGCCTTGATGATAGCTGCGACTAAGTTCCAACACAAAACAATCTAGCACCTAGAAGTAAACGCTGGGTTCTGTTACAAATCCTGAATATACCCTTGGTGGATTAGTCAAGGGGTGTGATTGATCAGGTCCTACACACCTTCTGGGGTTGGTAATGGAACATCATTGGGTAGAAGTTGTTGGCTCATCCTGTGGATGTTTTATGGAGCACCAGTAGTTAGGCACCCTTTGCAGCCCATCAGCAATTAAACAAGGATCAGCTAAGGTTTAGTGATCACTGTATTCAATACTTTTACCTTTGCACATGAATACCTTTTTCAGAGGTTGAAATCCTTCAACTGGTCAAGGCTGAAATTTGTGGTAATACAGGGACCATTATGTGAGATACCTTCTTTTCACAGTCTTGGGGTAGATTTAAAATAGTGCTCAATATCTCAGTGAGACAAACGTGAAAATTGAAGCAACTAGGGTGCGCACTTTTTAGATATGTTTGGCACCTTATCAAAGCTTTAGTGGAGAAAATGTCTCTACATCCCAAATAATTGAATCTTGTTTTCTGATGCGCCAAACTTCATCTGATTTTCAGGGACTGTTCCTTGGACACCAAACCAAGGACCCTAGAGAGAACCACACACAAATATCTACTTCCATCTTGTCTTGCTTGTTTCTCCCCAACAGTGCAGCAGAATATGTTTCTTGGACTCTCTTATCTACCCAGGCTTTAGAAAGTGAACAGCAATAAACACCTCAGCATATGTCCTGAGCTCACTTTTTCCTTGTGAGTTTAGCAAGAAATCATCTTAACTCAAAGTAATCTTTAGTATCAATATTGAAAGGTAAACAGCTTCAGTTTTCAGTACATTTCATTCCCAGACAAACAGCAATTTTCATCATGTTGTCCTCTTAGTTTCCAGTAATACTCTAATGTGAGAGTGGTAGAAGTATTTTAAAGAATTGAGTAACTAGTAACTGGTTGAATACCTAATAAAATTCTCACAAAGTCACCTATCTTTCTCAAAGAATCCTGTGACTAATGTTGAAGGGGCACATGCATCATTCCAAATACCGGTCGCAAAGGGGCAGATTCTTTCTTTTGTTTTGGGATACATCATTCCAAAAGCAAAAGTCGCAATTTAAGTAATCTGTAAATATGTGATTACTTAAATTGCGATTGCATTTAGGGAATTGCAAATTGTGATTCCCTAAATGCAATCAATCAATCAATCAATCATTTGTAAAGCGCACTACATACCCACAAGGGTCTCAAGGCGCTGGGGAGGCACTACTGATCGAACAGCCAGGTCTTGAGTATCCTCCTGAAGGTCAGCAGGTCCTGCGTCTGTCGTAGGCTCAGTGGGAGGGTGTTCCATGTCTTGGCGGCGAGGTAGGAGAAGTATCTCCCACCGGTGGTTGTTCTTCGGATGCGTGGGACGGTGGCGAGTGATAGGTCAGCGGAGCATAGCTGGCGGTTGGGGATGTAGAAGGAGAGCCGTCTGTTGAGGTAGGCTGGGCCGGTCTTGTGGAGTGCCTTGTGTGCGTGGGTGAGGAGCTTGAAGGATATCCTCTTGTTGACGGGGAGCCAGTGCAGGTTTCTCAGGTGGGGGGTGATGTGGCCGCGGCGTGGT
The DNA here is from genome assembly GCF_964261635.1 of Lissotriton helveticus. NCBI lineage: Eukaryota > Metazoa > Chordata > Amphibia > Caudata > Salamandridae > Lissotriton > Lissotriton helveticus. Next base: position 1,593,705,890 of record NC_136067.1, on the reverse strand, counting down.
ACGTCGAGGATCAGTCGTGCCGAGGCGTTTTGGATGCGTTGTAGTCGTTTGGTGAGCTTGGTCGGGGCTCCCGCATAGAGGGCGTTTCCGTAGTCGAGTCTGCTGCTGACGAGGGCCTGGGTGACTGTCTTTCTTATATCTGTCGGGATCCATCTGTAGATCTTGCAGAGCATGCATAGGGTGTTGAAGCAGGAGGAGGAGACGGCGTTGACTTGCTTGTTCATTGAGAGCGTTGAGTCGAGGGTGAGTGCCAGGTTGCGTGCGTGGTCGGTCGGTGTGGGGGCTGCTCCCAGTGCCGTCGGCCACCAGGAGTCGTCCCAGCCTGAAGGGTTGGAGCCGAGGAAGAGGACCTCCGTCTTGTCCGAGTTCAGTTTCAGACGACTGGTCTTCATCCAGTTGGCGATGGCCTTTATTCCTTCATGGAGGTTGGCTTTGGCGGTGATGGGGTCCTTGGTGAGGGAGAGGATCAGCTGAGTGTCGTCGGCGTAAGAGATTATGTTGAGGTCGTGCTGTCGGGCTACGTGTGCGAGCGGGGCCATGTAGATGTTCAACAGCGTCGGGCTGAGGGAGGATCCCTGGGGTACGCCGCAGATGATCTCGGAGGCTTTGGAACAGAATGCGGGGAGGCGGACTCTCTGGTTTCTGCCGAAGAGGAAGGAGGTGGTCTAATCAAAAGCCTTGTCTCAGATCCCTGCGGCGTGGAGGCGTGCGCGTAGTGTGTGGTGGCAGACGGTGTTGAAGGCGGCAGAGAGGTCTCGGAGGATGAATGCTGCGGTCTCGACGTTGTCCAGCAGGGTCCTGATGTTGTTGGTGGCGGCAATGAGGGCAGTCTCGGTGCTGTGGTTGCTGCGGAACCCTGACTGGGAAGGATCCAGTATTCTGTTTTCTTTGAGGTATCGGGTTAGCTGTCAGTTGACGGTTTTCTCGAAGACCTTGACCGGGAAGGGGAGCAGAGAGATGGGCCGGAAGTTCTTGAGGTCTCTTGGGTTTGCCTTAGGTTTTTTGAGTAGGGTGTTGTTTCCATATCCCTGGGAAGGTTGCGGTCTCGAGGGAGATATTGATGACGTTGCGCAGGTGGGGTACGATGGAGCTGCTTGCTCTGTTGAAGATGTGGTGCAGGAATGGGTCTGACGGAGAGCCATGTCTTGATGGAGTGCGCATGGTCTTGATGGTGTCATCGATACTCACGCTGGTTCAGGCTAGTAGGGGGTCATGGTCGATGGTGTGCGTAGGGTCTGTTGTGTTGCTATCTGTTGGGGCTGTCTGGGTGTTGAAGCTGTCATGGATGTCTGCTATCTTGCAGTGGAAGAAGGTGGCGAGGGAGTTGCACAGGGCTTGCGACAGGGGGATGTCGTTGGTGTTGGAGCTGGGGTTGGAGAGTTCCTTCACGATGTTGAAGAGCTCCTTGCTATTGTGTGCGTTGTTGTCGAGGCGGTCTTCGAAAGAGGTCCTCTTGGCCGCCCTGATGAGGTGGTGGTGGTTGCGGATGGCGTCCTTGTGTGCTGTGTGGCTGTCCAGAGTTTGTTCACTGTGCCATTTCTTCTCTAGTTTCCAGCAGGCTTACTTGGAGGCTAGGAGTTCTGGGGTGAACCAGCTGGCCCTCGTGCTGGTGTTTCTGTGGGGGGGGGGGTCTTCAGCAGGGCAAGGGTGTTGGCGTAGTCCTCGATCCAGCGTCTGAGGCTGTGGGCAGCGTTGTCGGTGTTGGAGGGTTCGGTGGGTGGGCTGAGAGCGAGGTTTGCGTGTAGTTGGTCTTCGGTGATTTTGCTCCTGCAGTGGCGGGGATCTGTTGGGTGCGGTGGTGTATGGTGTGTTTCTGAAATGCGAAATGGATGCAGCGGTGGTTGGTCCAGAGAGGTTCGGTGGTGTGGCTAACAGAGACGTGCAGGCTTGAGGAGAAGATGGGGTCGAGCGTGTGGCCGGTGGAGTGGGTGGGCGTTGTGATGAGTTGCTTCAGTCCAAGGTTGGTGAGGTTGTTGATCAGGGTTGTGGAGTGGTTGTCATTGTTGTTCTCAAGGTGAAAATTCAGGTCTCCGAGGAGGATGTAGTCGGTGGAGGTCAGGGCGTGCGTGTTGATCAAGTCGGCAATGGAGTCGCTGAACTGGGGGCGGGGTCCGGAGGGTCGGTAGATGAGTGTGCCTCTGAGGGTGGAGTTAGGGTCTGTGTGAATCTGGAAATGCATATGTTCGGCGGTGCTGAGTGCGTCGTCGGTGCTAGTCGAGACCCTGATGCTGTTCTTGTGGACGATGGTGATTCCGACTCTGACTCTGTTGGTGCGGTCTCTGTGGGCGATCTTGTAGCCGTCTGGGATGGCTAGGGCGATGTTGGGTGCGGAGGAGTCATTAAACCAGGTCTCTGTCAGGAAGGCGACGTCCAGGAATGTTGTGTCGAGCCGGTCCCAGAGCTCCCCGGCATTCTTGCGTGTGGAGCGGGTGTTCAGGAGTATGCATCGGAGGTGGTTGGGGTCTTTCTTGGCGGGTGGTTTGTCGGCTCTGAGGCTGGTGTAGCTGCAGTTTCGGCAGGTGAAGGGGCCATGTGTGCGTTTCGGGGTGGCCTTGAAGCAAGTGTGGCTCCGTGTGGAGCTGAGAGCGTGCAGAGTGCTGGCGTCGTAGTGGCGGCTGTCATCGTGGTGAGTGTGGGGGCCAGGGGTCTGGCGCTGGGCGCGGTCCGTGATGCAATTGCTAATACCGATTTCGCTTTTAGGGATCGAAAATTTCCATCAATTTAAACTTGATGGTAAGTTGCAAAAACTTTGAAGAATGCACTAAAGTGCATTTTTCAAAGTTCCATGGTACACACACATGCCCTTGGGGCATCTGTGTGCGCAACATGTGGTCACATGGCAATTTCAGGGGTGCAACGGGTGTCCTTTAGGCACCCTTGCACCCTTGAAATTGCATGCGCAATTTGCGAGTACCTATTTGGTACTCGCATATTGCGCATGCAATTCCCATTGATTCCTACGGGCCTCTAGGCCCATAGGAATGACTGGGAAGCAATTCCTTATTTTTGATTCGCAATTTGCGAGTCGCAAATAAGGAATGTGTAGGAATCACAATTTTTTTGTGATTCCTACTTGCATAAGGATTTGCGATTCCTAAATTGCGATTTCTTAAAAATCGCAATTTAAGTATCGCAAAACCTAACTTTGGTGCATGTGGCCCAAAATGAATTGTACAATGCCTCATTTCCCAGTTTTTCTAAATTACAATGGTGACCATTATCTGAAATGTCTTCTCTCATTTTCCTAGCTCTATACATCCCTGCCAGATGCGCTTTGATCAAAGAGAAGTGCGCTATTTTTAAGTACCCCCGTAGCATCCTTCATTCAGTGTTAAGAGGCTAGCTTTCTGTGTGGCTCTATTTCTTTGAAAGGACCTACTGGAGCTGCACCCCTTTGTTATGTAGTTACCAGTACAAACAAATTATGCTTAATAGTGTTCCTCTTTTTTTATAACGGTGACTTTTCCTTTGAAAGGTGGTTCAAAAACAGGTAGGCAGAGATAACCTTTTAATCTTACCTGAAAGCTGTCGCTCAGAAGGGGGGCGGGGGGGGGGGGGGGGCGGGGGTAGAGATAGAAATTTTTTTGAGGGAAGCCTAGATCCACCGGATATTTATACCTTTTCTGTGCTATAGGGAAGTGTGGATAAATATTATTAAGACTTAGCTGCTGGGATCTAAGCAAGGCAGAAGAAATCATCAAACTGTCAAGGACTGGACGGTGACGAGCCTTTTGTGTTCTCTACCTGCTTGCCCACAGAAAAGAGGCTCCTAGTTGTCGTAGTGTTTCCCCGCACTTCAAGCATATGAAAGGTGTCAAATGTCTATTGCGTTAAAGAAAGTTCCAGTTAGGAGGAAAAAAAAACAAAAGAAAAAAAAAACTCCTTGGAAACCTTATAGCTCTTGATTGAAAATGAAAATAAATACTCAAGTTATTAGCAAGGCACCAGATACCCCCTGAAACAACAAAATAGAAAAGAGTCGTGCAAGATGAATTATACAGAATAAAGCCTTAATAAAGTTCCAACTGCTAGAAGCAAAATAAACCCAAGGGCAAAAATAGTAGCAAGGGGTGAATAATGTGACAATAAGAATGTGTTATGGTGCATCTAGCATGAGGAAATTCCTCTATATGTCTGATTCAGTCAAGAACTGACATCACAGGAACATGCTTTACTTAATCTTGGATTGGGGGGTTCAGATAGCCCTGTATGGACAGAACGTCATCTTGCAAAGAGCAATTTGTAATGCTTGCCCATGTCTGTTTCCATACGCTGAACTCGAATTCCAGCTCTATGCTACCTTGCTGCTCGATTAGTGCACTGCCTTTTCCTTAATGTTTGCATTCTCTGTTAGCTCTCAGCGTAAATGTAACACCAACACGTTTTAAACTACGTTCCGACAGTCAGTAATATATTGGACTCTATAAATGTGATTCTTGTGGCATATACAATATATTCTTTATGTACCAATGATTATTGTATTTTCTCCAAGTACTCATGTCATGAGAATAGGGTTTCCACCTTATTCTGAACCCACGTTATAAAAACAAGTAGATACTTCAAACTTTATGAGGGTGTCAAGCTCCAGCAAGTTTCAGATGATATCATTCATTTATTTATTTGATTTATTTATTGAATTTTATAAATCGCGAACATGACCCTTCCGGGTATCAGAGCGCTGTACAACACTGAGGCAGATAGATAAGCATATACAAATGAGCCAACTGAGAATCAGATGGTGGTACAACAGGAGAAATAAAGTATATGTTAAAATACAAATGCGGGGGAACAACAAAAGGGAGTTAGGCATAGATTCATCAAGCAAAAATCCGCTCGCTAAGGGGCAGATTCTCGGAATCTGCCCCTTTGCGACCGGTATTTTTGCATTTGGGATGCATCATCCCAAAAAGCAAAAATCGCAATATAAGAAATCGCAAAATTGCGATTACTTAAATTGCTATTGCATTTAAGGAATCTCAAATTGAGATTCTTTAAATGCAATGCATTAGTTTAAAAAATAGCGATTTCGCTAATAGGGCTCGCAAATTACCATGAAGTTGAACTTCATGGTAATTTGCAAAAACGTTGAAAAATGCACTAAAGTGCATTTTTCAAAGTTTCATGTGTGTGCGCAACATATGTGAACAGATCCATTTCAGGGGTGCAACAGGGTGTCCTTTGGACACCCCTGCACCCTTGAAATCGCATTCTCAATTTGCGATTCGCTAATTGTGATTCGCAAATTGAGAATGTCTTCCCATTCATTCCTATGGGACTATGTGAGGTATTCCTTAATTGCGACTCGCAATTTGCGAGTCGCAATTAAGGAATTTTAAGAAATCGCTATTTTTTAGTGATTTCTTCATGCATTGCATTTTGCTATTCCTTAATAGCGAATCGTTATTTTTCGCTATTAAGAAATAGCAAAATGGGTTCTTGATGCATCTGGGGGTTAGTGCGGAAGAGAGTCGCCGTACGTAGACTTGATTCAAGGTAGTCATTTAAAAGATTTCTAGAGTAACATTGGAGAGGTTGTAACATCATTAGGGAAGGAATCTGGCTATTAGTAGTTGTTTTACTTTCCGTTTGATTAAGGCCGTTGAAGGGTTGAATCTGTTCTCAGGGGGAAGTGAGTTACAAATTTTGGGAGTAATTCTGGTGAAAGAGTGATTGTAGGTCTTGTTTTTTATCTTGAGGGGCTTTACTAGAAGAGAGGCTGTGCTCCTTAGAGTTCTGTTCTCGCCTGATAGAACAACTTTCTTGGCCAGGTAAGTTGGAGTGTTGTGATGAAGAGCTTTGTGAGTCAGACAAGCACATTTTAGGTGGATCTTTGCCTCATAGGATAGCCAGTTTAGTGTCTGGTAGTCAGGGGTGATGGGATCACTTTCTTTGAGCAAGTAATGTGTCGCGCTGCCGCATTAAAAGTTGCCTGTAAAGGTGCCATTTTTGCTTTTGATAGACCCACAAGGGTAGTTCTTCCATTATCTAGTTTGGAAATTACTAGCGGTTGAACTGCTGACTTGAGATCTGAGTCGGAATGAAAGGTTTGAATTTCCTTTATTACTGCATTTGGTAGTTGGTTCCTTTGGTGGCTTAGCTAATGCGATCTTTTATGGAGAGGTCATTGTTCAAGATTTTTCTCAAGAATTTTGCTGAGGTTCTGATATGTGAAATACAGTTCAGAGCTGTTAGATCGGAAAGCCAATCTTTGATGTTCGGAGTGTGATTTGGAGGAGAGATGAAGAGGAATTCAGTTTTGAGGGCGTATGAGTTTCAGATGGTTGTGCGTGAGCCATTGTTGGGTTCTTGTCAGTGTTGTTGAGAGTATCAATGTCTTCAGAAGAGGCAAAATTTAGGTAGAGTTGCGTATCATCAGCGTACATCTGTTAGGTAGGAGATGTTGGGTAATTGGAGGATTTCCATCAGGGTTTTCACGGGTAGGTTAGAAAGTATGGGGGACAGAGAGGTGCCTTAGGGGACTCCACTTGTGACTGGTATCTGGATGGAAAAAGTGAGATTGAGCATAACTGTTTGTGATCTGTTGAGTACTAATGAAGAGAAACCATTGTTAAAAGATACCCAATAGGCCCATTCTATTTTTTAGGAGGTTCAGGAGGTTCTCATGTTTAACGGTGTCAAACACAGCTGTCAGATCAAGCAGGATTACTAGGCAGGATTCATTCTGGTGTAGGAGCCTCAGGGCGTCATCTACGATGTGGACCAGGTCAGTCTGAAATCATATTGGTATTGGTCAAGGAGTTGGAAGTGTTTACAAAGCTGTTGATGTAAGCATTTTTCCAAGAGCTTGGCCAGAACTGGGACGTTGTTAATAGGACGCTAATTATTAAGTTCTGATAAGTCAGGATTGTCTTTTTTACTGTAGGGGTGACCTGGCCACTTTTGAGACAATCCGGTATGTAGCCTTGGGTTTGGGAGGAGTTAATAATCATTGTCCATTGAGGAAGCAGGGAGTGCTTGAGCTTGTTGAATAGTTTGAGGGTAAGGGGTCATTGTAATGATTAGAGTATTTCAGAGAGGATAGTGTTAAATGTCCTAAAGGTGGGCCAAGAGAAATTGCTTTTTGGTGTAGGGGATGGCCATTCAGTGTGGATATCTTGAGAGATGGGGGGAGGTGACGTGTCAGTGATGGGTAGGAGCTTTAGAGCGAGTTTGAGTTCCATGTCAATTTGTTTAGTTTTCTCAAGGAAGAAGGAAGGTGCCCCTTCGCTATTATTAGGTCTAGAGTTGCCGCTTTATTGTGCTTCAAGCTGTTGCAGATTTGGACCAGGTTGAGGTCAATGAGAAAAGACTTGAAGCTATTCACCAGATGATTGTTTGTGACATTCCAGTGAATATTAAGGTTACTAAGCAAACTCTAGTTGTAGTGTGACCTGATGTTGGTAGAGATAATCTCCACGATTTGTTCTATGAATGAGGGATTGTCACCAGGAGGGTGGTAGATCATGTGTAACAAACATGGGGGGGGGGGTTTACTAAGATTTTGTGCCGTGTTTGCATCACAAAAGTGATGCAAAATGGCACAAAATCTTTATTCCCTAATTTACTTTCCAGTGCTAAACTTGTTTAGCCCTGGGAAGAAGGTAAAAGTAATGCGAGAAGCACATAGCGCATCTTCGCATTACCTTGCACCATGGGGCGTGCCAAGGGTGGTGCATGGGCATTCCCATGCACCCACCCAAGGTTTCTCACGCTAAACCCAATTTACTAAATACAGTAGATTGGGTTTAGCGTGAGAAAACTTCGCCCTTTTAAAGTAGGGGCAAGGAAGGAGAAATGCTTGAATTTCTCCTTCCTTTTCCGACTGTGCATGCATGCTGCACTGTGCAGCACACATACAAAGTGGGAAAAGCTTTACCTCATGTCTAGGCATATTATTTTGTACAGGAAGGGCAACCTATGCTAGACTCACACACACACCCTAGCATTATGGAGCTAAGGTTGTGCGTGTCGCACAGGGTTCACTGACAAAACATCGACACCCAAAACATCCCTATATAACAATATAAAATAATAAATATCGATGTAAAAAAAATCGACATCCTATATTTATAAAGGTACAAAAATATCCCCCCAAAAATATTGATGACATGAATATAGATGTAAAAAATATTCTTTATCATCTATATATATAATAACGAATGTATGTCTGTCTGTCTGTTGGTCCGTTATGCATTACTACACCATTCATCCGATCGCCATGAAACTTTGGGAAGTTGTTGAGTACACTCCCGCGAATGTTTCTGGCATACATTTTTTTTAAATATCATCCCCCCAGGGCCCTCATAATCTTTCGAATACTGATGAACGCACAAGACGGAAAAACAAAAAATTGTGTATCCACAAGCACTCGAATAAATAAATAGAATTAAAACAGCATTCATCCAATCGCCAGGAAACTTTGGAAAGTTGTTGAGTACACTCCCGCGAAGGTTTCTGGCATAAAGAAATGTGAAATATTGGCCCCCCAGGGCCCTCATAATCTTTCAAATACTGATGTACGCACAAGACGGAAAAACAAAAAATCGAGTATCCACAAGCACTGGAATAAATAAATAGAATTGAAACAGCATTCATCCGATCGCCAGGAAACTTTGGGAAGTTGTTGAGTACACTCCCGCGAAGGTTTCTGGCATAACTTTTTTTTAAATATCAGCCCCCCAGGGCACTCATAATCTTTCGAATACTGATGTACGCACCAGACGGAAAAACTAAAAATCGTGTGTCCACAAGCATTCGCATAAATAAATAGAATTAAAACGACACTTTAAAATGTTTTCCATATTAAAATGAATAAGTTTCAATAAAAATGACACAATGTAAATTGAATGTTATCATAACGAGTTTCCTTGAATTTCCTTTCTTCGGAGATCACAGCAACAGGCGACGGGTAAGCTAGTATACATAATTTTAAAAAAAGATGTAATATACATTTTAATAAATATAACAAATAAACTTAACAAAGTTAAACACACACATATAATAATTATTATATATATTTACAGTAAAACAATTAATAAACTAGTAATTAAAATGTATTTTATAATCTAAAAAATGTAACAAATGAATAGACATATACATATACTACTAACATGAAGGGGCCGATTCCGATCTCGGTCGGAAGGATACCGAATCGGGTTCGGCATTCGGAGGCTGAATTTCCGTCCGGTATGTACACGGGTCCGGACGTCGAAGTACGATGCGAACAAGCGTGAAATCTCAGTCCGAATCGTTTTTGGGTCCAAACCGCTCCGTACGTCTCGGCCGTAAGCTAACTGAGGCGCGCAATGGAGGCGAATTCTGACCGAGCCAGTACGATGCTCGATTCGGACAGCCGGATCGAGTCGGAGCTTCCGGCTCTCAATAGCTCCCGGAGTTGGGCTTTGGGGGTCCACATCAGACCCCCTGTTACCCGCAGCCTTACGACTCGGACACAGGGGGAGACCCATGGGTCTCCCCAACACAGGCAGGTACGGTGCGGATGGCACCAACGCCTACCCACTGTAGGGGGAGCACTTGTCCGCACCGTACCCATCAGTCAATGGGAGCCCATGTATGCATCGTACGATCGGCTCCCATTGACTTCTATGGGAGTTCGACCAAACCGGGTCCGACAGCATACGGCTGCATCGTACTCGCTCGGTCGGACAGCAGGAGTCCGGAAAACACCCCGGATCCAGCTCGGTCGGTCGGAGTGCTTTCCAACCGAGATCGGAATCGGCCCCTAAATGTATGTTAAAAAAAACTCCTATTAATTCAAACATTAAACTATTTAAAAATATGTAAACTTAAATTTCCCACTCCAGTCAATGCAACAGTAGGGAAAGTGTTGAATAGCGGAGGGGTAAAAATTACCATTCCCTCTCCAGTGAGTGCAACAGTAGGGGAAGTGTTGGATGAGGAGGGATAAAATCTACTATTCCCACTCCAGTCAGTGCAACAGTATGGAAAGTGTTGGATAACAAAGGGGTACAAATTACTATTCCCACTCCAGTGAGTGCAACAGTAGGGAAAGTGTTGTATAGCAGAGGGATAAAATGTACTATTACCACTCCAATCAGTGCAACAATAGGGAAAGTGTTGGATAGGGGAGGGGTAAAAATTACATTCCAAATCCAATGAGTGCACTCGTATGAGAGGTGTTTGATAGCAGAGGGGTAAATATTACTTTTCTCACTCCAATGCATGCAATAATAGGGAAAGTGTTGAATAGTGGAGGGGTAAAAATTACTTTTCCCACTCCAATGAGTGCAACAGTGAGGAAAGTGGTGGATAGCGGAGGGATATACATTACTATTCCCACTCCAGTCAGTGCAACAGTAGGGAAAGTGTTGGATAGCGGAGGGGTAAAAATTACTAATCCCACTCCAGTGAGTGCAAAAGTAGGGAAAGTATTGGCCAGCAGAGGCGTAAAAATTACTATTCCCACTCCAGTCAGTGCAACAGTAGGGAAAGTGTTGGATAGCGGAGGGGTTAAAATTACTAATCCCACTCCAGTGAGTGCAGCAGTATGGAAAGTATTGGCTGGCAGAGGGGTAAAAATGACTATTCCCAGTCCAATGAGTGCAGCAGTCGGGAAAGTGTTGGTTAGCGGAGGTGTTAATATTATTATTCACACTCCAGTGAGTGCAACAGTAGGGAAAGTGTTGTATAGCAGAGGAATAAAATGTACTATTCCCACTCCAATCAGTGCAACAGTAGGGAAATTGTTGGATAGCGGAGGGGTAAAAATTACATTCCAAATCCAATGAGTGCAACAGCATGAGAGGTGTTGGATAGCAGAGGGGTAAATATTACTATTCTCACTCCAATGCTTGCAATAATAGGGAAGGTGTTGAATATTGGAGGGGTCAAAATTACTATTCCCATTACAGTGAGTGCAATAGAAGGGAAAGTGTTGGATAGTGGAGGGGTAAAAATTACTTTTCCCACTCAGTCAATTCAAAATTAAAAACAAACAAAATATCAACAACAAAAAACTATTTGAAAAACCAAATAAATTAAAAAAAATATATAAATATGCTCAAAATTAAAATGCAAATGTATTTAATAGTATAAACTTTAAAAACATATTATAATGTTATAATGTTAAATTCATATCACAAATACCTACAAATATTATATAACATAATAAAATATTTTTCAAACAAATATTTTTAGATAGAAATTATTTATAAACAAAAACATTATTACATACACTTATTTTATTTACATTCTACCCTATAGCAACACACAATTCACAGCACACATCTAAACTAAAAATAAAATGTACTTCCATAATTAACATAATTGATTATCAATTAAATAAATATTATTAATTAAAAACAAATGTAAAGACATAAAAAGTATTAACTTCCCTCCCTTCACCCCTATAAATGCCACAACCCACACCTAAAATCGTACACCCCATGATCGCAGGGGTACGGTGCGTACCCCTGCGATCATGGGGTGTACGGACCGTACGGTGTGTATGTGTTTGTGTGCTTTTCCGTACGACTCGCCCTTACCTGACGTGGACCGTACGAATCACGTCCTCATACCCCGGTCCAGGTCGTACTCGTCGGGTCGTACGGCATGTGTACGTGTCGTACGGTATGTGTACGAGTCGTACGGTTCACTGTTTCAGCCTTGCAATACGTACGGATCGCGACGATTCGGATGGATTCACGGAATACGGATCGTACTTCGCGACTCGGACAGACGGACGGGTACGATTCGTATGGAGAGGGCTCCGGATACAAATCGTGTGGACAGTTTTTTTCCCGAATCGGAATCAACCCCTATGTCTTCCATATTTAGGCTACAGTACTCTGGTTACTCAATATATCCTACTAGCTATTCCATACTGCTCCCACAGAATTGACTCCCACATAGTTGCCACTGGTTCAAACTATATTTATCCATGCTTGTGAATCAGTGAAAATCCTCATTAGTAAAAGACCTAATCACTCTTCCAACGTATAATTGATTTAGTCATGTTGGAAAAACTATCTCATTAGGAGGAGTGTATCTGTTTAAATGAAAAATGGTTTCCTGCATGGCACTGGAGGAGAGTGTGCAACCCTACCTTGAGTTCAACATGGCAAGCGCCCTAGGTTTTTGACTTTTTCTCCTCAGCACACATAACAATTGTGTGAGCACTGAGAGCTTTGTGTGGCATCAGATAAAATCCAGAGCAGAACTGTGTGGTCTGGGTGTGCTGCCTCATTTTACTAACAGGTATCAATTACTTAGACAATTACAAAGATATGCAAAAACATTATCATTGACAGACAAAAGAGACTCAGTATATCCGTTTATATGTGTCAGTGGCATCAAAAATGAACAAAACAATTTAGAAAAGATAGTATTATCAGCACTGGAAGTTAAAATTACACAACCCAAGTTGTACTTGGTGCAAACATGGTGCAAGTGATGTGCATGACAGTGACGCAAGTGACAAACATGCTCAGCGTGAACGGCGCAGGAGATACAAGTGTACAATATTTACAGTAATACAGTGTGACTAGATCCTAGATAGGAACACATTGTTTTTGGTATTCGAAGGAGGTCACGTTGTAGGTGGCGCCTTTTAAATGGGCTGGGGAGTCGACGATGTTTCGATCCAATCAAGTTTGGATCATCCTCAGGACAGGGTTGTAGGATGGAACAGTGCTGTCAAATGTAAAGCGGTGTTCCAGGGTCTCGAAGGTCCTTCCCGGTCAGTCGGGAAGCCTCGGGACCTTCGAAGATACTAGAGACTTAACCCCTGGTTATCGCAATTCCCGGCATTGCCCTTGACCGCCTATTCCTGGTCCGTGATTCTACTTGTACATGGGACTACAGACGCCCTACAGGTCACAACCTGATTCCAACTTCCGATTGAGTCGACACCCTGGAACACCCCCTTACATTTGACAGCACTGTTCCATCCTACAACCCTGTCCTGAGGATGATCCAAACTTGATTGGATCGAAAAGTCGTCGACTCCCCAGCCCATTTAAAAGGTGCCACCTACAACGTGACCTCCTTCGAATACCAAAAACAATGTGTTCCTATCTGGTATCTAGTCACACTGTATCACTGTAAATATTGTACACTTGTATCTCCTGCGCCGTTCACGCTGAGCATGTTTGTCACTTGCATCGCTGTCGTGCACATCACTTGCACCATGTTTGCACCAAGTACAACTTGGGTTGTGTAATTTTAACTTCCAGTGCTGATAATACTGTCTTTTATAAATTGTTTTGTTCATTTTTGATGCCACTGGCACATATAAACGGATATACTGAGTCGCTTTTGTCTGTCAATGATAATGTTTTTGCATATCTTTGTAATTGTCTAAGTAATTGATACCTGTTGGGATACTGTTTGTTTAAACACATATTCTTACCCCAATCCCAACGCGGTTGATGGGTTGTACTCCTGTTTTTTACACATATCATTTTACTAAGTGTTACTAGCATCAGCTGGCTAGGCTTCCGAGGACTGACAGTGGTGACAGCAAAAGATTATAGTAGCAAATCTGGGAGTGTCTTCTTATATATGAGCCTGACTTGGAACCTATTGTATATATTGCTCTGATCTGATGCACAATGTAATGTGTTTGTTCTGAAATTCCTCAATAAAGGTTTTTGAAAAATTAAAAACAAAAAAAAGAAAATGGTAGCAAATCGGGTCATTTTACCTGTTAACTGCCTGGGAGGATTACCAACTGATCTCTTGTGTATTTTTAACTTGGTCTGCCAGTCACCTGCAACCGGCTTCTTCGCTCTGTGTATCTGGGACACAGATGCTGCGTGCATATGTGTAACTTCTCTATGTGGAGTTTGTGTGTGGAGTGTAATTGCTATACGTGTCTATAGCTTTACAGGAGTCCATTTTGGTTTTTTGAACCACATGGTACCTAGATTGTCATTTTACGGATTTTTAGGGTCCCAGGCAGACACATTTTAGAGCTCTTTGTTCAGAACATCTTTCAATGTTGTACCATTTATAAATGTTTTCTGTTAATTCAAGCCCTCTTGAAACCAAATAATACTGAATTATAGTTAAGCTTTCAGAAATGGCATCATGCTAAATCAGCTGAATGATGAAGCTGCCTAGTGTCCAACAGCCACAAGATGGCAAAAAAAGGTATCGATCGATAAAGCAGATTCATTTTGCATTTGGATCTAGGTTTTCTGGTTTGCAACAATAATACTTATGTGGTATTCAATGTCCAACCAGCATGTTCTATGAATGTAGGATAGATACCGTAAGGGTATATTTATAGATCTTTAGTGGACTAACGCATAATATGAATATAAGTCCAATTTACATAGCACTTGAAATAATATTAATATAAGGTAATTGTACGTAGTGCTTGAAATTTTTGCTTTGATTGTTGGAAAATTGTAATCATAATTAAATCACATCGAGTAAAATCTGATGATGTTTTCTTAATTATCTTCTTCTCCTACTTTGTCCCTTCTCTCCTTTTATTTAATCAGGGGGCCCTTGGCTATTGGATGCCATGGGCAATTGGCAACTTTGCCCATGCCTTAAAATCTCTCTGGGTATGAAAGGTGGAAGTAGGAGAGAGATCCATATGGCAATGTGAATTACAGGGCTTCTCCAGGTCATTGCTACGGTTCTTAGTAGTGGACCAGACTCTAGAGTATTCTGGAGAAAAAGAGACAGAGAGTCCCTTTGCATTATAGAGAAAGTCCCTTGTCCTTTGTTATTCCATTGTCCCCCGGAATTACTACCCCTTAGGGGTTGTCAAGTAGTTAATTGAGGCAGTCTCTCCCTCTTTTGTGCTTTTGTTTTGGTATCCCCTAACAGGACACTCCCAACATGACCCCACCTTCCTGCTGACACCTGAAGACAAAGACTATGACTGGACAGTCTGGGAAGAATAACAGAAGTAAGCAAAAGGTAGCAGCTGGTCAAAAAGGGTCACAGACCTGGACTCAGAATAAATAAGGGGCATATTAGCAAGGATTTGCAATATTTAGAAAACATGCTATTAGCATCGTTTATCTCCATTGTGCTAATATAGCCAGCGATAGCGGCGAAATGCCTGGATATCGCCGGAAATCCAGCGATATTCACGCATTAACGCCAATGGGGACTTCACCTGACAATCCACCTCTCATTGAAGAAACAGGTAAGTCATGTTTTTAGCAGGCGTTAGATTCTAGCGATAATCGAGCTTAGCTCGACTTTTTTTATCGCTTCGCCCCCATTGCTAATAGGCAATAGCTGTGTTAGCGACTGCTTTTCAGTCGCTAACAGTTTGGGTACGTCCACTTTGCATGTCATTAGCGATAAATATCAAAGCGGGCCCCAAACCGGTCGCTATCACCTGAAAGCTGTCGCTAACTGCTGGTAGCGACAGCTTGCTTATAGGGCGAAATAAATGTTGCCGCTTTAGCGGCAAAAAGTGCCGCTAAAGCGGCGATATTGCCCGTGCTAATATGCCCCTAACTTCTGTCTGCAACATTAGGGTAAATATGTCAGAAAAAAACCATCCAGCGTACCAAGATTTCTCTACCAGAAATCCATGATCCTGCACCAATGCTGACCAAGAGACTCTTCTTTGCTCTAGTGTTGGGGAATGACCACAAACTCCCCAGTGCCAAGTTGGGGCACTGAAATTAGGGGAGTTCCACAAGCGCCCATAAGAAGCTACCTTGGACCTGCCTGCAAGGTATGAATGAACCCACTACTTAGGAAAGGCATTGAAGTGCCCATGCATGAGAAAGATGTTGGCTTGAAGAGAGGGACAGGCATGGAGCTGAAGCAGCATGCACTGAAGTTAACCTTTGTGATTCAGAGAAGGATCTGCATCGGTCAGCTAGATGGTCAGACCGGGAAGACCTGGATATCCCCACAGTGTGTGCTGAAGTTAAAGCACCTGTGAACACAGGTCACGCATGGAAACCAACGATGTGCTTTGTGGGCTTTCCCATCAAAGAACCTAAATGCCTACAAGTGCAAGGAGCTAAAGAGCTATGAACATATTTGCAGTTCAACTGGCAACCTGAGTACTGGAAGAAGTGCTGTCCCAACAAAGAAAACATCCCCACTGCAATCAATGCTTTGATGCAGGTTGTCCTTTGGGTGGTGTTGAGCACGCCAAAGCCTCACCAACTGTGGAAGCTATTTTCACCAAAATCAGAGTTCACATTGAAATAAGTCTCACAGTCAGAGGAACAGTGTCTGGAATGTATATTGGATAAAAACATGGAGAATATGGACATTGATAGGATAATGTCATGTCATGTCATCATCACATATTAATGTAAACCACAGGACCAACCTGTGGACCAAGGTTGGACTAGGATACCGGTGTAGGCAATTCCGAACCAATCCCCCCGTTATTCGTGCTCTCTCTCTGGCATTATGTCCAGATATTTAAGATGCTCAGCAGCTGCAATGTCCAGGTGAAATGTCTAGGAGAAATGCACTTGATCTATGGCATTCTCAATGGAGCTGGTATCTTCCATTATAGCCATAACACAATTAAGAGCCCACTAGTTAGTATGGGATTAAATCTTTATATCATGTTTACTCATGAGGTCTGAAACAAATAGCAAATAAGTATACATGTCATATTTCACATTTAACACCAGCCTTTTAAATGGTTGGTACTAGATTAAAATAGCAAGGCTGATTGTGCACAGCAGTGGTTGAGTTCTTACACTTTCATGCAATTGTTTCTTTTCCGTATTAAAACTAGGGAGCATTACTCAAGTAAAAAAATAAATAGCCACAATGTTTGCAACTATCTTTATAAAACAAGAAGCAAATTTATTTGAAGAAAGATATGATCTAAAAATTCTGAATTTACATTCTCATTGAGAAAAACAAAAAAGTGATGGGTAGAAATCTTGGATTAATTACAGACACTGGTAATTACACATGGTCGCATTACCGTCCATCGATCGATGTTTTGCCCACCATGCTACCTCAGATTGGAACAAGCCATGTGCAAATCGCCCTGTGTCCTGCTCCAAAAGGAATGGTTGACTCCCAACTGCCAGCACCGATCCCCTCTGAGTTTGAATGAATGCAACACTATACCTGTTTCAGCTTATTTGGACCTCATCAGTAAGGTGCAGCTTGAGACCTATGGTTTAGTGAGCATGGGGCTTACATCTGGGAACACCTTTTACACTTAGGGAATTGCACTGAGGAAAACAAAAAGTGATGGGTGGATTGCTTGAGTTATTCTCAGGAACTGTTAATTACTCAAATGCAAAAACAACAGTTGATGGACAGAATGCAGAACAATGTCACACATTCACTCCAGTACAGAGATCTGGGCAATCCCCCGGTCGGCCGCAAGGGTGGGGGCCGGTTTTGGGCCCTGGGGGCCGTTTTTGTTAGAGAGACGTTTTTGCAACATAGCTGCAAAATGGGCCCTGTAACAAAATCGGCCGAAAAGCGGCCCTGGCAAAGCGTTCGCCCCCCCGAGGGGGGGCCGGCCGAGCACTTTGCCAGGGCCGGTTTTGGTTCCCAGTCCGGCCCTGGTCCTCCCTGGACTGGAAACAAGCATCCTAGGACCGGTTTCAGGCTTTCAGTCCTCATCAGTCAGGATTGCTTGATTTCAGTGGCATGGAGAGCACAGAACTCACGTCTGAGCATACCCGCCCCACTCGGGGTGACAAATGCAAAAACAACAGTTGATGGACAGAATGCAGAACCATATCATATTACTCAGGCTTAACTCCAGTCCATCACTTTTTTGGCCACCATATATAACATTACGCAGGAATCCGTCTTTTGCAATTCACCCCCAGTACTGATCCTGTAGAATCAGTCAAGTCCAAAAGGCCAGTTCCCATCTCCTCTGAACTGGAACACTAGCAAACCCAGACTTATTTGGGCTTATTTGGACCCCATCAGTAGAATCCAGATTGGCTCATTACATGGCCAACGTCTAGGCATTTCTGTCGCACTTAGGGCATTGTAGTGAGGAAATATAGAACCAACCGATAGATGGAATGCTTAAGTTAATCTCACCCCCTGACAGTCCATCTTTTTTTGTCCACCATGTCACCTAAGACAGGAACCGGTCATATTCAATGCCTTGTCAGAGGTAGTAAGCGCTATATAAACACAATACGCAATCATATTAGTCCTGCTCCAGGAAGAACAGTTCAGCCAGAACTACCAGGCCTGGTCCCCTCTGACCAGGAACACAAACAAACAACTCCAGACCAGAGTCGGCCTAATTGAACCTTGTCAATAGAGTGAAGCTTAAATCCTACATTACAGCGCGTACTAGAGCCACTTCAACACATACCCGTCATGCTGAGGAAAGCAAAAAATGAGTTGGTGGAATGAAATGCTTGAATTAATCTCAAACACTGGTAAATTGTTGGGGCAGCTTGCAGTCCATCTGTGTTTTGCCTACATGCAACCTCGCCCATCAGAACAGCAACCAAGCAAACTATTAGAAGACTGAAATAAGGGCTTTCCACTTTTTTACTAAAAGATCTGCTTGAAACATGTGAGAGAGGAGCTTAAACGGAACAAAAAAGGATCTGGCTTAAATGAGGGTATATGCACAGAGGGCTGTTGGCAGACTAATATAAGTACTCTCTTGTAGGATTTATATTTTCTGGGGAGGGTTCAATAGTTTAGTATTTAGAAACAGTAGGGTGGACACTAGTTTGGGAACAGGGAGTTGATTATTCAAATTACATGTGTACATTATCTGAACCCATTAGTATCGTAGGCTTTGAGGGGAACTCCCTCACCTTTTTTATTGTGTTTACAAATTCAATTGCAGTCATAGAAAAGCAAAATGCGCATGCACATTGACATTACCATGGTAAAAAAAGTGAATAACGAACAAGGTGCAATTTTCACTGTGTGCTCAACTTGAACTGTTGTATGGAACTTGCTCATGTGCAAACGTTACGCAGCTGTAAAGCCATAGGTTTAAAATGGGCAGGACAGAAAATGAACCTTATATGCACAAGTAAAATGCGGATGACCAATGAGTGGCCAATGAGAGACAGTGTAAATCAGTGAAACAACAGATTTGCACATGTGTACCATGCTCTGACAAATACCCATGGCTGGTAGGACACTGTACCTGATTTCTCTGATTCACAGACATTTGCATGAGCAGTTGGCAACTTGTGCGATTTACTCCAGGTGCAATATACAACCCCTGCAATTTGCTTCTGCAGCAAACACAAGTTGCAGCGCCAAAGTGGGCCCGCAAGTAAGAGCAAGCGGCCCTCCTCAGATGCATCCCCTCAACCCTTGGAAAAGCAACACCCGCGCCTCAAGCCCCAAGCAAAAGCTGGCTGCCTAGTTAATTTTTACACCATTAAAAAAAAATCTGAGAAATAGGAGGTTCAATTTGAACTTGCTTGAATGTTGATATCTAAGTGAACTGTGGTGCTCATGGTCGTGAAAGTGCCCGAATGCTGAGGCACGCTTTATGCCATGGAGCCAAAATAATCATGTTTTAGTCGCAGTGAGAATAGTGGCGCGTGCACAGTAACTGTCGTCGACCACATCTGAGGGTATCAAACAAACGCTTCGAAGCACAGAAACAATGCACGATGCGGGGCTTTGTGAGCGATGAAAAAACGAGGGGACTCTCAAAGGGGCGTGGGCAATGTAATTAAGGGTGTGGCTTAAAAACACATAAGCAAAAAATATTGGCTTAGTATAGTATGCCGCTCGACTTATATTTTTCTGCTTCTGTTATTGTATTCAGCTCTATACTACAAAAAGTAACATTGCACCTACAGCAAGCAACATTATACACCTACAACAAGCCAGATCTATTGGCTTTGCCAGTGGTTGCTAGTTGTGCAAGATATTTAAGTAACAACTATGGCTATATTGAAAATGCTTCAGTTTTGAAATGAAGAGACACTGTGAAAGAACTAAAACACGTTTCTTTGAATGTACCTCAAAGGCAGTGAAGGGTGGTTCTGCTGCAGAGTTAAGATTTATTGTGTCACCCTGAAGGTCAGGGCAAAAATGGAAAGCCCGATAGAGAGCCGTCTCGGCACCTGCATTTAAGAACTGCACCGGCAGGACCCGGCCCACTTCAAGCCCTGGCAGGATGGGATTTGTAGAGGCTGTGTATTATTTTATGTGTTCCAAAGACAGAGCAGGCGTCAGTGCTGAGGACATGAGGTGCAAAGGCTCACGTTCCAAAGCGGCAGAAAAAAACCGCCACTTTTCGTGATCACTTTGCAACACTTCCTATGTTTTATCTCATATATATATATATATATATATATATATATATATATATATATATATATATATATATATATATATATATATATATATATATATATATATATATATATATATATATATATATATATATATATATATATATATATATATATATATGCAGCATTGGTCTGCTCCATTGTAATCAGCGATCTGCTTCACACGAGAATGTAGGTCCAGCTGTCGTGGTCAGTACAGAGCTCGGTCGCATGTAGTTTGTTAACTAGGGTCAGGTTGTTTTATGGCCCCTATTACCGTCAGTCGGATGGTGATGTCAGATGTCTGCATGGTGGGAGTCTGCTTGAACAGTGATTGCAGAACTGCACCAAACACATATACATATTTTTTTTCCAGTTTTACATAAAGCGAACTCGCCCAGAAGTTATTAGTGCGCTTCACATACGCAACCACTTACGGTTCACAAAGAGACGTTCAATTTTGGTTGGCAAGGTGAGGTTAAGCGATTTGCCTAGAATCACGGGATTTTGAGGCGACGCCGAGATTCCAACCTGGTTCCAAAGTTCCAAAGTCGGTAGCTCTGGTCCTTATGCCACATGCTCTCCTCTACTCAGGAGCTGGTCTTGAAGGGCCTAATCAGTTTTACTTTTCGACGTGCAGGATTATGGATGACGCTCAAGACAGGAGGACACAATATACGTGTAAACTGTTTTAAGATCCGATGTGTACGCTTTAATACCTCCGCTTCACACCATCATTCTGTGTGATCTCCAGTATTTGACTCTTTTTGTTTATTCAGATTTTAGTGCTCGGTGCTCAGAAATAAAGTAAGTCGCCTTGCCCTAATGCACCTCGCACCTAATGGAGTAAGTTTACAAGCATCATATTGTACAATGGATAATTTGTTGCGTGTGTTGCTGCTCCTGGGCAAGAATATTGGAAACTCAGATGCAATTGTTACACTGCGAGAGATAATAAGCCGCTTTAGACCGTGTTGTGTTTGCCGTTTAATCGTCCAAAAGATTCTGCATATCATAGGACATAACAGTGCTGGCAGCGTACATACACTACGTTGGATTTCAAGACAATGGAGAGCCAATCTCTAATTGTTACAACTACTTAAAGTGGACGAGGTACCCGAGGTGGGTATGATACGGAAATAACTCCCAATATTCTGCTATGCTGGGTCAAAGTATCCCTATCAATATACGAGGGCTGAGAGGCACACACTGAATGGGTGGATAAATAATAGCCACAACAAGGATATCTATCGCAGTAATAATATCTTGTAGCACTAAATGATGCAGGTTTGCAGATTCTGAGCACTATACATCATAGCTGCCTCTATGCATAACGTCCGTATAGATGGAAAGATGGGAAAGGGGCAGATAGATAGATTTCAAGTGGTTAAAATAACATATAAAGTGCTTCATGCAAAGTTTATTTGTTTTCTCCCAAAAGGAAAAGGAAATAAACGATTGCTACTGTAGATAGCGAGACAGATAGATGAAACTAATTTAGATTTAATTAAATTATATATATAGAATTATGTGCGCTGTACAAATGACAATATGATCGATAAACACAAGAGGCAGGTGAGAACGTGATCATAGCATCTGCATAGAGAACGATACACTAGCAGATTAGATAGACAAACGGATGTATGTATGGATGGTTATGCATGTGACTGAAATAAATATAGGCAGTTAGGCAGATACACAGACATGGAAGTTAGTCGGGCATTTTAAACATGGTAAAATAACACGATTCCTACAGGCGTTTCTATACAATTACAGCTAGTTCTTTATGCTCTCGTGTGATTTAAGACACATAAAGTTACGGAGGCACTCCTTTCGTTCACAGTGCATGCGCTGAGAGCATTTGTTTGCACTAACTCTTCATAAGTGTTTCAAATGTAAATTGAGAATATGTTTGGTTATAAAAGACCCACACCTTCGTTTACATATTTGACACCAAAAGTCCCCCTTTTCTCAGGATTGCTCTGTTCAAGCAATGACGCGATATCACATAATAGTTCTATCTCCATCCAACAATTAACCAAAAGGCTAAACATGTTTTTGTATTGTGAGAAGAATAGACTTCCGTGCTCAAACTAAGCAACAAAGCATAGAAATGGGCAACAATTACAACTTTTAAAAAGCCACTTTGGTAAACAAGTTAACCCCATTAAATTACATCTGCTGTTGTTATTTCTGGAGTCGGTTCTGTGAACAGAAATAAAGGCTCGGAGGGAATGAATGCCTTTGGTGCCAGTGAAGGCAACAGACACGGGTCAGAGCATCTGAGCGCCCTCGAAAAACTATATTAACCGCACATAACTTGTTTAAGGTGACTAATGAAGACCCCCTCGACGAAGAGGTCTGTTGCTAGGTAAACACAACAGTTTTAAGCGCTGTCCATCATTAGCGTGTCGTGCTGACAGCAGGACCCGGCAGCAGACTTGGCGACAGAAGGGAGGAGAGCGGAGGCATATGGCCCCCAGGCCCGCTCCCCCGCTGTCAGCAGCCTCGCTGCAAGCCCCTTGTCCAGGCGCCCATGCCCGCAGCAGCTTGCAGCGGCCCCATCTGCAGCCGGGGCTCGTGCCCCCGACAATGCGGCCGCCATGTTGTTTTCATCTGAGCCCTGCCTGGCGCGGGCCGGCGCAGAGGACAGGCGGAAAGATTAACCATCAGCAAGAACAATGGCGTCCACGCTGCATTGTCTGTCCAGGATTACATGCTATGTGCCCAGTGGGGATTGCGCCATCCATCACGGCCCTTTATTGGCCGCCGTTTTTAGTCACAAAGCCCAAACATTGCCATAAAAATTCTAAACTGCTTAATTGCGGCGCTGTAAAAATTTGCATAGAGGAGATATGTCATGCAGTGGTTAACTAGGGCTTGGCGTTTGTGACAAGGCCCTAAAATCATGCCACTGCCCCCATCCCCCCTCCTTGCGTGGAAAGGTCACCAATTGGCAGAGGGCAACACATTGTCTCCTGAATGTTAACTAGCCAGAGTTATGAATTGTACACAAAGAGCAAACGAGTAGATTTGGGGTGAAGTGCTGCTTAGTGCTTGACAAGTTGAACCTCTTATGGAAGAGCTGTCTGTTGAAAGAGAGAGGAGTGGTGCGGAAGAGGCACTGTGCAATCCGGGCACCCTTCTGTCATTTTAAATAAAGATGCACCATTCATTCAATTTCACATTATAAGGCACTTTCTCTCCTTATGAAATTTCAGCGGGTGTACATTTCCTACACAGTTTACTAAAACAAATGGCTCCATGTTGACACCAGGTGTGTGGTGCATGCTGCTATATAACACAATCAAATAAAGAAACGATAAATGCTGTAGAGATGCAATGTAACAGTAACTGCGAGCAGCAGCTTTTGATTTTTTCATCATACATTAAATAAAATGTCAGCCTGTTAATAAATAAATGTAAGCAGCATTTGTCACAGAGTCACTCACTGCGTGCGTTTAGGACTAGCTGCTGCCTAGCAGAATTGTTTTAATATAGAAATACCACACACACAGATTTTGTTGTGCTCGAAAACACGAAGCAAATCCTGAAGAACAAAAAAAACAAAAAGTCAACGCGGGAGGATGTAGTTGGACGCTGTTATTCCAAACAATGCTTTCCCCTAAATCAATTGACAAGAGTAGAGAGTGAAGCCGTGTGACTTCAAATGCAACATTTTACAAGGACCCATTACTTTTCTTTTTTCCTTCCAATGTCCAATAGCTCGATTGCTCTGCAAAAATTAAATGGACGCCTTTTCCGGAGCAGTGTGCGGTGCCACACACACACGAGTTGTGTGGCAATAACGAGGAACAGGAATATTGTACCACCTAATATTGATTCTTAATTTTAAATGGCTATTATCTATTGGATATAAATGAAACTATTCATTTTAGTATCTGTATTGCACCACTTTAGCGTCAGGCTATAGATTGCAGTTCATATTAAATTGTAATATACATTTTGAAGGAAATAATCCCACAGAGGAAATATAAAAGATTTATTTTGAAGACAAAGAATCCACAAAATTAACGCCCAAGATAAAAAAAAAAGAAGAACTTCACTTCCACCTTCTCTGGTCCGCTCCGAGAATATGGAGCTACCTCTCTGAGGAGATTCAGACCAACCTACCCTCAAGCACCTTCAAAAGAAAGAGGCCAAAAGGATTCAACTAACAAGATGTCTGACTTAATGGATATGGGCTAACTTGATTCTGAAACCACCCACACCTTGAGTTATCTCGCTAAGTGTGTAGACAGTTCACCATACCACCAAGGGCATTTGCGGTCAAAGATCTTGCAGTGTGTTCAGTGGTGGATACTACTTGATATGTATGGCCTGATAAAGTTGTCCAGAGTACTATTTGCTGTATAATACATAGTACTATATGTTATGTACAGGACTTTTGCTGTACAATGCTCTGATAACTTTGGGTCATGTTCGCACGTTATAAAACTCTATAACTAGAATAAAAGTCCAAATCTTCTATAAAGCTGTTGTTATGATTCGCTCGTGGAAGTCTGTGAATCCCTAGCAGTTTTCTGATTAAGCCACTCAGAGCTTTAACCACAAATCCTGGTTAATGACATTTCAAAATATCCTCATTCAGTGCTGTATTATCTGTTTGAAAATGAAAATAAAGCATTAAAGACATTGGAGGCTATAAAATATTTAAAACGTTTGTGACTGAAGAAGGGAAATTGTGATTTTCGCTGCTCCTGTAGTGAGTCTTGTCACTAAACGTTCATACTTATGTGCTATCAATCTATAACGAGGCAGTTAACAGTTGATAATGTCAATTGGGTTGGACAACATGGCATTGGTATTTATTACCTATTGCTAATCAATAGAAACTATCATTGATAAATATAATTCAGAATTTAATAACAGTATATCAGAGATTCTACTGAATACAGGAGATAAAGGAGATAGTAAGGAATATAGATCATTCTAATAAATTCATCTAGTAATGCAACAAGATTACCAATTAATAAAGAATAGTACTTGAAATTGATTTATAATTGTACCTATTGATCTTTCTGCTGTCTCTTATAAATATTAAGGGTTTGATTTAGTGCTTGAAAGTAAAGGAACTCCTACGTTTTGTGGAGGAAGAGGTAAAGCCAGAGGAGAATCAACAACCAGAATTTCATCCACCATTGGGATAGCATGGTGGGAGCACCCCGACTGGTAAATTTTTATCAATGTCTAATGCTTTTCAGTCCTGGGTTACTTTCCAAGGGAATACATATAAAATAAAAATTGTCAAAAAGTGTTTTTGATCATATTACATTGCATAATCCATCTCGTAATTCAAATATTAGCTTGATCAAACTTTAATTCCAAAGGACCAGCTAAAACATTGCCCCATCATTTTACAATGTCTTGAATGTAAAACTAAATGTACAGAAATTACGTGTTTCTGCAGAATTGATGCTAGATCCAAAATTGTTAAAAATACCACATACAATATGCAATGTCAGTTCAGATACTTTGCAAAAGTCTGGTTACCTTTTAGCAAATGTTTAGGTATTAACGAGGTAAGAACGTGGCAAATATGGCATTTATTCATTCAAATTCTTGTTAATATCCGAGACAATGTTTTCAAATCGGCAGTTATCACAAGAGGCTACTGAGAATTTTGAATAATCCCAAACATCTTTCGTAAGGTTTGATGTCTTGAATCCTAAAGTACAGTTAAGTGTGATGCATGCATCATTAAAATGAAATGTATAATACTGTTCTGTAGCATTGCTTCTGTAA
Organism: Lissotriton helveticus; assembly: GCF_964261635.1. Lineage (NCBI taxonomy): Eukaryota > Metazoa > Chordata > Amphibia > Caudata > Salamandridae > Lissotriton > Lissotriton helveticus. Next base: position 1,593,679,887 of record NC_136067.1, on the reverse strand, counting down.
ATGGAAGGATGTGCTTCCAGAGGTTCTATAGTGTGAACACAAAGTAAATCCCAAACTGAATTTTTAAAACGTGAAAAGAGTAGAATAAAACATGCATGTCTTTCGTTTCAAGACGTGTGTAGACATAGGCCCTCACGTATGCCGTATTGCATATAGAGATATTTTTTTGCTCCTTGACAGCTCATGTAGAGTCAATGATTCTACTTGTGCAGTCAATGGTTGTGAGCTACATTTATCGAAAACATGCGGCCCAGATTTATTATGCACTTGTGTTGTTCTTACAATACGTAATTTGAAAAAAGGAAATGCAAGTGCTGAAGTGACACTTAGAAAAGCCATACAATTCAAGATATGTGTGACTTTGTGTCACTTTTCAGCCGCAGAGTAACACCGAGCAACGCCTTGCTCTGCCTTGCATTATCCTTAATTGGTTTGGCATTACGTGGTGGGGCATGGGCGTTCCCATACATCCACCCATGTATTTTGACACCCACCCCGATTTACTAAAGGAAGTAAACATGGGCTTGCACCAAAGTCTGCCCCTCCCTGAGAGAGGCATAACCAGGAAAAATATATTTATTTCTCCTTGTTACTTCCTCTTTCCATTTGGGCTGCAGCACACATAGAAAGAGGAATATGCCAATGCGGATTGTTTTTGTGCAGGAAGGTATGGCTTCTGTACAAAAACAATCCCACCTATAACCCAGGCACCCTAGCAGTATGGCACAATGGGGCCTGTGTTGGCGTTATGCTTCCTGAAGTGCACTAGCATTATGAGGGAGCAGCGGTGCGCTATTTTGTTGTAGATATGTCACATTTCTGCTCTCTTCCTTTCTTGCAACGTGTTGCATTTTATGGAATGTTAGTAAATCCGAGCCTGCATCTTTAGGGAAAGTACGAAAAGATGGATATTTCTGGTGCGTTTACTGACTGCACCTATATTTGTTGAGTAGGTAGATATTTTCCAGGACCAGTGCAGCTAACTGGAAGCACGTAATTATGCATATTGCAGGTTAGTTAAAAAAAAAATTGGTGGGGGAGTGGGCACGGAGGTGGGGATCTAGGAACGCCTCTTTCCTGCTTCCTGCTGCGCAAGCGACCTTTCTAGTAAGCAGCATCCTGGTAGTTTGCGGTATAAAATCATAAGTGAGCATAGCTTTCATTAAAGATAAGCTGTGTATGGAAGTTTTCTATGTACCCTCTGCATTCACATTCGCTGCTGGACATTGTTCATGGCCCCTGTAAAGGATGGTTCTGCAGGACAATGGTAACACATCCTGTTTTTTTGCCCCCACAACTGCCACCTCGACCCAGGTGGTATTTTAATGGCTCCCCCTGTCCTGTGAGTGCTTGATGAAAGCATAAACAGGAGGATGGAAAAAGCATTGTGATAAAAAAAGGAGAAAAAAGCATAGTGCCAATATTGGCAAAACACTCCCCATCACAAATACAGCAATCTCCTGATGAAATAAACAGACAAGACACCTTTTACGTGGAAAAAGTTGCTGCAGGTTTATTTGCATACCAAAATATGCCAACATGGTGAGTTAGCTTACGGGCGATCCAAGGGCAGGCAGCCACTCCGCAGCCTGCCCACTGAGGGGGGGCGCAGCGTTCCATACAGCCCCCGGTTGCTCAGGTTTACAACTGCCCGTAGGACTAGCGGGGCGCCGTCGCTCCTCCAGGGTCCACCGCAAGGACTTCCTGGGGATATTTGACATTGGCACCCTTGTGCTCCTGAAGAGGGTACCCTTTTGTACCTTTCAGCCTCTGGATCACCCTGTAACTCCACCTGAAACACAAAATAACAAGTTAATATAAACATAACAGGTGTATTTGTAAAGCGCACGATTACCTGAAGGTGTCCTGGCACTGAATAACAGATGTTTATTGTTACCCAACGGTACTCATTTTATCAACCTCAAATGGATTAAAGGCTGAGTGGACATGCCAGGATTTGAACCTGTTACAATGAGGTCAAACACACGCCCCTGCAGTGGCTGCTTTAGTCCACTGAGCCACCAAACCCGACATATTAACCTCCTCTCCCACCCCCCCTGTATATACGCTGGGTAAGCGGTAGGGAGGGTGGGGATCAGCTTGAAGGATTTTGGCCAAAAGAGGATGCCAGGTGGGCGAGAGAGGTATTTATACCTATCCCCCACCCACCAGTGTCCGGAAATGACACAGGCGTGCAGACTCAGAGGGGTCTCTCAACACTAGGCTGTCACCATGTGCCCTCATGTGGCACTAAGGCGACTGCCATATGATGGGGGTCCCCTGCGTGGACCGCGGGCAGCCACATAGTGCCAATATCGGCAACACACTTGAGGTTCTGTGATTTTGCGTGCTTTTAAAGTGCACGACTTTCTTTTCTAAACATGGGTTTTTGCCATGCGTCGTGACTGCCATCTGGTGTTGCCATTTACGTAGGCCTCAGAAATTAGTCTGCGAGCAAAGCAGTCTGAACTTTTGTGGGTCATGTGTACATTAACTAAGGTTTCCTTCGTGCGCTGGAGTTAATTTCAGAAGCTGGTCTTTCACCTGGAATTGACCCTGCCAAGCCAATTTCCCTGCAAGATCGTTATCCACTTTCCCAATCACCATTCATGACATTTGTTAACTTTTAAGTTTCTTTACATTTCTGTTATCTTGCACGTTATCTGAAACTACTTTTCTTTACTGTTTCTTCATTTCATGGGTTACGCTTTCAATTAAGGGTTTGTCCGGGCCTTCCAGATTATTATTTAGATATGCCTAAATATTAACTTGTGGGTTGGGACACTGTAAAATGAGCTTTACTATATGATGCTGTGTGACGTAATGTATTTTCTATTGGTTGAATTTTGGTGCAGGGGCGTGCATTTTAAATGTACCTTTTTGTGTATAAATAGGGATGTCTCGCCTTAGTAAAATTGAGCAGTTTCTTGAGTTGTACACCGTGTTGTATTGCTGGGATTTCTGCTACTAGCTGCAGCTAATAAATTTGATCTCTGACGCCACCTAGAAGTATTCCGTGTCTCTGTATACCAAGGCAAGGGAACCCAGAGGACTTTGGGCGTGTCCCTGGCGCCGCTGGGCACTTGAAATCCCAGTTCTTCAGTTGTCGCGGCCAACGTACTACTTCAGTGGTACCGGTCCAAGCCCGAAGATTGCGAGGAGTCACGTGAGGAAACTCTGGAGGAGGGCCCCCACTTCATCGACCCCTGCATGTCGACGTGGACCGAAGGTCTTTTCAGCGAGGCATCCCGCTTTCCAACGGCTACGAAGGACTGCTGCCCTGACTGTCGCCTTGTCTTGGACCCTCCGATTGATGTTTGTAAAGCGAGACGATAGACGGTCTTCTGGTGGCGTGACAGACATTTGGTTAAGTATAAGTGGGTCGCTCCCACAACTTTGTCTGGTTCCTTGGTTTTGATTTGGTTGCTGCAGTACCCAAAGCCGAAGGGCTTGTATATTTACGAGTGTATAATTTTTTTATTCCCTTTGAAGTTTGTAACCAGACTAGTGAGCAAGATGCCTGGTCTTGGTAAATTTGGTAATTGGTATGTTTGTGGTAGTAACAGGGATTCCCGATTGGAGGATTCATGTCCGATACCTCCGGTTGGAACTCCGACTTATGAGCTCTATTCTAAACACGGAGTGGGTCCCATTACTTATAATGAAGTATGGGTCCGCTACACTAAAAAGGATGGTGTTTTGCAATGGCCCCCACATGGTAGTTTTGAAACAGAGATTTTAGACAATCTAGAAGTTAAGCTATTTAAGAAGAAAGCCCGGCCGGCAATGTTTGACTCTTTCCGCCTTTGGCGTAAGGAAGCCAAACAGAGAGAAATTAAACAAGCAAAGAGAGATAGGAAAGATAAGAATATGTCAGTACTACAAGCTGCTAGACAGTTTAAGGAAGATGGAGAAGAGCGTGCAAGTGAAGTTTTAGATAGACAGCGTTGTATGGCCATAGATAAATGTTATCCGGCCTTGCCGTCTTCTCCTCCAAAAGTGATTGAAGACCTTGAAAAAGATCCTTTGATCTCTCATTTACTGAGATTGCCACCTCCCTATGTGCAGGTTGCTACTGCGCCTCTATTACCCCCGGTTGTTCCACCCTTTGTTGTTCAACCTCCTGCTGTTGTTCAGCCACCCGGTGCTCCACAGATGGTTTTGCCTCCTCCTGCGCAACCCATTCTAGGGTCGCCAGCCTTGCTACCAGCTTTGCCTCAAACTCTTTTGCCTTCTGCTTCTGCATCTTCGACTTCTACTGTTCTTGTCCCTACACCTTCTTTGCCTCAAAATACTTTATCCTGTTCTTATGTCTGCTTCTTCTCCTTCTGTTCGAAAACGAATGACAGAAACGGTTTCTAATTTGTTGTCACCATTGTTTGGGTCACTGCATATGACCCCTGTTTCGGAGCGTAAGCAGAGTCGTAGTCAGCTTCCTGGTTCCGAGGAATGGGCTGTGTTGGATTTGTTGGCTCGTAAATGGATTATAAATGCCTCAAGGTATAGTTTGCCAGCGGTTATGGATGTTTTCTTTCAGTGGGAGCCGCCTAAGCAAAGGTATGTTTTTAATGTGATGTGTATGTTTTTGCGTCAGGAATGGGAAGATAATGATTTGGGTTTGATCCCGCAGGAACTACTTGATGTTCAGTTGGATTTTGCTAAAGGGATGATAGTGGAATCTGATATTACAGATGCCGTAGAGACGATACTGGCTTTTAGATCTAGCCTTCCGCCTCAGACATTGTACGAACCTGATTCTTCTGTTAGAAGAAAAGCGAGACAGTATCCAATGAGAGAAGTTCCCCCAATTTGGAAGGAAGGGCACCCAAACGCTAATCCAGTTATTCTGCTGCATTTTCAGCGAATATGGGTACATGTCCCTTGGAAGAGAGCAGAGGTCTTGGCTCTTAAGCAGACCTTACCTGACCCTCGTAAGAATCCTGCTGGTTATTACAAGGAATTGTCCCAGACAGTTGAAGCGTGTATTATGAATTTAGCTGACATCGATATGTTGATGGGTAATGTAGTCCCCCAACCTTTGTGGGCGAAGATTCGTCATGAGAATCATGCTGCTGAATTAGGTGATACCTGGGGGAATATTGTTGCCGCAGATGGTAGACAGGAGGGAGGTACTAAACCTGAACCTCTAGTTTCAGAATTACCAGGTAGAATTATTAATCTGATGAAAACGATGATGCCTGCTTTACGAGTAAATTGGGATAAGTTAGCAGCATGTAAGCAGAAGAAAGACGAGAGTGTATCTGATTTCTTCACTAGGTTTGAAGAGACGTTTATTGATCATAGTGGTCAGGATATGAGTACGGAGGGTGGTCAAAGGTTGTTTGTGGATAAATTTGTCTTTAATTTGCTTCCCGAACTTTCTAATAAGTTAAAGGACTCTGAGAGTTCATGGGCTGTCTCTTCGTCGGCCCAAATATTGGCTACTGCACAATATTACGAGAATAGAGATAAAGATGAGAAGGATAAAGTGGAGAAGAAAACTAAAGAGTTAAAGACGAAAGTTCTTTTGCAGCAAGCTTATCCGCCTCGTCAGAATCAGCCTCAGTTTCAGCAACCTCCAAAATTTCAGAGATTGTTATAGAAGCCTGAGCCTTATGTTCAGCTATTCTTTCCTGGCCCTAATCAGTGTGCTTATTGCAGAGAGGAAGGTCATTACAAGAATAGTTGCCCGGCTTTGTTACAGCGTGCGAATGGTGTATCTGGTCAGAGTGGTCGTGGTAGTTTTCAGCAAGCTCCTAGGGGTAGGGGACGTGGTGTGATCCCTCAGAATGAGCGTTCCTCTTCCCTACAGAATTCTGCGAATTATTTTGACAGACAGAATGTTTCGAGTGGTCAGTCCGCCCAGTATTATGTTGAGGATTACTATGTCGAAGGTGAGAGTTCTGGTTATAATGATAACTAGGACAGCCAAGGACAAAGAGAGGGAGTAGTGTCAGTTCCAGTTGTTAGGAATGAAACACCTTGACATGCGAGATTGCTGGGCTGTGGTCTTTTTCCCAGGTCCCTAAGACCAAACAGCTATTTATTTTTAGACGCTCCCTTAACAGAGAAAAGAGGCACGGCAGAACGTAGCCTTTGCTTGGCTTACTGTTCCGGTACCACGCCCCCTCTTCACTTCCTGGTTCCTTGCTCGAGGTCTCCGTGGCGTCCTTCGGATTTCCTGGAGGCTCCCTGGACCCTTTCCCTCTTTGGTGCCCTCATTTCCAGACCCTGCAGCAGCTGGCTGGTCGATTATCTTGTGAGAGTGTCTTTGCCGAGCTTCGGCATTTCTTGATTTCTTACGCGAGAATTTTATCGCGTCTACCCTTACTTTGCTCACGCATTTAGCGGGCGTTAGTTCGCTCGGTTCCTTTTCTTCTCTCCTGCTGTATGAATGGTATATACCTGGCGAGTTATTTGTTGTTTATTACCTCCTGTAAGAGAGAGCGCTCCGCCCTTACCTCCTTTTAGGGCCGGGTGTCTCTCCTTGTGTGTGTGTGCTGCTCCGATGTTTCTGCCCACAACAGCCGGCCGGTCAGTGGCGTCACTGGGGTTGGTGTCACCCGGTGCGGGTAACTCATGGTGTCACCCCCTCACGACTTACCGCATGGACCACCTCTGTCGGAAATGTACGGCGCTAGGTACTGTCTTACACCCTCTAGCTCCCTCTCTCTCTGTGTAGCTCCCTCTAGCTCCCTCTCTCTGTCTTACTCCCTCTAGCTCCCTCTGGTTCCCTCTCTCTCTGTCTTACTCCCTCTAGCTCCCTCTGTCTCTGTCTTACTCCCTGTAGCTCCCTCTCCCTCTGTCTTACTGCCTCTAGCTCCCTCTCTCTGTCTTGCTCCCTCTAGCTCCCTCTCTTACTCCTTCTAGCTCCCTCTCTCTCTGTCTTACTCCCTCTAGCTCCCGCTCTCTCTCTCTTACTCCCTCTAGCCCCCTCTCTCTTACTCCCTCTAGCTACCTCTCTCTCTCTCTTACTCCCTCTAGCCCCCTCTCTCTCTGTCTTGCTCCCTCTAGCTCTCTCTCTCTCTGTCTTACTCCCTCTAGCTCCCTCTCTCTCTGTCTTGCTCCCTCTAGCTCCCTCTCTCTCTCTTACTCCCTCTAGCTCCCTCTCTTACTCCTTCTAGCTCCCTCTCTCTCTGTCTTACTCCCTCTAGCTCCCGCTCTCTCTCTCTTACTCCCTCTAGCCCCCTCTCTCTTACTCCCTCTAGCTACCTCTCTCTCTCTCTTACTCCCTCTAGCCCCCTCTCTCTCTGTCTTGCTCCCTCTAGCTCTCTCTCTCTCTGTCTTACTCCCTCTAGCTCCCTCTCTCTCTGTCTTGCTCCCTCTAGCTCCTGCTCTCTCTCTTACTCCCTCTAGCTCCCTCTCCCTCTTACTCCCTCTAGCTCCCTCTCTCTGTTTTACTCCCTCTAGCTCCCTCTCTCTCTCTCTGTCCTGCTCCCTCTAGCTTCCTCTCTCTCTGTCTTACTCCCTCTAGCCCCCTCTCTCTTACTCCCTCTAGCTACCTCTCTCTCTCTCTTACTCCCTCTAGCCCCCTCTCTCTCTGTCTTGCTCCCTCTAGCTCTCTCTCTCTCTGTCTTACTCCCTCTAGCTCCCTCTCTCTCTGTCTTGCTCCCTCTAGCTCCCTCTCTCTCTCTTACTCCCTCTAGCTCCCTCTCTCTGTCTAGCGCCCTCTAGCTCACTCTCTCTCTGTCTTACTCCCCCTAGCTCCCTCTCTCTCTGTCTTGCTCCCTCTAGCTCCCTCTGTCTCCCTCTCTGTCTTACTCCCTCTAGCTCCCTCTCTCTCTGTGTCTTACTCCCTCTAGCTCCCTCTGGTTCCCGCTCTCTCTGTCCTATTCACTCTAGCTCCCTCTCTCTCTGTCTTACTCCCTCTAGCTCCCTCCCTCTGTCTTACTCCCTCTAGCTCCCGCTCTCTCTCTCTTACTCCCTCTAGCTCCCGCTCTCTCTCTTACTCCCTCTAGCTCCCTCTCTCTCTCTTACTCCCTCTAGCGCCCTCTCTCTCTCTGTCTTGCTCCCTCTAGCTCCCTCTCTCTCCCTGTCTTGCTCCCTCTAGCTCCATCTCTCTGTCTAGCTCCCTCTAGCTCCTTCTCTTACTCCTTCTAGCTCCCTCTCTCTCTGTCTTACTCCCTCTAGCTCCCTCTCTCTCTGTCTTACTCCCTCTAGCTCCCTCCCTCTGTCTTACTCCCTCTAGCTCCCGCTCTATCTCTTACTCCCTCTAGCTCCCGCTCTCTCTCTTACTCCCTCTAGCTCCCTCTCTCTCTCTTACTCCCTCTAGCTCCCTCTCTCTCTGTCTTGCTCCCTCTCTCTCTCTGTCTTGCTCCCTCTAGCTCCCTCTCTCTCTCTTACTCCCTCTAGCTTCCTCTCTCTGTGTCTTACTCCCTCTAGCCCCCTCGCTCTTACTCCCTCTAGCTCCCTCTCTCTCTCTTACTCCCTCTAGCCCCCTCTCTCTCCGTCTTGCTCCCTCCAGCTCTCTCTCTCTCTGTCTTACTCCCTCTAGCTCCCTCTCACCCTGTCCTGCTCCCTCTAGCTCCCTCTCTCTCTCTTACTCCCTCTAGCTCCCTCTCTCTGTCTAGCGCCCTCTAGCTCACTCTCTGTCTGTCTTGCTTCCTCTAGCTCCCTCTGTCTCTCTCTCTGTCTTACTCCCTCTAGCTCCCTCTCTCTCTGTCTTACTCCCTCTAGCTCCCTCTCTCTGTCTAGATCCCTCTAGCTCCATCTCTCTCTCTCTCTTACTCCCTCTAGCTCCCTCTCCCTCTGTCTTGCTCCCTCTAGCTCCTTCTCTCTCTATCTTAATCCCTCTAGCTCCCTCTCTTTGTCTAGCTCCCTCTCTCCCTGTCTTACTCCCTCTAGCTCCCTCTCTCTCTCTATTACTCCCTCTAGCTCCCTCTCTCTCTCTATTACTCCCTCTAGCTCCCTCTCTCTCTGTCTTACTCCCTCTAGCTCCCTCTAACTCCCTCTCTCTTACTCCCTCTAGCTCCCTCTCTCTCTTACTCCCTCTAGCTCCCTCTCTCTCTGTCTTGCTCACTCTAGCTTCCTCTCTCTCTATCTTACTCCCTCTAGCTCCCTCTCTCTGCCTAGCTCCCTCTCTCTCTCTTACTCCCTCTAGCTCCCTCTCTCTCTCTTGCTCGCTCTAGCTCTCTCTCTCTGTCTTGCTCCCTCTAGCTCTCTCGCTCTCTGTTCTACTCTCTCTAGCTCCCTCTCTCTCTGTCTTACTCCCTCTAGCTCCCTCTCTCTGTGTCTTACTCCCTCTAGCTCCCTCTCTCTGTCTAGCTCCATCTAGCTCCCTCTTTCTTGCTCCCTCTAGCTCCCTCTGTCTCCCTCTCCCTCTGTCTTACTCCCTCTAGCTCCCTCTCTCGCTGTCATACTCCCTGTAGCTCCCTCTCTCTGTCTTCCTCCCTCTAGCTCCCTCTCTCTCTCTTACTCCCTCTAGCTCCCTATCTCTCTGTCTTCTTCCCTCTAGCTCCCTCTCGCTCTCTTAATCCATCTGTCTTCCCTGGATTTGTATAAACAAGAGTGCGAGCAACAGGTGGCACTGTAGTGAAGAGCAAGCTGAAATTTGGAACTGGTTCACTGGAAAACTGAAGACTGCAAGATACTGAAAAATAGGAAACCATGCACCCTCAGGTGAGCTAGGTTGCTATAGAGGTGCCTTGTGATCAAAGAAAATTGCCGTCAAGCATTGCAGATCTCCTGCGAGAGGCTGGCGAGTGTGAACAGCATGAGGAACAAGCTTGGCTTGCACAGGGAGCGACAGTAAAGGTGAGAGCAGAGGCGAGGCTGCGGTGCAGATTGGTGTCACCCCATGTGTTGGTGTCACCCGGTGCGGGCCGCACCCCCCGCACCCCCATAGTGACGCCACTGCGGCCGGTGCTCCTCACATACCCTCATTTTGTTTTCATTTTTTGGCTGGTGTGAATGTCCCTCGAGAGTTCTACTCCTCATATCCTGATACTGAGCATCCTGCTTACCTTACTGAACTCTTCGATAAAGCCCGCCTAGCCTACAGTTGGGGTAAGCACACCTGAAGAATCACGCATGTCAATGTCTACTGTATGAAGGTTAGTGAAGTAAGGAAATATTATGTGTATTGCCTATTTTTGTTTTCTAGCCTGGACATCCATCTAAGACTCCTGCTGTACCCTGCATACCCCCTCGTATGAGGAGAGTGGTGGACACTCCTAGGGTAATTCCCTCATACTTTTAGGGGACAGTAGACAGGAGTGTGTGTCTATTCGCATTCTTGCTTCTGTGTCCTGGAGGTGTAGGGATTCTTCTTCGCTCCCGTGGAAACTCGGTTTCTGACCTGACAGAAAGCCAAGCCCACGAATATTACTTCCCCTGAGCAAAGATGAATCCTGACCCTTCGTTAAGCCCTCTAGACCTCCAGGCTCATTCAATGGAAGAAATTACTGCAGCCTTAGTAGCCCTTCAGTCAGAAGTAGGTAGGCTGGGGGTAGAGAATCAAAGGCTCTTAGCTGAAGTGCATCAGTTGAGAACAGGAGAGAGAGACACAGACACCATACCCAAAACCAAAAAAACCTATATGCAACCCGCTAGGTTCACTTTAACTCCCCCTGACACAGACCAAGGGGCTCTCGACGATTCCCACATCTCCCCTGTTCAAGTCACTGTAAATACCCCTAACCCTGTTCCTCTAGCCATGCCTGAACAATTTGCAGGGGATAGCAACAAATATAACATTTTTATGAACCAATGCCAACTCCACTTTTTGTGTAAGACTGCATCTTTTCCTGATGACTCAGCCAAGGTAGCCTTCATAATTTCCTATCTTGCAGGGAATGCAGCAGAATGGGCGGTTCCCTTAGTCCAGAACAATGATCCAGCGCTATACGATTTGGATCTCTTTAAGGAAAAAATGAGAAGCCTCTTTGCCAAACATTCATATATGCAAGCAAGTGATACCGAACTGCTCAATCTAAAACAAGGCTCCAAAGACCTCTTGTCTTACATTACCAATTTCAATCGTTTGGTGGCGGAAACACATTGGCCAGATGACAAGCGAACTTCCTTGTTTTATCGTGGGTTGGGTGATGACTTAAAAGACTTACTCTCTCAAATAGTGAACCCCCCGGAAGATTGTGCCTCTTTTATTGATCTTGTAGTGAAATTGGATCACAGATTGCATGAAAGGAAAGGGGAAAGAACACGAAACATTGTACCTAGGTTTCTTTTACCTAAAGTTGATAAACCAGTACAAAAAGACGTCCCTGAACCCATGCAAATCGGGGGCATACGCGGTCCTTTATCCACGGAGGAAAAAGACAAGCAACGAAAATTAAACTTATGCTTGTATTGTGGAAAGAGTGGCCACTATGCTAAAGATTGTCCAGTCCGTCCTAAGACACCCAGACTATCAGCTAGCAGTCTTTCTAGTTCGGAAAACTAGCAAGCTTGAGGAATAGAGAGGTCACTTCCTCAAGCTACATCCCTCATCAGATCTCTACCAACAAAATACATGTAGTCAAACATTTCACACTACCCATTACACGAACGTACAGTTGTAAAAAGCAATTCACTATGTCTGTCCTCCTGGATTCAGGAGCAACGGGAAACTTCTTCGATATCAAACTTGCAAAACAGTTGGGACTGTCTTTTGTTGCGAAACCCCAGCCTGAATCCATATGGGCAGTAGACGGGTCCGAGTTGTCCTCAGGGATGATAAGTTATCAAACCCCGCCTGTGGTTATTGTTTTTAATAATGGGCATTCAGAAAGTCTTGTTTTTGATCTCATAGACGCTCCTAATTTTGGTGTTATTTTGGGAGTACCCTGGTTACAAGTACACAATCCGGTTATAGACTGGGTTACAAGAACAGTTACCTTGAGGTCCCCGTATTGTAAAACCCATTGCTACTTAGAAGCTCGAGAACCTGAACTCCCCTTATACTGCGCAGTCCAAACAGGACTAGACCTGAAATTACCTGAACAATATGCAGAATTTGAAGAGGTGTTCAGTGAACAAGAAGTGACTAAATTACCTCCTCACAGGAGTTACGATTGCAGAATTGACTTGATCCCAGGCGCAGATTTGCCCTGTAGTCGGATTTACGCCTTAACTCCCGCAGAAAACGACTATCTAAAAAACTATCTGGACGAAATGCTAGCGAAAGGTTTTATCAGACACTCTACTTCCCCCGTGTCTTCTCCTTTGTTTTTTATCGATAAACGAGAAGGCGGACTCAGGGCATGCCTTGATTATAGAGCCTTGAACAAAATTACAATAAAAAACAAATACCCTCTGCCTCTGATTCCAGTACTTCTGGAACAGATAAAAGGAGCAAAAATCTTTACCAAGATAGATCTCAGAGGTGCTTACCATTTAATACGCGTCAAACAGGGCGATAAATGGAAGACAGCATTCCGCACCAACTTTGGGCTCTATGAGTATTGTGTGATGCCATTCGGGCTATGCAACGCCCCGGCTGCGTTCCAGTACTTTATCAATGACATTCTGCGTGAATATATCGACATCTTTGTTATCGTCTATATTGACGATATCCTTATATTCTTGCAGAACGAGAAAGACCACGTGGAACACGTACGAAAGATCCTTACCAAGCTAAAAGAAAATCAGTTGTTTGCTAAATTGGACAAAAGTATGTTTCACACTACTGAAGTAGATTTCTTGGGCTTTACCATCAACCCTAATGGCCTGCAGATGGATCCCAAGAAAATCGAAGCCTTGGTGAACTGGAAAAGTCCTACGTCTGTAAAGGAAATACAATCATTCCTAGGATTCGCCAATTTTTATCGGCGGTTTATTAATCATTTCTCTGATACTATAGCACCAATAACTAGACTCCTGAAAAAAGGAGTACCTTTTCAATGGTCGAATGAAGCAGAAGGAGCCTTTTGTGATTTAAAAACCCAGTTCACTTCTGCTCCTATCCTTCATCACGCTGATAATACTCAGCCTTTTTTTGTGGAGACGGATGCCTCTCAATACGCTGTAGGAGGCATACTTTCACAAAGAGACCCTGAGACAGGACACATGCATCCTATAGCGTATTTCTCTAAAACCCTATTACCAGCGGAGAGAAATTACACCATAGGTGAAAGAGAATTGTTAGCTATCAAATTGTCCTTCCAAGAGTTGGGACATCATTTATTAGGATCCCCACATGTTGTCACCATTTATTCAGACCACAAGAATCTATACTTTTTTAAATCAGCTAGAGCTCTCACGCCCAGGCAAATGCGGTGGTTATTATTCTTTAGTGAATATAACTTTGTAATCACCTATCGCCCAGGGATACAGCAAGGAAAAGCGGATGCCTTGTCCAGACTGGGTCATGACCAATGTTTGGAAAAAGAACAACCCCGTCCCATAATACCTGAAAACAAAATACTGGGAGTGGGGGACAAAGATCATAACCTTCTTGAGCAAATCAAACTTCTTCTCTTAGATTTGTCACAGGAAGACTGGTTGAAAGATCCCCTACACACCATTAGTGAAGGATTGTTCTATCATGATAGCAAATTGTTCGTCCCTGCTTCAGAGTTGAGACAAAAAATCATAGAATGGTGTCATGATAGCACCTTGGCTGGTCATCCAGGCATTAGGAAAACCAATGACTTATGTAACAGGTGGTTTTGGTGGGAGTCTATGTTCAAAGAGGTAGCAGCATATGTACAAGCTTGTGCCACTTGCGCTCGACAAAAGGCGTCACATTGTGCTCCCACAGGACTCTTAAAAAACATAGTCATTCCTCCACATCCTTGGCACACGATAAGCATGGATTTTATGACAGATTTGCCCTCTTGTCAAGGTTTCACCTCGATCTATGTGGTTGTTGATTTACTGTCCAAAATGGGACATTTCATCCCTCTGAAGAAAGTACCTTCCTCCAAAGAACTAGCATCTGTCTTCCTGGGAGACATTGTCAAATTACATGGTTTACCCACGGTCATAATCTCAGACAGAGGTCTACAGTTTGTCTCAAAGTTCTGGAGGGGGTTGTGTTCTATGCTGGGGATAGACCACAGATTTTCCACTGCTTATCACCCCCAAACTGATGGGCAAACAGAAAGGACCAATCAAACCATAGAACAATTTTTGCGTTGTTATTGACTTCCCTTCCATCCACCTGGGTCCAAGCCTTACCTTTGGCTGAATTCGCCTACAATAATTCTAATCATTCCGCTACACATATCTCTCCTTTTTTCTTTGTGCAGGCACAACACCCTAGGATGATCCCTATTACAATACCTCCCAAGGACTCCTCTGTGCCTTCCCTGGATGAACACCATGCCCAAATTAAGCTAGTATGGGAAACAGCAAAGACAGAGTTAGGTAAGGCCAAAGAAGCAATGAAAAGACAAGCTGATAAAAACCGAAGGCCCGAACCCATGTACACAATAGGAGAGAAAGTGTGGTTGTCCACCAGAAATCTAAAGATGGAAGGATCGAAAAAACTCCAACCCAGGTTTATAGGTCCCTTCCCTATTGAGAAAGTCATATCCCCTGTCACTTTGAAGTTGCAACTACCCCCTTGCATGAAAATACATCCTGTTTTCCACAGCTCCTTGTTAAAGAAATATATCCCGTCTATTGTCCCTGAAATCCCCCCTCCACCGATACAAATTGACGGAGAAGCTGAATACGAAGTGAGAAAGATTCTAGACTCCCGAAAAACAAGAGGCAAACTCCAGTACCTCATAGATTGGGTAGGATACCCCCCAGAGGATAGTTCATGGGAACCTGCAGAACACATACATGCAGCAAGATTGATACAACAATTCCACAGACTTCATCCTGCTAAGCCTGGTCCTCTGAATAGACCTTTGAGGAGGGGTACTGTTAGGAATTAAACACCTTGACATGCGAGATTGCTGGGCTGTGGTCTTTTTCCCAGGTCCCTAAGACCAAACAGCTATTTATTTTTAGACGCTCCCTTAACAGAGAAAAGAGGCACGGCAGAACGTAGCCTTTGCTTGGCTTACTGTTCCGGTACCACGCCCCCTCTTCACTTCCTGGTTCCTTGCTCGAGGTCTCCGTGGCGTCCTTCGGATTTCCTGGAGGCTCCCTGGGCCCTTTCCCTCTTTGGTGCCCTCATTTCCGGACCCTGCAGTAGCTGGCTGGTCGATTATCTTGTGAGAGTGTCTTTGCTGAGCTTCGGCATTTCTTGATTTCTTACGCGAGAATTTTATCGCGTCTACCCTTACTTTGCTCACGCATTTAGCGGGCGTTAGTTCGCTCGGTTCCTTTTCTTCTCTCCTGCTGTATGAATGGTATATACCTGGCGAGTTATTTGTTGTTTATTACCTCCTGTAAGAGAGAGCGCTCCGCCCTTACCTCCTTTTAGGGCCGGGTGTCTCTCCTCGCTGTTTCTGCCCACAACAGCCGGCCGGTGCTCCTCACATCCCCTCATTTTGTTTTCGTTTTTTGGCTGGTGTGAATGTCCCTCGAGAGTTCTACTCCTCATATCCTGATACTGAGGATCCTGCTTACCTTACTGAACTCTTCGATAAAGCCCGCCTAGCCTACAGTTGGGGTAAGCACACCTGAAGAATCACGCATGTCAATGTCTACTGTATGAAGGTTAGTGAAGTAAGGAAATATTATGTGTATTGCCTATTTTTGTTTTCTAGCCTGGACATCCATCTAAGACTCCTGCTGTACCCTGCATACCCCCTCGTATGAGGAGAGTGGTGGACACTACTAGGGTAATTCCCTCATACTTTTAGGGGACAGTAGACAGGAGTGTGTGTCTATTCGCATTCTTGCTTCTGTGTCCTGGAGGTGTAGGGATTCTTCTTCGCTCCCGTGGAAACTCGGTTTCTGACCTGACACCAGTAGACCAGAGTGGACCTTATGTTGAAGTGATTACATCAGGTGTGGTAGAACCTTTTCTTTTGGATACTGGTGCGATGAAGAGTTCTATTATGCACTCTAAACTTCCTGGCGCACCTTTGTCTGGCTTGACCAATGTTTCAGTAGGATTTTCAGGCGCCCCAGTTCGTAATCCGGTTTCTAGTCCATTGGCCCTTGTGAATTGGAAGCTCCACTTAATTTAACGACTGGTTGTGGTGAGAATCTGTTGGGTTTGGACTTGCTGAAAAGATTGTATGCGACATTGCATTGTTCTCCTTCGGGAGTACAACTTACCCTTGGTAAGAAAGTGATTTCTCCAATGTATTTGTCTAAGGAATGTTTGCCACTGGAATTGCGTTCGCTTCCTGATACACTTTGGGCTACAGGTCCAAATGATGTTGGTCTTTTGCAGATTCCTCCGTATGTTGTCACCCTTAAGTCAAATGCTAGGCTACTTCGTATTCCCCAATACAAGATTTCGAGCGATGGTGAGAGAGCTCTTTTAGCGATTGTCTATGATCTGGTTGAGAAGGGTGTAGTTGAGGAAACGAGAGGTAATGTGTGTAACAGTCCTGTTTTGCCTGTTCTTAAACGTACTGATGCTTCTCAGCCACCTGTGTACAGGTTTGTGATCGACCTTCGAGAGGTCAATAAGATAGTAGTGCCACAGTTTCCTGTGGTACCTGATATCACTGCTTTGTTGACTTTGATTCCTGCTTCGGCAGCTTGGTTTTCTGTCATCGATTTGAAGAATGCTTTCTTCAGTATTCCTATTGCTGAGGAGAGTAGGGATATTTTTGGCTTCTCATTAGGAGGCCAAAGCTTCTGGTTTAAGAGAGCTCCCCAAGGTTATTGTGAAAGTCCCTCCATCTATAGTCAAGCGTTGAAAACTCAGCTTGACGGTTTTGTGTTACCTGTTGGTGCTACTCTTATTCAGTACGTTGATGATTTGTTGATTACTGCTGATGATGAAAAGATTTGTAAAGAGGCTACTCTGTCTTTGTTGGGGTATTTGTCTGACCTTCATCATAAAGTGTCACCTTCAAAGTTGCAATATTGTCGCAAAGAAGTGACCTACTTAGGTCATCTCTTGTCGAAGGAGGGAAGGAGATTGACCCCAGAACGAATTCAAGCGATTGCGCAAATGAATGTACCATCCACACAAAGAGAAGTGCGTGCCTTTTTAGGTATTACATCATATTGTAGAGAGTGGATCCCCAATTTTTCCTTGCTAGCGAATCCTCTGTTGGCATTGACTCTGAAAGATACTCCGCATCCTCTTCCTTGGTCTGACGAATGTCAGAAAAGTTTTTCTGAACTACGCGATGCATTGTGTTCGGCTCCTGTGTTGGGTACTCCAGACTATAGTAAGCCTTTCACGTTGTACGTGCACGAGAGAGAAGGTTGTGCGTTGTCAGTGTTGACACAACCATTTGGGGACAAGCAGCGTCCATGCGCGTATTTTTCAGCAACGTTACACCCAGTTGCTAAGGCGTTGCCGAGTTGCCTGAGAGCTACAGCTGCAGCGGCTGCTTCTATTCGACAGTCTGCTGGTTTGGTATTGGACAATACGTTGATTGTGATGGTCCCACATGCAGTGGATACCTTATTAAACAGGACTAAGACACAGCACCTTACTAGTGCACGTCTGTCAGGTTACGAGTTGACATTGTTGGCTAGTCATGTTCACATTAAACGATGTAATGTGCTGAATCCAGCTACGTTGTTACCGATCTCTACAGAGACGGATCCTCAGGAACAGCATGATTGTTTTCTTCGTACAGAGGAAGAAACGAAAGCTAGAGTCGATCTAAGGGATACTCCCCTTACGGATGTTGATGGTACCCTATGGGTAGATGGTTCGTGTTTTAAGCTTCCGAATGGTGAAACAACTGCAGCGTATGCTATTACAACTTTACATACAGTTGTTGAGACAGCACGCATACCACAGAATTCTGCGCAAGCAGCAGAGTTGATTGCATTGGCGAGAGCGTGTGTGTTGTCAGAAGGAAAGCCAGTGAATGTTTACACCGATAGTCAGTATGCGTTTGGTGTTGCCCATAGTTTTGGGCGTTTGTGGAGAGAGCGTGGGTTCCTTACTTCGCATGGGACAAAAATACAGCATGGGCAGTTGGTGAATGAACTTTTGGAATCTCTCACTCTCCCAAAGCAGATTGCAATTGTGAAGTGTAGTGCGCATAAGAAAGTTGTGGACGATGTTGGTCGAGGGAATGCGTTTGCAGATGAAGTTGCGAAGGAAACGGCGAAAGACATGATGAGCCGTATGTATGTTGCAGGCCCAGCTAATTGGGTTATGGCTGGTGGAATGTGTGAAGACACAATAGAAAGTGTGAAAACGATTCAGGCTGAAGCGACTGAGAAATAAGTGAGTGTTTGGAGAGAAACTACGGGTATGTTGGATTCGACAGGTTGTTGGGTTGAGTTGTCAGAACACCAGCGATGGTTGTTGCCTGATGCGTATGTGCTCCCAGTGGTTACAATGGCTCATGGACTGGCTCACATAAGTTCGAAGGGAATATGCAAGTTGTTGGCTCCAGTTTGGCAGAATGCTGGAATTCCGAAATGTGCAGAGAACGTGGTGAAACATTGTATGATTTGTCTGAAGTATAATCCTGGTAAGGGAACTCCAACTCCAGCTGGTCATTTTGCTCCTCCAACGTATCCGTTTGAAGTGATACAATTAGACTACAGTCACATGGAGAGATGCAATAATTTGTAGTATGTCCTTGTGGTTGTTTGTGCCTTTTTCAGGGGGATAGAGGCCTACCCCCTAAAAGATAATACTGCCTTGTCTACAGCCAAGGTTTTGCTGAGAGAGTACTTCCCTAGGTATGGTTTACCGAGAATTGTATGGTCGGACAATGGGAGTGAATTTGTGGGTCAAATCATGAAGAAAGTGTGTGCTGGATTGGGAATAAATCAGAAGTTCCATGCAGCGAATCACCCCCAGTCTGCTGGACTTGTTGAATGTTACAATGGTACCTTGAAGCTGAAATTAGCTAAGGTACAAGCGAGCACTGGTCTTACATGGCCGGATGCCTTGCCGTTGGCTCTTTTGTCAACAAGGACGACTGTGCATTCTCGAGTTGGACTTAGTCCGTATGAAATTGTGTTTGGTCGTCCTGCGAATGTTTGGGGTGTGCCTCGTCCTAAAGAATACAGCAATATTGAGTACCCTATGTTGGTGGATTACTTACATGACTTGACTGCTAAATTACGTGTTCTCCACCAACAGGTCCATGACAGTCTACCGACAGCAACTGCGGATCCAGGACACACAATTCAACCCGGCAATTATATTCTCACGAAGAATTTTCAACGAACAAAGAATTTGGAGCAGAGGTGGACTGGACCGCATTTAGTTTTGTTAGTGACTCGAACTGCTGTTAGAGTAGCTGGCAAGAAGAACTGGGTGCATGCCACCCATTGTAAAAAAGTTCCATTGCCCTTACCATATGACAAGTGGATGAGGGGAGGTATAGCCGATTCTGAATGTAAAAAAACTCCTAGATTTGTTCCATTTAGTGATGCTCATTTGACATGGACACGGTCAGAACGCGAGGATGATGATGTTCTGCAAGCTGCTGTGCCTCCTCATCTAAAGATTGACACCACCAATCCGGAACTTTTATTTAAGGATCCAACTGTACCTAATAAAGAACGCTACTATCTAAGACCGCTAAAGACTGTACATATGGACAAATAAAGTTGAAACTGGAATTTTTTATATAGTGAATTACACCTCGTCAGATCAAGAGACTTTTTTTTTTGTTTTTTTCTTTTTTCGAGTCACCATCCGGACTCAGCTGTAAGGTCGCGGTGTAAAGATCTCTGGACTGACAGACGCATTCCTTAGCACGGAACACCCCACCGCCGCGAACAGCACGGTTAGAGGATGGAGCCTTTTGGGTCTGAGAAAGGTGTTGAGAAAAGTGGTTTCAAAATGAAAATGTGTACATTGGTTCGTAGCAAATGTTTTTTAATAATGTGTTTCCTTATGCTTGTGAATATTACGTTAGCTTGTGTGGGTTGGATTTTCTGTCACACAATTGCCGCTTACATCTACCTCCCAACCTACTCTTTCTTTTTCTACTGCATCTCCACATGAGTTTCATACTTTACCTGAACATGAACAGACACGAAGATCAGAATTTGTGAATAATTCGTTTATACAGATGTTGCATCAGCATCAGCTAGTCATAAATACCACGAATTGTTGGGTGTGTGGTCTTATGCCACATACTACAGACAAGGGAATGCCATATTTGGTTTTGCCTTTTTCACCTAATGGGTCAGTTTGGGCACTCCAATCAATGTTTATCTATGCGAACGAAGCCTCTCCAGTGCGTTCTGTTAACGATAACGTGAGGAAGAATGCTTTGATACGGGGAATAGTCGATATGATTAGAGATATTGACGCGTATAATGCTATCTCTAAAGATGAGGTACGAGCATATGTCGGTTGGAATAAGACGACATATAGTGTTAGCTTGACGGAGAAAGAAAGGCAGCGAAGGTCTCCCCCTATTTGGATTATACCCCACCAAGGTCATCTTTGTTTGCAAGGTAATGGTCAGAATCCGAGAGCTCAGCTTGGTAAGAGTGTGTGTGTTCACACATACGTTTATACGTCCCAGAAATCTCCTCCGTTCGTGCCAGCTAAAGGCACGTATTTTGTTTGTCACGATAGAGCATACACATGGCTGCCATCTGATTTTTCCGGCACATGTTACGTGGCATTTTTGCTTCCCCCTACATACACTGCTGTTTCCGATTACCATAAGACAAGATATGGTAGAGGTGTAATCGATGTGAAAGATACTGTCGCACAAGAAGCTGGAGACTTCTTTAAGGGTTTCCTACCCTTTTGGGGTCCTATGGCTAATAGTAGGAATATTCGTCAGCTTACGAGAGTGGTTGAGGCCACTATAAATGAGACTGCAGGTGCCCTTAGCAATATTACAGCTGAGCTTCAAGCGGATCGCCTTATGACATTACAGAACCGTTTTGTTTCAGATATTATACTTGCAGATAAAGGTGGGGTATGCAAATTGATTAGATCTAGTTGCTGCGTTTTCATACCAGATAATGCCCCAACAGTGTACCAAGCCATCTCTAGACTACATAAGATCTCTAAGTCTATTCATGTGGACGAAGGAGACTGGTCGTTGATGGGATGGTTATGGGAATTGTTGTCCAAATGGAGATGGAAGATTCTGATGTTCCTTTGTATGGCGTTAGCTATCCTTTTCTCGTGTTGTTTATGCATCCAGTGTGGTCCCGCCATTTGTAGTCTTTGTGCTACGATCTGTGTGAGAAGACCAGTCCCGAGAGAAGTGAAGAATAATAAGATGATGTTACAGCAACACCTTGATGACCTGATGAGAATAGATATAGACCTAGATTCAGATTGGCATGAGTTTAGGCTATTGCCTACGTAATGGCAAAAGGAGGGTCTGAGGTTCTGTGATTTTGCGTGCTTTTAAAGTGCACGACTTTCTTTTCTAAACATGGGTTTTTGCCATGCGTCGTGACTGCCATCTGGTGTTGCCTTTTACGTAGGCCTCAGAAGTTAGTCTGCGAGCAAAGCAGTCTGACCTTTTGTGGGTCATGTGTACATTAACTAAGGTTTCCTTCGTGCTCTGGAGTTAATTTGAGAAGCTGGCCTTTCACCTGGAATTGACCCTGCCAAGCCAATTTCCCTGCAAGATCGTTATCCACTTTCCCAATCACCATTCAAGACATTTGTTAACTTTTAAGTTTCTTTACATTTCTGTTATCTTGCACATTATCTGAAACTACTTTTCTTTACTGTTTCTTCATTTCATGGGGTACGCTTTCAATTAAGGGTTTGTCCGGGCCTTCCAGATTATTATTTAGATATGCCTAAATATTAACTTGTGGGTTGGGACACTGTAAAATGAGTTTTACTATATGATGCTGTGTGATGTCATGTATTTTCTATTGGTTGAATTTTGGTGCAGGGGCGTGCATTTTAAATGTACCTTTTTGTGTATAAATAGGGATGTCTCGCCTTAGTAAAATTGAGCAGTTTCTTGAGTTGTACACCATGTTGTATTGCTGGGATTTCTGCTACTAGCTGCAGCTAATAAATTTTATCTCTGACGCCACCTAGAAGTATTCCGTGTCTCTGTATACCAAGGCAAGGGAACCCAGAGGACTTTGGGCGTGTCCCTGGCGCCGCTGGGTACTTGAAATCCCAGTTCTTCACACTCCCATAACACTTACAGCAATCTCCTGATGAAATAAAAAGACAAGACACCTTTTTCGTGGAGAAAATTGCTGCAGGTTTATTTGCATACCAAAATATGCCACCATGGTGTGTTAGCTTACGGGTGATCCAAGGGTAGGCAGCCCCTCCGCCGCCTGCCCACCTGACAAGCTAAATTGCAGTGTGGCCCTAGCCAATCAGTGCTTACCAATTTTGGGGGAGGGTTTACCCCCTCCCACCTGGGGACCGCCAGTCCACCCATCTACTAACCCCCCCTAAGGGGGGGGGCAGAGCGTTCCTAGCAGCCCCCGGTTGCTCAGGTTTACAACGCCCATAGGATTAGGGGGGCGCTGTCGTTCCTCCAGGGTCAACCGTGAGGACTCTGGGGATATTTGGCATTGCACCCTTGTGCTCCCGAAGAGGGTACCCCTGTGTACATTTCAGCCTCTGGATTGCCCTGTAACTCCACCACAGCTCTGGGTGTGGCCACCATCACAACCAGGGCCCCCCACCAAGGCAGGCATTATTACCTACATATTGCTGATTCCAGGGCCTCTTCCAGGTCCAGCAAAAACAAGTTCATGCCCACTCTAGACAGGTGAACACCATCTTCTTAAAAACACCCTGTGGACTTGGCATGCAGTTCCCTCCTCCCCAAGAGAGTCAGATCATTGCCTCCCAGGTTTATGACAAGGATGTTGAGAGGGGAGACACCCACCCTAGTCTGTGCTGCAGCTTCTTCAGCAAGCTGTTCTAGCGCATGCCTACCCCAACCAAATTATCTCTGCAGCAGAAAACCCATGCCACCATTTCCTGCTTTCCGCCCACCATGCCACTCTCAAGAGGCGGCCGAATGGCCAATCACCCAGACCTTTGATCCTGGTACAGCTAAAACAAGCCCATGCCCACTCTAGACAGGTGAACCCCATCTTCTTCAAAGCACCCTGTGGACTTGGCATGCAGCGGACCGTGTCTAAAGCCAAACCTCCTCTGCTCAGTGGATTTGCACTTGGCACTGTTAGCTCTCCTGCATGAGATTACCACAACTTCCCCTGACCGGGCCCCTCGCCATACTAAACGCGGGGTCCTCTCTGACCACCATAACTCACATACCCCGAATTTGTTGCTTAATCTACACCTGGAGGAAATCATTCCTTGCAGCAGTGCCCTCCTACCCTGGAAAGTCCAATCAATGCCTCCCAGTTGTATGACCAAAATGTTGGGAGGGGAGACACCCCCCCTAGCCTGAGCCACAGCTTCTAGAGCAAGCTGTTCCAGCAAAACTCTTGGACCCCCAACCAAATTAACTCAGTGGTGGAAATACCCATGACTCCATTGCCGTACCACTCTCAAGACACACGAGAGGCCATTCACCCAGACCTTTGATCCTGGTAAAATAAGGAAATGCTGGGTTGCAAGACACATATATTGAAGCACTGCACACCATTCTTTATCACTACTCAAGATTGCACATAATTTCACACAATAACACTGCACCCCACCAAATGTCTGATGCATCACAGGATTGATTTCGGTATACTCAAAATTCGCACTGTCCATAATTCATTTAACATGTCTTCCGGCCACTCCCCTGGGTGGCTTATGGACGGAAGTACCGTTAAAACATTGGGATTCCCTTAGTCCCACCTGCATAAGGTGCTCCGCTTACATGCCCACCCTGAAAGCTGCAGTCGCTGTCCCTATCCTGAAAGAGAGACTGTAAAGGTGCTTGCCAGGCCCCGCATTGCCTGATATTGTAAAGCATGCCTACATTACCTGCTCAACCTGAGATTTGTTAAGGTGCGAGCTTTCAGCATGAATCAGTATATAACCCTCTCTTGAAGGGCGAAGGGTCAGGTCTCCTTGGAGCCGCAGCACACCCATATATGTAAGTACATAAGTAGGGCTACCTGCCTCAGCTTGAATAATGGACAAGCCAACTTTTCTTAATACATTGTAGCCTTTTAGTACTTTAATACCTTGTTTCTTCAACATGGGACAACTGCACCCTATTAGATGTAACCTTCCTAAACTGGCCTAGCTGGACTGGCTATCCGGGCAGGGGGTATTTGTAACTGAAGAAACCTGTAACATGGCCCGGTTCCATTGTGCAACTGCTTTGCTGAGGTGGCCCAGACATTTGCACAGCCCTTTTTGATTGCTAAACCATGGTGAACACTTGGCTGGTGTCTAATCTGGTTAGAGGGAATATTTGCATTGGGCCCACCATTGCAGTCACTGCGCCCTTTTTGGAGTGACCCTTACACAGCCTACCAGTGTTACTTACAGTAGCCCGATCGCAGGTACCCATACCTGCTGACCAACTGTGATCCTTGGTGCCTAAACAGCAAAAGCCCTAGTTCGCTAGATTCCCATTATAATGTTTTGGCGCAGCCCACCTTATGTGGGTTCGCTGGGTCCCCTCTGCCTCACTGCAAGCAACCTTGTTACTTAAGACAGCTCCCTTACTGTGGTTGCCTGACTCAAGGACAGCTGACAAAACATACTGCCCTTCAGCTTGGTGAAGGGGATGTTTGAGCCCAAACGTACCCCGGTCCATGTTTTCACGATGTTATCCTTATGGAGGCTCATGTTCGTTTGGAGTATTTCAGTGTCCTGGCAAGGCATACCCAATAGTCTGTTCAACCTTGGAGACTATCCCTCTATGATGTGTATAGGTTCAACTAATCGAAGGGCTTAGAAATATGTGACTTTAAGCACGGGAGTCCTTGCATACTCGCCGTGAATCCCTCCTTTCCTACAGGAATTATGCCTTTTTAGTTTATCTGTGGTGTTTTCCCCCCAGGCTTCCAAGGCTGGTTATTGCTAAACCATGTGAGCAGCTCCTGACGTTAGAGATGGCAATGTCCCTGTTGCCCCTTGACTTATACACCGCCGCCTAATGTGCTACGTTGTAAGTGTTGAAGTACCTCTTATGTCACTTCTCTTTAGGAAGATACAATAACATCGCATTGGTAATGAGAACCGTCATAAGCATCAACTTACATGGACAACCCCCATAGAGAATGTCTCTACCCAGCCGTAAGCCCAGAGATACACATGCAGTAAACCCACAGATACACCTTGGAGATATGTTAACCTGCCACAACATCTGCTTCTCCCTGCTCCTGAAGTGGGAGCCTGTTGCCTGGGAGTACCACCCCTCCACCCCTGAAACTCTCAATGAATCAGCTGGCTGAAGCTGCGACTCAATGTGTTATATTTGTTTGTCCAGGCTTGTTGAAGTAAAATTGTATTCCTTTATTCGGAGTCGGGGTGAACTTGAGGTGGGTGGGGTAAAAATATCTGCCCATGCGGTACGGGTCTTATTGTTTTAACCACATTTTTGGTACACCTGCTGCTGAAACTGGTCCTTCAGATCTCTGACTCTATCCCATTGCAGCATGAACCTGTGGATTTGCCTAAGAAACCTGTATGTATGTGCCAAACATGACGCGTATTTGGTCACGCTGTAACCCAGAAAGATCTGCTGGCTGTAAATCACAGAACTCTGCTTATACTTGACTTCCTGGAGTCCTATTATCGCCCTTGGGGGCTGAAAGGCTAGGTGAACCTGCTGGGAGCTGCACCTGTGACCATGTATAAAAGTAGTCCCCTACCGGGGGTGCAACAGTCCTAAAGCTTCCATCTTTCTAAAAACAACGACTGCCCACACTTGCAGAGCTCAAACCCTCTCAAGTCATAATTGTTTACACTGTCAAGGTAGCCTAGGTGATCTCTCCCTTGAGTCCTGTATGGGGCCTACTTCACACTTAAAGAAATGCCTACTCTCTTGAAGGAGAAGAACTGGTGGCTACTAATGTTACTCCCACCTGCATATACTTGGGTCAGAAAAGGAACACTTTGTCTATGACCCCTCGGTCTGGCCTGGCCTTCCTATAAGCCAGGATATACACGTTGAGAACAGCTCTGTATATCCTGTATTATGGATGGATCGAAGGACCCATCTGTCGCCGCATGCTTGCCACACTTTCAACTGTATCACCCTAGTCCATAAAAAAATGCTGGGTAGCAAAGCTAAGTGCACGCAGAAATTGCCTGCCTGTGCATGCAGACCAAGCATGGCGATGGCCCCCCAAACCATCCGAACTGTCGAAGATAACCCTCGTCTGTTGTGCCCCTTTTACCCCACCCAGCTTCAAACAGCTGGACATGACCCTGTTTCATGGTTAGGATACTAGTCAAGAGCATGTCAGAGGTGAGGCACGTCAGGGTGGCCAATCCTCCCTTCAGATCGAAACAAAGTATTGATTAACTGGCCTGCAATCTTATTGCAGAAATTGTCCCCAAATGCTGGCCCAGGTGTACCTTAAGGGGTAATTATCTTGCACTGTTATCCAATGTGCCAATTGCACGCTTAAAGGTACTTATTAAAGCCACCCGCTGTACTACTGGTTCTGGCCCGAACCTAGACGCTATTGGCATTGGATAAAAACATATAAACTAGCGTCTGAGCTTGGTATTGCCTGCCGCATGGTCCAGCCTCCTCTGCTATTATACCCGTCAATTGGCTCCTCCCATGAGCAATGCTCTGGCTAACTCAACACCAGATACCACTTTGTTAGATGGCGTGATCAGCCTGCACCGAATCAAATGTGCCACCTGCAGGTTTAAAAATTATTTTGCTGTGCCACCCTGTGGCCTTATGGTTCTGACCTGAACCCTTGCTCTGTCTTTGTCATTGGCTTACAACATTTCAGCTGAATTATGTGTTTAGCATAACGAGCCGCATGGTTCAGCCTCTTCTGTCATTGCCTCCCAATATATGATCCACCCATAACCTTACCCCTCCAGCAAGCCTAGGGGTTGTGAGTCATTCTGCAGGTCTCATGTTGTGTTTATGTTTTCCCTAAACCTGCCTCTAATTCACATGCTGGGAACAGCAGTGTCCCTGTCAATGAATAATTACTTATTTAGGAGGCAAAAGGACACGTGGTAAGGCCCAGGGTACCTGGGACCTTCCAACTTACCAGAAGCAGACTTTCAATAACAAACCAAATCATGTTGAACCCATAGTCACTTGTTGTGCTGGAGTGTCTACCTAGAACCTTGATGCCTGGTCACCTAGAGTTGCCAGTGCTAGCCATGGTGTACTGAATTGGTTGCTGACCATCAGGAGCCCCTGCTGACAAGGGGCGCACCTCGCACCGGGAGCCCCAAGGAGCGTGCAGCTTCCCAATTGTGCAGCACTGCTGAACGGAAAACCCCTAACACCCATGGTAGAAACGTATAATGCCACCTTTGTTCTCATTTAAGAGTGTGCTAGAAAACACTTCTTACCCCATCCCTGCGGATTAACTGTAGAACCTTCCTGACTGGGGCCGCATCTGTGCACCCTTGAGTGCATGTAGGGGGGGATTTATAGTGACCACCCCTTTCATTCCATAGGTAAACTCACATTTACTGTGAAGATGATTATCCCTTACTTTCCACTGCAGCCAGCCACCGGTTAGGCATGTTTAACCTAGCTGTATCGATGGTTTGTCAGTTTCTACTCGTATGTCAATGTTCAATTTGAAAAGAATGTTGTGCCCAAAGCTTTGCACAATTAAACATTGGCAGCAAACTCCCCTGGCTGTCTACTACTAATGACCAACCAGGGTAAATACGAAGGAATACCCGAAGGCCCCTCTGCAAAAATACCAATCATAGTAACATCACAACTACTAACCCTGACACTTGTGCAAGTGTGGCACCTAGACTATTCCAGGCCCCCAAGCTATAAGAATGGCTTGGGCAGCAGGCAAAGTAAATATAATGTATTGCAAATCAATGCCTGTTGTTGTGGTCATCTATAAAATAAACCGACTGCGGCAAGTTGTGGCAGACTGTCACAAGCGCCGGTGTTGACAATTAAGTGACGGTGTCGAGCACCAGAAACCACCCGGTCAAAATTAGCACAGGTAAACTTTCTGTTGTGATTTAGCATTAGTAGGCCATTGCAGCACTTTTGAAAGTCCGAGGGTGACTTTCTATAATATGGTTTCAAACAGAAGAGTCTGTAAATTAATGCCTGGTTCAAATGTGTAAAGTGTGTATCACTGTGACTTTTGTAGCAGGGGTAAAATATGTTAGTTTCCCTCCCTCTGCAGTATACAATTTCAATTGTTTATCGAAATATATACATCTGTAGATGAATCAATGTAATAGTTGTCATTGTACATCACAATGTCACCATAACAGGAACAGGCGACTGAGGTTGAGGCCTTGGGCGCCCCCCCCCGCCACCTGTATTGTGGGGGGGGCGCTGCCCCTCCCGCCCCTGCCACGTGTCCATTGCCTCTCGGTAGGCATCCCCGACTCAGGGCACACGATGTGGGCTTCTCGGGACATGGCCGCGGGTCAAATTCCCGTATGTTGTGCTGGGGTGACTTGGGCTCTGATGTTTGTTGGGCCCGAAGCGTTATACGTGTCCCCCATGCACGAGTTTGTCCGGCCGATTGCCTCCCCCAGTGTCTCACTGCCGGTGAGCCTGCTGGGTCCACGGGTGCGCCCCCCCCCTTAGCCCGGCCCAAGGGGGGCTTGGGGGAGGGAGCTGACCGCAGGGAGGTCTCCTCCCCCGGGCTGTTTGGGAGGGTCACGAGGGGTTACTACGTAGGAAAGTACCAGAAGGTTCTGGATTTGGGCTGGCCTAGTAGGACTGGCCAGCCCAATTATAAACCTCCCTGTTCCCGCCCCCTAGCCACCATTTTAGGTTTGGTGACCTGGTGGCTAGGAGGGCTGTAGCTTTTTGTCAGGGTTTGGTTGTTGTGAGGTATTTCCTTAGGCCTTTTGTTCGGTTTATTATATTATTAACTTTGGCAATGGAGGATGCTCGTGTGATCGAGGCGATGCGCCTGCTTGCTGAAGCGGGTCGCATGGATTTGGTGACAGGAGGTGGGCCGGCGCGTCCCCAGCGCCAGGCTTCGGCTGGCGTGGTCGCTGCGGTATTGGCGTGCTCGTCGCCGAAGAAGAGACGCCCGAGCCAGGTAAGCGATAGGGGCCGGTCCCGTACTAGAAAGCCGGCCCCTCAGCAGCTGACGCGTGTGTCTGCGGGGGAGGTGGGAGCTCCGGCGTCGCGCGGCGTTTCTGTGGAGGGCGGGAGGGAGGCGTCTTTGGCTCCGGCTCCTCATGTGAGTGTGGCGGTGGGGGCGGGGGGAGTCCCGGGCATGTCTGGCGTTATGGTGGGGCAAACGCAGGTGTCGGGAGGCGCGCTGCTTCCCTCCTCAGTGGTGCGGGCGGGAGCCCTGTCTTCCAATGAACCGTTGGGTTCTGTCCCTTCATCGTCGGGAAGGCGGGGAAGAGGGGGCCGGGGACGGAGCAAGACCCTCTGGTCGAGCGGCGCTTTCAGTCTGCAGAGGTAGTTTCTGCGCGTGGTGCGCGCAGAGGCTCCGTTCAGTTTATATTGCAAGGAGCGGATCAGGAGCGGGTTCAAATTGGTGCACGTGACGCTCAGTGGGTTGTCGAGGAGTCACAGTTTTTGAATGAGGCGGCACCTGGAATGTTTTTAACCCCTTCTAGGCAGTTGGTTTCTGTGAGACAGGCTGGAGAGCAGGGGGAGTCGAGCATGGTGTTACCTCATGTTGGGAGGGGCTCAGTGGGGCTGGCAACTTCTTCTGGGCAGGTGGTTTCTGGGCAGGGTGCAGATATTGGTATGGTGGATGTTGGGGGTAATGTTGGTAGCCCCTTATTATTTTCCTCGCCTGGTTCTTCAGTGGGTGATGTTCTGTCTGTTGGGGGGGGGGGTTCTAAGGGTGAGGGAGAATGGGCCCAAATGGGCGAAGGAGGTTCGCTTTCTGGAGTGGCTTTGGGGCAGGAGGCTCCACGTTCAGGGGATTTTGGGTCTTCTGCTTTTCTGGGAGTGGATGACAGTCTTCAGAGAGAAGGCAGGAGTGTATCAATGGGGGGCCGCGTATCCTTTCATCCTGACCATAGTGTCCCACGATATGCTGTTGGTACAGGGTCAACAGTTCTTAGTTCTTCTGTGGTATTTAACACTGGAGGGCCTTGCACACCTGGTGCACTGAACGTGGGGGGTGTGGGCTCTCAGGGCACGATGTTGGAACATGGTAGGGGTTTTGGCCCTGTGAGTGGTGGGGTGGTACAAGGGCCCATGGGTGCAGTTCCACTATTGACTGGTGATACCAGAGGCCCATATTTTATGTGTGGTTCCCCAGGGTGGGAGCATTTTGGTGCGGCAGGTCTCGCGCAGCGGAGTTGTCGGAAGGATGGTGCGGGCCACGAGTGGCGTTCTAGGGCTCATATTCAGACTTCTTCTTCTGCAGTAGCGATGGATAATTTAGATTACAGTGAGGATGAAAAGGTGGTAGGTGGCTCTCCGGTTAGGGAGGTGCCTTTGAGATCTAGTGTTCGAGGACGTTCTTTGGAGAGGGGTCAGATGTTGAGTGTGGATAGTACTTGGAGGGGGACAGAGCCTGGTTTGAATGTAGTTTGTAGGAACACTAGCACACCAGTCCAAACCTTTTCTTTTCAGGACAGGGATAGGTGCGGAGGTCCAGACTTGGCAGGGCGCGGTCCAGTCCACTTTCGCCAAGGGGAAGCGAGGAGAATGCCTAGCGCGGCCCTCTCTGTTCCACCGGGGGAGCCTGCCGCGGCCAGCACACGAGGGTCCGGCGTGACCCCGCTGGCCCCACCGAGTAGCAGGTATAGGTGTCCGACCTTACCGGCGGCTATGGAGCCGCAGAGTCAGCGCCAGGGGAGGTACGGGCGTGTACAGTCTGCTCCCCCTCATGGAATTGCTACACAAAGTTTAACATGTAATATTGCTGATGCTGGGTTCGGTAAGACCCGTGGTGTAATGTTTCCAGATGAACCTGATTCAGTGGTTCTGGATTACGATGACGATAGTCCCGAAGAGGGAGAATTGAGGGACGTGGAAAGGGGGGTGCCCTCTCATGTTGTTCAAAGTATTTTTCAGGCTCCAGTGGTGCGAAAGCAAGTCAAGGAGAGACGAGAACGCGGCCCGTCAGTCAGGGCGCCTCCAAGACGTGACACAGTGGTTTCGGCATCACAGGCGGAGCCGGGGAGAGTGGTCTCTTTGTTGCCAGGTGAGCGGATAGCTACACAGGCCACACCAATTATGGTGTCTGTGGGCACAGGTGTGACTGAGGCTGTTGGGGTGGGTGAGGGGCGGTTGGTAAAGGGACGTTATGTGAAAGACACGGCGGTGGGCACGGATGACGTGCTGGACACTGCGGGTAAAGTTGAAAGTAGTACTGGTACAGAGGCCTCAGGTATGGCTAAAGAGCCTGTAGCCAGCAAAGAATTGAAAATTAAGAAATTGCCCTATATGGGAGTCACAAAGCCTTTGGGGGCACATTTAATGTTGAGTACCAAGGAACGAATTTGGAAGGGTGAGTATGTGGAAATACTTAAGCTACTACACAGAGAAGTACGTTCCAAAGAAGGATCCAAGGAGGAAGAATTTAAGTTGGCAAAACGGCCTAGAGTTCCCCTGACCATTGAGAATTGGACAGCTGCTTTCCTCATATATGCAAGCGTGTATTGTGAGAAATTCCCAGAGCGCAGCGTGTCCCTTTTTAAATACATGGATGTTATTCGCAAGGCGCAGCTTACTGGGGGGGGGGTTTGCTTGGTCCCAGTATGATGAGGAGTTCAGGGCCAGGATGGCGTGGGATCCGGAAGCCAAGTGGGGGGAACTGGACACAGATTTATGGCAGCACACTATGGGGTCGGCTTCGGGGGGTAAGACGATTTTTACTGCCAGTGGTCTCCCCATAATATACCGGCCCTTTCAGGGCAAGCCCACCAGGGGAGGGGTGGGCAGTAGCTCAACCACACAGCCTGCAGTCGGCACGTGCTGGGAGTTTAATAAAGGTTTCTGTACTAGGGAATACTGTAAATTCAGGCACGAGTGCTCAGGTTGTGGTAAGCGACACCCCTTGTCTAAATGCTGGGAGAACAAGCCAGCGGGGGACCATCATGGGACTCAGTCAGGTGCAGGGGGTTCGGGGACGTCACACCATTCTGCAGGAGGTAGGGGATTCAGAGGTAATCGAGGTTCTGGGTCCAAGGGCTCATACACCGGTTAGGTTGGAGAAGTTGCGCCTTGCACTTCATGAATATGATAATGCAGCTGCGAAACAAACATTGTTGGATGGTTTTGAATTTGGTTTCAAGTTAGGTTACACGGGTCCTAGACAAAGAAGATGGTCTGCTAATCTAAAATCTGCATCTGAGCATAGCACAGTGGTGCAAGACAAGTTGAATAAGGAAGTGCTGGAAGGGAGGATGGCTGGCCCTTTTCACGATTGGCCGATCCTTAATTTAATAATATCACCTATTGGAGTGGTCCCGAAGAAAGATCCGGGACAGTTCAGGCTTATACAACACTTATCATGGCCGGAAGGGTCGTCGGTCAATGATTTTATTGATCCAGATGCTGTTTCGGTCTCTTACTCTTCAGTTGACGTGGCCATGTCACTTGTTGTGACCGCGGGCGCAGCTGCTGAGATGGCCAAGTGTGATATAAAGTCTGCTTTCCGGCTGCTGCCTGTCCATCCGGAAGACTGGTGTCTTCTGGGTATCCATTTTTCAGGAAAATGGTATGTGGACAAGGCCTTGCCGATGGACTGCTCCATATCTTGTTCTCTTTTCGAGTGCTTCAGTACTTTTCTACAATGGTACTTTATTCCAGTCTGGTCACTCACTGGTAACGCACTACCTGGATGACTTTTTCTTTGTCGGGTCCCCGGGCTCCGCGGAGTGCCAGTCTGCTCTGGACACTTTCCAAGGGCTCATGGAGGATCTGGGAGTTCCTTTGGCTCCCGAGAAAACTATGGGTCCTGACACAGTCTTGTCCTTTTTGGGGATTGAACTTGATTCTGTGGCTATGCATGCTCGCTTGCCTGAGGATAAGAAAGTGAAGATGCTGGATTTGCTGGACACTATGTTGGCAAAACGGAAAGTATTGGTGAAAGATGTTCAGGTGTTACTAGGCCATCTCAACTTTGCTTGTAGGGTCGTGAGAGCGGGAAGGACTTTTTGTCGTAGATTGGGCAGGGCTCTTGCTGGTCACCATTTGCCTCACCATAGGGTTCGATTGTCTGCTGGAGTCAAGGAGGATTTGAGAATGTGGAGATTTTTTCTCTCTTCCTTTAATGGTGTTCCTTTGCTTAGGGACGTTGACTTCCAATGGGATGTGCAAATGTTTTCGGATGCAGCTGGCAGTGATGGTTTTGGTCTGTACTGGAATGGAAGATGGTGTGCGGAACGTTGGCCGGATGAGTGGTTGAATGGTGGTCGCAGCATTACCTTTTTGGAGCTTTTTCCTTTGCTGGTGGCTTTGACACTGTGGGGAGAGGTCTTGGCACATAAGAAAGTGCTTTTTCGTGTGGACAACATGGCTGTGGTGCAAATTGTTAATCGACAGTCTGCCAGGGACGAACAGGTCTTGAAGCTCATGAGAGTGTTTGTGCTGGGTTGTTTGAAACACGACATTCATTTTCGTGCTTTGCACATTCCTGGGGTGGACAATGACATTGCGGATGCTCTGTCTCGTTCACAGTGGGGCAGATTCCGTGGACTGGCGAGGGAGGCAGACCCAGCACCGACCCCGATGCCGATTCATCTGTGGCACGTAGGCAACGTCGGGTCTTACAACTGGTGGTAGGTTCTTTGTCTGTGTCTACCCGTTCTGCTTATTCTCTGGCCTGGAGGGAATTCCTGGAGTCTGGCGCTTGTAGGCGTGAGGAGGTTTGGCGTCGTTCAGAGGATGTTGTGAATTTCATTTTGGATCTCATGGACAAAGGGCTTACTAAGGTGACTATCGCCGGTAAATTAGCGGGGATAGCATTTATGGGCAAGTTGTTATGGGGTTATCCTCCATCGGCAGGGGAGATCGGCAGGAGAATGCTTGAGGGTTGGGCTAGGGAACAAGGACACACCAGTAGACTTAGGGCTCCTTTATCTTGGCAGATACTGGCTCGACTGATAACTGTTCTCCCTGAGGTTTGTTCGGATGATTTTGAGTCATGCTTATTTTCCTTGTTAATGGCTTTCATGTTTTTTGGAGCTTTTAGGGTTTCGGAGCTGTTGGGTTCGAAAGGCAAGTGTGGCATCTTTTGGCGGGATGTTTTCTGCTCTGATGAGGGGGTGCACATCTGGTTAGCCAGCTCAAAAACTGATCAGACTAAGAAGGGAAAGGGTGTGTGGTTACAAGCGCGTGCTCCTAGGATTACTTGCCCTTTGCTGCTGGCGCGGCGCTGGCGTTCTTTATGCGGGGGTGGTGATGATGCACTCGTCTTTCAACATATTGATGGCACCCTGGTTACAGCATACCAATTACGCATGGTTCTGCGCAAAGCTTTGGAACACCTGGGTTTAGATGGGAGCTTATATGGGACACATTCCTTCCGGATTGGGGCTGCAACTGAAGCTTTTAACAGAGGTTGGACTCAAAGGGATATAATGAGGCTGGGGCGTTGGTCTTCAAACTGCTTTCAGCGCTACGTGAGAAGTCAAGCGGAGGAGGCGCATGCGTCATCTTCCTTCCCATGAGCTCTAACTCTGTTTTCTTTTATAGGTTCTGTTGCTGGGCCTCGTTCTCCGGTGGTGACGGTCTGGATAGTTGGGCATTCCTTCGTGAAGTGGGCCCGAGTTCAGGCAGCACAGAGTTACTTTGGAGAACTTCTTGGTTTTAACACTAGTATGTTCAATGTGGTTTGGAAGGGGAAAGGTGGGATGCTCTGGAGAGAGTTAATCCCTTGTCTTAACAACAATATAATGGGTGGGCTGTGTCCTGATATTCTGGTCATCCATCTGGGGGAAAATGATCTTTGTGCTACCAAAGGTGTGGTGTTACTTCGAGCTATTAAGAAGGATTTGGGCCTTATCAAAGAACTTTGGGCTGGGTGCCATGTCTATTGGACTGAATTAATACCACGTAGGATCTGGAGAGGAGCGGTCAACCCCAAGGCGGTTGACAGGGCTCGGAAGAAAGTAAACTCAGAGGTTTCGCGCTGCTGCCGTGGTCTTGGTTTTAGAAGGATTTCGCATAGGGAAATTAAGTTTGAGACTGTGGAATTCTTCAGAGATGATGGTGTTCACCTGTCCAGAGTGGGTATGGACCTATACTTGTTGGAATTACGCGAGGTTTTGGCGCGTTCGCTAGCTATGCACCGTTAAGGTTGGTTCATTTCTGTTTTTCGTTTTCCGGTGGGGGGGGCAGAAAGGGAGGTGGTGTAGTTTCTCTCCCCCTCCTACCTTTCTGGGTGGCGGGGTTTTTGGTTGCCCCGGTGCTGTTTATGGTAGATTGTTTGATGAGTATTGGATTGATTCTTTGATTGACAGGTTCAGGGGAAGCTGGTCATTGTTTGACCGTTCAGGTTTTGGGGGGTCTTGGCAGGAGTGAAGGGTCAGGCAGGGTTTATGGTTAAAGAGGGCCTGGCTTTCAATATGTGATTGGGGTTTTGATGAAGAAGGGGTTAAATGATGACGTAATGATTGAATTAATGACGTAATGTTTATTGATGATGTTATGTTATAATGTTATTGTAATGTTGTTATGCTGTATTGTTGGGTGGGGGAGGGGTCAAAGAATTTTAGGGGAGGGGGTGGGGGGCGGGGTTTGTAGTTAATTATTTATTTAGTGAGAGTTAGTTTTGTAAGGCGTTGCCAAGGTTTTATAATTGTAATGTGCACCTGTTTCCTAATAAAGCGGCCTTTTCCACACTCAAAACAATTCTGGTCTAAGTTTCTCTCACCCCTCGCCCTCCCTCCCAACGTGGCCATCTTGCGGCCTCGAGCCGCGTTAGGCTTACGAGGCCCCCGGGCGGAGCATGGGGGCGGAACGCATGGCAGAGTCAGCGGACTTCGGCTGGTCTCCCCGCATTGTCCGTCGTGAGTAGCCCCTGGGGGTGGCCCTCAGGGAGACCACGTCATGCTCTGTGCAACGCTGTGCCACGCCCGGCTGCTGGGGTACGCCTTATGGTGCACACGGCACGGCGCTAGGGCCCTGCACGGGGTCGGGGCTGCACGGTAATTCCCAGCCCCTGGGCAGGCCGCGACCCTCGCTCGGAGCCGCTTCTCCTTTTCTCCTGATTTGTGGCTATATCCATTTGTGGGCACCTGCATCGGGGGCATTTCGTTGTTTTGAAAGTGCAGCAATGACAATGCAAGTATGTTTCTGAGGACCCGCTCATGTCCGCTTCGTACTAATTTCCTTTGCTGTTGCAGCGCTTCTGCGGAGCCTGGCGTGGCGCGGGCTTTGCGGCGTATTCTCAGGTGGCTTTTGATTCCTTGTGCCTTATTTCTGTATTTTCATGATGGCTGTCTTGCCCTCCCCCGAGGGACACTTGTTGTTTTTATCATTCCTGCGCTACTTTCTGGTATCGTGGCGCGTTTTGGTGTTTCTCTAACGCACAATTTGTTTTGCAGAACTCGTTTCGGCCTACCCCTTGCGCGCTCGTCCTGGTGGTCCCCCACAGCCCCCCTCGCTGTACCAGTTTTTACGTTTTAAGGTATGTATATGCGGCAGAGAGTCTCATCGTTTGTGTTATGGGGGTGAGGCATATTCAGTGTGCTTCATTTATCCTGCTTTGATGGTCGGTCCCAGACCTTGTCAAGATTTGCACACGTGCCGCTACGCACGTTTTGTTTTTCAGACTTGTTTCCGCCTGCCCCTGGCGCGCTCGCCCTGGTGGTCTCCCCCCCCACTGCCTCGAAGCACCAGCGTTAAGTGTGATGTAGGCACAAGGGGCTATGAGCGGCCACTTTGCGTTATAGGGGTGAGGCGCTTTCGATTTCGTTGATTATCAACTGCTTGAGTGGCCAGTTTCTGACCTGGTTTTAGAAACAATTTTGGTTTCCTTCATTTGGCGGTATTCGTCCTACCTGCAGGGGGATCTGTTTAGGCCGCGCCATGAGGAAAAGTTTACGTCTCATGTGTCACACATGGTCAATGCCAAGATTGGCGTATGCCGCATGCCAGTCTAATGTTATAGAGTGCGGTTCAATTTCTCTTTCTGCCGTCCAGGGCCGTCCTCCGCATTTGTCTCACGTATTCTTTTCTTTCAGGTCGGGTTACGCCTCATTGTGTCATTACGCTTTTGGGGCCTGGATCTCTACACCCATTGCTCTCACACCCCCGCCTCCCCCCATTCAGGTGCCAGGAGATTTTGTGAGGTATGTATATGGGGGCAGAGCCGCCTCTGGGCTGTAGAAGTGTTTATTGTGTGCACCAGTCAAGAAAACTTGGGGATCAATAGGTTTTCGTGGATCGTGTTGAGAGGGGCTGGGCATTGTATCACTTTTTCCCCAGGTTACTCACCTGGTCCCCCCCCCCCCCTTTGTTGCCCATCCAGGTTTCATGCAGTCCCATCCCTTTAAACCTCCCCTGCTCGTTTTGGGCACTTCTTGCCACGTTTTCTTGTCCTTGTGGCTCACAGTCAATTTTTCCTTGCAGGAGACGAGCCGAGGATAGCAATGGAGAGCCAGGGGTCCCCCCGCTTTTTTCGCAGACGTCTCAGTTTGATGATTCAGGGATATGACCTTCCCAGGATGCCCAGCTGAAAGCACTTTTGGACTTGATCAAGACTAATGGGGTAGCTTGGGCAAGTGAACTTTTGTCTGCCAACACCCCCAGAGCTTCTGGGGCCGTCCCTGCTCTTCCTGCACCTGATAAAGACATTATAGAGGACGCTGGTCATACTAGGTCCAAGCGTACGTGCAAGTCTACAGTGAAAGACTTTCCCGCGGAGCCCCCCTCCAAAAGCCGGGCGCCCGAAATCATCAGGAATGTTATCATGCACGCGCCGGCTTCCCCCCCGTCTGCGGTCAGGGCCCCTCCGCCCCCCCTCCCGCTGGCAGTGGCTCCTTCGGCGGTTTTCCCCACCCGGGAGGACCTTGGTAAGCTCACAAACACCCTCGTTGTATTTATGACGGAGGTCAGAGCTGGTTTGCGGGCCTCCTCCATGCCGGCTTCGGCGGCGGCAGGGCCTCCGGGGGCTTTGTCCGGGGCATCCAATACTCCCCCCGCGGCTTCAGTTGACGCATCAGTGGCACGGGTGTGGGGAGGGCTCCCGGCCCAAAGTGGGGACTTTGGCTCTTCACCTGTTCTTTCAACAATTACCTCGACCGCACAGGCTAGCCCCGCTGTTGCGCCGCCCCCTGCTCCAGCACTGTTCCCTATCCTCACTGCCACCCTGGCTCCGCCCACGCCTCCAGCTGCATCTACACCTGTGCTCAGCTCAGTCTCCCCCGCGCCGGAGGTCCTTATGACCATGGCACCCTTATTGTCGGGCAAATGCTCGCTGGCATGGCAGGTGCCATTAGCGGCCAAGGAGGGTATCTGGCGTAGGGAGTTCATTGACATTTTCTCCCTCCTTTTGTTGGGGGCCGAAGGGGTGGACTGTAGGAAGATGGGGGCAAAGATAAAGATAAGAAAGTTCGCTTTCAGTCTTGGCCTGAGAAACCCATCAAGAACTGGAGGCAGGCTTTCTCTATCTTAGCGGCAGTTATAACCGGGCGTTTCCCCGAGCAGGCGCAGGGCCTTTTTCAGTATGCAAGTGTCATAACGGAAGAGGCGGAGTCTAATGCAGGTATGGGTTGGTGGTACACAGTCAAAATATCGAGTAGTTAATATCGAATAGCACTAATATCGAGTCTAAAAACTCGATGGTAAGAAATATCGAAGTAGGAAATATCATAGTACGAAATATCGATTTTAGTGTAATGACAATAATATCGATTTAAGTAATGTCGACATAAGAAATATCGATGTATCAAATATCGAAAAGTAAAAATATCGACATGTAAAAAAGTGTTGTTTGTAATAAAAATAAAAATAATAAGTGTGTAATTTTTTAGCTATAATAGTTTATATTAATAATAAATAGTTTTATAATGTATAATATTTTTTTAGGAGTGGGATGTTGGGTTTATAGGGGATATGGGTGGGGAGTGTTTTAAAAATATATATTTATATAGTTATAAATAGAAGAGAAAACATTATAATTATGAATTTGAAAATAGAAATTTAAAAATAATATAAAAGTTTAGGAGCGGGATGTAGGGTTTATAGGGGATAAGGATGGGGAGTGTTTTAAATATATATACAGGGATTTATATAAATTTCCCAAAAATGTAATAGAATTTAGAAATAATTTTTAGAAATTAGAAAATATTTCGAAATTTGTAAATAAAAAAAAATTAGAAAATCGAAATAATGCATAAAAATTAGAAATTATTTCGAAAATTGAAAAAAGATACATTTAAATTTTATAATAACTATATTTTTTAATATTGGGATGTAGGGTTTATAGGGGTTAAGGGTGGGGAGTGTTCTAAAAATATATATAGGGATTAATATAACATTTATAATAAATTTAATAGAAATTAGAAATAAAAATTTGAAATTAGAAATTAATTTGAAATTTGTAAAATAAAAAAATGAAATTAAAAAAAAAAAAAAACTATTTTTTTTCTAAAATTGAAAAAAAAAAATTGAAATTTTAAAATAATTAAAAAATGTTATATTGGGATGTAGTGTTTATAGGGGATAAGGGTGGGGAAGGTTATAAAAATATATATAGGGATTAATATACATTTTTTATACATTTAATAGAAATTAGAAATAATAATTAGTAATTCGACAATGAATCCAAATTTGTAAATTAATAAAAAATATAAAATAAAAAAGTAAATTAAAAATAAATATTGTTTTGAAAATTTAAAAAATATTGCAATTTTACAATAATTATATTTGTTAATATTGAGATGTAGGGTTTATAGGGGATAAGGGTGGGGAGTGTTCTATAAATAAATATAGGGTTTTTAAAAAAAATTAAGAAATTCAATGGAAATTAGAAATAATATTTTGAAATTAGAAAATATTTCGAAATTTGAAAACAAATAATAGATATAAATTATAAATGACAAAATAACTTTTTAAATTATTTCGAAATTTGAAAATAGATAAATAGAAAATAGAAAAAAAAATTTTAAATTGAAAAAATTTATAATTTTAAGAATAGATAATAAATTGAAATTGTACAATAATAATAATTGTTAGTAGCGGGATGTAGGGTTTATAGGGGATAAGGGTGGGGAGTGTTTTAAATATATATATAGAGATTACTATATTTTTATAAAAAAAATATTACTTTGAATTAAAAAATATACATTTTAAAATGTATCCAAATTTGATTTTAGACATATTTATATCAAATTGTATATTTTATTTTTTTAAATAGTGGGATGTAGGGTTTCTATGGGATAATGTTGGGGAGTGTTTACAAACTATTTAATGTATATGGGAGTTGGAATAGTAAATTACATAGGTTCAGTGTGCAGCACCTACCATGATTAAATGTAGATTGGAGTTGGAATAGTAAATTACATAGGTTCAGTGTCCAGCACCTACCCTAATGAAACGTAGATTGGTGTTGGAATAGTAAATTACATAGGTTCAGTTTCCATAACCTAGCCTAATTAAATGTAGATTGGAGTTGGAATAGTAAATTAAATAGGTTTAGTGTCCAGCACCTACCCTAATTATATGTAGATTGGAGTTGGAATAGTAAATTAAATAGGTTCAGTGTCCAGCACCTATCCTAATGAAATGTAGATTGGTGTTGGAGTAGTAAATTAAATAGGTTAAGTGTCCATAACCTACCCTAATTAAATGTAGATTGGAGTTGGAATAGTAAATTAAATAGGTTCAGTGTCCATAACCTACCATAATTAAATGTAGATTGGATTTGGAATAGTAAATTAAATAGGTTTAGTGTCCAGCACCTACCTTAATTAAATGTAGATTGGAGTTGGAATAGTAAATTAAATAGGTTCAGTGTCCAGCACCTACCCTAATTAAATGTAGATTGGAGTTGGAATAGTAAATTAAATAGGTTTAGTGTCCAGCACCTACCCTAATTTAATGTAGATTGGAGTTGGAATAGTAAATTAAATAGGTCCAGTGTCCAGCACCTACCCTAATTAAATGTAGATTTGAGTTGGAATACTACATTAAATAGGTTCATTGTCCAGCACATACCCTAATGAAATGTAGACTGGTGTTGGAATAGCAAATTAAATAGGTTATGTGTCCATAACCTACCCTAATTAAATGTAGATTGGAGTTGGAATAGTAAATTAAATAGGTTCAGTGTTCAGCACCTACCCTAATTAAAAGTAGATTGGAGTTGGAATACTAAATTAAATAGGTTCAGTGTCCAGCACATACCCTAATAAAATGTAGATTGGTGTTGGAATAATAAATTACATAGGTTCATTGTCCATAACCTACCCTAATTAAATGTAGATTGGAGTTGGAATAGTAAATTAAATAGGTTAAGTGTCCATAACCTTCCCTAATTAAATGTAGATTGGAGTTGGAATAGTAAATTAAATAGGTTAAATTTGTAGTATGTATATAAATTAAAATAAGATTTAAATGTGAATATTAAAAGGATTACAATATTTTACTTTATTTATTTCAATGTATAATATATATATATATATATATATATATATATAATATTTTTATAAAATCATTTTTATATAGTGTTAGTCATAATTTTATAATAGGTAGTAGACAAACATCACTCAGATTTTTTAACATAACATTTCTTTATTTGTTGATATAGTACATAAATTAAATTAGAACTGATTGAATAAAGCATGTATAATATTTAAACAAATAAATATAAGTACAATGTAAAATACAAATATACATTTTTTGATAGTTGTTGGAAATCAAAATAATATAGTACATGAAAATAAATTGAAGATAACAATCAGAGAGTACATACATTTAGAGATAAATAAAAATATTTATATATTTTTATTAAATGAAATTTAAATGATTGTAACATATTAATGTGCTGTACAAATTATGTTATATAGATTTATATATTTTTACATAGCAACATTGATATTCAAAAGTTTTCACATCATACAATAAACATTTATATAATAACATTATGAAATTATAATATCATTTAAATATATTTAATTTGTTATTATTAATTATATAGTATTAATAATAAGAAATTAAAAATAGGGGGGAGGAGCCTAGCTCGAGAGCGTAATGGCCGCCTTTTAGCTCGGCTCCGTCGGCCCTCCGGCCAACTTCGAATATCCTGCAATATATCCTGTACTGCGACGATACTTCACTACAGATTTTGGAACTTAACGACCCACTCTTACTCACCGTCTGGTCCAGAGGCTCCTGCGTGCTGTGGGTCCGCAGCTGTGCCCTCGGTGGGATTGGGGCCTCCGGGCGCTCGAGACCGGGACCTCGCCTGTGGGACCCGACCGGCGGTGCTGAGATTGCCGGCCCCGGCCGCGAGAGTGAGCCACTGGTGGGAGCCGTTGTGTGTCTGCCCCGGCGATCCTGAACCGGCCCCGATTTGTGGACCGTGCGGCTGGAGGGGGACGCGATGTGTCCGGGGTTGACTGTGTGAAGGGGTCCCTTCACCTTTGTTCTGTCCGGCAGCCCTGGACCCCACGCCTGGCTCTCGCTTGTGGGGCCCGCCACTGTTCGGAGGGGGCCCCCCCCCATTGAGCGCCGGCCCATTCTGTGCCGGTGGGGCCATCGTTGGGAGCCTCCGGAGGTCTGTAAAGTCCTACATTTGGGAACTGTTTGGGGGCCCGCGGTGGAGTGCGGGGCGGCGAGACTCACGAAATGGCTACCAACAACGCGGGGGGTGATCCGCTCTGCACCGACGAACCTTGCTGGCCGGATTGCGCGGAGTCCTGGGCGTGTGCTCGAGCGCCCACGCTCGGAGATGTCCTGGACGCCTTGATGTCCTTGTACGCTGTCTTGGCCCCCGGTGCTTCTACCGACCCTATGCGGCCCGCCGCCATTTTGGGTCGTCGCTCTTTCATGCACCCATATCGTCCTGATGCCTCCATTGCTTTGCCCCCTTCGGCTGCGCCAGGAGTTGCTGTCGCTGTTCTTCGGCCGCTTGATGGGCCGGTGGCTTTTGAACCTCCGCTTTCTCACCGCCCGGACTTTGAGGACTTGCACACGACGCGGAGATCTGCTCCTTCCCGGACAATTGGGAACTATGGTGGGCCGCTGTTTGCTCCCGCTTCGATGGATTCGAGCTTTTGTCCTGGTGGGGTACCTTTGCATTGTCGAACTGCGAAACTGGACTCCTGCTTGCTTTTGCTTGCCCTGTCGTTGCTGC
The DNA here is from genome assembly GCF_964261635.1 of Lissotriton helveticus. Taxonomy (NCBI): domain Eukaryota; kingdom Metazoa; phylum Chordata; class Amphibia; order Caudata; family Salamandridae; genus Lissotriton; species Lissotriton helveticus. Next base: position 1,593,636,633 of record NC_136067.1, on the reverse strand, counting down.
TACAATTGACTTGCTTCATTGACTTTTTGTATTCCATTAGTATGGTGGCTCTCCCTACTCTACATCACTGCCGTAACCCTGGTCAACATTACGATTATTCTGTGCTGGGTGGCCCGCTCCATGTTGTCCTTTGTTGGGTTGGTTTCGTGATTAGGAAGGGCTGGGGGTAAGTTGCAAGACACTGATGGACTGCTGGTTTACCTGTCCGTTGCACTGATGCTTGTACTCTCGACATTGTGAAACGTTAAAATTTCCCCCCCTCCCCCCCCCCCCCCCCTGTGGGGTTTTTGCTGTCTGTGAAGGTGTAGCATTGATTTGATAATTATTCATTTGCTGGTCGGGGGGGGTCGTAGCCGAGTGTGTTTGTTCATATCCTCTGGCTCCTCCCTCACATCTTATTTTTGTTTCATATTCTCTTTCCTCCTTCTTTTTGTCTCCCTATTCTACTTTCTTCTTTACTATATTTCGGGTTTCGGATTAGGGCGACAGGCACGCTGTTTGGAGGGTTGGCCGTAGCCTTCTGCAGGGGTGCGGGGTGGGACGGGTGGGCGGGGTCTTTCAGATGTTTCTTTTTTGGTTCTATGGCCCTCTTCTATCCCTTTATAGCGGTGCCGCTTCTGTCCTCACTTCTCTGGCATGAGTGGGTTGGGGTCTGTCGCTATGCCACTTTTGTCTCTTTCGATGCTATGTCGCGACTGCCATACCCTTCTTCTCGCCAGCTCTCTCCTTTCTTCTGTATTATTAGCCGCGGGATGCCTGGCCCGGGGTGGCGCCCATCTTGCACGATTGTGTTTCTCCTTTTATATTTCTTTTATTTCCTTTTCTTTTTTCATTTTTTCGTATATTTTAGATCAGACGGGGGGTCGGGTGGTGTTCCTCTTGGGTAGGATTTAGCACTCCGTGCTTAAGTTGTTTGCACTGTTTATTGGATTTTGTGTGTACGGCGTTGATATTAATACACAGCCATTGAATGCTCGCATATCCTGTTTTCACTTCCCGATTATATTTCTTAGAGAGCCTGTATCCTCCTACATGGCTTGTTCCACGTAAAACTCGCTTTATTGTATGACACTGGATCCTTTCTTCCTGCTGTAAGACTGTGCCCTCTCACGTCCTGCTATATAGTGGTCAAGTTTGCAAATAAATCCTGCAGTGATATGTTGACTGGGTGGGCACTGACTGGTGCGGAATGAAGTATAGTGTTTATGTATCCTGCCTATAATGTTCAACGCACAAATTCTAACTATTGCTGCTCTTTTAGTTGATACTATGTCATATGGCTCGCACTTTCGGTTGTCTGGTCTGAATGTATGACACCTCTTTAAATTTATAAAATGAAACCTCCGTTATTCTTCTTATGTCTGCTGCTAATACAACGTAGCGCTCTTATTTTTAGCTTTTCCACATAGTAAGACGATCTGGAATGTTGTTGATTGTCATAGCGGCCGGCCCGTAGTGGTTGTAGGCAGACGCTGTGTAATATGCATAAGATAAATAAAGGTTTTTAAAAAAAAAATTTTAAAAAAGAAATTAAAAATATTTCTTACAAAATTAACATAAATACAGAAAAAATATACATTTAGTTTCACAATTTTTAACAAAACCTGTTCTCATAATTATAACATTACAAAATAAAAATTAATAATATTTAATGTTAAAGAAATTAAAAATATGAGTATAATAAAATAGTTATTGGAAGAAGGATAAATACATTGTATTAGTTGTAAAAAAATTTACTAGTAAAATAAATTATTTAGACATTTATTTCACTATTTTTGTGATTATACTATTATTTGGGTCTTTTATTTTGTAACCGCTCATTGTCTTTTTGGGTTATTTTGGAAGATTGAAGTTCGCGGTTGGAAGCTACTTCACGTCTGAGCAGGTAAGAGTGGTTTTTATTATATTTGAACTATTTTAAGTAAGTTTTGAAGGAAGTAGTTTGTTATTAAGGGGTCCATTATGATGTCGGGCGGATTGCCTCCGCCAGGCTGGCGGTAGCCACCGCCGGCCTGGCGGAGGCAATCCGCCCGACATCCATTGCCAAATTCCCCTCGCCATATTAGGATGGCGGGGGGTACCGCTGCGGTGAAAAACACCGCCCGCCTGTTTTCCGCCCCGGTCGCCTTGCGGCCGGGGCGGAATGTGTTTCATATGGTGGTGGTGTCTGTTAGACACCGCCAACCATATTACAATGAGCATATTGTCAGGCCTTTCCGTGGCGGCAATGCCGCCACGGAAAGGCAGGCGGTCTTTGGTTTGGGGGTCCCCTGCGGGCCCCCCTGGTGATGGCCGAGGTGATTGGTGCAATGGGGGGGTAAATGTGGTACCCCCCGCATTTGCATACACCAAGCAGCAGGCACCGCGGGGTGCCTGCCGCTTCGAGTATGCAAATGCGTGCATTTGATTGTTAGATTGTGGCGGGCGGTGCAGTGAGCACCGCCCGCCACAATGTTAAAATGAGGATTGCGCCCGCCACTGTGGCGGGCGCATCCTAATGCACATTTCGGGACCCCCGCCCTCGAGGCGGGCGGTCCCGTTTCCCGATAGGGTGCCCGCCCGCCATCCTAATGGCCCCGTTAGTGTTTGTGGACTATGATATTAAGATTTAGGTAGTATGTAGTTGTTTATGTACGGTTTCCCGTTTTCTTTGCGTTTTGTCGTTTCACGGCGTTGGAGTTATTGTGTTTTTGGCATTTTATTGACTTTTGGTTAAAAATATGTATGTTATGGTTATTAATTATGTCTCCTTTTCAGTATTTTGTGGGTGGGAATGTTTTTTTTCTATTCTAGGTTTCTGGATACAGCCTTTTCCGTTTCCGAGTTGTAACGTTATTTTTTTTAAAGGAAGTTTGTTTCAGTTGTTTAACTGAGATGTATTTTACACTTCCTTTATTTTTCGGGTTTCCTGGAGCGTTTATTAAATTTTTAAGATATTTTCGGGTTTTTGTTGTAATCGGAATTATCGATTTATTTGGATGGTCGATGGATTTACCACAGTTGTATTTTTTCATTTTATTGGGCCATTTTTTTAATGTTTTGGATTTATTACTACATGGATTGGTAAGGATAATTGGTTTTTCCTACTACGTTCCTGTGAAAGGTAATGATTTCATGACAATATTTTTGTGGGTTGGGAAATGCGTTATTATTAAACATATTTATTTTAGTTTGATATTTATTTTGTCTATATATTAAAAAATAATTAAATATATTAGACAAAATAAATATCTTATAATATTTTATGGGGATGTGTGGTGTTATATTTTATGACTTTTTAGGATTTTGAACTTTTTATATGGTTAGTGATTTTAGTTGAGTGTTTTGGCTGTCATTTTCAAGTATTCTAGTCCTCTTGTTGTAGGGTAAAGTTGTACTTGTTGTTGTAAATATTGGTACATTTGGGCAGTTTGTCTTGATAGTTTGGGTTTTAATTGTAAGACAGATTGCTCCATTCTTAATTCTTGAAAACTTTGTTCTTTTTGGATTGCTGTTAGAAGTTTGTGTAGTGTGGGAGTTGTTCGGCCAGTTGAAGATAAGAAGGCATTATGCCAACCTTCAACTGCGTTGTTTGTTTTGGCTTCTTTGTTTACAGTTGGTAGATAGACATTCCACCAAGGTATTGGGAATTTTGGTTGGCGCCCGTGGCCTGACCTGCGTAGTCTTCCCACCCAGGTGTCCTCGAAATAATCCAAAAGTGGAGCTAGTTTTTGTTCATTTTGTGTATAGAAAGGACTTTCTATTAAAATGTTATAGTGTTCAGCCACATCTGTGATTGGCACGTATGGTAAGGCAATTAGGTGTTTTATTTGGTATGCAAAGGTAATATTGGTTGCATACTCAACACTAAGTGTAGATTTTTGCAAATGTCTCCATAGACATTGGTTAAAATGGAAGTAACATCCTTGTATGGATGTGTGTGGATATGTTTTAAGGATGGAATTAATCATTGCTTGTTCGAAGTCAATTATAATTTTTAGGGGAAAGAAGTCAGAAGTTTCTTCTTTTATTTTGTTTAATATTTCTGTGTAAGTAGATGTTTGTTTGTTTGGTAACAAACAATAGATGAATGGAATACAGGTATTATGGTATTGCCCATGTATAGTATATAATTGATAGAATGGTTTAGGGCATATGGTAAAAGTGCCATCCATCATCCATGTTTGACTTTCTTTTAATTTTTTTAAGTTGTTGTTTGTAGCAAACATTATTATCCTTTTATATTTGTTGTTGTTATCGTAGAAGATAAAAGGTTCTTCATTATGTGTTATGGTTAGCTCAGGTGGAATTATGATTTCGTCAAAAGTTTTAGGTATTGGTAGTGTTGGTCTACTGGATTTTTTAGTTCTAGCTATGGTTCTTTTTATTGAAGCTATTGTTGGTAACTGACCTCTTGCCTCTCTAGGTACTCTAGGTATTAATTCTTTAAGTATGACACTAGTTGGTAGGTCAGAGGTTTTGCTTAATTCCTTAATATTGTCTAGAGTAGATCTAACCTCTATATCTGAGAGGTTAGGTGGATGGTTATGTTCAGTGGTATTAATAACACTTGTTTCTCTGGTTGTTGCATGTCCATAGCATTTGTTAGAATAATACTTAGTACATTTCCAGTTAACTTTAAGGTCTTTTTGTTTCTCTTGAGTATAAGTATACCCCATATAGCACAACAAAAATTTTCCTTTCTGAGACGTTACAAATCTTGCTTCTTCTGTCATTGTTGTTTTCTTAAATCTAGAAAGGGTGTATTAAATATTATTAGGAAAAGTATAAACTTTAAAAGATAACATATTTATTTATGTACAATTTTTAGGTACTTACCAATAGTAAAATTGTTGATTTAGAAAGTAGAATCATTTTTTGCTTGATGCTTTTATAGGTATTACTGTTCTGTTGAAAGAAAGTGAAGAATATTTTAGGGTATGATTATATGTGTATTTTGGTTACACATTTGGTAGGGTGCTTTATTTTATTAAAAAAAAGTTACGTTTATTTAATGAACATTAAAAAATATTTAGTGAAAATACCTTTATACAATTTAATAAAGTAACGTTCTAAGATTGTGGGTTTTTAATAGCTAAAAAATAGTACATGTGTATGTATTATATACTTACCAAGTGTTAAATTGTAGTTGTTGAATGTATATTCTTGGTTGATATATTGCAGCTTTTCAATTTTCAGTTATCTGTTGGAAAAAAAAATTTGTGAATAATAATTTGTTCAGTATTTATAATTTCAGTTGCATTTAAAAAAATGTATACCATTTTTGTGTCTTTTAAACCTGTGTTTATTAAGTAAAACACATTAGATAGTTAAGTGGGATTTTATTACAAGTTTATATAATTTTAGATATTAATTTAGATATTCTTCAGTGTTTATAAAGTAATTTTGATATACTTACGTTGTAAGTATGTTGTAGTCGTTCTGTAGAAACTGTTCATCTGTTATTTAAAGTAGAATCTGTGGTGGAAAAATGTAGAGATAGGAAGAAAAATCAGTTATTAAGTTTTGACTATGATTAGTAGGTTACATTTGTTGTAACATTTTATTCAGACTAATAAAATTACTTACCTATTATAGTTTGTAGTCTTTTACTTGATAGAAGAATCTTGAAGGTAGTTGAAAAGTTTGCAGTCTAGCTTGAAGCTGAATATTTTCTGCTGGTTTTAGAGTGTGTTTTACATTTCTTTATATAGGGTATGTTTAATTAGTGTTTGTTTCTGATTGGTTACATACCTTGCAAAGTGTTGGTTTTGGTTAGTTTGAATTTTTTTCAGTTATTTTATTAAGTTAGTTGTCTGTTAAATGTTTATCCTGAGAAGTAGTGTAGTTGTAAGTATTTTACGAATACCTTTTTAAATGTGTATAAGTTGTAAAAAAGTATAATATTTATTTGCTAATGTGTATATATTAAATATGTGTGTATAAATGTTTTTAATTGATGTGTTAATTTTAAGTAAATATTTTAGGGATATATATGTATATAAAAGTGTTTTGTATGTTAAAATATCTTTTTATGTTTTTATTTGTAATAGATTAAATGTGTAGTATGTTTAAAAAACTTATTTTATCATTTAGAGTTGTCGATATTTAAATTTAGTCGAAATATTAGCTGTCAATATTTGTGTAATCGATATTATTTTAAAGTGCTTATTTTAAATGTAAAGGTCGATATGTTATATTTCGATAAAAGTGCTATCGAAAATAGTGCTGACGATATTTTTGTATATCGATATTGTTTGATCGATGTTTTTGTATTTCTTTAATTAATTATAGGGTGTCGATGTAAATGTCATCGATATTTGAAACACGATATTTCTGTAGGTTGATTTTACTGAAATCGATAATTTGTCAGTGATTCATGGGTTGGTACAGATACGATTGCGAGTTCAGAAAAAAGATGTCGGTCTGCCCTGAGTTAGACTGGGACCAAATGGAAGTGAGACTTTGGATGCAGTACATGGGTAAGGGCAAGCCTGAGGCTGGGGTCAAGGTTAGCGTGCAGGAGAAGAAAGTCGAGGCAGGCAAGGGCCAGAACTCTGACAAGAAAGGGTATTTCAAACAGTCCTTTCGGGGGGGCGTGGCGGGGGGGTTTCAACAGACAGGCAAACAGGAGGGGCTTCACTGCAACTTGTAGGTTGTTTAATGGGGGAATTGCACGTGGGGTAAGGCTTGCAGATTCGCACACGCCTGCAGCAAGTGCAGCGGTTTCCACCCTGTATCGGCATGCGACAAGCGAGATTCAGCAGCAGGCCCCGCCAGTAGAGACAAGTGATATCTCCTCTCCTGCCCCGTCACTTTTTGCCTGCCCAGCTCCCACTGCTCCCATGCTTTCCCCACCTGTTGCCCGACCCCCCCTGTTCATGCAGTGTCATCAGTTCAGGACGTTCCGCTCCTGTCCAAAGGTCCGTCTCCCATTGTGGTACCCAACCTTTTTACCCTACTGAAGTATTATCCAAATGCAAAGGACAGATCCATCCTAGCTGAAGGTTTTTTGGAGGGTTTAAAATCCCTTATCTTGGCCCCGAAGTCACCAGGGATGCGGAGAACCAGAAGTCTGTTAGGGACCTCCCGGAGGTTGTGAGTGGGAAGATTTGTAAGGAATTGGCCTTGGGGAGGGTAGCTGGCCCCTTTTTGTCACCTCCCCTCCCTGATTTTGTGGTGTCCCCCCTGGGTATGGTCCCCAAGAAGGACCCGGGATCGTTCCCGCTGATCCACAACCTCTCCTTTCCTGAGGGCAATTCTGTAAATTCCTGGTTAAATGAAAGTGCCTGCTCTGTATCTTACTGTTCTTTGAACATGGCTATTGACCTGGTTAGGAGAGCAGGGATAGGGGCCTTGTTGGCGAAGGCAGACATTGAGGCAGCGTTTAGACTTTTGCCTGTGCACCCTGATAGTCAGCACCTCTTGGGCTTCAAGTGGGGAGGGGAGTACTACTTTGACAAGTGCATGCCCATGGGCAGCGCGGTCTCTTGCGCCTTTTTTGAGGCTTTCAGCTCCTTCCTTCAGTGGGCACTCTCGGTGAAATATGGTGTCTCAGCAGTGTCCCACTACCTTGACGATTTCCTTTTCATTGGTAGAGAGGGTACGCAGGAATGCAGGGAGGGATTAAATTGCTTCATCGAGTTGGCTGAATATCTGGGAGTGCCGTTGGCACCTGGCAAGACTGAGGGCCCTGCACAGGTTCTCACATTCCTGGGGATTGAGTTGGACACGGTCAAGGGCGTGTCGAGACTCCCTGCCGGGAAGGTACAGGATTTGAAAAAGGACATCAAGGCTTTGCTAGGAAAAGACAAGGCACCCCTGGGGGTCATTCAAAGCCTTTTGGGCAAGCTCAATTTCGCGGCTAGAGTCATCGCAGTGGGCAGAGTGTTTGCTAGAAGGTTAGCCAGGGCCACTGGTAATGTTTTGAAGCGTCATCATTTTGTTAAGTTGTCTGCTGGTCTGAAGAAAGACCTGGTTATGTGGGCAGAATTCTTGTCCGATTTCAATGGGACAGTCATCTGGAGATCCCCGTGGGTGGACAGCCCTGAACTCAGTATGTTCACGGATGCATCTGGTAGGGAGGGTTTTGGTGCAATCCTGGGCGACCTATGGTGCGCGCAAGAGTGGCCCAATGCCTGGCGCAAGCGCGGGATCACCTCTAACATCACTGTACTGGAGCTTTTCCCCATTGTCATTTCTCTGCACCTCTGGCCTGGCCCCTTGTCGGATAGAAAGGCCATTTTCTGGTCGGACAACATGGCTGTCGTCCAAGCCATTAATGGACAGACTGCGAGTTGCCCTTTGGTCCTATGCTTGCTCAGAGAGTTAGCCAGTAGGAGTCCGCGCTGCAACATTGAATTCAGGGCTAGGCACATTGCGGGGGTCAAAAATGTCGCGGCTGACGCTCTTTCTCATTTCCAGTGGGAGTGTTTCCGGGCGGCATGCCCACAGGCGAGAGCAGAGATGACCCCCTTCGCACCAGCCCTTTGGCGCATCTTGGAGTGGAGCAGGAGCTGAGAGCTTTAGGGGAGAGGTCTCTAGCCCCAGGTACGAGGAGGCGCTATGGCAGTCACCTGGTGAATTTCCACCAAGCTGTCAATGAGATGGGCCTGTCTGCCTTGTCCCTTGAGAACAGAGTTCAAGCTTTCGTGGTATGGGCTAAGAGACAGGGTAAGTCCCACTCCTGGGCCTGCGGCCACCTGGCGGCTATCAGTCACGATGCTAGATTAAGAGGGACCAGTGATCCTTGTAGGTCTTTTGCGATCAAGGCAGCTTTGAAAGGGTGGGCTAGGGATGAACCTAGGGTTCCCGACAGCAGGTCTCCCATTGATTTTCCCACATTGCAATCCATGCTTCATGTGCTGCAGGCAGTGGCGCATTCTCAATTTGAGGCGTCCCTGTTTGCAGCGGCCTTTTGCTTAGCATTCTTTGGCGCCTTCCGTAGCAGTGAGTTAGTGGCGCGTTCCAGGTCTGACTGCTCTGGGGATGCCTTAGGGGTGGCGGACATTTGCATTACTGAAAGTTTGTCCATCACTCTCAGGCGGTCCAAAACTGATCAGGCGGGCAAAGGGGCTGTTATTGTACTGTCCCCCCTTGGGGATCATAGATATTGCCCAGTGGCTATTCTTCAGGCATATCTCGCCCAGTGTCCAGCGGTGCCGGGTTACCTGCTGATTCATGCAGACCAGAGCCCGCTGACCAAGTACCAGATGGACAAAATCATGCTAGCATGCCTCGACAGAGCAGGAATTTTGAGCCAGGGGAGAAGGTTTTCCAGCCATTCCTTTAGAATTGGGGCGGCCACTGCTGCCTTCAAGGCCGACATGCCCCCGGCAAGTGTCCGAAATGTGGGGCGCTGGGAGTCTCCCTGTTACAAGCGCTATATCCGTCCATAGGCGGTAGTGGTCCCACCGCCTAGTTCTGCACCGTTGTATATAATTTTGTGCGATGTTTTCTTTTGCTGTGCTACATTAGCTATTAGTTCTCATCGAAGTCTGCTGTGCAATTCTATATCAATAAACATGTAGAAGTGAATTGTGTCTTTTCTTTTGACAGGGTCAAGATTGTGGGTCTTGGGGCATTCCACCGTTGCCAGGTTGGGTTGGTGGGCAGCGATCAGGAACTGGATGCGGGGATTCGTGGACACAGATTGTGTTTGGATGGGTTTCCCGGGCATGCGCTGGAACAGTCTTTTGCATAGAGTAAGGGAAGCCCTGTCTAGTGGTAGGACCCCTCCCCAACATTTAGTTATTCACCTGGGTGGTAATGACCTCACAAACCTGGGGAGGTCCACCCTCTTGCACAAAATGAAGACGGACCTTGGGGAAGTGTCCAGTTTAATGGGTGAATGTGAAGTTTGGTGGTCAGAGATCTTGCCACGTAGAGTTTGGCGGGGCGCCAGGTCTTGCGAAGCCATAGAGGGCTCCAGGAGAAAAATCAATAGTGCCATGAAAAAATTCACCCAACAGAGGGGTATGGGTTTCATTAGGCATGAAATGATTCAGGACAAGATCAATGGGTACTTTGAGGCAGATGGGGTGCACCTCACGCCAGTGGGTTTGGACTTGTTCCTCCTCGATTTACAAGAGGCACTTCAGACCAAAGGTTGCAGGTAATAAGGTAGCAGGTGGTGGGGGGCCCGGGCGGCGGCAGGGACCGCCGTCCGGGTTGTGGCGGAGTTACAGGGCGATCCGGAAGCAGAGAAGCAGAGAGGTGCAACACTGTACTTCAGCGGGCACATAGGGGTGCCAGAGCCTAACCTAGAACCTCAGGGGAGGTCCGGGAACCCGTGTCGGCGCCCCAGTAGTCCTTCGGGTGGTTGTGGGCCTGTGCAACCGGGGGTTTGCCTAGATACGCCCCGCAGGGGGCGTGAGTAGAGTGATTACCATAATGTCGCAGCACATGGGTGGTTCGCCACTGTGCTGCTTGGCTCATCAGGCGTGCAGGTGGCGAGAATGCAGCCTGCCCTTGGATCGTCCGTAAGATAACCCACGTGATTACATAATGTTGTATGTAATAAACCGGCAGCATCTTTTCCCAATCTAACAATGGTGTCTTGTGTGTTATTTGCGGGATGTTGGTTGTTGGGGGCGGGAGTTATGTTGACCTGATGTGACTATGCGGCTGACCGAGGCCACCCGGTGGCCATTAGGAGGGCGGGCCCTTAGTCACGGAGGGCTTCCCCGCCCCCTGCTTGTGTTCTCCACACCTCCCTCGTGCTGGGCGGCCCAGTTGAGGAGGGGCGGGTTCATGACGCGCGTCCGGGGCGGCAGGCAGGGAGAGGGGGTATATATCTCCCCCTCGCCATTTTATCTGCCTCTTTGCCGCTCTGGACATCGCGTGCTCTCTGCAGGGACACTCTTTTCCCTCCCTACCGCTTACCCAGAGTATCAGCTAAGGGGGGTGCTCCTGGGGGAGCTTTAATTTGTTCTTTTTCGTTGCAGGCGGAGTTACAGGGCGATCCGGACGCAGAGAGGTGCAACACTGTATTTCAGCGGGCACATAGGGGTGCCAGAGCCTAACCTAGAACCTATGGGGAGGTCCGGGAACCCCTGTCGGCGCCCCAGTAGTCCTTCGGGCGGTTGTGGGCCTGTGCAACCGGGGGTTTGCCTAGATACGCCCCGCAAGGGGCGTGAGTAGAGTGATTACCATAATGTCGCAGCACATGGGTGGTTCGCCACTGTGCTGCTTGGCTCATCAGGCGGGCAGGTGGCGAGAATGCAGCCTGCCCTTGGATCGTCCGTAAGATAACCCACGTGATTACATAACGTTGTATGTAATAAACCTGCAGCATCTTTTCCCAATCTAACAATGGTGTCTTGTGTGTTATTTGCGGGATGTTGGTTGGTGGGGGCGGGAGTTATGTTGACCTGATGTGACTATGCCCATAAATTGCATGTACAGATGAGATGCTCTTCACTTCAGTACAGAGGCCAGCAACTTCCGGTGAAGCCGACAGCATCGTTTGATTTAACGAGAATACTTCCCTGAATGGATACGTTTTATGCAGCATGTCACACACATAAGGCCCACGTTTAAAGAGCCTCGTGCCTCACCAAAACAGAGTAGCTTAATGTTTTTGCGTACTTAGTGACAGACCGAATACGAGGTGTCACAGAAGCATGTGGTTAGCAGCAAGTGGAAGACCGGAAAGAACGTCATTAATTAAGTTGTCCATGTTTTGGTCAAACAATGCCAGAAGCGCCAGAGGTGAAAGAGTGGAGCTGGGATTCAGTAAAGCCGATGTTCTACATACAGCTAAAGTAAATTAAAGCATTAGTTACTGCCAAACCCAATTGCTACAGTACTGACACTCTGGGTCAATGCAAAAGCGGGGTCATTTCAACATGTATGTTGTATTTAATTTCATTTTGGTAACAAATTTTGGTAGCAAATTATTCTTTAACAGACTTCTGTCACATTAGGGTCATCCGATCAACTCCACGCATTTATGTTGCAAGACCTTGGACACTTTTGTGGAAGCACTGGAACTTAAAATGAGTGTACAGATGTTAGCAGTACGTTAGCTAAGTAAATTGCGGGTGCCGAGATTGCTGCAAAAGTAAAGAAGTAGATGGTTTTTTCTAATTCTTTACTTTTGTAGCAATCGCGGCACCCACGCTTTACCTTTAACATGGTTAAAGTAAAGCGCAGGTGCTGTGATTCACCCGCAATTGCTACAAAAGTAAAGAAATAGAAAAAAACATCTACTTCTTTACTTTTGCAGCAATCGCCACCCGCGCTTTACCAAAGTAAAGCGCGGGTGCTGCGATTGGCCTAGGCGAGACCTAACAAGTCCAGTAGTGGTACGTGCGTGCGTGCGCAGTCTGCTCTTTTTGGATTTCCCGATTGCCGCCCCCACAAGACTGCATGCTACGGCGAAAGCAGCCTATCTGATCTGTGGAGGACAGCCCACACGCTCTTGCGGCCCTCCCATAGCCTTTGTGCCACCGCTGAAAAGCACAATGCTGCAGGGGATTAAATCAGGCCGTCCACAGGTCCAGGTAAAGCTGCCCCCGCCAGGCGAGGTCAACCTGGGGTCCCGCCCAGAGGTGCAGAGATGGGGGCACACTCACCACACTATCTTGCAGCTCCCGGACCCGGCCAAAGTACACGTCCGAACGGTGTGAAGGATTTCGTCCAAAAGAGGACGCCAGGTGGGCTGGAGAGGTATTTATACCTATCTCCTTGCCCACCAGTGCCCGGAAATGACGCGGGGTGCGCGGATCCAGAGGGGTCCCTCAGCACTAGGCTGTCACGTCTGCCCTCATGTGGCACTAAGGCGCCCGCCCTCTTATGGGGGTCCCCTGCATGGACCGCGGGCAGCCACATTTTTACCACACTTTTCCCCCAACCGCCACTTTAGTCTTGCACATTTTTAGGCAGAATTGCCCGTCTTTTGTTCACTGGTGTGGAGGTTGTTAAGATAGGACAAAAAAAGCTAAGTTTGAACTCTTTTCATCATACTTTCCACACATTTATTGCAATTCAGTCTTGAATGTCTATTTTTATTCATTTGTGTTCATTGACAAAAAGAATGGATGGATAACAAAGTCAAAGAATGTGCTTCAATACTTCTATTTAAATGTATAACATGCTGCATAATTTGCTTTTGCTTACTAGGTACTTTGTCTTTTTGTTTCTTTGCTTCCTGGGTATTTTATCTTTTCAGTTCTGGCTAAGTTAGTCAACCCTGCTTTCCATTGTTCTTAACTCCAGTGACTCTCCTAATAACTTATTTCAAGCATGATAAGCACTTTACTACTTGAATAAGCAGGGCCGGCTTTAGCACTTGTGACGCCCTATGCGACAATGTTTTTTGGCTCCCCCACAGTCGCCCTCCATGGACTCCTCCACTACCACCCTTTAACAGTGCCCCCTCTAGTCTCCATAACCACTCTCTCTCTATAAAATGTATTTGATTAGTTATATAGCACCACCTGTACCAGTTTAGGGTGTCAGAGCACTTTACATCACACACACATTACACAGAGAATATCTATCATATGTGTGTAAATCAGTGTATAGGAAATATTACATAAGCCAGAAGACTGCAAGGTGAGTCACACGTCATCAATACTGATAGGCAGTATAGTTTAAGAGTGCTTGGTCTGGAGAAGCACAGACTAAGAATTTAAAACATAACCCTATGGTTGGGGGTTACATTTAATAATATGTTTTTTAACCGAAATGAACCCTTTTTGAAACATTAGAAAAATGAAAGACGGGGGAAAAATCATAATACTCTAATCTATGCCGTGCAGTTTGCATTCAGCTCTTTGATGACAGTTATTAGTTCACTGTTCCATGTTAGGATTTTAACATCTACACTGCTAGTAACAAAAGGGTCTCTCTGACAAAAGCACTGATCTATTTAAACGATATGCACTTTGTGATCTACATGGTACACATTCTTTGCAGCAAATATATTAACCCTCTATGCTACCATAAAATGAGTTAAAACTTCCCTTAGACAAGCTTCTTCACTCTCCAGGAAGAACATTAATCACCGGAGTTATTTTTTCATTTTTATTGTTGTATGAAAATAGCGGGAGCCCAGCAATGCAGCAGCATGTGCTTTTAAAACCATAAAATACTTTCAAATACGGCTCCCCCTCAAAGAGTCAGCACCCGGTGCAGTGGCACTGGTTGCACAACCCTAGAGCCGGTCCTGTGAAAGAGTACAAAGTCTCACATCCTTCAGGAGTTAAACCTTAAATGAACTATTCATAAAGCTGGCTCCTGTAGATTTTTTATATATTTTTTTCTTTTTACAGGAAAGTGAACCACCTTGTGAAATGAGGCATTTGTATTCATTGGAGTTGCTGCCCAGCTTGACAATAAAAATCGAAACTGAAAGTCTATTACAAACAAGCATTGGCAAGGGTCATTAGATCTGGATTTAACATGGAAACACATTAAACCACAGGCATGCATAAATGCAATTTGCATACATTTAAACCATTAAAACATGACATATTAGTTTTACCAATGCTTGTTTTATTATTAATGGTGTGCACACACATGCAAAATGTATTTCACACATGCCCATATCACAATTTCCGCTACACACAACACTATCAAATATACAAAAACACATATTAACGCCCTTGTGGTGGGAGAAGTTGTAATATTGGTGGTGGTAATGTAAATGTGATGTTAATGGTGATTGTTGTAGTGGTGGTGGTGTTAATAGTGGTGGTAATGGTGGTTGTAGCAAAGGGGTCATGGTTTAGTGGAATAAACGTTGTTATGCTATGTTAATTAAATTCTAAAGTGCGCGAATACCCATGGGTGTCTTGGCGCTGATTGTGTATAGTAGTATAGGCAAGAACAAGAGAGGGCTTAGAGTTAAAAAGCCACGTTTTTAGCTGTTTCCTAAAAATCAGTAAGGTGGGAGCCGGAGCCGCTTGGATATTTATAGGCAGACTGTTCCAGAGTGCACAGGCTTCAGAAGAGAAGCAGCTGTCCCCCCACCTGAGTCTCTTAAAGCTGGCGCGGGAGACCATCATGGTGTTTTTAGATCGTAAGACTCTGTAGGGTATATACCAGGTAAGGGACTGTTTGAGGTAATGTTAGAAATTAGGGTCTCTAGTTGGCAGAGGTAGGTATCTTTGTCCAAATAGGGACCCTTACTTCTAGTGAGGTTTAAGAAGATACACACTTTAGATAATCCCTGCTCACCCCCTTGGTAGCTTGGCCCGAGCAGACAGGCTTATCCCAAAGGCAATATGTAAAGTATTTGTAATAACACTCACAGTAACACAGTGAAAACACCACAAATGGACACCACACCAGTTTAGAAAAATAAATGATCTTTATCTAAACACAACAAGACCAAAGCGACAAAAATCCAACAAACAAAGTTAAAAACATGACTTTCTAATGTTTTAAGCAACTGGGTCCATAGAACACTATGGATGCCTGATTTCTCTCATAGTATCTGTAGTTGTGACAAAATTCACAAGGCCAAACAGCCGGAGAGATGGGAAGCGTCAAAAACACAAAGAGATGCACCAGTTTCTGAGACCATGGGGAGGTGATGCCACAGTTCTGCTGCACGCAGAAGTGATGAGCCGTGTCCTGTCTGTAGGGGAAGTGATGCATCGATTCCAAGATTATTCTGGTCCACGGGTGATACGTTAGGAAAACTTGCCGCACAGGTAAGATGCATGGAAATCCGGGATGCATCGGCGATTGATGCGGCAGCATCGAGCAGTGCTGCATCGGTTTCTTCAGCGGCAACCACTTGATGCGTCGGTTCTTGCAGCAGTGCCAGGCGCTGCGGCGGTTTTGGCAGCGGCGCAGCGATGAGTAGAGATAGTGGTGCTGCGTCTGGAAAACAGCCACAAGAAGAGCGATGCATCAATTTTCTTGTAGTTGTATTGCTTTTCCAGGTCCCAACAGCAAAAACAACCTCCAGAGGCCCTAGACAGTCACAGTCACCTCCTGGCAGTTCAGAACTCCCAGCAAGGAAGTTCAGGGGAGCTGGGGGGAGAAGACATTTTGTCCCTGAGACTTCAAAACAGGAGGCAAGCTCTTTTCAAGCCCTTGCAGATCTTCTTCAAGCAAGGGACGAAGCACACAGCAAAGTCCTTCTCCTTTCCTTGGCAGAAACAGCTACTGGAGGCCAATACCAGACACACAGCAAAGGGGCAGTATTTCTCCTCAGTTTCTCCAGCTCATCTCTTTGGCAAAGGGTCCTCTTGATTCCAGAAGTAGTCTAAAGTTCTGGGGTCTGAGCCCCTCTTTTTATACAGTAAATGTCTTTGTTCGTTAAAGGCAGAGAGTGTCTGTGCCCAGTCAAAACCAGTTCTGTCCTCTCTGGTGCACCTGCCCGGTTGGAGGTGGAGACAGCATTGTGGAAGGCAGACCAGGCCCATTCAGGTGAAAGGAAATCTCCTCCCCCTACTCTAAATGCAGCCCGGGTCTATTCAGCCCAGCCCTGACTAATCCAGACTCTCTGTAGCCACTGCACCTCCCCAGCCCCTGTCACTCTACAGCCAGTCCTAGCATCCTAGCAGAGGCACACTGGATTGTTAGGCAAGAAATTACCTACTTTCTAAAAGTGGTATTTTTAAACACAGAAAAATCAACCTCACTAAAAGATGCATCTTAACATTCTGAGTCCAGGCATGTCAAACTTTATTTTATTATCTTGTTCCCATGGGCAGTAAGGCTCATACGATGTTATGAGCAAACTCCCCCATCCTATGGGGACAGATAGCCTTACAATAGTGAAAACGAAATTGGCAGTATTTCACTATCAGGACATGCCACACACACATCAGGGCATGTCCTACCTTTCACATACACTGCACCCTGCCCACAGGGGTACATTGGGCCTACCTTAGGGGTGACTAACATGCAAGAAAAAGGGAAGGTTAGGGCCTGGCAAGTGGGTGCACTTGCCAAGTTCACATGGCAGTTAACAACTGTGCACAGGCACTGCAATGGCAGGCCTGAGTTACCTTTTCAGAGCTACTCATGTGGGTGGCACAATCAGTGCTGCAGCCCACTAGTAGCATTTGATTTACAGGCCCTGGCACACTCAAGGCACTTTACTAGGGACTTACCAGTAAACAAATATGCCAATCAGGGAGAACCAATTGTAACAACAATATACACAGGGAGCACCTGCACTTTGACACTTATCAGCAGTTTTAAAGTGCCCAAAGCATCTAAGACAGCAAAAATGAAATAGAGCACAGCATCAAACATAAAGGAGGTAGAGGCAAAAAGTCAGGGGAAACCACGCCAAAGATGTCATGTCTAACATGTGTCCCCTCCAGCTGTAAGTTGGGGAGAACTACCCACCCTCTTGGGAGTTCTCATCACAAAGGCGGAAGAATCTGGACAGACCATCAGCATTGTATTGTAATTGTATTGTAATTGCATTTATATAGCGCTTACTACCCCTGACGATGCGTCGAAGCGCTTTATCGGCGGGTAGCTCGTTACTCCGGGACCCATAGAGGATTAGTGTTGAATTAGTATAGTGTAACATGCAAGTACATTTTAAGTGGTGGATAGGTTAGTCAGTTATTTGGAAATGGAATGATAGCAGAAGGATAGAGGAGGACAAAGGTTTGTATTTATTTATCGCTTGTTGACGCACGCTATTCAGGAAGCCTATAAAGGATTAGTGGTGAATTAATATGGTGAAATGTGAGGTAATTTCAGTGGTGGATATTAGTCTGGTACTTGGAGTGACAAGGATAGCAGAGGGATAAAAGGGGAAGAAAGATTAGCATTCATATAGCACTTGTTACCCCTGATGGGTGTTGAAGCGTTTTTCTGGCGAGTAGCACACCACTCCGGAACCCATAAAGGATTAGTGTTGAAAATTAGTATAGTATAAATATGAAGTAATTTGAGTAGTAGATATGTTATTCAGTTATTTGGGCAGTATATTAGTATAGTTGAATATGGAATTTGAGAAGTGAACATGTTAGTCTGTTAATTTTTGATCGAAAAGGATAGTGGAGGGATAAAAGAGTGAAGGTTTTTTTTTTAGGTCTTAGCAGTAGGAAGAGGCTTTTGGATGAGTAAAACAGAGTTTTAGGGGGAGGAGTCAGAGGGGAGAGTTTAGAAAGTTTTTTTTTAGGGGATCGGTGTAGTAAAAACAGGTGTCAGATGATGCAAGGAGGGATAGAGCAGGAGAGTCTAGAAAGGGTTATTTTGGCGATCATAGTAGTGGTATGGGATAAATGAGAGAGTGGATGTAGAGGATATATTGATAGATGTATAGGATGAGAGATAGGGTAGTGCATTGGAATGAGTAGTAGAAAGAAGTTTGAGATGAGTCAGAAGGTTGGGCTAGAAGATATATTGAGGGAAGTATAGGCTGAGAAATAGGCTAGTTCATTGGAAATGCTAAATTAGAAGAAAGTGATAAATATATAGATCCATAAGTACATTGAAAGTATATAGATACATAAAGGAAGTAAGTATATTTAGATTAAATATATTGATAGAGGCACAGGATGAGAAATAGGGTAGTGCATTGGATATGCTTTTTCAGGAGAAAAGTAACAGACACACAGATCCAAGTACATGGAAGTTACATAGATGCAAAAATGGAAATATGTAATTGTAGATCAAAGATGAATTTTTATTTATTGATTAATATTATTATTATTTTCTTTTTTTCTTTTCTCTTAACGACATAATTATTTTACATGTTTTATAAAGTAATACACAAAGATAGGTACATGTCTATAGTAAAATCAAATGCTTATATAGAGAGGGATGTACTGTATATTTCTGTTTCCGTATGGTGCTTATGTGGGGAAGAGCCAAATCTTGAGTAGTTTTCTGAAGATAAGTTGGTTGTCGGTGGATCTTATGTTGGGGGGTAAGGAGTTCCATAGTTTGGCTGCATGAACAGAGAAGGATGTGCCACCCATGGTTTTTTTCTTGTATGGTGGGATTTTGAGGCTAGATGTTCCTTTAGAGCGGAGGTTCCTTTGTTGAATGTGTTTGGTGATTTTATTCCTGATGAAGAGCGGTCCCATTCCATGTATCGCTTTGTGGGTAATACAAAGCAGCTTGAACGTGGATTTTCTGGCAACCGGTAACCAATGCAGGGCTTTCAAGGCAGGGGAGATGTGGTCTCGCGGTTTGATATGCAAGAGTAGTCTGGCAGCCAAGTTCTGAATCAGTTGTAGTCTTTTCATGGTCGTTAAAGGTGATCCGTGGTAGAGGCTATTGGTGTAATCGAGTTTCGATAGAACAAGGGCGATGGTAGCTTAGACCTTGTGTGGAAATCCCAAATGAGTGAAAATTCGTCGCAGCGTTTTTATAGTAGCAAAGCTTGATCTTGCTAGTTTATCCACTTGGGCATTCATCGACAGCTTGGAGTCCATATTCATTCTGAGGTTTCTTACATCCTTCAATACTTTAGGCAGTAATCCCAGTTCATCAGGCCATGCGGCAAGCGGGTTGTAATTTTTCCTATCGCCACACGTGAGTATTTCAGTTTTTGAAGCATTCAATTTGAGATGGCTCCAAGTCATCCACTGATCCACGGCTCTGAGACAGCTGAAAATTGGTGATTTTCCAATGTCTTTGGGGCATTACAGTTGAAGGAGTATTTGCGTGTCATCTGCATAGTTGTAGCACGTGAGGTGAAATTTATTGATCAGTACTGGTAAAGACTTCATGTAGATGTTGAAAAGCATGGGTGAGATGATAGAACCTTGAGGGACCCCTGCTTTTGTGGAGTACGGTTTGGACGAGAAAGGTGAGGTATGGACGACATTAGTTCGGTTTAGAAGGTAGGACGCGATCCAGTCTAGAGCAGTTCCCTCTATGCCCGCTTCATAAAGTCTTTGTTTCAGAGTGTCATGGGCAACCGTGTCAAAGGCAGCTGAGAGGTCCAAGAGGAGTAGCGCAACAACCCCGTTCCGGTCAACTGTATTCTTTAGGTCATCCGAGATGGCAAGGAGGGCAGATTCAGTGCCTCTTCCCGGACGGAATCCTGTTTGGAAATCTGAAAGTATGTAATTCTCTTCAATGAATTGTGACATCTGGGCGACCGCAGCTCTTTCTATCAGTTTGCCCAGGAAAGGTCCATTTGTAATGGGTCTGTAGTTGTCAGGGTTTAGCGGGTCCAAGTTTGTTTTCTTCAGTAAAGGGCGTATGTATGACTTTTTGAGTTCTACTGGAAATATTCCAGTAGTTATTGAATCGTTGATGATTCTTCTTACTGGAATGGTAGCAGCGGTTGTTAAAAGAATTGTCTTGAAAGTTTGTGGCGGACAGGAGTCAGAAGGGCTGCTGGCAGGCCTGCTTGCTTTGACCAGGTCCATAAAGTCATCGTGTGAGATGTGTTGGAAGGAACGGAGAGGCTTGATTAGAGCATTCTTGGATAGTTGTTTTTTACAAGGGTTAGTGCTGGTGCTTTGTTTCTGTTTTAAGTACGAGTCCAACATGTCTGCTTTGTCCGTGTAATGATTTGCCAGTTTGTCTGTGAAATCTTGAGTAACAGGAGGTTGTGACGTAGAGGGGGTGGTGATGTGTTCATGAGTAGAGTGTATGTTGTATGTAATGTAGGAAGGAATGAAGTAGAAGTGAGATTGTTTATCTTAGACTGGTTTGTTTCAAGAGTTACAAAGTGTGGTGGTGTGCAGTGTGTGTGTTGTGTGTTAGTGTTATTATGGTAGAAGGGAGAGGAGGGTGTTTGTTGGACAACTGATGGAAGGATCATTATATGTTTGTTAGTGATAAAAGGTGGTCTGTTAGGTGTAATTACAGCAGGGAGAGTGTGTCTGAATGGGATGTAGTTATGTATGGTGTTGATTGGCGTTGTGTTAGTGATGAGTGTATTGGTTAGTGGTATAGGATAGAGTTGTGTACTGTTTGTGGGTGATGGTGGATATGTGTGGTAGTTGGGATAGTAGGGTGTGTAGATGTGGTTTGGTTGGGTTGGTGGTGCATGCTGGTACATTAATCTGTGCATAGTGGTGTGCGTGGTGTACATTTGGTGTGAGTGTGTTGCTCTGTTTGTTGATGTGAGTGGTGTGGGCTGGGTATTGCTAAATGAGAAAAAGGGCAGCATTACTGGCCCTAGTCCCGACCAGTCTCGAACAGGCTCAAACAGGCAACTACCCCTTAACAGTCTCAAACAGGCAACTACCCTTGTCCTCTCCGCCCTTAACAGGCTCAATCAGGCAACTACCCTTGTCCTCTCCACCCTTAGCCTCGACGCCTGGGCTGAGACGCCCTAAGCCTGGCCTTTTTTATAGCTCTAGTAATCAGGTGGCCCCTTCGGCCAATGGGAACCCTAGCTCTAACACTATCCAATCACAACACTAGCCCAAAATATCTAGAATCAATAGGAGACCAGGACATTACTGCCAATCTTAGCCCTAGTCCAAGCACCCAATCAATTCAAAAACCCTGATCTCTATGTCCAATAAAGGCCTTAGCCCTACCAGTAGTCCCAACCCAAGTCCAAGCAGCCAATAGTCCAGGTAGCCCTAGTCCCTACTTCCAATAGAAAGCCTAACCCTACTCTTAGTCCCACAACTAGTCCAACAACCAATCGCACCAGAAGCCCTAAATAGCTACTGCCAATTAAAGGTCTAACCCTTGCCCTAGTCCCACCTTACTCCCAACAACATAGGAAGCCCTAGTTCCTATTTCCATTAGAAATCCTAACCCTAGCCCTAGTCCCAACCCTACAATGATTGAATCACAGACCCAGAAATCAATCAGAACCCTCAAATACCCAACCAATGAGGACATTAACCCTAACCCAATAGAAACACCAGATACAACCACCAATCAGTGTATACATGTATCAACCACTAGCAGACCATATAAGGTCCCAGCGACCTCAGACAAGGTTTGCTGGCCGGGGAGTTGGAAGCTGCGTCTCCTGTTCAGAATCTCCTAGGAGACAGACAGGCTCAATCCACACATTGGACTTCGGCAGGTAAAATCTTCAATAACTCGAAATCTAACAATACTGTTTGAATAAAACTTTACTCCCTCTGCTGGCCAAAAAACGAAGTGCGCAGGCGCCAGTAAATACAGTTTAAACAGCTCACAGAAGTACCCTATGATGTAGAATATCCCTGTTGCTGAGGGGAGGAGGCAGGGGGGCTGGCCTCACTGGCTTGTGAACACAAAATGCTGACTGGGGGTGCACTGTTTTAACACACAGGTCTTAGCACGGAGCAAAGTAGAAATTTGGAGGGAAAACAGATTTGTCACCAAGGAATTAGAGGGACAAACTACAGAGGTTGGACTGCAAATCCCACAATTCAACACGTTAAATGCAAGCAATCATGGGCAGGGAAAACCACAAGTTTAAAACACAAAACAGGTGATAAAATGTACAATCACAGTCAGGTCAAAAATGCAATTTTAAACTGTAACAACCACATGCAAAGACAGTAATCACAGTAAGGGAAAGGGAAAATCGTTTTTTAAACAACTTTTGTTCTGGGAAGAGACAGCACTAGTCTGTCGCCTTACCACTTCCTCGACTCTGCTCACTGAAATCTGGGGCACAGGTAGGCTGCAATTCACAAGATGGAGGAGAATGATTTGGGGTGCGCCCAGCAAGGCCTTAAGGGGCCTGGGCAGGTTTGAGAGGAAGGCTCCGGCTTGCCCGGTAGCTGAATAGCCAATGGTCTGCTGGCCTGGGGGTGGGGCTGGGGAGCTGCTTCTCCTGTTCAGAATCTCCTAGGAGACAGACAGGCTCAATCCACACTTTGCACTAACTCGAAATCTAACAATACTGTTTGAATAAAACTTTACTCCCCCTGCTGGCCAAAAAACGAAGTGCACAGGCCCCAGCAAATAGAGTTTAAACAGCTCACAGAAGCACCTTCTGATGTAGAATATCCCTGTTGCTGGGGGGGAGGGGAGGCAGGGGGGCTGGCCTCACTGGCTTGTGAACACAAAATGGTGGCTGGGGGTGCACTGTTTTAACACACAGGTCTTAGCACAGAGCAAAGGAGAAATTTGGAGGGAAAACAGATTTGTCACACAGGAATGAGAGGGACAAACTATAGAGGTTGGACTGCAAATCCCACAATTCAACACGTTAAATGCAAGCAATCATGGGCAGGGAAAACCACAAGTTTAAAACACAAAACAGGTGATAAAATATGCAATCACAGGCAGGTCAAAACTGCAATTTTAAACTGTAACAATCACATGCAAAGACTTTTGTTTTGGGAAGAGACAGCACTATCTGTCTCCTTACCACTTCTTGGACTCTACTCACTGCAATCTGGGGCACTGGTAGGCTGCAATTCACAAGATGGAGGAGAATGATTTGGGGTGCACCCAGCAAGGCCTCAAGGGGCCTGGGCAGGTGAGAGAGGAGGGCTCAGACTTGCCTGACTCCACAACAGTTTAGAAAAATAAAGGTATTAAATCTAAACTACACAAGACCAAAACGACAAAAATCCAACATACACAGTTCAAGAATATGGTTGCCAAAGAGTTCTTAAGGTTGCGATAAAAGAATCCACCGATGCGTGAAAATTCACAGTTTCGTCACGTTTAGCCAACAGTACCTTTTAATTGCGACAACGTTCCAAAGCAGAAGCTGGTGCGGTGGAAAACAAGCGATGCGTTGCACCTGAGACCCTGGGGAGGCGATGCGACAGCTCCGCTGCCGCAGCGGGCGTGTTGCAACGAATCCGGTCTGTATGGGGGGGAGGCGGACTTTATGGATCCCGGTGCGTAGGTTCAGTAGGAAGTTTTCTCTCACAAAAGCACGATGTGATGATCTCTGGCGTTGCGACGATCTCCGGGGCGACGATGCACGGACCAGCGATGATCTCTCTCTCGCAGCTCCTCGATGCGATGGCTTCTGCGATGACACTCGCAGCGATGTGATGCGGTCCGCAAGCAAGCGGTGCGGCGATCTCACCCAGCGACGACAGGCTCTGTGACGACACTCGCAGCGATGGTAATCTTCCCGCACCGGTCTGGTGCATCTCGCAAACGAAGGATGCAACGGCTCTGGCAGCGGCAGCAGGCGCTGTGGCGATCTCGGCCTTTGTAGCGGTGGGAATTTCCTCGCACTGTGGGGGACGCGCTCCGCAAGCGAGCAATGCGACAAAACTTGCAGAAAGTCTTTAAAAGCTTAGTTTCCAGCTTCCCAACAAAGGTACAACTTCCAGAGGCACCACAACTTGGCCACGTACTCCAGGAAGGACAGAACTCTCTCAATAGAGTTCAGGGAAGCTGGGGGTGAAGTCCTTTTGTTCCTGGGACTTCATAACAGGAAGCCAGCTCTTCTCAGGCCCTTGGAGATTCCTTCAATCAAGGGGACACAGCACAAAGCAAATTCCTTCCCCTCTCCTTGGCAGCAAAGCAACAGCGGGTCAGTCCAGCAGAGCAACAGCAGGACAGTCTTCCTTCTTCAGTTTCAGCTTTCTCCTTGCCAGAGGTTCCTTCTTGATTCCAGGATGATCTAATTTTCTGTAGTCAGGGGTCCTGTACTTATACCCCTAAAAAGTCTTTGTTCCCTTTATGCAGGAGAGCTCTGAGCCCGGTCTGAACCAGTTCTGGATGTTCCTTGAGCACTTTGTATTCCTGGCCTCTCCTTTCCTTTCAGAGAGAGGGGCAGGGTCATCAGCCGCCCAGCAGGAGGTGGAGCCAGCATTGTGGAGGGAAAGCACAGCCCTGGAGCACTATGTTGACATGATTCCTTCTCTCCTTTCGCAGTGCAGGGCAGAGACATCAGACGCACCACAGGGGGTGGAGCCAGCATTTTGGGGGAGGGCACAGTCCTATTCAGTCCCAGGTGCTAACTCCTCCCACCACTCAAGATGCAGATACAGTCATTCAGCCTAGGGCTAACTCAGCCAGCCTCCTGGGCAATCCCCAGCCCCGGTCACTCTCAAACCAGACAGTCAATTCACAAACAGGCCAAGGCACACAGAAAGGTCAGACAAGAGAACAGCAACTTTCTAAAAGTGCTATTCTCAAACACAGGAGTTAAAAACCACCTTTCCTAAAAGATGTGCTAATAAATTCCGAGTTCATGGATACCAGACTTTTATGTCCTATCTTGCTCTTATGGGAAGATATGCTGGTAGCCACTGTAGCCAGTATCCCCCATGATAGCCTATGGAGCAAGATAGCCTTGCAGCAGTGAAAAACAAAAATGGCTGTAATTCACTACCAGAGCATGTCACCTGTACAAGTACATGCTCTACCTTTCACATACACTGCACCTTGCCCAAGGGGGTACCTTGGGCCTTCCATAGGGGTGACCAATGTGCACAGAAAGGGAAGGTTTAGGCCTGGTCAGTGGGGACACTGACCAGGAGGACATGGCAGTTCACAGACTGCACATAGGCACTGCGGTGGCAGGCCTGAGACCCCATTTTAGGGCTACTCATGTGGGTGGCACAATCAGTGCTGCAGGCCCACTAGTAGCATTTGTCATCACCAGCCCTGGCACACCCAGTGCACTTTACTAGGGACTTCTTTGTGATACAAATATGCCAATCATGTATATCCAATCATAATAATTTACACAGAGAGCATATGCACTTTAGCACTGATCAGCAGTGGTAAAGTGCTCAGAGTCCTATTGCCAACAGCCATGCGTCAAGAAAAATAAGGGAGTAAGAAGCAACAAGTTTGGGGATGACCCTGCAAGAAGGGCTAGTTCCAACACAACCCCCGTCCAGCCTAAAGCCAGGGTAGACCAAATGATACCTCGATGGGATTCCCTGCTTAAGGCGATAGAACACGGAAACTGGCCCAAACAGCAGGGCAGTCCTGTTCTACGCCATCCTAAACCCAGTTGGATCACTCTATCCATACTCTCAGGGTCCACCATGACAATCCATGTGGAACCCTTCTCCTCACCTATGGACACCACCTGTGCAGCACCTAACCTTAATTTACTCACAGGTGTGTCCCAACAGACAGACAGCCAGCCACAGTAACCACAGACAGTGATCAGGGATGAGACCCAGGCCTCATGCCTCTCAGGGCTCTCAAACCCCTGTGGCGTCAGAGGGTGGGGGGCAGTAGCACCAGGTACTTGGCACCCTTTGTCCACTCCCTCTCTTGTCAGGTCTGGTCTGACACTCTGGCACTGACTCACCAGTCCCGGACCTGTATCCGGTGGCTGGACAGGAGGCTGGGGTGAGCTTCCCCCCCACTCGGTCCTCCTCTTCCTTGGGGCTCTGTACCCTCCCACCTGCAGCAGTACCCCCTTTTAGAATAGTCAGGGCACCTGTGGCAGGTGCCTCGCACCATTCCCCCACCAGTTCAGGGGTTTTATCCTGCAACTGGTATTCCAGGTCAGGGGGACACCCCGGACCTGGCCCTCAAATCTAGGCTCCAAAGCCTCCAGGTCAGACAACACCTGAACCTGGGTGGGAAACCTGGCTTCCCCACCCAAGGACCAACCCTGTCCACCAGGACAACCAGCCACAGGGGCCACGGACAACTGTCAGTGATGAGAGCCAGGCCTCCTGCCTTCCAGGCCTCTCTAATCTCTGTGGTGTCAGAAAGTAGGGGGCAGTAGCCCCAGGTACCTGGCACCTTTCTTCCACTCTTCCTCCTGCCAAGTCAGGGAGGGCATCCTGACACTGGCTCGCCAGCTCAGGGTCTGTACCCTCAGGCGGACCAGGGGTCATGGGCGAGGCTCTCCTCTCCCTACCCCGCCTTCTGGGTTCCCGCACTCTCCTCCCAGGAGAGGCGCACTCAGAACACAACTCTCCTACCAGTTCAGGACCTCCCTCCAGCAACTGGTCTCCCAACCTAGGGTTTAACCTCTCAGGTTGCACCGGGGTCAGAGGCGAGGACTCCCTCCCTCTGCACGGTTGCACCGGGGTCAGAGGCGAGGACTCCCTCCCTATGTACCCCCGTCCAGAGCCCTGCACCCTCCCTACTGAGGGGTACTCCTGGGAACCATATTGGTCAGGACACTGGTTACAGACGTCTTTCCTTCCAGGTCAGGCAGATCCTGAACCCGGTCTCCCAACCCAGGGACCAATACCTGAGGTTGTGCACTTGCCTGACGCACCAGGACTTCTGGGGACTCACACAGTAACCCCTTGAGGGTGACACACAACTCAAATGTCCTGTGACAGTCTGCCTGGCACAGATCTCCCGACCCCTGTCCACCTGACAGTGCGTAAAGATCCCCCAGGACAGAATTGGTGTCACTATGGTCACCCCTGGGAGACTCAGCCCTTCTGGCTGTCCCCTGACCCACTGGTTCTTCCACTGGGGATTCCTTTCCCTCTCACCCCTCAGTCTGGACTTCTGCACCCTCCCAACTAGAGTGGCACTGCCAGACACCAGAACTGATTGAGGCCTGGTTACAGGCACTCCCCGTTCAACAGACACTAGGAGATCCTCCTCAAATGGCCTACTAGCACCTTCTAGGGCCCCAACCTGGTGCTCCCTTAAGAAACCCTCCAAGCCGTGAGACTGGGTTTCAGGCACCATTAGACACACCGTCCCATACTCACTCCTTCTCCACTGAGACCGTACATGAACCCCTCCCACTACACTGGGACCCAACCGGGCTACACTGAACCTCTGCCACCTCACAGGTCTGGAAGATATCTGAGCCGCTCCTTTTGGATCACTCCCCAATGCCTCCTCAGACTCTCTGGAATCCACCAAGAGGTCTGTCTCCAACGCAAGCCCCCTGGAATAAGAGGACTCGCACTCCACCGGGTGTTGGCATAGCTCTGGAAAACAGGGACTTGAAATATGTTCTCCCACAAATGAATCACACAGTTATTAACCAAGCTACTCTTTGCCTCACCCTCCAGTGCCTCGCACAAGTACCCCACACCACTCTCCTGAGACTGGCAAGACAGTATCTGACTGTCTCTGTCACACAACCTATACTATTCTGGCTGGTCTTCACACACACACACCAAGGTTTTTACCATGGGGGAACCCCTCTCCCTGTACCTCTCATCTAGAGTCAGTAGAGTGTCCTTCCCACCACTAGGAATATGGTCCCCTGTGCCAGTCCCCCAATCTACTTCAGGGACACTACACTCCACTGGAACTACATCATAAACCTGAACCCCCTGGTGTATGTCGACCCCCTCCCTCAAGTCAGGCGCCACATCTCTGGGTGTTTGTACCCTTCTCTCAGCACTAGAAACTATAATCTTGCTGCCACCATCTAAGCTGGACTCCACCTCCCACTCAGCAAAGCTCACCTCTTGAGCTACCCATGTTTCTTCTTCAGCTGAGACCCTCATGCCCTCACACCTCTTGAGCTCCAACTCAAGCTTCCTCATTCTTAATTCATGGGCCAAGGTCAATTTCAATTCCTCCAGGGCACGGGCATTTTTGCTCTCCTCCGCCGCCCTTTCTCTTTCCGCTCTTTCTCTTTCTTTTTCCATTTGCTTCAGCTCCATTTCAAGCCTCAACATGTCTAACTGATAATCTCTAGCCCTTTGGTTTTCATCCAACTCCTGTGGGGAAAAACTTTCAGCTGAATGGTTGCTGCCAGCCGTTGAGGCTGTTCTGGACACAGGCAGATCCTGTGGCCTGAAACCATCCCTTTGTGCATCCTCATCCACTTCTGCACCATCTGTCTCCCCACCCTAAGTACGCCACAGAAACCTGCCCTATCCGGCACTTACTGGCCTTGATAATGAGGCCTGCCTTCTGCAGAGCCTTCCAAACCTTCACAGAGGTGTTGCAAGTGTTCCTCCCAGCTGGAGCTAAACACAACAATGTCATCCAGGTAAGCGGCGCTGAATTCCTCCAGCCTGGACAGTACCTGGTTGACTAGTCTCTGGAATGTGGCAGTGGTTGACAGGAGGTCAGGAAGAGGCCCACTCTCCTCTTCCATTCCATAATCTGTAGCCAGAAGCATTGTCATTTCAGACCTCTCAAAGTGAGGTTTAAGGCGGTTCACGTGCGGGTTCCTGGGAGTCTGCAAGTTAACCAGGTAGGTTACATCACTCTTGCACTCCTCCACCTCAAATGGAGCGGTCCACCTGTCTTGGAACGCACAAGGCTCCACTGGTGCCATCACCCACACTTTCTGGCCAGGCTGAAACTCAACCAGAGTGGTATTCTGAACACAACTTGGGGCATCTTACCAGGAGTTTTCTCCCAACCCTCCTTCACCAGACTCAGAGGTCCTCTCACAGGGTGCCCATACAGCAATTCAAAGGGATTGAATGCTAAGGATTTCTGTTGTACCTCCCTGTAGGCAAACAACAGGCATGGTAGAAAGACGATTCACTTACGTCTCATGGGTTCTGCAAGACCCTTTATCATGCCTTTCAGGGTTCGGTTGAATCTCTCAACCAACCCATTCCCTTGGGGATGGTAAGGAGTGGTGAATTTGTACATTACACTGCACTCCTCCCACAGAGACTTCATATACCTGGAAATGAAGGTTGTACCTCGGTCCGAGACCACCTCTCTGGGGAACCCCACTCGGGTAAAGATCCCCATCAAAGCACGGCTCACCACAGGGGCCTTGATTGTCCAGAGAGGGACAGGTTCGGGGTATGGGGTGGCATGGTCCACCAAGACCAAGATAAACTTATTGCCTAAGGCTGTCTTGTGTTCCAGTAACCCCACAATGTCGATGCCCACCCGCTCGAAAGAGATGCTCGCCACAGGCCTTACACTTCCCTACTGTTTTGCCACTTGCCTGACAAGTCTGACAAGACCTACAATGTGTGCCGATGTGCCCCTGCATTTGGGGCCAATAAAAGTGGGTGGCAAGCCTGTGTTGGGTCTTGTCACACCCCAAATGTCCTGCCAAAGGCACGTCAAGAGCCAGACCCAGTAGGTACCACCAGCACACGGGCTGCCCTAGGCTCAGCGACCTTAGGCACACTGTAAATGAGGCCATTCTCCCAATAAATCAAATGTGATCCTTCCTGCTGCCAGTGGATCAGCTCAGGCAGGTCGCCCGGTTCGCCCACTTGCTCCCTTGTAGGTTCCAGGGAATCCTCCTCAGGTTCTGCCTCCTCCTGGACTGTGAGAGCTTCGGGGGCTGGTTTCCCAAGGCCCCTGCCCTTCCTCTTTCTGGCAGGCACCTGAGCCACTGTTTCAGGCTCCAGGTCCTCTTGATCACCCCTACTGGCTGCCATTGACCGAGTGGTCACACAGGCCCACTCAGGCAGTCCCAACATCTTTAAATGAGCCTGGCGCTCCACCTCCCTCTAAGGTCAGCCCTCCAGGTCTTTGCCAAGCAGACAACCAGCAGGCATGGATGGACTAGCAATGACCTTCAAGGAACCTGAGAAACCCCCACTCAAAGGGAACCTGTGCCACCTTACACATGCGTCAGTCTGCATCAGCTACAGGGTGAAGTACATTGGGGATGACCTGCTCTTCAGACTCCTATTGACACCTGACAGATGTCACACTGGCTCCTGTGTCTCTCAGAGCCCCCGCCCTCCTCCCATTGATGGTCATCCACTGCAGGTACTTTTTAATGTTATCCGGCAGGCAGGTTTCCTGGACCATCTCTCTGTCTCCTAATGAGACAAAGGTCATCACAGCTGGCTCCCCACCCTCACTAGGAACCAACTTCTCCCCCAGCGTTACTTTAGCTAACCTCAGTGACGGTGCACCAGTGGGTGCTGGTGGTGCCTGGGGGCACTTGTGATCATTCACCAGGTGGCCTTCCTGACTACATCTATAACACTTGCGAGGACCCCGGCTGTCTGGCCTACCCTTAGGGGGCCATGTCTTCAAAGAACTGGGGGGCTGGGACTCCTTACCCTGAACACTATTTTGGGGCCCTTTAGAGAACTCTTTTTTTTACTCTTGTCCCCCCCACTCTTCCGCTGGGGACCCTGCCCAACTTTGCCTGGGTTTCTCACAAACCCCTTGTGGACCCTGGTACTCGTCCAGTGGTCCGCCTCCTCAGCAAACCTCCTGGGGTCAGTCAGCTTACTATCCATCAGATGCTGGCGCAGCTCTGGAACACACAGACTACTCAAGTGCTCCCAACCATTCTCATCGTACAACCTCTGGTAATCAGTTACCTTGCTGTCATTTATCCAACCATCCAGTGCTCTGCAATACATATTCACACACTCAACCCAAGTATTAGAGTCAAGCTTCCTGAAGGTTCTAAACTTGTCCCTGTAATGGGCAGGTGTGAGCCCATACCTGAGGCATAATGCCTACTTCATATTGGGAGAGGTCAGAGTACCTGCCTCCTCCAAAGGTGTCAGGGTGTCCCTCCTATCGGCCTCAAAGTGTTTTCACAGGCCCGCCCCCCCCCCCCCAATGTTTCTCTGGGACCTCATTCATGCGCAATGCAGCCTCATAAGATGAAAACCTTGCATAAATATCCTTCCCCTTCTGGAAGTTCTGTACTAAGTTCTTGGGAATGTATATCTTACCCCCTTGCATTGGCTGTGCGCTGGACTCTACCTGCTTAGCTTTATTGTCCAGTTCTCTCATCCTCAACTCATGTGCCAAAAGCAATTTCTTTTCTTCTAAAGCACAAGCGTTCTTGCTCTCCTCTGCCATTCTTTCTCGCAGCTGTTTGGTTCCCTATTTCCAATTGCTTCATCTGGAGCTTCATAACCTCCAATGTATGATCTCTGGCCCTTTGCCTGTCCTCCAATTCCTCTGGAGACGGATTCCTAGAAGAATGACTGCTGCCAGCCCTTGAGACTGCTCTCTCAACAGGCAAATCCTGGGATCTGGAACCATTTTTCTGGTACCCCATCCACATCTGCATCCCCTATCTCCCCAGCTTGTCTGGCCTCCCACCAGGCACTTAAGGCCTTCTGCAGCTCCTCTCACCCAGAGTGGCTCTTCACGGGACATCCCAAACTCTTGCAGAATTGCTTCAGTTGCTCTACTCAACGTGTCTATGTCAAACTTCAATTCTGCAATCTCACTCGCTGATTTACCATTTCGATACATGATGCATGGATAACTCAAGTGTCAGATCAAAAATAGAACCAACAATAAAACACAGTATGTGGTTGTGTAGTGGTCTGCACTAAACTAGTGATGTACACCAATCACTGTGAGTCAAGTACAAATACAAGTTGAAATCCTCACCTCCAAATAGGAACCTTTGCTTCTAGTCAGGGTAGGGGGGACACACACTTTAGATAACTCCTGGTCACCCCCTTGGTAGCTTGGCATGAGCAGAGAGGATTCTCCCAAAGGCCACGTGTAAAGTATTTGTACCAACACTCACAGTAACTCAGTGAAAACACCACAAAT
This sequence comes from Lissotriton helveticus, assembly GCF_964261635.1. NCBI lineage: Eukaryota > Metazoa > Chordata > Amphibia > Caudata > Salamandridae > Lissotriton > Lissotriton helveticus. The sequence continues at coordinate 1,593,604,461 of NC_136067.1, read as the reverse complement.
GGACACCACACCAGTTTAGAAAAATAAAGTCTCTTTATATAAACTCAAACCGACAAAAATCCAACACACAAAGTTAAAAATACAACTTTCAAAAGGTTTTAAGCAACTGAGTCCATAGAAAACTATGGATGCATGATTTCTCTCAAATTACCTGTAGTTGCAACTAACTTCACAAGGCCAAATAGCTGCAGAGATGGGAAGCATCCAAAACACAAAGATATGCATCAGTTCCTGAGACCAAGGGGAGGCGATGCAACAGTTCTGCTGCACACAGGAGAAGTGATGTGTGGTGTCCGGACTGTAGGGGGAAGTGATATGTCGATTCCATGATGACTGTGGTCCGCGGGTTATGCGTTGGTAAAACTTGCCCACAGGTACGATGCGTGGAAATCCAGGATGCATCGGCGATCGATGCGGCGGCGTAGAGTGGCGCTACGTCGGTTTCTTCAACCGTGACCCCTTGATGTGTTGGTTCTTGCAGCGGCGACAGGTACTGCATCGGTTTCGGCAGCGGCACAGCGTTGCGTGGAGATTCTTCTCTCACAGCAGTGCTGCATCAGGAAAACAGCCGCATGAAGAGCGATGTGTCAATTTTCTTGTAGTTACGTTGCTTTTCCAGCTCCAGGCAGCAGAAAAAACCTCCAGAGGCCCAAGACAGCCACAGGCACCTCCTGGCAGGTCGGAACCCACAGCAGGGAAGTGATGGGGAGCTGGGGGTGAAGTCTTTGTGGCCCTGAGACTTCAAAACAGGAGGCAAGCACTACTCAAGCCCTTGGAGTTCTTCTTCAAGCAGGGAACACAGCACACAGCAAAATCCTTCTCCTTTCCTTGACAGAAACAGCTACTGCAGGCCAACTCCAGACACACAGCAAAGGGGCAGTACTTCTCCTCAGTTTCTCCAGCCCTTGTTTCCTTGGCAAAGGTTCCTCTTGATTCCAGAAGTAGTCTAAAGTTCTGGGGTCTGAGTCCCTCTTTGTATACAGAAAATTTCTTTGTTTTCTGAAGTCAGAGAGTGTCTGTGCTCAGCCAAAAACAGTTCTGTCCTCTCTGGTGAAGCTGCCTGGCAGGAGGTGGAGACAGTATTGTGGAATGCAGACCAGGCCCATTCAGGTGAAAGAAAATGTATAGTTATGCCTAGATTTTTCGCTTTTTGGACCAGGGATGGGGAGTGATCCTAACTCTGAAGCCAACACGGTGGGCTCCAGAAATGTGGACTATTACCAAAAAGTATTGACCTCTGTTTTCTCCAAGTTCAATTTAAGGCAATGCTTGCCCATCCAATTGCTGACGGCTCTCATGTAATTGTGAAACTGGGAAATGGTGACTTTCACATTATTGGAGGCCAATACAACAATCTGCGTATCGTCCGCACACGAAGTAGGGGAGAACCTAAAGGATCTGATCAAGGAGGCCAGTTCGGTAACATAAATATTGGAGAGCAGGGGGATCAGAGAGGATCCCTGAGGGACCCCATATGGAAAAGAGAAGGACTTAGATGAAAAAGATCCTGCCACTTTCTCATTGGATATGTTTAAGACAAAAGTAACAAGTTGCTGACACATGATCAGACTCCCTAGACTTGTATTGAAAGAAAACCTACATAAACTGGCATAAATTGTATATAGTTTAGCATTAAACTCCAGCTGACCCTTTCCAGTGATAGCTCTGGTAGGTTGAAATTGTCTTTTAAGTATTTTGATGTGGTGCTTGCCATTTTGCATTAATACAAGTTAGACTTAGGCTTCTTGGCTCGCTTTGTTCATTTTTAGCAACACACAATTCAGTACTTTTTTATATGATTTTAAAGGACTGCCTATGGCTATTTATTATTAGTTAAAGACATAATGTGATTTTACAATTTTAAGCTGTCACATTTCAAATACAAAAGCCATGAATGGCATCATATTTAGAAACATCACCACTTTAATATGTCTAGCTCTTGCTTTGGACAGAAGCGTGTAACCGTAAATGGGTGAAAAACAAAGAAGGATTGTACCGCTACCTTGTTCTAAAATGGACAAACAAGAATGCGCCCATCCATAACGCCTTGTTGAGCATTGTTGTTACTTGGAAATCTCATTCCAACAAGCTACATGGACGTGTTTGAATATTGTTATTATATTTTAATACATGCATGAAATATCCACTGTTTTTGTTTATCTCTGTATATACTTCAATTCCATGTAGTCAGGACCACTGGAATTATATGATTCTGCAGTCACAGCATTTTCCACATTACTGGATTTGCCACATTTCCACATAATCTATCGTCTGCTGCATAATTGCAGATTTTAACAAAAAACATGTTTCTAGCTCAAAAGGATCAAAAATGTGTAAGAATGTGGTGACATTGGTCCACACGCGGTGGTAAGCCTCTCACAAAGGTGGCTGGTCTTCTCTCATTTGCTTATTGCTGTATTAGGGAGTTAAACTGGTACTAATATGGTGTAATCTTTGCTCAAATATAATTAAACAAAGAGAGAGTAAGGGATCAGTTCGCAAGGGCGAACGGAGTGTACTCCTGGTCCCCTAGGTCCAAAATATACATAAACATAAGAGGAGTACCATCAGACACTGTTTAAAGAACACAGTCTGAGTGGGATGACTACAAAAAGAAGAGAGTCCTTCTTTTATTTAAAAAAGTCAGAATCTTCACACCCCCGCGGGAATACACGGAGAGGCGAGTAGGTACTCGGCAATTATACCACGCGGTAACTAATACGTTATTTCACGTGGTTTTTTCCCTTCCCTCTACCCCGTGAAGCCCTAAAGACCCATAATTGGAGTCTTTTTGCTTTTCTCACCCCCATCTGGGTGTGAAGATTCTGACTACGACAGATTTTTGTCTGTAGCCTCAAGGAACTTAGGACTGGCAGGTCGTTAGTGTGTCCTGACCACCCACCTTCCTTCTTTTTGGTCCTGATGAAAACCCGGTACTCCCACACGACGGGTTGAAACATGTAGACCCTACACATAGTGATACACATGGTCATAATATACCTTTTTTGTATCCACACACTTGATTTTAATATTGTCCAGTAACTTGCAAATAAAAATTCTTTTCACACAAGTATACCATGACAATTTTTAACACTTTTTTTCACTTCTCACACACGAATACCCGCTCCACTGTAATTCAGGTGTCGCAGCACACCCTGATGGCACTCGGCTATCAGGGTGGACCCCGATGATGAAGCATGTCACCAACTAGGTTGGTGAGTGAGGGGTTTTTAAATAAAAGAAGGACTCTCTTCTTTTTGTAGTCATCCCACTCAGACTGTGTTCTTTAAACAGTGTCTGATGGTACTCCTCTTATGTTTATGTGGAATCTTTGCTCAGACAGTGTTTCAAAGTGTACAAATGTCAAAATAATGCAGAAATACTATCATAAAATGGGCAACATTATGCGGCATGATTTGGCTTTCCTTGCCGCATAATTTAATAAACCTACAGCATAATTTGATCTTCTCATTCAACATAATTCCAGTGGCCCTGCATATAGCTTACTTTAAGTTTGCTTAATTTCCCAATTTTATTCCAAGATCTGTTATTGTTTCCCCATAGGATCATACACAAATTTGTGATAGTTTGGAATGTTCTCCCAACATAGGGCCCCACCGGTCCAAAATTCATTGCAGAAAGAAATATTTCTTTGGTTGATAAAATATGTGAAAACAATTGATAACTACAAATATATATTTTAACATTGTTTTTGTAAACTATAATACCACATATGTTCAAGACGAAACCATGAAGTTTTGATTTAAACAGGATGATATCACATGGATCACTGGAATAGTAAGTTTAATTCAAATATGGCTCTCAATAACTGCCATTGATGACTGACCATGATTGGACATGTCTTCATTTGTAAGAGTAAGTTCCAAAAATAATTCTTCACCACTTTTGAGGGCTGTGTGGGCCACCCTTACTCACTTACATATGCTCTTGGGTCAGTGTTGCTCCCCCATCCTTCTTATAACTCACCATTTTCTTTTCCAGAGCAGAGGACGTGCAAATGTTCCCAGGTTCACCACATCACATAATGATGTCTGCAACGAAAGACTTGGCAGTTATCATCCGGTTCCAATAATCCTGTGAGGAGCCATGTATCCAGCAAGTTATTTAGTTATTTATTTATTCCACTTGAAAGGCAGACAAATCATCCCCAAAGGGATCTCTATGCGCCATTGCAGTGTGGGAGCAGACTGTAAGTTTGAGCTTACTGAGTGAATAGCCATGTTTTCAAGAGTTTTTGGAATTCAGTGAAGTCCGCGCATGCTCAGATAGATAAGGGTAGCCTATTCCAGTGATGGGGGCAAGGAATGAGAAGGAGCGGCTTCCGAACCTCGTCGTTCTAATAGGTTTTGGGCATAGAAGCAATAGATTGCTTGATCTGAGTTGCCAAGCCAGGATATATGGTTGCAGTTTCTGCCTAAGGTAGGGAGGGCCCTTCCTCAGCAGGGTCTTACACACCAGGCAGAGAAGTTTGAAGAGGGCACGCTTTTTAATCAGGTGCCAGTTAAGGGAATGGCGAGAGGGCTCAGAAGGGGAGCAGGGGGGAAGATTCAAGATCAGTCAAGCAGCCGAGTTCTGCACCACCTGTTCAATTTGCTGGATTGTTTGGGGATTAGTTAGATTTTTTCACGAAATAGTGGTTTCGTTTTAAATGCAACATAAAGTATATTTATATATATATAAATATATATGAATAAAGCAAAGTTTTCTTCAACAGAAGACGCCGCACACCACCTCAGATATCAGATTTAATTGTTTATTTCATGTAGGTTCCCCACCTACGCGTTTCAGACAGATACACTGTCCTTGATCACGGTACAAACACGTGTCCATCATTTGTTTCTGCTATTTATACTGGCTAACTCCACTTGGCAGTTATGGTGCATTGTGGGTGCAGTAGTTTTAATGCATTTTTTATATCTTACAGTGCGTTTTTGCCCAGCCGGATCGCGGTAATATAATGGCAATCCTTGAACGTTTAAGATGTTGTTTGGTCATTATCGTCTTGTAAGTGTCGTCACTTAATACCTGACGATTTAGGACCAATGAGGAAGTCAAGGACTGAGTGTCCATGTGGGAAGTAGTTATTTTTGTACCCAAGTCTTCCATTATTAGTGGCCAATATGAGGCTAAGTGCCTACCGTTCAGTGATGTCATCATAAACCTTGATCAACAGCTGGGTTTACGCAAAGTTAAAAAAAGAGAAGCTTATCTGTTGCATTAGGTCATATCAATTTGCTTTGTTATGCTAGTGGAAATAGAGATCAAAAGAATAATTATCTACGTAAACAATGTTAAAAAAAGACAGGGAAAAATTACAATCCGCTGTTTGTAAAGGAGTGTTCAGAGGGCTTCCAGAACCGAATTTTCATAGGTGCACGCTAAGTTCTTCGTCCATGTTCAGGCCTCGCGGCTGTCTGGTCTTAAACCTTATAATTAGTTTTGATTCGAGGCGTCTTAGTCTTGTTACTCGATCGCCCCCTCTTTCATTTTCTCCCACCAAGGCAATTCCTGAGTATTTCATGTTTTTCCATGTTTTGCCAGGGTGTGTCTTCAGATGTTTTGCCGTTGCGTAACTCATTCCAGAACTTGATCAGAATTTGACGGATTTTATAACTCTCTCTTGAGTATGTCAAGATTAGTCGTGGTTTTTCTTCCCCATTGTTCTCTGTGGATTTGCATTTAGGTATCAAAGTTTCAGCTCTTGTTTTGGCTCTTGCTTTTTGCTCGCCCTTGGTTATATCTGCCCGTTTGTATCCAAACGGGCAGATATAACCAAGGGCGAGCAAAAAGCAAGAGCCAAAACAAGAGCTGAAACTTTGATACATAAAGAAAAACCACGACTAATCTTGACATACTCAAGAGAGAGTTATAAAATCCGTCAAATTCTGATCAAGTTCTGGAATGTACTGAAAAAGGACAGCGAAATAGGATCACTAATTGGGGACAGACCTCTAATCACCTATCGAAAAGCGCCCTCGTTACAAGATACATTAGTAAATAGCCACTTCAAAAAGGAAATCAAAACTTTGAGTTGGCTAGAAAAACGACAACTGGGCTTTACCAAATGCACAACATGCAAAGCATGTACAATTGGCCAGAACATAAAAACCTTGAAAGATCCAAAAGGAAGAATTTTTGACATCAAGGACAAGATAACGTGTGAGTCCTCATTTGTAGTCTACCAAATTGTTTGCTTCTGTGGTAAGAAATACATCGGCTCCACTATCTGCCCACTTAAAAAACGAATACTTGAGCATACCAGAGCCATCCAGAACAATGACATGAGTTACGCAACGGCAAAACATCTGAAGACACACCCTGGCAAAACATGGAAAAACATGAAATACTCAGGAATTGCCTTGGTGGGAGAAAATGAAAGAGGGGGCGATCGAGTAACAAGACTAAGACGCCTCGAATCAAAACTAATTATAAGGTTTAAGACCAGACAGCCGCGAGGCCTGAACATGGACGAAGAACTTAGCGTGCACCTATGAAAATTCGGTTCTGGAAGCCCTCTGAACACTCCTTTACAAACAGCGGATTGTAATTTTTCCCTGTCTTTTTTGAACATTGTTTACGTAGATAATTATTCTTTTGATCTCTATTTCCACTAGCATAACAAAGCAAATTGATATGACCTAATGCAACAGATAAGCTTCTCTTTTTTTAACTTTGCGTAAACCCAGCTGTTGATCAAGGTTTATGATGACATCACTGAACGGTAGGCACTTAGCCTCATATTGGCCACTAATAATGGAAGACTTGGGTACAAAAATAACTACTTCCCACATGGACACTCAGTCCTTGACTTCCTCATTGGTCCTAAATCGTCAGGTATTAAGTGACGACACTTACAAGACGATAATGACCAAACAACATCTTAAACGTTCAAGGATTGCCATTATATTACCGCGATCCGGCTGGGCAAAAACGCACTGTAAGATATAAAAAATGCATTAAAACTACTGCACCCACAATGCACCATAACTGCCAAGTGGAGTTAGCCAGTATAAATAGCAGAAACAAATGATGGACACGTGTTTGTACCGTGATCAAGGACAGTGTATCTGTCTGAAACGCGTAGGTGGGGAACCTACATGAAATAAACAATTAAATCTGATATCTGAGGTGGTGTGCGGCGTCTTCTGTTGAAGAAAACTTTGCTTTATTCATAAATTTGCGAGGGTGTCCTGAACCTCGCCGCCAGCACCAGCTTTTTGCTGCTCCTCTCATATTGGGACGTTTGCTGAACAAATATAAATATATATATATATGGATACTGACGAAGGCGTACCGCCGAAACGCGTCTGTTCTCTTGATTTTGTGCGAAATAAATCCGATTTGGATTTGAAACCCTCCTGCGAGTGCAAGTCATTTTCCTTGGTAACTTGCATATATATATATATATATATATATATATATATATATGTATATATATATATATATATATATATATATATATATATATATATATATATATATGAGGATATATTTTGCCATAGAAAATATGGTTAGTGCTGCAGAAAGAAAAATTAGGGCACATTTTGAGTGACTTCTCAAATCCTATTCTATTTCATTAAAAAATTCTGACATGCAGTCTCCCAAGATGGCCACCAGAGACAAAAGAGCTTGTACCAGAGTCTTCCTGGCATGCAAAGGAGTCCATTGAAATACCTTTTTGAGGGTTCGCAGGAGTCCAAAATAGGTTCTGCTCACTGTTTTGACATGCTCATTCATAGTGAGCTTATCATCTATCGTTATTCCTAGGTTCCTTGCATATTTGTTGGGGGTAGTTGGGGAGCCAGCTCCATAGGCCACCAATCTTCTGACCAAACTGTATGAGCCTTCCCGAACAGAAGGATCTCCGTTTTGGTCATGTTCTGTTGGAGGCAGTTATTAGACATCCATGTAGCTACAGACCATAAGAATTGTTTAAATCTTGCTTTGGTCAGGGTGGTGTCATGGTCCATAGTGATGATCAGTTGTTTATTGTCTGCATAGGAATGGTTTCAAAACCATAGGATCTTATGAGTCGTGCCAGGGGGGCCATATACACATTAAATAGGGTGGGGCTCAAGATTGACCCCTGTGGTACCACTTATCTACAGATGAGAATGCTGATGTGTGCTCGCCCAACTGAACCAAGTTTGTACGTTCTGACAAGAAGTTGATCTGCCATTTGAAGGCTTTACCTCTGACACCAAGCTCCCACAGTCTATGCACTAAGATCTGATGGGAGATGGTATCGAATGCGGCTGAAAGGTCTAGAAGTACCAGCATGGCCGCAGATCCCTGGTCTAGTGCCAGTTTCATAGTGTCTATGAATTCTACTAGTTCAGCCTCCGTGCTGTGTGAGGCGTAAAAGCCTGATTGCGAGGGATCTAACGGATGGTTGGATTCTAAGTATGATCCTAGTGGGCATTCACTGCCGATTCTAGAATTTTGGAGACAAAAGGAATAAGGGAGATGGGTCTACAGTTTGCCAAATTCTGTGGGTCTGCTGTAGCTTTTTAAGAAGGGGCTTAATATATACTGCCTTTCATTTGCGAGGTATATTAGCATGCTGTGGGGAGAGGTTACAAAGATCTGTAATCGGAGTGCACAGAATAGAGACTAAAGTGGTAATCACATGGGGAGATGCTGGGTCCGCCCGGAACCCCGATTTTATGGAATATTATTGGGCTTGAGTTTGATTCTCTGTCATCGGACTAAAAGTTTCCAATGTGTAGAGGAGATGTAATTCTTGAGATTCCTGTGTTATAAAGGCTCCTGAATTTGTGAATGTGTTGTAGTTGTTGTTGCTTTTTGTCTGAAGTAGGCTGCGAGGTTGGCGCAGTGAGATTGTGATAACAGTATCGCGTGATCGCCACTATTGGGGTTTGTGGATTCTTTAAGGATTATATACAATTCCTTGGACGAGTTTTTTGCCCAGTTAATTCTCTCTTTTATATGCATTCTTCTGGCCAAATTGCAATGTTTGAGATATGTTCTCAGGGCGACTATTTAGGCGAGTTTGCCCTCATTGATTATATCCTTCCTTCAAATCCGACAAAGAAAAAAGTTCCCACCTCCAATCAAGTTTGTCTATTTTCAATTGTTTTTAACCTTGGGTACTCCCCAGTTCTGCAAACAGTTGGTGAATTAATGGTCAAGATATGTAAATTAACCACTCAAAGATCATCTAACATAATTTTGTAATTCAAAACTCTCAAAAACTAATGACCAGCATTACACGAAAACATACAAAATATATTTTTAACACCAACTTTGGCGTAATTATTTGCAGTAGTTTTTGCGATGTAAAAAAGCAACATTTTGACTGGAGTTAAAAGGAAACCATTACATTGTTGCCCCACTTTAACTTTTCCTTCCCATGATAAGTCACACAAAATTTGATAGAACAACCCGAAGTTGAAAGTGTTAATTTTCTGCCAAAGTTTATGGAACATCATCCAAAGACTATAAAGAAACGATTTGACCCCTCATTTTAACACTGCCCACCCTAACAGATCTACAATAAATGTAACATTACACACATTACAAAACTCATCTGATCACACCAAAAGCAGATTTCGTCCAGATTTGTGAAACTGAAGCAAATTTATGACCAAATAAAAACTGCTGCTTCAATCAAAACTGCTACTTAACCATAACTACATATTTAAAATCACAATTGTATTTCTAAATCAGGATTTCGTTTTAAAAGTTAGATTTGACAAAAAAACGTATGTAATTAATAGAAATTGCAATCATAAAACCGGTAACCATTTGAAATATCTATACATATATTTAGTTTATTTCATTTCACAACTTAAAGTAACGTTTTGTATGGGAATGATCACTGTGAAATTCACGTTTGGGGCCCCCATGTTAACTTTTGTTCTCCTTGGCCTATGTTACTGAAACTCTACAAAACCGACTTGATGGGGTGAGGCAAACTTTTGAAGAGTTTTAAGCAGTTTTGTCAAGCAGTATCAAAGATAATAAAGATCCAAAGATCTGATTTCCGTGATGGGTAGAAAAAAATATGACGGGGCATATTATCAAGGACGGCGTTAAAATTATCACCGGTTTAGCGGCAGAAAACTGCCGCGATAATCGGCTTGGTAATATACCCTGGAGAATTCCCATAGAAGCCCATCGTCACACCAGAACATGGACTTCTTGGAATCCTTAAGGGCATATTATCAACTTTGCCGCTTTAGATGCAGTTTTCGGCTGCTAAACCGGTGATAATTTTTAACGCCGTCCTTGATAATATTCCCCTAAGATTGTTAGAAAAATTGATCCACACTATATTAAGGAAATACTGACTTCTAAAGCTCTAATATGTGCAACACATCCTTATGCTGAATATCTGGTGTATTCCATGAGTACCTCATACATATGGTAAAGCTTAGTACTTCTGTTATGTTATGCTAGTACATTTTATAAAGAGTGACTGTTATCCAGGAGACTGTCATGGTGTTGAAGGATTAACCTTACCAAATAAGAAGTCAAATAAACCTCTTAAGAAGTTACCCTTTTCGTGTTGTCAAATACATTATTTCATTAAAATGTGATCAAAGCATTTTAACAGTCATTAGTTAGGGGTGGAGATGGTTCCAAATATTCTGCTGAAAACACATTTTGGTTTCTTTCAGAATAGGTGTACAGGTTTTGAAAAATGAAGCTCCCTGGCTGTCCTGCATCGTTGATAAGCACAAGATAATTGCTTCGAAGGCTTGAGCACGACTTAATGCCCTCTATAACGTATGCCAAAGTTTCAGAACGCCCAAAACAAACCACAACATTGACATTCAGAAGAGACTTCGACGATGCATATATCCAACATTCTAATAAAATAGTAATGCTGCCAGCTCAGCTCCTCATAAAACATTTACAGCCAGCCGCTAGTAAAGTGTAGGCAAGAGATTTAAATGCTGCTGAGTGGCAAAAAAAAGTTTAGACGCGGGCTAGAAGAATATTTTTTCTGTTGTAGGATCAAGTTCATTTTTGTGTTCTGGATGCAATTGCTTCGACTAATTGTTCTTTGAAATGTTGCAGAAGGATGAACTAGACCTGAAGCAGCCATTGACAGACGGAAAATGTAATTGTGCACATCTTGTTTACACGACATCCTGATCCAATGAGTGGATCGTGTACAGTGGCTAACAAACAAGTAATGATGTCTGAGATATTTATGTTATGGGCTAATAGTAAAAACTAGCAGCATCTTCGGCCCGATTAACAAAGAGTGGTAGATACAGCAAGACACTAAAGTTCAAAATCTATTTAGGCAAAACATGAAGCGTTCAAAGCAAAAGATAAAACCATGGATTGCAGCATAACAAACTGAGGATGATAGCATACAATGAAGGCATCTGTTTGATTTCAGGGCGCAATAATCTAGGAGGACTGCAGGGGGTGATCGAGTTGTGGCACGGTCTTAGAGGCGGGAAAACTGAAAGCTTGAATATGAGGCGGGGCCAATGATAGGCTAAGCAGAATAACTGTCCCTGGAAGAGGAGGTTGGATTGGTTTCAGATAAACAGGATGGCACTGAGTTCCAGAGATTTGTTTCTTGTACACACTGAAAAGGACCTAACCCATTCTGGGTTTGAGATGCGAGCCCATGTAATGTATTTAAGAATTAATGATTACAATTTTAATAACATGGGAATCTGAGGCTAATGGTATTTCAAAGGACAGGTTTGTGAGATCTTAACTATCTTTGGCATCTTTTAGATCGTTGTCTTCTTAGATTGACAGACCAGTGGAACTAAAGGAGCCAACCAGAATATTATAATTTATTATGATAGGGCGGTTCTTTCTCGTAGTTGCTCAGTGGCCCTGCCTGCAAGGAGGGACAACTTAGGAGTTCTGAGCCAAGCAGCTGTAAAAGCAGATAAACTTCCAAGCACCCATTACCTTAGAGTACAGTGAAATTCCTGTTCAAAGAAAATGATGATTTAAGGATGCCAAGGACCAAGTCCAAAGTCAAAATTATGGCACACATTTAATTGGATCACTGAGCTCTGGTGGTTATTGGTAAAGGGGGTATGAAACACAGTTTAAGGGGAGACCTGTTACTGCTCTGCCAGATCTCCAAACTTAGATTCACAGCATGGAGGCAACTAGTGCTGAGTGCGTACCTCTGTAAGTTCCATACATATATGAAATTCTAGGGGTCAGTATCTCTTGAAAGACTAATAGTGGTTGAAATTTTCAGTTTGCATGTGTGCCCAGAATACCAGAGAGAGTAATTTTATCTACTGCTTTCCTAAAGAAACTAGGCGAAAGGGAGTTTGGGTAAGGTCCAATGGCCACTTTTTAACCAATGTAAATTCAAAATCATAGGGGCTATGAAGACAGAGTGAATGTTGCAGAAATCATTGTAGTCATCTGCAGGTTTAAGGATAGTACCCAAGACCTATGGAGAACAGGAAACCTGAGCTGGAAGTGCAGGAATATGGGTCTAAGGCTTTCCTGATGGATGTGTGCAGCACATAAGTTATCCACGCCAAATTTGTGCCCTTTTCTTCCAACATCCTGAGGATTCTAAAGGTACCCAGGGTTTGTAGATTCCCCTGAAGGGACTGAGAAATTTGCCAAAATACTGCGAAATATTGGATTTGTGGCGGGAAAATGAGAAAAAAGTGCTGCAAAGGAAAGCGTCTGTTTATTTCCCTATCAACAAAGGGGTTGCGGTGCTAAAATCCCCATCTTCCCAGCTTTCAGGAATAGGCAGACTTTTGTCAGACAACCAAAAGTTTCTACACAGTTTTGGCACTTTACTGGGAAGTAGCCTATTTCTCCTATTTTTTTGTGCTTTCAACCTCCTTCCAGTTAGTGGCAGAAATGGGTATAGAAGCAATAATGGATCCTGGAAAGCTATACATTTCTGAAAAGTAGACAACATTCTGAGTTCAGCAAGGGGTCCTTTGTGAAGATCTTTCAAGGTTTTCCTACAGAAACTAACAGTTGAATTAAAAACAAATTGAAAAGGAGTTGAACAACAGCCATTTGAGCCTACGTTTTCACCTGTAAGTTATTCTAACTATGGTAGATTTTTTAGCACAATATACCGTTTTGTCCACTGGACACTTTTGGTTGTGGTTATATATAGATCTTGTAGGTTCACCAAGAGCCCGAGGTACCCAGAGCCAAAAACTGAGCTGCACATTGCAATGTTTTTTCATTGTGTACTGGGTATAAAGCAATTTATTTGGTAAAATATAAAGAGTGAAAAATAGGTATCAAGTAAACCTATGTATTTCCAAAATGGGAACAAAATATGAAGTTTAGAAGCAGTGGTTATTTGCACATCTCCAAAATTGTGGGTAATCATATTAGCATGTGAATTAGAGGGCAATTTTCAAAATGACTTCTTTTTCACACATTGTCCTACATTTGGAAGGCAGAAATGCATAGAACGTCAATGGATAATAACACTTGTCCTACTATTCTGTGTTGCCGTAAGTCTCCCAAAAAAATGACACCTCACTTGTGTAGGTAGTCCTAGTGCCCGCGGCAGGAAACGGCCCAATACGCAACGTGGCCGCACCACATTTTGAAAGTGAAAATGTACCCTTTTTTTGCTAAGTGCCTAGCTGATTTTGAACCCTAGCACTGCCGGCACCTAGGGAAACCTAGCAAACCAATACATTTTTCAAATCCAGACAGCCAGGCAAATCCAAGATGGGATGACTTGTGTGGCTCACACCAGGTTCTATTACCCTGAATTCCTTGGAAACCTCAAACTTGTAAAAAAAAAAAACATTTACCTCATATTTCTGTAATGGAAAGTTCTGGAATCTACAGGACGCCACAAACTTCCAACCACCCAGCATTCCTCCAAGTCTCCCAATACATATGGTACCTCACTTGCGTAGGTAAGCCTAGTGCCCGTGACAAGAAACAGTCCAAAATGCAACGTGGACACATCACACTTTTACACAGAAAATTGACCCGTTTTTTGCTATGTGCATAGCTGTGGATTTCGGAGCCGAGCTCAGCCAGCACCTAAGGAAACCTAGTAAATCTGGATATTTTGGTAATCTTTACATCCAGGGGACTATAAGATGGGGTGACTTGTGTGGCTCTCACCAGGTTCTGTTACCCAAAATCCCTTGCAAACCTCAAACTTTGTCATAAAAAACATTTTCCTCACATTTCTGTGCTGGAAAGTTCTGGAATCTGTAAGGAGCCACAAACGTCCAACCACCAATATGGGATGGGGTGACATGTGTGGCTCTCTTCAGGTTCTGTTATCCAAAATCCCTTGCAAACCTCAAACTTTGTCATAAAAACATATTTTCCTCACTTTCCAGTTCTGGAAAGTTCTAGAACCTGCAAGGAGCCACAAACTTCCACCCACCAAGCATTCCCCCAAATCTTCTGATAAAAATGGTACCTCACTTGTGTGGATAGGCCTAATGCCACCACAGGAAACTGCCCGAACCTGTCCTTCATTTTCCGAGCCACGCCGGAGAGAACCAGGCTGCCGTATTGATGTGAATTATCACCATTTAGGACCGTACTTCAGTCATTGCCTTGTGAGTTCGACCTACGGTGGACCATCCTTGATGACCTTTCTTTCATTAATGCTGGCTGGCCCCAGTATCGCCTTGTCCTGAGGAAGACCCGCCGTGCCTATTAGTCAACCACGCACTACATTGGGTCGAAACGTCGATGTGTTCATGATAATCCTGACCCTACTCTCTCCGCCCCACGTGAACTGGAAATTTAAAACAAAAGCAGTGCGGAGCTTTATGTACCAAGGGTGGGATGTCTTTTGAATGACAAGTTTCAGCAATTCATGCAGCACTTTATATATTTTGTTCACATTCAGCACTTTTTCACACTTTTTTCACTATATCACCTGCACCGTTGGAACAAATTGTATGTTCATGAACTTTGACAGCCCTCTCATGTCATCTCGACACCATAAAATGTAAAAGAACATATGGATGTATCCTTAAATACAGACTTTGATTGATTTCATTTCAGTATGTTTTTGTTTTTGATTCATGGTGTTTGCCTTTCTTCACTTTTCATTGATTATTACTGAAAAGTTGGGAGCATTGTCGTTCATTGTTGTTTGTTTCTATTGGTTATTAGTCAGTAAAGCAAAATCAATTCTGTACCCAACAGAACCAACTTTTTTCCACATTCTTGTACACACAGGTTCGGAGGGGCACTGGGTCACCCCATTATACTAGACGAAACGCAATGTGGACACAAGACATTTTTCCAGTGAAAACACCCTTTTTTCGCAATGTGCTGAGCTGTGAATTTTGGACCCTCACTCATTCAGCACCTGGTGAACCCTAGCAAACCTGTGCATTTTTAAAAACTAGACACCCAACGGAATCCAGGACGGGGTGACGTGTGGCTCTCACCAGGTTCTATTACCCAGAAACCCTTGCATACCTCAATCTTTGTTAAAAAAAACATATTTTCCTCATATTTCTGTGATGGAAAGTTCTGGTATCTGTGGAGAGCCACAAACTTCCACCCAACCAGCATTTCCCCCAGTCTCCCGATAAAAATGGTACCTCACTTGTGTAGCTAAGCATGGTGCCTGCGACAGGAAAAGGCTCAAAGCGCAGCATGGACACATCACATTTTTCAAGTGAAAACTGACCCTTTATTTGAAATGTGCCTATCTGTGTATTTTTGGCCCTAGCTCTACCGGCATCTCAAAAAACCTAACAAACCAGTAAATGTTTTAAAACTATACACCCAGGAGAATCCAGGATGGGTAACATGTGTGGATCTCACCAGGTTCTGTTACCTGGAGGCCCTTGCAAACATCAAACTTTGTAAAAAAAAACACATTTTCCCCACATTTCTGAGATGGAAAGTTCTGGAATCTGTAGGGAGCGACAAACTTCTACCCACCCAGCATTCCCCCAAGTCTCCAGATAAAAATGGATACCTCACTTGTGTGGGTAGGTCTAGTGCCCATGACAAGAAACGGCCCAAAACTCACAATGGGCACTTCACATTTTTCCAGTGAAAACTGACCATTTTTTCGCAATGTGCCTAGCAGTGGATTTTGGACCCTAGCTCTGCCGGCAACTAGGTAAACCTAGCAAACCTATACTATTTGGAAAACTAGACACCCAGGGAAATCCAGGATGTGGTGACTTGTGTGGCTCTCACCAGGTTCTGTTACCCAGAATCCCTTGCAAAACTCAAACTTTGTCCCCCCAAAAAAGTTCCTCACATTTCTGCAGTGGAAAGTTCTGGAATCTGTGGGGAGTCACAAACTTCATTACACCCAGCATTACCTCAAGTCTCCCAATAAAAATGGACCTCACTTGTATGGGTAGCTCTAGTGCCCTTGTCAGAAAATGGATCAAAATGTACTGTGGAGACTTCAAAATTGTCGATCACAAAAAAGACTTGTTTTTACGGGGGAGTCACCTATGTTTCTAGACCTAGGCTCGGCAGACATCTGGGGAAACCCACCAAACCCAGACATTTCTGAAAACTAGACACCTGGGTAAATCCAGGGGAATGTGGCTTGCGTGGATCTCCAAATCTTTTCCTAACGAGAATACCCTGCAAACCTAAAATTTAGCCCCAAAAACACATTTTCCTCACATTTCTGTGAGGGAAAGTTGTGAATAACCAGGCCGACACAAACTTCCTGCCAACCAGGCATTCCCCTAGGTCTCCCAATAAAAATGCTACCTTACTTGTATGGGTAGGCGTAGTACCCCTCGGCAAGGAAGGGCCCAAAACATATTGTTAAGGCATCAAAATTATCGATCACAAAATGACCTGGTTTTGCAAGGGGGTTACCTGCATTTTTGGTCTCGGATCAGGCGGCCATCTAGGGAAATGTACCAAACCCAGACATTTCTGAAATGTAGACACTCTGGTGCCCAAGGATGTGTGTCTTGCTTGGATCTCCCAATGTTTTCTTACCCACAATCCCCTGCAAACCTCAAATATAGATGTCTCCACAATCCGTTTTGGGTCTGTACCAGGCACTTCACCCACCCACTCTAGTAAGGTAACATTTTTATTGGGAGACCTGGGGGAATGCTGGGTGATAGGACGTCTGTGTCAGCCCGGTGATCCCACAACTTTACCACACAAAATGTGACTAAAATATGATGTTTTTAGAAAAATTTGAGGTTTGCAGGGGATTCTGGGTAAGAAAACTTTGGGGGATCCTCGAAAGCCACACCTCCCTGGACTCCCTAGAGTGTCTAGTTTTCGGAAATGTCTGAAAATGCTGCAGTAACTTCTGAGATGTATTCTGTGAATTACAATTGTCTTGCTTTTTTTGGGTGTGGATTTAGTACTAGCATTCACCTACCAAACTCCTCCTTAAATTTCCCTAGTAGTAAGCATTGCCTATGGGCCTGATTTAGAGTTCAGCGGATGGGATTTACTCCATTAGGGTGATGCTGTATTTATTTATTATTTATTTAGAAATGTATAAAGTTCATCATTCGCCTAATGGTCATCTTGGCACTATCCAATCATCGAGCTACTCTTGATATTGTAATGTACTCTGTCACCCTGGCGGAGGAGGGGCTGTCTGCCAATGTATCAATCCGGCCCATTGTCCTATTTACAGCATTTATAACGCCCTGTTAATGTAGGTGACAATATTTTATGTAATCCAGCCTTTGTAATACTGCTTCCTGTCGTCTTTGCCTTTTTGAAGCTGGTACCTATTTGCAGTTTTTTGTCATGTTTTTTGTTATTTTAAACTCCAAGTGAATGGCTTTATTGCCTAAGGCTACAGAGAATTCCTAATGCGGATGCAATACGACAGTTCAGTTTACCTGCTGGGACTTACATCACATCAGTCTCCAGAGCGATGCCCTGGCTGCAAGTGCCAAGGTGCATAAACCTAAAAGAAGCATGCATTGCGCATTAAGCAAACCATGGAATTGGGCCTTCCTTCCTTTGACACGAAGTCTACACCGCTCACCATATGCACCCACTACTCTCAAGGTGTGTGGCTTTTTAGCAACTACCAGTTCTTTTAATTCACAAGGGTATAAGTGCTAATGGAGGGCAGTATCAAATGCTGCAGAAATGTATGTCTAAAAGGAGCCAGGGTCCGCCAGCACCCATTTTTGCACTTACTAATTTTCATAAGCTTTTTCAGCATCACTCACTAAAACCCCACTCGGGAGTGAAAACTCATTCCTTGATGTTCAAAATAATTGCATACATTTAATGTAGCTGATCAAATCAGGCCTTTTCAAGAGTTGGGATACAAGGATGAGTTTGAAACTTGTCAACTCTTGCCACAAGGAACCACTATTTTCATGCGTCAAGCACTAAACCTGTCCCCTTTCACAGTTGAAGCACCCCACAGCCCTCTTGAAGTTTGTTTCTGTGCTACAACTGACCCACACTACGAACTGTGTGCTGTTTCTGGATCTAGGGCAATGTTCCAGACAGAGAACGTATTTACCATAAGCATGTTGAGCCTAGTAGGTGACTTACGGGATGATAGATTCTTAAATATATTTGAAACAAAGGCTCTTTTTGTAATTTCTACTAATGAGGCAATTTTGAATCCAGTGACTGCTACTGATATTGGAAAGTGCTGGGTGTACATGGCAACCTTAAACTGCAATGACTGTGTGAGAAAGCTAAGCAAACCCAATTTGCCCCCTAAGAAAATATTTTAAAATTGGGCCCAACTGTGCATTTCAGAGCAGGCCTTTCGCATAAACTTTTAAAACGACTTGGGGGCCTGAATTAAAGTTTGGGAGATGGATTACTGCATCACATCACGAAGGATATTCTGCCTGCCTTATTCTGAGTACATTGTATACAGGGCACTGGAATTATGAGATTTTGCAGCGGCTGCATTCTCCACATTTTGAATTTGCCACTAATGCCACACAGTCGATAATCTGCTGAATAATATGCATACTATAGAATTTCTTTTTTTTTTTTTTTTTTGTACAGCTCAAGAGGATCAAAAGTTACTAAAAATACACCAACACGGCCGGCGGCTAACCAAGATGGCCACGACCTAGTGAGGCTCCGAGGGTGAGACCAATTCCCCATAAATATCCGGCCAGTTATCCTGCTCCAGCATAGCCCAGAGCTTGAAATTCTTGTGGCGGAGGTGAACCGGCGCGCATCGACCCTGCTCCGAGCCCTCTACGATTTTGGAGCCCGGAGCTTCATCGAGTGGAAGTTTGCGGCCTACAACCGCGTTTGGAGCACCGGCCTAGATTTGAGGTGACCACCGGTTGGACGCCATCGACTAGCGGCGCGCCGCACTACAGAGCACAGCTGGGGCGGCCGGCGGCTGGTGAGTGGTGTGAATGCCTTCCCCCCACCCGGCTTCGCCCCCAACACGCCGGCAGGGCAAATTGGTGCTGCCCTCCCGCCGCACTCCTGACCTGTGGAGGCGGGGGACCTGGGGGCCGCTGCTGACGCCTGCCGCTGCCTCGACTCGCACTCCTCTGTGACTCACCGGCTCTGGACACACTCCTGCTCTCCCGCCGATTGTTGGGGCGCGGCGGCCCCGGAGCTGGAGGCGGCGGCCCACCGGACTGTGGCGTGATACAAGACTTTGGGCCCCCGGAAGGCGTGGTGACTGGGCGGACGCTGCTCGTGCCTCGGAGCGGGTCCTGCGCACCTTCCCGGCGCATTGACGACGTGTGCGGGGGACGGGGCAGCACTAAGAGCGGCCAGCAGCCTGGGAACAATAACTAGGTGGTTTCTGTACTGGGACTAGCTGCCTTTCACTCGGCCTGAGGTACAGACCTACCAACAACACACCCGCCGAACTTCCCCAGTGTGACCCGCAGCGGTACTTAGCGTTCCACTCACAATGAGCGGCAGAGGTAATCATGGGGCTCAGCAAAGTAAACTCGATAAATTTGCATACGCCAAAGACTTTCCCCCACTGGCGGAGCAAAAGAGGACTAGTGCAAAGGGTGCGGAGGGCGGTACTGTCCTTGCAATAACGTTGGAGGATGTCATGGCGGCCCTGCATCAGGTACAAACCACGGTGGGCACGATTTCGACAGATGTCACACTTCTGCGGGCAGACCTGCAAAAAATGTCATCTAGGGTCACTGCGGTGGAGCAGGTCACGACGACACTCACTTCGGACACCGCGTCGCTGCTCAAACGCGTAACGCAATTAGAAGAAGACAACAAATTGCTGACAGACAAGATGGACGAACAAGAAGGGTGCTCTAGGCGCAATAATATTCGCATAATTGGCCTTCCAGAATCGGAAGGGGGGCCTGCTATGGATCTTTATGTAGAGGACCTTGTGAAAAACACACTGCAACCAAAAGGCCTCTCCAATTTTTTCTCAGTGGAACAGGCGCACAGAGTACCAGGGGGGCGCCCGCGCCTCGGGGCACGACCAAGACCTGTTATAGCGCGCATGTTTAACTTCAGAGATCGCGACGCCATTCTACAGACAACGAGGATCGCACCACCCATAAGGTTCCAATTCCGAAATTTCAATTTTCCCGGACTATACGACGGCGGTGGCAGCGCGACGGAGGAGTTTCATTGAGGTGAAAAAGACACTGAGATCTCGCGAATTGCCCTATTCCATGCTCTTCTCTGCGCGCCTCAGAGTGGTGGCTGATAAAAAAAACTGTTTTTTTGACACTCCGGAGGAGGCACACGACTGGCTCGAGGGGTGGCGTCCGGCGGAGGGCTCTGGCAGACAGAACGGGGGCGGCACAGACTACAAGGACAGACCGATGAGGCTGAAATAACCGGGCAAGAAGAGAAGGATGGGGCCGGCTCGACCACAGACTCTGGGGAATGACTTCTGCTACCTCAAGGGAAGTGCTTATCTTTTTCCTCTGTGAACTGTGTCCTGTGATGCCGAACTTTACCGGTTGGGATTCACCTCCCTTATTTGCTATTGAGACCTTTAACGATGAGCTGGGACTCTGGAACTGTTGGGGCTCTATCTGGTCCTCCTTGGACTTTCACCCCCTATGCTCTTCTAGGCAACGTTGTTTTTTGACAGAGATCAAGAGCACTCTGCTGAGTTGGGGTGGCGGGCAGTTTGGAGTCTGCAAGGCAGGGAGGCAGGGAGGGGGGATGGAGGGGGGGTAAGTTTGTTGTTTCTCATGTTTTATGTTCTTGCGAAACTCAGATATGTACTGAACGGCACGGTGTTTTGGTTCGCAAAAGCTGGCTATTACCTCATTCACACACTGATCCACGGGGGCCCTGAAAGCTCTAAGTCTGATGATGGGGGTTGACTCATACGCTGTTCTGAAGGAAGGCTCGGCTGGAATAACTCCGTCCCTATCTATACTCACTTGGAATGTCCGAGGCCTGGGTGACAAAATTAAACAAGGTCTGGTCTTGAAAAGCATTAAAAGGGAGGGTGCGGCAGTGGTACTCTTACAGGAGACGCACCTCACTGGCACAGCCACGAAGGCAATGGACAGATGGGGTTTCCAGATGGTGGCCCACTCCGAATTCACCTCCGGATCTAGGGGAGTTGGCGTCTTGGTAAAAAAACAATTCCCTTTACTAATACGGTCTGTTAAGTCTGACACTGCGGGTAGATTTGCTGCAATACATGCACAGTGGGAGGGAAAACCCTTTAATATAGTCTCAGTCTACATCCCACCTGCCTTACAGGCGATGGTACTATCGGACCTTAGCGCTTTCATACTGGGGCTCCCTGAAGGGGACTTACTTCTTGGGGGAGATTTCAATTTGGTGGCTGATAACTCAATGGATAGAGTCCCTCCAAGGTTAGCTGTGTCTGGTATATCACGGTTTGGGGGCTTCTTGACGGCTATGGGACTAGAGGACCTTTGGAGGAAGTACAATCCTCTGGAACGCCAGTTCACCTACCACTCTAGCGTCCATAATAGTCTCACCAGACTTGATTATTTTCTGGGCTCGGCGGGTGGCCCTGGCACTGTTGTCAATGTAGAAATCCGGCCCGGGGCATTTCAGATCATTCCCCCCTGATGATTAACTATGCGCACCATCAACCTAAACGGCGTCGGACCTATCCAATCCGCGCTGGCTACCTTCACAATCATAAGATTAAGAAAGAACTGAAGGTGGGGACGAAACACTATTTCCATGACAACACTGACTCAGTATCCTCCTCTATCACCCTGTGGGAGGCCTACAAGATAGTGATTAGAGGGCGGGCAATAGTCTCCATCACAGAGCATAAGCGTACAGGACGAGCGGAGCTGCTAGCTTTGGAAACGGCAGTGGCTGAGGCAGAGACACAGCATGCGATTGACCCAAACCCCACTACGGAGCACAGCTTACAAGTAGCACAACATCGCCATAGAACACACCTGACTGAGGGGGTGAAGCTACAAATGTCCACTACGCGACACAAAATTTACGAGGCAGGTGACAAAGCAGGCAAATTACTCGCCTGGCTGGACAGACGTGACAGACGGGACAGGTGGATAGCGCAGCTGACGTTGGAGTGAGAGAACCCTATTAGAGATCCGCACACAATAGTACACATGTTAGCGCAACACTACAATACGGTGTACTCCTCTGCGTCCACGATCTCGGAGGAAGAGGCATACACCTACATCAAAGACCTTAAAATGCCCACATTGACAGCGGAGGAGGCACAGGCCCTGGATGAAGACCTAACGACCGAAGAGGTGCAATTAGCGATCAAGGCCCTACAGACGGGTAAGGCGCTGAGGCCTAATGGTATCCCAATTGAACTATACAAGCAACAGGCGGACACGCTTGCGCCGCATTTGCTGCATATGTTTAGGGAAAGCTTGGAGGCAGGGGAACTTCCGTTAGATCAACGCAGGCCACTATTGTAGCTATATTGAAACCAGGGAAGCCAGCTGACCAATGTACGTCCTACCGCCCGATCTCCCTCATTAACGGTGAGGCTAAAATACTCGCTAAACTGTTGGCGCTGCGTCTCACGTCCCATTTACCCAAACTCATACATAAAGACCAGTCTGGCTTTATGCCCGGCAGGAACAAGGCGCTCAATTTAAGGAGAGTACATAGCGTACTGGCGCGCGCGGAATATCTTCTGGAACCGGCTGTGATACTGTCCCTAGACGCGCATATGGCGTTTGACACAGTCCACTGACCCTTTTTATTTGCTGTGCTACGCCATTTTGGCTTTGGTCCGAGGTTCTGTTCCTGGATCCGCCTACTGTATGAAAAGCCCATGGCGCATGTTGCTGCCAACGGCCACATCTCGGCGGACTTTCCACTGTCCAGGGGCACAGGTCAGGGTTGCCCACTGTCCCCACTTCTGTTTGCCATGGTCCTGGAACCGTTGGCAAAATGGATAAGATGGGAACCTACTATCAGTAGCCTCTGTTGGACTGATGATTGGGAAGATAGAATATCCCTATACGCAGATGATATCCTATTATATCTCACCTCTCCCACGTGCTCAATTAATACTCTTCTGGATGTCTGCACGGCCTATGGCCGAGCGTCTGGCTATTCGATCAACTGGTCTAAATCCACCATGTATATACTGCACGGCCCCCCACCACGTTTGCCAGACACCTTCCCGTTACGGACTTCCGAGAGTGGGTTTAAGTATCTGGGGATATACATCACAGCTAGCCCAGTTGACTTCCATACACATAACCTACAGCCCCCTCTTGATCGTTTTAAACGTGATATACGGCATTGGGAATCACTACCACTGACACTGCTGGGAAAGGCGGCTCTTTTCAAAATGATGGCCTTACCCCGCTTTCTCTACGTTTTAGAAAATACGCCCCACCCCGTACCAACCGCGTATTTCAAAACCATTGCTGCACAAGTCTCGGTGTTGATGTGGGGTCCTAAGCCCGCACGTATAGTGCAGGCCAAGCTCACACGAAGCTGGTACGACGGAGGCATAGCGCTCCCAGACGTCGGCCTTTACTACTGGGCATCGCAGTTGAAGGTCATTAACCAGTGGCTTCATCTCCCACAGTCTGAACCGGCTCTAAAGGCAGACAGGGCACAATTAGGGTTTTCTGGTATGCTGGCCCCCCTTTATGATAAATCCCTAGTCGCCGCAAAGTTTGGCCCACTGCAACACACACTCACCATATGGCATGCGGCACTGACCAGGTTGAAATGGCAGGGCGTGTTAACACAATTAACTCCGTTGTGGGACACAAAGAAGCTGGGGAAACTCAGGCAATCCAAGGGCTTTGACTGCTGGGATGATATAGGCATCTCAACCATTGGGGATCTATGGCAAAAGGGAGACGTGCTACCATTTGAGACACTGCAACAACAATATGAACTGGCACCAACAGTACGTTTCCGATACATGCAGATACGTCATGCGTTAACGACGGCACTGCAACCCGAAAAGGACATCCCAGAGGAGTCCCCGCTCGAAGACAGACTGATTACAGACTATATGCCATCAAAGGCGACATCACTGACATAACGTAAACTAATAAACAATTTACCTGACCCTCTGGTGGCCTTGCGGGAGAAATGGTAACACGACTGTGGAGACATTGGTGACTCGGAGTGGCAGGAGGCAGTTGCGTCTCCGAAAGAAGTGGGCATCTCCTCGCGTCTCCGCTTGGTGCAACTACGCATATTACACAGATCCTAATACACTAGAGACACATTGCATAAGATGAAACGGATTACACACCCATACTGCCTGCGGGGATGCGGGGAAGTGGGGAGCTTTTATCACACACTATGGGATTGCCCACGAATTGCACACTACTGGGTTCAGGTGATGCGCACCATGTCTCAATCAGAGGAACTCTCCATACTGCCTGACCCCAGGCGTTGCCTTTTAAACATATGGGAACCCAATGACCTCACACGCTGTGGGCAGAGCTGGATGACACTTGGCATGATGGTGGCAAAGAGGAATATAGTGCAGAAATGGGGTGGGACGGTGTCACCAACAATAGCGGCTTGGAAGCACGATATGGACGCTGCAATGATTTCGGAACGGGCAGTGTTCAGCAATAGAGGTTGTCCCAAGAAATGGAATAGGATTTGGGGGGCATGGAATAAGTATAGAGGGAACATTTGTGAACCACCCTCAGATAATGATAGTTCCAGCTCTGATTCGGAGTGATGCTTTGGGGCTAGTGTACTTGATGTCGACCCATGCTAGGATTGATGGAATGAGATGTACCTGTATTAGTAATATAATCACACTGATTTCTGTTGCCAAACTACTGTGCTTAACTTATCTTATATTATTGCATAACAATGTATCGCACTGTTTAAAAATGCAAATAAAAATATATTTTAAAAAAAATAATAAATACACCAACACGTTGCTGCACAGTGGAAGGTCCTCCGCAAAGGTTGACTGGTTGCCTATCTGTTGCTTATTACTGTATTTGTATTTTAAATCTGTACCAATGGGGTAAAACCTTCCTCCTCACAGTGTTAACGTAAAAAAAATGGCAAATTGAGACAGTAATAAAAATCACAAAATATGCATTACACTGCATAATTTATTTTTTCTTGTTACATAATTTAGTTCACGCTGCCACATAATTTGGTGGCTCTTGCTGCATAATTCCAGAGCATAATTTCCCTAAAAAGTGTTGAAAATCTCAGAAACCGCATTTTCATCTGTCCTATCATTTTTCATAGGATTTGTCTTCACTTTATTTTAAAAAGGCACGCGATTATATAGGCCTCTGAGACACAGGACTGTGGCATCTTCCTTTAAGTGTCCTCCAATGGAAAGATCAACTATAGGAAATCAGTAGTAAAGAAGCAAGTAATTATAACTACGTTTTTTTGTGTACAAATATTTTATTATATTTAGATAAAGGAAATACATTTTAAAATCAATAGTGATACATAAAAATCAGACATTGATGTAAACAAGCACTATCTAGAATGTGATGAGAAATGTAAAAAGGTTATACTATAAAAAAAAAGATCATGTATATATCAAGCCCAATACCAGATATACAAATTCATTGAGTATTAATTATAATCCCAAGTAGGATGGAACAGATGAAAAAATCAGCATATGGCTCAGTCAAGTTATGTATAACAGAGTATGTATTGCATGATAAATAAAAAATCTCAGCGAGGGGAAGAATGAAGAAAGAAAGAGAAGGAAAGGGAGAGAATATTAGAAGGGAAGAGGATGCAAGGGGACATCTGCCACACATATAACTAAGGCCCAGATGCATGAAAGGAAGATCTGGTCGCAAAGGGGCAGATTCTCAGAATCTGCCCCTTTGTGACCGGTATTTTCGCATTTGGGATGCATGATACCAAATGCAAAAATCGCGATTTAAGGAATATCTAAATTGAGATTCCTTAAATTGCGATTGCATTTAAGGAATCCCAAATTGAGATTCCTTAAATGCAATGCAACAAAGTAAAAAAAATAGCGATTTCGCTAATAGGGGGAGCTATTACCATGAAGTTGAACAGATTAATTTCAGGGGTGCAACACGGTGTCCTTTGGACACCCCTGCATCCTTGAAATTGCATTCTCAATTTGCGATTCGCTAATTGCAAATTGAGAATGTCTTCCCATTCATTCCTATGGGCCATTAGGAATGAATGGGGAGGTATTCCTTAATTGCGACTCGCAATTTGCGAGTCGCAATTAAGGAATATTAAGAAATCACAATTTTTTTAGCAATTTCTTCATGCATAGCATTTTGCTATTCCTTATTAACGAATTCTTATTTTTCGCTAATAAGGAATCACAAAATGGATGCTTGATGTAAATGTAAATGTAAATGTCATGGTACTTATAGAGCGCACTGTCACCAGACGGTCACCTTGCGGTGTCGCCTATGCGGCTTCCTGGCGCTGATACTCATACCGCTGTGGAACCCCTCCTGGCTTTCCCTGTGAAGTGTCCACTCCTGGGCACCCCCAGGGTGAAGTCAGGCATCCTTAGCGCTGTTGGGGCCGGTGTGGAGGCTAAGCAAGCTATTGCCCAGAGTTGCAGCGTGGGGCCCGTGATTAGAATAGGCACCGAGGCAAGAATTAACAGGTCTGAGGAAATTGAGCCCAAGACCCCGCCGAGGCGGGAATCGAACCCTGGTCCCTGGCCAGAACTCTGCATCAGGGTCTGCCGCTCTAACCATTGAGCCACACTCCTCCACCTGATGCATCTGGGGGTAAATCAAGAAAGGGACCTAAAAGGATGTTGAGCTACGAAACCCCGAGAAGATAAATCCATATATTTATCCAAAGAAAACATTACATTGCTAGCAATTGGAGGTGAGTCTTCTTTCTTTTCAATAAGAGTGTGAGTTCCACGAAGATATGACACCCACGCACACCAGTTATGGTAAGATAAAAGATGAAAATATTTCCATTATTTTAGTATAATTTTTACTGCAATGGATAAGAACAAATCTAATAGCTCCAAATCTGTATTATCAAGAAGCAAAGAGGTAACTGCAGCCCAAGGACCTAGCATAACCATAGGCAAGGAAAGAGTTAGAGGTGTATTAAATATTAGTGACAAGTGTTTTTGTATAGGGCCCCAAAAGGAATCTAATAACTTACATTGAAAGAACATATGTTGGTGGGTGCCTGCTTCAGAATTGCAATTCCAACAGAAATCACTATCTCGTAGTTTTAGTTTATGCAGACGAGCAGGAGTCCAATGTCCAAGATTCATAATGAAAACCTTTTATTGAATCAGTGAAGGAGCAATTGTGTTGCAAAGGGACAATTTCCTAATCAGTTGCCAGGTATCCTGTGTAATATGTTTAAAAATATCATCATAAAAATGGTGGGCCTTAATTGTAACTTCAGGAGGCAGAAAAAGAACTAGTTGCTAATCGGTGGCTGCCATGACATCCCAAATAACAGAATTTAATAGAACTAATCTGGTTGTGGGAATCAGCCATGAATAAACTAGTTTTGATGGGAGAGAAGAGTTATTGTTTTGTGTCGACAGAGAGCGCTATCAGACAGATTCCTGGACTGCTAATAACTTCTAGTTTTAAAAAAACCCAATTACTCTCACAAGGATATTGCTAACAATCGGTGGTTAAAGCAAGTAGGTCACAATTAAGGTGGCATGAAAGAATGTAAACCAATTTCTTATTATATGACTCCTTCAAGTCAAAGACTAATTTGTTATGTTATGTTGTGTTACACCATATTTATGAAGCACACGTACACCAGAAAGGTTTCATGACACTGACCGCACTGAAGTTTCTAAACATCTGCAAATCTGGCAAAGAAATAACAGAAAAAGCTAGAATAAGATTTCATTAGGGACTGTTTATTTAGACATTTCTGACATGCAATCAAGAGTAGGGATTTCATTATTAGCATTTCCATGGGAATTCATGGCATATTTTTCAAAACTATAGTTTAGGGGTGAATTAAATAATATATATAAAAATATGTTTTTCTACACAACAATGGAACTTTTCCTTGCATGTGTCATTGAAGTGTTTTTAAGGTGTTGCTCAACCAGCGCACAATGGTAGCTATTTAGCCATATATTTTGTCCTGCTCTGGGTGTAGTAGATTCATACTGAAGTCCACATATGGCATTTAACTTCTACTCCACTGGTACATCTATCATGGCGGTACAGGAAAGTTCAATTACTAATTAGTTGAAACCAATGCATAGTACAAGTTTTAGGTGGAAATCATATGTGTTATGCCACGGTTTAGCAGTGGCATAGCATACAGAGTGCTAATGCCAACATAACCAGGCACGAAAAAGTGAGAGCACCATGACAATAATGATGTCCATTCTAACAAAAGCTAGTACCATAACTCAAAGTGGTTGGAAAAATGGTGCCATTATGATTTGAACCCTTATGGTCCCTTAAATAATGAGGAAATATCTTTGGAATCATATGTATGTATTCCGCTTCTCCTAGTAATTCCCCAATCCTCTTGGTTTTTGCTCTTGAAAATTTGAGCTGCTTTGTGTGGCCAGAGTGTCTGTGGGAATCTGTCCAGTCCCATAGGTTTATTGCATTACTCATAATCGGGAAATGGCCTTTACAAAGCGGACTGAGCCACGCGTGCCATTTCCCCGCAAGCTGAACCATGCTTACCTTAATCACGCATACGCCTTGACCACGCATATGTTGGGTTAAGGCAGTGCGTGGTCTAGATGTGTAAATGGGCAAGGAGCGGAAGAGGAGGGATCGGTAGAGGAAACCCTGGGATATGGTCTATTAAGTGGGGCTGGGTCGGGTTTTAAGGGGGTTGGTGGTAGTTTTTAGGGCTGGGGGCTAGTTTTAGGGCTGGGGGGGTCAGGATAGTGTTTAGGGCTGAGGGACAGGTTTTAGGGCTCGGGTTAGGATGTTTATAGGGCTGGGGGATGAGATTTAGGGAGCTCAGGGCAGGGACCTGGGGATAGGGTAGTATTTAGGATATGGGGGCCGAGATTTAGGGCTCAGAGCTTGGGGAGGCACAGTTTACAGGGCAGGGCAGTTTATGGCTCAGGACGGGGGAGCTGGGGTCGGGGCAGTTTTTAGGACGTGGGGATGAGTTATAGGCCTCATGGCGGGAGGGAGGAACAGTTTTCAGGGCTGAAGGCAGTTTTAGGTCAAAGGTGTATTAACCACACATTCCTTTACCAATCATGTCTTTACAACAAAATTGCGCGGTAAAGGCATGTGTGGTAAAGGAATACGTGGTTAAGATGCATTCGTTGTTGTCACTGTGTTGTTGAGGCATGTGTGGTTTAGCCATGTGTGCTTCTGTCATGCAACCCTCGTAATCCCACTGAGCACAGTAACATATGTTACCAAAACCACTGGAGATTACAGCAACTCTTAATGTGGCCCCTTAACGTTCAACTAGATTATTACAATTGACTCTATGCAGGTATTCTTAAAACTCTGTAGGCATCTTGAAAATGGTTCAAAATGCAATTCTGCAAGTGATATGCAATTTGAAAAAAGAGATCATGTGACAGCTACATGGCATGATTTACATCGACTCCCAGTTCATATCTGTATTACTTTTAAAATTCTTTGATTTTAAATGTCTACGCAATCAGTCTGTTTTGTTTCCAATATTTCTCGTTAGCTCAACATTTGCAAACTATGAAGTGCTATCAAATAATCTTAAAGTGGAACTCATGCACACATAGAGATTGTACCTTTTCTTCACTAGCACTATTGCTTTGGAACTCTCTCCCAACAGAAATCAAACACTAACCCACACTTTTACAATGAAGGAAAACTGAAAGCCTATCTTTTTGGCCAAGTCAGTGTTTAGAACAGTGCCTGAGACCCTCTGGGTGGTGGGCTCTATATTAGCCAGTTTCTCACTCACTTGACATTCTCCATTCTTTTGCACCAATCCAATGTTGGTGAAAGTACAATGTGTGAGAACAAAGGGTCAGTTCTGACTAATTTGTGGTTGTAAGCCTCAATGAAGGGAAGCTGTTGGTTCAAATGTCCTTGGCTCAGTCTTCATGTGAAAATCTGCTCCTCATTTTATCGGTCTGGCTTACATGGTATGGCTTCTTGTGTAAAAGAGCAGAGCACTCTATGTGATTTGTTATGTTGCTCACCAACATAGTGCTAGCCTCTATTGGGTGGTGGGGTACACCCTGAAGTGGTACTCTCTTTAAATATGAATAACTATGTTCATTGCCCTTCACCAGGCCATGAGACTACTATTGATTGGTGGCAGCTGGTTATTGTAGTGTGGTTTAGGTCTTTTTAAATGTTTATCTGCACTTTAGTTGAATTCTACCTATCCAACTCTTGCTGGTAAATTTGTGTAGCATATCATGACTTGGATCCATTCTCCTTGACTGCGTGTCGTTCATGAGAGTGCCTGGGTATGTAAAAGGTGGGGTGCCCATGATGAAAGTAGCACCTGACTGTACATGGTCCGTAAGGTGGTAGGGAGCTAATTATGGTTTAGTAGCAGTCAGTGCTCCTGACTCCCCTTCTCCTTGCATGCCTCACCCCATGCTACTCTCCTGATCACCCCATTTCAATAGAATTCAATGTAAAGGCAAGTGTGAATCAGCATTTGAACTTATATACTATGAATGCAGCAGGAAGAATCCTGTTATGCTCACTGAACCTGGACCAAGTCGGTTCCAGTGGTTTAGTCTGTGGCCGAAAAATAATGATACTTGAAAATGACTGCCTGCCAGAAAAGCCCATTTTACACAAAGAGATGGACTGCCTGCACACTCCCTCATTATTTGTCCTGATCTGTTGTGAAGGCAATTTCCTAGAAAAGCACTTGATTGATTAGAGGTAATCTGGATTCTAGTACACTTGCAGAGAATGGCAGATCCCCTGTGATGAGCTGGTGTGAAGCTATGGCAAATCATACAACTCTGTCATGATTGGCTTCCCACAAAGATTTGGGTCAACTTTGAATATGAGTGCTCATTTTGACTGTGTCCAACCACCAGTTTTTTTAATATAAGCTTTTGGTTTATACAGATTTTACTGTTTACTTCAAGGAGCTCTGCACACGTGTGAAGAGTAGGGCTGGGACCAGGGAAAGCCATGCTTCTACAATCCAAAGGAAGAGAGAGAAGAAAAACTGCTTAGAGAAGAGAGAATCTGCTTTGCTATGGATAGAGCCTGTGTTCAGTGATCTTGAGCACTACTCATGGAGTTTGAAAATCAAGCCTGATCCATCCAGAGGCTATTGGCCATTGTCCAGACCGACCACAATTCCTTGCAAAGAGGTCCCTGTGCATGCGAAGATCGTTGACCGACTTCAACTCTCTGGAGAGGTCTGTGTTCCTCTGAAGTTTGTTGTTGCACCAAGAGCCAATAAAACCGCAACCGCTTTTTGTAATGGGATGCCTGCCTCTGAAGTTCTTCATATCCAATAGCTACTGTGACTAACCATGACTCCATGCGGGAGGACCATGTTCTTTTGAGTAAACGTATTGTGATGTCTGCAGAACCTGGTAGTATGGAGGGCTCAACCTATGCACTTCACCACAGCCTCAGTGATTCCCTGGTTGCATTGGAACCTTGAAGAAAGGCTGCAGCTGGTGTGACTGGCGCTCATATATCTCAGAGGGCTCCTTGGTTCATATGAATATATAATAGAGGAGGGAGGGAAGAGAGAACAATCTCTAGTGTTTAAAATGGACCGGGAAACACTCTACTTCAATAGATAGACCTTCACACACACATATATCCTGTGCCCATAGTCCAACCCTGTTACTCATTCAAGAACAAGTGGGATTAAATACCAGGAATAATTATTTTGTTTCCATCCCTGCTACTTTTGGCCCTGCAAACTACAGGTGTGCTGACATATCAAGACTGAGGGCATGATTACGACTTTGGCGGTGCAGGAGCCGACCGCCATACAGCCGCCCCACTCCCGCACCGCCAAAGCTCAACACTGGCCACCAGCTAGATTGCAATTATTTTTGTAGTCTGGCAGATGGTTCTTTGATGTTCCCACAGTGGTGCCTTTCAAAAAGGCACGGCAATGGGAATGTCAAAGGCCATTCCTGCACAACATGGACTGTTAAGTCCATGACATGCAGGAACAAATGCATGCACACAGGGGGGCACACCATGTGCCCTCTGCATGTATCCCCAGGTCCAGTAGGGCCCCCTTTGTTTCCTCACTGCCAAACATTTCACTGCGGGCTCACTGCGTGAAAAGTGAGGCGAGGAGGAAACTCGTAATATGCTTGAGAGTGCC
The DNA here is from genome assembly GCF_964261635.1 of Lissotriton helveticus. NCBI lineage: Eukaryota > Metazoa > Chordata > Amphibia > Caudata > Salamandridae > Lissotriton > Lissotriton helveticus. The sequence continues at coordinate 1,593,571,848 of NC_136067.1, read as the reverse complement.
ACAGCGGCACCACCACACATATTGCAGCCCCATCATCACCGCACCAATGCCGGGGATTGCAGATCCCTGTCAGTTGCATCGGTCCACTCACAGTCCAACTGCCGCACTTATAATAAGTTGGTCAGACCACTTGTCAGTGACCGCCACCGCACCTCCACCACGGTTTCAGCAGTCCCATGCGCCGCCAAACTTGTAATCAGGCCCTGCATAAGGTATCTTATGTGATCACACTTGCCCGACCAGACACTGTGTTTAAGATTTAGCAATCTGATTTTCTCTTTTGCAACTATATCTATCCTGTAGTGAGTGTAGATTTTGAACGGGCTAAGAACTAGATACAAGTTAACTGAGACATATTTAAAAGACTGCCACTTATACCATATGATTCCTGAAGTTACTAGGTATATTTCCTGAACTGTAATTGAACCGGATTGAATAAACAGAAAAAGACCATGGGGGATATTCTCAAGAACGTGTGATAAACATAGCAAAATTAACTTAACGCAACTTTGCACATTGCAGTCTACCGAGACAAAAGAACTTCCTTCACGCCACCTGAGATCACTGCTGCCACTCAGTAAGTGTGATATTGTTTCAATGTTTGGTGAGTAAAAGCATGTATGAATGTATCTGTGAGTGTGTATGTGAATGGGTGTGTGTGCACGTGTGTATGCATTGTGTGTCAGTGAGTGTGCATGTGTGCGTGTATGGCCCGCAAGCCCCCAACTCACCAGCTACCACTGTACACTAGGTAGATTTTATATGAATTTTAGCTCCTACTGAGAATTGTCTAGCAAGTGCCCTTGTAAACTGAAATGGCAATTATCTTAGATCTTTTATTATGCTTCCTACTGTTTTGCAGTAAGCCCAAGTTGGACTTTAGGCTTCCCAATAAGTTGTTTTTTATTTAATGCTGAACTGGCCTTTCAGTGCTTCGGCCATTTTCCCAGTGTGCTGGAGCCCAGAAGCCGGTTTTGAAAACCCAGGGTCTGTTGGCCTCGGTCACTTTGCCCATTTCCCTGAAAGTACTTGCGGCAGGCTCGGGGGGCCTTCTATAAAGATACAGTGAAAGGGAGAGAGATGGAAAGAAAACATTCAGAGAGGGAGATGACTGAGAGGATAGCAGGAAAGTGATAAAGTGGGTTGGTGTAAAGAGATACAGTAAGGAGAGGAATGGAGCAGGGTTGGATTGAGTATTTTTTGCCAGGGCTACTTTTGGTTCCCTAGTTGGCCCTGGTTTTATTTTTAACAGCTTCCCATGGTATTCCTCTCGTTCACAAAGAAGAACACATCCGCACACAAAGTTATTTCCTCCAGTACTAGGGAGTGCTATGGACAAGTGTGCTTTAAAAATAGAAGCCTAAAAATACTTTTACTATAAGTCAATGGTTCTTTTTTATTCATATTGGCGAGGGTCGGTCGGCTCTTTAGCTTTAAAAAACCATAACAAAACAAAACAAACACAGACAAAGCCTAAGGGCTGGCACTGTCTGCAGCCCACACCAGAACTATTGGCCTTGGCAATGCTTGTTGGAAAGAGTGCGCTAAACTTGCAGTGAGGTTAACAGATAGCAGCTCTGCGGCATGAATCACAGAAAGCTATGCTTACAGCTCAAAAACACCAACAACTGCTGGTAATTACTTCTTGGGCCTGGCTGCATAAAACTGGTGTCATATTTTTCCCTGCAAGCCTCATCGTTTCCGTATTTCATGTCATGAGTTATGACGGAAGCCGAGGCGGTCCATCAGTGCTGAATCTGTACCACAGAGATATAAAACAGGAAGCGGCGCAGAAACACGGCGGCAGCGGAGTACATAAAACTGATGCGCGTCCTGACCAGTACATTACTTAAAAAACATTTTTACAATCTGACCCGCTTGTTTATTCTCGCCGTGCAGGAGGCGCTCGCGTATTCATTTTTAAAAGGGCAAATCAACCATAATTCAGTTTATAAACTGTGAGGCTGGTTTTGTGAATGTCTGCATGAATATTCATCAGGGTCCCTTAATCTGCCACCGACCGTGATTCATTAGGCATATGTAAATATCACTCACTTTAATTGCCCCTAAACTGGCTTAGCATAATGTTGTCATTAGCAAATTATTAGTTATTTGTGTAAGTAATGGTACATTATGGTGTGAGCATTAAATCGCCAAATATATGATCACAATTATGATGATGCTTTATGCCCCGTGCCTTTAAACTATCCCATGAAATATAATGGAGATTCATCAGATCTGGTATGTTAATGGGACAGTTGCAAAACTTTTTTTTATTTTATTTTGTACCTTGTTGCCAGCCGTAATATATGAACCATTATTCTTCGCAGCACCTTGACATAATATGGGTTCGTCTCCCTTTCCTCTCTACATATCAGGCAGGCGCACTGACTGTCCAGAAACTGCACCTGCTTAATATACTTAGAAGATGGCGGAAGACCTGCCTTTGGCCTAATTGCTAGTGGAACGGATAATCAGTTGATGACGAGGCAAGGCTGAGGTGATATTTTTTCCAAGAGGGACCAATGTATTTTCGCCTTCCTTTGAGCTTGTGACTCATTCCCCATGCAGCTTGTGTTTTTTTTGTCTTGCTGCTTCTAGTAGAGTGCGCAGTCCCCCAAAGCAATGCTTTCCAAACTTTTTAGAAACACGACCCAATTTTTAGGACAGACTTTCGCAACCCCCCTAGCTTTAATGGACATGGGGCGGGCGACTTTTTATAGTAAAAAAAGCTTTGCGTGGTAACGCAGTGTCATTTACAGGCAGCACATTTTCTGTTGAAATGGCCAATTAATTTGCACATACAGTTATACTGACACAACTATGTAGCAGAAATGATAATGAGATTTCAGTGGAAATTTGTCATTTGTGCATCACCAAATAAAGTGCCTTAATTCGTATTGATCCTATGAAAACCTCTGTTTCCATCGCACATTAAAATTACAAAAAAAGTGCTTAATTTTTTCTTACCTAAGTGCTGAATGTGTACATTTTATTTGGGCTAATTACATTTTGTTGTGTGTTACAAAAAAAATGACATCCTATAGCCTTTCCTTTAACAGTCTCCAGCAAGAATGCCACATAATTCATTTTACTTTTCTTTCTCTGATTGCAAAGTGAGAGGCAAGTCCAATGTTAAAAAAACCACAAAGCAGCATTTTGTTAGACAACACAGTCTGATATTTGACCACTGTCTTTGAAGTGCAGTAAATGTGACTAAATAAATGCAAAATTTAAAGGCATCTTTATTTATTGCTTGGACTTCTAACCTAAAATCGGCTCACATGATTCCCCCAGTGGGTCGCTGCCCACCGTTTGAGAAACACTACCCTAAGGTTTCTTAGCCCTGCAGTTGACCAAAGATACAGGCACTACTGTAAACGGTAAACAGCAGTGTTCAGCTTCTGTTCAAGGCAGGGTGGGTTGTTCCAGGTGAAGGAGCCAAACTCAGACAGAAGCAGCCCAACCTTTCGCTGGTGCTGGCATGGTGGGTCAGAAAGAAGACCCTGGGGCAGATTGACTAGTTTCTCATGGAGCGCTGTGCAGCAGTGGCAACGGGGAGAGCGCCATATTTACCAAAATATGGATCTCTCCCAGCCGCGGCCGGTAGTGGGAGTACCGGCCGGGCAGTGATGTGGGGAGGGGGAGGGGTAGGGCGGGGGGTTGTAATGTATGGATTACAGAGTTTAACCAGGTAAGTAAACATATAAATAAATAAAACGAATTTCGTTGCGCGCACTGCATTGCATTTGGTGATGCAACGGAGAGAGCAGGAGAGCGCCATATTTACCAAAATATGGATCTCTCCCAGCCGCGGCCTGTAGTGGGAGTACCGGCCGGGCGGTGATGTGGGGAGGGGTAGGGTGGGGGGTTGTAATGTATGGATTACAGAGTTTAACCAGGTAAGTAAACATATAAATAAATAAAACGAATTTTGTTGCGCGCCCTGCATTGCATTTGGTGATGCAGTGCACGCAAGGAAATTTGTTTTATTTATATTTATGTTTACTCACCTGTTAAACTCCGTAATCCATACATTACTACCCCCCACCCTGCCCCTCGCCCTCCCCACGTCACCGCCCAGCCGGTACTCCCACTACCGGCCACGGCTGACCTCTCCCCCCCTATTCCTAGCGCTGGTGCAGAAATACGCTGCCATGCGCTACGGACACACCTGTGCACCATAGTGTAAGGGTGTCTCCATGAGTTTAGCATAGGTTTTGTACTGGAAGGGGACACTTTCAGTACATAATACAATGCTTAGACAAACTTGAAACCTTTCCTCACTTTGTATGTCTGCTGTACAGTGCAGCACAGATTCAAAGTCAGAAAAGAAAGGAGAAATGAAAGTATTTCTCCTTAATAGCGCCTATGGGCACTATTTTCTCAAGCTAAACCCTGTCTACTTTTTTGAGTAAATTGGGCTTAGTGTCAGAAACCTTGGGTGATTGCATGGGAATGCCCATTCACCACCGAAGGTATGCCCCCATGGTGCCAAGCCTACTTTCGAGTGACTTTGTTTAGCGCTGGAAATTAAATTAGTTAAAAAAGATTTAGCATCGATTTGCGTCACTTTTGTGACACAAACACAGTGCTAAATCTTAGTTAATATACCCCCGAGTATAAGAAGGATGGCAATGTTTAGTGACTACAGCTGGAGTTTGGTCTTGAGGAAAGGTGGCACGAAACCATTTGGTGCCCAGTTCACTATGTACAGCACCATAAAGGCAATATGTTACCACACAGGCAAACAATACTGTGCGACAAGATGAGAGGAAGGGCAATTAAACTATCCAACAATTAACGCTGCAGCAGAGTTCGCAATTCAGTCAACTTGGTGATCACATTGGTAGTGCCTATATGTTAAGAAACACAGTAAGGGCAGTGATTTTAGGTGCCTGCCCTCTGGGGATAATGTGGGAAAAAAGTATGCAATAGGTAAAATTTTTGAAGGCATCAGCCAATGATAGCTTTGACACTAGGTGGCATCGATAGGAATGAGTCCTATCACATGTAAAGCCTGCATTACAGGATGAGTACCCTGGACCCAGGCATTACCTATCCGACTCAAGCTCTTATTCCCTGGGTTCAACACCGTCTCGGTTTTGTCGCCCATAAGCATCAACCAGTTGCAAACCCATCATTCCCAAACCTCCATCATGCAGGCATTGAAACGGCCCTCAAACGTGAGAACCATCAAAATATCTTTGGCACACCTGTAGACTTGAAAACCATCAGCATAAAATAAAGAAGTTAAACATATACATTAAAAAATGGTTGATGCTAGAATAGAGTGTTGAAGATTTCCACATTTAATCCATCTGAGGACGAACCGCATGGTAGGGTGGACACGACTTAGGACTGTATATCAAAGCACTGCTTCAATGGGGGGCACGTCCACCCCATTAAAGCAGTGGGGACGTGCACAAACGTGATGTGCTCTGGGGACCCAAAACCAACTTAGCAGTGTCGAAGCCTGTGATACTTTATCTTTCAAAAACAGCAAATTAATTATTCACAGGGAATGACTCACTGTTTGCCCTTAGAACTTAACTCAGCACAAAGGGGTCAGTCAGCCCCACAACCATGCCAACACAGACCAGATACAAAGCCCGCTCTGGTGGCCCAAAGGCAACAACCAGGGGTTGCCCCCTGTCATTACTATATTAAGGGACCCTTCCAGGGTATAGATCACAACACTGAAAATTTTTGAAAACCCACAGAATGTCATGATTCTGCAGCATGGTTGTTGTTGCTTCAACGCAAAGGAAGTGTGTGACAGGAGTTTCCACTGAGGGACCTCAAAGTAGAAGACTGGCTCAGCGAATTCTGGGGTTCCTGCATCAGGGGTTGAAGTTACGGGGAAAACCATAATTGTCTCCAATGACATTGTTATATATTTATGTTGGGGACATGTGTTTCAGGGGCTCAGAAGCTATGCGTGGGTGGGAGAATGTATCAGAGAGGGCTTGAAAGAAATGGGCAAGTACACAATGGCATAAGCAACAATCGAGTATCACACAAACACTTGGAATCTTGAAATGACATCATTATATACTGACATCAGAGGGAAATATTTTGTCATAGGCCATGTGCCCTGGTCCTAATACAGCACTTCCAATGCTCAGTTCCATTTGTTATAGTAAGGGTGCCATCGGCTCTAATAAAAATGCAGGATAATGCACTGTCTACTCATGTTTAGGTAGCAAAACATTGCCATAATTAGTGGTTCCATATACCCCCCTCGTGCCTCTGGGTTGAGTGCCATTTCACAAGTTGTGCTGTTGATGGGTACTCCCCAACCTGTGTCCCTACCTTAGCCTGACCCCCTGTTCATATTGAGCACCTATCTAGGCCAAACACCTTGCTGATCAGTTCCTGGTAGCTGGTGCCCTTGCCCCTCTCACCCCCTGCACTCCCTAGCACCTGGCACATTCATTTGCCCCACTCTCTTTGTGTTTTTGTCTTTATTAGTTTTATTATGTTGTTTGTTACCCTGCTTTGTTTCTCTTTATCAGTTCACTAATATACTTCCTGCATGAAAATGTTGAACACAAGATTTTTTATCTTATAACAGACATATACCAAGCTGTTTTTAAAACACATTGTCCAGAATTTATTTTTGGACAGGGCAAATAATCACTATGTGAATGCTTCTATGTCATGTTTTCCCAAATGCAGGATTAAATTACACAGTCACAAACACAGAATGTCCGGTCATTAAGAGATTTTTTAAAAAAAATAGAGACACTGGGCCCGATTCACAAAAGTAAGCTGAGACAAAATCCTAACTTTACGACTTTCGGTATTCACAAAGTTGCATTTAGGAGTAGTAGTTAGGATTCTGTCCCAGTTAAACTTAAGTTTTGGTCTTAAATTTAACTTAAGACCAAAACTTAGGCTTGACTGAGACAAAGTTTTGGTCTTAAGTTTAAGTTTTAGTTTTATGTTTAACTTAAGACCAAAACTTAGGTTTTAACTGAGAAAAAGTTTTGGTCTTAAGTTTAAGTCTTATATTTAACTTAATGGAGAAGTGTGGCTCACTGGTTAGAGGCGGCAGACCCTGAAGCAGCGGTCAGACCCGGGACCAGGGTTCAATTCCCGACGCGGCAGGGTCTTGAGCCCAAATATCCACAGACTCGATAATTCTCGTTTCGGTGCCTACTCAAGTCACAGGTTCACACTCTGCAGCTCTGGGCATTAGCTTGCTTAATCTCCACTACGGCCCCCTGCGGCGGGATGCCTGGCTTTCACCTTGGGGATGCCCAGTATGGGTATCTCACAGGGAAAAACCAGGACGGGTTCCCAAGGCAAGCGCCGAGATGCCTACGGGTAGTCGAGCGCTATATAAGAATGCTTAATAATAATAATAATAATAAGACCAAAACTTAAGTTTAACTGAGACAAAGTTTTGATCTTAAATGTAAGTTTTGGTCTTAAGCTTAACTTAAGACCAAAACTTAAGTTTAACTGAGACAAAATCCTAACTTTAATACTCCTAAATGCCCTGTGTGAATACCGAAAGTCGTAATGCCCTGTGTGAATACCGAAAGTCGTAAAGTTAGTTAGGATTTAGTCTCAGATTACTTTTGTAAATCGGGCCTACTATTTTTAGAGCCAAACACACTGTAGATAATCTATAGCTTTTGAAATCTGCTAAAACGTAGGTAGACTCTGTTCTTCCCTGATTATGATTAGCTATAAATCAGGTCCAAATAATGGTAAGGTGGATGCCTTTGTCTTGATAGAGTCAACCTGAAAGGAAAAATAAGGACATTGGTAATCTTCCACTGATTTTGCCACCTGAAACTCAAAATAGTCATTCCAAAATTCCAATCAATGTAAAACTATTTCTAAAAAGAAAGTGCCCAAAGACAGTTTATTGAAAAAGAAGCTTGGGTTAGGGAAAATGAAGGCCAAATTCAGAAGTATGAGTTATTGTATCAAGGAGAAGTGCTATATTTTCCTTCAGATCATGTAAGAAGATAGACCCTGGACTGACTTCTTGATTCCAAAACTGATGAGTGCTCTGGAATAGCTAAAACATTAGGAACAGTTAAAATGTATTTTGGTGTCCAACTTATATACAGTTGTTCAACAGTATGTTAAAACATGTTCTATTTGTCTTGAAATTAAGAGTTAACATAGTAAACAGTGGGTATTTTGAGGCTGTCACCTGTCAGTCTAGTGGTTGTAGAACATTTGACTAAGATAAGACATTTAATTTAAATTCCCTTTTGCCCTCTTCTAAATAATTAGCACACACCGTTGCACCATAATATTAAATGCAGGATTTTGCATGAAATAACATAAGTTTTGATCACTGCCAGGGGTTCACAATTTACTTCTAAAGTCTGGTCTCTGTCTGGCTACTGGTTACCATCCCAAGACAAACAGACAGACCAAACAATTAAATAAATTTACAAAGCAACATTTGAGATGCAAAGCCTTGTGTCAGGAATCAGATTAGGCAATAGGCATGTAGGGGCTGTAAGCACTGGTAACTAGGACTGGGGAAGCTTAGACATGTGGGAACAATAGCCATAACTTCCTTGGTTGAGTTGGGTCATTTTCAAGACAAGAGGGGTAGTGCCATTAGGGGTGAATCCTGATCGCCATTAAGTAGGTAGCAGCCAATGTGTGTTCCCTGGCCTCCACCGATAAACCAAACATAATGGCAGCTCCTGCATCACTATGCAGAGAGCCCTGAGGGGGCTTGAGCAGTGGGTGGTTGCCCTGTGGCAGGCTCAGAGGGCTGTGTGGTGAGCAGCACCTCATTTGAGATGACTTGTACGTGCCTGCTGAGATCTAGGGCACACATAGGTGGTCAGAGAGGGCTGACTGCTTGAACCCTGGAGAAGCAACTGGTCAGAGTGATGGCCCTGACCAAGGGTCAGCCCTGGAGAGCACGGTGCATGCAGGCCCCTGGCTCCCTTGTCCCATTACTTTGGGTCAAAGAGCCAGAAAATGATTATCTCCTGTAGGCCTGGAGGGCCCCGGATTGGAGAGAATTTGTGAATCATGGATTGCAACAACGGACGGAAATGTATTTAATCTAAAGTGTGGATGGGCCAGCCCTGTGCTATATGAGCAAGCCTTGTGTTCCTGTGGCAGACAAGCTAATCTGCTTGCACAATTCCTCTTACTATAAGGCCCGAGTGACCCTCCAAAAGTAACTAGCTGTTGTACCTGCTGACAAAGGTTGCTTGTTTAATTTGATTGGAATCTCTGCATTTTCCAGGATAACGTTGGGAAATTCTGGCCGTGCAGGACCCTATGTGCATTCATTCTGGGGGGCACATATTATGCCGCCCATGTGCATACACGTGGTTGAGGCACAAGGGGCCCTGTATAACCCTCTTTCTTTCCTCTCCACCAGGGTTTTCATGTAAACTCTGGCAGAGAGGAAACTCATAATATGCTGGGCGGGACTGTAGCAGTCCCACCAAGCATATTGCGGCCTTTGAACTGTGGTTCCTTGGCAGAGCTAGCGGTCCCAGGGTGGTCAAACTTCCCGAGTTGTAATCAAGTGGTCGGACCAATGGTGCACCGGTGGATGGATCCACCACCACTAGTCTGCCGGTCTAAGTGTCAATGAGGGTGGTCTGGCTGTCCCAGACCTGGAACTTTAGGACTTAGCTGTGCAATTACAGTGGGGAGTAGTTCACTTGAGTACTGCCGACAATGGGTGTCCAGGACCACCTGCATAGATGGAGTTCACTTGCCTGTTACTAAACTCCACTATGCAACGTCAGCTACCTGCCGAAGATATACTGGTCTGAACAATGCATTACGTATGGACTAGAGTTCTGCAGAGAATGCATACTATGCTACCCTATATGCATGAAACTTCTGTATCATCAATAAGTGTATTATCTCATCAAGGGAGCTGGTCTGGATTGACAGAGTGGGACAAGAAGAGATTCATTCAAGTAGTTAATTTACACATGTCTTCTTCAACTTTCTGATTTAAATGGAGAGGATGGGATTCTAGAGGGGCATTTTCGGAAGTATGCTTCAGTGGTTGCCATAATACGAAGAGGGTGAAAAAATGGGTGCTTCAGAGCCCACAGAGCACTTGGTCTAAGTGGTTTATATACCCTGGATGGTGGGGGTAGAGAGAAAACTCTCTTATTCCGATCCCTGCTCTCACAGTCTGAAGTAGTTCTGTGGACACTATGCACGAATCTCATATTTCCTAGAGGGGGTATAGGTGAGCATATTGCACCAAGCACCTAAAATATCTCAAAATCCTTGGTTCAAACTAATCCAATATTGTTACCAGCATTGAATGCATGGTGTTTGGACAAAATATAAGGAGGCAGAAATATCAGAAAATAAATATTGTAATACACAAATATTGTGATGCAAAAATATAATTGATAAGAATACCATTTTTTTAGGTAAGTAATATTGTTTTAGATAATACTGATGTTCTTAATATAGTTTTCAGTAATATAGTGGGTAAAAAATCGTTTTTAATGATTTGAATGTGTTTTAGTTGATATGTTAATTGTATGTGTTGCTGTTATTTATAAAAAGGTTATTTCATTTGAAATGCAGATTGTAATGTTAAGTGATTTAAATTTGTATTTTTTATAGCAATTTATAATGTTGTGGTGGGGTTTAGAGTACATGGGGGTTAGGGTGGTAAGTTAATTAGTTAATAATAATTATGAATTATTTAATACATATTATTTAATTATATGATTGATAAATACGTCAATTAAATTATGATATACTGATTTATTTTGGAAAATGTTATTTGCAGGCTTTTAGGTTTTTAGAGGTATAGAGTGGGTAGCTATTTAAGGTAATAATTAACAAATAATTATTAATTGTAAATTAATTATTTAACTGATTTTAATTATACAAGTTATATTATACTTATTAACTTTACTTATATTTTAGTTGCAGGCTATGATCTACTGACAACAGTAGCCAACATTTCCCAAGCACATCCTCACTTCCCTCTGGGTGGTAGGAGGATTCACTTTCACAATTGCAGAAACACGTTCTTTTGAGTCTTTCCTTACACCTTTTTCAATGTGCTAACCAAGATAACTTACTTCTTTTTTACAGTGCTGCATCCTTGCTGGGAAAACCTTGTGTCCACTGTCAGCTAAATGATACTGCGAAGCAATTATATCAACATAACAGTCCTAGTTTGTCTATGTTTCAACCACTAGGCTTCAATCTATTGCACCAGGGCTGAGTTACTGGGCAACCTCAAATGTTCTTGATCCTTTTTCAGGATTTGACAAAAAATTGCCTTGTGGAATCCTGCAACAAATAGGAACTTTGTTTAAGAATTGGAATGCAAAAATGAATTGGTTCTCTTCATGGAGAGGAATGGAGAAGAACCCTTTGCATAGTCAATAACTGTATATCGTCCTGCATCTGATAGAATTTGAAACAAAATTACTGCTGGATTTTGTACCACTGGACAACATAGAATGAAAATTTGATTAGCCTTTCTTAAATCCTGCACATCACATTCGGTTTCTTTATTCCCATCATAGGAGAGTTGCAAGGCTACCGAGCACTTCCAGAAAGATGCCCTGTTCAATCATTTTCTCAATGATAGGTTTCTTCCTTCTTCTGCCTCTTTTGAAAGTCTATACTGTTTAATTCTGGGGAAACTGCATCAGACTTCACTCTAATCTTAACTGATTCAACACCTGTTTTCAGTCCTATCTCTTTACCAGAGAAACCCCACACCTCTTTTCTGACAGCATGTCTTAAATCCAGTGGTAGGTCATCTTTTGTAAAAACTGGAAAACTCTTGAATTTAGTGATGTAATTTTAAACACCGAATCCTCATCTTGTGTTTCAATCACAACATCATCCAGTGTGCAGTAAATCACACAATTCGTTTTTGAACTGACGTTTATTTTCCTATTGCCCTACTTCAACTCGGACATCTACTGTAACCTGATTAACAATCTGCTTATTACTGATCCCTACAACATGAACTTCTCTTCCCGAGAGGGGTAGCTTGGCTCATTGACAGAACAAACAGTAGAACAGAGATTTTGTCTGCAGTCTCTCTTCCAGTGCTCAGTTTTATCACAGAAATGTCAAGCAGTGTGCCTTTTCAACATTCCAACATTTGCATTAATTCCAGAATTGTTCACCGTCCCTCTTCCACCACCTTGCATTTTCATTGACCCATTTTCTATTCGCACACCTTTCATCTGAGTCATTGCATCCATTCCAGCATTTCCGGATTGCACCTAACCCAAATTGGAACCCATGGACTGATTTTTGGCACTCCTCTCAAATTACTTTGTCTAGGCAGTCAAAAGCTTCTTCTTTATTTCCTTCTGTTTCACATCAAACCAATCACTACAATATTTGGTCAGCTCAAAAAATCTCAACTTTACTCTTTGTCTGCCGGAACATTTCACCTTGCTGTATGTGATTACTAAGTTCTGGATGGTAACCCAGAAGGAAAGCAGAAATTAAAGCACTAATACCATCTTTGACAGGATCATCAACGCTGCTGTGCTTTTGGGAAATCTGCATAACCCTCTAATAATGAGCATGCATTGGCTCTTTTCGCTCCTGTGAAGTTCTTAACATGCTTTTTTCAATTAATATCCTTTTCAGGCACCTTCCTTTTCAAATGTTCAGTCATCTCTCTATATTTCTTAGCTACTGCCTCAGAAGGACCATTATTAGGAGCAACCCTAGCTCGTTCTTAAAGTGGTCAAGATACTGCAACCTACACTCAGATAAAACATCAATAAGAACTATAATCTCAAACAATGAATTCATATCAGCCCATAGCATGTGTGAAATTGTAGTTAACCTATGAACTTCCTTTTATCACCTTTCAGGCTCCTCTCTCAGCTTTGGAAAATTCATAGTAAAAGCATAAAGATCAGCTCTCATCAAAGGCATATGCACTAAATTATCTCTTCTCTTAAAGGAAGCTCCAACATCGTTCCTGTCCCTATGTCTGCATTACTAACCGATCCCTTTGCCGTGTTCTCTGACTCTTTAGCTATCTTTTTGCTTGCTGTCCCTCCCTTACACCTTTCTTTATATTTCTTCAAATCACTCCATTACCTTGTCTTCTAAGTTAAATCAATTATATGAGCTCTTAATGACATTAAGCCCAATCCCTTTAACTCATCGTGAGTCAAATTCACTTACAATTCTTTCTCACATTTTTCATTTTGCGGATATCAACCTCACATTCATTGGCTAATTCTTCATTCACACATTTCTCTACGTCTTTGATCAGATACCTCATTTTCTCAACGTTGTAGGTCAATAATCTGTTTAAATCAATTGTCAATCTCAAAATCTCCCTAAATTCAGTTTTTAAAAGTCCAACATGAAGAGTTCTCTCTTTAAAATACTCCTCGATTGTCACTGCATTAACAGGTATATAAATTTGAATTTAAGAACCCTAACTGTAGGTGGACCCTGTAGCTATACCACTGTACTGTCTCATCCTGCATCCATATCTGGTTATCTACTAGGACCAGGACCAGTCCCTGTTCCCTATCTGTATGTGGAGAAGGTTAGGAAGTCAAAAGATCATTTAGAAAATTATCCTCCTAATCTGAATCTTGATTTTCTTTTCCTCCCAACATTAGATTTCTTTTTGTCTACTGATTCTTTGACTATTGCAGGAAACACTCTCACAACCTCCATCATATCCTCTCCAACATTTCTATTGTCGATTCCGCTTTTACTCTAAGCACTGTTTAAAGAAGACCTTCATGTGCTTTGTTATTTTTTTCCTTTCCTTCTATGTGGCCGTTAGATTTTATTTATTTACCATTCAAACTGTGTAGTCCTAGATAATAGCTTTCTGTCATTCGTGATTTGTCTCAGGAAATCTAGTTTTTTAATGTTAATTGTGTTCTCTACAGAAAACTGTACGTTTTTTCAGAAGCAGTATATTCATGCCATTCAGGAATCTGGGTACATAAATAAAACCCAAAGTCTATCTTCATTTTCTGTGCAGCTCTGCCCTCAACAGGTAATTTCTGACCCTCGATAGAAGGTACAACAGAAACTTTAGGCTTTTTCAACAAAGCTCCCATTACGTTTTGCTCATAATGATCTAAAACTCACACTAAACGAACCAGCGATCAGCAACTAATCCCAGAATGGCTCTGTCAAAGGTCCACCTCTAATAGCATGGCTCTATCAACAACAATCCACTGACAGTGCTACTTTGTGGTGATATCTCACCAATTCTACTGGGGCTCCATGGCTTACTAAATAATCACAGCGCTGCTTTTCTGGGAATGAGGAAAACAATTGCAAAGCTGTTGCTCAAAGAAATCTCCTAAATAAAACACAACTAATCATGTTGTTTTGTGATAGGTAATTTTGATGTCTCCACAATACCTTTTGGACCCTTGCCTGCCACGGGCACTTGGTCCACCCATACGGGTGGGGTACCATTTTTAGGAGGAGACCTTGGGGAATGCTGGGTGGTAGGAAATTTGTGTCAGCCTGTTCATCCCACAACTTTTCCCACACAGAAATTTTGAAAATTTTCATTTTTTTATCTAAATTTGAGGTTTGCAGGGGATTCTGGGTAGGAAAGTGTTGGGGGGAGGTCCATGTAAGCCATACCTCCATGGACTCCTCGGGTGTCTAGCTCTCAGAAATATGTGGGTTTGGTAGGTTTCCCAAGATGGCCGCCAAGCACAGGGCTTAAAACCCAGGTGCTCCCCCTTGCAAAACCAGGTCATTTTGTGACTGGTAATTTTGATGTCTCCACAATAGGGTTTTGGGCCCTTCCCTGCAGTAGGCATGTGGCCCACCCACAAAGGTGAGGTACCATTTTTATTGGAACACTTTGGGGAATGGGGGTTGGGTGGAATGGTGTGGAGGTTGAAAGCACAAACATTTGGAAAAATATGCTTTGTCCCAGTAAAATGTCAAAACTGTACAGAAAATGTTGGTTTTCTGACAAACATCTGCCTGTCCTCGAAAACTGAGAAGATGGCGATATCAGCTCCCCAAACTCTTTGATGATGGCATTTGCAGGGAAAAAAACAGATACTTTCTCCTGCAGTCATTTTGTGCCTTTTTAAAAAAAAAAAAAAAACGCAGCTGTATTTTGGCTAATTTCTGGGCCCCCTGCAGGGGAATCCACAAGCCTTTAGAATCTTCAGGGAGTTGGGAAAAAGGTGCACATTTGACGTTGATACCTTATGTGGACAAAAAGTTACAGGGGCCTAAGCGCGAGCTATCCCACATAGCCAAAAAAAGGCTTAGCACAGGGGAGGAAGGCCTAACAGCGAAGGGATAAATATGTGTCTACTCACAGCCCGCAGTCCTTATTAGTTTCTTCCAGGACCTTTCAAAGCTTCTTCTGAACCTACAATAGGGCCTAACCCTGATAGGGGGCGACTTCAACGCAGTGCCTAATCCAGAGACCAACACAACTGGGCCTCCCACCGATTCTATGTGTTCTGGGAGGCGTTGCCTCATGGATTGAATCACTATCCTCGGCCTCTGTGACACCTGGAGGGTATGGCAACCAAGCCTTCACCAATTTACCAACACCTCCACAGCCCATTATACCCAATCACGCATAGAGTTTATCTTCCTACCCGTCACTGATTGTCAGATACTTTCACAGATTCAAATACTACCTGGGATATATATAATCATTCTCCACTTCTTATTCGAATTGGACCCTCCAAACCTGGCTTACACCCCATGTGGCATCTTAAAGATTGGTATCTACATGACAAAACATTTGTTGAAGCCTATAGCAGTGAACTGAAAGCTTATTTTCACACCAACGTTGGTTCAGAGGAGAAGATTGGCACCTTGTGGGTTTCGCAAGAAGTGGGATTAGGGCATAGGAACATGCTCCCTCCTCCCACATTATTCAGCTGGATGCTCACACATGCCTTCTAGAGAGGTGTCTTGCATCTGACCCCCAGGAAAACACCTCTCACCAGCAGGGTCCTCTATATCAAGAAATCCGCCATCACTCCCTTGAGACAGCCAAACATCTCTGGTGGGCCACGACTGCCCAGATTTATGGTTGGGGGGACAATAATGGGAAACTGCTGTATTGGCTGGCCTCTTATCAACAAATAAATAGAATAATTCCTGAAATTTCAAATGACAGTGGTCGCACCTGCTGGGCCCTTCCAGAGATCGCGCAGGCTTTCGCTTGCTACTACCAATGCTTGTACACTGCCCCCATGGAGAAAGATCCAGGTTTTTCAAACAATTTTCTTGCAGCAGTTCTTCTCCCTCGCTTGTCTCCTGTCGAGGTACGAATGCTGGATGACTCTTTTATGGCTTTGGAGGTTGGAGAGGCCCTATCTAGGTTGGCACCCAGGAAAACACCCGGGCCAGACTATTTCCCCATGAAATACTATACCACCTTCCATGACACATTAATTCCATACTTGTTGTCTTTGTGTGCCACACTGCGCCTTCCCTCCAGATCTGGACTTAGCCACCATAGCGGTGATCCCTGAGATGCAACCCCCACAACATCATGTACAGACTACCGTTCAATTTCTCTCCTCACTGGCGAGGTTAAAATCTTTGCCTCCCAGTTGGCTAACGGGCACAAGCCCGTTCTGGCCACATTGATTCATCCAGAGCAGTGTGGCTTTATGCTTGCTCTTGGCACAAGGTATTGCCTCTGTCTGCTTCATGTGGCCCTGGCTCATTATCACTGCTTATTATCAGATCTGGCTCTCCTTAATATTGACTTTAAAAATGCCGTTAATACCATGGACAGGGGCTACCTCAACTAGTGCTTTCACGGGCTGGTATCAGGCCTCGTTTTTGAGGCATGGCCCGTGCTCTATGCTCCAACCCCACCGCATGGGTCCAGATTAACGGGGTCCTCTCTGCTCTCTTCCCTATCGAGCAGGGAACTAGACAAGGTTGTCTCTTGCCCCCCTCCTTTTTGAGGTCGCAATTGAGCCCTTGGCCTGGCTTGTTCCAGTGGATACCCGATGTCAGGGATGGGATTAGAGTGCCGCACAAGATGATCACATAACTCTATACGCAGATGGCATCCTCCTATACCGGGCACACCCCGCTATGAGTGGCTCACGGTGTCTTTATCTGTTGCACTGTTTTAAGTCAACCTCAGGTATCAAGATGAATCCCTTTATGTCTGTATTGGTTCCTGGGACCCCTTTAGAGACTATTTTGACTGGCAAATTAGTATTTACACCCGGAGCTGTTTCTGTGACATGGGTCTCAACCCCCTTCTTGCTTTTTTGCATTATCAGGGAGGTCCCTATGATGGAGGTGTTGGCATGACTCATTTGAACCTTTAATATTTAGCCTCCCACCTTCTTGTTATTCATGATTGGTTTAATGAGGGATGGTCAGATCCTTTCTAGTGGTTAGAATTATCCCTGCTGTGCTTCCTGTGCTTGCAGGGCCTGCTATATAGTTATGCACTGTAGGAAAGTAGGATCTGCTTCTTATGGTTACCCCCACTTTTTGCTTAATGTTACACTGTTTTGACTAATCTGACTGGGATCCAGCTAATCCAGACCCCAATCTGCTTTCTGCTTAAAATGCTATGCCATGTACACTCCAGATTGGATACTGGGGTACCTTTATAAGTCCCTTGTATATGGTACCCATGCACCCAGGGCATAGGTACCCCAGAGGTCTCCCATGGACTGAAGCATGAATTATGCAGCCCATGAGAGGCCATGAAAAATGGAACTACAGGTCTGCCAATGTAGCCTGTGTAAGATTACTTAGATATAGGTTAACTATATCTGTAGTTCACTACACTTAAAACCTATAAGTCACCCCTATAGCAGTCTTTACCAATCCTGAAGGCAGGGTGCTGGGTTTTACGTGAGAGGGTGCCCCTGCAGTCTTCAGAGACCATTCTCCCGGGTTGTCTGTGACTCAATCAGAAATATAGGTAGAGGTGCATTATAACCTTGCGATAAATGCTATCTCAAAACCGGCTGAAACAAAATATATCTTGTTTGGTATCAAACACCTTGGAATCATACGTCCACACCAGGAATGATTCCGCCCTTCTGAAGACAGCTTTATGGGGTTAGTGGTCTTTCCAGTGCCAGCCCTCTTGACCCGGTTAGCACAAAATGGATGTTGCCGACCAGAGACACATTTCTGCCCTACTGCTGCTGAGCCAAGCTTGAGCAGAGGAAGGCTGTCACAGGGAGGAATGACCACCTCCCAGATAGGATTTAGTGTATTGGGGCTGGGTGGGTGCCCCTCCAAAATGCCTGAAAGTCTGCACCTGGGGCACATTTGGTGTCCCTGTGCATAGTCAAGCTCAAACCAGTTCTGGGTAACCTCCCCTCTGTCCTGCCCCTCCCCTAGGATGGTCCCCTGAATCTTTCCAACCCTCGCCCATGAGTACCTAAGACTGTAGATTTTACGAGGACAAGATACTGCAACAAGAAAATAGTGTACTTCGACAGTCTGGATACCCTGGACTTTGACTGGGCCCGACTTTGTCTCCCTCCCCAGCCAAAGTTTTGTCTGTGCCCTTGCACCATACAGGCTCCATGCAGGACCTGTGGAGCACTAAGGACAACTGAAGAATCTCCCTTGGGGTGAAGGAGTCTCTCACCAGCATTCGCAGGCACCATAATACAACTGACTGGTTTGCTGATCCTGAACTCCTGCGGACTCCGAAGGCTCCAGCAACACAGGATGTGGGTTCCTTGATGTCTAAGTGCCCTCTCACCGAGTTTGAGACCAGTATCCCTTGTGGGGACCACATAAAATGAACCCCTGTGCACCGCATACTCTCGCAAGTGTAGTGCATATGCTTGTTGGCAATTCACGAGCATGTGCATTGGACTACCTGTAGTCCTGACCCTGAGCAGTATTTCCACCGAAGAACTCCGGCCTCCTCACACTTAGTGTTCCGTGGGCTGGTACTTTGTGATCTTGCTCGAGGTCCCTTCACGACTCCTGGTCATTTGGCCTGTGGGTACTCCTGAGGGTCATTTTGAATTCTGTTTGGCTGTCCTGGTTGCTCCACATGTGCCCTGACTCCCCATTGCTTGGTGAAGCCCCTGGACCCTGCTGGTTGACACCGTAACCTGCTTGACCTTCCTGCATGGCTTGCTGTTGCCAAGGCTTGTTGGTCCTCCAGCCGGACACCGACCCCTCAGCACTCAACAACCTTCATGGGACAGCTCGCATCTTGCTCCTGGTTATCGTCGACATCTCCTGGTCCTAGTGGCTGCAGAGTCAAGCATCCCTTCTAGGCACCTGAAGCACCCGACATCTGTGGGCATTCGTTCACTGAGCCCCTGGTCACCCTGAAGTGACCCAGACTCTGTCTCCTCTGCTTTCAGGTTCCTTCCATCACAAATCCACCCTTGGATTCCAACTGACACTTTCTTCCTTCCTGGCAGCAGCTCTTCTTTGCAACCCTACATTGAAAACAACGGTGGTTTCCGAGTCCACACCAGACTTATGCACCGGGCTCTCCTGGGATAGGTAACTCAGGTACCCCCAGATATCCACAGGTGGGGGCTCTCCTAAGTTCCAAAGGGTTTTCTCGAAGTCCACAGCGAAGGGAAGGGTCCTTAAACTTTAAAAGTGTAACTGCGACTTCCCCATAGAATTTTACTCACTAAATTCGATAGGTGGAGCACTCCTTGTTTTTTAACCAAATTCTTCTTTTCAATATACACTCTTATTACTTAGCGTGCTGCAGTGGGGTGATGCTGTCTTAACATGCCTATTCATGAAACCCAACTTAATTAAAGTCATACAACTTGACCACTGTGCACTGTAGCTTCAATGTACACTGTGCCAATATGGCGACCCTTATTGAGGTTTGGAAAGTTCGATACTCGGCGTAGTACATTTTTTATTGCAACATAGTCATCACTCAGCATGCGATCAGCTGTGAGAATCGCCATTCGAGTGCGTTGTGGATAGGAGCTGGTCGAGTAACGTTTGGTTTAACAAAGGTGAGGAGACAGAGTGTGATTTCGATACTCGAACCGAGGGTACATTTTATGGAGTGTGTTGCTTGGAAACGGAATGGGCATAGCGGAAGTGTACATTTGCTTTTCAGAAATTTGGGACCAACTTTGAGCTTTTAACATCAAAGGTCAGTCCATGAGAAGCAGTACCTCTTTACACGCATAAGGTCAGTTACTAGGATGTGGTTTTGTATGTTTGACACAAGCAGTTGCATTCAAGTCCGTCTCATATTTCCATATTGTTACTTTGCAGTTGATTTACGGTGGAGAGTTTATTCAGTAAGTTGATTTTTAATGTCAGTAGCACAATCTTTTTTGCATTTGATAATGCATGCAACACCATTTTGGATACTTATACACATGAAAAGTGTACTTCTGATATTTAGGTGCTGAGACTATCTTTCCTTTTCTTTTCTTTGAGTGTGTGTATCTTCCCCCTTGTTTCTCATATCGTTTCTTTATTTCTCGGACGGTATCTTCAAGACAGTAATGTGGTATAAAAACATGGAACACCTGATAATTACTATACTCTTTGAGTTGTTTAACAGTTCTCTGCACATTGTATGTATTAGTAACAGTTGATGTTCCATTACTCTTAGATAATAACCCCTGAAGAAGAGACATGTGGCCCGAAATGCATTGAGCATGAATGTAAAATTGTAATATGTTCAACACCAACTGAATTTCAAGGATTTTCTGTGAATCTAACGGAATTAGAAGATTTTATTTTGAAACAACATTTATTTTTACAATGATTGTTTTTGTGTATGGCACAATATTGAAGCTGTAAATATTGTTAACGCAACAAAGTTATTATAAGGAGATTGTAATTAGATTGTTTGGTTATTAAGTTGCAATAGCATGAAGCTGCAGTGCGCAGTGGTCAAGTTGGGTGACTTGAATTAAGTTGGGTCCCTTTTTACTCACCTTGGGTGGTTCCTTGAGGTCCCAGCGATTCTACATGTTCTAGACACTGTCTCGACTCCAGTCATGGTTCTTATACCACTATTTTAGTATATGGTCTGGTCTCCCCTGGAGCCCACTGTGTATTGTTCTACCTACAACTGTTTCTTTGATAAAGTATTGTGTGCTTTATGTTGTATCCTTGTGTAGAGGATACTAGAGAGTGTTATATAAATTAATACATATTTTTATAACTACTGTGTCGTTCTCCTTTCATTTAGTAAATACTAAAGGTGATAGTCTGGTAAAAAGAGCTGCTTTACATTCCTTCAAGATTAAACCTAAAGGATGCTCTCCACAGCTACCACTAGGATAGCTTTCTAAAGGCTATCTTTGAACTCATACCTCATAAGGATTGTTTGGACTGGTGCAAGATGCCCACTTCAATTAGTGGACAGCATATACCAGGCCAACTTCTCACATGCACTTCCTTCCTACATGCCTCAAGTAACGAAAGTGGTTTTCCTATCTTGGAGGGCTATGCTTAGGCACATGCAATGGGATGGCAAACTTATGCAACAGACTCCTCTCTGGCATGGCAAGACTCAGGGCTTTCGAACGTGGGATCTCATTGGCATCTCCCAACTAGGGAATGTATGGTCCGGTACTCACATGCATTCCTTTCAAGAACTTCAGGCTATGTACACCTTGGCTAACACCCAATTCTATTAAAATCTTCAGCTCCAACACGGCCTTCACGTTCATGCCCGGGTTCTGACTCCCTGCCCGAATTCAATCTCTTGAGGCCAAGCTCTTCATGAGTAACTTAGGCTGTGGTGAACTTGCACCCTGATAATCAATTTTCCTTGGCATGCTGCAGCATCTCAGACTGGTTGGGTCCTATTGGAGATGAGGATTGGGATGATGCACTGACAGCCCCCAGGAAGCTCACTATTTCCACCCGTTTATGGCTAGTTCAAACATACTATCTCTACTTGTGCTTATCTCTTCTAAAATAAAATTACTGGGCGGGCCTCAACTCTATCTCCACCTTCTCCCACTGTGGTATGGATCCAGCTGATTTCTACCATATAGTATGGTCATGGCCAATCACTGCCACCTACTGGACAAGGGTGACCCTGAATTTATCAGTCGTCTTGGGATGGGAAGTCCCCCTTTTCCCTTTGACATTTTTGTTGGCTGTGTTTGAGAGCTCTGGTAGTATGAGAGCTGAGCGATCATTTTTGGGTATGGCTCTCCTGGTTGGCAAGCGTTATATTGCCACCAGATGGATGTCACCTGTTCCTCGCACCTTGGCATGCTGGAAAAGTGGAGTGGGTTGGTGTGCATAGTCGGAGCTTGTGGTTAATGAGGCAAAAACATGGCCAAATGTGGGGTAAATGGTTGTCAAGACATTTGAGTTTGTTGTTGAGGAGCAATTTACATTGTGGTTATCTTCAAATATAATGTATGACTTCAGAGCCACTGAGTTGTATCAATGTCAGCTTTGCTCCTGTACTATACTTGATGTTTATCAATTGGTTTACCACTGCCACTTTTGGTGGCACAAAATCTAATAAATCTTGTTAATCCAAAAAAAATGACAACCCGAAGCATGTCTACAGGCCTGCCCCTGTAGCTTGTGTGCACAATTTTAAAACTGCAAACATGACCTGGCAAAATACACCCTTTGCCAGGCCTAAAAAACCTTTGTAATACTAATGTTACCCCAAAGGTAGCCATAAATGCCCATAGGGGAGGGTGCATAGTATTTAAAAAGTAGGAGATGTGTACTTATGTTTTACATGTCCTGGCAGTGAAACGTCTTCAAAGGTGTTTTTCACATTGGCAAGGCTGGCTCTCCAATATAGAAAAGCACTGGGTTACATTATTCTTCTCCTCTCCAACATTGCAAGACTGGACACTTAAAAACTTTTTTCCAAACCTTTTGGCAAAAGAATTAGAGGTTACCACTTGACCACTGTTGAACCACAAGCACCGATGTCGAATCGCGGGTGGGATTCAACTAGCTGGTTTGCCCCACTGAAAGAAGTTTGACTTCAGAAAAGTTCAAACATTGGGGGTTTTCACTGAGGCTGGCATTGAAGAGTAGCCAACCATCGACAAGACCTTCCTGGGCACAGATTTCAGATTTCTCCCGCTCAGAACTTTTCCATGTTCATTGCCGAGAGCCTTGAACTTCCCGTCAAAACCAAGGCTCCTACTTAGATCCAGTTAGCCAATGACGACCGCCCTACATCTGATTCAGCCTGAAACCCGACCCACTGAAGACCTCATTGCAGAGATTTTCCACCAGAAAAAAATAAGTCAGAAGGTAAACTTTCCACCTGGAGCAACCTAGTCCCTGTATCCGACCTGTGCTCCGTCGAGGTCTGCTTTAACTTTTGACTTTGTCCCAGTCAGGCGTGCCTAGATACCCAGAGTTGGCTCTTTGCATTTTGTGGAGCTAGGAACATCTAAACATTTGAAAAAATATATCTCTGGTTCCCTACATCTGGTTTTTGTTATTTTGGTATCTATTTGCTCATTAAATGTTTCTCTATTTATATAGATTGGAGTGGGGTTGTTATGGTGTTGTATTTTCTGACTGTTTTGGTATTGATATATTCTTTACACCTTTCTCCTAATTTAAGATTATTGGCTCTGTGCTACAGCTACCAAGTCTTGAGCTCAGGTTTAAATTATTGAGACCTACTTTGACCTAGTTAAGGATTGTCCCATTATTACATGAAGAAGACTACCCTCCACTTCAACTAATATTGTACTTTCTTACAGCTCCTGAAAGTTGATATGGTTAAGTGTCCTGCGCACCTATCCACTCAAGATGAGATATCCAAAGGTAACACTTTTACTGACCCTGCTGCTAAAAGTGTCACTTTGTCTCCTGACTATAAGGCACATTTATATGTGTCCCAGACTTTTGAACCTCCATGCCCACCCTACAAGATCTTGCTGTGTTAAAGGAGGAGGCCCCGAAAAGCAAAAAGTGTGCAAGGCCCTAGTATAAATAGCAAAAGCACCCCAATGAGTTATGTCAGGATTAACATGATACAGTATTTCCCCCAAAGTAACATTGCCAAATTTAGCCTTCGTTTATTGTTTTGCAAATGTAAGTCGAGATGGTATGGTCTGTGCCACTACCACGACTGCTTGCACCTTACTTCCTTCCTCTGCTCAGCAATATTGACCTTCCTGTTTCTTTTCTCAAGCCTACAATGCTGGTAAATGTGTCAGTGTCAAGACTATCTCAGTTGCACAACATGCCGTATGTGGTCCATTCATCTATGAACAGATATCATCCAGATGCCCTGCCATTGTTCTTAGGTTTATACACTGACATTTGTTTGCATTATTTCTAGGTGGATCAAAGCTTACTCGTATGCCGAACTCATGCTATCACATAGAAAAAGGAAAAACGAGGAGAAATAAAGATATTTCTCCTCGTTATGCCTCCTTTACGCCTCCCGTGGGGAGGTGTAAGTTTTTGGCGCTGCCTCAGAGTTACGATTTATTGTAAATTTGGGGCAGTGTCAAAAAGCTATGGATGTTGCTAAAACGCTCCCAACAACAGCCAGTGCATGCCCCTTTAACGCAGAAAACTGCATAACAGGGAACAATATTTATGAGGCAGCATTAAGACAAAAAAAAGTGGTTTAGTGCTGCCTCGTAAATATTGAACAAGCTCCTGCCCCACGGAACGTCACAAAAAGTGACGTTCTCGCAGCGCAAGGGGTCTCATAAAAGAGGGCCGAAGTTTTTCATGATCTACATCCTGGCAAAAGTGTCCACTTCAAGATCCAGTAGTGAAAGTCAGCAATCTAACCATGGCGGCGATGCCTGTATCAGTCCTCCTCATCACCAACACTGCTGTTAAGTGTCACAGACTGTTTGCCATCATCCACGCATCTCACTGCTAGCGGACACACAGAACTGAGAAATGCTGGACCTACTAGCTGAAACATCACTGCTCCTTTAAATGGACCACAAAGACATCATCAAAATGCAGCCCCTCCTCCTACCCACGACTGAGGGCTTTGACCCCAGTAGTGGAAAACTCAGAGCACCTGATTCCACATTCGGTCTGGTCACTCCTCTTTGCTGCAACATTTATTGGTTGTATCATCATGTGGCTTTGTCAGGAATGGGCAGGTGGTGTGTTAGAAGATGTCAGCCTTATAGAGGCCACTGCTAACCTCTGGAAAAAAAGCCAGGCCTACAAAGACAATACTTAGCTCCAATGTTTAAAGCAATATAAACAGGATCTGAACCATTATTCATGTTGTCTGTACTCCCATGTGCCCACTGACTTCAATGCAGGAGTTCTAATGTTCCCAGGTACTTTCTACGGGATGGAGCAATGTGATAACTTACATATGCCCAGACATATTTACAAGGAAATGACGGAGTGCAGTGCTGCAGCACATTTTGCAGCGTCACACTCTGCCATTTCCAAAACGCAGGGATGCGCAGTATTTACAATACAGAGCACCCTGTGTTTTCCCTAGCCCTGACGCTAAAAAGAGCTGCCTAGCATCCACACAGACACCCTTGCGTCATAGTGCAAGGATGCCTGTGTTGCAGGGAATGATTGTTTATATGCATTCTGCAGCGTACATAGAAGTAGCTGATAGTCATTATTGATTGTTTATGTGCAGGATGGGACACCTTCCTGCGCATAAACAATGATTAATGGTATTTTGTTCTTTCTGTGTGTGCTGCAGAATGCAGCACACATAGAAAAGGCAAAAAGAGGCATAAAAGAGGAGAAATAAAGGCATTTCTCCTCGTTGCACCATTCTAACGCCTGATTGCATGGCATTCGTTTTTGGCATTGCTTGAAATTTACAGATCCTTGTAAATCTGGGGCAGCATCAAAAAGCAATGGGTGTTGTGGTGGAACACCCACAGCAACACCCATTGAACACCCCTTCCACACAGATACCTGTGTGAAAGGGTACCATATTTACAAAGTGGCATTAAGCAACAAAAAGTGGCTTAACGCCATTTTGTAAATATGGTGCAGGGCATTGCGCCATCGGAACATCAGTAAAAGTGATTTTCCTGTGGTGCAATCCCCTTGTAAATATGCCCCATCATTTCTGAATTAGACAACAACACCACCACCCTTTCTGATCTGACAATGCCATTGCCCAACTAACTGATTTTGCCCCCTGCTATGCATCTTGCATCAACTGCTCAAGAATTGATTCTCATAATTGGAAACTGCAGCATTTTCATGGGTAACTGTGAGTTCAATGTGACCATCCCAAATGCATCTCCCCAACTTCATGTCCAGTCTTCACCCAAGTTTAAATCCCACAAACATTTTTTCATTCTGGTCTATGGTTTGCCCTCTGTGGCATCCCTGATCAAACTGGAACTTCCGAAGTATGTTGCAACTGCTCAATTCTCTCCCCCATCCTACTGATATGAAAATACTCATAGTTGTTTAGAAAATTATCATCTCCTTCTTAATGATTTACATCCTTTTTAGGTTTCACCTGCACAGCGCTTGTGCTGTATTTGTGAAATCTACTGTTTTAATAGAAACTTAAAGGGACTTACATCCCATCCTCCTCTCTTTCCTTGCTTTTCATGGCACGTGTGCTTGCCACTTAGTTTTCCTCCATTGCTTTTGGCTGCAGCATATTTTCACGCATTTACCAATGCTTGTTCCTGTCTGCTTCTCTTATCCGTTTCCCGTTGCTGAATCACTGCTAACATCCACTTTGGTTGAACTATTTTTTCATAAAGTTTTGCCTCTTTCTACTTTTTCCTCTTGCAGCAGATTTATATTGCGCCACTTATCACCGGGAGACAGTGATGTACGAACGTTGAGGGGGCCCCCTAGCAAGGTACACGGAGGGGCCCCCACTCCGGATTTAATCCGGAGCACTCAAACCGGAGTACTGTGCTGAGGGCCCCCCTGCAGCTCAGGACCTCTCCACACTGCTGGGGCTTCGGGGGCCTGTGCTCCTCCCCTGCCGGAAGAGATTAAGTGATTTGCCCAGAATCACAGGATGTCCAATCAATCAATCAGGGGTGGAAAAGCGCAGCTTCTCACCCGCGAGGGTCTCAAGGCGCTAGGGGGGGAAGAGGGGTGGCTCCGTTGAGTGCTGGGGTCATCCGAAAAACCAGGTCTTGAAGTCCTTCCTGAACTGGGGCAGTGTGGGGACTTGCTGGAGGTGTTGGGGGAGGTCGTTCCAGGCCTTGGATGCGAGGTAGGAGAAGGACTTTCCTCCCATTCTGGTCATGTTGATGCGTGGTATGGTGGCCAGAGAAAGTCAGCTGATCGGAGGTGCCTCTTGAGTGTGTGGAAGAAGAGGTTGTGTTCAGGTATGCTGGTCTGATGTTGTGGAGGGCCTTGTATGCGTGAGTGAGAAGCTACAAGGTTATTCTTCTTTTGATGGGGAGCCAGTGGAGATCGCGGAGGTGTTGGGTGATGTGATTGTGATGGGGGACATCTAGGATTAGTCTGGCTGCAGCGTTCTAGACGGTCTGGAGTTTGCAAAGTAGTTTCTTGTTGATTCCAATGTAGAGATCGTTGCCGTAGTCCAGTCTGCTACTGATGAGGGTGAGCGTGACCATTTTTCTGGCTTCAGATGGAATCCATCTGAACGTTTTTTGGAGTATGCGGAGAGTGTAGAAGCAGGTCGAGGATACGGCATTGATCTGGCAGTTCATCGTGAGCGATGAGTATAGTATGATGCTGAGGTTTCGTGTGTGTGTCAAAGGGGTGGGGGGGTTTCCGGGGGCAGGGGACCACCAGGAGTCTTCCCACGTGGAGGGGGTGGAACCAAGGATGAGGACTTCTGTTTTCTCTGAGTTGAGTTTCAGGTAGCTCTTCTTCATCCAGGTGGTGAAGGCTTTCATCCCTTCTTGGAAGCTGTACCTGGTGATGTTGGGTTCTTTGGTGACGGAGAGGATGAGTTGGGTGTTGGCGGCATAGGAGATGATGTTGAGCCCGTGGTTTCTAACGAAGGTTGCGAGGGGGCCATGTAGATGTTGAAGAGAGTAGAGCTGAGGGAGGATCCTTGGGGCACTCCTCATCTGTTCTCTGTTGGTTCCAAGAGGTAGGGCAAGAGTCTGACTCCCTGAGTTCTGCCTGTGAGAAAAGACCATATCCAGTCAAGGGCCTTTCCCCGGATGCCCAAATTGTGGAGTCTGAGGGCTAGTGTGCGGAGGGAGACTATGTTGAAGGCAGCTGAGAGCTCCAGGAGGATGAGGGCTGCTGCTTGGCCATGGTCAAGGAGGGAGCAGATGTTTTCGTTGGTGGCGAGTAGGGCGGTCTCGGTGTCCAGAAAGCTGTTGGCTTCAATGAAGTTTGCTAGCTGGGAGTTGACAGTCTTTTCGATTACCTTGGCTGCGAATGGAAGCAAGGAAATGGGCCTGAAGTTCTTGAGGTCTCTCAGGTCTGCAAAGGGTTTCCTCAGGAGGGGGTTGACTTCAGTGTGTTTCCAGTCATCAGGGAATGTGGCACTTTCAAGGGAGCAGTTGATCGTCAGGCGTAGTTCGGGTGCGATGGTCGTGGTGGCTCTGTGGAAGATGTGGGGTGGGCAGGGGTCTCAGGGTGCCCGAAGTGGTTGTTCTTCATGGTCTTTATGCTGTTTTCTGTTGTGGGGGAGGGTCCAAGTGAGCAGGGTCTGTTGGGTGGTGTAGCTGGGGGTGGGAGCTGGAGTGGTGCGGAGGTCTTGGTTGTCGAAGTTGTCGTAAATCATCTTAATCTGGAGGTGAAAGAAGGTGCTGAGTCTGTTGCAGAGGTCTTGGGAGGGTGGGACGTCTGTTGTTTCGCTTCAGGGTTTGGCGAATTCCTTAATGATTGAGAAGAATTCTTGGAGTTGTTGGCATTGGTGAGGATTCTGTCTTAGAGGAATTTCTTCTTTGTGGATTTGATGAGTTGGTGGTGTGTTGTGGTGGCTGCTCTGTAGGCGGTGCGTGTTTCTGGGGTTTTGTTGTTCCGCCATATCTTGAGTAGTCGGCAGGAGCATTTGGATTCTTGGAGTGCAGGGGTGAACCAGCTTGCTTTCTTGATGTGTCGTTCTGTGTCTTTCTTGAGGAGGGCGAGTGTGTCAGCACAGTTCATGATCCAGCAGGGGAGGTTGCGTACCGTGGTGTTAGAATCTGGCATCGTCAATGATGGGATGATGATGAGGGCGGAGGTGAGCTGGTCTTCGGTGACTTTGTTCCAGCGGTGGGCGTGCTTGTGTACAGTGGGTTTTCTGAAGGAAAAGTGGATGCAATGGTGATCTGTCCAGAGGAGTTCCATTGTGTGGCTGTAGGAAACGCTGTTTCCTTCTGAGAAGATGGGGTTGAGTATGTGTCCTGCTGTGTGCATGGGGGAGGTGACAAGTTGCTTCAATCCTATGTTTACAAGGGTCTCTAGGAGGGGGGTGGTGTTTGGGTAGTCGTGGTTGTCCAGGTAGAAGTTTTGGTCTCCGAGTAGGATGCAGTCTGTGGAGGTGAGAGCGTGGGGTTTGATGAGGTCGGCGATCATGTCGGTGAAAGGAGTTTCCGGGCCAGGCAGCCTGTAGACGAGGGTTCCGCGAGAGTCATTTTCGGGTTGGTCTGGATCTGTAAATGCTCCATAACGGTCGTGGTGTCGTCCAGGTGGGTGGTTGTCATGGGGAGGATGCTTTTGTGGATCATGGTGATGCCTCCTCCTTGGCGGATGGGGCAGTGTTTCTGCAGGATCTTGTATCAGTCTGGAATGGCAGTGGCGATGTCAGGTGTGGAGTTGGCGTTGGTCGCGTGAGTGTTGAGGAGGTCCCAGATTTCTATGGCAGGCTTGTGTAGGGAGAGCACGTTGAGGAAGATGTAGTTGAGTGGTTTGTGAGCGGTGATGTCTGGTAGGTTGGGGGTTGCTGATGAGGTCCGGAGGTGGTTAAAAGTGCAGCAGCAGTGTAGACAGGAGATCGGGCCTTGGGTGTTGCTTGGCATCGGCAGTTGTTGCTGCGTCTGGGGTTGAGAGCATGCGAGAGTCATAGCGGAGGCCGGCAGGAGGACCAGGGTCTCTGGCGCTGGTTGGGGTTGGGTTGTGGACGGGTGCAGACGGGCTTGCCTTTGGTGCGCCATCAGCGGCTGCCTTGAAGTATGAGTCAGGGAAGTGTGGTCAGCTGGGAGGTGGGAGCTAGAAGGACACACTGGAGGGTGAGGGGCCATGGGTCAGCAGCGTTGTGGACAATGTGGGGAGAGTGAGGGGGTAGAGAAGAGAGAAAAGAGAAAAAAAGGGAGAAAAGAGAGCAGTGAGAGCAAAGTGAGAAAAGAGAAAAAAGGGCACAGAAAAGAGCAAAGCAAGGCAGAACAGCAGAAGAGCAGAGTGCCCTCCCACTGGACCACCAGGGATGAGGCGCAGGCATGAGCCTGCGAGTGGAGGAAGGCCTCAAACACCCTGTAATGGAGCTCAGAGTGCAGCACCTAGTGGTGGAGCTGCCACCGAGCCCGGAGCGGAATCCCCATCTCTTGAGTCAGCAGCTCTGGCCGCTGGGCCACATCCTCTCCAATCTCATGATACTTGAAAGGGAGTCTTCGTCCTGGACCTTGATTAATAGAAACAGCTTATTATTTGTTACAGAGGCAAACCCGATGCGTCACCAATGTTTGTTTATATTGCACTCAATAGTGTTCAGCCTCTTTGCTATATTTTCACATAAAGGATCATAGTAGCTAGCATTACAATATCTTCACAGAATCACACAGTTTTGATCAACCAGGGAATTACAATTGCACGCCCCAGAGCCCCCTACTTCCAAAGTCTTAAATGTAACCACTTAACTGCTGCTCTTTCTATAGCATATCTACTTGGGAAACATGCTTACAGTTTCAAATGTCAATAAAGCACAGACATATTCGCTGTATTTGGTGTTCATATGCAGTGGAGATCTAGCCACAACAGGGCGACATGTATATTATTTTAAATCTATATAGCGCAAACTTGGACCATGGGCACTTTACTTGCGAGCCAGGTCAAATTACTTTTTAAAGACACGGGGAGATTTAGTGATTTGCCCATGATCACAAGAGCTGAGCCGGGGCTGGGTCTCGAACCCTCTCCCCAGTTCCAAATCCTGCTAAGCCAGCAAAGGCTGTTAGGCAGCTTCTCCTTCCTCTCCGTGGGGCCGATTCACAGAACTAACTTAAGACAAAATCCTAAACTTACTACTTTTGGTATTCACAGAAGGCATTTACTAGTAGTAAAGTTAGGATTTTGTCTTAAGTTTGACTTAAGACAAACTGAAGACAAACTTAAAAACTTAAGACAGACTTAAGACAGACTTAAGACAAACTTAAGACAGACTTAAGACAGACTTAAGACAGACTTAAGACAGACTTAAGACAGACTTAAGACAGACTTAAGACAGACTTAAGACAGACTTAAGACAAACAAGACAATGGTGGTAATTCTAAGCAACCTGTAGGCTTCCATAGGATGATGCCCTTTCCCGTCTTGGTAAAATGTTGGCCCAGGCACAACAGTGTTCATTCTTTTCAACAGTTGGGCATCCATGGCATTAGGTCCATTCCTCTTAAGATGCTAGGCCTGATAAAAAAATGTATTGTATGCTACTTGTGGGCATCGATGGCAGCTGCCTACTCTATAATTCGTAAAATGGCGGGCCTGGCACTTCCGTGATAACGCCTGGCAAATCTGTGGACATCAGTGGGAGGATGCCCCTTGCCCATCTGTCGTCAAACGCTGGCCCTCACAGAGTGGTGGTCATTATTGGAAACATGTGGGCTCGATGAGAAGCCTCCTTTGCACACTGGTAGTAACTGTTGCTATCCTGTAAGCATCCATGGAACCCATCCACTCCTAGAACAATTCTGGTGCTGTCCTCATTTGACTTATTTCTGACTTAGTGGTGGTATCCGTGGCATAGCGCGCCTATCTCTAGCATAATGCTGGTCCTGACAGAATGGTGGTCAATCGCGACATATTGTGCGCACAGTGGGATCATGGCCAGCCTGGTAGCGTGGTGGTAATCCCTGCCATATTGGTAGCATTCGTTACACAACAGCGCCCACCAATGGTATGCTACCGACCCTGACTCGATTGTGCCACTTCCAGGCATATTTCGGAAATCCCTATAATCTGATGGCTCTAGCAGTCTGGTGTTGAGTCTTGCTACATTGTGGGCATCCATTTCACAATGGTTGGTGACAACTTGTGACAATCTAGGACACCCACGCCTGTTATCATTTTTGTCTATAGATTATGATGGTAATTCATGCGTCTTGTAACTATGCACGTGATGGTTGGCAACCAACCATGCTGCTAGCCCTGGCTTGGTGGTATTTGCCTGCATACTGCAGGGAGTCGTGCTATGATGAAATGTAAATAATGTTATACATACTAAAGTCCAAGCCGGGTCACATAAGAAATGAACAAAAGCAAGTGAACATATGTAATGTGTACGTTAATATAAACCTCTCGCCAACCATTCCACTAAATCCCAGGAGTATTTGCAATACCTGACTTTGGTTAGAGGGTTGTGCAAAGTGAACCCCGCTGCACTTATAAATGTTTTGTCAAATAAGTTTCGTTTCCTGTTGCCTCAGTATGTTTTTTCGTTAACTTCGTTGCGCTGAACAAACGGTAACATGTTGGGAAATTGTAACATGCAGTGCACAGCGCCATCAAGTGTCCAATATTTAATTTGCATCAAATCACGTTCGCAAAGATAGGGGCAAACATACTATTTATTCTGCAATACTTTCCCATACGATGCTCTCAGCTCTTGTCAAACGACCGATGTCTCCATCAGTTGCCTAATTATTAAATAATATTAATAAATCAGGTAAAAAATCTCGGCGGTGTAATTTGAACTAGCCGTTGCGCCATTGATGAATCAAAAAACCTCTTGGGCGGCGGTCTTCCTATTAAATAAAGCATGTAAGACTTACTACGTTTCTTGTTCTTTTGGTAGATCATTTAAAACGCGTTCATTGTAACTGAAATCTCCCCTGCCCTCAAACCCCCACGACTCTATTTTAAAAAACCTGCATGTCTTAGTGCCACAATAATTCCATCAGAAGAACTCCGCGATATCCCATCGAATCAATTCGTGTGTCCAATGCTATGTGAGCCGGCGGTTGCTGGTGGGAGCAACCGGTACACACGTTTTTGGGAACCCGCACACATATTTCCTCATCAGACTATTCCTGAAATCAAGAGAGGGAAAAACACACAAACGGAAAAGAAGCAGTAAGAGAAACGCGGAAAAACCAATACCAAGGGAGAATGCAGGAAGCTGCAAGAGTGAGATAAAGAGGCAGGGAGTGTCCGGTTGTGATTAAAGAGGCCTGAGGTGGATTCAGGAATACCAGCCTTGCTCTTCGGTTCGCTGGCATTTAATAGCGCCTACCGCGATCTCCTGAGCAGCGCTTTGGACACCAGCACTCATTATATTGCAAATGAAGTACTGGCGGGTCTCCAACTTTTTCCATATTGAGGGCTGCTTCTGATCATTGAAAATAATCGCGACTTACTAATGGAATTGCCCATTATTGAAGTAATCACTAGATCAATTGCAATCACAACAGGGATCACTCCTTGCAGAATTACAAAGTATTGGTGACCACCCAGATGTATGTGACAATACTGAGTGTCAAAATTGAGTAATATCATGAAAGTGTGTGGGCAGAAGTAATATATCTTTACTATTCTTAACACGACATCTACATACCTTGAAGGTATATATATATATATATATATATATATATATATATATATATATGAAGAGAACTCCGTTTTCAGTCCCAAGGAACCTCTGAACCAGAAAAACGAATCCGGACCCAAAATAGGAAATTGCAAAATTTATTTAAACATCAAAAAGTGCAGAAAACACACACGCCGCCATGACGCGTTTCGGGACCTCGGCCCCTTGATCACATGACATGGTCTGGCAACCCACCAATCAATTTAAAGTGCAAGTGCTTCGTCATCTGACCCATCAGCCTGTGGAAATAAAAAACATACTTCAGCCTAGTTAAAGGAGAAAATGTACTTCAGTATATCGTAACTTGCTTAACATGCAATTCAGTATACAGATCAATTTTTGGTCCTTGTTCACTCATATTTGAACATTAACATGCATAGATTTAAGCACCCAACATCCGGATTTTGTTATTTTTTTGCCGTTTTATCCTACACATGTTAGCTTAGATTCCTCAGATCGTACCTATTGTATATTCCCATTAATAAAATTGATTTAGATAAAATCAATTAAAAGGATAAATAAACAGTTTATATAAAGCATGTTAAAATCATGACTAAAATTTATACAATCTCTTATCATCTGTGCAAATTCGCTATATATCGTGCAAATATTGCCAATGGGAAAATCACAGGTTTTCTGATGAGGGAAATACATGTTGAGGGACCTTATGGTCTTCAAATACCGCCCAAGTGGGCATTTTTACTCCTATTTCCACTGCATCCACACTGCTGCTTTGTTATGGGATAATAACTATTTGCACTCTGAATTGAATCCTACTTTTCTGATCATATCCAGTGAATATTATATTTGTTAAAAAGACAGATTCAAAAATTTATACAAATCGAACCCATCACCATAGAATCTGTCTGTTAAGCCACCCATCGAATGTTCTTCATTTATAATTTAATCGTCCTGACACACTGTTCACCCCGAGTCTTGCCTCCACTAGCCCCATCCTTTACAGATTTTGATTACCCCTCATATAGGCACGAGTGAAGGTCCTCAGTTTGATTAAGGCCATTGGGGGTCTTAGTGTTGAGCTCTAGGATATACCGGGTCTCCAATGCCCTTAAACGTGCCTCCCTATTTCCCCCTCTTCGAAGTGGTGGCACCATGTCTA
This sequence comes from Lissotriton helveticus, assembly GCF_964261635.1. Lineage (NCBI taxonomy): Eukaryota > Metazoa > Chordata > Amphibia > Caudata > Salamandridae > Lissotriton > Lissotriton helveticus. The sequence continues at coordinate 1,593,537,127 of NC_136067.1, read as the reverse complement.
TGGCATAATACTGGAGACACCCAATGTTTCCATCATGGCAAGAATTTATATGTCTCGCGACTGGATAGGTCTCATCCTTATTATTGACTGCCCGTAAGTGTTGGAGAATGCGCTTGTGGACCTGCAATTTCGTGCTTCCCACATATCGCAGCCCACAAGCGCACTCCAACACATAGATCACAAAGTCAGATTTGCAGGTGATTTTCTTGCTTATACTGCAAACCTCTCCACTGAAAGGAGTAGTGTAGGTAGTGCAGCTCTTCCCTATTTTGCACGCCTTACACACTGCGCATCTGATAAAGCCCTTGCTCTTTCCCAGCCAGTTGTCCTCACCTACTTCAGGACTACTACTGACCAACATGTCGCTCATGGACCTAGCTCGACTGAATGTTAGTGCTGGCCTATCCGCTAGAGTCCCCCCAATTACTGGATCTCCTTTGATGACCTGCCAGTTCTTGCGAACTATGTTGTGTATCTCCTTGTGTTGTCGGCTGTAAGCTATTATCAACCTGGGCTGCCCAGTCTCCTTAATCTCCTGTGTGTCATTTGGGACAGCATCTGGACCCTCACTATCGCCTGAAGGTTTATTAGCTCGTTTGATTGCTCCCTCCACCATGTCTCTTGAGTACCCTCTCTCTATAAACCTTTCTTTACTTGCATTTTGGGCTCTAGTACAGTTCTCCTCTGTGCTACAGATCCTCCTGATCCTAAGCATCTCCCCATAGGGGATGCTCCGAATCAGGTGGGCTGGGTGATGGCTAGTGGCGTGCAGGATCGTGTTGCCCGCTGTTTCCTTGCGATGTAAATCTGTGACCAATTCACCATTGACAATACTGATCTCCACATCCAGAAAGGTAACCATGGTTTTGCTAACATGACCAGTGAATCTCAGATTCAAATCATTTTTATTTATATCTGAGATAAATAGAGATGCATCACTTTCAGACCCTCTCCAAATAATGAAGAGGTCGTCAATGAACCTATACCAAGAAACGATATTGGTGGTCATTGTCTCTCGATAGGTTCCTCCAAGGACCTGCTCCTCCCAAAGCCCCATGTGCAAGCACGCGTAACTCGGGGAGAAGCAGGCCCCCATCGCAACTCCCCTTAACTGTTGAAACACCTGTTTCTGAAACAGAAAGTAGTTGCTTCTAAGGCAAATCTCAGTCATTTCATTGATCATGTTGTTGTGTTCTAGCATGCAGGCCGGTCTTTTCTGTAGATAATAAGCTACTGCCCGCAAACCATCCCCATGGTTAATGCTCGTATACAAGGATGTTACATCCAGAGTCAGTAATACATAATCATCCTGCCACACAACCGTGCCAATTTTATCAAGAAAATCCCCAGTGTCTCTAATATATGAGGGTAAAGCCTTCACATGATCTTGCAGAAAGTGGTCGATATATCTAGAGGTGTTTTCAAATATCCCTTGACACGCTGAAATTATTGGCCTGCCAGGTGGCTTCGTTAGGTCCTTGTGGACTTTGGGAATCATATAGAATACAGGGATCACTGGATAATTCGATTTCAAGAATTTCTGTTCGTCACCACTCAGTAATCCCATACTTTTCCATCTGTATAGTTTGGTGTGATAGGTGTCCCAGGCCGTTCTAGCAGTCTTCCAATCACTCCTGCAATAACAATTCCTGTCATTAAGTTGGTGTAAGGCTTCCTCCATATACATTTTCTTGGGCCATAGGACAATGTTGCCCCCTTTGTCTGATTGCTTGATAATTACATTCTTTTCCCCCTGTAGTTTTTTCATAAGATTGCCAAATGCATTGTTGTGCTGTTTAGTCTTGGCATCTCTAGTCAGGGATACCTGATGTAACTTCTTCAAATCCGATATTACCAAGTTGTTAAATACCTCTATATTGTCAAAGGTCAATATCGGATTAAATGTTGATTTTGGCTTGAAATTTGTTAAGGCAGGAGCATTTGTTACCAGTTGTCCTTCCACAGTAGTATCATCCAGTGTGCCCCCTTCTCTGTTGAGTTCATCCAAAGCCCCATATAGATCCACCTCTCCTGCTAGGCATTGGGCTGCATTCTCATTTGCCACAATCCCCATCTGTGATGGTGCGCGTGCTTTAAACTTTCTAAGTAAGAACATCTTTTTCAATTTTAATTTTCTAATGTATTTAAAAAAGTCCATTCTAGTGCGTGCATAATTAAATGTACAAGGGGGGCAATAGGTTAAACCCAATGATAACGTTCTGGTTTCACTAGGAGTCAAAACGATATTAGACAGATTGATGATAGACATTTTGCTGCTTACTTGTGTATTTAACGACGATTCCACCGTTTGCGTCCTCGCCCCCTCTGTGGTGGAATCCCTGCGCCGCTTTGCTGCCCGACTCCGCCATTTGCGTTTGAGGTTGTGTTCTTGTTTACTTTTAAGCCTGCATTGTGTGATCTTAGGGTCTGTCTGCGGTCGTTTCGCAGGCACTCTACTTCCTGACCCAACGACCGCTTGGTAAACCCCAATGCCTCGCCACCATTCCTCTGTTCATTCTCTGATTCGCTTCCTGGTATTGAACTTAGGTTGGATTCCGATGTGGAGGGACTATTGCCAATTTGTCCATTCTTTCCTGTCCCAACCGTTTGGGGAGTGGCCATTCCCTCTGGTGGATCATATTTTTTGGAAAAGGTGAATATGCGGCCATTCTGGTAATCCAGTTTGTCCCTTTGAAATTTGAACATTTTTCTTTTTTTAATCACATCTTCTTCCTTAGCGAGTCTATGTAGCATTGCCTGGCGGAGTCTCTGTTCTTGTTCTGTATCGCCCAATTTCTCAATCTGTTCATTCAGCTCCGCTATTACTACTCCCAGTTTGACTCCGTCACTTTCAGCATACTCGACCAGTATCCGTAACAGCCTGCTGGAATTGTCTAAATTACAGTGGGCCCACTTCTGCAGCATCTCCGGATCAGGGTTCTCAAAGCTCGGGGCCAGCATTATCCTGAGTCCACGAGGGACACGTTCCACCTCTAAATAGCGGGTTAACGACTTCTTCTCCCACCATTTAGCCTGCTCCGTACGCATAGCCTTCTCTAATCTCCTAAAGAGATCTTTCAAGGTGTTGTCCCCCGTTCCCGTTTGATTTACCTTCTTGCTCGGGTTCATGTCCGTGATTGGAGTGTTGTCGAACATATATATAACAAATGTCCTTGCGGGAGGAGCACTATTATGCTGGTGCCGGCGGCGAAGTAAGGACAACTTCGTAAATTTATCCCAAACAATTTTTGAAAGAAAAACGACACACTCTTCTTGGTTAGTTTCACTCGCTTTTTAATGACCTTCACCAAATGTCCACCTACGCGTTTCGAACTGCTCTAGTTCTTGATCACGGTAGTTACCGTAGGTGGAGATTTGGTGAAGATCATTAAAAAGCGAGTGAAACTAACCAAGATGAGTGTAGCGTTTTTCTTTCAAAAATTGTTTGGGATATATATATATATATTCACTGAAAAAACCATAGGTTATAGACCATATATAGTTAGGAATTAGCATTTACAAAACCTTGAAAATTCACTGAAAAAACCATAGGTTATAGACCATATATAGTTAGGAATTAGCATTTAAAAAACCTTTTTTTACTCACACAAAACCATTGAAATTCCATATATAGTTAGTAGTACTAACTATATATCGCGCACCCGCAATCCACTGCTGATCATGTCACATATTACATCATTCATGACATGGTCAGTGACATCACTGATGACATCACTGATGACATCTCAAATGACATCACTGATGACATCACTGATGACATCTCAAATGACATCACTGATGACAACATCCAGTGACTGTGTATTTCTGTAAAGTTAAAATATGTCTTACATATTGAAGAATGAGTGGATGTAGAAGTGTCTGGATGAAGGATTTAGTAGGTGCATGACTGACTGTATGAGTGAGTGGTTAAATGTGTCTCACTGAGTGCATGGGTTAGTGACTGAACTGTGTTAATTTGTACATCATTATGTTTGTTGTTCTGTAAACTGCTGCATGTGTTGATCAGTAGCTATATGAGTAAGTATATGGGTTATTGATTGGTTGCTCAAGTATTTGTATGGGAGACTGAGTGTGTGTGTGGGTGGCTGGGAGGTGTATGACTCTGTGCATTGGTGAGTGAATGCATATCTCAGTGCTACATGTCAAAGTAAGTACATATGTAAAACACAGTACATGTGAGAGTTGGCATATATAAATAACTGTGCATAAGAGCCAGTGAATGTGTGAATGGCTGTATGGATGATTGTGAATTTGTATCAGGGATTGTAAAAGAGAGTAAATATTTGTTAGTATATGTTTGAATAAGTAAGGTGTGTATAACTGTATAGTTGAGGAAATGGAGGTGTGATTGATTCTTTGCATGACTGACTAGGTGTGTAAGTAACTCCATGGATGAGTGACAGTCTGTGAGTGTCTGTTTACACTGAGTGTATCTAAGGTTATATTAGAGTCTGAAGAGGTTCATCGTATTATCACATGAATGATGTCATCAGTGATGTGATCAGTAATGTCAAATGAGATGTCATCAGTGATGTCATCAGTGATGTCATTTGAGATGTCATCAGTGATGTCATCAGTGATGTCATTTGAGATGTCATCAGTGATGTCATTTGAGATGTCATCAGTGATGTCATCAGTGATGTCACTGACCATGTCATGAATGATGTAATATGTGACATGATCAGCAGTGGATTGCGGGTGCGCGATATATAGTTAGTACTACTAACTATATATGGAATTTCAATGGTTTTGTGTGAGTAAAAAAAGTTTTTTAAATGCTAATTCCTAACTATATATGGTCTATAACCTATGGTTTTTTCAGTGAATTTTCAAGGTTTTGTAAATGCTAATTCCTAACTATATATGGTCTATAACCTATGGTTTTTTCAGTGAATTTCAATGGCTTTTTAATAGCAAATATCATAAGCTGTCGAATGTCAAGTACGTGGTAAGAAAAAACATTTTCGTGTTTATGCACACTGATCTGCTTTGAATGCTGCCCCCCCTCATTTCTATTAGGAGTACTCTCTCTTTGCAGATAGTGAAGGGTAGTTAACGCAGGCCTTTGCCCCCGTTGTAATCCGTCGTGCCTGCTTCTCTCTCCATTTGATTGATTGTTATCCAAGCATTAACTGTTTTAGAATTGGTTCTCTTTGGCTCATTCTCTATTTACAAACAAGCACAGAGTCGCAATACTCTGTTTAGTCTTTGCAGATAGCGAAAAATCGTGTAAAAAAACAAAAGGAATCGAGCAAAATCAGTAGGCCACTAATGGGATCTCTTTTTGACCTCGCTAAAATAGAAACATTAGGAACAACCCCTTATGACAAATACGAAACTAGTGAGATGAACTGAACTCCACACCATGATGGCTGCAACACAGCTCGGCTCCGCCACCCACCCCGCCCAAAATAACGATAAACTCTATGCAAATATATACAACACACCAGCAAAGTAACAGGGTAAAACATTTTATTAAACAACTATTTACATAACTATTTTAAACTTTTTGTTGCCCGATCCGGCTAGCTCAATCGATCGAGCATGAAACTCATGCACTCTGATGATTCAAAGTTTTGAAGAGTGCTTGTAACACTGTCTGAAGCCTATTTGCACTTGCTTCATCTTCACTATTCTAAAAGTAAGTGGGGGCTGTTTGAGTACGTTACTGCATTTGTAAACAATGTGATGCGGTGCCACCCTGAACCGCCTAACGGAGGCCCCCGAGGGACGGTGTGATGGCGCGGACTCGGAGGGGGCGCTTGGCTCCGGCCCCCTCCCCAAGTCGTGTTCTCCTGGTGTGGCCTGAGATCGCCCCCGACATAGGTGGCCGGCTCCCGGGATCAAGCGGAACTTTTTGCCTTTTGGTAACTCTTCCATTCTTGACCTTGTCCCACAATCCGTTTCACCTAAAGACACGCTGTAGTGGGGCGCCCCTTTACCATTTCAGTTGCCATTCCGCCCGCTTTTGCTACACTGTGCCTCTTCCGCTATTCAGCTGTTTACCGCCCGCTCTTTCGACTACAACGTCTCGCTCACCATGTAGTTGAGTTGCTCCCGCTCTTGCGGTGCAGCGATAGGCGGCTGCCACAGGACTCTCAAAATGGCGGCCGGCTCTTCAGATTTGGGCGTGGTCCACTAAAATGGCCCTGCGACACCTTGAAACTCAGACGCTTGTCTGCTAGAGCTTGGCTCCATTCTCGAAAGCGTCCCCTCAGCCTTGAAGATTCTACAAAAGTCTTGGGGGCCCCCGACTCCCGCAGGCTTCTGGTGGGGAGCGGCTAGCATGATTGCTCGTGGAATGGCCACGACGGAGCTACGAAATGGTGGTGCTCTCATGCTAACGCCAGCTTCAGTCTGAAACATCCAGAAACTCTGTAGACTACCAATTCGATCAGTTCCGGTAGCGCCCCAACGTGACCCGGTAGAGAAGAACTTGCCCTCCCCTCTTTGACTGATGGTTCTTGTTGCCTGTCCCTTCTGTTGTCATTTAACAGAACTATTTAGCCTGCTGAAAGGGGTTGTGTTCCGACCGCTGGTTGGTAGAGACATTTTGACTATATTCTGGACCTGCGTTGTCGCGTAATGCGTCATATGACGCGCCGCGTTAGCGCATCCGGAAGTGATCCGGGGCGCGGCGCGCAGCGCGTAACGTAAGCATAACAGATCATGTGACTTGTTAATAAAACTTTTCATTGGTTCATTTTACTTTTCTTATTCTAATGATGAAAGGCTTGGTCATATGACCTAAAAATTACGCTTTTTATTACTTTCGAACATTATTTTTTCTTAAACATATGTTATAATGTTCCAGGCTAATGTACTTTCCCGGAAAATTTACAACTGTCCTGCAAGTAAAATATATTCCTTTTTCGAGAAAAAGGGCGTTTCTTCGTCCCATGACGGAACCGTTGAGCAAAAGAGGGTCGTCCTGCTGTCTTAGTCGCCGATACGCCAGAATATCAGATTCTTATCGATCACTTTATGTTGCAGGAGTAGAAAACACAACAACCGTTGACCATTTATCTTTACTGCGTTCCTGCGTATTATACCTTTTACCCTTCATGTAATTCGAATGCTTTATTTCACTTGCCTTTTACTGATTCTAAAACAGTGACTATTATTAAAAACTTTACCAATGTAAATACTACTACCATGTTTTCTTTTACAAACCTTTATTGTGAAAATGTCAGTATACAAATACGGGCCTATAACTACGTGGGCCGGCCACGGAGCAAACTGTAATCGTATATGATGAGTAGACATTTACACTGTAGAGGAACGTAACGGGCGGGCCATTAGGTTGCAAGAACTAAGGTGTCTAACAGTTGCGGAATCGGTGGACGTACATTTTATAATTAAAATACGACAGGGCCAGTTACAATAAAATTATCTAGATATACATTTGCGGGCAAGTACCATGGGTGACGTTAATTCGAACTTTCAATAGTACAGTAATCAATAACACATCAGAACTTAATATCAATAGGGATGTCGAAATATTCAATCAATTCTCGTCCCCGCCCGCCATGTGCTTCAAAACTGCATACGTATCTCGTGATTTCAATGTTCTGCAACCAGTACACAACTCAGGAAGGTATGATAGCCATTAAGGATTGGATGGCCGAGAACTGTTTGCGCCTCAACTCAGACAAAACGGAGGTAATGATCTTCGGAAAGTTATCCCCACACTGGTCAAATAAGTGGTGGCCAACCTCGCTTGGAGCCCCCCCAGAGCCGGTACACAAAGTCAGAAATTTGGGAGTTGTCTTTGACGACAACCTCAGTTCCGTTAACCATGCCAACCAGGTAGCGTCCTCTGCTTTCTACAAGCTTAAGATTATCAGGAAAATATTGCCATTTTTACCCGAGAGTACAAGGAAAACAGTGGTGACTTCTTTAGTACTCTCGTCCCTCGACTATTGTAATGGACTCTTTGTAAATGCGCAGGCAAAGGTGGTGGCCAAACTGCAGCTCATTCAAAATGCTGCGGCAAGGCTGCTAGCAGGCATCCCCAGATTCCAGTCGACCAAGCAGGCAATAAGAAACTTTCATTGGTTAACGGTGAGGAACCGCATCAGATTCAAGACCCTATGCCTCACTTATAAAGCTCTCAAAGGTCAAGGCCCAGCGTTTCTTAAACAGAAATTATGTTACTATCTCCCGAAAAGATCGCTTCGATCGGAACAGAGATTTCTTCTGGTGGTGCCTCGAACCAGGACTGTCAAATGGGGCGATCGATGCTTCATCAACTCCGCAGCCAAACTCTGGAACATGCTTCCAATGGAATTAAAATCGGCACCTTCACTAACCCAATTTAGAAAACTTGTAAAAACATGGCTATTTGACCAATAACTGTCCAATACCTCTCTTCTCAAGGTAGACTGCATGATTAAATGAGATTGCCAGCTTAAGTCGCAGCGCCAAGACACCCACGGGTATTTGTTGCGCTTTAGAAATGTTTAAAATAAATAAATAAATAAATAAACAAGGAGTTACGACTCCCATTTATTCTGGCGCCATTTTGGGCGAGGACGGGCAGGTCCAGGATATAGTCAAAATGTCTCTACCAACCATCGACTATGATGATGTTCATATGCTGTATTTATTAGAGTATTTACAACAAGGGGTGGTGATGGACAGAGTCTCTGAATTAAGCAGAATACTCTCACCCAGTCAAGAGATCAGGGCTAGATCCAACACCGTTTTTTAGCTCATTGCACCATCCCAGTTTCAGAACCTGGCTGTATGCAAATTAGTCTGTCCCTGGCCCAGTGCATCATGGGAACAGGGCAGACCAGACTACAAAAGCCAATTCTTACACTGGGAAGGAAGCAAGCTTCCGGGGAGCGGTTTCTGGCATTTCTTATTAGAGTAACACTCATCTGTCCACATGAAATTAATTTGCCACAATCTAAACATGTCATTTTAATCTTTCCAAAGTTCTTCTAAATATTTGGGACCGTTTCCCTTGCCTCTGATGCTGTCAGTGCCAGGTCTTTGATGAATGTACTGGCAGGTCAGGGGTTCTCCTCCAAATCTCTCTTTTATGCAGCACTATAATTAATGGGTGCCACCTCTCCATATGACGATGCATGGTATAGTTACCATAACTTTATTTTTTTCCGGTTCTTCTGGAGAGTACATCGTGGCAGATGAAGCGTGTAATGTACCGGGAATTTACCTTTTTTGCATGTAGAGGAAAGGAAAAAAAATTCGAGCGTCCGAGTTCTAAGGTGTCCCAGGGCCATTTTAGTGGACCAGGCCCAAATCCAAAGGACAGGCCGCCATTTTGAGAGTCCTGTTGCAGCCGCCTGTCGCTGTAGCATCAAGAGCGGCCGAAACTCAGCTGAATGGCAACTGAAACGGTAAAGGGGCGCCCCACTACAGCAGACGAGCCTCCACCTGGGAAGGCCCGTTCACGCCGCCTCCCCCCCCCCCTTCGGGCACCCCACGCCGTTATTCGGAGCAGGATTGTAGGATGGCCACACCAGTGCGGCAACTTGCTAGACACCACCTCGGTGCCAACCAAATCTCAGCGCCTTGTGGTGTCTTCTATTCAGAAAATATTGTTGCGCTGCCTTTGGCCCTATTCGCACATCGGTCCGCTACTGACGCCACCTCACAGGCCAACGGGGCGCCCCACGCCGACTTTCAGCATTGTAGGATGGCCACACCAGTGCGGCAACTTGCTAGACACCACCTCGGTGCAATCCGGGTCTTGGCATCTCAGCGCCTTGTGGTGTCTTCTATTCAGAAAATATTGTTGCGCTGCCCCATTCGCACATCGGTCCGCTACTGACGCCACCTCACAGGCCAACGGGGCGCCCCACGCCGACTTTCAGCATTGTAGGATGGCCACACCAGTGCGGCAACTTGCTAGACACCACCTCGGTGCCATCCGGATCTTGGCGCGTTGTGCTGCCTTCGGCCTATTCGCACATCAGTCCGCTACTGACGCGAACTCACAGGCCAACGAGGCGCCCCACGCCGACTTTCAGCATTATAGGATGGCCACACCAGTGCAGCAACTTGCTAGACACCACCTCGGTGCCATCCGGATCTTGGCGCGTAGTGAAGCTGCAGCAGCTGCAAATAAGCTTCAGACAGTGTTACAACCGCTGCTCAGAACTCTCAACTATGACTCCACCTCGGTGCCATCCGGATCTTGGCGCGTTGCGCTGCCTTTGGCCCCATTCCCACATCGGTCCGCTACTGACGCCACCTCACAGGCCAACGGGGCGCCCCACGCCCACTTTCAGCATTGTACGATGGCCACACCAGTGCGGCAACTTGCTAGACACCACCTCGGTGCCATCCGGATCTTGGCGCGTTGTGCTGCCTTCGGCCTATTCGCACATCGGTCCGCTACTGACGCTGCCTCACGTGCCAACGGATTTTCTACGCTTTTTATACCCTATGCCGCATAACAGGTCATGTGACTTGTTTATAAAACTTTTCATTGGTTCATTTTACTTTTGGTTTCCTAATGATGGAAGGCTTGATCCAATGACCTAAAAATAACACTTTTCATTGGATGAAAACTTTTTTTTTTCCCAAACGATGAAAGCCCCACCTTGTTTCTGGATGTTTCAGACTGAAGCTGGCGTCAGCATGAAAGCACCACCATCTCGTGGCTCCGTCGTGGTCATTCCGCGAGCAATCATGGCAGCCGCTCCCCACCGGAAGCCTGCAGGAGTCGGGGGCCCCCAAGACTTTTGTACAATCCTCAAGGCTGAGGGAACACTTTCGAGAATGGGGTCCAAGACCTAGCAGACTAGCGTCCGATTTCCAAGGTGTCCCAGGGCCATTTCAGTGGACCAGGCCCAAAAAGGAAAGAGCCTGCCGCCATTTTGAGAGTCCTGTGGCAGCCGCCTATCGCTGCACCGCAAGAGTGGGCGCAACTCAGCTGAATGGCGGATTTTGACACAGTGGACCAAAAGTGGACGGAATGGCAACTGAAACGGTAAAGGGGCGCCCCACTACAGCAGACGAGCCTCCACCTGGGGAGGCCCGTTCACGCCGCCTCATGCCCCCCCCCCCCCCGGGGCGCCCCACGCCGTTATTTGGAGGGCGGCAACTTACTGGACATCACCTTGGTGCCATCGTTCTGCTGCCTTGGAACTATTAGCACAACAGACCGCTACTGATGACCCACCCCCCGCGACGCCCCACGCCGGATACCGAAATCAGTGCGGCACCCAGGCAACATCACCTGGGTGCCGTCCAGAAATGTGGACGTTGTGCTGCCTTGGAATTATTCGCACAACAGACCGCTACTGATGACCCACCCCCCGCGACGCCCCACGCCGGATACCGAAATCAGTGCGGCACCCAGGCAACATCACCTGGGTGCCGTCCAGAAATCTGGACGTTGTGCTGCGTTGGGACTATTCGCACAACCGACCGCTACTTCCTTCTTTTTCCCTAAAAATGTTTAAATGTTTTTACTGTTTTTGTTTTGTTGTATATATTTATAAGTTATTAAAGTTTTATAATCCTACTACTTTGTTGGAGTGCTATATATTTTTAATGTGACACATAATTGTAAAAACTTTTATGTACAAAGAGGCATCCCTGGAATCTTCCGCTTCAGGCTCGGTCCCCTCCACAATCACAATACAGAATGGTTTTCAGATAGTAGGAACGCGTGTGGTGTGACGGATCTCATCGGGTGTGGGCCTTGATCTACTATAACTCCTTTGAAGAGTGGTGATTCTTTACAGCTGGGACCATAAACTACATCTGCAGGGCTAGCTGATAGCCTGGGACCGGCCTGGACAATCGGACACAGAGGAAGAGGAGTGTCAGAGGGTGCGGTAGTGAATAGGGCGAAAGGGAGGTGTCGGACAGGCACAGGGTGTGATTCTCAGGGAAGAGCAGCGCAGATGGGGGGAGGTTTATTGCCCATGCGTAAGACAGAGAGCGGGGGTGACCAGTGCCTGGGGGAGATGCTTGCGAGGGTGGGGAGCCATGCTAAGGATCGACAGCGTGCAGAGAGTGGGTCTGGTCAAGGCATCTAAAATGGCTGCCGTGCACGACAAAAGTGTGGCATTTGAAAAAAGGCAAGATGGCGCAGACAATGTTTATCAACACTTCCTGATTTCCTTCGAATCGAACGTTAACAGACGTTATCTCTACCACACTACCGGTCCCCCTGGGCTTAAACGCCGAGATGGTAGGGACTGCATCCCGTGGAGATAGGCCGAAACGTCACTCAGCAGAAAAAAAAGAACTTCGCTACAACCTCATAAATTAAAAATAAAAATGAATAATGTCTCAAACAATTTTTGATTTCTAAATATAAATTTATTCTTCTGAATTTTCATAATTTGAAAGAACTAGTAACATGTCCTCATCAGGAATTTCCTCTTCAATCATCTCATCAGGAATCTCCTCATGAAAAGTCTGCAATGATGATTCTTGTAACTCTATGGTCTCCAAACATTCGATAAATTCGCCGTCAAGAGATTGATCAAAAAAATCATTCAAGTCATCTCCTCCTTGTGAGAATATTTCATTATTGGTGCTGTCAATTTCAATAAATGTAGTGGATAATTCAAAAGAAATTGCCACGGTCTCTTCATTGTGATCCATTTTATTTTGAAATTTCTTGCTGTAAATTGCAGAAAAAAATAATCACTTTCATTTATCGTTTTTAGTAATACATAATATAAAACTAACTTTATCAAGTATTTAGTATAACAGAAGGACTGTAAATAAATAACAGAAAACATTTTTCAAATTATCTTAAAGTGTACAACATAGTTCCCCTTACAAATTAACAACTCACCTTTTTGAAAGTAGGAGAAGCGTTAGTACTGTGTAAATCAAACACCAGAAATTGAGCACCAAAAATTCCTCACAAATGTACCTCAGACAGTAGTATCACAAAATGGCTGTGGTTTCCTCTCATTTTAGATATATACATAACCAATTAACTTTCATCACACACAAATACAAAACCAAAGTAACATTTTAATTGGTTCTAAATTTCAACACTTTCAAATGTGTTTTCCCCATGCAATTTTCCATAGGACATTTAGATACGTCTACAGCCTGAATGGCTGAACGGAATTACACCAAACTTGGCAAAATGGTACATCAAACCTAGGGGGTCAGGGAGGATCTACTATGCCCCCTTATGGTCATTTGCCCCTTCGCTTTGGCCTCCTCTTGTCTCTCGATCCTACCGAGAGACAAGATGGCGGCCGCTACGGACTGTTTGGAATGTTTACAGACGCCGGAGAACCAATCAGCTTCGCTTCACAAAGCTCCGTAACGCGAAAAGTACGCGAACTGGAGTGCTGCCCGGTCCGCTGTTACAGATATATATCTTTTTTTGAACGTTAATTTCTCAAAATCCACTGGAGCACATATATTGAGACCTAGCAAAGGCACATCGGGCTACCAGTCCCTACAATTTTGCCAAGTTTCGTGCAAATCCATTCAGCCGTTCGGGCTAAAAGTGAGGCCAACCGCCCTATGGAAATTAACATTGGAAAAACGCGTTTTGGGACCCCCCTTTTTTCTCGGCCCCCCCCCTTGACGAACCCCCCCCCAAATTTCCAGGGGCTGCTCAGAAACAAAATGTTCCATTTTCCTGAAAATTTCTGCCAATTCCGTCCACAAACGCCAAAGTTATTAGACATAGAATTTTCAAAAATCCCATAGAGAAAAAATCCTAACTATATATACCTACTGGCGACCGCCAGTAGGTAATATATATATATATATATATATATATATATATATATATATATATATATATATATATTTTCTTCCACTCCGGTTCCATTTGTCGTGATTGCAGCGCTCAAAACGGGTGCGGCGCCCTGCAGCTGAACCACGCTGCTCACAATCCCCACACCATACCTCCAGCTGGAAGAACAAATCGGGTCGCACTCCACAGGTCCTTTTTGCAATTTTTTCTTTTATTTTTCACATTCTCTAAGAATCCAACAAGGGCAGCTGTTAAGATCTACGCGTTTCGAACTGCTCTAGTTCTTGATCACGGTAGTTACCGTAGGTGGAGATTTGGTGAAGATCATTAAAAAGCGAGTGAAACTAACCAAGAAGAGTGCAGCGTTTTTCTTTCAAAAATTGTTTGGGATATATTTATATATATAGATATATATATATATATATATATATATATATCTATATATATACACACACACACACACACACACACACATATATAATTAGATGTGGATTTAAGAATGTAAATAAAATCAAACTTGCCCATACATACTTACCTTCATGATATTGTGGCAGTCGGTATTCAGTAAACAGTATTTTGGCTAGACTAAATATAAAATTCGATATTGTAGTAGAACACCATCCACCCTGATGCACAGGACAGGGTTACTAACAGCAATGTCAGGATAATCTTTATCTGTATAACATGACTCCAAATGACGAATGAAATAAGAACCGCAGCGGAAAATTGTCACTGACACAAAAGAACCACAAACAACTATAAAGATCGTCAACTCGATTTGAACTATCTCAAAGAGCAACATTAAATATGGTTTGGATTGTTAATCCTTTCGATTGCAAACAAACAACTCCATACCAGATTCCCAAAATGTTTTTCTATCAAATATGCATGTTCCATATTGGGTTAACACGCAAAATAAAATCTTGCCTTTTTCTAAAAAAAACTTTACATTTTGGACATGTGTAGAGCTGCCATCTTTAAAGTGGCCCAACCCTCTGAATAAGTTACGGTGCTGAGCTGCTGAACATGGAGCAGCTTTCAGGATACTGGTACGCTATCTGTAGGTCTCGAGCTACCCTTTGGAGACCCCAAGTATACAATATTCAAAGGCCTGGCCATACATCACCGCTGACATATATCTGTTCCTGTCACACCTATAAGGTAGGAGAGCCAGCCCCCAACATTCCATTATTATCGCCAGTGCATATTAGAACCCATAGTGGAATGTTGGAATGTTGTGAGGCTGACAACCAATCAGAATGCTTCCTTTGCGGGCCATTACTGCTGCTATAGGCCCTCTCTTCAAGCATCACATGCCTGTCAGGCCCCTGCCCCTCAGTGTGCTGATGTTTCCTACAGTTTTAACCTCCAGTGCAAGTGATATCACCCCACTTTGACATAATTCCTCATTTCGCTCAGGGAGAAAACAAGCCAGAGTGGCACAGAAATAGAGAGAAATGTGTATTTATTTATTTCTCTTTGGCACTTAGACTTAGAATGTCTGCATCACAGCTTTATTCACTGAGGCTAAGAAGGTGCTGCTAGGGTTACTAATAACTTATTACCGGGGTTGGATTGAGACAGAAAATAGGCTCGGGCACCAAAATTAAAATGACCTCCCATTAGTGGTTTAGAATACTAAAAAAGTTTCCCAGGTTTCCAGTTTGGGGCAGGTTTGAATTTTTTTTAAAGATCTTTTTATTGAGATACATCACAGTGACAAAAGCATCACATTATCATACTCTGCACCAGCCCTTAAATACATGTTACAATCACACTATACATTCATCGAGAAGTCAACCTTGAGACTACACCATTCATTAATACAAAGAACAAATTAAAGCAAAGAGATTTTCTAGAAAGAATACCAATGTCTTTGTCCTACCTAGAGGTTTCAGCCATTAGTACTTTGTTAACAAAAACAAAAATAATAATGATCCATGTCTGAACTTTTTGTCATAATGGGAACACCAAATGTGCCATTCTCAAAGAGATGCTGGCTAATCAATTGAGTCTGGTTGAAGGTGTCACATATGACATGGGTCCACTTGACAGCTATCGCCTGATTTAACCAAGAATCTGAGAGGATCGGTAATGGTGGAACTGAGAAGATAAGGCCAGTGAGGTAGTGATAGGTGGAAGCAAAACGTCAAAAAGCAGGAGATTAGCAAAGTGTCTATGTTCTATGCTAGTCTATTCACCAGTTTCATAAAGCACATGACTACCCGACAACGGTCTTCCCAGAGCTAACAGACCTAGCTAGAGTGAGGATGGTTGACATGGATTTATGGGAAAAGATAGGTTTTTCATTTCTTTCTAAAAAATTTAAAATCGTCGTCGTGGAGTTTGTGTCATTCAAAAAACACATCTGTAGCACTTTTTCTAATTAAGGTCAGCTGAAGCAGTTGTATAGTTTGGTAGTTGACCATTCAAAGAGTACCGGATTTGAGTAGAGAAAAAACAATCAAGTAAAATACACAAATCTCTCTTTGCTTCTGAGAGGTGATGGACACTCAGGCTGGTAATGAAGAGGTATGCATGCCCTCCACCATGGGCGCAACTAGACCTGAACTTTGACGGGGCTAAGGCACCCAGCCAGAGCAGGCACGAGCACTGGTGGCGGCCATTACAATAGTCTTTGTTGGTGCTCTTCTACCCCATAACCTCCTTGTTCTTTAATCCCCTCACTACCACTCTCCAACAGTGCACCCCATCTCTCCATAGTCTCTCTCTGATGTACATTTCATTTTTTTGTAGTGCTACTCAGAATTCACTCACACTCAGTTCTGTGATCTGCATAGTACATGTTCTTGGCAGCAAGCGCATTAACCCTCTGCGCTACTTTCAGATGAGCCAAAACTGCAACAAGACAAATTACGAACGCTCACCAGTAGGAGCATTAATCACCAGAGTTATCTTGACATTTTAATTGTTGCCTAAAAACTACCTGTTGCACAAGGAAGTTCATGTGCGTTTAAACCAAAAATTACTTTTGAACACATCGTCCCCCACCAAACTCAACGCCATGTGCGGATTCACTCACACCGCCCTAAAGCCAGTCCTGCTCCCAGCAATGGGGCAGGACAAGCATTTCCAGAGATGGTAGGTCATGTTCTGTGTCCCTGCCGCTTGGTATGACAGGGTTAGATGCTTTCTCAGTTAGACAGTTAAACTCCCCACAGCCAAGAAGCATTTCAGGGCCTGTAGTTTGCCATATGTAACTCCTTCCATCCATATGCTATTAGTGCCCTTGTCCATAGAGCAGGAATAACCTCCAGTATGCCAGACCAGCAGTACACTTGCATGCATAACACACATAAACTCACATACACACATTCTCTTAAACATACATTCTCACTATATCGCTTGCACTCTTTCGTACATTCATACTCTGTCACACTCACACACAGATACTCTGCCATTCGCACGTACATTAGTCAATGTGCCCTTATTCTGCTAAAAAAGCTTGCCCTGCTGCTTCTACTATACCTGCCTTGCCGTTTAGTGAAGTTTAATGAAAAGCTATTCTCTATACGCTATTCAAAAATAATAATATATTGCCTTGTCAATGTTTGTTACAAGTATGATGTGAATGAAAAGTGCACTTCCTTAAAATTACTGTACAGGGCTTATATTTTGTTTCATATGTGGAACAATCAGTTACAGTATTGGAGATGAACTAATCCACATTCAAACATGTGATATCACAGCATCCAACTGACCATGTGAAATGCTGACTACTTCGGCAACCATTGATTTTATCCAGTAACCCTTTGCATTTAGAGGTTTTGAGACCCCACTTACAATGTAAAAAAACTATGTGTCTCAGAATGAAACATTGTTGTTAGTGGAAAGCCAGGAATGGCCGGAAGGTGACACACGATCCTCAATCCAGCTCCATACCCCAAGCCCTAGTTTCCCTTCTTGTGCCATCCCACATTCTCGGTCCACTCTACCCTGTTGCACCAGCGCCGTTTTTGCAGATGGAATACAATAGGCATCTAAATCTATGGAAAGAACAGGTATTTTGGTGGTGCCTTTGTAGAAATATGTGTATATTCATGAGAGGTGCTCTTTTTATATGTGCAGAGTAAGAGGTTTGCTCAACTAAGTGCTGGGTGATGGTGAATAGCTTGAGTTAGTGCAGTGTGAGTGGTGTGAGTGTAGGGTGAGAAATGTGCTGATGTGAGTGTCTGGTGAGCTGCATGAATGCAATGTGAGAGGAAGGCCCATGTGAGTGTCAAGTGAGAGGAGTGCGTGCAGGGTGGTGTGTGTGGTATAAATGCAGGGTGAGTGGTGTGCCTTTGTGCTGTGCAGGCTGAGTGTCGAGAGTGAAGGGTGATCTGCGAGAGCGACTGGTGAGTGCACGGTGAAAGGAGTTAGTGAGTAGTGTGACCCTATGAGTTAAGGCAGACTATTGTCCCTGTGTGCAGGCGGAATGAACAGAGTGCCTGCATGAATGCAGGCTGAGAGGTTTGTCTGTGTGAATGCAGGCTTAGAGGAGGAAGTGCAGGGTGTGTGGTGTAACTCCAGTTTGAGTGCTGTGCTTGTTTTTGTGGTTTAAGTGCAGGGTGAGTGCTGTGCCCATGTGAGTGAAGGGTGAGCTGTGTGAGTGACTAAGTGAGTGCACAGTGAATGATGTGACACTGTGAGAGTAGGGTGAGAGGAGTGACAGCAGGGTGAGTGATATGACATATGACTTTGGGTGCAGGTGAAAAGGCAGAGTGGGAGGAATGAATGCATGGTGAGTGATGTGCTTGTTTGAGTGAGACTGCAGAGTGAGCTCTGAGAGTGAATGGCGAGTGAAGTGTCACATGAATGCAGGGTGAGTAGTGTGCACTTGTAAGTGCAGGGTGAAACGCGTGCATGCATGGTGAGTAGTGTTATTGCAGTGTATGCCTATTCCCTACATTTGTATTTTATTTTTACAGTCACAGTGGGAGAATGCATTTTGTGAAAAGGCCTCTAAGGAGTAGGGATGCCACTTTCCCAAAAGAAAAAAAAATAGCAGCCATTTGTTGTTTAAGGAGTCTGCTAAAGCCTCAACCTGGACACTAAGGGGCATATTTTCAAGCCCTTATCACCACCACAACGTCATTTTCAGTGATGTTGTGATGGCAATAGAGGCCTCGCCTTATCTACAAGGCAACGTTAAGCCACTTAACATGGCTTGACACTTCCTTGCTAAAAAGGCACCAGTTCACACTGTATTTAGCGATGAAAGGGGAGGGTAATTGGTGTTGGGGTGGCCGTTACACTGCAACACCCATGGGTGGGCGTTACACTGCAACACCCATTGATTTTGATGTTGCCCCCTATTTACAAGGGCAGCATAAATAGGAGGCAGCGCCAAAATTAAGACCAGGGAAAACCTGGTCTTATAAACAGGTGAAGCAAGGAGAAATGCTTTATTTCTCCTTGTTTTTTTCTGTTTCCATGTGGGCTGCCTTGTGCAGCACACATAGAAACAGCAAATTGCCTATGATTGTTCATGTACAGGAAAGTCCACCTTCCTGCACATAAACAATCACTTTAAAAAATGCTGTTTTGCAACTTCTCTGTGTGCTGCATTAAGCAGCACACATAGAAGTTACAAAACGGCATTAAAAGATTGTTTATGTGCTGGAAGGGAGACCTCCTTGCACATAAACAATCTTCCCCTCAACACAGGCACCCTTGCAGTATGGTGCAAGGGTGTCTGCTTTGGAGCTAGGCAGCTATAATTAGTGCCAGCGCAGGGGGAAAGGGAGGGCTGAACTATATTTTATTAAATATGGTGCAGCCCTGCGTTTTACAGTGACGAAGCATGTCGTTAGCCTTCTTGGCTTAACGACACGCTTCACCCCTTTATTGCAAATATGCCTCTAAATAGGGTTGTAAATAAAATAGCATGTATTCATTTGTAACATGACTTTTCTGTCTTTGTGTCCTTTCATTATTAGTCATGTATCATTAATGCAGCACTAGAACACATTTAAAAGTGCTTTCTATTCATATTTGATATTTGAAGTATACACTGATAAGTGCATTAAAAACGGCTTAAGGTGAATTTGCTTGTTTTTGTACTGCTTGTGACATCAAAATACCGATTGTGCCAGTAGATCAGCTGGCAACCCTAATCAGGAGACTGAATAGTTTCTTTGCAAATCATGACCAGTAGGAACGCAGCTATTTTAGAGGCACTTTACAGAAACTTTTGCACACACAGTACTTTATCGCAATATTTCTAAATATCTAACAGTAGAGAAAGAAGTTGTACAAATATTGTTTGCATAAATGTTCTCAGCGTTACTCCCGAAGAATCAAATCATGAAAAATAGATTCAATAGTTTAAAACAGTATTAATCTGAAGCAAACTCTTTGCTTTATAAACAGTTATATGCTGCCACCCTATGGACAATATTTGGTATTGCAAATTTAAAGTTAAAGTCGCAACCAGTTGACACGCAAACTTGGCCCAACAGAATTCAAGGGCTTTCAATGAGCACTAGATGACATTGCCCATGAATTCAGACCACTCGCTTTGTTATAGCAGAAAAGGCCACTTTATTCAGGATATAAATAATCATAAAATTTCCCAACAGATCATCAATCATGTAACTTTGGCATTTGAACGCAAACAATTTATTTATTTATTTATTTATCTCATTTCCTTCAAAATTTGGACTTTATACCGAAACCATCAACTAATCATCAATAACTTCCCCAACATTTTCCTTCCATTTTTTCCCCTCCATTGTTGTGTCTAATTCCCCCTATCTAACTACTAACTAGAGGAGCCCGCTCTAGGCTTCTCTTCCCTGGGGATTTTATGCCGCAGCCATCTGTTTGGGAAACGCATCCTGAAGTGGCAACTAAGATTAGAAATCTTAACTCATGAATGTACCAGCCTTTCAACAAGTACATCATGCGGTTTTTTTTTTTTTTTTTTGTGAAAGGGGTGGGCGGGTGGGATTCTGTTTTTTACTGAAAAACGCCCTCTCTATCTACCTACGCCTGCTCTCCTCACTAAAAAACGCCGTCTAAACTGCCCTAACGCTCTCCCTGCCTCACGCTCCTGGACCCTCCCATCTGTGCAAAAATCCGCAGGGGGAGACGTCTCGCGCCGCTCGCCCCTGCGGAGCCATTGCCCATGAATTCAGACCACTCGCTTTGTTATAGCAGAAAAGGCCACTTTATTCAGGATATAAATAATCATAAAATTTCCCAACAGATCATCAATCATGTAACTTTGGCATTTGAACGCAAACAATTTATTTATTTATTTATTTATCTCATTTCCTTCAAAATTTGGACTTTATACCGAAACCATCAACTAATCATCAATAACTTCCCCAACATTTTCCTTCCATTTTTTCCCCTCCATTGTTGTGTCTAATTCCCCCTATCTAACTACTAACTAGAGGAGCCCGCTCTAGGCTTCTCTTCCCTGGGGATTTTATGCCACCCAGGAAAACCAACGAGTTTTCCTGTCCCCACCTAAAATAGTACAAACATCTTGTTCATAACTTGGAAGTGCACCAAACGTTGACCTGTAGTTCTTGTGCAAGCACGTCTCTTATTTCCACTAAATAGTAGGCCATGCCTATCTGGGACAAATGGACCCCGTCATCCCGGAAAAGGTGGCTCTCGCTACCCGAGATGCTCTCATGTCGCAAAACCCCAATCTTCATAACCTTACAAAAAACTTGCATGGCTTTATTTAGTTTTCTCCTGGCCTTTTCGACTGCTCCATGGGACCTGGCCTGCCGCCACGATTGTCTGTAAACAAACTCAGTCCAAAACACACGAGTGGTCGGCCAATTTATCCTCAAAACTGTCAAGTCAAGTTGCATTTGCTTGATGAGCGTGAGTCCTGACCTTTTAACCAAGTCATTCTCACCCAGATGTATTACCAGTTGATCCGGGCATCCTCGTACGTGGAACATTTGCGATAGAGTAGGAAACAAATCAACCCACCTCATTCCTCCTTTACCCTTCCATACTACCTCGTGCGTCGCGCTAGGGATACCCAATGACCGTCCATAAACCTGCTTCTCCGCAAACAGGGCTGCCCACTTTATGAACGAATGTCCCACCATCCAGGTCTGTTTCTTAAACTTCGAATTTGCACCCCGCACTGTACCTGGAATGAAATGAAAATTAGACCACACAACCTATCATTTTTGTAAAACAACAGCAAAATCATTTTCTAACATAACGTTTGTAGCTGCTAGATTTCCATCTGCCTATGCGTTTTAGCACATCCACACCTAAACCCAACCTGCCAGCCTCTGTAGCCGCCCCTATCCGAAAAGAGTGTGTGGCAAAAAACTGCGGGTTTTCCCCCATAAAGGTCAGCGCTTTTCTTAACACCGCTAAGAATTGAGAACTTGTAATCTTCCTCCCAGATTCATGTATGAAAATCGGTCCCCTCTGAAACTTGTCCCCAGAAACAAAATGAACCCACTCTTGCACCGGGCAACAATCTGCTACCCCACTCTTGCTCAGAAAGACCCACGTCCCTCGGCCTAGCTGATCTGTTTTCGACCTCCTCACCCAAATTCCCAATCTGTGTTCTCTCACCGAAATCTCAGCACTGGATAAACCTGTGTCCTCTCCCACCCCCAAAACTTCCGACACCCTGAAAGCCCCAAAAAACATCCAAATCATAGCTAACCGAAAACGCCCCACCTCCCAAAGATCATAACAAATTAAACCCAACTGATCTAACAACTTCTGCAATAAGTCAAACGTGATGGGAGCTCGCGGCTGCTGAACAACACTTGACCCCCTCTGTACCCCTTTCAACATTCTTCTAACTAATTGGTCCTCAACCGGGTCAAAACCCCAGAACAACTGACCGTAAAATGATAAACCTGACAGTTTTCCTGCTATGGTTGTATGTGACAAACCTTTATCGATGAGAGTCAAAACAAAATCACAGATACTACCTTTGACCTTCCCCACTGACTCAGCTCTGCCCAAACACTGTGTGTACTGTACAAACTCTTGCCACGCCTGCACATAGCTTCTTCTAGTCGAAGGGGCAATGGACTGCTCGACTATCTGACGTATCCTCACTCCCCTAGGGCCCAGATGTTGTGCGGCACTGATGTTTTGTGGAAATCTGCCCCTGGCGCCAGCTCGCGGAACTTCTGCCACTGAAATCGGGAAAGAGCATCAGCGATGGAGTTATTAACCCCTGGGACGTGTTTAGCCTTAAACATCATGTTGAAACTCAGACTTAAAAGCATAAACATCCTCAGTAGTTGCAACACTCTAACATCCTTAGCCTTTTGGTTATTTATCAAGTTCACCACTGCCATGTTGTCAACATGAAATAACACTGACCTGTTCTGAAATTCTTTGCCCCACACTAGCAATGCTACAATCAGTGGAAAGAGCTCCAAAAAAGCTATGCTCCTGCCTCGACTCCTCCAATGTATAGGCCAACCCTCTGCACACCACCTGCCTTCCCAGAAGATACCAAAACCATTAGATCCCGCTGCATCTGAGTATATTTGAACTTGCCAAATGAAGTTGTCATCCACAAACTGTAAAGGTACACCATTAAAATTGTCCAGGAAGCACAGCCACACTCGCAAATCTTCCTTGATGTGTTTCGTCACTCGCACTCTGTGGTGTGGGAGATACGCTCCCGATAAAGCCATGCCTAGACGTCGACAAAACGTCCTCCCTGCCCTCACCACCCGGCAAGCAAAGTTCAGATAACCCAACAAACGCTGCACCTGCCTCACTTCAATCTTATTGGTATCCATAATCGTGAGGAGAAAAGCCTTAATTTCACAAATTTTACTCCATGGTAGGCGCGCATACATCTGTGTGGTATCCAACTCTATGCCCAAAAAGGTTATGACTGTATGTGGTCCCTCGGTCTTGTCTGGTGCTAACGGGACCCCCAAAACTTCAGCCCATCTCTGAAAATGCATCAATGCCTGTTTACATTGCCCAGTGTTTGCTTTTCCTATGAACAGAAAGTCATCTAAGTAGTGACAACTGACACTCTCAGGACACGTCTGGGAAAAAATCCATTGTATGAATGTGCTGAACATTTCAAAAATCGCACAAGAGGCCGCACAGCCCATTGGCAATACCTTGTCCACAAAATAATGTCCTTCAAAGAACATTCCTAATAGTTCAAAGTCAGTAGGGTGAATTGGCATTAAACGAAAGGCCGATTGAATATCACATTTGGCCATTTCAGCTCCCTTGCCCACTTTCGTCACAAGCTCCATTGCCTCATCTACTGTTGTGTAGGATACTGATGTGTCGACTTCCGATATAAAATCATTGACAGATCCCCCCTCTGGCCAGGATAAATGCTGTATCATCCTATATTCCCCAGCAGCTTTCTTGGGAATAACTCCAATAGGGGAGACCATCAGATTCGGCAAAGGGCAGTGCCGGAAAGGGCCCGCTATTCTACCAACTTCGATTTCAGTTGCAAGCTTCTTACGGACCACCTCCGGCAATTCCTTCGCCGAACGTAAATTGTCAGCCCACCTCTGGTGCCTGGGTCCCTGGTATCCCAATTTAAAACCTTCTTGAAACCCCCAGAACAATCGAGCTGCTGAATCAGTATCAGGATATCTATTCAACCAGGGAACTAAGTTGTTCAATTTAATTGGAGTAGGCGCCTTTCGGGAAAGTATGGAAAGGGGCACCTCTGCCTCTTGTTGCCCAGCCCCCCTGCTCTGGGAACCGCTGCTGGTCACCGCCTCTGTACCCACTGAAATTCCCTGCTGGTGCATTACATTGCGTAAGCGGATGCCGTCCCCCACAATGGGAACAGTCGTGTTTGAAACGGCATAATGGCCTGTTGCACATGCCCCTGTTGTAATTCCAGCAGGCTCCTGTACCTGAAGAGAAACCTCTTCCCCCTGTACCCGCTCCGAATTGAGCGGGACGCCATAGAAAGGGCCGGTATGGGACTGGCAAGCCACTCGCTGTATGCGTCGTAGCTGATGGATGAGACGTGGACATCCATTGAAGCCACAACTCTGAATCCACATCACCCCAAGGCTTTTCTACACAGATGCTAATACGAGCTCTAAATTCCTCGTCATAATTCAGCCAAGAGTATCCACCAAAATGTGAATGTGCCTTCCTAACTATGTCCATATATTTGTACAAGGCCACAGATCTTTCAGGATACCTTTCACAGTATATGCTCGCATAAATCAAGAAAGCTGAGGTCCAGTTCTCAATCGTGCGAGGCACCCTGGGACGTCGCGCCAACTCCCATTCTTCCTCTTTTGACCCCTCTTTTGCCTGTAGATCTCGGTGAAGCAACTTGAATATGTCCACACACTCGTGATTCCAAATTCGCTGTTTAGTTTTTTCTGATAAGTGGGAACCCAAAGGCATCGCCAGACCCATATAGGGAAGCTTCTGCCTAACATTAACAGTTACTCTTTGATCGGACGCCGCCTCCTTCGTATTCCCTCCCACCACGACCGGTAACTCCTGGGGTAAATCTAGCGTGCCTGTTGCTGCACTGGACGGCAGCTTACCTGGAACTGCCGCGGCACGCGGTACCACAATCTTTCTGCCCTCTCCTCCCCCCACAAACTCCACCACAGGTAGTTCCCTGAAATTCACTCTGTCGCTCCTTCCCTCATCCCACACTGCCCACCATTGATGCTTACCGCATGGTAGCTGTCCTGTCCGCCGCTGTAATTCCATCGGAGCCATCCGCTCTTGATAGTCCCGTGGTGTCACATTTTGAACCGAAGAGTCCGCACTTGACCTCTGGAACAACAAAGAAGAATTCGTTGCCCCCTCCCCAATCCTGACCTCTTTCCCCACATTGCCCCCAACACTCTGTTTTGAATTTACACTCTTTTTGCTTTTCTTGAAATTCCTAGTCTGACTCCTGGATGCCTGACTAAACTCACCACTCCCTTGAAAACCAGCACTAGTCCCTGGGCAAGCCCCGTCTCCCACCCCCCCATCAAACTGTGACCAAATCAGACTTGAACTCCGCTCTTGAGGCCTATCTGATCGCACAAAATCCGCTCTGGATTCGCAAGAGTAAACTTGATCAAGCTCCCCAGTATACTTTGACACTATAGGGGCAGCCGCATTAACAAATGGCCCATTCAAAGAATTCACCATTTGCGCTTCAACCATGTCGCGCTGTGCTCTCGAGTTAGCCACCTCTCTGGAAACATGGCGCACATCTTGTTTGTCAGTGAACATTGGGCGCTCCACCCAAAGCAACTGACCGTCTCCGCTCTCGCCCTGCGTGCTCTTCCTGTGTGGAATACCATATGGTGAAGGGCGTGCACATGGAAAAACATATTGAGTGTCCCATTGCCCGGCGTCTTAATCCCTAGACAAAAGTCCATGTCCTTGGTCCTGCTCGCACTCTACTTCTGAGTCAGTCTCTTCATAATAGTCTTCTTCTACCTCAGAATCACTCACATCCTGAGCCCCTTGACCTGAGCCATCTCGCTGACCTGTCTGATGCCCCGCCGCCGCATCCAATGGAGGCTTCCTCGCTCCAGTCGCCACCACTCTTGTCAACCTGGCACTATTCTGAGGTATAGGGATAGGAATCAGCTGAATGAGGGGGGCACTGGTGGGTTGCGTGTCATAAACTATTTCTTCTTCGCTGTCGCTTGAATACGCCACTAAAGAACCCAACCCACCTCTCATGATGAAGTTCTGACTGGCAGAACTCTGCATATAGTCCTTGCCCGTCGCATCCCGCACGGGAAGACAGCTAAAGGGGTGGGAAGGTAATGCTAACCCCTGTTCACCCATTCTGTCTTGCGTAAGGGCCACCTTCTTAATCGCTTTTTCTTTCCCTTTCCTCTTCAGTGCTACCTGTGTACCCTTTGTAGCCGCTCCTGAAGGTACCCCCGCCACTGGCACATTTACCTCAGCTCCAAAGTCACTTGCTGCCTTCTGCCGTGTGAGGGAAGACGCTCTTCGCTCCTCTGTACCCCTTTCTGTCTCCACAGTTCTTAAGGCTGCTTCCGCACTCGCGCTCAAGGACCGAGCTCTCACCTTCTTCTTCTTGACAGAAGCCGGTTGACAGGCTTCAATGGCAATTTGAACCCCTTTTGCCGCTTGTCTCCGTGGTGGGCGCTTCGGGGGGAGCATTTCCTCAAGTGCTGCTTGTGTCAGCATGTCCTCCCTGCCTTCCTGCTGTATTACCCTTAAGGCAGCTATTAAATTTTCACTCATATCCATTTCTCCCCTTCAACAAAAACCTCCCTTTCTCTCACTAAATACACTATTTTCTACCGTAATATAAATATAAACACTATCTATGCTCACTATTCTGTTTTTTACTGAAAAACGCCCTCTCTATCTACCTACGCCTGCTCTCCTCACTAAAAAACGCCGTCTAAACTGCCCTAACGCTCTCCCTGCCTCACGCTCCTGGACCCTACCATCTGTGCAAAAATCCGCAGGGGGAGACGTCTCGCGCCGCTCGCCCCTGCGGAGCCAATATGACGTCGGATTGATTTCTTTCAGTTTTGTTTTTTACTAGCCACAGGAGGTTAAGCCGTTTTCCCAGAATCATAGGACCTAGAGCCGACGCGGGAACACGAACCTGTTTCCGCAGCTCCACGGTTGGCAGCTTGTCACCCCAACTCCCCTCACACTTTTGAAAATAGAAATGTAAACATAACCTCTGTCATTAATATGTAGAAAAATGGCGGGATAACTAATCTGGCCAAAAACGTATCCATTTATCTGAGCGGCCAAAGTTCAGTGTGCGTCTGATGACATTCTGCTGTCACTGTTTGAGAGACACTTTCTCGCAAGTAAATCAAAACAGTAACTAGAACTTCAGTGCCTCTCTTCGAGTTTTCCACAATTTGTACCTAGACATCAACATATCGAGAATTATAAAACTGTAATGAAATCAGAGCAGCGTTACAGGTTCGAGGCCTTGCCAAGCTACCTCCATTGCCTTCGAATGAGGAAAGTAAAGACAGGCCGGCAGCCCCGACACGAAGTCCGGGATAATCAAGACTGGAGTCAGCAACACAATGTCATGTTCATCTAAATTAAGTGGATATGCAGCAAGGCGATTCCTCTAACCGGCTACTGGAGGGTAAGACTGCACCAATACCCAGATAGATAGATGCAACATAATCCGCTGCAATGAAGTAAGTCAACAATGAACTAAGGGGCATATTACCAAGGCGCGCGATATGTGATTATAATTCTATCGCCCTATTAGCAAGCTGTCGCTAACAACAGTTAGCGACAGCTTGTAGGCGATTGCAAGCGGTTTGGGGCCCGCTTTGCATGTCAGTGATATTTATCACTTATGACATGCAAAGTGGGCGTACCAAACCTGTTAGTGACTGAAAGCAGTAGCTAATATCGCTATCGCCTATTAGCAAGGCAGGCGTAGCGCTGGAAATATTCACGCTAAGCGCAAATATCTCCAAAAACTAATGCCTGCTCAGACCAGTTCTTAGCCATTATATCCAATGGGAGTTGGATATTATGGCTAAGTCCTCATTAGCGATAATGCGAGAATATCGCTGGATTACCAGCGATATTCACGCATTTCGCCGCTAATGCCGGATATTTTATCGCTTTAGAGATAAACGTTGCTAATAACGTTATCTCTGCGATAATATCCGGCGATGCTTGGCGTTAAAAAAATACTCGCTAAGCCCATTTAGCGATAAATATTACTAATTATTGGTAATATGCCCCTAAGAAGCCCCGTAGAAGCACATGTTAACACCAGAACATGGGCTTCCATGGGAATTAACAAGGGCGTATTATCATGCCCATTATCAACGTTTTATCGGCAGTTTCCTGCCGATAAAACGGCAATAATTTTAACACTGGTCCTTGATAATATGCCCCTTAGTCACAGCTCAAAATCCTCACTAAACTTGGGGGCCAACCTGTTCTTTGCCAGGATTGCTACCCACAGTTCCTCAGCTGGAGATGCTATCTTGTTGCACTGCATCAAGTGAAATACATGAAGACAAACTGTGGCCCAGAGACAAAATGTAAGCCCAGGAGGCAGTCCTGTGAAGAAGATAAGGACCCTAAGTAGTACTAATAGGCTGAATATAGTGCCAAGAGGGTGAATGCTGTTGAACACCTGTAAACACACAAAGGCATTGTGCTCAGACTGAGCAGAGCAAAACTGGTCAAACCGCAAGCTCAAGATGGCGTTACCTACACTATAATCTCATCCTCCAAGAGTTACAGACGGAGGGCCTCATTTACATAAAAATGACGCAGCAGGGCACCGCAAGTCATTTTGCTGCACCGAGGTGCTTCATTTTAAAAGCACAGGGATGGAACAACAATATTACACATCTGTGTGCTTTCCCTTGAACTGGCGCACAATTGGCTGCAATGCACCAGCGAAGGCACCCTTGCGTCATGTTGCGAGGGTGCCTTCTCTTGCAGGATGCAGCACGCATAGAAAGAGGAAAAAACAAGGAACAATAAAAGTATTTCTCCTTGTTGCACCACAGGGAAAACGCAGGATTCTGACACATTCCTGGCTTTACAAAACCTTGCAAATCTGAGAATGTGTCAGGTTCCGTGGGTGTTGCATGGGAACACTCACAGCAACACCCATGAAACTCCCCTTTTATGCAGAGTAATACATGAAAGGGGCCATATTTACAAGGCCATGAAAAGTAACGCAGAGTGTCTTTACGTGGGTTTGTAAATATGGGCAGGCAGACTGCGCCGTTGGTATGTCAATTAAAAGTGATGGACCGGCGGCACAATGGCCTTGTAAATGAGGCCTAAAGCATTCTGATGTCAGAATGAGATACTGGTCGAATTTTACACTGTAAAACTGCAAAAGCTGAGATTAATCCCACCCTCTCTGCTTGATGAAACTGTGTGATCCTAGGAAAATAGCTTATCTCACTCAGCCTTCTTTATATTCATTTTCACATATGAGAGCGCCTTCAAATATGTGCTTTCAGGTTATGTGCTGAACAAAAACATGCCTTTTTGTAGTGCCAACTCATCCCAAAGGTAATGGAGCACTTTATATGAGCACCAGCTACATTACACAAAGACGCATTCATTTTTCAGGCACACAGAGATGAAATGGTTTGCCCATTATCTATGATGTTGAGCCGACGCCTAGATGCGAACCTGGTTGCTCAGTGAAAAAGTCTGCTGCTCTGGCCATAACGCCAAATCCTCTTTGATGAGCTCTCTTTGATTTAATGACCTATACAAGTGCTCCAGCTATATACTAGGGGCCTCATTTATGAGCCTTTGCGTCACTTTTACGCCGCCGGTGCGTCACTTTATGTGACGCACCAGTGGCGTAAACAATGCGCCTTGTTGCGCCATATTTACAAAGTGACGCATCTAGGTAGATGCGTCACTTTGTAAACCCCTGCGCCACATTATACCTGCACCAGGTATAATGTATGCAAAGGGGGCGTATTGACGCAAGAAAGGGTCGTAGAAGTGACGCAGTGAAATCTATGAGCTTTCACTGCGTCACTTCTAGGACACCCTTGCGTCAAAATCTTGAGCCTGCCTCACAGCAGGCGTAAGACTGACGCAAGCCCTTTCACATGGGGCTTGCCCCATGTGAAAGGAAGCATTGCTGAAGTTGCGTCACTTTTGTGACACACTCTAGCAATGCGTCACTTTTGCGCTTACAGATACTGCAGAAATACTGACGTATCTGTAACTCCTTGCGACATGATGCGTCATACATTAAATATGACGCATCAGGTATGTCGCAAGGAGTGCGCACTGAGAAGTGACGCATCACTGCTTTCACGCAGTGATGCGTCATTTCTCATAAATGAGGCCCTAGGAATCTAGTCTGAACTACATATAGCACATACATGAGAACTGATTTGCCTCTTAGTTCACAGAGGAAAACAAAGGAAAAGCCCTCATGCTGAATAAAAACAATGCTTCTATGATCAAATGCTTCTTTCTGCTGTGTCTCGTCATTTGTCTATTGTCTGCTCCTACTTCTTTGCCATAAATTGGAGGTGCCCTCCATACTATCTCCATTTGGCCACCCCCACCGCCTTCCTTACTATCTGCTAATGGAGTAAAGGGAGAGCTTGATGACTGCTTTCTTTGTGGCGCACTGCAAAATCATCCTACCATAAGCTGCTCACTCAACTACTTTCATACAGTAATCTATGAGGGGTCACGCCACCTTTTCGCAGAGTCGGGCAGATCAGGAACAATCTGAGCTACATGTGCCTGGAGAAGTAATAGAAGGCTGGGTCAGGCAAACTTGCAATTCTTGTTCAGTGAGTGACTGTGAGAAGCCTGACCTCGGCTTTCAGTTTCTTTTTTAAGACTGGCACTTGGGAACTAAATAAACAAAGTGGCATATTTACTAGGAGCTAACACCACCGCAGCATCATTTTTTGCTCCACACTGCTTCACATTTGCAAACTGACGCTTTAGACCCAATGAGTCAGTTTGTAGAGGCCTGCATCACATTATACCTGCACCAGGTATAATATATGCAGGCTAGGCGTTCCCACGTTAAAAGCCACATAGAACTGACCCAGTGAAATTTACAACTTTTCACTGTGTAACTCTACGACTTGACTGCATCAAAATTGCTATGCCTTCTCAAACCAGGCGTAAGGATTGACACAGGGCTTTTATCATGGGACTCACATCTGTGTTCTGACGCATTGCTGGAGTTATGACCAACTCCAGCAATGCATCACTTTAGCACCAAAAGATGAGTCAGAATTTCTGGTGCATCTGTGAATCCTTGCGCCATGGAGCACTGTATTGTAAATAGAGAGCATCCATGGTGTCGTTAGGGTATTTGCGGCAGACGCAAGAAATCTTACGCGTAAATGCTGATGCATCAGTTCTTGTAAATATGCCCCAAAGTATCAATCAGTTTGAAACTTTGGGGCATATTTACAAGCCCCTTGCACCACCAGAACATCACTTTTTTTAAGCTCCTGTGGTGCAGTGTGCTTGCCCATATTTACAAGGCCACACAAAGTCACCCTGCGTGGCTTTTCATGGCCTTGTAAATATGGCCCCCTTTCACGCATTGCTGTAGGTGTTCCCGCGCAACACCCATGGATTCTGACGCATTCCCAGATTTACAAGGTTTCATAAACCTGGGAATGCGTCAGATTCTAATGCCTCTCCAGGGAAGGAGTAAAAATGGTGCGGTGAGGAGAAATATCTTTATTTCTTCTAGTTTTTTCCTCATTCTATGTGTGCTGCATTCTGCAGCACCCATACAAGGAGGAAAACGCCATCAATGACGTTCCTGCACAAAAACATTAATTGATGGTGTTTTCCTCCTTGTACACTGAAGGTGTTCCTTCCTGCACAAAAACAATCATCCCTGCAACGCAGGCACCCTTGCAGCATGGTGCATGGGTGTCTGCATTGGCACTAGGCAACCTATTGTGCACCAGTGCAGAGGAAAGCACAGAGATGCATGGTATTGTTGTAAATATGTTCAAAGAGAAAGAGTCCCAATCACAAATGGACAACAGAGGATATGTCCGATTTGAAGATTCCTACTCAGGGTGTCTACCTAAAACAGCATGCCAAGATCTCGGGCGGGAAAGGCAAAGGTACAATGTAGTGTTTTACGATAGTAACCGTATTACTAAAGGGACAGTTTATAGATTTACACAAAAATACACAAATTACTTAAGGCTATAATAATCATTGAGACTTATCGCAGTACATGTTTGGTAAAACTCTGTTTTCAAATTTATTAACACAGTCAATTTACAGTTCATATGGTCATTCAAAAAAACAATTTTAAAACCATGTCTCACTAGACATTAACACTAGACATTGATAAAAACGTATTCTTTTATACAAAACAATAAAAAAAACAAGAAGAATCACAAAAGTCGACGCAGCGTTTCGGTTTTCTTTTAGTACACCTTCTTCAGGACTGATTCTAGACAGTTAAAAGACACAGAGTTACCATCCATTTTTGCATTTGTACAGCATTCTACAAAAGTATCTCTATATTTCACTTTGTCCCAACAGATATGTTTACAGTTGCCTATATCTTATAATTATTGCTCAGTAATCCCAGACACTTGTGCCAGTAATTATTTGCTTAAAAAACTCAATAACCCACTCTTCTTTTCATAGTGTCATTTACACGTTAACCCGTTGGTTAATCTGTTCTTCATCAATTTCAACACATGTTTATACAGTTAAAATTTGTTTGCCTTTCCCTTGGAATTTCAATCCAATGCTGTTGAACCCACTATAAAGAATTATCTAAGGCCCGCCTACCTTGTTCCAGGTGGAGTAAGAATGGCTCTACTGGAGAGTGCTGGCTATCCCAAGAAGTTTTCTATGGGCTTTTCGGTAGAGGACGAATCACAAGATGCCGTATTCAATTAACAAAGTGTGACCTCTCTAAATAAAAAATGTTTGTTTTTTAGCGGACCATTCTTTGGACTTTTTATTGTTGTTCTGACAAGTAGCTACTTTATATTAAGTAAGCAATGTCACCGCTACATACCTCTTGGATTTAGAAGTTAGATCAATTCTCATTTTGTAGCCATCTGCATCTATTTGCAGGCCTTAGGATATATCTATTGACATAGAGAAACAAATATTCCCCTTAGTTCATGAATTTGCATAGAGAATCCTACATCTGTTTCTTAATGATATGGTATAGTTAACTTGCTACCTGAGGATGGGATGTGTTCTTGCTGAAATTTACTGCCAGGAGGAGCCACCGTATTGAATACCACTTGGACGGTTCTTTTCCTGAAAAATTCAAATTATTCCCTCAATTAATGTTTCAATATATAACTTAGCCAGTGATCTAGTTTTCTGTTATTGTGTCACTCACCATATAGGTTAGATAGAAGAGCCGCTGCTGACTCGATCCTCTCTCAATTCGATCAATGATCAGCAGGTAACAGAAAACCAAACTGGGGATAGGCTCGTAATTCTGTAGTTTTCTGTAAAGGTATTAGGCATATTATCACTAGTAAGCCCTTCTCCCTATGTCAACATTATCTGTCACTACTTCTTTGATTATTTAAATTGGCTTCCGTTTTTAGTTTTAAGCTCAATAAAGTACTCCATTTATGTACCATAATGTCTCACATTAGCGAATTTCCCTTTCTATCTTTTAAATTGTAGCTCACATATCTCCATTATTTCACTACCCATATCCCGCCGACCTTATGCTATCATCTTCTTAATGTACCAATTTGCATAATTTAAGGGGTCTTAGTAGTGGTAATCAATTACGAGCTAACCTACTCAGTAACTCAGTAACTGAAGAAACTTTCAAAGCTCCTAACCGCTATTTTCCCCAGTCCGAGGGTAGAGCCGTTACACCTCATTTACCTTCTTATTTTCTTTCGGCCTCCCTGCTCCTTTCTCCTGGCAGTGCGTCTCCTCCAGTCGATGTTTAAAAAGCGAAAGGAATGATTGACGACGTATTTACGGGTTTATATGTCTCCCGCTTTCTCATTGGGCACTCGTTCTGCGTCTGCTTATTGGTCGGAATCTTCCCAATCCAGGAAGCGTTGCTATGGATAAACAACGCGTATCCTGCCTTTTCTTACTTACTTCGTATTGGTTCACGGTGTTTTATACCATTGAGACTCATTGGCTCAATCCACCAATGCGTTCCTATGGTAATGTGCGCTGGTGTATTGCAATGGAGGTTACGGCCGCATAGCTAGGTCTTGGGTTATTAAATCGTTTCTACTTTGATCTTTTTCAAGTAATATATCCGCGTTATTGGCTGGGTGCTGTAATTACTCAAACGCCATTGTTGTTTTCTGACATCTGTTATTACCGCAAATATATTACTATGAGAATAATAGTCTCTGTTATTAAACGAACTGAGTCCCTATATGGCTCAAGGATAATCTATGGTTGCATTCTCACAGATAACTATATACTATCCTGATCGCCCTCTTTAGCGACAATAACTGTAAGTTATATTTATTTTTATTTTTATTCATGTACCCACTCCCCACATACATTTCTGCTATTTTATCACCTCATATTATACACGCTAATTTATTTGGGGATATTATTATTTAGTCATGCAGGAGCTCGGTCCCTGGGTAGTTCCGTGTTGAACTCTTATTACGTTTTAGTATCCTCATGGAGCGAATCCTGGTCTTACGTTTTATAATCATCATAAAGAGTATTCTGGTCACCATCATTAGTATGTCTAAGTGCTCTCACAGATTACAAGTGTTAAGTTCCTGTTCTGATCTACTAAATTTATTTAATGATTTTCTCCCAGTCTTCTCTTGAATTCAGACCAAGTCTTACACTGTTAAGGGTAGACATATAGAATTGTTCCCTTTTCTTTCTTTTATCATTTTGCCCCCAGTCCCTTACAAGTCTGTGTGGGGTCCTCCTCCCTTTTTATAGATTGTTGTAAATATGACACATCCCTGCACTTTCCAAATGATGCAGTTCTGCGCACCAAGATGGCTTGCAGCGACGCTCTGTGTCATTATCTTGTAAATATGCCCTTTGATTTAGACTCACGCTGTGGCCATAGCAATGAATACAGGCACAATGCTTCTGGCAGCTAGCAGCAGAGAAAACTGACAGTTTTGTTCATGATTGCAGCGAATCGCAGCTTCGGAGGAGCTGCAGTTCTGCATGACTATTGCATTTTAGTGTGGTGATACAGGCACAGACAGTACTAAAATGCATTAGTTCAACTCCTGATGCAGTACTTGGCAGGACTGATTTATTTTAAGAAGACAATGGGGCAGAATTGTAGAGAGCTACAAGGCCCCTACATGAAGGGTAATCTAACTGCACAGACCCAAATGGCTAGGCGCAGCGCAAGGAATAAATACAGGAGAGCTGGAACACTTCTAACTCACTTCCAGACACAGAAAGAAGCGTCCAGTGTCACTCTGTTTCTTCTGTGCTCCATGTGAGGCCTGCCACTTTAACAAGAAGTAAAAAATAATGGGGCGACCCGGTGTCCCTCAGAACCTGGGTATTAATATTAAACAAAAACAATTGGTTCTGTCGGGATATGCGCAATTGCTTAGGGTACTGTTTGTAAATACAGAGAACAATTACTTTTTTATAAAGCATAAAGCAATGATTCACAGAAGAAATTAATTCACAAAAGGAGAAAAAACACACACGAAAATAAGAATCAATAATGTATTCTAAATTAGTGTGTACTAATGGCTGTCACAGTTACAAATTCAATTGCATCAAGAAACAATGAATGACCGTGGTGAATAAAGTGACATGTCGTGATTAAGTGATATTAAGTGATATGAACAGTACACTATATGCAAAACAAATACATGTGGAATAAAAGAGGGGGAGGGGAAATTTTGGAAAACGTTTTGTCCTGTTTCTTTTTGCACATGAGCTGCAAGATCCAATTATAAATTAAGTTGTGATCATGAGGGCTGTGCGGACATATATGGCATGTCGACGTTTTGACCCTGAGAGTAGCGCAAATGAAAAGTGCATCAGGGCGGGTCTTCTTCAGGACTTTGGAGGCCACACAAGTCCCCAATGCCCATCAGTGTGGGGTTTTGGCAGGTGGCTGAAGATGGTAGTACACATTACAATAGAGTTTAAGTCCATTGAAAACAGCAGAACAGGTGAATTAGTAGGGCAGCACTAAAGTTGAAGTTTAGGAAATCCAGTTCGTTTCACATCATCAGGACACCACGAGGCAGATTTACAAGCCCCTTGCGAAACTTTTGCGTCATTTTTAACATAGGAAAAGTGACGCAAAAGTGGCGCAAGGGGCTTGTAAACCTACCCCCATGTTTCCAGACTGGGGTGATCCTTTCACAGTCAGTTGTCAATGCTGACAGGTGCATTAGTTAAATTAGTTTAGTGAGGCAAACCAAGAATACAATTCTCAGAATGCATTAAGTTGTGAAAAGAATGCCCTTAATTGGAAACATATTACATCATTGAGAGCATTGCAGTAATGTTGAAATCAAGAGAAATTCTATTTATGGTTGATTCCAAGAATATGAGTTGTGCACATATTGGCCCCTATTCAAAAAAGGCAAATTTACACATGTAGATTTTCTCATTTGAAAATCTACTCTTGCACCTGAGAGTAACGTTACTGTTTTTCAATACCGGAATATGGATCTCCCTTTGGTAAAGTATAGGAAAATGTACTTAAATGTATTAAACGTTAACAAAAATTGCACATATTTTAGTATAAAATATTAATGTAAAATAGTTTAATATTTTTATTTTAAATCTAGAATTATTACAATTAAATGTTAGAGCACATCAACTTAAACATGAGTTCAATAACAATTATTTAATATCTACTAAATGTACTTAAGAAATAATATCCCCAAAGAATAGTTTAAAAAAATCCCACCTACATTAACATTGCTAGTTTTAATTAATATATATTAAAATGGTTAAACTTTATGTATAGCATTAACTGTAAATACTAATATCTATTTAACAACACATTTATAGCTCATTATAGTTGTAATATTACAATAAATGTATTATTAAATTTTTATTCATATCAAATATGTATTAATTATAAATATATGTATACTAATTAAACATTTATATATTCATTGCAAACGTCAAAATAATTGTATTTATTTTTACATTATTTCCTATGGGGTGTTATTATAAGTCCCTGTTTCATTTTCTATGTGAGTGTGTTTCAGTACTTGCGAGTGTCCATATGTGAAGCTCGACTAACACTTTGTCTGGGCTGGAGTAAATTTACAACTGCTTTATGAGCTTTCTGACTGTATTTTAATAGTGCAGTCTGTAACAAGCATTAGATTTACTGCTTTCTGATTGTGTGTTTTTCTTTTACATGTCCCACTTTAAGCCCATCATTCCACATCCCTAGACTCTTATCATTCAGTTGTAAGCAGTATTCCCTCTAGGCCGCGCGCACCTACCCTGATGTCAGCGCGCACCACCTAGCATGGAGCGCGCACACAGGACGTCCCTAGAGAGTCGCGCCGCCCGCCGCTTTTAAAAAGTGAGCGGCGCGATCATAAAGGCACTTTTCCGTGTGGCGGCGGAGCGGGCGTGAGGAGTTCAGGTAAGGAGGTGGGGGGCTGGTGGGGGCTGGTGGGGACTGATGTGATTGTGGCGCTTGCAGCGCTTGCGGGCTTACTGCTGTGTGGGGGCATGGCAGACTGTGGCCTTTTGTTTAAGTAATGCTGATAATCAGAGCCCATTCACGGGCTCCGATTAACAGCAATACTTAAACAAAATGCCACAGTCTGCCTCGCGCTTCACTAACAAAAGCGTAGACACTTTCCAAACACAGCGTGTACTTTAGCACACGCTGTGTTTGGAAAGTGTCTACGCTTTTGTTAGTAAAGCGCGAGGCAGACTGTGGCATTTTGTTTAAGTATTGCTGTTAATCGGAGCCCGTGAATGGGCTCTGATTATCAGCAATACTTATACGAGAGGCTACAGCGCCTGGGGAACGAGCGGAACAGACGGCAAGATGGCATATAGGCACAACAACGAGTGTGACAAAGGGCATAAAGGTACAATAATGAGTGGGACAGAGGGCATAAAGGCACAACAACAAGTGGGACAGAGGGCATAAAGGCACAACAACGAGTGGGACAAAGGGCATAAAGGCACAACAACGAGTGGGACAGAGGGCAGGAGGGCACCAAAAACGAGGAGACTGAGGGCAGAAGGGCACAAAAAACGAGTGGGACAGAGGGCAGAAGGGCACCAAAAACGAGTGGGGCAGAGGGCAGAAGGGCACCAAAAACGAGTGGGGCAGAGGGCAGAAGGGCACCAAAAGCGAGTGGGACAGAGGGCAGAAAGGCACAACAACGAGTGGGACAGAGGGCAGAAGGTCACCAAAAATGAGTGGGACAGAGGCCTGAAGGGCACCAGAAACGAGTGAGACAGAGGGCAGAAGGGCACCAAAAACGAGTGGGGCAGAGGGCAGAAGGGCACCAAAAGTGAGTGGCACAGAGGGCAGAAGGGCACCAAAAACGAGTGGGGCAGAGGGCAGAAGGGCACCAAAAAGGACTGGGGCAGAGGGCAGACGGGCACCAAAAGCGAGTGGGACAGAGGGCAGAAAGGTACAAAAAATGAGTGGGACAGAGGGCAGGAGGGCACCAAAAACGATGGGAGAGAGGGCAAGAGGGCATAAAGGCACAACAATGAGTGGGACAGAGGGCATAAAGGCACAACAACGAGTGGGACAGAGGGCAGAAGGGCACCAAAAACGAGTGGGACAGAGGGCAGAAAGGCACAAAAAACGAGTGGGACAGAGGGCAGAAGGGCACCAAAAACGAGTGGGACAGAGGGCAGGAGGGCACCAAAAACGAGTTGGACAGAGGGCAGAAGGGCACCAAAAATGAGTGGGGCAGAGGGCAGAAGGGTACCAAAAGCGAGAGGGGCAGAGGGCAGAAGGGCACCAAAAGCGAGTGGGACAGAGGGCAGAAAGGCACAACAACAAGTGGGACAGAGGGCAGAAGGGCACCAAAAACGAGTGGGACAGAGGGCAGAAGAGCACCAAAAACGAGTGGGACAGAGGGCAGGAGGGCACCAAAAACGAGTGGGACAGAGGGCAGAAGGGCACCAAAAACGAGTGGGGCAGAGGGCAGAAGGGCACCAAAAGTGAGTGGGGCAGAGGGCAGAAGGGCACCAAAAGCGAGTGGGAGAGAGGGCAGAAAGGCACAAAAAACGAGTGGGACATAGGGCAGGAGGGCACCAAAAACAAGTGGGACAGAGTGCAAAAAGGCACCAAAAACGAGTGGGGCAGAGGGCAGAAGGGCACCAAAAACGATGGGACAGAGGGCAAGAGGGCATAAAGGCACAACAACGAGTGGGACAGAGGGCATAAAGGCACAACAATGAGTGGGACAGAGGGCAGAAGGGCACCAAAAACGAGTGGGACAGAGGGCAGAAAGGCACAAAAAACGAGTGGGAAAGAGGGCAGGAGGGCACCAAAAATGAGTGGGACAGAGGGCAGGAGGTCACCAAAAACGAGTGGGACAGAGGGCAAAAGCGAACCAAAAACGAGTGGGGCAGAGGGCTGAAGGGCACAAAAAATGAGTGGGGCAGAGGGCAGAAGGGCACCAAAACCGAGTGGGGCAGAGGGCAGAAGGGTACCAAAAGCGAGTGGGACAGAGGGCAGAAAGGTACAACAACAAGTGGGACAGAGGGCAAAAGGGCACCAAAAACGAGTGGGACAGAGGGCAGAAGGGCACCAAAAATGAGTGGGACAGAGGGCAGAAAGGCACAAAACGAGTGGGACAGAGGGCAGGAGGGCACCAAAAACGAGTGGGACAGAGGGCAGAAGGGCACCAAAACGAGTGGGGCAGAGGGCAGAAGGGTACCAAAAACGAGTGGGGCAGAGGGCAGAAGGGCACCAAAAGCGAGTGGAGCAGAGGGCAGAAGGGCACCAAAAGTGAGTGGGACAGAGGGCAGAAAGGCACAAAAAACGAGTGGGACAGAGGGCAGGAGGGCACCAAAAACGAGTGGGACAGAGGGCAGAAAGGCACAAAAAACGAGTGGGACAGAGGGCAGAAGGGCACCAAAAACGAGTGGGACAGAGGGCAGAAGGGCACCAAAAATGAGTGGGACAGAGGGCAGCAGGGCAGCAAAAATGATGGGACAGAGGGCAAGAGGGCATAAAGGCACAACAACGAGTGAGACAGAGGGCATAAAGGCACAACAACGAGTGGGACAGAGGGCAGAAGGGCACCAAAAATGAGTGGGACAGAGGGCAGAAAGGCACAAAAAACCAGTGGGACAGAGGGCAGGAGGGCAGGAGGGCACCAAAAACGAGTGGGACAGAGGCAGGAGGGCACCAAAAACGAGTGGGACAGAGGGCAGAAGGGCACCAAAAATGAGTGGGGCAGAGGGCAGAAGGGCACCAAAAACGAGTGGGGCAGAGGGCAGAAGGTCACCAAAAGCGAGTGGGGAAGAGGGCAGAAGGGCACCAAAAGCGAGTGGGACAGCGGGCAGAAAGGCACAACAACGAGTGGCACAGAGGGCAGAAGGGCACCAAAAACGAGTGGGACAGAGGGCAGAAGGGCACCAAAAATGAGGGGGACAGAGGGCAGAAAGGCACAAAAAACAAGTGGGACAGAGGGCAGGAGGGCACCAAAAATGAGTAGTACAGAGGGCAGGAGGGCACCAAAAACGAGTGGGACAGAGGGCAGAAGGGCACCAAAAACGAGTGGGGCAGAGGGCAGAAGGGCACCAAAAGTGAGTGGGGAAGAGGGCAGAAGGGCACCAAAAGCGAGTGGGACAGCGGGCAGAAAGGCACAACAACGAGTGGCACAGAGGGCAGAAGGGCACCAAAAACGAGTGGGACAGAGGGCAGAAGGGCACCAAAAATGAGGGGGACAGAGGGCAGAAAGGCACAAAAAACAAGTGGGACAGAGGGCAGGAGGGCACCAAAAATGAGTAGTACAGAGGGCAGGAGGGCACCAAAAACGAGTGGGACAGAGGGCAGAAGGGCACCAAAAAGGACTGGGGCAGAGGGCAGACGGGCACCAAAAGCGAGTGGGACAGAGGGCAGAAAGGTACAAAAAATGAGTGGGACAGAGGGCAGGAGGGCACCAAAAACGATGGGAGAGAGGGCAAGAGGGCATAAAGGCACAACAATGAGTGGGACAGAGGGCATAAAGGCACAACAACGAGTGGGACAGAGGGCAGAAGGGCACCAAAAACGAGTGGGACAGAGGGCAGAAAGGCACAAAAAACGAGTGGGACAGAGGGCAGAAGGGCACCAAAAACGAATGGGACAGAGGGCAGGAGGGCACCAAAAACGAGTTGGACAGAGGGCAGAAGGGCACCAAAAATGAGTGGGGCAGAGGGCAGAAGGGTACCAAAAGCGAGAGGGGCAGAGGGCAGAAGGGCACCAAAAGCGAGTGGGACAGAGGGCAGAAAGGCACAACAACAAGTGGGACAGAGGGCAGAAGGGCACCAAAAACGAGTGGGACAGAGGGCAGAAGAGCACCAAAAACGAGTGGGACAGAGGGCAGGAGGGCACCAAAAACGAGTGGGACAGAGGGCAGAAGGGCACCAAAAACGAGTGGGGCAGAGGGCAGAAGGGCACCAAAAGTGAGTGGGGCAGAGGGCAGAAGGGCACCAAAAGCGAGTGGGAGAGAGGGCAGAAAGGCACAAAAAACGAGTGGGACATAGGGCAGGAGGGCACCAAAAACAAGTGGGACAGAGTGCAAAAAGGCACCAAAAACGAGTGGGGCAGAGGGCAGAAGGGCACCAAAAACGATGGGACAGAGGGCAAGAGGGCATAAAGGCACAACAACGAGTGGGACAGAGGGCATAAAGGCACAACAATGAGTGGGACAGAGGGCAGAAGGGCACCAAAAACGAGTGGGACAGAGGGCAGAAAGGCACAAAAAACGAGTGGGACAGAGGGCAGGAGGGCACCAAAAATGAGTGGGACAGAGGGCAGGAGGGCACCAAAAACGAGTGGGACAGAGGGCAATAGGGAACCAAAAACGAGTGGGGCAGAGGGCTGAAGGGCACAAAAAATGAGTGGGGCAGAGGGCAGAAGGGCACCAAAAGCGAGTGGGGCAGAGGGCAGAAGGGTACCATAAAGGTCTGGGGCAGAGGGCAGACGGGCACCAAAAGCGAGTGGGACAGAGGGCAGAAAGGCACAAAAT
This sequence comes from Lissotriton helveticus, assembly GCF_964261635.1. NCBI lineage: Eukaryota > Metazoa > Chordata > Amphibia > Caudata > Salamandridae > Lissotriton > Lissotriton helveticus. The sequence goes on along the minus strand of NC_136067.1, from coordinate 1,593,494,779 downwards.
GAGTGGGACAGAGGGCAGGAGGGCACAAAAAACGAGTGGGACAGAGGGCAGGAGGGCACCAAAAACGAGTGGGACAGAGGGCAGAAAGGCACAAAAAACGAGTGGGACAGAGGGCAGAAGGGCACCAAAAACGAGTGGGACAGAGGGCAGAAGGGCACCAAAAATGAGTGGGACAGAGGGCAGCAGGGCAGCAAAAATGATGGGACAGAGGGCAAGAGGGCATAAAGGCACAACAACGAGTGAGACAGAGGGCATAAAGGCACAACAACGAGTGGGACAGAGGGCAGAAGGGCACCAAAAATGAGTGGGACAGAGGGCAGAAAGGCACAAAAAACCAGTGGGACAGAGGGCAGGAGGGCAGGAGGGCACCAAAAACGAGTGGGACAGAGGCAGGAGGGCACCAAAAACGAGTGGGACAGAGGGCAGAAGGGCACCAAAAATGAGTGGGGCAGAGGGCAGAAGGGCACCAAAAACGAGTGGGGCAGAGGGCAGAAGGGCACCAAAAGCGAGTGGGGCAGAGGGCAGAAGGGCACCAAAAGCGAGTGGGACAGCGGGCAGAAAGGCACAACAACGAGTGGCACAGAGGGCAGAAGGGCACCAAAAACGAGTGGGACAGAGGGCAGAAGGGCACCAAAAATGAGGGGGACAGAGGGCAGAAAGGCACAAAAAACAAGTGGGACAGAGGGCAGGAGGGCACCAAAAATGAGTAGTACAGAGGGCAGGAGGGCACCAAAAACGAGTGGGACAGAGGGCAGAAGGGCACCAAAAACGAGTGGGGCAGAGGGCAGAAGGGCACCAAAAGTGAGTGGGGCAGAGGGCAGAAGGGCACCAAAAGCAAGTGGGAGAGAGGGCAGAAAGGCACAAAAAACGAGTGGGACATAGGGCAGGAGGGCACCAAAAACAAGTGGGACAGAGTGCAAAAAGGCACCAAAAACGAGTGGGGCAGAGGGCAGAAGGGCACCAAAAATGATGGGACAGAGGGCAAGAGGGCATAAAGGCACAACAACGAGTGGGACAGAGGGCATAAAGGCACAACAATGAGTGGGACAGAGGGCAGAAGGGCACCAAAAACGAGTGGGACAGAGGGCAGAAAGGCACAAAAAACGAGTGGGACAGAGGGCAGGAGGGCACCAAAAATGAGTGGGACAGAGGGCAGGAGGGCACCAAAAACGAGTGGGACAGAGGGCAATAGAGAACCAAAAACGAGTGGGGCAGAGGGCTGAAGGGCACAAAAAATGAGTGGGGCAGAGGGCAGAAGGGCACCAAAAGCGAGTGGGGCAGAGGGCAGAAGGGTACCATAAAGGTCTGGGGCAGAGGGCAGACTGGCACCAAAAGCGAGTGGGACAGAGGGCAGAAAGGCACAAAATGAGTGGGACAGAGGGCAGGAGGGCACCAAAAACGAGTGGGACAGAGGGCAGAAGGGCACCAAAATGTGTGGGGCAGAGGGCAGAAGGGTACCAAAAACAAGTGGGGCAGAGGGCAGAAGGGCACCAAAAGCGAGTGGAGCAGAGGGCAGAAGGGCACCAAAAGCGAGTGGGACAGAGGGCAGAAAGGCACAAAAAACGAGTGCGACAGAGGGCAGGAGGGCACCAAAAATTAGTGGGACAGAGGGCAGGAGGGCACCAAAAACGAGTGGGACAGAGTGCAGAAAGGCACAAAAAATGAGTGGGACAGAGGGCAGAAGGGCACCAAAAATGAGTGGGACAGAGGGCAGAAGGGCACCAAAAATGAGTGGGACAGAGGGCAGCAGGGCACCAAAAACGATGGGACAGAGGGCAAGAGGGCATAAAGGCACAACAACGAGTGGGACAGAGGGCATAAAGGCACAACAACGAGTGGGACAGAGGGCAGAAGGGCACCAAAAATGAGTGGGACAGAGGGCAGAAAGGCACAAAAAACGAGTGGGACAGAGGGCAGGAGGGCAGGAGGGCACCAAAAACGAGTGGGACAGAGGGCAGGAGGGCACCAAAAACGAGTGGGACAGAGGGCAGAAGGGCACCAAAAATGAGTGGGGCAGAGGGCAGAAGGGCACCAAAAACGAGTGGGGCAGAGGGCAGAAGGGCACCAAAAGCGAGTGGGGCAGAGGGCAGAAGGGCACCAAAAGCGAGTGGGACAGCGGGCAGAAAGGCACAACAACGAGTGGGACAGAGGGCAGAAGGGCACCAAAAACGAGTGGGACAGAGGGCAGAAGGGCACCAAAAATGAGGGGGACAGAGGGCAGAAAGGCACAAAAAACAAGTGGGACAGAGGGCAGGAGGGCACCAAAAATGAGTAGTACAGAGGGCAGGAGGGCACCAAAAACGAGTGGGGCAGAGGGCAGAAGGGCACCAAAAGTGAGTGGGGCAGAGGGCAGAAGGGCACCAAAAGCAAGTGGGAGAGAGGGCAGAAAGGCACAAAAAACGAGTGGGACATAGGGCAGGAGGGCACCAAAAACAAGTGGGACAGAGTGCAAAAAGGCACCAAAAACGAGTGGGGCAGAGGGCAGAAGGGCACCAAAAATGATGGGACAGAGGGCAAGAGGGCATAAAGGCACAACAACGAGTGGGACAGAGGGCATAAAGGCACAACAATGAGTGGGACAGAGGGCAGAAGGGCACCAAAAACGAGTGGGACAGAGGGCAGAAAGGCACAAAAAATGAGTGGGACAGAGGGCAGGAGGGCACCAAAAATGAGTGGGACAGAGGGCAGGAGGGCACCAAAAACGAGTGGGACAGAGGGCAATAGGGAACCAAAAACGAGTGGGGCAGAGGGCTGAAGGGCACAAAAAATGAGTGGGGCAGAGGGCAGAAGGGCACCAAAAGCGAGTGGGGCAGAGGGCAGAAGGGTACCATAAAGGTCTGGGGCAGAGGGCAGACGGGCACCAAAAGCGAGTGGGACAGAGGGCAGAAAGGCACAAAACGAGTGGGACAGAGGGCAGGAGGGCACCAAAAACGAGTGGGACAGAGGGCAGAAGGGCACCAAAACGTGTGGGGCAGAGGGCAGAAGGGTACCAAAAACGAGTGGGGCAGAGGGCAGAAGGGCACCAAAAGCGAGTGGAGCAGAGGGCAGAAGGGCACCAAAAGCGAGTGGGACAGAGGGCAGAAAGGCACAAAAAACGAGTGGGACAGAGGGCAGGAGGGCACCAAAAATTAGTGGGACAGAGGGCAGGAGGGCACCAAAAACGAGTGGGACAGAGTGCAGAAAGGCACAAAAAATGAGTGGGACAGAGGGCAGAAGGGCACCAAAAATTGGGTGGGACAGAGGGCAGAAGGGCACCAAAAATGAGTGGGACAGAGGGCAGCAGGGCACCAAAAACGATGGGACAGAGGGCAAGAGGGCATAAAGGCACAACAACGAGTGGGACAGAGGGCATAAAGGCACAACAACGAGTGGGACAGAGGGCAGAAGGGCACCAAAAATGAGTGGGACAGAGGGCAGAAAGGCACAAAAAACGAGTGGGACAGAGGGCAGGAGGGCAGGAGGGCACCAAAAACGAGTGGGACAGAGGGCAGGAGGGCACCAAAAACGAGTGGGACAGAGGGCAAAAGGGCACCAAAAATGAGTGGGGCAGAGGGCAGAAGGGCACCAAAAACGAGTGGGGCAGAGGGCAGAAGGGCACCAAAAGCGAGTGGGGCAGAGGGCAGAAGGGCACCAAAAGCGAGTGGGACAGAGGGCAGAAAGGCACAACAACGAGTGGGACAGAGGGCAGAAGGGCACCAAAAACGAGTGGGACAGAGGGCACAAGGGCACCAAAAACGAGTGGGACAGAGGGCAGAAAGGCACAAAAAACAAGTGGGACAGAGGGCAGGAGGGCACCAAAAACGAGTGGTACAGAGGGCAGAAGGGCACCAAAAACGAGTGGGGCAGAGGGCAGAAGGGCACTAAAAACGAGTGGGGCAGAGGGCAGAAGGGCACCAAAAGCGAGTGGGGCAGAGGGCAGAAGGGCACCAAAAGCGAGTGGGACAGAGGGCAGAAAGGCACAAAAAACGAGTGGGACATAGGGCAGGAGGGCACCAAAAACGAGTGGGACAGAGGGCAGGAGGGCACCAAAAACGAGTGGGACAGAGGGGAGAAGGGCACCAAAAATGAGTGGGGCAGAGGGCAGAAGGGCACCAAAAACGAGTGGGGCAGAGGGCAGAAGGGCACCAAAAGCGAGTGGGGCAGAGGGCAGAAGGGCACCAAAAACGAGTGGGACAGAGGGCAGAAAAACACAAAAAACAAGTGGGACAGAGGGCAGGAGGGCACCAAAAACGAGTGGTACAGAGGGCAGAAGGGCACCAAAAACGAGTGGGACAGAGGGCAGAAGGACACCAAAAACGAGTGGGACAGAGGGCAGGAGGGCACCAAAAATGAGTGGGACAGAGGGCAGGAGGGCACCAAAAACGAGTGGGACAGAGGGCAAAAGGGAAACAAAAACGAGTGGGGCAGAGGGCTGAAGGGCACAAAAAATGAGTGGGGCAGAGGGCAGAAGGGCACCAAAAGCGAGTGGGGCAGAGGGCAGAAGGGTACCAAAAGCGAGTGGGACAGAGGGCAGAAAGGCACAACAACGAGTGGGACAGAGGGCAAAAGGGCACCAAAAACTAGTGGGACAGAGGGCAGAAGGGCACCAAAAATGAGTGGGACAGAGGGCAGAAAGGCACAAAACGAGTGGGACAGAGGGCAGGAGGGCACCAAAAACGAGTGGGACAGAGGGCAGAAGGGCACCAAAACGAGTGAGGCAGAGGGCAGAAGGGTACCAAAAACGAGTGGGGCAGAGGGCAGAAGGGCACCAAAAGCGAGTGGAGCAGAGGGCAGAAGGGCACCAAAAGCGAGTGGGACAGAGGACAGAAAGGCACAAAAAACGAGTGGGACAGAGGGCAGGAGGGCACCAAAAACGAGTGGGACAGAGGGCAGAAGGGCACCAAAAACGAGTGGGACAGAGTGCAGAAAGGCACAAAAAACGAGTGGGACAGAGGGCAGAAGGGCACCAAAAACGAGTGGGACAGAGGGCAGAAGGGCACCAAAAATGAGTGGGACAGAGGGCAGCAGGGCACTAAAAATGATGGGACAGAGGGCAAGAGGGCATAAAGGCACAACAACGAGTGGGACAGAGGGCATAAAGGCACAACAACGAGTGGGACAGAGGGCAGAAGGGCACCAAAAATGAGTGGGACAGAGGGCAGGAGGGCACCAAAAACGAGTGGGACAGAGGGCAGAAGGGCACCAAAAACGAGTGGGACAGAGTGCAGAAAGGCACAAAAAACGAGTGGGACAGAGGGCAGAAGGGCACCAAAAACGAGTGGGACAGAGGGCAGAAGGGCACCAAAAATGAGTGGGACAGAGGGCAGCAGGGCACCAAAAACGATGGGACAGAGGGCAAGAGGGCATAAAGGCACAACAACGAGTGGGACAGAGGGCATAAAGGCACAACAACGAGTGGGACAGAGGGCAGGAGGGCACCAAAAACAAGTGGGACAGAGGGCAGGAGGGCACCAAAAACGAGTGGGACAGAGGGCAGAAGGGCACCAAAAATGAGTGGGGCAGAGGGCAGAAGGGCACCAAAAACAAGTGAGGCAGAGGGCAGAAGGGCACCAAAAGCGAGTGGGGCAGAGGGCAGAAGGGCACCAAAAGCGAGTGGGACAGAGGGCAGAAAGGCACAACAACGAGTGGGACAGAGGGCAGAAGGGCACCAAAAACGAGTGGGACAGAGGGCAGAAGGGCACCAAAAACGAGTGGGACAGAGGGCAGAAAGGCACAAAAAACAAGTGGGACAGAGGGCAGGAGGGCACCAAAAACGAGTGGGGCAGAGGGCAGAAGGGCACTAAAAACGAGTGGGGCAGAGGGCAGAAGGGCACCAAAAGCGAGTGGGGCAGAGGGCAGAAGGGCACCAAAAGCGAGTGGGACAGAGGGCAGAAAGGCACAAAAAACGAGTGGGACATAGGGCAGGAGGGCACCAAAAACGAGTGGCATTTGGCGCCGCATACACACGAGGTTCGGATCCTGGCGCACATAGCCATGGTTGCAGCGCACAGAAACCCTCCACTGCCGCACACAGAGGAAAAAAATTAGAGGGAACATTGGTTGTAAGTATTCCTTATTTTTTAGCCACTCCCCCCATTTCTTCCACAGTTACTACTATAATATAGACTTACATATGAGGAGATCTTGATGCCTGAGGGGGAGATCTCGACAAGGAAATGATAGGAAAGGCAGAGACCGAGATCTTGACATGTAGTTTTGTGAATTGCAGTTGTAGTATGTGAGCAGTACTACTGTAGTACTCCAAAATGTACTACAAAATGCAATTTGTAAATAGGTCCCATTTGTCTAAAGTCTATTTAATTGAGAATACTAGTTCTCCCTACCTAAGGCTATACATTTAGCAGTGGCACATCACATGTTATGAACTGCCAGATTTACTTTTATCCTGAGGAACATTATTTACCTCTCTCATTTTTAACTGCCACCTTATATCCAAGCACTACTCATGGGTATTGCTTTCCCTTATTCGAGCCTGAAATAGTAATTCTCTACATTACAACTGCCATCTAACCCCTGCCTATATTTTTTCAGGACTCTAAATTTCCATTTCATTCTTCATCAATGAGATCAAAGAAAAGCATCCAAAAATAAAGTAGTGTGATCATTTGTTTACACAGGACCAGATTGACAGGCCATTTTGAGTACCCGAGTTTAACTTAAGTATGCAAAATATGAATGAGATATGCCAATTTTGATTCACAGAATTAGGATTGGTGAAATGTATCATTTTCAAGGTCCATGCACGAAGCCAGTCGTAGGGCAAATTCCAACAGTCACAAATGTAGGATTATTTGTGGGACGCTGGGAGTTGTTGGTGGAGCACTCTGCAAAGCTCTTGGAAACCCACTAACACCTGATTTCCTTGTAGTTATTTTCTCTCCTGGGTCAGATTTGCTCCTTTCCGTAATAAGGGCATTTGCAGGAAGGGAAAGAGGAAGACACCCGCATGGTGCATTGCTGTTTGGGAAGAGGTTTCTTTACAGTTGAAAGTCAGTGGCCTACTGTTGAGCAGTAAATAAACAGTCTGGGCCTAGTACGCGCACATTAAGCATTTTCATCATGATGGGCCCCAGACCAGTTACTTAAGTCCCATTTCAGACATGTTTCGTTATGAGATGAACTGAATATTAGTCTTTGAACTTTCCTTGTCGGAAGGCGGAGTCTGGAGCTCGGGGAAGATGGCGACTCCGTGAATGAATTTAGAGGCGGCAGTGCCCGGCGGAAATCCTACTATGCTCCCCAGGCCTGAAAGCTTCCCTCTTGGAAGGGTAATAGAGGAGGGGATATGCCTGAAGTTTTGGAAGCCAGCTCCCTGGGCTGCCATAACCTGGGCAGCTGTGCAGGGGACCAATGCGCTTACGGCCTAGCAGAAATATTTGATCGCGGCTTGTGCACGTTTCCTCCAATACGATACAGAAAAGGGGGTGGTGATGAACAGAGTGTCTGAATTAAGCAGACCACTCTTACCCAGTCCAAAGATCAGGGCTTGATCCATCACCGTTATTTATCTCACTGCCCCATCCCAGCTCAGAACCTGGCTATATGCAAATTAGTCTGTCCCTGGCCCAGTGCATCATGGGAACAGGGCAGACCAAACTACCAAGCCAATTCTTCACCAGAAAGGAGACAAGCTACCGGGGACCGGTTTCTGGCATTTCAGCCTCTTCGGCCCGGCTTGCTTGAATCCTGATGGAGCAGTGAGAAAGGGACTCATGTCTGAGTATAGGGACTCATGTCTGAGTATACCCTGCCACACCTATAGTGGCCAAAAACGATTCAGAAAAGGGGGTGGTGATGAACAGAGTGTCTGAATTAAGCAGACCACTCTTACCCAGTCCAAAGATCAGGGCTTGATCCATCACCGTTATTTATCTCACTGCCCCATCCCAGCTCAGAACCTGGCTATATGCAAATTAGTCTGTCCCTGGCCCAGTGCATCATGGGAACAGGGCAGACCAAACTACCAAGCCAATTCTTCACCAGAAAGGAGACAAGCTACCAGGGACCGGTTTCTGGCATTTCAGCCTCTTCGGCCCGGCTTGCTTGAATCCTGATGGAGCAGTGAGAAAGGGACTCATGTCTGAGTATACCCTGCCACACCTATAGTGGCCAAAAACGATTCAGAAAAGGGGGCGGTGGGGACAGGAGGAACTGCCATAGTTACAGGGTTAGGTGAACCGTGGGAAAACTAACAGTTAGGGGATTGCACAGCGAAAGGACTAGGTAGTTTGGTCTGCCCTGTTCCCATGATGCACTGGGCCAGGGACAGACTAATTTGCATACAGCCAGGTTCTGAAACTGGGATGGTGCAATGAGCTAAAAAACGGTGTTGGATCTAGCCCTGATCTCTTGACTGGGTGAGAGTACTCTGCTTAGTTCAGAGACTCTGTCCATCACCACCCCTTGTTGTAAATTATTTTGTCCACCCTAAGCGTGGAAGGGTATACTCAGATGTGAGTCCCTTGCTCATTGCACCATCAGGATTCAAGCAAGCCGGGCCGAAGACGCCTGAAATGGCAGAAACCGGTCCCCGGAAGCTTGTTTCCTTCCCAGTGTAAGAATTGGCTTTTGTAGTCTGGTCTGCCCTGTTCCCATGATGCACTGGGCCAGGGACAGACTAATTTGCATACAGCCAGGTTCTGAAACTGGGATGGTGCAATGAGCTAAAAAACGGTGTTGGATCTAGCCCTGATCTCTTGACTGGGTGAGAGTACTCTGCTTAGTTCAGAGACTCTGTCCATCACCACCCCTTGTTGTAAATTATTTTGTCCACCCTAAGCGTGGAAGGGTATACTCAGATGTGAGTCCCTTGCTCATTGCACCATCAGGATTCAAGCAAGCCGGGCCGAAGACGCCTGAAATGGCAGAAACCGGTCCCCGGAAGCTTGTTTCCTTCCCAGTGTAAGAATTGGCTTTTGTAGTCTGGTCTGCCCTGTTCCCATGATGCACTGGGCCAGGGACAGACTAATTTGCATACAGCCAGGTTCTGAAACTGGGATGGTGCAATGAGCTAAAAAACGGTGTTGGATCTAGCCCTGATCTCTTGACTGGGTGAGAGTACTCTGCTTAGTTCAGAGACTCTGTCCATCACCACCCCTTGTTGTAAATTCGTTTCCTCCAATACAGCGGCTCCTACCTTCCACGCCTATTGGCAGGCCCAGAATTGGTGATGGCCTGCATGGGAGAACAATAAGCCCCCTGACTGCTGGCGACTGATCTTTTTTATCAGCCCACGGTTGGCTAAGAGAGCCCGGAGGGGCAGGTGGCGTGCATCAAGACCAAGGACAACAGGCGGTCTGCTTCTTGTTCTGCCTGCACTTCTATAGGCCCTAGCCAGCCTGCACCTTAATAGAGGGGGCGCATCAGATGAGCCTGGACACACCACGCCATCTCCCCTGGCAGGCAGCAGGGTGGACTGGGGGCTGAACACAGCTGGGAGGGATCATGACTCCTCCATTCCTTCCTGCTTGGCCCATTGTACTGGGTTGTACTGTTGGGTGATTCTGAACTTTGAACTAGGGTGATCAACTGGCATTGGTGTAAATTCAGGACGGTGAGTGTAAAAATTCAGGACAAAGGGTCAAAATTCAGGACACAAATTCAGGACATGAGGTCAAAATTCAGGACAAAACTTCAGGACAATTGGATAAGTTTTACAGACACATCAGAGGTTGCGCAATAGTATATAAGTAAGCCCAGCCATATCCAAACATATTAAACCCTTTGCAAACCTATCCATCATGTATCCTTCCATCTATCATTTCACTCATCCATCCATTCATCCATTCACTCATCCATCCAGCCATTTACCCTTTCACCCATCCAGCTATCCTTTCACTTACTCATCTATCCACCTTTTCAGTCATTCATCCATCCTCCCTTTTTCTCTCCATCGACCCTTTCACTTAGCAATCCTTCCTTCCATCCATCCACCAACCATCCATCTACTCATGAATCCATCCATTGACCCTATCACTCATCCATCCTTTCTCTCATCCATTTATTCTTTCACTCCTTCACTCATCTATTCATCCTTTTGGCCATGTACCCACCTTTTCACTCACTCACTCATCCATCCTTACATCCACCCTTTCGCTCATCTGTCCATCCATTCACCCTTGCACGTATCAGTTCATCAATGCATCCATCATTTCACTCATGCATCCATCAACTCACTCACTCATCATCCACCTTTTCACTCATCTATCCACCCTTTTACCCATCCAGGTACCCTTCCACCCATACATCCAGCTATTTACCTTTTCTCTCTTCCATCCTTCCACTCACTCATCAATCCATCCATCCTCTCTCATTATCCATCTTTTCAATCTTTCATTCATCCTTTCACTAATTCATCCAGCCATCCACCCATCCCTTCACTTACTCACTCGCCCACCTTTTCATATTAATTTTGAGCTGAGCCTTTTTGAGAAGAGGCCCATCAAGAACTTCACCCTCGCTGCAGGAGCCATTCCAGGACAGGGACAGAAGCCACCCAGGGCAGAGACAGGATCCACCACAGGGGGGACAGGAGCCATCACAGGCAGGGGGAGGGGGGACAGGAGCCACCACATGGGGGGGACAGGAGCCATCACTGAGGGGGGACAGGAGCCATCACAGGAGGGGGAACAGGATCCCCCAGGGTGGGCATGCAGTATTCTGGTATCATCTTGGTCTCTTCCAGGGTGGGATAGGGTTCCTCACCCCCTCCTGGACAAGACAACGAGAAGACAGGCTCTCTTTCCAAAATATTGTTTTGCCACCCTCCTCCCCCACACTGATGTACAGTACTGAAAGGAGATACTCCAAGAGAAATGATTTAACTGATTGTCCTCCATACTTTGTTAATCAGTGTGGGTGTGATTGTGCCATTTCTTTATTTTATTACATTATAGACTGCATCTTTGAAGAACCGAGGTTTGTTTACAATTTAGTGAAAGTAATTAAGTTCTGTGAAGAGAACCATGTGCTGCCTCGGTGTAATAAGGGCTGGTTCTAGGATGTTTGGGGCCCTGGATAGAAAGGGAATGTGTGAGGCCCCTCTAAATTGTAGAGACATGACGCATTCAGGGCTGTTGGCATCTGAATAGATGCCCCTGCTCCTGAAGCTGCAGCCCCTCCCTCTCAGTCACCTTCAAGCACCTCTTAACAGCTCATCAAGGGCTGGACGTGTGAGGGTTTCCATCCCGCTGTGCCTCTCCAATGCTGCTGGGTATGTGAGCTTTGTTACACTCGACCTCAGCAGCATCGGAGTCAAGAAGGGAGGTGGGTGGTTAAAATTACGGACAAATGGCGTCTGTTAAAGAATACTTCACGGACAATGGACAGACGGCCGAAATTACGGACTGTCCATGAAATTTACCGACGGTTGGTCACCCTACTTTGAACAGGCATTTCTCCACCTGGGTGACCGAGCTGTTCCTTGGGATGCAACAAGGGGGCAGGCCCACTACAAACTAGCTTGCAGACCTAATCACACTGGGACATTGAGAAGTGAGTATTTGTACTTCCTTGCAGTTTTCCATTACTGCCCTTTTTCACTGTACCCCGTGTGTGCCAGACCATGCCCATACCACCTGGGACCTCTCTTGTCCATGCACTAATCCTGACTCTGTTATGGCCTGCGTGGCCCCCAGATATGGTTTTCTTGATCTTCTCTGTTGCAGGTGTGGACTGGGCCTGCTCTGTATGTTTGCAAGCCCTCCATGCCTGTTTTCACAGCCGTGCTTTCTTTCCAACCCACAAGACATCCCAAAACTGCATTGCGGCCGTTTGGGGATGCACCTACCGCAGATGAACAATATTTCTCTGCATTCACCTAAGAACTGGTGGCATTTCTACCACAGAAACTATGTGTCCCGCTGGTGCTCACTCCGACTTCCATGCATTTGTTAACTGCCCTCCCTCCTCTACATTGTCGAAACCCTTGAGGCAACTCCTTTTCACAGAAGCGGCCACAGACAAGCAGAAAGATGGCAAGGCAGATGCCATTTTAAAAAAAGTTGTCTGCCCTCAAGACTACCCTGATGGAGTTAGCTGTAACAGCACCTCCAAGACTTCCCTAGATGTTCAGTCCATTCGCCAGGACTTCCCATCCTTCAATACTCACTTGGCTGGGGAAGAATCGCATCTTGACCAAACTGACCAGAGGCTAACCTCTGCTATAGACTGGGAACAAGACCATTGGTACCTCCAGAAGAAGATTGTGGAATTGGAGGAACAAATAGTCGGGACAACCTTCGTTTCTCTGGGATTCCAGATAAAATGGAGGGTGAAGACGTCATGAGATTCTTCCAGAAGTTTTATCTGAGCATCACCAAACTGTCCGTTGGTCCCCATTGAAGTTTCAGAGAGCCTACCCTATTCGCTCCTGCCGCCCACAAGAACATAGCAGCCCACACCAAATTACTATCTGCTTTGTACACCATAAACAAGCCAGGGAGGTGCTCTCTGTGGTGAGGCATCAAGGTCCACTCCTCTATGATGCGCACAAATTTATATATCACAAGACTTTTGACAAGAAACCAGGATTCTCAGGAAAATATTCTTACAAAAGCACTCTGCCTTAAAATAAAAAATATCAGATATGGTCTGTTATATCTGTCCACATTGCATATGACCATTGACAATGATGGAGCAAGGACTCGTGAAAAAGTGACTTGCTTGGACGGAATCCTCTCATATAATCCTGTAACGAAGTATTAATAAAGTCTGTAATACTAATTTCGCACAACATACTTTTCTAGAAAGGGGGAAGCTTGCCTATGTGTTTTACTAACAAGTAACTCAAGTGTAATTAAAGATGGCTGCTAACACGGGAAAATTAACTGCGCATGCGTCAGCTGCATGATGTCTTAATGCTTGGAGGGAACATTCTGCTTCTGCACAATAGCATCTGATATGGCCACTTGAGAACTCACGTACTAAGCATCTGCTTTGCTGAAACTAAACTGTGTTATATACTAAGTGCTAAATGCGTAAATAGTCTTTATAAGTAAATGGAATTGGAGTAGGGATAGGTGGTATACAGTGAAATTATTTTGAATTCAATACTTTGTCTTTTTGACCTCTCTATTGGTTTGTATTTGGGCCTCTGAAAGATGCTAAAGTCTGACACCCACGTGGGTTTGCCGCATGCGCAGGAGGGACAACTCCGGAGCATGGGCTCAAGTCTTGAGACTCGTCCAAGGACATTCTCCACACATGTCCTGGGAACCAGCTGAACATCCTGAAGATTCAATGGACAACTGTGAAATAGTATACATTGTTGTCAACAAGGTTTACAAATATGGGTGGGAAATAAAGCTTGGGAGAACAAATAAATGGGCGGGAACTTAAAACAATGAACTTTAAGAAAAGTGTTCACACTTAGCATGATGATCATCCCCTCAGCTTGTCCAATCAGAATTAGGAGTTTCATAAGGTTAAAACATTTAGGGGTGCAACATACCATTAAAAAGTATAATTAGGGTAGTTAGTTAGGTTAGTTCGAGCAATCGCAGCCAGAACGCTGAGAGACAGATATGCTGTCCGAATGCTGATCAAATACCTGAAGAAGACTTAGAATTTTCAAGCAAATTAGAATTAGGAGAAGACCGCGGAAGAATCGAGGAGGTAATAGAATTAGAAGAAGATCGCCGAAGAATTGAGGAGGAAGTTAGCATCATAGAGGGGTGAGACGCAGGTGTCGAATCCAGAAGAGGTCATCTGTCCTGTCCTATCCTGTCCTGGAGTACCTATCACCTGAACTTTCTAAGGGGCTCATAACTCTCTGACAGAGGGGTCTGATTTTCGCACCATCCTAGGTAAATATAATTCTGTGTATTGTGTCAATGTGCCTTTCTCTTTCTATCCTCTCTTTCCTGAGGTACTTGTTATTGTAAAATCTTATTAAGTTGGATAGTTTGATCTTACCTTCTCCGAAAGATGGAGTTAACACTGTAAATTGTTTTGCTCTTAATGATTACTTTAGATAAACATTTAAAACTTACCCGAGTCTCTGGTTATTCAATGAGGAAATCAAGTAAATGAGGCCTATGTTATAGTCATCAAACCAAATCAATTAAAATAGATCCATTATTCATAGAAAGGGCTTCGTATTAGTAATAGACTTAAGAACTGATAAGCAACGAATATACAATTTTAGCCCTAAAATTGATCCCCAGCGGTGTTCTTCGGCCTATATGTGTGAGTGTGTTTATGGGCCAGATGAGTATTTAGTGATAAATGTCCGGAGGTTGGTAGCCCGCTGTATCAACAACAAAACCACAGAATTTGTCTCAAAGTCAACCTCTACGACTACACCCTTCTGACTGGTTCAATCTATGGCCTAGTTCATGCAAAGAAAGATACCTTCATGGATATTGCTTGTATTCTACTTCAGAACCACCACACTAAAGCCATACTTGGTGGTGATTAGAATTTGGTACAAAACCGATATGTGGATAAGATTTCTCACCCACTATCTCATAACTTGTTAGATAGAGGGCTTCCCCTAGACCTAATCTCTGACTTCTCCCTAGTAAATTGTTGGAGACTGCTGCACCCCACAATTGGAGATTACACCTTTACCTACTGTGTACATGGTACTTGCATGAGGATTAACTTTTTCTTGTTGTTCCTTAGCCACGCTAGCTTACCTGATCTCTGCTACCATTCAACCTACAGTTGTGTCTGACCATGATACGGTACAGCATTGGCTCAATCTAGGGATGTTACGTTCCCACCCCTGCATACTGAAGGCCCAATATATCCCACTACAAACTGCCCGAGGTTAAAACCTGTCTCTGGGGCCATTTCCAGACGTAATTAGACCAAACTTAGGGCTCTCCAGGTATTTTCTGAGGGGCTAGGAAGGCAACGATCAGGGGAGGGGGGAATAATGTGGGATACTGCACATAGGAAATGGGAGGTTCTGCAGAAATAGTACAGACTAGAACAAGACAACTACACACTAATAACTCAATACTCTTCCACTTTCACACCAGAAATGCTAGTAGCATTATTACAGGCTAAAGCCACCCTTAATTCCCTTTATCCCACAAGAGCGGAAACATCCCTCTTTCAGCTTAAACAGCACCATTTTGGACAAGGGGAAAAGGCCAAGCGACTTCTTGCCTGACAGTCCCGCCAAAAAAAGATAACCTGAACCTTAGCAGCTATTCTGCAAGCCGTCAGGCATCACTGGCACATTCGCTGGATATTCTAGAGATTTTACGATTATACTCTTAGGCCCTTCTACACCTTTGACAGCCCTAGGAACCCTATGTATAGAGAGACATTCCTGACTGAACACTCATTCCGTAGATTCTGTCACAACTTGGCACTGCCATTACGGAAGATGAGATTATGGAGTCATTGAAGGTCTATCATGCAATAAGTCCCCTTGTCCAGATTTAAACCCTTATGCATTTTATAGGTTCCACAAGGATATTTTGCACCCCTCCCTTGTAGGGTCTTCTCAGAAATGCACCCAACTCCTACCTTGCTTGCAGAAGACAACATTACAATAATTGCTCTTATTTCTAAGCCTGACAAGCATTGATTGCAGTTCAGAAATTATAGACCGATTTATTAATGTAATGCCAATACCAGAATTCTGGCCACACACTGGCAAATAGACTGCAGTGGGTCATTCATTTTTTGCTACACCGAGAAGAAGTCATATTTGTTCCCTACCAATCCTCCATGTCCACCCACCAGGCCCTTTCTCATGTTCTCTGGTAGGTACGCAAGGACACGGATAAGAAGTTACTTGTCTCTATCAATGCCAAAAAGGCATTCACTTGGGTAGGATTGGACTATTTGTTTCATGTCCTTCGACATGTTGGTGTTAGCCCCTTGTTTTGGCGTGGATTCAAAAACTCTTTCTCAGCCGATGGCTAGGGTGACATGTAACGGCCACATATCCCCCCTTTTCTATTCAAAGGGGCACGAGATAGGGTTGCTCCCTTTCCGCCCATCTTGTTTATTCTGACTCTGGAACCCCTGGTGATTTCCATTAGGAACTTGCATTACATACATGGCATACTGACAGTGGGGGCGCTTCCTATATGCCAGTGACATTTTGATCATCCTTTACCAACCCAACATCTTCACTGGATGCCTTGACAGACCTAATTTCCAGTTTCTCCAGCCTTTTTCAGTAAAGGGTGAATTGGGATAAATGTGAGGCCCACACAACACCCACTGTCTTGGGACAACATGCATTCATGTGGATACCTGACACTCTGAAATACCTGGGCATTCTGATTTCATCGGGATTGACCAACATGGTGGAAAACAACCTAGGTCCGTGATATGCCCACATCAAGGTGGACCTCCAGCACTGGGCTTGATCCAGCGAAAGCGGTGAAAATTTTTACACACATTCACAATATCTCCAATATATCATGAATGGAAATTTTATTACATCTAAGAGTTTGGGCCCATTAAAACTCAATAACCACTAATATACATCTGGTCCTCCTATAGATCTTTGGAGAGCTAATAGGGACTAAATAATGAAAGACGAATGGTATTTCCTACATGAGGACCTATAATGAAAGAAAAGCCAAACAACCAATATAGTCGCAATATGTATTTTGATGAATAAACCAATCAATAATGACAAACTCTATATACTTACCTAAATATTTCAGATTATGTATGGTCAATACATCAAATACATTATAGAATATCAGACTTTATATTCATACAATGTTACAGGCAAATCAAAATAAGAAAATACAGTTCATGACAAATACATCATAATCAATAACAAGCGTTAGAGAGAGAGAGACAAAAATAAATAATTTGTTGCAAATATCAATATGCAATTCAGAATTTATATGAACCTAAGATCAATGGACTAATGCACAGCATACAATAGTCAGAAGTAGCTAACCCTTCGGCCAAAAAGCTATAGTTTGAGCAACATCACCAGCCGATGAAGTGCAAGGTAATCATGATAGTTCAAGAGAAATCAAACTTGGACATATGTCATGTCATTCCCAGAGTTGCAAGGATAATAGCCAGCCAGAGTAGCATCGAGAGTACAGCAGCAAAGCTTCTCTTCTCATAGAAAAAGCTACTGACTAGTTCCTTTCACACAGAAATAATTATACTCCAAGATGTTCACAGTTCCAACCCCCAATGTTTCAGTTTCAGAGTTTTTACTCAATTCTATTGGGTAAGTTCATGAGGTGATCACTCTCCAGGCTCGTTCATCTCGAACTTTTAGAAGACATTCCATTGTTCATTTAGGAAGATGTCATTTCACCTCGGAAGTTGGAAAAACATTGAAAAGTCTTCAAATCCACACGCTCGCTTCCACATCAGCTTGCAACATAGTCAACACAATTATTCATATAAAGAAATACACTAATCATGGGAAGGAAATTCTAGTGATGTTATGTACACAACTAAAAAGTAGATCAGAATTTTAGAATCAATCATTTTTATTATGGGGGACAAGCACTGTACACAGCCCAGCTGCCTACATCAACTAGCCGGCAGGGCGTAATCATAAAGCTTCCACACGGCGTCTGGGCCTACATCCCGGAGGTTGGCCCCGTGAAATGATATGAGTCAAGACCACCGCCCCGCCTATGCAGTGGTTACAGCTTTTCAAAACGGAACAAATGGAACAACAAGGAACACCCGTCCCCCCTCCCACCCTCCCCAGTTCTCCACTCACGCACACGCACATACACATACACACCCCAGGCCCACACCCGCCCCCCACCCCAGCCCACCCACCTCCAAGTCAGCCTATCGCAGGGTTATCACTAATGGTAGCCCAGCTCGGCCGGAAGAGTCATACATCTGGGATGGCTCTGGCCGGCGCTAAGGGGATAAGTTGTAGAATCTGTAGGTATTTCGGGCAAGTTACTTCTCTCAGGTGTTTAGACAACAATCGTAAGAACGGGTCCCACAACTTAGCATACTCCGTGCCTTTCCCATCTATCCCCATCGAGAGTCTCTCCATTGCTAAAATAAGCCATAGCCTTTGGAACCAGTCTCTAGGATCAGGCACCGTCTGCGAGCCCCAGTTGGCCAGCAATACCTGCCTTGCAGCCAAGAGCGCCAGCGCAATCTGCTTACCCCTCAGCGAGCGCAGTGAGCAATACTTGGGATGCGGAAGCCCCAGCAAGGTATGCTCCGGTAAACGGGGAAGTGTGATTTGAAATGCCTCGTCTATCTCATCTAAAACCATGGGTCAATACCTTCCCAGCTTTGGGCAGTGCCATAACAAGTGTGCCAAGGTCCCTGTTAGACCACAACCCCTCCAGCAAAGACCCGATTTATTGGCGTCCCAGGCTCGTAGGTGCGCATGGGTGTAATACCAATAGGCCGCTACTTTGTACGCTGATTCAGCTCCAGCGGTATTGGAGGCCGTGTGTTGCGCGCGGTAATACACATGTTCCCACTCTTTCTTTGAGAGCGGACGCCCCAGCTCTGTCTCCCATCAGACCTGCGCTGGGGTACGCTGCTTCCTAGAGTAGCTGAGAATCATAGTGTATAACTCCGATATGAGCCGCCGGTCGTCCTTCTTGCAGACCAGCCATCTTTCGAACTTGGTCAACTTTCGTGACATATCAGCCATGTTGGCGAGCTGGGTAACCCAGTGAGCTACCTGAGCGTAGGCGAAGGCATCCGCCTCAGGCAGCCGGAAGAACTCCTGTCGCAGCAGGGAGAACGGCATGAGACCATCCAGGTCAAAGAGGCAACCCACCCTCTTACAGCCTTCCTCACGCCAACGGTGGAAGACCGGGGACGCGTGGCCCAGGGGGAAGTCTCGATTATCGACAATGGGTGTCATTGGTGAGGGAAACGTAGTCCACCCCTTAGGGGACGCCAGTTGATCCCATGCCTTGAGGGTCAGTGCCGTCAGAGGAGACAAATAGAGCCCCCACGCCCTGTGCTTGCGAGGCAGCCAGAGCTCTCGCCAGATGTTACAGCCCGCCACCGTTTGATCCATGAAATTCCAATGTTTACTGGACATGGGCCTGTTCCATGCCACTACATATCGCAGGACAGAGGCCTGATAATAGGCAGAGAGAAGGGGAAAACCCAGTCCTCCAGCCGCACTTGGGGCAGTCGCCATGGCCAATGCCAGCCGCGGTTTTTTATTGTCCCACAGGAATTTGTTAAGGGACCCGTGTAGTTTCCTGAGGGCGCCGGGCGGCGGGGCCAAGGGCAGCATCTGAAACAAATATAGTATGCGGGGAAGTACAGTCATCTTCAGGGCTGCCAATCTTCCGAACCACGAAAGCTTGAGCCGGGACCAATCATTGAGGGCCTTACCGACCTGTTCCACCAATATCTTGTAGTTAAGGGATACAGTTTTAGTGATGAACAGTGCTAACCAAATACCCAGATACTGGATGTCGGCGTGCTCCCAGCGAAAGTTAAAGTCCTGTTGCAAGTCCAGGATGTCTTCCTCCGGAACAGAAAGGTTGAGGATATGCGACTTAGTGTAGTTAACCTTGAAGCCCGCCACCGCTTGGAACTCCGTGAGTTCTCGGATAAGGCCCCGCAGGGAAGAGTGCGGGTGGGTGAGTGAGAGGATGACATCGTCCGCATAAAGACTGATCTTATGCGTGTCTGCCCCGAACTTGATCCCCGAGATGTTGACATTGGACCGGACCCGTTGGGCAAATGGTTCCATATAGAGCGCGAAAAGTAACCGGGACAGGGGGCAGCCCTGCCGCATTCCTCTTGCTGTTGGAAACAGAGTCAATTTACATCCATTGACACGCACCGCCGCCTTGGGGGCCACATATAGGCACTTAATTCACAGAATGTAATTATTCCCCAGTCCGAACCGCCGCAACACGGCAAACATGTAATCCCAGTCCACGCGGTCGAAGGCCTTCTCCGAGTCAATCGAGAGCAGGAAGGCCCGCGACCGCGATCGGTGGACGAGGTCCATGAGGTGGAGCAATCATTTGGTATTGTCTCCTCCCTGCCGCGTAGGGATAAAGCCCGCCTGATCGGGTTCAATAAGGCCGTCCATCAAGGGGCTGAGCCGAGCCGCCAGCACCCCCGTGAACAACTTGGCATCAAGGTTGAGGAGCGAGATCGGTCTATAGGATCCGCATTCCTTGGGCTCCTACCCGGGTTTAAGAATGACCGTAATGGCCGCTCCCGCCATAGATGGGGCTACAACCCCGGTGTCCAAGAAGGAGTTGAAAAGGCGAGTCAGGAGCGGGGCCAACTCCTTGCAGTACGTTTTATAAACAATTGCAGAGAAGCCATCCGGCCCCGGCGATTTTGCTACCTTCAACCTTGAAATGGCTGAGATGACCTCTTCGATACGAATAGGCATGTCGAGGGCCTCCGCTGAGCTTTTGAAGAGGGGTGTGACATTGCAAGACTCGAGATATTCTGCTATCCCGGCGGAGGGCGCACCCTCTTTGCTATATAGGTTCTGGTAGAACCGCCGAAAGGAATCCACAATAGTGGAGTCCGTAGTGTGCTCCGCCGCGCTGCGGTCTCGAATCGCCTGAACGGCTTGCATATGAGAGAGCGCCCTTAGCCTGTGGACTAGCATCCGACCGGTCTTATCTCCGCAAAGATAAAACTTGTGTCACAGGCACAAAAGGGCATGCATAGCTCTGTCTGTGTCCAGATGCTTCAACATGCGCCTTTTCGTCTCCAGTTCCTGCCAGATTCTCTGTGCCCCAGTCCGCTTGTGGATCGCCTCAAGGCCACTAATGTCGCCTTCCAGCTCTGTCCGTTTTTCACTGCACAATCGAGAATACGTCGTCGCCAGAGCAATAAATTTGCCTCGCGCCACCAACTTCAGAGCCTCCCATACCACTACCAGAGGAGTACCCTCCACCTCATTCTCAGCCAAGTAATGGACTATCGTCTCTCTGATCTTCGCGATCACCGGCTCGGAATGCAGCAGGGAGTCCCTAAGGCGCCTTCCCGCTGCCGGCAGTCAAGTACCAGTAGAAGCGAAGGTCACCGAGATGAGCGCGTGGTCCGATAAGGAGCGCGGGAAAATATCCGACTCTGCTAAGTGAGGCAAGATGGAGGTGGAAGCCAAAAAGTGGTCTAATCACGCATAGGTCTTGTGAGCTGCCGAGTAGTAGGTGTAATCGCGCTGCTGGGGATGGTGAACGCACCAAACATCATGCAGACCCCCATCTGTCAACCACTGTTTCCTTCCCTGGGACATAGCCCCTGAGTGGTACACCCTCTGGCCTGTCTGATCCATCTCCACCTCCATCACTACATTCAAGTCACCTCCCACCAGTATCTGGGGATCCAGCGTGGCCAAAACCTGCGCAAGCGCCGACTGCAGAAAAGGTTCCTGATTAGCATTCGGTGCATAAATGGTTCCCACTGTGAACTGCGTGTCCCCCCATTGTACCCGCACAGCTAGGAGTCGGCCTTTGATATCTGCCACCTGAGCTATGATTTTGCACTGCGCCCGCGCACTAAAGAGGATAGCCACCCCGTTTTTCTTGGTGGACCCTGAGGACCATAGCTGTAGCGAGAAGCACTTATCTGCCATACGTCTCGTATCTTTGGAAAGGAGGTGGATCTCTTGCAACAGAGGAATAGCTCCTTCTGAGCTCTCTATTAGGGACACAATGGCAGCACGCTTTATCGGGCTATTTAGGCCATGGACATTTAGGCGCACTATTTTCACTTCCCTATGTTGCATGCAGGTAGACAGAGAAAAAACGCTGAGCACCTTCTTCCGCTGCATGCTCTATAGGCCTCCCTGCCCCACCACCCCTCCCCCCGACTGACTCAGAGAACCCCTCCCCCCCCCCCATCCACACAGAACTCATCCATTCTAACTGTAACAAACAAGAGAAAAGAGAAAATTAAACGACAGCTCGTCAAACAGGTCCCAAGAGCTGGGGAACATGGCACCAACAATCCAAGGAACCGGTCCTTACTGTAGAATTCAGGTCTCGTCGAGGACATAAGAAGAGCTACAGCAAAGTCCCACGGACAGTTCCCTCCAGCGCCATCGGCTATTCCTAGAAGTGTCATCTAGAAACTACCACGCTCAGGAGCCCCCAGGCGCCTCTGTCACCAGCGCCACCGAAGCAACCGCCGCTCCCCTCTCAAGGCGGCTCGTGGAACGATCTGGTTTTGCTGTAGGGGTTAGCTTGCCGACCTTTTGCCATTTGGATGAGCGCCTACGCCGTCTGGTGGGAGACCCCGAGGCATTTGGCGAGAGAGTAGCCTTCTCTAGCCCCAGGAGTTCAAGGGCCGATATTAGGGAGCGGGTCTGGATTAGCTTACAGTTGAGCTTGAAGATTAGCCTGAACGGGTGCCCCCAAGAGTAGGGGATGCCCTGCTCTTTCAAATAAGCGGTGACAGGTTTGAACTCTCTGCGCTTGGTTAGGGTAGATGCTGCCAGGTCCTGGAAAAGCAGCGGACGGTGTTCTCGAAACTGGAAGGGGTTAATGTCACGAGCCTTCCGTAGAATCCGCTCTTTTAGCTGAAAATCGTGGACACACACTAGAATATCCGGGGGGGGCTTTAGGTCCCCGCGGCAGGCCCACTTGATGCACCCTGTCCAGTTGAATGTCCGGTAGGTCTTCCTCATCCAGCATTTGTCTGAAGAGAGCTCCCACATACTCCAGCAAGTCGGCCCCCTCACCTTTCCAAGGCACCGCCTGAATCCGGATGTTATTCCTGCGTGATCTATTCTTCAGATCCTCAGCATGTGCCTGAAGGTCTAGATTCTGTTCAGTCAACCTGAGCACATCCTGCTGAAGGCGATGTATGTCTCCCGCCGTCTCCAAGTCATGCTCTTCCGACGTAGCTACCCTCTCTCCGATCGCATCCACATCTCTCCGTACCTCCCGCAAATCAGAGGCCAACTGGGAGCGCAACTCTGAAATGTCTTCCTTAATGGCCGTAAATAACTCCACCATGAAGGCCTTGGTAGCTGGTGCATCGCCGTCCTCGGACTTTGGCGACTTCTCCGCCGTGTTCGGGGTGGCCATTCCTGCCAGCGACGCTGGTGCGTCTTTCGGAGGTTTATCTTTCCTGTTCCTGTTCGTCGTCATCCTGCCTCAGCCGAAGGCAATGGTACTGCTGTTGGCCTATGCGAACACCAAGGCCAGGCAGATCACGCTAGCCTGCACTGATGCCCCCTGCAGCCTCACGGTGATAAGTCTCTACAGGTGATGATGAATAGGGCTGGGGAGCACAAGGGCCGCAATGCTCCTCGTGGGCAGGGTCGGGGACAGGCGCTCAGAAGAGGAGATTAGGGGGATGGCGGCTCTCCGTCACCAGCTAATCCAGGGCCTCTTCGCAGCCACGAGCACAAGGCACGGGCCAACAAGCTCAGGGGAGGGGGCCTGACAGCACCCCTCTATTGTGAATGACGGGGCCAAGCTTCAGCTACTCTGGACCATCTTTGGCCTGCCGTCCGCCGCTCTGACTACACAGTCACTCCTACGCCGTCCGCCGAGCTACGGACCGACCCACCATGCTCTGCTGTCAACCGCCTCCGCTCTCTTCACCTCAGTGTTCCCCCGGGCCGCTGTCCGCCGAGGCGCGGGTCAAAAACCTCCCCGATCACCACTGTTCCAAGAGGGCGGGCCTTACATGCACCTTCGTTCCCCCGGGCTTTCCCTGTCCATCGAGTTTCGGGTCGAATCAGGTGCTCCCTGGGGTCCGTGGGTGGGACTCCTTGCACTGCCACCAAAGCTGGGGGAGAGAGCGTGCTTCACACCACCACCGGGCCCTGTCCCCGGCACAGCCGCACAGGTCCACACTGCCGTCCGGTCCTAGGCCCAAGTTAGGCCACGATCACGCTCCACGGGGGGAGGGGCAGAGCCTCTCCGAGAGCTACCCACTCTTCCCGCCGAGCCGCGGGTCGATGCTGAGTTCTGTGGGCTGTCGGCGCAGTTGGGGGGTCCCCGCAGTCACTAACCTCCGCTGTAGGGCCGGGAGAGGTCCCGCCTTGCCCGGCGAGCCACGGGCTGAAAAAGCAGTGCGGCGGCCCGCCGCTAGGCCTCCCTCTCCACCGGACCTCGGCTAATGGCGTCTGGTCACGTAACGCCCCCTGCAATCACGATGTCGTCTCAGGAGCATCAGGCCCCCGACCGGCGGCAGCCCAACGCCTTGCCTCCACCGCACGTAGCTCCGACACCGGGCAAACGGTTCTCAGGGCTCAGTACAGTCCATTTGCGAGCCTCCGTACATGCGCCCGGGCAGCTCCAGTAGCTCTGAGGCCACACTGCAGTGGAACGGCGATCACCTGCAGCCCGAATCAGGAGAGAGGAGTCCAGGAGACTCCCGAGCACCCTTTTAGCAGCTTGGCCGGGCACCAGGTAGGGCTAAAACAATGCTATTAAACAATGCTATTAAACAGGCGGCGCCGGAGGGACTGTAATGCACGTTCTACTCCGCCGCCAACTTGGCCACGCCGTCAAAATAATGAAGGACAAAATACATTCTTTTGAGTCCTACATTTAGAAAAAGGAAATAACTCTAGCAGGGTTTTGAGGCCTTTCATTGAAAAAACATAAATCGTTGTTTTTCTGAAGAATAAAACACATTACAATTTAAAAGTTTTGAGAAATACATAGGAAAAAATCAATATTCAAAGGTTCTTTATTCTAGTTAAACTCATAAGTATAATTTAATTTTAAAACGTAAACTATTAATAATCAATTACTTTCTTGTTATGAAGTAGGAAACATAATCGTGAAACAAACATTTTACTTTAAACATTTGAAAATTATTATTTTTAAAGTTTTACTTATAAGTTAGCTTTAGCACATTTATCGAGTTTTCTCTCTCGTGTGTCATTTTAGTTTCTTATAAAAGAAATTTCATATTTTTTCATGCTTTCTGCACATTAATCATTGCAGCTTCTGACTACTAATCGTGTCGTGCCATTCTTGCACATTTCCACATTGTACTTTTGAAAGTATCATATGTTAATAATTTTTCACACTGGTAATTATGTTTATTAATAACACACTTATGAGCAGACTTGATCAAGCATGATTATTTTGTAAAAAATCATGGTCTATTAGGCTCAACCTAACCTTGTTACATGGGGAAAAACATGGCTACTCCAAATTAACATCCTACCAAGACTCAACTATCTTTTTCTAACGATACCCCCCACCCCTCCCCTCCCCCCCCCCGAGCCCCCACCCGACGGATGACAGCCATTGGGAACTCACTTAAAACCTTTCTATGAAGGGGGGAAAAAAGCATAGGATTAAACTCTCCAAGCTCTCTTCGTCTACTACCGAAGAGAGAATGGGTCTTCCTAATGTCATGAATCACTGGTTGGCTTTGCAATTCATGCCCCTTCGTAAAGTCCTTCATACTTCTCTAGACACCCCGAAATGGGTACCAACAGAGAATGCCTTGAATGGGTGATTCCATGGAGCCTGGATGCTCCACACAGGAGATCCCAATCACCTTTATCTCAACCCACCCAGGTTCTGGCTACCACGACCTATGCATGGACAAGGGTACATACTCTTCTGAGAGTGCACCCAAGCTCCACTTTCATGCCTCTTTATTGTATATTGCCTAGTTGCTGATCAACAGTAAGGAGATCTTATGGATATCCCTTAGCACTAAAGGCGCCTGCACAATATCTGCTCTACTTTTAGACCAATTCTACAAATCCTTTGCGACGGCACAGGCTCAATTCAATTTGCCCTTTTGGTCCTTTTGGGATTATCAGAGACCCCAACATTGTTTGTAAAAAGCACTGGGCTGCCTGCACAGCCAGCAGGTGATGCTAAAAACCTCCCCCATCCTTGAATATCTGAAGAAATGGGGTACATACAAAGGGTAGGTGCCTTGCCTCTACAGACCACTGACTGACTACCAATGCTCTACACGACTAACCTGTGCCTTGAAAGACTGGTGGTCCGCACGGCTGGGCCTACAGAACTCGGGTGAAGATTGGGAAGACTTACTGGCCACACATAACAACCATATCAAGGAATTTAGGCTAAAATGTAGCAACTTTAAAGTATTACACCGCAGGCAATGGACCCCTCTTTGACTACGGCAGCCTGGTGAACTCCCGAAGGCAACTTGTTGGCGATGTGGATCCCTGGAAGGAGACACATCTTTTATGGGAGTGCTCCACACTGGTCCATTACTGGGCATCCATCACTAACATGATCGCACATACGGTCGCCCCATGAGAGCTAACTACTCTACCCTATGCCTGGGTATAACAAATCAACATTCAGGGTGGCTCCCACAGCCCTAGCCACCGCAAAAATTAGCATCTTATGATTCTGACTTACGTCCTCATGTCCAAACTATGATTCATAGCTACAAAAAATGTACAAACTGGCATCCTATGAGTGTATGTTTGCCAAATTAAATGATAGTATGCAGGAACTTCTGGAAACGTGGACTGCATTCATATAAAATCCCTGAGCTTCTGCTTGTAAAATGTTACAGATGGGATGACCAGGAGCAATCCCTGTTACTTTTCCCCGTAGAATTGACATCATCCGGGGTCCCGGTATATCTGACGGCTGATAAAATACTGGTAATACAAATTTTAGGGAATCATTTACCGCTGGGAATCTCATTTCCAACCAACAAGGGGCTCTCCTAGAGATGGCTTTTGAAATGGTTTTTCAATAGAGGCTTGACGTTACAGCTACAGAAAGGAAACATAGGGGTTCAGTGGCGGCTGCTACAACACGAAAGTGGGAGGGCAGGGGACAGACAGGCGGAGTGGAGGGTGGGGAAGGGATGGGAAAATAAAAAAAATTTAAGTACCTTTCGCTGACACTGCCTCAATCGCCGATGGCTGCCTCGGTGCTCTCTCAGCAGTCTTTGGGAAGACAGAGGGTGACCAGTCAATCCAGATGCTGCTCTCATGCTATTAAACCAGTGGCAGGATTTGTCTGAGTGGCCTGCCCTGCCACTCAGACACTGCCTTATCGACTGCGGCTTTTCTCCAACCTGGCTGTGACCACAGCTTGGTTGGAGAAATAGAAGTGCACATGTCTGTTTGGCCGGCCTAGGAAGGCAAGCCAAACTTACATGCGCACTTCTATTGGCCCACTACTACTCCCTTTCATGGCCCAGCCAAACCCGCCTTACACAGACATGCCAGCCAGTCACAGAAAAATTTAGGGGTTGGACGAACTCTAGGGTCCCACCTATGGGAGGACCTGGGGAGGGGGTGGTTACACCGCTTCCCCTTTGTCCAGTTTTGCGCCAGAGCTGGGGCAGAGTGCCCCAGCAACCGTTTGAACTAGGAAATGCATGGAGCACCTTGTGTGCCCCAGGCAGTGTCTGAAAAGCATTCACTGAATGCAACCCACTCTGCCCCAATGCACTAAAGCCTCTCTGGGAAGGTGTTAGCACCTCCTTGGACAGGAAACCTATTGTCCAGGCCTGCCCTGCTGGAGTTTCGTCCAGCAGCAGGAGGGCAGACTCGTGTCTGTGGCAGCAGCATCCATTTTGTGATGCTGGGGCTCTGTTTATCTTTAACCGGGTATACCAGTGTGTACATGTCTTCTCCCTCTAGAAGGGTGGAATGCTATCCCCGCCGCCAGAACTGGCGGGGTGGTGTAGTATTCCAAAGTGTTTGACACTAAACACGACATGTTTTGATAAAGCCAAACCAAAGTTAGCATTAACCGCGAGGATTATAATGCACTTAAGGGTATATGGTATGGCTATATCATAGAACAGCTATACGGAGATGGTTCCGAAAGCTGCAGAGGGGCTCAGCTCATGCTAGGGCACCCTCTCACACAAAACCAAGCACTCTGCCTTCAGGATTGTCAAGTCCTGCCATAGGAGTGACTCATCTGTTAATATGTGTCTGCATGTAAAGGTAGATATAGGTATACTATATCTAAGTAAGGGGTGCTTACACCATCCTACCCAGGCTGCAAGTGCAGACCTGTGGTGCCATTTTGGAAGGCTGCCCAGGGGTGGCATAATACATGCTTCAGGCCCTGGTAGACCTCTGGGGTACCTATACCCTGGGTACCTAAGGTACCATATACAGGGACTCACAAGGGTAACCCAGTAACCAATTTGGTATGTACCTAAAGTACAGGGAATCCATTTTATAGAGAAAGCAGATAGACTGGGGCTCTGAATAGCAGGATCCCAGTCCAACTAACTCGAAAACCAGCAAAACACCAGGCATAAAGTGGGGGTAACCATATAATCAGATTCCACCTTCCTACAGTGGTATCGACCATCTTGAAATGGGTCGACTTCTCTGGCCATTGCTACAGTTTTCCTGTTTGGTTGTCAGACTCTGTTGAAAGGCTTCAAGAAGTTCATATGAACTTTTTCAAGGGAGGTAGCGGTTAATCAGTGCTGACACATCTTAGTAGCTTGTAGCAGCCTGAACTACAGTGGCTGTGGGTAGAGTTAAGTCAAGGAGTCACAGCAGGTTATACAGGTCTTTGAGCAAAGGCAAGGCTTTTGGGGAGTAACTTTGTTGCTTTTAGTGCTCATGAACAGAAATTATTGTGAACCCACCATAGACTTTAAAACTGGGATGCCCCATGTCCCTTGTCACAACATGGACCTTGTATAGCCTGTTTTCTTTGCACAGACCATGTTCTCCTCCAGTCTATGCTTAGACCTTGCTTTCCTGTCACAGCACATATCCGGCCTCGGCAAAGCAGTGTGACTCTCCTGGTACTGAACAGTGCTCATCCGCCATATTAGTCAATGGCCTATTCCTCTCTCATTTATTACCCTCATCATTCTGCAGCTGGTACGCGTATGCCAGTACAAGTCCTGTCCACCCCGCCACTCACAGCCTTATACTTAGCACCCCTCACCCCCCACCACTCTTTATCATGGCATCCCTATTATTTGCCTGTTTTTTCTTGGTATGCTTTCAATAAAAGTTAGTAAATTCCACAAGCTACTGTGAGTCATTTTTTCTGTATGACTCTAGCAGAGTTAAGAGTAATAATAAGGGCGGGTGAAGATTTAAACGTCATATGTGTAAAAGGCAGTAAAGTTTCATGACTTTGCTTGATTTGCAGAGGCATAGTTAAAGCTTCCCAGGCACAATTCTAGCAATGCTTTGCTAGTCCAAAGTGTCCTATGAGCAGCTTGTAGCCCTCCCAAGGTCACCATGCATTGGTATAGCCAATAGGTCTCGCCTTTGAGACCTTGTAAGTGTTTAGCCAGAGGTATTGGTTTTGCCAATGTCTTTAAGCTATGTTGTAGAGCATAGTGGCTTCTGTACACCATGTTGAAAAGTTATAATAAAATTTTTTACGAAAGCAGTCTTCGAGCATGACAAGCAGTGCCGGACTGGGAACTTCTAACAGCCCTGGCAAAACTGATTTTGTGGGTTCGTGCTAATATGCTCTAGACCCAAAGCAACACTTTCAAGTTGCCGCCGAGATTGTGTAACTATCCTGGAGACCGTAACCGGCATCCAGGTGTCAAAACCGGCCTCCTGTGGCACCAGCCTCCCGGGGGACTGCCCGTTTGCCCAGCTGGTCAGTCCGGCCATGACGACAAAAAGTAGAGTAGAGTGAGAGAGCAAGAGTTATAGGAAGTGAAAGAAAGAGTAAAAGAGAGATTCGAGATGGAGGAAGTAAGCAAGTGCATGAGGCTGGGGCCTGGAACAGTATTAGAGCTAGGTCTGTAAGGTATAGTCGAAGTTCTTGGCACAGGTAAGTGGGACAGGCAAGGCCTGGTAGTGTCTGCTTAATCGCTGGTTAGCTGCAGCTGAAATTTAGTAACAACGTGACTAGGAAGGACTTCGGGGGCAAGGGGCAGGACAGGAGTGGGCAGCTGGAAAAGCAGGTGGTAGTGCAGCGCTGGGAAAAAAATTGAGACGTGACGGGCGGTGCAGTACAGAGAGCAGGTAAAGCAACAAAAAAGGCTGAAGCAAAGGTTAATCTTTTGCTACTACTAATTATACTTGAGGTAATTTTTGATTTTTTTATTAGCATTTTTAGTGTTACCTCTAGTAATTATATGCCTTCTCCAGATCAGAAGTAGTCCAGGGAAAAAAGAGTTTGAATACCAATGTGCATTGGTGGTTGCGCTCACAGTTTCATGGCATTCCCACCAGTTGACCTTCGCGGCGTTAGAGTCACGGGCACGAGAGGGGCCGGAGTCTTCCATCGGAACAGTTGTGTTCCTTGGAGCTCCTCCCGCCTGTCGCCATTTCAAGTTTAATCTTCTAATAAACTCGTACGTAGATTCCGTGTTGGCGAAACTTCCTCCACATGGGCAAGATTGATTAGATCTACTACCTCCTTAGCAAATGACTACGGTAAGGGAGGTTTTGTTGAAGGACTGGGACGGATAGACGTCCTTAAGAAGACCGCTGTGACCTATTGAATGGGGGCACTATATGGTCGAAACATGTTGACTCTAGCAGTTTAGATGGGGTGTTACAGGATCTTGACTTCCTCCCTTAACACCACCATCCTACATTCAATTTTTAATCCTGACCTTGGAACCTATGAATAAAGGCATAACAGGTATCCATGAGCCAGTTTTAAACTTTATTATTTTGACTGCACTCTGTTCTATCTTTGTACCCAGTCTTGGGCATACACTTTCTGGTGTGAACACTGTTTGTCACTCTTGAATTTGTTTTTTGTCTTTGTGTTTTGTGTTCACCCTCCCTATGCTCCGCCCTGTGCGTGGCTACGCCAGGGTGTTTTGTAAGCAGACCCGATGATGAAGCATGTCACGCACATTAGTGTGTGAGAGAGGGCAGTTTTTCAAAACACACTAATTGTGCCACTGCTTCCTTTCTTCTCTTTTTGTGGTCGTGTCCTCTCCACCCCTTTATGTGTGTATTATATAGACTCTTGGGGGTTCGGGGTGGTAGAGTAGCTGGTTGACCCTTTCCCCTTCTTTGTGTGAGAGAATTCCCACCAGTGCAACACCCGTCTCTCTATAGGAGAATTACACACACAAACAAATATTTCTGCAAATCTTTCTTGAGTGTAAAACACTCTTTTTGAATGTCAAGTGGCAGTCCGGCTATTTTCACCTGTACATTAAACATACACTGCTACATTGTTTTGCACTTAAACTGAGACTTGTTTCAAGTTGTGGAAGGAGGCCTAAGCAGATTCAACAAGGAGAGTTCTGCTACATCTAGTACATTGATTCATTTATTAAATACATGATGGAGAGAAGGGGGGAGAGACTACAGAGGAGGTGGACATAAATGAGAATTAAAGGGCTAGTTACACTGCAGAATGGTTACACCAATGGAAAAAGGAGAGAGTGAGGTGGAAGCGGATAGTTACATGTGAAAAATGGAGGCAATCGGTGGAAGTAGCGAAATACAGAGGAAGAGAGTATGAAGAAAAGGAAGGATGGGTGGAAACAGGAAGTATTAGGAATAAGCTGAGCGTGAAGGGGTACGGTGGGAGAGGAGGGACAAGGAAGGCAGATGAAAAGCGAGACAGTAGAAGGAAGATATGCAGTGTGAAATGGAAACATCAGCGGACAATGGAAAGGCATGAGGAGTGTGGAAATGAAGGAAGGTTAATAGCAAGGGAGGAGAGGAAGGGATAGGAGACATTCAGGAATACGGGAATGAGGAGATATAGGGGAGCAGGGTCAGGCACGACCCGTGTAGGGCGTTATACCGGGGTGGTGACGTCAGGCGGGGTAGGGTCAGGGTGGGGGGTTGTAAAATGCGGGATATGGACCATTACAGGTAAGTACCGAAAAAAGGAAAAAAAATGCCCCGGTATAACGCCCTGCACGGGCCGTGCCTGAGCAGGGTGCAGTTGGAAAATGAAAGGACCCTGGAGATGTTGGTAGTGGTATTGCGTTCGGGGGAAATATCAATAGTGAAAAAGAAGCGCCCTCTACAGGGTCACACTGCAGAAGACTGCGAGCTGCGCATTGGCCCCTGGTGAGAATTCCTTCTCTCACTGGTCAGGGAGGCGGCAAATGGGGCCACAGAAACAGAGGTGCTGGGACGTCACAGGTCACCTGATTCCTACTCTCACAGGTCAAGGAGGCGGCAAATGGTCGGCGCAGGAACAGAGGTGCTGTGACGTCACAGGTCACCTGTTACTATTACAACAAACTAGAAGAAAATAAACTTCAGGCCTTCCTATGAAGCCAGATTCCCAGTCACTTAAAGTGGGCAGTGCGCTCAGACTGAGAAGCCTCCTTCGCTTCATCATGCCGGCTGAGAGGGCAGCACATTTCAGGAATGGTGTGGGTTTGTCTGTCCCAGGCTGGGATTAGTTTGTTAGGCTGGAGTGGAAACACTCTGAAGAGCTCCCCTTGTCCGTAATTGAAGTATCAGGGAGTCAACGGAAGCCCCCGGTTCCTTAGACCCCATCATTTCCTCATTGGCTGGCTCGATAGCATATTCACGTTTCCCTTAGTGCCAATTAACTCCTGGCCCAAGTCCGGTGGCTGCACGTGATTGGTGGGAGCGCGAGGTGGGCCCCAACTGCATATGGGAATACGGGGTCTGGGAAGGCGAACGTGGACGGGGAGCAGAGGCGGTGCGCAGACTGCCTCGAGTCCTCCAGAAGCATCTTTAAGTGACTTGAAGGGAAATACCAGGCTTGCGAGAGTGTGAGATCATTAACCCAAAGAAGGGATTAAAGTCATTAAAAACAACAAGCCCGGGAGTGGTGTGGGCACGCTTGTGCCCACCGCTGCACCCATTGAGACAGTAGAGGGAAGGAAAATACGATTGGAATAAACCAAATGAAAAGCATGAACAAAGGAGGATACAGGTAGGAAGGATAAGGTGATGATACTTCTGTCACGTCATCACAGCTGTATGAGAACAAAGGTTGCTCACCAAATTAAGTAGCACAGGCAGTCAGCTCTTTTCAAGCACTTGTGCTTGTGGCGGCATCCACCTTGCGGGAGCAAGCAGAGGTGCGCGCAACCATGCTAATTGGAAACACATGGCCCCTGCGTGCCACTGCTCACTCCTCCAATGTGGATGCCGCATTCAAGTACAAGTGTGCTTGAAAAGAGCTGACCGATTCCAAAAGGTCATCTTCTAGAGCAGCGCATGCGCGCTGCCTAGGCAAGACCTAAAAAGGGACAGGCAGAATCACAGGAGATGGTGCAGAGATTAGAACAGTGGGGCTGAGGACTGTGTGCCCGGAGGCAGATGACAGAAGAGGGCAAGACTGAGCGACTCAGCAGGCCAAGAAGCCTTGTGAAGGTTAGCAGAGGGAGAAGGCAAGGGAGTAGTTTACAGGGGGGTGGGGTTGTTTGTGGTGTTACACCCCCTCAAAAATGTATTCTGTAGTAAAAAGTTGGGTACAGGTGCTTTCAGTCCGGTATGGTGAGATATCTGTCAGATTTCACCTGGTATTTTTACATGCCTCACACTGACAAAAACACACATACTCTCTCTCGTCTGTTTTGAAGGCCTTACCATTTTGAAGAATATTATGATTTAAGTACCCTTACCAATCCACACTCTATTCTCTATTTCCACTGCCCCCTCGTATCCTGATTCTCATATAATGCATGTTAACAAGATATGCCAGCGTGATTGTTAGAAAATGTGAAGCGCACCTCCCCCCCCCCACCAATTTACTGACCAAGCTTCGCCCCTGGGAGATGGGAACCAGAGAACTTGGGGTCTCTGGCTTTTCAAAGGTGGGCAGGGGCTAGTGCAGAGGCAGCGTTATCTGCCAATTGACACAAGCTCCTCTTGCCCCCAACCATTTCCTCGAGCAGTCCATCACTGAAGCAGGATGATTTTTGCCCTGCAGGAAAGGGTCACTGAAGCTGCCCTTTTTTTTTATTTTTTTTATACTTAACAAGCCTTGCAAGGTTGAAAAGGATTGTGAAGTTGTGAATCGAACACTTAACCTACCTCTAGTGATGTTTGTGAGCTATAACTTTGCATTCAATTTTCACACGAGAATTTGGGGAACTAAACACATATGTTGTGCAATTTTCCTGAAATTTCACAAAAAGGGGATTTAATCTTGCACACACCTACATTCTACTCTTAGTGTGTGAAACGTTCTGTTAGAATTACAGCTCTTCGGCCTCTTGCTATAAGAGCCATTAACGGACCCCCTAAGCGAGATATGGGCCAAAGCATATGGGCGTATTAATGACCTCTAACCTATGAGTCTATGACCCACAGTCTCCATCATAGATGTTTTCCCCTTTTTCACTACACTATGAATGATGTTCTAATGTTATCCTTAGGTTCCATAATAAGCCAGTATGTTGATGATAATGCAGCTGTTTTATAAATGCACTACATAAGTATGATGTTGTTGTTTACTTGTGATTTTTAGTATTGCTCGTTTTATAACATATGGGACAAATGTAATTGGTCAGTAAGGCATGTAGATGAGTTTACTTCTGGATCGTATTCTCATGCTACTATTTTCACACATCACAAGAGAAAGGACATCGTCTAATGTACTATCTTCACCATATAAGAAACACTGGAAAGGGTATAAAGCCCTGCAAAATGAGCAGAGCAGACCTACCCACCCAGGAAGCCAGATGAAATTAAATGAAAAATGATATTTATATAGCGCGTAACTACCCAGAGGCCTCGCAGCGCTTTAACTGATTACCAAGGCGAAGTACTGGGTAGGTTAACACGCTTTTCCAAACAAGTGGGTTTTTAAAACTTTCCTGAATGCCATCCGGTTGTTGTTCTCTCTAAGGTCGAGAGGAAGGGAGTTCCAAGTTCTCGCAGCCATGTGCGAAAATGAGCGGCCGCCCCAACGGGCTTTATTTATTTTGGTAGTAGTGGCTAAATGCAATGAACTAGAGCGAAGGGCTCTAGAAGGAAGATAGGGCACAATTAAGGGAAACATAATGGCAGGGCCTGTACGATGAAGGGATTTATGCACAATGCACATAGCCTTAAATTGTACCCTTGCAGCCACAGGGAGCCAATGTAGTTCTTTTAAGGCCTTCTTGGCCGACTGCCAGCGAGGAATATTAAATAGTAGTCGAGCCGCGCAATTTTGAGTGACCTGGAGTCTATTAATCACTGCCACCGGGGCTCCTAGATGTAGGGCATTTCCGTAATCCAGGCGAGAGAGTATCAGGGCCTGAACCATGATTCTCCTCGCCTGGAACGGAAGCAAAGGGAGCACCTTCCGGAGCATTCTCATTAGCCCTACACACGTAGATGCCGTTCTGGTGGCCTGGACAGAGAAGTCTAGCGATTTGTCAAGCCAGACTCCAAGGCTCTTTATCTGAGGTTAGGGGGGGGGGAGAACCTAGACATGTGGGCCAGATGGAAGCCAGAGTGGTCGGTGCAGGGTTGCCCAATAACATAATCTCCTGTCTGAGACAGGAGAATTCCATCCACTTGGCTACTGCCTCTAAACAGGGGCCCAGTGTACTGGACGACCCCTCAGTGTGGTCCAAAGAGACCACCAACTGAATGTCGTCCGCGTAGGTGACAATACGCACACCAAAGGGATGGACTATCTCTGCCAAAGGTCTCATCTAAACATTAAAAAGTGTGGCAGAGCCCCCACAGAGCAGATGTTAAATTTCCTAGACTCAGCCTACTGTAATCTGTGGACTGTGTAAGCTCTGGCTGTGTTTGGCTTTCAAGCAGGAATGTATTGCACTTTTCATTATGGCAGATTGCTAGCTGCTAGCATGTAGGGCTAGGATATGCATGAAGTTTATAATGCTAGTTTTTGGATTCTGTGCATTTTCTTTATATTCCCCATTGCTATGTCGTCTTGATATTTGCAGCAATGTTGCATACACCTGATTCAGAACTGGGCCAACCCTCTTACCATTTGTTATCCGATAGACCTTTTTCACCGACTGAGAGGTAAAGGGAGTTAACATCTAATCAAACAAATTTAATTTACAGTTCAACCCATTTAGCTACACAATAAGGACCAGGAATCAGTGACTATGGTGAAGAAGGTTTAATACAAGTTAGTAGTCAGGTTAAGGACAATGAGTCTTAATACTATGCTGTAAAGATACAGAATAACAACTGGAGAACCCAACCTCCTAAATAAGTTCTGGCTGCACCACGATATGATAAGGCAAAGAAGAAGTTCTGTCACAGAAATACAGAAAATTAATAACAGAATTTGATGTTGAGAGAAAAGTTTCTGATCCTATTATAGTCTAAAATCGTCCAATTTAAATACCAAACTAATGTAGATGGTTAAATCTAAAGAATCTCAAAAATCAGGGAAATGCAGAAACTTAGGAAAATTCTGGGAAGTGCAGGAAGGTGTCAGCATGTCAGAAGCTCAGTCAAGATTCGTCTTGGGATAGGAGTGTGTTAGCCTAAGCCACACTCAGCAAAAAAACAAAGGGGAGTGACATAGAGGTCTACTGCTCTCAAAGTTCAAAGGAAAGTGCTCTCCATCAGACAGTGTGAACACCAGTTATTACCACAAGATTCTCCAAAGTAACACCCCTCTGTTCACATCCTCCGGGGCTCCATTGTCCTTTCCATTCTCACATTGTGAACCGAAACCTTTACCAAATATCCCAGGCCAAACCTGGGAACAATATTGTCCTTGGATGCCTGCGACTCCTCGCAACATTAATAAATATAAACTTTCAGTTTACACTTTGGCTCTCCATGTTCCTTGTCAAGATCCTGTTCTAGGGGTCTCTCTATCGCTAGTATAGTGTTACAACTATTCTCCAACTAACCTACCATGTGAATTTATCTGCAAGGAAAAGACATATAAGTAAAAATGGAAAACAGTATTTGATGCAGA
The DNA here is from genome assembly GCF_964261635.1 of Lissotriton helveticus. NCBI lineage: Eukaryota > Metazoa > Chordata > Amphibia > Caudata > Salamandridae > Lissotriton > Lissotriton helveticus. Next base: position 1,593,458,108 of record NC_136067.1, on the reverse strand, counting down.
AATAAATATAGGCCTAGTCATGGCAATTTAACGTATTTAATCAATGATGCACATGCAATATACATATGTACATTCAATGGAAAATGTTAGTACATTAGATTGATGTTACACGTTGCATACAGATGAAATACCTTGAGTACATGCGTATAAATGTGACTAAGAACTATGTTATAAATGCAAATATGAAACGTTAGCGCACATATTACATAAATCCTTTTAGTGTCTAAAGTAATTACAATAAATGTCATTTAATGAGGTTAAGGCACACAGTGTATATATGAGTTCTTAATCCTTCAGTGAATGCACTTTATATTAGTGTCACTAGGACACACAGAGTACATGTGCTAAGTGCACGTACATATGCATATTTGTAAAGAGTAAGGGTGGAGCCAAAATTACGCTCCTCCACACCTTTTAGACTGTATAATAAGACCATATGTATAATAAAGACCATCCCATAACTGGGTGGTGGACTGAGGTGAGCTCATAACTTACTTGTTGACCAGATTTAGGTTAGATATAATCTTTAGGCTAACCTCATTCCCTCAAACAAATGATTGGTCGCAGCCCCTCATCCCGTGCCCTTGCGATGGTATTTCCCCTCAATCCACATTACACATGACTCTTTTCTCTAAATTTTATCTAGAGTCGAGAAAGTGCTATCTAGTACCTATTTTAAAAACTCTCGACATACGCCTTTGTCGCCCCGCCCTTTTTGCCCTTCAATATTTAGAGTTTGAATCTTTTGCCCTCCCCGTTGTTAGGTTTTTTAAATTCTGTATCAGACATAGAAATAATCTCTAACTGCATTCCTGTTACATTTTTAATTCGTATTGGCGCGTTTTACTAAAGTGGTATTTTATATTTGAACATTAATGTTTGCTTTTTCTAATCAATGTATGACTTTTTTATATATGTACTTTTATGCTTGCTGAATATCGAAACCGAATAAAGTTTTTATTACTATTACTACTTGCTGAGTCTTCGAAAGGACTGATTTTGTGTCCCTGTATTGGTCCTTTTTCCGGTTTCATCTGAGAGGCCTTATGTGGCGCACCTTTTCTTCCACTCCACTGGACTGGTAGGTATACCTTCTAATCCTAGTGGCCCGCAACAGTTTACCGGGTCTGACCAAATATTTTGCAAGAATGAGTAGAGCCTGTAATTTGATTGGAGGCCCTTAACAGCTGTTATATATTAATATTGATTAGTTAGTGATAATGATGGGGTTAGGCTTAAGATGGGCATTAGTCTTGAGGTAAAGTTCACAAAAATGATATACAATTGGTGTAATGGTATTTCTGAGGTTAACTGTACTCAGTAAAACGTAATATAGGATAAAATAAAAGAGGCGAGTTTATGGTGGAAGAGACAGTTGAAGGAAAGTAGTGGTATGCATTCTCCTTGACCGGAGAATAGAGGAAAGATTTCCCATGCACCTACCCTGTGGTTTGCTAATTTGGTCTAAGCAAATCAGGTCACAAAAAGCATTGCAGTAAGTGCTATAAGGGGGATCCTCCACAATAGACGTCTGACAGTACTAAAGAATGCCTTAAAATGGAATTACTATTTTCTGGAATACTATTTTCTGGAACATATGGAACAATGCAAGGGTGTCCTTTCTAAGGGACCTATTCTCCCTTGATTCTCCTCTTACTTTAAAGAACTTTAGAAAAGGTCTTACTGAAAAATAAGAACTTCTATACATTTTCCAAAACTGAAAGGCACATTAACTCATCTAGGATCTTATTACATTATAATATACTTGGGGGCTTATTGACAAGCCCCTTGTGCCGCGGGTGTATCACTTTTAATAAGGGAAAAGGGATGTGCCGGCAGTGCAAGGGGTTTGTAAACAATCCCCTTGGTTTTTCACAGAGATGTTCACGGCCCATGACCACATAGTATCCAAAATATATATATATATATATTTTCCCCAATTGCAAAAACTTAGCTGTAAAACAATTGAACAATTTAATCAAATATGGAACTCACCAGTCATGTAGAATAACAAACTTGGCATTTGTAGCTAAAGTCTCTCCTGCCCTAACACAAACTATATTACTAACAATGTTTAGAAGCACCTAGACTGCCAAAACTACACAATCTAGGACTGCTACTTGGTGAAACCTATCAGAGTAGAAAAGAAAAGCAAAATGACTTTCCACAATTAAGGCCTGATGGGTCACTCCATCACAAACATTATTGATATCCTGCCAGCCATATTACAAGTGCCATTGTCTATAATGCACTTTTAATATGGTGGCTGGGAAATCCATGACTTTTGTGATGGAGTAACCCATCTGCGGAACTCTAAATCAGGGCCTTAAAATTCAAACAAAAGGCATGATGATCTGTTCAACCGGGCATACAGTTTGAAATATTGTTAAGGAGCTGCTTGAAGCTGACATTAGCACTGACTGCACTGTGGCAGGTCTGTTTTCACAAGACATCTGAGATCTACAGACACAGCCAGAAAGGATACTTTCCTCCTATAATTAATCCTAGCTATTGTTCCAAAAACTCTATGTGATCAGTTTGAAACATGGTAGTCAGCAATCTGTGCATAATTTGATGGGAATTCGTAGCACGGACAATATGTTGCTAACATATTTAGATTTAATTCGACAGCAGAAAACCCTTTAGGGGATTGCTGGACATGTAGCTACAAAAATGCAAACCATAGAGAAAACTGCTCTCTCTTCTGTAGCTTTGACCTGGTATCTCATAAAACTTATGCTCTCAATATTTTACTCCTTCTCATTGTACTGTTTGAATTTATATAGCTTTCCATGTTTATACTTACACCTGTTTACTGCATCAATGCTGATGCCGTATTCAATTTGTTGTATTTCAAAATAGCTGATTCTAAGAAGCACGACCTTGGGCCCGCCCCCTGAGGGTGTTTCACTTCGCCAGAGGTTGGGACGGTGCCTATTTAGGTTGCTACACATTTTCCCGCGCAGCGGACGCGCTTGAATTAGTAGGCGCTGAGCTGCTGAGAAGTGTGCGCACTAGATATTCCTGTGTTTTTAAAACTGAGACTTGTGTACATTTTAACTTCTTTGTCTTACCTGCTGTTCTTCGGTCGGCGCCTCGTTCCACCGCGGCAAGTGCCGTTTGCTGTGGAGGGCGTTCACGACCTTGGGCCCGCCCCTGAGGGTGTTTCATCTCGACAGAGGCTGGGACGGTTCCTATTTAGGTTGCTACACATTTTCCCGCGCAGAGGACGCGCGCGGTGGCTAGCCGGCGGGTCGCCGAAGGTGAGCCCGTCTGCGCCCGTCCGCGCTGGTCCGTTGCCCGTTGTCAGGACCCCTGGATGACAGCTTGTGTGAATGGCTCCTTACGCCAGGGAGGAGTTACTCGCTCTCCGGTGCCAGGCAGCTTGTGCGGTCCATCTCTTACATCCAGGCTCTCACTGCCTACGATGTCATCACTGTGGTTTTATTGCCACTGAGGAGCCACTGACCCCACCGTCCGGAAAGATCACGAAACTAAACCTAATGAGCCTGAACTGCAGATCTTTGGTTAGGCACCATGAGGATGTCTATGTTCTTTTGGTAAATCAATCCCCTGATCTGCTATTTTTAACAGAAACGTGGCTAACGAATGACTCATCAGCCATCCTGACTTTGACCCTGCCCCCTGGCTATCTAATACAAACCCAGACCGAAGAGAAGAGGGGGTGGATTAGCAGTGATTTTCAAATCCACCTACTCCTGCTCTCTCTCCCCCACAAACATAGTTAACTGTGAATGCGCCCTCTTTAAGTTAAAGATCTCAGATATCTTTGCTCTCACAGGGCTTCTGATCTATCGCCCCCCCCCCGGCTCCGCAAGCGCTTTTCAGGAATCTCTGGTCTCAACTATTTCAACGCTAGCGTTACAGTCTCCAAATTTCAGCATACTGGGGGATCTTAATCTCCATCTTGAGTGCTGCGAATCCTCCGCTGTACGAGAGCTTCTGGGTGATCTAGAGGCCTGCCAACTTACTCAGTTGGTCAAAGTTCCCTCTCACCTGGCAGGCCATCTGTTCGACCCGGTATTTTCGAACATTTCAGGAATCACGGCCTCTATCCCCAGCCCCCTTAGCTGGTCGGATCATTTCCTGGTCCAAATTTTTATTAAGATCCCAGTTAGCTCCAGGAGACAGCTTCCCCCCCCTCTTTGGAGGCGCCCATGGCATAAATTAGATGGTGCCCTGTTTGAGACCAGTCTAAAAAACTCCCGTCCAGACTGGCCAGAGAATCTGGAGGAGGCTGACACAGTTTACAGAGAGTGGGTTAATAAGTCACTGGATTACCTCATCCCCAAGAAACTGTCCAGGCCCAAGCGCGAGCAGTCCCACCGCTGGTACTCTGAGGCACTCGCAGATCAGAAAAAGCAATGAAAGCTATTGGAACGTATCTGGAGGCGATCTTATGATCTTCGGGCCAAAACCAACTTCAGGTCCGCTACCAAAGCTTATCACAGACTTATAAAGAAAGCTAAGGCTAATTACTATACTGAACGGATCAGCTCCAGCACAAACCGATCTAAAACTATCTTCTCTTTAGTGAAGGACATGACTAAGCCACCGGAGGTACTTAGCTGTACGATAACATCTGACTTGCAATGCGAAGAGATAGCCTGTTTTTTCGTCAATAAAGTCCAAGGGATTTATAACTCTTTTAAATCTGGCGGGTCTGTCCCGACTTCCCACCAAGCCTCAGATTCACTGGAACTTCCCTACTCACTACAGGCCCTCCCCCTCATCTCGCAGGCCAATATGGAACTTCTGGCTGTAAAAGTTAAGTCTGGTTCCCCGGAAGACCCCGTTAAACCAGAAATGTTTAAATTATTCCAGCATCCTATCCTGGTGGAGGGTCGGGAACTGATTAATAGATCTTTTCAGTCAGCCACCATCCCTAACTCGTGGAAACACGCCATGGCTGTCCCTCTATTAAAAAAGCCCACCTTAGACCCTTCCAGGCCTGAAAGCTTCAGACCTATCTCCCTGTTACCCTACTTGGCCAAGGTGGCAGAAGCGCATGTGAATTCCATCCTGACCGACTATTTGGAGATTAATGGGATTCTGGATGATTCGCAAAACGGATTCCGGTCTAACCACAGCACGGAATCCGCCCTGTTGGCCGTCATGGAAAAACTGAGGGCGACACAGGATCTGGGTGGCACGTCGGCTCTAGTCCTGCTGGATTTGAGTGCGGCGTTTGACACGGTCTCCCATGAGATCCTACTTAGAAGACTCTGGGAGATTGGAGTCCGTGATGGAGCCCTGGATTGGTTCGCGTCTTTTCTATCGGACCGTTCCTTCCAGGTCCATGCCTCGCCGTTCTCATCCAGCAGGCTTCCGCTGTGCTGTGGTGTCCCGCAGGGGTCGGCTCTCAGCCCCACGTTGTTTAACGTGTATGCCCGCCCTCTGGCTGTGTTGGCTAGAGAACGTAAGATCAAATTAATTTCATACGCGGACGATACGCAACTCATTTTCTCCTTTTCCAATAACACCGATATGGACCGAGCCAAATTCCAAGAAGACATTCTGGCCATCTCAAGCTGGATGACCGTGAACTGCCTGCAGCTAAACTCATCAAAAACTGAGGTACTTCTGATTGGCAAGGATACACACAAGTGGGATGATCACTGGTGGCCCCCCACGTTAGGCCCACCTCCCATCCCTAAGAAGGAAGTTAACAACTTGGGCGTGACTGTGGATAATTTACTCGCTCTAGAGTCCCACGCAAAAAGAGTGGCTGGCACGTGTTATGGTCGCTTACGGTCTCTCAAACCCATTTTGGGCTTTTTTGAACCACCTGTACGCCAGACGATTGTCCAAGCCCTGGTTCTATCGCATACAGAGTATTGTAATGTCTTAAAGCTTGGCTCCAACGGGACAGCTATTAACAGATTCCAAAGGGCCCAGAATGCAGCCGCTCGCATTCTGTTTGCACTACCAAAACCCTGTCATACGTCCCAAATTCTGAGGCGTATACATTGGCTACCTGTAAAACAACGCATCCACTTCAAGACCCTCTGTCTAATTCACAAAATTCTTCATTGTTCTGGCCCTCAAATCTTGCGAGGTCTGTGTTCCTTCTATGTTCCTACACGTGCTCTCTGCTCGGCGGACCTTCACCTTGCCTGTACTTTCAAAATTCGGAGGAGCAGAGCTGGTGGCCGTTCCTTCAGGTATTTGTCCCCGAAACTGTGGAATTCGATCCCCTCAGAAGTGCGTGCTACAAAGAACTATCTGTCCTTTAGAAAACAAATCAAAACCTGGCTGTTCCCCTCCATATAGGGTACATACGAGGCGTTACACGTCACTCTTACGGGCTAGGCTGCCCTGTCCTTAGGCACGTCCGCAAGTGCTGGGTCGCCCCGTTGCTGGGGTAGCCATGCGCTATATAAGTTAAATTAACATAACATAACATAACATATATACACTCAAATGAAACCACTGGTATTCAACACGAAACATGTTAGAAGTATATCTTAAATACTTGAACATTTTATGATCTAGGCAACAATATGATATAATAATGCAGAAAGGTGTGGGGAAGTTTTGTTACTGCTACCTTACGTATAATGTTGAAATTACAAACAATATACAAAGCAACATAAACATTAACCTTGGGTGGGTCCAAGGTACTGTAGATATGTTAGACTACTACTTTAAAGAAAACCCCAGGATGGGATGGAAGCATGTATGGTAAACTGACAGAGGAAGAGATACAGAAGAATAAGGGTTCACACGTAGATATATGAGACACAGGTACAGGAAATCCAGTAAAGGTATGACAATCCTGGTACATTCTTGTAAAATCAAAGAAATCCAAATCTTAATGGCAAAGATGGGAGTAATGTTGAACAATTCTGGTTGATGCCAAGTCATACGTCAATAGAAGGAAAACCAAATGATGTCCATACAAGAGAAAATTCTTTGCATGACTCTAATCCACAGAGAGCAACTGTGGATGGAGAGAATATATGAGGGATCTGGTGGCCACACTGGCATCGCCACTTCATCTAGTGGTAGAATGCCAGGCCACATAGCTGTAGCCAGACAAATTACCATAGAACCAATATGGCAGAGAGGGCCCCCTGGAAGGATAACCCCACTGGAAAAGCTGGGACAGCTCCTGTACAAGCCCCAAAGGATGGCGGAGGTCTTTCAGTTGTTTTGAATCTTTAGCTTAAGCAATAGCATGACAGTGTTGTTCTTTTTTCAGTGTTCCAACGTGGAGTGATTATATCCAGACATGGACCTTCTTGCTTTATCTAGAGACTGAACGTACACCACATTGACAAGGTCACTTAAGACTGAAATTATTTTTAGGTGTTTGCTATCTAAAGTATTGGGGACGTGCTCCAATAGTTTGAGACAGTTGCTGCTCCGTTTAGGGCAGGTTGGATGGATCTCAAAAAGGTTGACACACTTCCTAAAGGCACTGGTGAACTAATAAAAAAAGTTCAGACGCGTAGCCTTGGGGAAATTATATCAGCTTAGAAACGCCAGATATGGTATCGGTAGAAAGCTGGCTCTCTATATAGTGTACCAAAATGAATTACACTGTGCAGAGTCAAGTGAATCCCCAAATGGTATACAGAGTTAAAAGCAGATCATTCCAATGCTCTTTTTGTGGTTGTGTGGGTGAGCAGTTAGGCCTATCAGAGGGTAGTGCTAAGGGTTGTATGTCATTACAACGTGGGCTTTTACCCCGCATGCCATTACAACGCGAGGATTACAACGAAAGTCGTTACAACGACTTTCGCTGGAGGGCGCTGGATAGTGGAATAGTTTAATTTTCTATTCCAACTCCAGCCCACGTTGACAGTAGGGAAGGTGTTGGATAGAAAATTAAACTATTCCCTATCCAACAGCACCCTCCAGCGAAAGTCGTTGTAACAACTTTCGTTGTAATCCCCGCGTTGTAATGGCAGTGCGGGGTAATCCCCGCGTTGTCATGGCTGTTCTCCAGTGCTAAGCATTTGTTGTGCTCACAGAGGCAACAAACGAGACACACACTCAGGAATAAATCTGAGACCAATTCATAAAAATAACATTGATTTTTATGTAATTTTTAAGACCAAGAACACAGTTCTAAGATAAGTACTTTCGGAGTTACGATTTTTCAAAGTTCGGAAAATATATCACTTTTGTGTACAATTACGCACCATTGGAAACAATGGGGAAAAAGCAAAAAAATGCATATAAAATCAGGCAATACTTTTACGAAGTTTACCTTCTTGTTTAGGGTGAATGTCCAGACCAGGTCCAAACTTCCAGCCGGAGAAGTTCGGGAGCGGCCCGGATCAGCAGTGTTGAGGGTCTTGGATGGTGGTGCACAAAAAGGAAGGGGGGCACTTGAAAACACACTGCACAGGAGGACTTACCGGCAAGTCCGATGGGGCTACTTTGAAGGAGGAGGTTGCAAGGGTTTGGGGACCATGAGAGCACAGTAGTTAGACAGTGCCGGGGCCAGTGGGACTGGGAGCAGAGCGAATAGGTCAGCCGGGTGTAGTGCATCTTGAGGTCCTCGTGGTCAGGAGCAGGCAACTTGGAGAAGGGCTCTCGAGGCAGCTGGGCCACTCAGGAAGTGGGTTTCAGGTGTCTCAACATCCCTCAATGGGTGCTTGCTTCTGCTGCTTTGGGAGTCCGATGTGGACTCTTCTTCTTGGTGTTTGCTGTTGGGGGTCCTGTACCATGGGTATTGGTACGCCGTGGCTCCAGTAGGTCCTGGTGTCTCCAAACTTGGTGTGAAGTTAGTTCTGAACCTCCAGAGCTGTGGCACCTTTTCTTGCTTCTGTGCTACGTCGAGTTCATAGGTGAGCAGCAAGTTGACAAACCGCACTTCACTGGATCATTGCTCGCGGTGTGCAGGGGAGTAATACCTTCACTCCAAGGGAGCGTCTCTGTGATTTCTTGAAAGCTGGAGGTGCTCTGGGGTTTTTTCAGTTTTTTCAGGTTCAGAATGACACAGCAGGCAGTGATTGTCAAGTCCTTGAGGCAGCAGGCAGGGTTTGGCAACTTTTTCTTCTGAAACAGGGCTTCAGTTCTCATGCAGTGTGTCTTCTTTGTCCTGGTCTTCTCTTGCCCGCCGAATCTAAAGTTCACGTCTCGGGGTGCCACCTAAATTCTGAATTTAGTAGCATTACAAGGGAAGACTGGTAGTAGCCAATTGGCTACCTTCCTTTAGAGTGTCTACACCCCCTAGTGACCACTTCCTGTGGGAACGGGCACTACCCTACCCTTGATAAGTGGTTTCTCCACCACCCAAAGACGGTGGAATTTTAGGAGAGGGGTTCACATTGCCTGCCCCACCCTAGGGTTGGTGTAGGCTAAGTGGGACCCTCCTCCTAATGTAAATAATGTTCCCGCATTTCCTCCCACCAACAGTGGTGCAACAAAAGGGGCTTGGCATCCGGCGGTTCCTGGGTTGGACTTCAAATGCAGCATCTCCTTTGAGGCTAGCTTCGCGCACTGGAAGGCCATCCTGTCCTGGAGGAGGTGGAAAGCACCTCCTCCCAGAGCAGGCTTTCACTCTGTCATAAGGTCATAAACATGTCTGCGGTTGCAGACTGGTGATAAAAAGTCAGAGACCACATCAATCAATCAATCAATCAATCATAGCATTTGTAAAGCACACTACTTACCCATGAGGGTCTCAAGGCGCTGGGGGGGTGGGGAATTTATTTATTTTATTTATTTAAACTTCTAAAGCGCGCAGCTACCCGCAGTGGGTTTCCCGGCGCTAAGGGACAGACTGAAGAAGAAGACTGGCAGGCTGAGTTTACAGGCTACAAATTACTGACAGAAGAGCCACGTTTTAAGTCCCATTCGGAAACAGAGAAGACTGGTTTCTGTCTTTAGAGTCACAGGAAGAGTATTCCAGAACTTGGGGCCTAGATGGGCAAAAGAACGGCCTCCCATTTTTGCCAGCCTAAATCTGGGAACAGAAAAGTCACCATGTAGTGATGATCTTAAAGTTCAGCTAGGTTTATAAGCCTGGATAAGGTCCCGAAGGTATTTAGGGGCTGAGCCGTGTTTAATTTTAAAAACGTGACACAGAGCTTTTTTTTTTTTTGACAAACTGAAAATTTTACTGAAATTAACAAGAGACAGTAAAACAAAAAGCACAAGCCAAAAATACAGTGATGGCAATCTTAAGTCCAATCAGGAGCAGCTCCGAACAGTTCAAAACGTACAGTATAGCTGAAAGCAATAGCGAATGAGGGGGGGGGGCAGCGAGGAAACAATGCAATATATACTGTCAATACAAAACATTGGGAAAGTCAGTTAGGGGGACAAGGAGACATCAGGGGTAGAGACATGTGGGGGAGTACATATATTTCCACGATAAGCATTCCACTGTGACCAAATTCTGTTCCACTTTCTGGGTCTGCCCCGGGACAAGTATACTGTCTTTTCCCGAAACATGCACCAGTCCATATTCTCCTTCCACACCAATACAGTGGGCGGTCTATGAGAGCCCCATAGCTGTGCAATATCCCTCTTAGCAACCATGTTGCCGAGGGTCGCCCAGCAGATCTGAGAAGCAGTATAATCGTTAGGTTCCCATACATTCAAGAGGCAGCATCGGGCCTCAGGCAGAAGCGGAACCCCGTGGCATTTTCCATAATCGCAAGCACTCGGGACCAAAAACCAGCCACTTCGGGACATTCCCACAAAATGTGAAGGAAGGTGCCAATCATGCCACAGCCACGCTTGCACAACCCATCCAACGAATAACCCATGCGAACCAGACTCGGACCAGTAACATACACACGGTGAAGGATCTTAAGTTGGACAAACCGAAGGCGGGCGGGTATGGCAACCTCTTTAGGCGAGGATAAAGCAGACTGACAGTCCTCGTCGTCCAGTTCCAGCCCATCAGCAATCCATAATGCCCTGAGGTGCAAGAGCAAGTCAATTCTAGTGTTGATCAGTTTTTTTATAAATCAGTGAAATTGTACTATCGGGGACATGGCCGTCCAGGATACGGTCCTCGAGAGGCGAGGATTCGGGAATAGCAGTTCCCACAGCAAAAACTGACAGCAGAGCATGACGTACCTGAGCATATCTAAAAAATTACCTGTCTCCAAACTCATATTCCGTCTTGAGCGCCTCAAAGGTCTTCACATTTCCTTTAGTCCAAAGGTCACCCACCTTACTTAGACCAATCATGTCCCATTTATCAAAACCTTTCGTCCGCCATAGATTGCCTAAACTTTCGGAAGCATACAAGGGAGTCGCGCGCGTCAACCTATCACACCATCCCAAGGCCGCATTCGCATCGTGCCACACTCTGACGGCGATTTTCGTGGGCCCGGTCAATGTCCTATGAAGCCCCTTGGAATATAGCACTGTATTAAAATTCCCACCGGGCAAGAGGTGCTTGTCCATGGCAAAGGCCGGGGTAGGACCGAGAGCGTAAGTTGCGTGGTTAACAGCACTTAATTGAGAAGCCCAATAGTAACGCTTGATGTCTGGGAGGGCAATGCCTCCATCGTACCACGGAAGCGTGAGCTTAGACAGAGCAATGCGCGCACGCCCGTCCCAGACAAGCCGCCTCTGCAGGTGTTCCACTTCACGAAAATATCCGGAAGGAATGAGGTCAAAAAAGTTTTGGAGTGCATACAAAAATCTGGGCAGCGACATCATTTTGAAAAGAGCCGCGCGACCCAGTGGCGACAAAGGCAACTGCCGCCACCGTGCAGTGTCAAGTTTAAGCCGGTGAAGAGGGGGTAGCAGGTTGCGTTCATAGCGAACTGCGGGATCCAAGGAAACATAAATCCCCAAGTATTTAAAACCAGTGTCAACAATTTCAATCGGGAATCTTTACGGCAGTGGGGGAAGCTCACCGGACAAAACATAGACGCATGATTTGGTCCAATTGATAATGAGACCAGAGTTCTTCCCGAAGGAGGTCAGAACATCGAAAAGTACATTAAGAGATTGATGGGGGGACGTAAGGTACAAAAGGATGTCATCCGCATACAGCGAGATTCGATCCTCAAAATCGGGAGTCCACCTGATGCCTTTCATGGAGGGCTCCCAACGGAGCCACTCCGCCAACGGTTCCAGAGCGAGGGCAAAAAGCAACGGAGACAGCGGGCAACCCTGCCGGGTGCCACGCCCAAGTGTAAAGACGCCGGAGACCTTACCGTTAACAACCACCTGGGCGAGGGGTTTTTCATAAAGGAGCTGCACCCAGGCGATGAATGTCGGACCGAACCCAAATTTGGAGAGGGCAGCCCAAAGATAAGGCCATTCGATAGTATCAAAAGCCATAGTGGCGTCCAAGGAGGCCAAAATGGCCGGCTCAGTTACAGTCTCAGCCCTCGCGAGAACTCCGTGAAGTCTGCGAAGATTAATGGCGGTATTCCGGTGTGGAATAAAGCCGGATTGATCCGGATGGATGAAGTCGCTGATCACCGTAATCAATCGATTAGCTAGTAATTTAGCCAGTATCTTAGGTTCGGCGTTGAGTAGTGAGATGGGCCGATACGAGGCGCAGCGATTACGAGGCTTACCCTCCTTGTGGATTACTACAATGGTGGCTAATTGCTGATCAAGGGGGAGGGAACCAGAATCGAAAGCTTCAAGGAACATATTTCTTAAGTCGGGCGCCATTTTGTCGGGTTGTAGCTTATAGAGTTCAATGGGCAAACCATTAGGACCCAGTGCCTTGCCAGAGCGAAGAGAACGTATGGCAACAGCGACCTCGTCTATAGTGAAAGGCGCATCAAGTAGGGCTCTATCAGCATCGGAGAGGCGAGGCAATGCTATGTCTCGCAACAGCAAGTGGGAATCCTCCTCGCCCCTATCACTGACCGAGGCGTATACGGTTTTGAAATGATCAGCAAAGCACTCAACAATACCAGCTGGGTCAGTAACACACTCACCATCCGGCCTTTCAAGCACAGGGACGACACGATTCACTCTCTCTTTCTTGTCCAGCCACGCAATCAATTTACCAGCCTTGTTGCCCAGGTCATACAACCTGCCCTGTTGCTCTCTATTCATCGCTTTCGCCGCGTCAGTCACAAGGGCCCTATATTCAGCTTGTTTCAGACTGAGGGAATGCAGTTGAGAACGAGTAACAGCACCTTCAAGAGCATTTTCAAGCACAGTTATTTCAGTTTCGATGCGCACAAGTTCCTCACATTTAGCCTTCTTGGAAGCAGCAATCAAAGACAATGAATGTCCACGAATAACAGTCTTGAAGGCCTCCCACAGTGAAACAGAGGAAGAAACAGACCCCACATTTTCATCGAAGTAGTGGTCAATGGATTTCAGCAGTGCAGAGCGGGTTTTAGGATTGCGAAGGTGCCAGGGGTTTATAGGAGCCACTCTACCCTCGCCACCCACCCCAGCCTTGACACAAAGCCACAGGGGGGAGTGATCAGAAATGCCCCTTGGGAGCTGACGAATCTCTTTGATATAGGGTAACTGCGCTGCTGGCATTAAGAAATAATCTAACCTGGAAAGACTACCATGGGCCCCCGAGTGAAAGCTATATTGTAGCTGCGTAGGGTGCATCAACCTCCAACTATCTATAAGGCCAAAAGTGTCCAGCAGGTCAGGAAGCCACAATTGAGACCTAGTCAAATCTCTAGGGGGGTGGCGATCCAAAGTGCCGGAGACCACAGAGTTAAAGTCACCACCCAGGATCAGAAGACCCTCGGGAAGACCCAATAGGAGCCACCCAAGGTCAGCAAAAGTGGACGTCTGCAGGCCCGGAGGGACGTACAGTGTGAGTATGGAAAGCGTCTTACCCTCCCATCTACCGGTGAGCGCGGCATAGCGCCCCCTGTCATCGAGTTTTACATCATCAATTTCAAAAGGGAGGGAGGACCGGATGAGAATACCCACTCCTCTGGAGCCGGAAGTGAATCCAGAGTGAGCGACCAGTCGATATCCACGTCTATTCATAGCTCGACATGCGTTACCGATTAAGTGCGTTTCTTGCTAAAGAACAATATCGGGGGAATGGCGTCTAAGAAACTGCAGCACAACCCCACGTTTTATCCTGTCTCCCAAACCATTGATATTCCAGGATAGCAGTCTCAACTCACCACCCCCCATCCCCGTAGATGAGACAGGGCACACCCCTCACAGGACCCAATGATTGGAATGGACGAAAAACAATACAATGCCTTGTGAACAAAAAAACAAACAGACGAACACCCCCCCGCCACCCTCCAACCTGAACCCGTTACAACACCCCCCACCCTGCACCCCTGCGTACGACTCAGAAGCCACCCCAACTTGCAGTGTGCCTGTCGACCAATCATTAAACTAATCTACACAAAGAAACCCAGGAGGAGGAGGAGACCCCTTACACCCCCGCCACCCTCGGGCCGATCCGGAATAGAACAAAAGGACAATTATTCAAACTCAGCTGACAAATAAGCAGAAACTTCAGACGTCGGGAACCATAATGTCACTCCCGCTCCGGCGAGCCACCGTCGGCGCCACCGGGATGCTCAGTTCGGTCACCCCTTTTGGGCAGGGAATCAAGCCAGTCACTGACATTGGCCAGACGATCAAAGAAAAACGTTTGTTCCTCATATTCGATTGGTAGTTTGGCTGGAAACAACATGGCATATTTAAGGTCCAAATCGCGCAGTCTCCGCTTCACTCCCCGAAACCCCATTCTCTGCCGCTGAACCAATGGAGTAAAGTCGGGATAGAAGTTCACAGTGGTGTTGTCGAATTTCACAGGGCCGCACTCACGAGATGCCCGAAGGATAGCGTCCCTGTCCCGAAAATGGAAGAATGTGGCAATAATGGGTCTCGGGGGGGCACCCGGTTTCAGCTTCCCACCCGGAAATCGGTAGGCCCGTTCAACAGCGAAGAATTTACTGAGACCGGCGGGGGTGAGGTGATTCAGGACCAGGTCTTCCACCAAGGTGTCGGTGGCAGCGTCTTCGGGATTTTCTGGAACACCTATAATGCGGACGTTATTACGCCGGGCCCTATTTTCAAATTCCTCAAGCCGACGGGCCACCAAGTCCTGTGACGAACGCAAGTTGCCGATCTCAGTCTGTACCTCCGTGACATCAGTCGTCAGGCTGGAGGTCTTTAAATCCAAAGCCTTTACCCTTTCATTGGTCTTCGCCAGGTCCGCTCTAATCAGTGTAACATCGACAGCCACCGTATCGATCTTGGAGACGAGGGCCTCGTACTGCTGTCCCATAGAGGCCTTCATACTGGCAATGGCGCTCATGACATCTTGAAGCGATACCTCAGAGGGCTCAGCAAGGTCCACCGATGGGTCCTCAGGAGAACGGCCGGTGCCGCTGGGGGACCCTTTAGGATGGGTGTAACGGTCCATCACATTAGTTTGAGTGAGTCCCCCACGGAGAGGCGTTTTCGTCTTGCGCTTCTCAGTGTCCGGTTTGGTGGCCATCTTGAGAACCGAGTCCCGGAGGGGCCCTCGCGACCTGGTGAAAATGGCCGATCACGATGAGGCCAAAAGTACACGAAATGGGCAAAAGGAGAGAAGATCCAATAGGGCTGGAAGCCGGACCTCCACTGAAGAAGGCACACAGCAGTAGAGCAGACTCAGCCAGATCTGGAGTGGATCAGAAGGAATGCCAGTCAATCAGAGCCCGGAGTAGGAAAGTGAAACTGAAAGTTGAAGTGAGGCCGCCTGGGGAAGACCCCTCTGGCCGTTGTTGTTCAACTACTCCACGGCCTGAAAATCAGCAGAGTCCCCGGTCTCGTCTTGGGGCAGGTCGCAGAAGCATGAACCGATGTAGAAGTGGCCCCCGACGTCCGATTTCGATTTTGAAAAGTATATTGAGGTCAGCTGAGGATCGCCTTCAAAAGCCCATCTTCAGAAACAGGATATTAGCAGGATATTTGCGGAGAGCGGCGCAGGTTTCGGGAGCTCCGTGCTCACGCGACCATCGTGGATGCCCGCGAAGCTCCTCCCCCGTGACACAAAGCTTTGAATTTGATTCTATGGGGAATTTTAAGCCAATGAAGGTCGCGAAGTGCTGTAGAGGCAGATGTTCTCCTAGGGATGTTGCAGAGCAGGCGGGCAGCAGCGTTCTGCACAACCTGAATGCTGCAACAAGCCAGGTCTTGTGGAGTCTCCAGTGCTTGGTAGGTTTTCAGGGGATCCTCTAAAAGGGTCTCCTGTGTGAATGTATTACTAAATCCACCACTGGCATCAGTGAGGATTTATTAATACAAGATGTTTAGTACCAAACACCTTAGAAATCAACAAAGCCATCATGGAGCTAGGAATCTTGGTTTGACAAGTATCCAGCCCATGTACTCTTTATGGCTTCCCTGTGTACTTACATTATAGGAGCATATCTGCTCATGCGGAAATGCAAGCATATAACATATAAAGGTGCACACTGTATTAGGGCTAAAGGACTGCAGTAGGGGTGACTTACCTATACCTTATGCAGTGTTTGGGGTGCGGGGCACACAGGGCTGTGTACCATGTCGACTCTTCGGATTTCTCTGCACCAAGACATTCAGCCTGGAATGGCTGTATGCATAGTCTTGGAGAGAGGTCCCTGGGGTGGCACAATATATGCGGCAGCCCCAGTGGTCGCTCTTCAGTATCCATGCCCTAGGTTCCAGGGGTACAATTTACTAGGAACATACAGGGATAGCTGAAGTGGTGCCCATTGTAGTATATTTTCAGGGAAAGAACACTGGTGCTGGGTACCTGGTTAGCAGGGACCTTGTACACCTCAGTTAAAGTTGCACCAAAAACCATTAAAAAGTGTGGGGTATTGCAACAGACACCCAGTTTCTCACAGTATCTTATTCATGCTTTTGCTCTCTATTTAGCTTCTCTTGCTGGTGGGGATGTATCCAAATGTGGACATCTTGCTCACTGTCCACAGGAGACAAGCTACCTCACTGAGAAGGTTCAATGTGACAGAAACATGTTCTGGTTGCTTATTACTCCGTGCAGAGTTGATGTATGGTAGCAAGCATTTCAGGCCAGGCTGCTCCTTTGTGTGAGAGGCTGTACTTATTTGAGTATAGGTGCTCCTCTTCCATAGGGCACAGAGGAGAAAAACATAATGGAAATGCTGCCCATAATAGTCCGTTTTTTTTAGGTCGAGCTTAGCAGCGCGCATGCGCTGCTCTACGAGGCATGTTGTATTCACTTCTAGGAGCTTTGGCCACGCCTTTGCTACCAATTGGTTAAAGTTTATGTCAATACGATAAGCTTTCTTCTCTATGGTTCCTTGTGGTTATATGGTTATATGTTTCACCTTATCGTGACTTTTTCCTACCCTGGGGAATTGGACTATTACGGTATACTTTCTCTGAAGACTTTTCCTGTGTGTTTGCTCACTCTTTATTTACTTCTGTAGCATTCGCCACGCGCCTGTCTTTATTTCTGCATGGCTCCGCTTTCACTTTCCTTTGTGTTTGAGCACTCTTCGCTTACTTCTGTAGTATTTGCTGCATGCCTTTCCTTATTTCTGCATGGTGCCGCTTTCACTTTAAATTTAAGGAGCGGCAAAGCTGAGTGCCGCGCTTCTACACACAGCTCACTATTTACTTGTGTAGCGTTCACTGCATGCCTTTCTTTATTTCTGTACAGTGCCGCTTTCACTTTAAATTTAAGGAGCGGCAGAGTTGAGTGCTGTGCATCTACACACAGCAAGTACTTGTGAGCTCGATGCTGTTGTTGGCCATTTACTCATTTCCATCTCGCTTCTTTCTTTTCAAATTCCTTCCTCGTCTTCGTTAATTGTGCCTTCCTGCCTCTATAACCTCTCCCTGAAGGAGGATAGCCAAGCCCTAAGAAATTTCCATTTCACTGCACAGTGACTCTTTCACTTTAAATTTAAGCAGCAGCTGAGCGCCACGCGTAAACACACAGCAATGGTGCGTGTAAGTACACCTATTCATTCCCTGGCTTTAGAACACCCTGCAGCCGGATGTCTGAGATCCCCTCCTATCTCCAGTGCTTTGTGACCAGGAAGCACCTCCTATAAATCTTCCTTCTCTGCCCTGTGGTTGTCCAGCTTTCTGCCCTGCTCTGTATGCAGTGGGCGTGGCGTACTGAGCATTTTCTGTAAGTAAGTACTCCCAGGTTGACCGCCTAGTGGCCCTTGTGTCCCATGCACCCACAAACATGTTGCAGTTTTCCTGATAAAAACTTATCTGAAGTTGTTGGTTGTCCATTACATAAGCAAACCATATCGGCTGTCTGGCCATCACTAATAGCTGTTTATTTTACAAAGAGCGTGGCATTAAAAAAAGATCAAACTCCTAATACTAATATGTGTCCATAACCATCTGTCACAACTAGCCTTGAGATACAAGGTGCGATATCAGATCTGATTTATTTTGTGTTTCTTGTTTTAACACAGAAACCTCCCCAACTTCACCACATGAGCCACCTGGAATTCATTGTCCGTGTTCAGATTGTCAAATGTATGTGGGCTGCGTGTTGTAGAAAAAATGGCCCTCTTCGCTGGAGTCTGAGATCATAAAACTATAATTGTGTTGTTGCTATCGTTACCAGACTGCATAGTGTTTATTGTCACAGCTCCACTGGCTTGTCTTCTCTGAGCTATCCATTTTCACTTTCTACTCTCTGCACGGTGGTAAAAGGCAAATACACAATTAAATCATCCAGATAATTATAGCTTTACATCCCTTCGTCGTACAGGTATGGTTAGTACAATGCATTGCTTTTAAAGCAGTAACTATTCTATTTTGAGTTATACCAACAACTCAACAAACTTGCTTTAACCCTTTAAGTGCACTGCGCACACTTGCTCTGCCATTCATTACCTCACAGGATACGTGGTGACTGTGCACGCTTACTCTGCCATTCATTACCTTACAGGATACGTGGTGACTGTGCACGCTTACTATGCCATTACTTTATGGTTTATGTCTGTGACTGCAACACTTAAAAAAACCACATTGGCCGAACATTACCATTAATCAGTCAACACATTGGTTAAGACTCAGGTTATCAGTAACTTTTATTGAAGAGTGCAGAACAGGGGATAGTGTTAAGAAATATAACATTTGTAAATTTAAGAAAGAAAGGTAACATTAAACAACATAAGTGAAAAACATTGTCACGTACAATGCCATTAGCTCTAACTTTCACAAATGCGAGGCCGATTGCATTGCAAATGCATGTACTTCTTACTCACATGGACCTTGGCCTTTTGTTAATTTAGTTCAGTGAAAGAACCTAAATGATGCTCTGAAGCAGATACAGGTTCTGTGCATTCTTGAACAACTGAAAACATCCAGTTATTGTCAAGGAGAAGAGATGACCTAGCAGTGGAAAGCTCTTGGCTTAAGTCCATATGCAAGAAACTTCCATTTTGTATTTCGTAAATAGCGAATCCTAAGAAATCGCTATTTAGGAAATGCAAAATGGAATGTACTAAAATTGCGATTTTTTAATAGCGATTCCTACAGAGTCGCAATTGCTATTAGGAATCGCTATTTTGGAAATTCAAAAGCAATCGTATCTATGGACCCCCCTTACATATGAAAAAAGAAAAAGAAAAAAAGAAAGTGGTGCACGTATAAAGCCCACCAATGCTCTCGGGGAGGGTACGTGGCTATGTGCACATGGCACTGCAAAACTGGGTAGAAATCACATTTTGCGTATGCATTTAGGTTATGGAACATATTGAAAGGCAGGATTGCATTTCTTAGACCGAAATTGCGATTTGGGCCTAGATGTATCAAGATTCCATTTTGCGAATCTTAAATAGCGATTTTTAGCGAATCGCTATTTAGAATTCGCAAAATGGAATGTATGTAAAAAATTGCTTTTTTTTAGCGAATCCTTATTATTCCTTATTTGCGAATTCGTATTTTGCGAATTCACAAAGAAGGAATAATTTCCCATGCATTCCTATGGGCCAGGAGGCCCATAGGAATGATTGTGAAGTAATTCTCAAATTGCGAATTCGCAATTTGCTAATCGCAATTTGAGAAATATTTCAAGGGTGCAGGGGTGTCTCATGGACACCCTGCTGCACCCCTGAAACTTACATGTGTGTGCATATGGCACACATACATGCCCTATGGGCATGTATGTGTGTCACATGCCACCTTCAAAATTGTCATATTTTGGTTTTTGAAAGGATATCGCAAATTAACACAAACCTCAAATTGGTGTTAATTTGCGATTCCTTAACCTGAATTCGCAATGTAAAAATGTTTCATACATGGCATTTAAGGAATCGCAAAATAGCGATTCCTTAAATGCTTATGCAAAATATGGAATCGCATTTTTTTGCGATTCCTTATTTTGCTAATTTCTCATACATCCCAAAAGATGCAAAATGTCCGTTTGCGATTCGTTAAGGCCGAAATTTCGGCCTTAACGAATCGCAAAAAGCTTGATACATCTAGGCCTTGTCTGTTAACAAGTGCAATTTCCTTTCGTCCATCTGGGTCTTATAGACTTTAATAGGGACACCCTCTAGTGAAATATATATTGTCTTCCAAAAAATATTAAGCATTTCAGCGCAGTAGGATCACTCTCTTAAAAGTCTGATTTCACCCACATTTTTGAGTCAAGAAGTTGTTTGGTCTGGATTTCATGGACAAAAGCAATACTTGTTACAAGGAGTTCCCTAAACTCAGGGAAGTGGCCTTACAGACGGCCAAATATGTAAAAAAATAAAAAATAAAACAAAATTGTATTAACAAAGACATAGGGTGCTACAGCTTGTCCCAACAGCTCCAAGGCAATGGCATTCGATTGTCTAGGCGCTCCCACGCTTTTCACAACAAAGCGTTATTATGGTCCATTTATTGCAATCTAGCGCCCTCTTTTGGCAGCACCATAAGACACCCGTCTAAGACCTGTGTTGGTCTTAATGACACATCAGCTTCTGGGCGCCAGTGAAGTCTGACAAAGGGCGTACGTACCTAACACTCCTCGAATCTTGAAAAAAATTCAAGCACTTCAGTTTAAAAAAAAAACAGAGCTCTGTAATGAATTTTAAGTGTGGTAAAATTCTTTCTGCGCTCGATGTCGGCAGCCAAACCAAAGGAATCAGTTTATTGCTTCATGCATGAAATCTGGGGCGACGCCCAGCACCACTGGACGCTTGAAAAATGTGGCTTACACAATTCGCAATAACAAAAAAAGTGATGATGTGTTTACATTTCGTTACAACCCAGCTGGTTCTAACAGGTCCCACTGCACCATCTGGTTCAGAGGGAAAACCCCGCAGTGCAGTTGAGCACCTGACAGTTCTGGAATTCCCAAAGGCGAGCCAAGGTTCAGAGGTATCTATGAGATAACACTGTGGACTTAAGGATGTCATTTTTAATGGAAAGGTTAACAGCTTGATAAAACCTAGGCTAGTTTTATGATTTCCTCTGAAGCATTTACAGTTCGGCTGTCAGATTACAACAGGAAGTGAAACTGAACGAAGACGGTTCATCACGCGGCTTTAGAGAGGCTGTTGGGTTTTCCTCCTTCTGCAACTGCAAAGCCAATACTTTCTGCAAGCAGTTATGCTCTACGTAGCATCAATGTTTTGTTTTAAGTTCTGATGCTTTAAAGGACGTTCTCTAAACCCCAGTAATGCTACTTGCGCCCAAAGGCCCCAGGGCATGTTGTTACTGCGCCGGTAGCTGTATGAAATTATGTTGCATTCAAAAATTTAAAATTTTACCTATAACTTTTGCAATTTATAATCAACGTCCTCCAAATTTCGAATAGGGCGCTGGAAATTAAATGTGCTTCCACCTGTTAAGTTTGATATACATTGGTGAAGGAATTCACAGTTTAATCACATATTTAAAGGTGTGAATTGGTAACTTTTTTAATACCTACTGCTCAGTAAAACATTAAAGACTTGACATAGCTAAAAACTGTTTGCATTCAATTTCAATAAAATTGTCATGCAGCAAGTTCATAATTTGGACATAGAAGCGCCACTTGGTAAAAGGTGGTCCCGACTTTTAAAGTCTAGATTTAGCTGTATGGCTTTGATGCGTGAAATGCAAACACTAATCTTCAGCAGGAGTCTGAAAAATATGTCATGCATAATATGCATTACATATTACAGATGTATGGTCAAATACTATCTAAACATAGTGGCATACGCAGTAGTCGATGAAACTTTTACAAAGCCTACTTTGATACAAAGGCAATCATTCACAGCTGTGCCTACACTCATGTACCTTTACACGAATGGGAATTTGATTAAGCAAAAGTCACATTCGTTCTAGCAAAAGCAAATGCACCAGAGCTAATAATGTTCATTCGGACCACTGGATGTCCATCTAAAACCAAACAAAGTGCATCGAATTGTTTGGGAAGTAAACAGAACATAAACGATCCATAGTCACCCTGGAAAGTACAGTGCACAAGAACATAGGCTTCACTAAACAAACGTATATGGGGCACATATTGAGATAAATGCACAATATGTGCCTTATAGCTCTTCCTTCGTAGTCACTATCATTGACATTAAATTATAAAATACATTGATTCATTGAAAAATAAATACATTCATTTTGGGGTGTTAAGATTACAATAGTTGCGGACTACCACATCTACAAGTTAGTAAGATTAAAAGTACTGAAGGTGCTACTTATGAAAATAAACCACATCCACGTGCTAGGAATCATCATCAACACATTAGAACAATGTGGCCGCTAGCCCATCAGTGCATGGGGAATGGAACCTTATCAGTATGGACTCCACCGTTGTCAGTAAATAAATTGATAACCTTGATTGTTTTCAGGACATGACCTTAGATAATCACACATATAAGGAAACTACATATGTGTGGATTAAATGTGCCCTGAAATATTGCCATTCTTCCACATGCATAGTGTGCACATAAGTGAAAGTTGCAGGGGCATCGGTTTTGCCTGTTCCTTGAATGTCCCTGTCCTCAGTAGAAAAAAAGGTTCCCATCTGCTGTTGTCGTCGGTTGAGCCTAACTTCTCCACCAGTGAGAGAACGAGGCAGTGACACCAAAGGGGCAAAAAGAGACACGGGCAAGAATTATAGTAAGAAGTTCTCCTGGTACAATCGGACCAATGGCGGCCGACACTGATAAAGAGTGGTAGGGCGAGCGTAAGGGGCACTGGTGCGAAAGGGCGGAGTATGTGGGGAGCGCACGGGTGAGCTCCTTAATAAAAACATTTTTATATGTACCTGGTGCTTCCGGCTGCCTCTCGCTCCTTTCCTTTCAGTTTCTGGTCACAGCAGCCCGTGGCCTAGCATCACTGTCTCCCCATCCAATCCCCGTGCTAGAGCAGCGTGGAGATTGGTCTGAGCAGACTGGATTAACGCTTGCTCAGGCACAGGAAGTCCGTGCTTTTTCTCCAACCCGGCTATGCAATACAGCTGGGTTGGAGAAACCTAAGTGTGCATGTCACAATGGCTGGCCTAAAATGGCCGGCCAAACTGACATGGGCACGTAGAAGTGCCCACACCACTCCTCCTTTCGCTCATGGCATGGCCATTCCCCTTCCTGC
Source organism: Lissotriton helveticus (assembly GCF_964261635.1). Classification (NCBI taxonomy): domain Eukaryota; kingdom Metazoa; phylum Chordata; class Amphibia; order Caudata; family Salamandridae; genus Lissotriton; species Lissotriton helveticus. The sequence continues at coordinate 1,593,434,627 of NC_136067.1, read as the reverse complement.
ACACGCTTGCTCAACCAGCAGCTGAAAATAAAACAATAATAAAATATAGTTTTATTTTCAGCTGGGGCTATGAGCCATAGAGGCAATGCTCCTCCGCCATTGGGGGGGCGCCGCCGCTGAATCGGAGTCTTTGCTCTTGGTAATGCCACCCACCACCAAACTTCCCACGCGAGCTACCGGATCCAGAATGCACTGCTGCTGATAATCTGTGCTCACACCTGCGTCTTCCGAGAATTTATAATCAATATCTCTGATGAATGGTGTTAAACGCTTCAACGCCTCAACAGGAGGTCTCGCAAAGGATGGATTCACTGGATATTTTGAATGGGTCAAGAAAGCATGGAGCGGAGTAAAGTAGGGAGGAACAAGAATCAAGGGAATTTTCCTCATGATTATGAAGAGTATAGCACGAACTGGAAAAAATAATTTAAAAAAATCTAATTACTTAAGCAGTCAAAGGCAGAAAGCCAAGAACAGACCTGGGCAATAGGACATATTTTGTAATGAGGACGTTGCAGAGACACTGCCATACTCGGCAGATGCCTTTTTATAGACCACACCCCAATTGCTAATTGGTTTCAGGTGTGCTGACCTCTCCTGACTTCTCTGAGTGTCTGCTGGCGCTATGAGACCTACGGGTGACATACGCACCTAACAAATACCAAATACATACATACATTTGTTAGAAAGCGGTAGGGCGCCACCAGCGTTATCTGCACCAAAAAATACAGACCTTTTTTATTTAATTTTATTTTATTTTACAGAGTTTTATATAGCACGAACATGACCCAAATCGGGTATCAGAGCGCTTTACAGAGCACCAGTTGCATTACATGAGGACACAAGACCTTGCTTGCCAGAAGCTTCCACTTCCCTGTATAGTGTGATTGAAACCAGAAGCTCCTTGCTGTGTGCACTGTGACCCTCCACAACTGCTACAGTCACCATTGACTCTTCCCTGCTGCTGCAGTTTCCTGGTGTCGTGGCTTGCCCTGTGACCAGGCCAAGTGGGTTATTGTGTACGCACGGCCTGCAGCAGGGGCTGGCGAGGGTTGAACAGTGTTGGTACAAGAGCCAAGACACTTACCGCTATATGTATCAAGCTATTTAGCATTCGCAAAGGCCGAAATTCTGCGAATTTCGGCCTTTGCGAATGCTAAATAGACAAATGGAATGTATCAAACAAGTTTGATGCAAAATAAGGATTAGCAAAATTTGCTAATCCTTATTTTGCGATTGCACTTAAGGAATTGCAAATTTTGCGATTCCTTAAATGCAATGTATCAAACAAATAAAATGCAAAAAATGCCATTAAGGAGTAGCAAATTACCACCAACTTCTAGTTGGTGGTAATTTGCGAATTCTTATCAAAAATCTTTTTTGATAAAAACCAAAGGTGCCATATGACGCCCATACATGCCCTTAGGGCATGTATGTGCGCCATGTGCCCCCAAATGTCTTTTTCAGGGGTGCAGCAGGGTGTTCTTGAGACACCCCTGCACCCTTGGAAACATCCCTAATTTGCGATCAGCAAAGTGCTAATTGCAAATTGCACTTTCATTCCTATGGGCCTCCTGGCCCATGGAAATGAAGGGGTAATTTGCGATTGACAATTTGCTAATCTCAAATTAAGGAATGCTAAGGAATCGCTATTGGAAAGCGATTTTGTACATACATACCGTTTTGCATTTCCTAAATAGCGATTCCTTAAAATTCGCTATTTAGGAAATGCAAAATGGTTTGTTGATACATATAGCGGCTAGTCCTAATAATTCTTGATCAATCTTTGTAGAGAAATTTTGTAATGTACTAATCCTTGTGATTCCATAGTTAGAAGACTCTTGACCAATTACAAGGACTTCCTCGCTAAATTCTACAGAATGTTTGGCCAGTCACAAAAGGCCTTAGAAGTAGACCAATAACCGCTAACCCTGAAACAGGGTTTGTATGATCTATTAGCTTGCTTAGTACATTACAAATAATAGCAGAGCTCACTAAAGCAACAATCCATTGCCACAAGTTACAGGAGAAGCCAAAAGATGTTTTGTTCTACTAAGTACACCAACCTGCCACAATCCAAGGACTTAGCAACGCTTTGTTATAAAAGGATAGAGATGTAAAGCAAAACCACATCTTGGCTTCCCGAGGCTTGACTGAGGAAGCCAAGGAGAGGTACCCACACTGATGCAGATCAGAAGATGAAGCCCACAGATGAGCCTATGAAACACAGACAAGCAAATCTATTTTAGTTCAGCTAGTTATTCCATATACTAACCTTAACACCGAAAAACAGTCAGGAAATAGGAAGGCTTGTCCATAATGGTAAGTCTAGAATTCAGTTCTTAATAATTAACCAGTACAACAGGAAATATTTAGCTCACATATAACCATTCCAGTAGACCTTTTGTGATTCATTGCCACCATATAGAGGTGTCCTTGCTCTTCCATAGAAACTGTTAATTTCTGAGACATGATCACAACATTAGCATATCAGTTAAGTCTAAAAATAAAAAGTAAAAAATAAAAAGTCCATACGTACTGTGAGCAGGTGTAAATTGACTTCTGGGCACATTGTACAGAACATGATTCATTTGACATTACTTTGTCTCAACAAATATACAGACTATTTGGTTGCTAACATTTTCAAGGTCCTGTGTCACACGTTCCTCTCCAGACCTTGTAGTCGCCTAGCACTACCATTTTGAAAGATGATAATACAGAACATTGGTACCCCAAAGCCTCCTATACCTACTTGACTCTCTGGGTAGCTTGGTCCAGCAGCCAAGGCCTTGCTCATAGGAGGGTATGAGTCAAGATCACAGCCTGACTGGGAATCAAAACCAGTCCTGGCAAACATCACGGTCATCACCTGGGGTACATGAGGGGGGTGATAGTGGAAAGCACCACTCTCATCTCACCCCTGCCTCGTTTGTTACGGCGTTTGGGCAGCTATTCTGCAAAACCGACCCACTGTAACAAAAACGGTCCCTCAGGTGTCGTAAACCAACCCCCACCGTGGTGGCCCACCAGGGAAATGCCCGGTGCCCACTACGGCCAGTCCGGCCCTGGTCAAGATAAAGTATAAATATCACAATTACAATAAAGATTAAATATTTGTTGCTACTTACATTCAAATAATGCCTTATGCAAAAAAACTAAAAAGCAACAGAGTAACACAGTAAAATGCAGTTGCAACAGTTGGCACCTAGCCTATGCACAGCAAAGATATTCTGTTTGTGATCACTAACTTATTGCGAGCACTATGATAGTCATAACACAAAGAACACAGAGGATCACAATCCTTCCACAAAAATATGTGAATTCTTTAAAAAAGGTCTGCTGTCACAAACCCTTCATGAACAGCAGAAATCTTTGGAAAACTAGGAATGCAAATTGCGTAAGCCCAAGGACATGAAATAGTGCCAGTCAAAAATGTTTGTGATCCACCCCCAAGTGCTCACTTTGGGTGAGAAGGGCCTTGACTGTGATCATCCTGGTGAGCTAAAGGTCATGTGCAATCGTGATAGCTCAGCTAGAAAGGGCTCCTCACGTGATAAACTTTGTTTTGATTGTCAGCTTTTTAAGGAAATGTGCCTTCAGGGAAATTAGCGTATCTCTACTTTTAGCTATTTAATTACACAGCACTTTCAGAAGAGATTTAACAGCATAGAATCTTTTAAGCAAACTAGCATTTATATTGTTTGTCTGACAGGTCTCGTGACAGGAAGCAGGTTACTGTACATATCTTTTGAATCTGCCTCTGTCACAAGAGGTCATTTGCACGTGTTTTTCGCTGCACTAGCTCTTTGTTCACTAATCTGCTTTGTAAATATACAATTAAACCAAGTGATTTGCAAAGGTAAATATGTCGAGGAAAGCAAAGGTCTTCGACACATCGATTTTGTTGGTTGATGGATCCGAAGTGTCTTCGTCTTGAGAGGCCATACAGAAGAACTGTCGTGATAGTTTAATCTCGATGTGAAAATTCTTATTTTGGTAATCTAAGTATAATATATTCTTCTGTTCGTATGTCTAAACTCTTTGTTTCTATCAAGAGAAAAAGAGGGCCCCTGAAAAAAAAGAGGGGATCGGAAGAAAATATAAGAGGAGTGGACCAGGGGAACAGAGCACTATGTTGCTCATAGGACTACAAAGAATGGATCAAACAGATCAATGTTGAGCCCAAATAGAAATAAAATGCCACATTTTATTGGTTTAATTTCAATAGTGTTGAGAAGATGACAGATTGTAGGAAATGTATTTAAAATAATTTATGTTGTATGTACATTTACTGTACTATTGCGAGGCCCAGGAGTTTTCAAAAACATTTTTTTTTAGATTTGAGCTTGGTGTGCCATATATAGTGAATGTAGTGTGAATGTGGCATGCATGAGTGAGACAGGAGAACATAGTGAGGCTTTAAGTGCATATGGGACTGAGGATAGGAGGGTTGGAAAGTTTTTCTGTGGTTATTATATGTGAATTATGATTGGATGCTAATATGCAAAAATGAATTTGACAAATAAAAGATATACACAAATGGAAAGAAAAGGATTTGTATAAATAATAAAAGTTGACATTTTATATTTATATTTGGGCTCAAAAGTGATCTATTATATATATATTCATTGAGACCTATGAGCAATATTGAAGTATGATGGGGAAGGTGGAATCTCCTTTGTTTGTTTAGAAAGCTCTCTGTTTCTACATTAGTGATTGTTTTTAGGTCTCGCCGGGCGTTAGCAGCATGCATGCGCTGCTCTCGCCATGCGAGAGCTTCTTGGAATCAATACGGTTCCAGAAGTCGTGTGTCCGCTCCGCCTTCAATTTTCATTGGCGTGCTTTGTTTCTCGTCACTAATTATGTTAAACACAGTGTAATCATTGCACCGCAAGGATTTTACACCCTCCTGGTTCCCACCCTGTCCGCTTTTGGCCCCGCCCACTGGGATTGGATCATTTACCTGCGGCGGGAGACAGTGTCTCTTAATTAGCCGCTACGCACTTTTTTGGGATGGCGCGGCTTGTTTTTTAATCCTGCTGTGTTTGCCTCTTTCACCTCGCCGGAGCTGTGCGTGTGTGGTCTCACTTCTCCCCGGCTCGGACTGCCCAGTGACTTGGATTTATCCACCAGGAATGTCCGGAGGGAAGGCGGATAGTACTCGTACAGCAAGGCCCGAGCCAAGGGCTTGGGATTGACACTGAGCTAGCTGATCCCCGCTTTACACACGCTGTGCCTGGCGGGGCTGGTGGCAGACGCCTAGGAGCTGCTTTCATGCCTCAGCTTCCGGTACATTAAGCTGCCCTCTTACTGCCAGCATTTGTATTAATCAATGAGCGGGCAGGAGGGCAGGGTGGAAAGGCTGGGTGGGGGATTACTCCAGCTGAAGCAAGCTTATTATAAAATGTAGTGTTTGTCATGCATCCTGGGACTGCTGTGGTATTCTGTGGAATCCAACGCTTATGTAATGGGATAACTCAGTTGATCCCATTACATAAGCATTATTGAAATATGTTGCATGGATACACACCAGAGTCTATGACACTTACTGTTTGCATAGTTATGCTTTTTTCATGTTGCTGTTAACTAATGTGAGTCTATAGCGCCTCTTACCTCACGTTGTTGTTTCTAGACGCTATAAATAACAGTTCTTGCAAGTATAGAACGCGAGAAAACAAAAAGGGATAAGCAAGCACATATTGTTGGGCACTATGATTATATTTGCTTATTGTACCCAATGAGAAAGTGAGGTAAAACAGAAATGAGAGACTATAGTCGTTGTTGCAAATAGCATCGGGGCTGTTCTGCCTGCTCTGCAGTTTCAGTGTGTTTTGGGGAAGCCCTGAGTCTTTCTTCTGCCTGCACTCTGGAATCATGGCTTGCTTTTTAGAGCACATGAGAGGAGGGAAAGCATAATTGTTTATCATGGACACCAATGCTGGCTAGAATGTCATATGGACAATTCAGAATTAAATGTGGGGTATTTTTGCATGTTGGTTATGCAGTATTTGAACTATTGATTACAGCAGTTGAATACATTAATAATTTGGGTATGGAGAAAACACCTTTTCTTGTGGGATGGAGACAATGCACTCTGGGACATGTAGTTTGTCTTGATGAATGAGGGGAGGAAGGTGAGTGAAAGCGCTGTTGAAATTGTCAGGAGTTTAGTTTTTGCTCACAGTTGTACTATGGATACACGTGACTAGCCACCTGAGGGAGGTGATGAGGGTTGATAAACCGCAAACAGGCGTTGAAGAGCTGACGCAGTTTTTCATCGCAAGGGACTAGCGTCATTCAGCACGTAATGAAATAGAAATATGAATGCCATGGAACTCGGTATTCTGCTTAAAAAAGAAATGGGTATCCTGAAAGTTCGTTTTTTTTTAAATGAGGGATGCATTACAGCACATGTCACGGTAAGAATAATGAGTAATTAAGATGAACGGAGTGTTGGTTTACCATATGAAGATTCATTGATTAGATATAACATTTCGTTTAGGTTATGGGTGTGTTGGCAAAAGGGTTGTTGCTCAATTCATTGGATTAAGTGTTTTAAAACATATTTCGTATTGCTGTATTTACTGCTCATTGATTGTTCATTGGTGTAAAGATTGTTTAGTAAAACGAGAGCAAACCTGTTGCTAGTTGAATTGGAAGTGTAACATTCATATATTAATGCTGATAGTATTTTGTACAAATTAATTATTTTTGTATTTTAGATGCCCCTGACGAAGGCACTGTGATCCTGAAATGCATTGGGTTACTGTTAATAAATCGTGACATTTGGAACTCAGTGGTGCTCATGTGTTTGGGTGAACATTGTCGCAAAAAATTGGAATGAGTAAAACGGATTGAATTAAAATTGAAATTAAGAAGGATTAAACGGAAGCGTGGAAATTTGAGAAATGTAGGAGTAAAAGAGTTAAATTTAATTCATTTGATTCATTCAAGTATGTGGCTGTGCAGCTTGGTGGAATCTTAGCAGGTTCCCCTCTTGTTTTGTTGCTTTTTAGAGCTGCATGTCTATTTTTTTTCTTCTGGATTTCCTCATCTCTTTTGGAATGGCTTCTCGATGAGTTGTTTTTGAATGGGGCTCTGCTTTCAGGACTGGTATTCGCTGCTCTTGTGGTGCCCACACCCCCTGCTGTCTTCGGGTGGAGTCGCAATGCAGGATGTGAGCGGGTCGAACAGTCAGACCTCGAGCATTCAAACATCGATTTCTGCCAGCCCTGGAACCTGTGGTGCACACGGGTGCAGCATTTGACTCCGGGATGCAGTAGAGGGACGTGTTACATTTTTTATAATTAAATATTATTTTGCTTCTCTTGGATCCTCTTACGAACAGTGAAGCAAACTCGGCAGTGATTTTAAGACTGTTTACTGGTTTAGGAAACATAAACAAAAGTTGCATGTGTGGTGCCTAATATCTGCCGTTATGGTCATAAACAGAGACTCCTTACCGTCTAACTACACCATTTGTCATGTAACGTCATCAGCAGTTATGATGGTGTTTCAAGTCAGAAGGAACATGGCTTTCAAATCTTTAATATCCATTGCTCTAAATGGCCTGTTACTATCGGCTACCGAGTGTCTGCACTTCCTAAACGTAAAAACAAGAGAACCAGCACTGGTGTAGTAATAATTTAAAATGTTTTTAATATAAAGTTTTAATGGAGTATTGGCACTTTAAAAAAGAAAACAGCTAGATAGTGAGTACTTGAAACATATTTCTATTCAAAGAACTTCATGTCACTTAAAAACGCGCTTCCTCCTTTTTTAAAAATGTTCATACGGTACAGAATGTACCCCCTTGTACATTAAACTTTATATCTAATGTAGGGCATGGTATAACCAGGAGGCTAATTTCAGATTTTCTACTATGGTATGTTTTGCGTCATGAAGTCTTGAATGTAGGGGACCTTTGTATGGTCAAAAGCCAGAATAGCACCTGCACAGTGCCAAGAAAGTTCCTGTGTTTCAAAAAAGAAATGGATCCATCATACTACTTTTGTCAAAGGGATTGCATTTTCCACAGCAGGGTCTCTGGCATGATAGACACTTCAAATAGGTCCCGCCTTTGGGACCTGCTGCATAACTAAATACTTAGAAGGTCCCAAAGGCGAGACCTATTGGCTATGCCAATGCTTGTTCTTTTATGCACTTGTTTATTGTGCACTTTTGGGTAACATTTCTATGTGTTTGACTCTACTTGTTAGCCTTGTAATTATACTGGTTCATTTATTGTTTAATATTGTGTCAAGTGATATTGCTTTTGAATAGTTCCAACCACCATTGGTATGGGATCACAGCGCATGCGGTTTCTGTTCAAACTTTCGTGTTGATCTGGGAAGACATCAACTCGAATAAACATCGTTTGATAGCCTATGGTGTTTTGTGGGTGTTTGGTTAGGTGTGGTGAATAAAAAGTGTGTGCAGTGCTACGTTTTGTGATGGTTTCTGAGAGTTAATATGAAATTAAAAATAAATCGATTTTGGTGATTTTAATGGAGTTTTGAGCACAGTGGCAGAACATTTATAAAAACAATATACATTAAAAATGTAATAAAAAGATGTCATCCAGTCCAATCCTACAGCTTTGGTGGCATGGAATAATCCAAATTGTCCCGTTTGTTTGAGTTTGGTGGTTAATATGTATTGGATGCACTGATAATTTTCTGCACTGGCAGGATGTGCAAGCCGCAGTGGCCTCCCATGAAATACCTTGGGACCTGCCACTTATTTATTTACTTTTACAAATTAATCACCGTTTTCAGTCTGGGAGAGATTCACTTTGATGGTTGGGGTGACTTGCATGGAACCAAGGGATCGCTGGAGGCTGACACAATGACCAGTGAAACTACTATCACTGGTGGGAAATGGTCCCCTATCTTCCTTCTCTGTCCGAGTCCAGGGGATAATGAGCTTTAAACAGTACAAGATCCCAGAGAAGCTGGCACCCTTTACAGCTGTAGATCATGTGGGAAGTAATAGAAACCTTTTTCCTGAGCTTGTTCCACATCCCCATTCGGGACTCTCCTTCCTGCATGGGATTCACGCACATTGACATTGGTGAAGGATAATGGAGTCCTGTGTCACTTACAATTTGTGATTGATAAGTCTGCAGTACAAATGCTCAGCAGCAGGCCATGAATAGAGGGAGCTACGAGCACAAAGGAAAATGACTCACATCTAGTACGAGGAGTGGAAGGATATGTAGCGATTAGTGGAGGTCATGGCAGGCACCACAGGGGATGTAGTCGTCTTCCCATGCTGCTGGAGTAGTGCCTGTTCTCACCCTTCGGCTTCTGGTCCTGATTCTCAATCTGGTGTCGGCCGGGGCCAACCAGTCGCGCAGTTCTTCGATAGGGTCTTGTGATATTCTCCACACCACCTTCCATCATCTTCAGTTGCCTGAACTCCTACTGGGCTCCAAGGCAAAAGGGGTCCAATCTCCTCCGGGCACACGAAGTGCAGTCAGCATCCCAGGGTCTCCTCCCAGATGCCAACCTGACCAGTCACATCAGCCCCAGTAGAGACGTTGAGGGTTGCAAACACCGGACGGGAGCAGTCTGCACTGGTCCACATGAACATAACATTTAAACATCTCAGAATTCACAATCCAGTGCAGTAACCAGCTGAGTGGACTATGATCATAAAACAAAAACATAAAAGGACCTGCTGAGCTGTTCAAATCTGCCAGATTACTTTATACTGTGTGCCTCTCTCACACTTCATCAATCACACTGTTAACACTGCATCCCATAACACAATAATCAGTGGTCACCAAGTACGACATGAGAACGCTTCCCATATAGGATCAAAAACAAAATACTACACCCTTCCAACCACACACCCTACACAACGCTTCCCATATAGAATCAAAAACAAATACTACACGCTTCCAACCACACACCCTACACAACGCTTCCCATATAGAATCAAAAACAAATACTACACGCTTCCAACCACACACCCTATACCGTGTAACATGTCATCAATGTAGGCAGGCACTTCAGCACACCACACAGAGGTAGTAAGTGCCATATAAATGTTGCCACATAATACAATAGAATTTCGATTTACACGCCACTGTCCCAAGATACAGAACCTAACCAGTCACTCAGAGCAGTCACTTGTCTCTGCAAACTCTGCATTCCCCTTTCTTTCAGCAATTTGCTGCTAGGGAATCCTCTCTCCTTTTACATGCTGGGGAAATATTCAAAGGAAGCTGTAGAGAGGAGAGCAGAAGTGAGACTGGCACCTACTGAAGGGAGAGTTGGACTCCAAGGAAATCAAGGAAAAGCAGAGGGTGGAAGTTGAAGACAGCAAATATGTACTAAGCATGTACCTAAGCTAGTAAACAGCATTTAGGGAAAGGTAGAGGTGGAGACAAAAGGGAATCTCTGGTGACTCAGGCACACAGGAAAGTCAAGGAAGCAGATGGATGAGTTAGAGGGTAGCAGTGAACCATGCACCAATGAAAGGAACGTACAAGGCGGAGGAATGACAATGTGTAAACGAAATGCAGAAACCAAAAGGTAGGTGGGGGAATTTGGATGCAGAGGAAAAGATCAGAAGTCACGAACAGAGGAGAGAATATGCTGATACAGCCCCCCCATAGTGCGACTACAACACAGGGAGCGCTCTGTCATGCATGAAGCATGGGAAAGGATAGGATTGAGGACAGAAAAGGGAAAGGTGCAAGAGGAGGGTGCAGAGGAAGCGAGAAACCCATGGTAAGCCATGATCCCAGGGACGAAAATAGATGAAGTGAGAAACGTTGGTGAACCAAGTGCCCAGGAAAGACAATAATTCAGTGGGAGGGGAGAGAAAGGTAGAGTGTAAAAGAGGTATGTAAGCCATACCAGGAAAGAGTGAGATGGAATAGAGGAATTTCAGAGTAAAACAAAAGGTGGGAACAAAGTTATGGAGAAGAGAGTACGATCAAATGTGCTTCCGGAAAAGAAAAGGAGCTAATTGTTGATAATGGGATTTCTTGGAAGAAAGTAGGAGTGTAAAAGTGATACAGGCATTGAGTGGCTTGAAACATGGGTATAGAGTGAAACATGAGATAGAGTGCAGGTAAAGATTAGAAGCAGGCTTGGAGCAGAGACAGAAAACAGTGGTGAGCTTGGCACCCAGTAGGTAGGTTAGAGGGGGAGTGGCTTCAGTGGTGAGGGAGGCATCCATGCAGGGGTGTTATATTAAGGAACAGAAATAAAACAGTGGTGAGACTCTAATCCACCAAAAGAAGGGTAATGATGAAGAAGAGGAAAGTAAATTAGCAAAATAGATCCGAAGGGAGGGTAGAGGTAGGTGGTCTGATGGAGAGAGGGGAATAACGTTGTAAAGTATTGGGAAATGGCCGACTTGTTAGAGAGAGAAAGAGCCGAGAGGAGAGTAGTTCATATGAATGGTACATTTTGGTGGAGAGATGGGTAATGTATCCTGGGGCAGATGAGTATGAGGGAGATAGGAGAAGAGAACATTGTCAAAGCAGATACCCAGTATAGAGGAGGCCTGTGGAAGCAGGCACAACGTTAATGGTCTACAGTATGCAGAGGAGTGGTGGTATAGTGGTGAAGCATGTTTTTATCAAGCGGGTAGTTTGGAGGGGCAGAGCTTTGGAGGAACACCCAAACAAAATTCAAGTATGTTACAAAATAATGTAGGTAAAAAAAAGTTGGACCCATGAACGATGGGTTGTGCAATGGTAGTGGTACTGGTTCTGTAAAATAAATAGTAAATCCATAAAACTGCCAAAATTGTAGCCTGATTTGAGGGAGCAATCATCAACTTGGAAGGGGCATAAAAGAAGTTATCAGAAAAAAGGAATGGAGATATGCTAACTTATTAAGACTTGACAAGCTTGGGAAAGAGATACTCCAAACCAGCTCACACTGAGTCCATTGAAGGGAAGGAAACACTGGCAGTCCCAACAGCGGGCCTGATTCATAAAGGTAAATTTACATTTTTGTGTAAGTTTAAGATTGTTTGCTATTCACAAAGGAGTTTAAGAGTAGTTTATTTAGGGGAGTGGAATGTCTAAACACAATACATAGATCAATTTAATGTGCAGAGCCTCTGCATTCGTAAAGATACTACTTGTAAATACCTTTGTGAATAGCAAACAATTGTTGTATACCTTTGTGAATCAGGCCCAGATTGTCTGGAATGTCTGTACTAAGGGGTCGATTAGGATCGCGGACGGAAACGTGTACCGTCCGCCGCGGAAGGTGGCAAGATACTCCGGACCTGTCCGCGGAAAATCCGCAACAGCAATTAGGATAAAATATGCTAAAAACACCGATCGCGGCGTACGGAGCACACCAATCCCCGTCCGCGGCGGTCGGAGAACACCTGAGTCCGCGGCAGGCGGACGGAACAGAAAGAACAACGACCGCCGCGTACGCACATGACCGCGAATACATCCACTTCCCCCGCGATACCTGCGCAGTGTCCGTGTCCGCAATTAGGATAACTCCGCAAGTACCCCGGTAGTCACCGCCATCCACGTCCGCAGCGGTACCAATGCACCGAGATTCCGTGCTCCACAGCGGAACGCCAACACAAACAACATCCCTACTGTCAAACCAATGCCATACATTGCGACGGAAGTTATCACCAAACACACGAAAATGAACGACCACCCACCGAAAACATCCAAACCAATCACAACACACAATGATCCACCGCCAAGCACCACACAATGCACACCTGGCAACACACCCACCAAGCACCTGACTGCCAATAACCATTCAGACACGGCCAAGACACACACCATAAAATAACTCCCACCCACTCCACAAATCCTCTGCAACACTGCATAGCTGCTAGCAGGATACACGACTCAACTGACAGCAAAGACATATATCATTCACATTACCCACACCCAAACACACCCACCACACAAAGACCCACCACACCATTCCTACACACCACACACCTGCACCTCCCCATTCACGCAAACCCACACCCCGAGCACCACACACCATGGCACCAAAAAAAAAACCAAAATTCACTGACACCGAGTTAAAGGTTATGGTAGATGAGATAATCCGTGTCGAACCCCACTTATTCGGGGCCCTAGTGCAGCAGACCAGCATAGCCAGGAAAAACAGCATGTGGGACCGGATAGTCACCAGGGTGAATGCCTCCGGGAGCGTCCCGAGGACGAAGCAGGATATACAGAGGCGGTGGCATGATCTCAAGACCCGAGTGAAATCCATTCGAGCCAAGAACTACCTCCGGGCAAATCACACAGGCGGTGGAACCCCCCCGGAGCCCTTACCCTACACCGAGTGGGAGGACAAGGTGATGACCATCATCCACCCTGAGAGCCTTGATGGACTTGCTGAGGGAGAAGAGGCTGGTAAGTACAAACCAAGCACCACGACCACAACTACATGGTGTGCCTCACACAACTGTGAAGATACATCTCCCAGACCCCAACCCATGCATGCAGTCCACATACTCACCAACGTCGAAATCACTCCAACAGGCCCCCATGTCCATAGGGATGGCGGTGGTGGTGGTGGGTGGTGGGTGTGAGGGGACGGAACTACAACTCCCAACAGGCCCCCATGTCCATAGGGATGGCGGTGGTGGTGGTGGGTGGTGGGTGTGAGGGGACGGAACCACAACTCCCAACAGGCCCCCATGTCCATAGGGATGGCGGTGGTGGTGGTGGGTGGTGGGTGTGAGGGGACGGAACCACAACTCCCAACAGGCCCCCATGTCCATAGGGATGGCGGTGGTGGTGGTGGGTGGTGGGTGTGAGGGGACGGAACCACAACTCCCAACAGGCCCCCATGTCCATAGGGATGGCGGTGGTGGTGGTGGGTGGTGGGTGTGAGGGGACGGAACCACAACTCCCAACAGGCCCCCATGTCCATAGGGATGGCGGTGGTGGTGGTGGGTGTGAGGGGACGGAACTACAACTCCCAACAGGCCCCCATGTCCATAGGGATGGCGGTGGTGGTGGTGGGTGGTGGGTGTGAGGGGACGGAACCACAACTCCCAACAGGCCCCCATGTCCATAGGGATGGCGGTGGTGGTGGTGGGTGGTGGGTGTGAGGGGACGGATCACAACTCCCAACAGGCCCCCAGGTCCATAGGGATGGCGGTGGTGGTGGTGGGTGGTGGGTGTGAGGGGACGGAACCACAACTCCCAACAGGCCCCCATGTCCATAGGGATGGCGGTGGTGGTGGGTGGTGGGTGTGAGGGGACGGAACCACAACTCCCAAAAGGCCCCCATGTCCATAGGGATGGCGGTGGTGGTGGTGGGTGGGGTGAGTACCAGTGCAGACAGAATCGGCAACAAAATGAAAACAACCTGTCAAGTCCACATTACTCATCCTCACATTATCGTTTTGCAGGTCATCCTAATCTGACAGCTGGAACCAACACCCGCCCTCCAGACTCGCCACACACAGAAGTCTCAGGGGACGATTGGGCAGCCACCTCCGGGGCAGAGGATGATCCCGGCACAAGCAGGCAGCCAGGGCCATCTGGCTCCCAGGTCACACCTGCACCAACGACTACGGCCTCTGCCATTGTCACAACACCGGCCACTGTGACCTGCACAGCCACCACCAGCACCACCTCCACCACCACCACCACTACTACCACCACTTCTGCCCCTGCCACCCTGCCCAACTCACCGGCCAACGCCGTGCCAGCGCCATCCCAGCCACGCAGGGAGAGTGTGAGGCAAGGCAGAGATGCAAGGCCAGATCCGGCAGGCAGGAGCATAGGCCAAAGACGACATGAGGATACCAACACACACAATGCTGTGCAACAGTCATTGGAAGCACTAGCCAAGGTGGAGGTAAGCTATCAACGTGGTCAGGCACAGGCAGACCGGGCCCACCAGGACTTTGTTGACAACACTGCTATGTTGGGGGCCATTGAGAGGCGGCTTGGCCAACTAGTGGACATTTTTACCATGACAACCAACATGCGGATGCCATGTACATCCGCCAACACCACCCTCCCCACAACCCCACAAACAACGCCACCGCCACCGCCACCGCCACCTGCGGCGGATGTGGTACCTGATGCGCCAGCGCACCCAGTTGACTCCGTACCGTCACAAAGACGGAGGGGCCGTCCGAGGCTGGAAGTGGGCGAGAGCAGTGTGGAAGCAGCTGGCACACGCTCCAAGAGGAACCGAAAATGACTATAACAGTACCTGAGCATGCCATTCACCCTGCCAACTATCCGGTCCCACCTGCCACAGGCCTGCTGCACTAGGCAGACACCACCCTATGTGGTGTCAGCACGGACTTTACATCTGCCATAACCTTCTACTCTCACTCCCCCACACCTTCACTCATTTGTAAATATGCACCTACACCCATGCACAATTTGTAAATAAATGCCACTTACTCACTCAATCATGTGTTGCCTCCATGTTTATTCACATGAATGCATCAGAAACAGATGTTACTAGGTACAGGTATCCAACTGGTACAGAATCATGGCGCTGCGGGAGTGACCTAGGGAAAATAGAAACCGCAAAGACACGTCAGGAAACATGATCACACTCATCAGAACACACTGCAGTGCAACATTGAACAACCCACACGCATCACAACAATAATGGATGAGACGACACACATCATGGAGACGTGCATTGACCAAAAATTAACACACACACACACATGCATGCATCACATTGCAGAACACAGAGATGAAGCACACCACAATGCCACAACACCAGCACACATTCACAGGGCATACCCAAGCAGCACAAGAGGAGCACACTCACAATCAAGGGAAGTAGCGATCAATGATCTGGCGCCTCTGGTCCACACCTTCCTCCTCACCACTATCCTCATCAGTTGACATGGGTGGGTCGGGAGGGCGAGGAACTTGCAGTTCATCAGGGTCCAAGAGCAGTTCAATGTTATTGCGCACAGCCAGGTTGTGGAGCATGCAGCACGCTATCATGATCTTGCATACTTTGCCTGGTGAGTAAGGCAGGGCCCCTCCAGTCTTATCCAGGCACCGAAACCTAGACTTGAGCAGGCCAAATGTTCGTTCTACCACTCGACGTGTCCTACCATGGGCATCATTGTATCTCATTTCTCCAGCTGTAGTGGGATTGCGTATGGGACTGAGCAGCCAAGGCCTGTTTGGGTAAGCCGAGTCGCCTGTGTTGGTGGAAGAGAGAGAGAGAGAAACATCACAACCTGCATTGTGGGGCACACCATGCCACACAGATATCACTCCTGTCACCACAGCATACTCACCAACAAGCCACGCTTGTGCCGGACGCAGATTAGCCATCAGTTGGGGGACAATGCTGCTCCGCATGATGTGGGCGTCATGTGCAGAGCCAGGGAATCTTGCACACACATGTGAGATGATGTTGTCGGCCTGGCACACCACCTGCACGTTGAGGGAATGGAAGTGTTTCCGATTCCTATACACCTGCTCACGTGCCCGTGGTGCAATGATAGCGATATGCGTGCCATCAATGGAACCCACAACGTGTGGTATACGACCCAGGGCATAGAAGTCAGCTTTGACCGCTGCCAACTCCGCCGCCTGAGGGAAATGTATATAGTCATGCTTGTACAGCATCATGGCTGTCAGTACATCCCGGAGTACCGTGCTGAACATGGCCTGTGACATTCCCCCGGCATGTCCAACTGTTTACTGGAATGTGCCTGTCGCAAAGAAATGGAGTGCCGACATCACCTTTTGCGTGGGTGTCATGGAACCTGGATAGGTTCTTCGCGGCAGCAGGTGAGGAGACAATAGGGTCACAAGGTCCAACAATCGTCGGCGATCCAGCCTGAATTTCCGGATCACCTCCTCGTCCACCATATCCTCCAGCACAGTGTATGGGCGATGGACATTTGGAGCCCTCCTGTGTGGGAGTAGATGGAATGGAAGTCAATTCAGATACAACGCATGTGTGTGCAACTCACTCACATGTCAACGCCCTCTACCAACATGTAGTATCCAGTGTATGATTGTCATATGTGTGACTTCTCTGATTGTCAGGACAACATGGATTGACGTAGCAACAATGTGCATCCACTAGCACCATGATGTTTAGCAACATGTGCAATGCACAGTGTCTCACCTCATCATTACTGCCAACCAGACATGTGACATGACCCACATGTGTAGGCCCAACATCACATGCACACCTGCAAGTACATGCACACATACTAAAATAAACACCCCCCCCCCATTTCATGATGCACCAATGGCAACACCAACAATGGTGGCCATACGGACATCACATGCATGGGGACACAATAGGCAACACACATGTACAGTACACAACAGAACCCCCACCATAGTCATCATCTGACACATACCACTCACTGACAACTGATTCACAGGTGCCCATACATACGGGATCTACTGTGTAGATGTGAGGTACGACAAACTTGTGTAGGGTACTACCCGATGTGGACATGCAGACGTGATGGACACTTGTGGCTCACCGATGGCCATGGTATGGACACATATGGGATAGAGCATGACATGTGTAGCCACGCAATCACGCACACAACCGTCAGCAGGCAGCTGCAGACAATGGTACAAGGTGCATCATCAGCGAAGATTCAAACATTGACCCCGCCATGGCGGTGCACTGCTTCCGCTGTTTACGTCTGGGCATACGCGGCCCGCCTTCGACATTCACATTGTCTGCACGTGCACAGACCGTCACGCTCACACACCGGCAAGTGCATGTGCAAGGTTCCGGGACGGATGGTCGATTTGCAACAATGTTGTATCACTGGCGCCAACATGGCAGGGCACGTGTTCGGCGGGGGACGTGCAGGCCAACACATCCATTAGCTGATGTCAATGCACATGGCAGGTCATGCACCCCCTTACAGTGACATTGCATCATCCAGCCTTCACCGGCCGGCCGGCCGGCCCTGCCCTGCCCAGGACCACCGTGCCGGCCATGCCAACCACCGCCGTTGCACGGCCCTTCCACTACCGCCATTCCAGGCACTGCCCAGGACCGCCGTGCCGGCCATGCCAACCACCGCCGTTGCACGGCCCGCCAGGGAACGGCGGTAGTGGAAGGGCCGTGCACTACCACTAGTGGTCGGGACACAGCACACAGGGCCCACCCTGCCGCCAACTGCACCATGTACTGTTCGTGCACGCAGGAGTAGGGGGAGCAGAGTAGCGTTCGGTGCCGGAACCGCTGCCCCGGCCTCCATGAGCCAAAATGCTCTTTGTGCTGAGGCTGTTGATCTGCTGCGACAGCTGTGTGTGGGGCAAACCAATATGATTAATGCTTTCCAAGACCACGATAGGAAGTTGGGGCAGGTGGTAGCTTTCATGGAAGGTATGCATGGCGATCTGGCTGCTCTACACAGGACAGTGCAGTCATTGGGGAACAGTGTGTCGTCTGCCATTGTACAGTCGCAGGGACTGGGTGCAACTTCTGTTCCACCATCTACAACACTGGATGTCTCAGGGGGGAGTCAATTGTCTGACCAGGACTCGAACACAGGTCATTGCACTAGAAGCAGCGTCAGGCAGCACGTCAAGTCTCGGAGAGCTCAGACACCATCCCCTAGGTCAGCTAAATCTGTTCACAGAGACACCGTCAGAGACAGTGGAGCACAGACACGTGATCCAATAGAGGGTTTGGGTTCAATGGCTACACATGCTGCACAGGCATCCCACACACAAGGTACTCCCAAGGCAAACCTTACTCCCAGTTCCATTGACACTACCTTGGACATGGACAGTGAGAAGAGGAAGGCACCTCATGAGAGCAGGTACACTCCCAGGGGCAGGGAGACTAGGAAGGAAGGAGCCACTCCCAAGGGTAGGGAGACTGGGAAGGAAGGAGCCACTCCCAAGGGCAGGGAGACTAGGAAGGAAGGAGCCACTCCCAAGGGCAGGGAGACTGGGAAGGAAGGAGCCACTCCCAAGGGCAGGGAGACTAGGAAGGAAGGAGCCACTCCCAAGGGCAGGGAGACTAGGAAGGAAGGTGTTGAAAATTAGTACGTTTTGGTGAACATTATCTGCGCCATCTTGCCTCTTCCCCTGATGCCACACTTTTGTCGTGCGCGCCCGCCATTTTGTTAGATGCCCCGATCAGAACGAACCCTTTTGCATGCCGCTGGCCCCTGACATAGCCTTTCGCCTTCACTAAGCCTGCACGCTGACCACCCCCTGCTTGCACCTGCCTTGAGTCATAAACCCCTCTTCGGCGCTGCTCTGCCCCAGGCCCTCATCCTGTTCCCAGCGCGACACCTCCCTGCTTCCCTTTCATGATCTCCGGCCCTTAGATGCAAACCCCCTTTTTCCCCGTGTGCCCGTTTTGTCTTCCCCGTTCCCAGGCCGACACCCAGCTCTGCCGATACCATCCCTTGCCCCTCCCCGTACAATAGAAAGCTTCCCCCATCAAAGGATCCCCGGGTTGATCAAAGCCCCCACTCCATGAGATCCGATCAAACCCCCACATTCCGTGAATCGGCGGAATATCCAGCTGCGTGATACTCATCACCTGTTGTGACTAGGGTGGGGACTTCGACTGTAAATGTGTGTGGGAACGGGCTCAAAGGGAGTTCCGGGAATGTCTTTTTCATACATCAAAGCTTTAACATGAATGTGTAATGTACAATAAAGTCATAAACTTGTGTATAAGAGGCCAGGCCTCAGGGATGCAGTTAGAGCACCTCAGAACGATACCTTCTGTCCGTTTCGTTGTGTTCTCCTCCGGAGAGAATAAAAAAACCCTTGTTTCCTGCTTTCCAGTCTCCAGCGCCTGCCTCTTCATTGATTAAATAACTAGAGGGTCACAGAGGCAATACCGCCGGGCAAATATCGATTGTCCCCGACCCGCCTCAGGTTTTAACAATTGGCGTCCCAAGCGTGGGGCCCATCAGCGACTCGTGGATCCAGTGGGAGAGGTCCCGACGACAGAGTGAACGACTGCAACGATCGGGAGAGCTCTTGCCCAATAGACCCTCGTCTGGCAGCCGATCATCCGAACTTCACTAGTTCCGAACAGACCTCTCTCGAGTGATCTACGGTCCTGACTGGGGACCATCAGGAGTGCCGTGAGAAATACGAGAAAAAGAGGACGATCGGGCGCTGGATTCGGAAGACAAGAAACCGTCCACATGGTCCGGGTAAGGTCGTGTAATCACGACAAGTTGCGAAATAATTGCTTGTTTGCTTGATTGTTTAGAAATACTAGTATTGCTCTTTTTATTTTATTTGGAGATTCACTGTCTACAAACGGAGAAACAACGGGCTCTCTCTTTGCAAGCAGTGGAGGATAGGTAGGGCAGCAGCCGTGCTTATTTTTTTCTCCCCCACTCAATAATTACTTGAAACTGAACTGTTGTTCGCAAACTATTGTTTCCTGGAGATTCCCTGTCTGCAAACAGGGAAGAGACCACCCTTTTTGCAGATAGTGAAAAGGGTAGGTAACGCAGATCTTTGCGGACCTACTCATTCTCCCCATTGTTATTTATTGGTCTTTTTTTTATTATTTTTGATCCATGAGGTATTCACTGCCTGCAAACAACGTTGAATAGAAATATTCTGTCCGGTCTTTGCACCTAGTGATAAGATAGGCAGTGCTGACTTTTTAGTCCCTCGTTACGAGCCGTCATGTCTGTCTTC
The DNA here is from genome assembly GCF_964261635.1 of Lissotriton helveticus. Taxonomy (NCBI): domain Eukaryota; kingdom Metazoa; phylum Chordata; class Amphibia; order Caudata; family Salamandridae; genus Lissotriton; species Lissotriton helveticus. The sequence goes on along the minus strand of NC_136067.1, from coordinate 1,593,413,992 downwards.
TCCCCACTGATTAATAGCCTGTTTAGCCCGGACCGTGTATTAGAGGTGGACCACATAGCTCCACTAGAAGGCACCCCTAATAAGGACATGTTCATAAACTATGGATTAGTCACCATAGCCTATAATAAATTGTGGCACAGGTATACCGAAGATAGTCAAGACAAACAGTGGCCACTGGCAGGATCCTTTGACCTTGATAAAATAGAAACGTTAGAAATAGCCCTTCGAAATAATAAGACAACGCCAATTATGCTCGACAGTCTCGGTATGTGGCGCAGAGAGGCTATGCAACGACAGAGAAAAGACGAGGACAAACCAAATAGAGAAATATACCGACAGGACAACCCCAGGACATCGCTACCCACGACTTATCCCCCGACACTATGCAAAAGACGACCAGACTTAGGGCCAGCCCAATGCGCTTTTTGTAGGTATGTCGGACACTGGAAAGCCCAATGCCCGACTCTACTGAGCGTGAGCAAAGGCAAAGGGCCGACAGGAACGACAGACCGGCAGTACAAGAAAAAGCGCGAGACAAAGAAGAACCCGACTTACATAGACAGACCAGACAGAACCACCACGTTTGATTATGCCCGATGGCACAGATTTCGCCAGGACAATTTCAGCGGCATGCTCAAGTTTTCCTAGGTCGGGCAACGTCAAGACGGGAACCCAGCCTTGTTTCAAATTCACTGACGGAAAGAGATAATTATGACCAATAACTGTTTTATATTCGTCTTGGGTCTTTGTATGTCGTACTTGTACTGTCCCCCCGTCTGAGTTTGTGTGTATGTAATGTACAAATCTGCGTCATCCCTCTACACGTGTTTCCGTGTTACTCAACCTCTGTTAGCAGAAACTTAGCATAAAAACAACCTGAAAAGAAAGAAATGGTAAAACAAAATCCGTAGACCATTAATGAACTTGAACTTTTAATTTAACACAACAAACAAGGAATAATAACGGTAAACTGTAGAAAATGAAAGTCAAACAGAACATTCGCCCCCCCCCCCCTCATTCTGGAACCTTCCAAAGTAGGGCAGGGTTACGGCTACGCCCAACCAACGGCAACCCATATAAGGCGGGCCCGGCCGCCAACTCTTGGTCAGGAGATCTTAACGTATGGGGGAGCCGGAGGAGAGGCAGGAGCCAGCAGCCTGGGCAGTTGTAGGTAGTCCCGCCACATGTCTCTTCAGCCAGCCGCAACGGGCCTGGATAGACTTAAGCAGTCCCGCCACATGTCCAGAGAAGAACGAGGCACCTCTTCCTTTTCTCTTCCGTCACAGCCGCAGCAGCCCTGGACGGCGGGATGTCCTGCACGTACCTCCACAACAATTTGTCCAAGTTGGGCTGGGAGGGAGAGGCGACGCGGACGAGCCTCTCCCACCTCCACCGATAGGAGGTTTCCCAGCCCCCGGCCCGACGCCGAACACCCCCAGTCAGGCGATGGTGCCAATACTTCCACAGCACCGAACACACCATGGTGGCACCCCAGTACTTGCGCAGCACCGAACGTGCAATGGTGGCCATACTCCCACAGCACCGAGCACAGGTCTTGGGGAACACCGGATGTGGAGAAACCTTCATGCGGGGCGATGAAAAGGAGCGGCCTGGAGTGCACCGGGAGAAGGAGACGATGCGAACCAGTCTCCCTCGCCCCCCAGGTGGGGGCATCACAGCTGCACCCCAGCCGAATGTCCCGCTTTCACAAAACAGAGACCTCTTCCTTTCACTCCGAAGGATCTCTCCCACTCTTGCAAACTCGACGAGAGTGGCCCCTGTAGGGCCTCAAAATGGCGTCTGGGTCCGCTGGAAGGCGGGCCCCGGCCACTAGAGTAACTTTGACCAGCAACATAACTCGAACATTTGCCCCCTGGAGCACGAGCCCCCATCTCCGACAGCATCTCCGCAGCCTTGACGATCCTACAAAGGTCCCCGGCGGAACCTTCGGCCTTTGCAGGCTTCCGGTAAGGGACGGCTGCCTTGATCGCCAACGAAACAAACATGACATTGCCACTCCTTCTGTTAGCATGAATTCTAGAACTGCCGAAAAGGACTCTGGTCCAAACTGCCAGTAATGGGAAACATTTCCCCCTGATGCTGCTTCCGGACTGAGCCGGCCCCGCCCAAAATGGCGCTGGTATCAATCGGAACTTACGAACACCTCGTGGTGTTCCTTCGCACTGATATAAACTTGATGTTCTGAGATTTTATATGATCCTTTGTACACTTGGCTAGAAAAGACAAGGAGAACTCTCTCGACGAACAGTATGAAAGGATCCCCGTTACAAATGTTGATTACAAATGTACAATGTATTATATTTTTATAACTGATGTAAAACTCATTTACGACGCTCACGTACGGTATGCATATAGGAAATCTGATTACCACTATTATGATTATGCTTCTAAATTATGAAAATAAATGCCCCCGAACCCCCAGCCAATTAACAGACGTTTTTAGTCTCTTACAAATGAATGAGTAAAACTTTCCGATGTTTTTATTGCTGCAAACGACACCCCCCACTGTACGCACTTTAGCCATTGCCACGACCGGCCAAATACGACCGCACCCTCATAATCCTCATGCTGAAATAATTTTGCAAAATAAAGTTTTTGAAACTATGGACGGGTATTGCATGCCTTATTTTAAAAATGTGGGATCGGTGGGAAAGTTCTTTTCTGTGCACCCTACTCTGCTCTCTCTTTAAGGTTAAAAGAAGATGGTTGCCCAGCCCTGGAGGACGGATCGGATCGACAACACGACACTCCGCCTTCAAAGTACGCGACTGACTCATGACCTCTCGCGTAGAGGAAGACTTCGACTTCCAAGGATGGGTAAAACGAACGGTGTAAATGAGGGAATGTAAAAGGAGGGTGAAATGAAATAATGTAAATGTGATAAAGTACAACGTTCCAAAGTATCAGGGAACGGAGCTGACCCAAGAACCAAAGAACCTTAGAACGCCACAGCGTTGAAAGAGGTTTAAGGATCCCGATAGTGAGATACATCCTTTGACTAGATACCTCGCACTAAGCACCTCTGGTTTCCTTTTTACGTTTCCCCGCACACGACCTATATGGACACACTACCCCCCCCGACTCCAGAAATCATATCCCCGGGGACCCTGCCCCGAGGAGGAAAGACGAGTAAGAGGTAAGTAAAGGTCTTATGAATCCATGTGTTTGAATATGCGCGAATGCTGTCTCCCCCACCCCTTTTTCCTCCCTCTGCAGGTTACATCAGAGATTACAGCCAAGGTGTGGCGAAGATCTGAAGCCTTGCCATGTCTAATACACGAAGCGGACTAGCGCCGCAAGGTGGTATCTAAGCACGCCTGCAAACTACTCACGTATTGAACAAATCCGAAAAATTAGCACAACCTGATAAAAAGTGATCACCCTTAAACCAGACCGGACGAATGAACCCATGTCACGTATGATGCGAAACTATGAGGGAATGTGTGTATGTGTGACTGAGGCGTCGGCCTAACTGGTCGAAGGACCGAGAATGCGAGAAAGTGCGACAAAATGGTACCTCCTTTCTTCTTTCCTTTTTCTCAAGGCACGTCCCCTCTACCCTGTCTAATGCTCAAACTGCATGATTACAAGATTCTAACGCAGACCCGTGAATGCCCTTTACTGTGTAATGCACTAAATAGCCTTTCTTGAATACACTGCCCCCCTCTCTGTTGCACGTGTACTATTTAGCCTGCCGTTGCACTCTCTCTCTCTCTCTCTCTCTCTCTCTCTCTCTCTCTCTCTCTCTCTCTCTCTCTCTCTCTCTCTCTCTCCTCTATTTTTTCACTCCCACTCTTCCGAGTGATTAGCCCTGAAATTGGCAGATTGCCACCCCTAGCACACCTCCTAATTGGCTTCAAATACCGTCAGTATTTGCACAAAAACGTGTCTTTAATACAATCACCCTGAGGCCGCGTCATTACCTCTCCTTTTCCGCTAGAAGCCAATGAACCGAGGTTGGGCCGTGAGGGAAAGGACAGGTAAGGCGACAGAGGTTCCCTAATCTGGCCCGAAATAAGGGAACTACAGGTCAACGGCTCCTATGGTATAAAACAAGGACCTCAGAATACGCGACCCTCCCCTCCCCGAATTGTCGCAATACCCAGACCGGAAAAATGATCACCCCTGTTACCTCCCCTGTATCAGCCGCCCAAAAACTGGAATTATGAAACTACCCCTCATTTCCGGTTGTGAGAGATGGGTCGATTTATGCCCTTACCACAAGTTTCCTATGTCCCTGGTTGTCCCCCATAAAACCCCTGTCCTTCCTAATTAAGTAATCGGGCTGTAAAAGGTTACGTAGGATCCAGAGTGATGTTTTACAAGGTTAACAGACTAGTCCAAGGTAAAGAAATCATCGACATGAACCCCGTAGTAGTTAAAAGGCAGGATGCATCGATAGAAAGGAAATGTTTAGCCATGATCGTCTCTCAGCAAAATACCTGTGTAGTACCATGTTAACGTCTCACGAAGGTGGGTCACCATCAGATGAACTGTCGTGACTGTGATAAATAATTTTAAAGGAAAGTCATAGTAAATCCAACAGGCCCGTCACCGGTCATTCATATGCCAGTTGTGAACACTAATATGACAGGCATTTTTCATTCTTTGCCTGGAGCTGGGAGAGAAATAGACTTTTTGATTATCTTCATCTGCAAATTCTCTAAAGACTGTCTTTTCAAACTTGTTTAAGGGTACTGCTGTTGGAGGAGAGAAGGACCGGATGTGGGAGCACGAGGCCTGACTGCAGACTAGGGAACACCTGCGACATTAGCCAAGGCGAGACCACGACAGAAAAGAGCTGCAGGACGAGGCACTGTTTTCGACAACATGAGAAGAAAGGGTCGACCTGATGCCCCTGCTCGATGTCCAGTGTCTGTCGACAAGTCCCCGCTCTCTGAATTCAGTCACACGCCCGCCTATTTGAAGTCTCTCGTTCCCCTAGTTTGTTCCTAATTTGGCCTTGCTCCATCCCCCTTTTCCTCTGACCTACCCTATGGACTGTTTTGTACGCTCTTCTTCCATCTGAACTTTCTGACAAACACCTCAAAGGACACAGGGCGAAAGGGACCTTTCCGACCAGGAACGCGAGGAAAGGGTCGTGCCCTGCAACGCAGAACTTAGAACCGAGCTGGACTCGTAGCTCCACCGCCGGTGCTCAACAGCGCCAACGAAAGGCAGCAAAGAACATTTGACATCCCCAATCGCCGTTTCTACTAGACCTCATTTCTCTCCCAGCCGCCATTGTATTGATCATGCTCCAATCCGAACCTGATATATATGTAATCACCTGCCTGTATGAAATACTTGCTCTCGCTACAGAATCGTTTTTGTATTGCATTTCTATGACTTTCCTGCTAGACAAATTGATCAAAGTTTATCAAATAGGCCCACCTCCTAAAAACTAGAAATGTTAAAATGTATTGTTTACGACTCTTTTCATCTAGGGTTCCTACCGTTTTCTTTCTCATGCCCACCACAATAGAACCGAGTAGAAAATGAACCAGCAAGATGTCTTGAATATGTTAAAGGGAGGACTGTTGAAAATTAGTACGTTTTGGTGAACATTATCTGCGCCGGCTTGCCTCTTCCCCTGATGCCACACTTTTGTCGTGCGCGCCCGCCATTTTGTTAGATGCCCCGATCAGAACGAACCCTTTTGCATGCCGCTGGCCCCTGACATAGCCTTTCGCCTTCACTAAGCCTGCACGCTGACCACCCCCTGCTTGCACCTGCCTTGAGTCATAAACCCCTCTTCGGCGCTGCTCTGCCCCAGGCCCTCATCCTGTTCCCAGCGCGACACCTCCCTGCTTCCCTTTCATGATCTCCGGCCCTTAGATGCAAACCCCCTTTTTCCCCGTGTGCCCGTTTTGTCTTCCCCGTTCCCAGGCCGACACCCAGCTCTGCCGATACCATCCCTTGCCCCTCCCCGTACAATAGAAAGCTTCCCCCATCAAAGGATCCCCGGGTTGATCAAAGCCCCCACTCCATGAGATCCGATCAAACCCCCACATTCCGTGAATCGGCGGAATATCCAGCTGCGTGATACTCATCACCTGTTGTGACTAGGGTGGGGACTTCGACTGTAAATGTGTGTGGGAACGGGCTCAAAGGGAGTTCCGGGAATGTCTTTTTCATACATCAAAGCTTTAACATGAATGTGTAATGTACAATAAAGTCATAAACTTGTGTATAAGAGGCCAGGCCTCAGGGATGCAGTTAGAGCACCTCAGAACGATACCTTCTGTCCGTTTCGTTGTGTTCTCCTCCGGAGAGAATAAAAAAACCCTTGTTTCCTGCTTTCCAGTCTCCAGCGCCTGCCTCTTCATTGATTAAATAACTAGAGGGTCACAGAGGCAATACCGCCGGGCAAATATCGATTGTCCCCGACCCGCCTCATTCCCCCGGCATGTCCAACTGTTTACTGGAATGTGCCTGTCGCAAAGAAATGGAGTGCCGACATCACCTTTTGCGTGGGTGTCATGGAACCTGGATAGGTTCTTCGCGGCAGCAGGTGAGGAGACAATAGGGTCACAAGGTCCAACAATCGTCGGCGATCCAGCCTGAATTTCCGGATCACCTCCTCGTCCACCATATCCTCCAGCACAGTGTATGGGCGATGGACATTTGGAGCCCTCCTGTGTGGGAGTAGATGGAATGGAAGTCAATTCAGATACAACGCATGTGTGTGCAACTCACTCACATGTCAACGCCCTCTACCAACATGTAGTATCCAGTGTATGATTGTCATATGTGTGACTTCTCTGATTGTCAGGACAACATGGATTGACGTAGCAACAATGTGCATCCACTAGCACCATGATGTTTAGCAACATGTGCAATGCACAGTGTCTCACCTCATCATTACTGCCAACCAGACATGTGACATGACCCACATGTGTAGGCCCAACATCACATGCACACCTGCAAGTACATGCACACATACTAAAATAAACACCCCCCCCCCATTTCATGATGCACCAATGGCAACACCAACAATGGTGGCCATACGGACATCACATGCATGGGGACACAATAGGCAACACACATGTACAGTACACAACAGAACCCCCACCATAGTCATCATCTGACACATACCACTCACTGACAACTGATTCACAGGTGCCCATACATACGGGATCTACTGTGTAGATGTGAGGTACGACAAACTTGTGTAGGGTACTACCCGATGTGGACATGCAGACGTGATGGACACTTGTGGCTCACCGATGGCCATGGTATGGACACATATGGGATAGAGCATGACATGTGTAGCCACGCAATCACGCACACAACCGTCAGCAGGCAGCTGCAGACAATGGTACAAGGTGCATCATCAGCGAAGATTCAAACATTGACCCCGCCATGGCGGTGCACTGCTTCCGCTGTTTACGTCTGGGCATACGCGGCCCGCCTTCGACATTCACATTGTCTGCACGTGCACAGACCGTCACGCTCACACACCGGCAAGTGCATGTGCAAGGTTCCGGGACGGATGGTCGATTTGCAACAATGTTGTATCACTGGCGCCAACATGGCAGGGCACGTGTTCGGCGGGGGACGTGCAGGCCAACACATCCATTAGCTGATGTCAATGCACATGGCAGGTCATGCACCCCCTTACAGTGACATTGCATCATCCAGCCTTCACCGGCCGGCCGGCCGGCCCTGCCCTGCCCAGGACCGCCGTGCCGGCCATGCCAACCACCGCCGTTGCACGGCCCTTCCACTACCGCCATTCCAGGCACTGCCCAGGACCGCCGTGCCGGCCATGCCAACCACCGCCGTTGCACGGCCCGCCAGGGAACGGCGGTAGTGGAAGGGCCGTGCACTACCACCAGTGGTCGGGACACAGCACACAGGGCCCACCCTGCCGCCAACTGCACCATGTACTGTTCGTGCACGCAGGAGTAGGGGGAGCAGAGTAGCGTTCGGTGCCGGAACCGCTGCCCCGGCCTCCATGAGCCAAAATGCTCTTTGTGCTGAGGCTGTTGATCTGCTGCGACAGCTGTGTGTGGGGCAAACCAATATGATTAATGCTTTCCAAGACCACGATAGGAAGTTGGGGCAGGTGGTAGCTTTCATGGAAGGTATGCATGGCGATCTGGCTGCTCTACACAGGACAGTGCAGTCATTGGGGAACAGTGTGTCGTCTGCCATTGTACAGTCGCAGGGACTGGGTGCAACTTCTGTTCCACCATCTACAACACTGGATGTCTCAGGGGGGAGTCAATTGTCTGACCAGGACTCGAACACAGGTCATTGCACTAGAAGCAGCGTCAGGCAGCACGTCAAGTCTCGGAGAGCTCAGACACCATCCCCTAGGTCAGCTAAATCTGTTCACAGAGACACCGTCAGAGACAGTGGAGCACAGACACGTGATCCAATAGAGGGTTTGGGTTCAATGGCTACACATGCTGCACAGGCATCCCACACACAAGGTACTCCCAAGGCAAACCTTACTCCCAGTTCCATTGACACTACCTTGGACATGGACAGTGAGAAGAGGAAGGCACCTCATGAGAGCAGGTACACTCCCAGGGGCAGGGAGACTAGGAAGGAAGGAGCCACTCCCAAGGGTAGGGAGACTGGGAAGGAAGGAGCCACTCCCAAGGGCAGGGAGACTAGGAAGGAAGGAGCCACTCCCAAGGGCAGGGAGACTGGGAAGGAAGGAGCCACTCCCAAGGGCAGGGAGACTAGGAAGGAAGGAGCCACTCCCAAGGGCAGGGAGACTAGGAAGGAAGGAGTCACTCCCAAGGGCAGGGAGACTAGGAAGGAAGGAGACACTCCCAAGGGCAGGGAGACTAGGAAGGAAGGAGACACTCCCAAGGGCAGGGAGACTAGGAAGGAAGGAGACACTCCCAAGGGCAGGGAGACTAGGAAGGAAGGAGACACTCCCAAGGGCAGAGAGACTAGGAAGGAAGGAGACACTCCCAAGGGCAGGGAGACTAGGAAGGAAGGAGCCACTTCCAAGGGCAGGGAGACTAGGAAGGAAGGAGACACTCCCAAGGGCAGAGACAAGGACAGTCACAAGACATACGCACCTAAGAAGAGCACGGACACTCCCAGGGGCAGGGACACACACAGGGAGAAGGTGTGTCCTGGGGATGTGTACACCAAAGACAAGTCTGCTGCCTGGGACAGGGCACCATCCAGGGAACAGGGAAGATCCACAGACATCATTCCTCCTACGGAAATAGGACATCCAAGGGCAAAGGCATCTCCCATGGACAGTGGTGCTGTCAAGGACAGGCATACATCACCCCTTGATGCACTGCGGTTGCTGTTTTCTGGGAAACGGAATACAGATGTCTCCGCAGTGGAGTCACCCCTTACCTCCACTCCCATCAGGGCCCGTCAGGAGCGGATGGAGGTTGACCCTGTAGTAGCATCCCCCATGCCACATGTTGCAGAGGCCAGAAGGCAGCCACACAGCAAACGACAAGCTGGCTCAAGCACGTCCCCAGAGTGCATTCCCCCGCCAGCAGATGCACCTCCCATGGTGGGTGATATTTCTACCCAGTCAGGCCCACTTGCCAGTCCTGTCCTGTCCAGGGTGCAGTCACATGTCACCAAGAAACGGAAACACACACCATTGACACATGCCCAACCCGATGTCGGCCAATTGCAACTATCCCCCGCTCCCAGAGCCACCCTGCCTCCTGGCCCATACAGCCCTGTGGCTCATCATTTCAGTGGTCCCAGTGGCGCCGCTGCAGTTGACTCGCATGTGTCAGGTAGTGGCACTGTGTCTGTTGTTTGCTGTCATGCATCATGTAGTGGCACTGTATCAGTTGTGCCTCATCCTGTATCAGGTGCTGGCAGTGTGTCTGGGTGTGTGGCGCATGTGTCGGTCACTCGGGCTGTGGCTGTGTCTCACACTCCTGTTTCAGGTGCTGGCAGTCTGTCTGGGTCTGTGGCCCATGTGTCGGTCACTCAGGCTGTGGCTGTGTCTCACACTCCTGTTTCAGGTGCTGGCAGTGTGTCTGGGTGTGTGGCCCATGTGTCGGTCACTCGGGCTGTGGCTGTGTCTCACACTCCTGTTTCAGGTGCTGGCAGTCTGTCTGGGACTGTGGCCCATGTGTCGGTCACTCGGGCTGTGGCTGTGTCTCACACTCCTGTTTCAGGTGCTGGCAGTCTGTCAGGGTCTGTGGCTCACGTGTCAGTCACTACATCTGTGGCTGTGTGTCACACTACGGTTTCTGGTGCTGCCAGTCTGTCCGATGCGGGAACTTCACGCAATCCACCTGATAGTGTGATGTAAGGTGCTGTTGTCTTCACTCACATGTAATTGGACATGGTGTGTGAATTGTCCATTGTACACAGTCTTCCACTGCTGTGGACCTTGTTACGGGTTGTTGGTGATTCGTACTTGTGGTGCCTCAGATACTGCTGTATGCCCTGTGATGTACTGTCTCTGATGTACCTGCTCTGGTGTCCACACTGCCCTGTTGCTGTTCTCATACTGCTGTATGCCCTGTGATGTACCTGCTCTGGTGTCCACACTGCCCTGTTGCTGTTCTCATACTGCTGTATGCCCTGTGATGTACCTGCTCTGGTGTCCACACTGCCCTGTTGCTGTTCTCATACTGCTGTATGCCCTGTGATGTACTGCCTCTGATGTACCTGCTCTGGTGTCCACACTGCCCTGTTGCTGTTCTCATACTGCTCTATGCCCTGTGATGGACTGCCTCTGATGTACCTGCTCTGGTGTCCACACTGCCCTGTTGCTGTTCTCATGCTGCTGTATGCCCTGTGATGTACCTACTTTGGTGTCCACACTGCCCTGTGGCTGTTCTCATGCTGCTGTATGCCCTGTGATGTACCTGCTCTGGTGTCCACACTGCCCTGTTGCTGTTCTCATACTGCTGTATGCCCTGTGATGTACCTGCTCTGGTGTCCACACTGCCCTGTTGCTGTTCTCATACTGCTCTATGCCCTGTGATGTGCTGCCTCTGATGGACCTGTGCCTTGCCAAGGACTGTAGGTGCACTTAGCCCCTCTCATGTGCTGCCTCTGATGGACCTGTGCCTTGCCAAGGACTGTTGGTGCACTTAGCCCCTCTCATGTGCTGCCTCTGATGGACCTGTGCCTTGCCAAGGACTGTTGGTGCACTTAGCCCCTCTCATGTGCTGCCTCTGATGGACCTGTGCCTTGCCAAGGACTGTAGGTGCACTTAGCCCCTCTCATGTGCTGCCTCTGATGGACCTGCTCTGGTGTCCACACTGCCCTGTTGCTGTTCTCATGCTGCTCTATGCCCTGTGATGTACCTGCTCTGGTGTCCACACTGCCCTGTTGCTGTTCTCATACTGCTGTATGCCCTGTGATGTACCTGCTCTGGTGTCCACACTGCCCTGTTGCTGTTCTCATACTGCTCTATGCCCTGTGATGTACCTGCTCTGGTGTCCACACTGCCCTGTTGCTGTTCTCATACTGCTGTATGCCCTGTGATGTACCTGCTCTGGTGTCCACACCGCCCTGTTGCTGTTCTCATGCTGCTCTATGCCCTGTGATGTACCTTCTCTGGTGTCCACACTGCCCTGTTGCTGTTCTCATACTGCTGTATGCCCTGTGATGTACCTGCTCTGGTGTCCACACTGCCCTGTTGCTGTTCTCATACTGCTGTATGCCCTGTGATGTACCTGCTCTGGTGTCCACACTGCCCTGTTGCTGTTCTCATACTGCTCTATGCCCTGTGATGTACTGCCTCTGATGTACCTGCTCTGGTGTCCACACTGCCCTGTTGCTGTTCTCATACTGCTCAATGCCCTGTGATGTGCTGCCTCTGATGGACCTGTGCCTTGCCAAGGACTGTAGGTGCACTTAGCCCCTCTCATGTGCTGCCTCTGATGGACCTGTGCCTTGCCAAGGACTGTTGGTGCACTTAGCCCCTCTCATGTGCTGCCTCTGATGGACCTGTGCCTTGCCAAGGACTGTTGGTGCACTTGGGCCCTCTCATGTGCTGCCTCTGATGGACCTGTGCCTTGCCATGGACTGTTGGTGCACTTAGCCCCTCTCATGTGCTGCCTCTGATGGACATGTGCCTTGCCAAGGACTGTAGGTGCACTTAGCCCCTCTCATGTGCTGCCTCTGATGGACCTGCTCTGGTGTCCATACTGCCCTGTTGCTGTTCTCATGCTGCTCTATGCCCTGTGATGTGCCTGCTCTGGTGTCCACACTGCCCTGTTGCTGTTCTCATACTGCTGTATGCCCTGTGATGTACCTGCTTTGGTGTCCACACTGCCCTGTTGCTGTTCTCATACTGCTGTATGCCCTGTGATGTACCTGCTCTGGTGTCCACACTGCCCTGTTGCTGTTCTCATACTGCTCTATGCCCTGTGATGTACTGCCTCTGATGTACCTGCTCTGGTGTCCACACTGCCCTGTTGCTATTCTCATGCTGCTCTATGCCCTGTGATGTACCTGCTCTGGTGTCCACACTGCCCTGTTCCTGTTCTCATACTGCTCTATGCCCTGTGATGTACCTGCTCTGGTGTCCACACTGCCCATGCTCGAGCCTACACTGTGATGTTACCCCGATTATGTGTAAATAAAGTTGTCATTCATGTGTCGTGGGTTGTCGGAGTCATTCTTGCGTGTGTGATGCTGGTGTGTATTTGTTTTTCCTTCAAGGCAGTGTGTTCGGATAAATGTCTCTCCGCCCTACCTAGGTCACGACTCTTGCAGGTGCTGCCGTCCACACGACTCAGTGGTTTCCGGTACATGTGACTCCCCCCTACCTGGGTGACGACCCTTGCAGGTGGTGCCCTCCACAAGAATCAGTCGTTTCCGCTACATGCCACTCCCCCCTACCTGGGTGACGACCCTTGCAGGTGGTGCCCTCCACAAGAATCAGTCGTTTCCGCTACATGCCACTCCCCCCTACCTGGGTGACGACCCTTGCAGGTGGTGCCCTCCACAAGAATCAGTCGTTTCCGCTACATGTCACTCCCCCCTCTCTACGTCACGTCCCTTGCAGGTACTCCTCACCAGGCAGCGAAATGTTTGTAGCCTACCTGCGTCGTCCTCGATGGTGGGCCAAGACTAGGACGTGGTGGATCGCGTAGAGTATCGGGTATGCGTGTAGTGCAGGGTCCATGTCGGCGAGCGGCTCGTGGTGGGTATGGTCGCTGTGGTGAATCCGCTGTGTTCAGGCAGGTTGTTTTTCCGCAGCGCTTTTATGTGTATTTTCCGCTATCTTGATTTGGTGGACGGGCGTAGACGTCAGTCCGTACGGCGGCGTATCTGGATTGGTTACGTCCGCTGCGTGGTTGGGTGAGGTTGTGCGGCGGACCGTCATCTACCGCAGCGGACGGATTTTGACCTCTATTTGCTATCCTGATCTGGCGGACGGAGTGTCCGCGACGGGCGGACGGAGAATAGGCATGTTCCGCATACTCCGGTGCTGCGGAGGCACTTCCGTCCGCCATCCTAATGACCCCCTAAGGATTTGCATGTGTGGAGAAAAAACTACATGACAGCACCCTGACAACGAACTACATTTCCCATCACACCTTTAACTCTCGCCTACTTTGGAAATACGGCTTCCATCTTGGATATCTTCATATAACTTCTGTCAAGGCCACTGTACTTGTGCTAGGCCTCTGTGGTACAATGTTTTTGCAGTAAAGATCTTGTTACGTGGATATAGATTTTCCTTTGCCAAGAACAGTTGCGTCCTTTGAAGGATATTGGGAATACAGAGAAGTATTTCTGAAACCTGAGTTGCACGATTGAAAGAAACGAATTATTTGAGCCTTTAATAAGACTACTCTTAAAGACTTTAGGATTCTCACAGTATAATTGGCCTACAGTTGTTTGCAGAGTTTTTTTACACATGTGGCAGATTATTATGAATCTGTAAGTTTTGCTTCAACTGCATGTAGTGTCCAAATAAACCTTATGAATTGACTTTACAGGAACACCATGGATATACGCTTTGTGTATTGTTTTGCATATACACACAGGACTTTGTGACTGAGACAATGCTGCGTCAGACCTCTTTGCTGAAAAAATTTATTTTCAATTTCATTTCATAGAGTGTAGTCATAAAGACACGTCCTTTTCTTCACGACATACGTGTCCCAGAAAAACACACTGGAAAACTTTGCACCTTAACGAATTTACCCGCATCTTATTTTAGAAAGATATCTGTGCCAGCATGTCAACAACTGTTTACGATAAATCTCCCTGCTAGATTTCCCTGGAGAGCCTGGGGTGTAATGACACTGTGGTGTAAGAAGTGTGTAATTTGCACGCCAGTCCAACGCCCTGGGAAAGTCCAGAATTCTTTATGATAAATAGACAGAGGGAGCGTCTCAGAAATTCCTGGCCAGACTGGTTGTCTAAAGAGGTCTAATGATAAGCTAAAACATTGCTTTCAGAAAAGGCTGCAAATGAGGAATAATTTTAGAGCTTCAAATGTTTGTTAGTCTGAAAATTGTCGCATTTGATGAGATACAAGAGCACAGCAGCAGGTCAGTTCTTTCTACAACCATTTACTCTCAGACCACGAACATTACAGTGCATCTACCATGGAGTCTGTCCCCTTGCATGAAAAACGAAATTAGTCATCAAATCTCTATTGCCGTCATCCTGTCTATACCCACCCTGGGGGTGGGCAGGGGCGGCCTTAGGCATGTGCAAGCTGTACACCTGCACAGGGCCGCCAAACCCCAGGTGCCGCCACAAACACCTTCCTGAGCTCCGGGGGTGCTCCGCCCCGCCCGGACCCCCTCTTCCGGGGCCCCCTACCTACACTCCCTGCCTAGGGCCGCCATAAGCCTAGAGCCGCCCCTGGGGTGGGCCCTGCTGGGATGCAGCGGAAAAGGCAACCCTTGATCAACCAGTCTTTGCTCTTATGTAACACACCATATTGTCTCTTTGCAGCCTTTACCCATTTTTGTTGCTTGTGCACCAGACTCCTTCCAGTGGTCAGTATTTTCTTTTTAAGCCACCATAAAGGTATAGCCCATTGACAATAACCTCACAAATTCACTCACTCACATTTCTGAACTGGCCTTCAGGTGAACTAAGGGACTCCCAAGCAGGCGGGTGGCGGGATGCTTTGAGGGCTGATAAGCTACCCTTCCAGCCATAACATCAGATCTGAGAAAAAGTGCCCCCTCAGCCGATACCGTATAGTCAATAATGCCCATGACACCAAACATTTGAGTGCGCACTGCAAAAGACATGCTCACCTCGGGGATCCGATAGCCTGTGGCCCCCATGGTACTTTCATGAAAGAGAATCGGAGATTGGCCTTGCTATTGATTTGCATATCTGGCCAGTAGGAAATCTGGCTTCCTTGTGGTACTTTACAAAAACCAAGGCAATGTGGTTATGGTGCAGTACATAATATGTGGAACCTGGCATGGCAATGCTGCTATAAATACTATAGCAATGTTGATAGTGGCACCACAGAATATGTATCCTATGTGTATATTTATTTAAAAATCTTGCTAATAATACCTTGTGGTTTATTAAAAAACTAAGAAATTTCATTAAAAACAGTTAAAGTGAAGTTACGGTTACAGAAGAAAAATTAAAACACTTGACATTGGCCATTCACGGTTAGCTAAGAAAACCATAACTTGCAGCCCACGTCCCCATGGCCAATAACTCCCCCCCCCCCCAATGCAATGTTCATGACCTGAGCCATAATGTGACAGATGACATCACAAATTATATTTATGGCATCACTGGCCACATTACATATGACCTTCCTCTTGATATTGCTCTTTAATTGTGTCGTGTTAAATGTTATGTATGGGCATATATATAGTGAAGTCATGAGAACTGGGTGTGGAATACCTCTCAAGCTCTTCTGTATGCAGTATTTTGTATGGAAAATGCAACTTTTTTATAAGCACCTACCAGATTTTGCTGCAAAGTGGAACTGGCACTTCTGGGTAAGGCCACAGTTGCTCGTTAAATTCACTCCCTCAATTGAATTCTTGGTAGTGACTGAATGCAATTTTAGCAAGTTTGTTTCTGGTTCCTATTCTAGCCTCATACTCATACGAAATGTTACAAAAACGGAACAGGAACAGATCAACTGAAAACATAATGTTCGCTAAACAGGAAGAAGAAAGACGCAGAAAGGCACAACTTCCAAGTACTATTGTCACATAATCAATTAGAACTGTCCCTCACAGCCCCCCTCCCACCCAACGTGTGAAAGAGCAGTGCACAGAAAGATGGAATAATGCAATTGGAGCCTTATCGTTCAGAAATCTCGTTTGGAGTTATTTGCTTCTCAATGTGGCTTCAGTTTGAAGCATTGTAGCTGTATAGGGCTGCGTTATAGAAGTTCCCTGGGGGCACAGAGGGTGTTTGTGCCCGCTTTGCGCGCGCCGGGGCACTTTGGTATTACAGAAGGGTCTGCAGACTCTTGTGCGTGCCTTTCTGTAATACTGAAAGCGCTGGCACTCATTCAGTACCAGCGCTTCCTCAAGTGGGCGTTCCCTCATTTGCATGGTGTTGTGGCACATGCAAATGAGGCAATCCCTTTGCACCCGTACCGTATTACAGGCACGAGCGTAGAGACAAAGATGTTCCCAGGAGGCGCACTGACAGTACGCCATCCAAAA
Source organism: Lissotriton helveticus (assembly GCF_964261635.1). Taxonomy (NCBI): domain Eukaryota; kingdom Metazoa; phylum Chordata; class Amphibia; order Caudata; family Salamandridae; genus Lissotriton; species Lissotriton helveticus. The sequence goes on along the minus strand of NC_136067.1, from coordinate 1,593,397,379 downwards.
GGGGGCCCACTGTTAGTGCGCCTCTTTGTTGCAGCCCTCTGCCCCATGGACACCCCAGACATCCCCTTGCAGGCGTTTGCAGTCACTCACTGCCCCCGCCTGGAAGGTGATTAATCCCCTTTAAATGTTCAGGCGGGTGTCTCCTGCACTGTGAAAACATGTAGTGGCGTCAAAGCAGCAGTTCTGTTTTTCACATGAATACGCTGCCCTGGGGGCAGCACGAGTTTGCGGCTGCCCTGGGGGCATCGCATTCACCCTAATACAGCAAATGTTCCTTGATTGTGCTGGGCAGATTTTTAAAATGATGACCCAGTGCAATCAAGAAAAATGCACTGTATATATAATATATGGCCCCTTGATGTTTAAAATACCCACCATTACAGAAAAATACAAGATGGCTGTCGGTTGACAGCACTGTGAATGCTATGACTAGCATTAAAGCACATCAGATGAATTGGCTAAACTGGACAGTAGTGCCCCTGATGAGGAGCACATGACAGAGTAGACATCCAAATAAGAGTCTATTACAAGTGGCCAATCTGCTCAGAAGTCAGAACCCCGGCCCCTCCGTCTACTGACAGCAAGGGTAGCTGTAAGTGCTGGCTTATAGAACGTATCTCTGACTGCAGGATAATGACAAATAATATGCAGAATTCCTTTCTTGCAAGTTTTTCTCACTTTTTGGCTGTTTTTGTACCAAGCAGGCATCAATCCTGGGTCACAAATTCCAGTCTTGCAGTGTTCATGAACAACTTGTGGTTCTGCAGTTACCGGCCAATTCAAGAATCACAGCTGCAGGCCTCATAAGGAAATACAAAATACCACTTTTTATTCTGATTCTGTTTATTCGGTTTTCAAGAAACATTACATGCCCAGTAACTTGTTATGAACAGATATAATAAGGACTGCAATGCATATATCAGTTGGAAACAAACAGCAGCTTCATATAAACATCAATAACCATCCAATATGATAGAGAGGTCCAGGCTGAAGTCAGTCACGAAGGTCCATTAGGAGAAGATACATCTATGTGACAGCACTGGAGGTGCCATTAAGCATGTGGGTAGATGTAAAAGGGCGAGGCCCAAATATAGGTACTGGGCCATGAGATTAGCTTTGAATACGTGGGTCTCCAGCATCCTGACCATAGAGACAGAGCACATAACACCCCTGATAGTCGCCTTAAAGTTTTCCCAAAGTATATGGGGGGAGTGTCCAGCAAGGCACTGAGGTCTAAGTATTCAGTGCTCACCTCCTTAATGGAAGCAATATCTACCGTGTCACGCTGGGGTGTAGGCGCCAGCGTAGTGGCCCTGTTCGGAGGTCGCACATGGGGACCATGTGAGCTCAACGTGGGCGTAGACCGAAATTGAAATGTCTGAGATCTGGGCAGCGAGGGGAGCCCAGTTGGTCCTTGAGTACCCTGCATAAGAAAGTGTCCTGAGGCAGGTTTGGGGTATATTTAGGTTAAGAAGGGTCATTAAAGTTCTCCCCCTATCCACTGTCAGTGTTAGAAACCACCTGCCTGGGTCCCTGGAAGTCTTAAATACCCTAGTGTAAAATATCTTCTTAAAGAGGAAAGCAACCCCTGCAGGTTGAGTGGCAGTGCATGCCCATTGTTGACAAGGGTGGCAAGGATGGGCCATGCAATGGCCATCCCCCTGGGCCAAGTGCGTTTCTTGTAAATATTATATTGGGACCTTGCTGCAGGAGAAAACACCAAATTTGTTTACGCATACTGGGGGAATTAAGCCCCTGATATTTAGGGACAATAGCTTAACATTGGACAAGGAACCCATGGCCTACAAAAGGTGTGCAACGTGCCTTGAATGCAACTTAAGAGCTTGCATGGCTCAACTAGGAGAAAATAGGGTGTCCCCGCCGCTCCCCCACAACTCTCCATGGGCGAGCAGATGGGAGAAAAAAAAGGGAGAGAACTGAACCATGGTATAACAAGTGGGCCAACAGGGCCCAAAGTGATGGGCTTCTCCATTGGGAGTCGGTGTCCATACCCATCGTTCTCTATAGAGGTGTCACCCTCGACGGACCAACGACCCGTTTGGATGGGGAAGATGGCAACTGGGATGGCGAGTTCACAGACTCTGTAAAAGAGGGGCCTACGTCCCAACACCTGTTGGCACTTATAATGAGTAAAACAGAGTGTACAAATCTACATTAGAGCACTGTGTCAAAAGTCCATGGGTGTAACTGTAAGAAAAAAGCAATGAAGGTTAACATTTCACTGTGCTCACAAATTGACAAAGGTCAAATAAAACAGGATACAGAGGTGATCAATGTGGCATGGGGAAGACTGGGAAGTTTCCTGCTTCATATTCTGCAAGTTGGATATTAGGTCTGCTTTCGCTGCGTGGAGAATCTGCATCTTACTGTTGCAGTTGCAGCCCCGGCCCCCAACCAAGCTCCAAACCATGCGCAGACCCTCACGTCGCTCGGGTGAGGGAGCCGGGGACTCCCAGTTGGAGGATTCACCAGGAAGGCTAAGCATGCGTTTAGCTTCTGTCAGGGATCGGACCAAGCGCTGTCTACCGTTGCACTGGTAGAGGAGCCTGAATCGGTGGGCCCATTGATATTTGAGACCCTGCTCATGCAGTTTTTCTGTGACTGGTTTACAGTCTCTTTTCTTTTTAAGGGTTAGGGGGAAATAACCTGGAAAATCTGCATCATGTGTCCTTCAAAAAAGAGATCAGCTTTGCCACTGGTCGGCTTCAGGATGGCCTTTCTCCTGAAAGAAGTGTACCCTGATTACCTGGTAACCTGTTAGGGCAGCCATCCATAGCTGCAATGTGATGAGCTTTCTCACTGAGCAAAGGCTTGTTCTCCTCACCCCCTCTGATAGACTGGAGGAGATCCTTGTTGAAGGTCAGGATACTGTTGCCTTCCACACCCCTCGGGCACCTTGTATGCGGATCTTGTTCTCCTCACCCCCTCTGATAGACTGGAGAAGATCCTTGTTGAAGGTCAAGATATTGTTGCCTTCCACACCCCTCGAGCACCTTGTATGCGGATGTTGTTTCTGTGGCTGAAATTTTCCTAGTCCTCTTGCTTAGCTTGTAGTTTGATCTGCTGGTCTTCCAGGAAAGCCATGTGGTGCCAAAGCATTTCCTGATCTCTGTATGGTGTGCTCAAAGTCGTCCACACATGTGCCCACCACGGTAATGTCTCTATAGAGTTCCTGTGTACAGCTTTTGAAATCTGTCTTTATGGGCCATATTCGAGCATAATGTCGTTGAGAAATTTCTTCATGTATTCCTCGAAGGTGGGCTGAGCATTGGGCACCGTGGAAGCCTGCAATTCTGAGTGGTCCTTGATAGCCATATCCGCTGGTCTGGAGGTGGACCACAGGGAGATGACGGAAGGAGGGCACAATGAAGAGTTTAGTGGTATGCGAGGGAGTAGTTCTTCTATTCGCTGGAGTGCCTGAGTTGTGCGGGTCACCAAGTCACTTTTGATAGGCGTTGGGCAGCGGGGAGACAGGCAGACCAATCAAAGGCACTTCCAGCAATGGGTAAAGTGCAGGCCATTAGTGATGAGCATCCAGGTATACCCCTGGAACAGTGGGGAGATGTGCCAAGAGCAATTCTCCTCTATGTGATCAATCACTCTAGGGGATTTTATGGAGAGGTCAGCTTAGTGTGTGGGGGGGTGTTGGGGTAATCCACTGGACGGGGAGCTGATGTCAGGGTGAGGTCCACTATATGCCAACAGGTAGGGCCCTCATTTGGGTTGACCTCATACAATCCCCTGCACAAACCCAGCCAACCAACGTCCCCAGTCAATGCGTAGTCAGGTTCTTCTCGGATTGCACCCCAGGCCAGAGCACTCTCAGCCAGGCCCACACGTTCAGGGCCCTGGAGATGAAGGCCATATCACTGCCACAATCTACTGTCACTTAAGGGGGCACTCACAATTAAACACTCCGGTGTGACAAGTAGCCTATCTGCCCTGGGGAGGGTCCCAACAGTCAGTAGTGTCCTCCTATTTGTTCTCCCCTTAGTACTGACAGCGCCTGAAGCCTCTCCTAACCTGTCCTTGTAAGTGGTGATGCGCTGGTTCCTCCTTCATGGGTGGTCGGTGGTCCCTGCGAGGGCTAGTTGGTATCAGGGGGCCACCATTCGCAGAGTCTACTGTTCCCCGCCACAGACCCTGGGTTGAGGCAGTCTATGTATATAATGGCAGGCCCCGCTCCCACAGACTCGCCGGATCTCCAGATGTGCAGGGAGCAGCTGTAGGAGTGGCAGGCATGCCCTCTAGGGATCCTCCAGCGTGCTCTACAGGGCAAGGCTGATGTGCTCCGCAAACTTAGCAATGAGTTGAGAGGAGTTCAAGGGGGCCCTCAGTACCAGCAGCATACATGTTTCTATGGTCCCCCATGCCAGCCCAAATTCGGCTCTATAATGCCCAGCAAGCACTCCTCACCAGCAGCTGTGAATCCTCCTCCATATTTGCACCAAATTTTGGTCCCCTTGTGCGGGTGAGGCATTAGTAGTAGGGGTTGGGTTGGGAAGCTGTCGCCTCTCTGTGCTGCACAAAAACAATCCTGCTAACAACGCAGGCAGGCACCCTACCATCATGTTTCAAAAGTGCCAGCGTTGGCGCTAGGCAGCACCTTGTGCGCAGGTGCTGCTGGGAAAAGGAAGGAATGCACCATACAGTGTTAAGTACAGTGCATTCCTGTCCTCTCCCCATCATGAAGCGAGGCAAGGTGACTCGCTGCTCTGTGCTGCATGACATAATGAAACATTCGCCCTTTAGCCTATAGACTTAATGACACTGGGTTGATGAATACTATCCTGCCTGAAAGACAGATCCCAAGTTTTCTCAACACCTCCTTTAATTCCACAACCTATAGTTGTTGAGTAGGCATCCCACAGGGCTCAACAACTGCACCCTTACTTTTTAATGTCTACCTTGCCACTCTTCCTCACCTCATACATTCTTACAACCTCACGTGCTACTAATACATTGACAATACACAGGCCATTTTAAAAGTGGAACAACTTTCCAAAGTCACAACCTCCACACTTGGCACGCGCCTAATGTCCAGGAAACACTGGGGTCTAGAACATTTTCGCAAACGTAACTCCCCAAAAATTGAAATTCTCACCTGCAAATCCTCCCAAAATTACAATCTTATATCCTCATGGCCACTGTAAGTGGGACAGCCTACGATGATGTTGGATGAAGTAATAAGCGTTGGTGTGATCATGGACTCCAACCTTTTACGTCGGTCCAAAGTTAACAAAGTGAAAGGAGATTCATTCTTTACATTGAGAACACTTTGATGTATTGTCCCCTACCTAGATTTCCCACCTAGACTATGCAAATGAACTCTACGTTGGACTTTGATGGAAACTACTGTATAAAAAAGGTGATTTGATAGGTATTTGGCGCTAAAAGACTTATCCCACTAATATATGTTAAAAAGCTTAATATGATCTATAGATGCAGTGCTTAAAGAGGAGGAAGTGAATCCCCCTACTTCCTTTAACCTGATTCAGAAAATCAAACAACGAACATACTACATAGCTCTTGCACATGCGATCTTGTTTCAATGATATAAATTACAGTCCAGTCATAGCAAAAAACAAAATAGTTGTTTTCTTTTTGTTCTTCCTCTTTTATTGTTTTCGGCTATTAGCCACTTCCTTTATTTTTATAGCCAGCTAACACATGTTTCGTCAGTGAGAGAAATACCTCATGACTTCTTCAGGGCTACAAAGCAAATTGTATGTCCCAATCATTTTATGTCTATATAAGTAATTCAATTGGTTTGTGGTAATCAATACAGTCATATAGAATTCATTTATATTTGTGTCGTATTGAAAAATATGTGATGTAAGGTTCAAATGCGATTGGAGACCCATGCATGTGGATCTTAGTATAAAACAAAATTTGTGCTGTTTTTTAAATAATTTTAGACAGTCTATTTAGTGTCAACCCATTGTGACCTGGGGAAGCATGGCACCCTGAATCGTAGTGAAAACCATTTGTAGAATCAACCGTAAAATGTAAACCGGTTACGAGTGAGGTAACTTAACTTAGCTTATCCACATACCTTCATATAAAATGATAAACTAGTCCAAAGTCACCTGTTTGTAACCAACAAAATTGAATTAATGAAAAGATCGTATTTATTCAACATCTAATCCAATGTATATGTGAGTCCAAACTCCTATCTGCTCACCGGTTCTAATTCCACCACCGCTGATATGACTAATAGTGTAGAGATGGTATCCCATAAACTAATTCAAAATATGTTCATAGTCGTGTGGAAGTGGTCCTTTCAGCAACAAATAATTTCACAACCTGTTGGGTTCAAGTATATAAATCTAAATAAACTTCTATCCAATGCGATCTCTCTAGGTTAAACAAGCAATCTATCTTGCTCGCTTACCTGAATATCCAATTAACATCTCCCCGTGGATAAGTGTACATGTCAACTATCATATCAGCACACTGACATTGTAATCACCATGATTGAACTCATCTTGGACAATAATGTTTTTCTGTTTAAAAATGGTATCGACAGGTTCAAGGGGTGGCCATGGGCTCCCAATTTTTTCCAGCGTATGCAAGCTTGGTCCTGGGGGTTTTGGAATAAAAATTGATTTGGGGCACAAAGAGTGGTCAATGGATAGACAATATCCTGTACTCGGGACGCTAAGTAGATGGTTACCTCATGATTTGAACTGGCACAGGACAGACACTGGAAGAATTTTTCAAATTTCTCAACACTAACAACATGAACATCAAATTTGCATATCAGAGCAGTGCAGAGCTAATTGCCTTTTTAGATATAGAACTCTACATTCAGGACAACACAATACAGAGTAGATTATATCGGAAACACACATCATGCAACACTTTTTTTCATGCATCTAGTGCACATCCCACAAGTCAAATTAGAACAATACCATATTGCGAGACAATGTCCGCAAGGTGCAATTGTAGTCAGGAGTCTGATTTTCATGAATGTATACAGGACATGGAGAATCGTTTCACTAATAGAGGGTATGATCTATGGACGATTGATAGGGCCAAGGGGAACATTTCCTACATCAAACGACAGAACACTCTTAGGACCAAACTATGTAAAAAGAAGAAATCTAAAAGAATACACCTTATAACAGACTACACCAACATATCTAATGCAGTACTGAAGAGTATGAGAAAATACTGGCACATATTAAGAGTATATAAAACAAAGACAGGCCACACTGGGTCAAAAACAAAAAGGAGAGGAGTGTGGGAGGTTCCCTTTTATAGGACTAATTCCATCACCCACCCGCGGGTGGCATGCTTCTTCATCGGGAACCTCCTCGCACTGCAAGCCTGGTCGCAATTTGGGCTACAACACCCTCACTGCGAGGGAGGAGCTCAGGGATGTTTTAGCTGTAGGTAACAAGAGGTATAAAACCTTCAGAAGAGCCAGGTGTGGATGGAGTGTGTGAAGGCTAGTGGATGTGAAGTTAAAACTAACTCCCTGGTATGTTAAAGCTCAATTTTAATGAAACATCCAGGTGTCAGGGCTAAAATAGGTGTGCGATCCATGCCTGGAGACTTCAACTTTGCAAGGTTTGGTGTGGTCATAGAGATATGACCCCTAGATGTTATGGATATGGAACTTGTAGCACAGTCTTCGTGTGTAGGAGCAACTTGCCTGTATGTGAGCGATCACCGTCCACATGAGTGGTGTTTTGGCCACTTAGAACCATAGAAGTTGGTATAAGTAGATATTTCACTTTTTCATATTTTGGTCCTGAAGAAAGCCTCTACATCTTTGCAGGAGTGATTGGCTGAAACATGTCGACCTTTAGAGTTATTTGATAGATTGAATTCTCCTCTGTCATAGCCATACCTTTTAATCCTGACCTCTGGATACCCCATTAAAATTATCAGGCATACCATAGAGTTAGTTTAAGCTCACTTACACTTTTTTGTCTATCTTACCTCTTACCACACCTTGCTCATCAAGAGGTTTAGGATACTTCCTTTTCGTCAATAAAACATCCCTGAGTTCCTCCCTCTCAGTGAAGGGGTTATAGCCCACATTACGACTAGGTTCGTAGTGCGAGGAGTTTGCCCGACGATGAAGCATGCCAACTACGGGTAGGTGAGGGGAACCGTCCTAAGAAAGGGACTTACCAGCACTCCGATAGTTAATTAAACCTAGCAGCCAACCTATTGCGTTTTGTAATATTTTTAGGAGTCACAGGGTAGAAATGTATTACTGGGCCTTTACCACCAGTGCTCTGGGGCTTTCCCCTATTATAGAGCCCAAACCTGAGCACCAAGTAAGACCCCTTTAGCACTTGACCCTCAGGGTAGCAAAGACAAGCAATCCATGCTTCCTCAGGGAGTTGGTGTCGGGTTAGAGAATCAGAACTAACACGAACATCAATCAATAAATTAAAGTATAGCCTCTGCGTTTACCAGGAAAAGTATCTTACATTTACAGACAAGAGAAGACGGCACATAATTATTAGAGGGCACTTCAAGTGTTACAACCAAAGCTCAAATAGAAACAAACCATTTAGGAAGTAGCCTATGCTGTTCATTATGGACAGGTATGAAGCAGTATTGCATATTTCACCCAACCGCTGCGGAAATGTTTCAGGGAAAATGATTGTGGGAGATACTGCACTTCAGTTCATCCCTTTGCCAAAGAGGTTTATCTGCTTAGTTCCCTAAAATTATGCTTCTGCTCCCCCTCCTGCGGTCAAAATAGCTTAGTAATGTGTCTGTCCTACCAGTGTTTGTGAAACTCAAGCCAGACCTGCAGGTGTTGACGGTTGGCCATGGCAGCATCAATCTGGGTGGTATTTATCTAGCACAGCCCATCAATTTGAGATTGCCTTGACTGTGCCCCAGCCCAGTTGATATGCGGTGGTTGATTTTGCATGCACTTGTGCTCACCCAGTCAAATGAACATCAGTAGCACTACTAGGCATTCTGGTTTCTTTCACAGGAAAGACTGTGTTACATAAAGTCAGCTTCTTTTAGAGCCTGCAGTCATTGGTCGTCCAGCTTCAGCACATGCAGAGAGAGCGGTCTCTTCAGGCCTCACCCAATGTGTGAGTGATGCAGGCCCTTCCCTGAGTTGAAGCAGGCAGCTTTAGTTTATTACATCTCAACTCCTTTGCAGTCTCCCTCTTGCGAGCACCGCCATTCTCATGCAGGAGCACTTCCAATGTCACTCCAGAGCAGTCAGTCAGCTCCTTCCTATAAGGCATGCCCCGGGCAGCTTCCCCTGGCAGGCTTATGCAACCCACTATGTTACTGGTCACCAATCTGGCAAGGGAGATGGTGGTCAATACCCTTACTCCGTAGCACAAAATAGTATATTCTTCGCCGCTAGTGTGAGTCCCATAATCTAGTGCCCCATAATCTAGTAAAAATACTTGGCATAATCGATGGACGTTTCTGTCTTATCTTTATACTAGAATTGTTGACAAAGTCTGAGGATTCCATGAGTCCAGGTGAGGGGCCAATTTTTGCCAGTATCAGCTTTTTGCCAATTTTTCTCAAAGAAATCAAGCCACAATCTTTGGCTTCAGGTGTCAGCAGGACGACGAGTGGAGTTGTCTCCTGTCGGGGAAGACCCAAAACAAAGGCAAAAAACAGGTAAATGCTGTCCCACTTAACTCTATGTTAACCAGTGGGAGTAGTCTTGTCGTGAATCAATGGAGCTGGAAAGGGCAGAAGAAGGAATTTCCCAGGACTTCACAGAGTCCCTCAACCTCCTCCCCTCCACTACAAAGGATCCACTACAAAGGATGTCAAGCATATCCTCGAGGAGCTCTGCTATTTACATTACTGTCTGGGGCTCTCTTCAACCTCCAACAGAGGTGCCCCTTGTGTTTCAGCGACTCAGACTGGTTTTCTGTGCAGTCTTTTGCAGACACATTCCAAGCACAACTCCTACCCACAGAAGTTGCACACAGAATCCATGCCTCACATTGATGGAGCCTAGGAAGCCAGCTGCAGAGCACTTGAAAGCCAATTAAAAAATGTAGCAAAGGCCAATTGGCGAATCTTTGACAGATGACGGGTAAAAACCTAAAAAAAGGTCTGTTCTGCCACTACAATCAGTCATTACCACCACTGCCAGTCCTCAGTCAGTCCTCAGCAGGGCAGTTAGTGAATGTAGTCATGCTCAGCAAAAATTGGGTGCACAGTGCATGCCCCACAAGTTGACAAAACCCCACTGTGGGTCACATTCTTTGTTATGGAAGCCCCTCAGCACACACACACACACCACTACCATATGCACTGAGGAGAAATAGTCAAAACCTACAGAACTTGCTGTGGGGAACTTGGGGCAGAGGCGCACACCCTCCAAAGCGATGCTGGATCCTTTTCCAGTCCCTTTTTCCAGTGCCATCACTGTTGACATTTGCTACAGTTGCTGCTAACACAACTAACAATGATGAATCAACATCTGTTACTCGGCTCCAAGATGCCTACGGGTGAACGTGCGCTTTACAAATACACATGTTAAGTTATGTTATGTTATGTTATGTCTACTCATTGACCAGCACAGTCAGCCAGCCACAGCTTCTCAGGCATACATGTTTTTATTATTGTGCAATTTTCCTGCCAAATGTGCATAATTACACTGTAATAAACTCCAAGCAAGGAGAGGTTTATGGTAGAAAAAAGGCGCTGCCTGCATTGTCAGTTTGTGAATGCCCACAAACACGTGAGACTGTGAGAATTCACAAACCTTTGTTAAACCCTTTCCTACTCTGGTTACAGTCAAAGTTTTACTCGAGGGCTGAAGCAGCTCCATTTCCAAGGGGAATCAATAACCTCCAAACAAGGTTGGGGTATAGAGGAAGCACATTCTCTGAGGGAAAAACGGTTTTCACATTGGAACAAAAGAAATGTTTGTGCATGTGAACGTCGGGCTGCATGTCCTCAGCGCATACTTGCACACAATGTACAATTCGGAATTGAAGAAGTAGAGATTTTTAGAAAAATCAAATGTCTCACTCAGTAATATGCCTGAAAAGCTTCGGCTGGTTCATTTTTCCAGGCATACTGCTGATGAATTTTGTGAATAAGGGAACATTTTACATCTACACGTAGTAGTCCTACTAAGGCAGATTTAGGATTCTCTTTGTGAATCGGGCACTTTAAGTTAATGGGGGATTTCCAGTTATTAAACCTCAATTACATCTTTAAACAATGGACAGATCAAAACAAGTTGTCTCTCTGCACCAACTACCTGCACCAAAGAAACAACTTATGCTCTGGTACACAAACACTTAACATTTTGAATGCCTCTGGTCACGCTTTTTATACACATTCTTTTTGCCTTAACACAACTTTTAAATATAAACACACAAATGTTATTTGTAGAGAAAAGTGTGTTCTTTTATGTTTAGATTTACCTAAGCTACTGTAGGCCTGCATTTTTGAATGGCTAATGTGGGTTGCCATCTTGCTTTGTGACACATGAACATTTTATTTCTAGGTGAAGCTGGAGTCCTTATAATTAAATGCAAAGGGGCATATTATCAAGAAACGGCGTTAAAATTATCGAAGTTTTAGCGGCAGAAAACTGCCACTAAATCGGCGATAATGGGCTTGATAATATGCTCTTGAGAATTCCCATAGAAACCCAGGTTCTGGTGTTACCCTGGGCTTCTATGGGAATTCAGAAGGGCATATTATCAAGCCCATTATCGCCACTTTGGCGGCAGTTTCCTGCTGATAAAAGCGGCGTTAATGTATCGCCCTTTCTTGATAATATGGCCCTCTATCTCATCTTGCTACTGATAGTGGAAGTTTGAAGGACACTGAGAGAAGCTGTATTGTGATGAGTCCTGGGAGCACAAAGCATATAATTGTATCATCTTGCTTTAACCTGACCAGACAGTCTCGTCAAAGCTGTGTGTAGGTGTGTAGAATGTTAGAATTGTGTGATTTAAGTTAGTGAAGTTTAGATTAGAAAGCAGACTGGTTTTTGATGCAGGTTAGAGTAGAGTAGTGTAGAAATTTAGAATATTCTCTTAATGAGAGAACTGATTTTCCTTTGTCTTCCCCTTTCTGGTGACCCCATGCTAGTTTGCCATCTTATATATAAAATTTTGATTTATATTTGAATTGTATATTTACCGAGCATACACATTGTTGACCATTAAATGTTAGTAATCTGATTTTTGCTTTCTGTAAAGTTCTAACTTTAATAAACCTTTATGGTTTGAAAACGTAATCATTCTCTGCTTTTCTTGTGTACCCTAATGTGCTTCAGATTTTCTTATTGGATTATTTTGTTGACCCAGCTCAGTCGTGAAATTCGATTCATCCTCTAGCACTTTATAGGCCCTGAAATTGGCACACGGAAAAAACCTGTTAAATGATCTCCATGTTTTGATGTCTAATCTGGCACCTTTAGCCAGTTCTGGCTTTTTAGTCCGCGGTGAATGTAATCTGGGACTTCTAGTTTGTCTTTCAACTTCGTTATGTATAGCCTTCAAATATTGGCCAGCAACAAACAACTATAACATTCAAATCTAAGGCTACATGTACGACCATTTCCTTTTGTGACTCGCAAATTACACATTTTAGCAACTCGCACTTTGTGAGTAACTAAAGAAACAGCCTGATTCATGTAGCCAAAATCGCTCGCAAAAGGGCCAGATTCTGAGAATCTGGCCCTTTGCGAGTGCGATTTTTGCATTTGGTATTCACAATCCCAAATGCAAAAATCGCTATGTAAGAATTCGCATATTTGCGAGGAATGGCATTTAAGGAATCTCTAATAGAGATTCCTCAAATGCTATTCATGACACAAAAAAAAAATGCGATTTTGCACTTTTGGGCCGCTATTTACCGAGAGGTCAGACCTCTCGGTAAATAGCAAAAACTCAGAAAAATGCTTTTAAAAGCATTTTTCTAAGTTGCATGTTGCACACACACATGTCCTTTGGACATGTGTGTGCGCAACACCTGTTCAAATGTGCATTTTAGGGGTGCTACAGGGTGTCCTTTGGACACCCCTGGCACCCTTAAAATCGCTATCTGATTTGCGAGTAGCAAATTGCTACTCGCAAATGAGGGATACTCCCCATTCATTCGGCCCATAGGAATGAATGGGGAGTTATACCTTTTTTTGCGAGTAGCAAATTGCTACTCGCAAATAGAGAACATGTAGGAATCGCTATTGATTTAGCAATTCCTACATGAATGCCGTTTTGCGTGTCCTCAATAGCGAGTCGCTATGATTCGCTATTAGGGCCACGCAAAACGGCCCGTACATGAATCAGGCTGAAAATGGACTAATATCAGACACATTTTGCAATTCCCAGTGGGGTCGCAAAGGACAAGCCTTATCAACATTAAGGAGGCAATTTGCGACCCATTGGGAATGGGAAATAGCACAGGGGTGGTGGCTTGCCGGGGACAGCAAACTACCATGTCTGTGTTTGCTTTTTAAATAAAGCAACTTATTTTTTTTAATGCAGCCCGTTTCCCTTTATGCAAAACCGAATACATTTAAAAAATAAAAATGAGACGTTTCAGCTTCATCTTTTGAGAGTAGGCAGTGGTCCTTGGGACCACTGCCTGGTCTTGAAAATCATTTTTGCTGCCAGTCACAGAAAGAAAGGGGTTCCCTGAGGACCCTTACCCGTTGGTGAGTGGCTTACCACCTACATGAGGTATGCGGTAAAATGCAATTGATTTGCGACAGCATTCTGATTGCAAAACAGTCATTATTGCCCTTGGACCTAGCTATTAGGAACGGACACCCTTGGAACGCCCTTTTATATTAGCGACGGGTGAACCCTATTTTGCGAGTTAGTAATAAAATATAGACTCGCAAAATAGGGTTGATACACGCTACAACTGTTTTTAGCAGTCGCAAACAGCCCGAATCTTCGTTTGCAAATGCTAAAAAAGGTCGTATATATGGCCCTTACTGACTAAAAAATAAGGACTGGGTAAAAGTGTCACACAGGGCATTAGAAAAATGCAGCACTCTATTTGCATTTGCACTGAAATTAATTTGTGAATGCTTTAAACGAACAGATGGTATTACCTTCTCAAGGCAGATCAGTTCTTCAGCAAACCAGTAAAACTTCATCAAAGTGAGCCCCAGAAAAAGGAATAAAAACAGAGAAGAAATGTCAGAATATGAATATTAAAAGTGAATGTGTGTACTGTAGGCTTCTAAAATTTACACAAAAATCTTGTTAGAAAAACACAACCACTTTACAGTGGCACTCACTGTGACCTTATTTGAACATTCCTCTTTACATTGGCATGCAGTAGAAATATTAACCAAAGTTAAAGAATTTTGCACATGATGGAAGATCACACAACTCAGAGGCATTGCTATGGGGTTTTCCGCCCAGCAGGACTTCCACACAGCCTTGAAAAGTGGAACGTGAAACTGAAGGAGTCTATGGCTATTTCGGAGAATAACCTTGCTCAGACATACATTTTACCAACTTGCATAAAGCTCTTTGCCAAACCCTGCAATTCACAAAATCACAGGGTTTGCGACTGCTTTTCAACTTGTAAAAGGACCTTTTCGATCCTTGCAGAATTGTGAATAGGACAACGCATGAACAGGGCATCCCCCTCCTATTTGCGATTAGGAAAGTAGCGCATCAATGGTTTGTGACTGCAACTGAAGTCGCAAACCATTGATGAGGTGCCGTCTCCTAGGTGGGGAAGCAACAGATTTGCAAATGGTAAGGTGCCCACTTGAAGCACCTTACCCTTCCCCTTTGTGACTCATATAAGTGGTCTTATGGGGCAGGTCTTTGCCTGGTCCCTCCATGTCTTCCCAAATGAGAAAAAAAAATTCTTTATGGCAGCTGTGGTGCCTTTAGACAACAAAACCTGCTAAAAATAAAAATGTTTGCAGTTTGGGAATGCAATTGCAGGGAAGGAAGTCTGCTCCTCAATGCAGGCCTCCATCCCAGCAGTGAACTACCATTCATCAAGGATCCACTGTCAGCATCTTGTATACTCACCTGGAGTCCCTGGGAAGAAGAGAGTAGGCAAAATGTTGGCAGCGGAAACATTATGAATGTGTGACTACAGAAGGCTCTGTCCTTTGAACCCCCTATCTGGCTTAGAGGATAGATTGCAGTATTGATGAGGATTGCTACCAAGCACAGGCTACCCGGCTAAGCATTAAAACTGAATGGTCAGCTGTAAGGGTTTTATCCTTACCTCATCGCATCGCACTGAAGTGTAGGCGCTGCAGCTCCTACGTCCTTCAGACGTGGCCATCGCAGCTCTTCTCTTCCTCTGGCTCCTGCCCGCATCTCGGCCTCGTTTCCATCGGGACGCAACCGCGTCTTCAAGATCCATCTTAATGTCTCACCTAGGAAGCGCTTGCGTTGTCTCTTCGAAACATGCTGTGTTCAGAATATGGGATTGAAACCCTCCCATCTTTTCTATTGGCTCCTCTTACTGTCCTTGGTAAAGACCTACTTTTCATTGGTGAAATAGCTTAATAGTCCCTACTTTTCAAATTTTGTAACCTCCCATATGGACTGCCCCAGTTACATGGGTTCTTATGCTGCATGTTATTTATTACACTGGTGGGCACTATTTTTTTAACCGTCCTCGAGCGGCGCTCACGCTCAGCTGATAGCTGCCTTTTCCTTTCTGGAGCGCTTTCACCTCAGAGCTTCAAAGTTGGCCACTCCTATACTTTACTGCTTTCCCCCCCTTGGTTCATGTTACAAGCCCTCTCCCCACCCTCAGAGCAGAAACACAGCGTTTCCCTACCCCACCCTTTCCTTGTGCACATTGTGAATTTGTTTTACCACGATCTCGAAGCGCTCACGCTCACCTAATGGGTGCCTTTTCTTGTATTCAGCGCACATCACTTAATTTTTATTTTATTAGGCCACCACAGGAGGCCACCTCGGAGCTTAAAAGTCAGCCGCTCTCATGCTCTACTTTATTGGTTTCACCCTCCTGGTTTGTGTTGAGCCCTCCCCCAACGGTTCCATCCCTCCACCCTTTCCCTCTACATCAAGTGAGGCACCATCTGTGTCATTATCTGGAAGAAGGGGGAACATTTAGGCCCTTTTCTACAGGCGAATCACCAGGGCATAAGTTGAACAAACATCCTTGTCATCGCACAGTCAGCTCTTTTTGGCAATTTTATAGGCTAGATGATCTGGTGTGGGCCAACAGCATGTCGCTGACAACAAGCTTGTCTGTGCTGCTGTGTGTGTTTCGGCTACACATTCCAGTGCATCTAAACTTAAGCTCCCAACTCGAAAAAGATATATTTTAATAAGCAGTAATGTGTGATAATGTGCTGCATTGCAAAATACTTATAAGGTCCCAAAGCAGTATCATTTGCAGCGCCAATAGCTCTAACTTTTACTTGACCTGTCGTCTGCCTTTGACACGGTAAACCATGAAAAATTGCTAGCCAGACTTCAAGACAGGATGGGACTTTCTGGAATTGTTCTGAAATGGTTTGAATCCTTTCTCCAGAACAGACCTCAAAGATTCTTAGTCAACAAGTCGCTTTCCCCATCTTGCCCGAATTCGATTGGAGTCCCTCAAGGATCTACACTATCCCCTTCACTATTCAAGCTCTATGTTGCACCCCTCACAGAAATTCTCCGAGACACTTGCATATAATTTCACATGTACGCAGATGACACTCAGATCTACATCAAGATAACGTCACTGGAAGACATAAAGAAAATGAATGAGGCCCTGAGAATGTCACTACACTGGTTAACTAGTAACCATCTGAAATTAAACACACAAAAAACAGAATTCCTATTAATTTCACCACCTAAGAAACCCACAGAAGTTAAGGAATGGACCAAATTGATCACAGCACTAAATTGCACCCCTACACTAGTCGAATCTGCAAAATCACTAGGAATCATGCTTGATAAAAACCTTGACATGTAAGCCCACATCAAGTCAATGACAAAAAGTGCCCTGTTTCACCTGAACTATATTAGAAAAATGAAACCACTCATCTCTACGGCAGACCTCAACTGGCAGTTCAGTCATTAGTTATTTCAAGGATCGAATATGGATGTACAACTCTAGCAGGTCTATCGAAAATTTCCACAGCTCCACTAAAAGCATGTCTAAATGCGGCAGGAAGACTCATTACTGGAACCAGAAAATACAACCATATCTCCCCTCAACTGAAAGCATTAAACTGGCTACCATACGAAGCCAGAATTCAATTCAAACTGGCATGTACTACATACAAAGCTCTCCACTACAAAACTCCAAGGTATTTAGCTCAGAAAATAGAGCTCTCAGGGGGAAGCAGACCAGCTAGGAGTGCCAGAGATCTGCTGTTGAAACCACCCATCTTCCCGAAGAAGAAAACATATGATAGAGCTTTCTCTGGAGCAGCCCCCAGAATCTGGAACTCACTCCCTCCAAACATTAGAAAAATTCCAAACATAGCAACATTCAAGAAGGAGCAAGTTCCTTCCATAGACGAGACTGCACACTTTATCATCATGTGTATGACCCAAACGCTCGATCATGAACCGGTTCTGCGTGAGAAATATCGGAAAACACACCTGAACCATGTGGATAGAAATACTGTTACACAGTGTAAAATCTATGTTTGCTGAAAATTATAAGAAAGTCATGTACAGGAATACTATTTATAATAATGTTGCTTTTCGCTATGTATCTCAGTTGTTTCAAAATTATGTTAAAAATGTAAATGTTAAGCGCTCTGATACTCAAGGGTCAAGTCTGCACTATATAAAACTCTAAAAATAAAAATAAATAAAATAAAAATAATGTGAGACCGATTGCATTGCAAATGCTTGTTTCTCTTCCTTGCGTGTCAGCTCCATCAAGCCCACAAGGAATTCTGGAGAGGCTTCCTCCTGCATGCTGGTGCCTATACACCACATGTAGGAAGCCTGTTTTTTTCTGAAAGCACGGCTGCAAATCGCTGTTTAGTAAACCACTATATCATGTAAACCTGTATTGTAATGTCTAGCATTCCTGTAAATTACCTAACTTATTCCTATGTTGGATGGCTTTATTCTGAATAATTGCACATATTATCGGCCCAATCCAAGATGGCTGAACTACAACAGAATGTTGTGACAATCTGTTCAAGACTATAAAAGGGGGGCTCATTTGAGTCCAGTTGTACCTCAAATAATCTTACTTTATTGCTCGCTCACTGGACTTCATGGATTTCTATAGTCTGAATTATTGATCTGTTTCATAGAAGGTATATTTATTAACTGAATACTGTTCCTGAGGAATGCAGTTGACCTTTCATTGTATTTGTGTTAGCTAAAACATGTTGACCATGTGGGAATAATTATAATTCCTGAGCATCATAATTATTTGTAAGCTTATCTTTGGAACCCATAATAAAGACAATCTTTCTAGGGACTCCAATATATAATTGTAAGTTTCAAGGGCTGCTGTTCCCGTCCTACAGCAATGTAATGAGCTCTCTAAGAAGGTCCACCCCATGCTGACAATCAACCTCAGAGCATGGACCAGATGAAGCATGCCACAAAATGTGGGTGAGGCTTCCTGGCCGTAGGAGTGATGCATCTAGGCAGTGAGGATGTAGCTGTACTACACTGAACCCCTTTACTATACCTCTTTGTGCTCAATCCCTTTCTTCTTATCTTCCCTCTTTTCTTGTCTCTCTCTACATGTCCCTCTTACCTTTCTGTTTTTTTCTTTCTCCCCCTTCTATTATGCCTCTTCCATATTGTTTCTTCATTCTCACTGTCTCTCCCTCAGTCCACTTCTTTCTTATGAACCAGTACATTAAACATCTGCACTCAAGTCTTATCCTTGCAAAGAGGTAAAATATGCATGTAAATCGGTATGCGTTGCATACAATCAGTGCATTATGAGGGCCAACCAATATATTATGCATTTCAACCAGTATGTTACACATCTGGACAAGTGTGCTATTCATGCACACCAGAAGGGTAAGCATGCAAACCACAATGTTATGAATATTAATCCATTCATCACGAGGGCAAACCAACAGAGCATGTCTTCAAATCAATACGTTATGTTAGCACACCATTGTGTTAGACTCACAGCACTATTTACTGTGCTTAAGGAATTGCACTACATAGACACAACAGTGCTCTGTTGACAAACTGGCATGCTGGAAGACAAACAAATATGTTGTGATTTAAAAAACCTTATACTTACTCATCTAAACCAATGTGATTGATTGGCATTACAGTAGTTTACCTCTGCATTACCGAACATATTGATGTATATCAACAAGTACAGTGCATACAAACTAGTGGGAACAAGTGCAATATACACAAAGACATATCCAATATGTTTCACATTTAAAAAAATAGTTAAGTGAACCACTGTTATTGATATAAACCAATGTGTTTCATATGAGGTATTTGAATTATAACCCTTCTTTGAGGAACCATCACTCAAGAACATGGATCACCTTAGATCACCATGGATGTTTTATATTTCTACAGGGTAGCACTGTGGCAACATTGATGATCAGTTGCTCACACACCATGTCACTATCTATACAAGAGGATGCCTGATTCCATACAGCGTGAAGGCAGCAGTGGCGTAGCTAGAGGGGGCGGCCTGTCCCGGGCGGCACTTTTTTGGGGGCAGCGGAGAGCGCAAGGTAAGTTTACCCTCCCTCGTCGTCGTCTGTCACACCTCCCCCCCAATCATTGTCATCTGTCACCACCCCCCTCTCTTACCTCCAACAGCCGTCCCTGGGCGGCAAACTGTGGGATCACCTGGGGCAGCAAAAGCTCTACTTACGCCACTGGATGGCAGTCATCTTTTATGGTGGTAAAGTATGTTAATTAATGAGGAGAACACCTCAGAACATCATAAGCACACCATGAAGCCAGAGCTGCAGGAAGCAGTCATACTGACACCTTCAAACAGGACAACCCAGATGAAGGCAAGGTTGCATAACCTCTGATCACGTTTTCAAGAACCAACTTGATGAATACCATTTGTAGCATGATGTTGATGTATTTTACATCAGGCTGTTGGCATTTCCTGCCCAACAAGTGTGGGCATCGCTGAGCACAGGAACAAAACAGCCCTGTACTCAAAGTGGAGAATGCATTCAAGAGTGCCATGAATATTAAAATTCCTGTGAATGAAGCCTGCATTACAGTGTGCAAAAGTTGCCCTCAGCTCAAGTAGTTTGCCAGAAAAGTGGTTAGGTGTTTGGTCAAGGGCGTGCAGTCAGCAAACGGTCTGCAAATAGCCATTCTAAACTATCAGGATTGCTCCACTGATTTTTCGCTGGGACTCTTAAGTGGAGTTAAGTTCAGAAGACCTGTCATCAACAGTAAACCTTGCAGGAATCTTGATAAAATGCATGTGAATTCCAAGCTCTGTTAGTGGGGCTAAAAGGTCGCTTTCACAGTAAACCTTCAGCTCCACAAAGTTCATTTTTAACTACTTTCGGTATCTATTACATCTACACTAGGTTTGTGGGTTACTGAGTAGTAGTTCTGATAATTCTACTTTTTCTTTGTTATTTTCGGCTGTTTTTTTGTTTTTTGTTACTAATCCTCTCTTTATGATTCTTTAATTTAACACATGTGTAAATTGATATTCGCTTAAACCATAAAGGGCACCGAGATTTATGAATAAAGAAGCACAAGCCGAGATCTTTGAGTCACAACTGGGGTTTTATTTATACTAAGGAGGAGGAGTGGGAGGAGAGAATAAGGTCAGGGCTGAATATGTGTGTATGGAAGGAGTGTGTGGAAATGCTAGCGGTGCTGCCAGGACAATCAGAGGAACATGAGAAGGAAGTAGAAGATGTTGCAATAGAGCAATCCTCCGTCTGTCTCTCATAGGACAGAAGACTTAAACCATTTAGAAAACCCCAGACAATTGTGAAAAAGCAGGTTTGGGAGGCTAGCCTAACTGTCTGGTTGCACAAGAAGAGGTCGGTGAGTTGAAAGAGGAAACAAGTAACGCCACAGGGCAAGGTCAATAAACGCACAACTAGAAAACTATCAGCCACGGGACCAAGTCCACTAAAGCAAAACAAGGATGTAAAAGCACTTTTGTATTCAAAGTTACATCTGCTAGGGATTTCACAACAGACGCTGCGTTTGATGAAATAAACACAACCAGACACTCAAATGTAAACAAAACTATGCGTACTCACCATCAGGAGCGGGTCCCTACCAGTCTCTGCTACCTACAGCAGTAATTCTGTTTCATCAGGGGTTCAGGAGGAGGTATAGACTCTTTGCATGCTAGGCACAACAACCACCGCCTTTCCTTTTACACCCGAGCCCTCCAGTCCCTACCCCAGTCACCACTTGTACCTCAGTGTCTAGTAGCATCTACAAGGTTTCTTATCCTCATGGAGCCTCTGGTATTTCTTCTTACCAGTCCAGTACTACGGAAAGTAGGGGTTCTCCTTCTCTTTCCATCACAGAGTCCACAGTGGTGTACCACAATGGGATTTGCTGGGCCTTGAGTGTAGAAAGACCATCCATGTAGAGTGTGTATTTTTAAGATGAAGTGGCATGTTGTTCGGAACTCTTTTTTAGGTTGCTTAGATGAACAGTGAGCAGTTGATGAGCATAATCAAGGCTGGACTGGCCATCGGGCACAGGGCGTTTTCCCGGTGGGCTGGAAGGTAGGGGGGCTGGTTTTCCAGCAGTGGGGGCTGCTTTCGTTACTAAGGGCCGGTTTTGGCCCTTAGTAACGAAACCAATTTTGGCAATATCGGCCCCCTGTAATAAAAGCGGTAGCAGTGCTAAAGCAGGAGCAGTGCTGCTTCTCAATAGCACCCCCCTCACTCACTTCCAGGCCGGTCAAGCACAATTGCCAGATCTGGTTTGTGTTCCCAATTTGGCCTCAACTTATATCTAGATCAAACTTACAAATGTGTGCATGGCCACATTTAGGGACTTTGACAGATTTAGGCATCTTTGATATGTCCTCTAATTCAGCTGCCAAATATGAACACTAGAGTAGAAGTAGCAGTGTGACACATCAATCTCAAATCTACCCTGTGGCGGCTCGTCCGCTAAGGCGGAGGAGCGTCACCCCACTAAGCAGGCCAACAACGAAAAAATAAAATTATTTTAACTCATTGTTATTATCATTTTATTTTCCATCCTTGCTCAGCTGGATAGTGGCAGGGCGGGGCTGCTCTGCTGGTTTGCCCACTCCAAGTGCGCAAGGCGCTTTTGCCGGCCATCTCGGGCCGGCCAAACCATCATGCACACTTATCATGTTCTGCAGCAGGCTGTATTACAGCCTGGGTGCAGAACATGCCCAGCCTCCCATGCCCTGCCTGAGTGCCGAACCACAGAGCTCAGACCAATCACAATGCTGCATTGCAGCATTGTGCATGGCTGGTAGCCAGGGGCTTCCTACTTCCTGAGAACGAGAGGCAGAGGCAGCAGATAAGTGTTTTAAAAAATGTTTTCATTTCCTCCCCCTCATGCTCCCTGACCCCGCCCCCGCACCGCCGTTTCGTACCAGCTGCCACTGAATCTAACTCTTCTACAGGTGTCATCTTGTTTTCTAGATAAGTTTTAGGTAGGTGGTTGGTTCACACTGTCACATTGAGCAGTGCAACGGAAGAATTTTCAGTATTTTATGTGAGTGCAATTTGCAAAAAGGTGCTCCGAATTCTGAGTATACATTACATAAGTAAAAGATAGCATTACCTGTATTATGTCTACCTGCATCCTTCTACACATCACTTTGGAAAACCCTGTACAAGTCACCTGATGGCACTTTTACCAGACCATAATCTTTAGGGACAAATACATTTAGCCTACCCCTTTATGGGTCAGTCACTCCCACAGGGAACAGCAACAGGAAATCTTCTGTTCACACCCCAGCACTGCTCCAGGCAGCACCAACCACTTACTTCATAATGTTCAGGACATTCATTTTCCAGGACATTGGGCACCATAATTCATTCTAATTTCTTTAGATAGTCCTTAAGGGTTTTCTACACCTGAGAGCCACTTAAGATGTTGTGGTGCCTGCTACATTCATACCCTATGGCACCTCAGGTAAAAGCAGATCTACTTCTACGACTAATCGGGTGAGAGGTGTATGGCTTGTTTCCAACATGTAGTAATTGATTGATGGATCACTTTAATCAACAAAGGGAAATATCAGTGCCTGGGGTGGTGATAAATGCCCTACAGCAAGAGAACTACAAATCAGGACCTGGGCACATTTTTTATTTATTTAATTGAGCAGTCCATAACCTTTTCGTAGTGCAAGAAAGGAAAAACGAGTTGAGATGTACATGCAAAATAGGCAATTACACATCAGATCATGGGGCAATAAATTGTGTAGAGTCAATATAGAGTGAAAGCAGGAAAAGTATCAAGTGCAAACTTTACGGCCAATTCATATTACACAGCATGAGGACAGCAAATCTTATATTTTGGCATATAAGGCTAATAGAAAAAGTGTCTTGTGCAGGTAGTGAAGTCCATTGGCATACTACAGAGCATAGAAAGGGATACCCTCATAATACTGAATCTCCTGGGTGGCAGTCCAGTTTGTCGCTAATGCAAGCAGTAGAACCTAACTGCTAGATGTTCAACTAGCGATACAAATTCTTTTGCCCTTTCCCACCTATATCAGGCGTCAAGCTTGCCCAGACGGTGGATTATGCACTGTTGCATTTCCCCAAATTGCATAGAACCTCAAAGAACGCCCTACCCGACTGGCATAGTCTTCCTCAAATACTTTAGTTCTTTGTATTTTAGCCCACCAGTGGCCTAGGGAAGGAATCTCTGTTGTTCCCCACTTCTGCAATATTGAGCTATGGGCCACTGCAATGCCGATGAACACCAGACACTAACAGCCAGATTCATCATCGGCATGTTTTGCGAGTCTGTAATAGCGAATAATAAGGAATCGCTATTACAGACTCGCAAAACGGGATTCATGTAGGAATCGCAATATTTATTGCGATTCCTACAGCTTCCTTATTTGCGATTAGCTAATTGCTAATCGCAAATAAGGAATAACTCCCCATTCATTCCTATGGGCCTAAAGGCCTATAGGAATTAATGGGAAGACATATCAATGTGCGAATCGCTATTAGCGATTCGCATTTTAAGTTTGCGATTTCAAGGGTGCAGGGGTGTCCAATGGACACCCTGTTGCACCCCTGAAATGACATTGGATGCTGGTGTTACGCACACACATGTCCTTGGGACATGTGTGTGTGTAACATACAACTTAGAAAAATACACTTAAGTGCATTTTTCTAAGTTTCCGCTATTTACCACGAGGTTTGAATTCGTGGTAAATAGCGGCCCAAATTTGCGAATTCGCAATTTTTAAATGTTTCATGAATTGCATTTAAGGAATCTCAAATAGAGATTCCTTAAATGCAATTCCTTGCTAATTTGCGAATTCTATGATTGCAATTTTTGCATTTGGGATGATTTCACTTTGATGAATCTAGCTGTAAGCGTTTTTGTTTGCTTTCTGAACAGTGTGAGAGGAGCCAAATAATACAAGTGTGGTTTCCGGGGTGATAAGAAAGTGCGTAGTATCTGTGAAGTCTGGAATACTTTCACCCAAAAATCATGGAAAGCTGGACACATAAACACATGTGGGAGCAGTCTTCTGCCACATCTAGTTAGCAGCAATAGCATTGATCAAGAACTGCTGTGACCACCTTCTGTAGTCTATGGTGGGTATAGTAGGCCAGACACCTGGACAAGAAAGCCATTCTCTTAAATTTGGCAGCCCGTTAAGATTTATATCCCAGTTCTGCAATAGGACCACTCCCCTTTGGTGACTGTGCAATCAGTGGTTTGGAGGATCTTGGCCAGGATATTCTCTATCGGAACAGTCTTGGTATTCTTACGCAGAACCCAATTCCAACTCAACAAACCGACTAGCTGACTTTTGTGTAAAAGGTGCATCACCACATAAATATCTAGAATAAAACAGAATAAGCTGTGTAAAGTAGGCTAAATATCTGCTGCTTAATATTACGCCTCTAGATTCATCCCCCAGATGCAGGGTTATTTCATCCAACATTAGGCACCTCTCGCCATATAAAAACCGCATAATCTAGTGAATCCCTTCTGCCTCCAACTTTCCATAATGGTGTTAGAAAGGTCTATGCCGAAGAATCAACATTCCTCTAGTAAAGTAAAGGCATGGTAATTCAGGACCCCCCAAGCTTCAGTAAATTTCTTCATGCGATGCTCTAGAACATGAAGCACCCTATATCTTGCTTTCTTTGGAGGTTTAGTTACTTTAAAAAAAAGCTGGTATATCAATTGCTGACTCATTAACCATACGCGTCAGAATAAAATTGTCAAAAGTATCTACATGGACAGTTATTTGGGTAATATTGCCTAAAAGAGCAGCTTGATAGTATGGCAATGAGTTAGGGCAAGTCCCCCCTGAGATTTGTCTAGTTGTAGTGCTGCTATTCTAGTCCCAGGCTGCTTATTATTCCAGATAAATCTTCGAAATAGTTGGTCTAAATTCTTGAAATTCGATTGATTAATTAGAATAGGGAGCATGGTGAAGAAGAATAGCACCAGCGGAAGAATCAACATCTTTCTCAAAACTACCCTGCTGATTAAGAATAATGGAAGAGAGTTCAAACAGTGCACAGTGCTTGGATCTTACGAAAAGTTGCTTTGATATTTAAGTCAAACGATTGGGTTATAATCGTTGGTTACATGAATGCCAAGATATCTAATGGAGCGGTGATATGAATATTGGTGCTGAAATAACAAGGAAGATCCTTAGGAGATGTATTGAACACATTTTCATTAATGTCGAAGATATCTGCTATAATCTTCCAAACCTTGGAAAAGAATTGCTTCTTAAATGTTTAATTCAAATATTAGTTGTAAAAGTATCCATGGAAAAATTGAAGCTTCAGAAAGCACAGGTCTCCCTGGGACCAGATGTAGCCAGTTTTGCTGGTGTTTGGAGTGGTGTGACTAATGAAGGGCAAGGGTCCCTTGAGTTGGGGTAGGCTAAGAGATTTAGGGCCTCATTTCGATGTTGGTTGGACAGCCTCAGACCGACATGGAAAGTTTGCATTCTGATCACCCAATTATAATGTCGGCTGTCGGAGTGTAAAATGGCTGGGGAAATAGACTGCGTTCCAATGGGCTCAAGGAGCCCATCGGCCAGTTGGAAGCCGCTCATAATGCCTTAAGGACAGTGTTTCCGCCATCGGGATTATGATGTTGGTTTCTGAAACCCTTTCCATGTTGGCCTTTCTGACATGGAAAGGCTGTCGGAGAGCGAGTTTGGACGGCCCAGTTCTCCCCTGGCCCTCCGGTTGAGGCCCTTTGGTTCCCCCGTCACATCCCTGCCCCGTCTGGCATGGGGAAGGGATTTGCAAAAACGTCCATTTTACAATGGGGGCTAGTGCTGAAAGCAGTTTTGGACAACCGTGCTGACTCCCATAGTAAAATGGAAGTTTGCGACCGCACCATTTGCAGTCCCATCCTAATTCAGTATGAGGAACCGCCGACCTATGGTCGAAACTCAAGTTCACCCGACATCGTAATGAGGGCCCTAGTAGAGTTTTCCAGACTTTTGCCAATGATTATGGGATGGTCTGTAGATGTTGATTATATCACTAAAACTTGGTGGAGTTACTTAAATTCAGGGAGATTGAATGCTGTGGTAAATTTGTTAGTTTCAGGTGCTGCAGGACAAATCATTCTTGCCACACTAAAAAGTGTGACAGGTGTATGTTGATCCTCCTGAAATACATACTAACGGCCAGATTCATCAAGGGAAAATCGGCTCGCAAAGGGCCAGATTCTGAGAATCTGGCCCTTTGCGAGCGCAATTTTTGCATTTGGGATTCATCATCCCAAATGCAAAAATCGCAAATTGCGAAATTGCTAAATTGGGAGGAATTGCATTTAAGGAATCTCTATTTGAGATTCCTTAAATGCAATTCATGAAACATTTAAGAATTGCGAAATCGTTATTTTTGGCCGCTATTTACCGCGAAGTCTGACTTCGTGGTAAATAGCGAAAACTTAGAAAAATGCACTTTAGTGCATTTTTCTAAGTTGTATGTTACACACACACACATGTCCTTTGGACATGTGTGTGCGCAACATCAATCTACATATACATTTTAGGGGTGCTACAGGGTGTCCTTTGGACACCCCTGGCACCCTTGAAATCGCATCCTTATTTGCGATTAGCAAATTACTAATCGCAAATAAGGAATGACTCCCCATTCATTCCTATGGGCCTTTGGCCTTTGGCCCATAGGAATGAATTGGGAGTCATTCCTTATTTGCGATTAGCAATTTGCTAATCGCAAATAAGGAAGCTGTAGAAATCGCAATTTAAATTGCGATTTCTACATGAATCCCGTTTTGCGAGTCTTTAATAGCGATTCCTTAACAATCGCTATTAAGGACTCGCAAAACGGGACAATGATGAATCTGGCTGTATGTCTCTTAAGGCTGTATGAAGTATGCTTGGTTAAGGTAATCTTATTATTTTGTGCCACCATGGCTTCACTTCTGGGCTTTCCTTTGGCAAATCAGGTGTGTCAGTCAGGACACTAAACATGTTCAAGCAATCCAGTGCCGTAGGTATTTATGCAAACTGTTACGAATTTACACAAAATATTTCAGGGAAGTCAGACTGTACCCGTTTTTTACATTTAGTGGGAAATGTTTTTTTACAATGCACATTAGGTCTGTAGCAGTCAAAGCGAATGGAGGCGATTGTTCTTCCCTGGAGACCAGCTTATAAAATAATAGATATTCGTCTAAACAGGATAAGAGGTCAACCAACGCATTTTGTACATCAAAATACAAAAAAGGGAAACAACAGAAGGCAGGCAACTTTACTAGAGGCGGTTAACGTGAAGTATTCATCTATGGACCGCTGGAAAATATACAGCAAGTGTTTTATTTTAAAGATTGTACATTTTATTTTCCGCAAAAATTATGGGGCGTCATTTATGAGGCTGTGCGTCACTTTTACGCTGCAGGTGCGTCACTTTTTGTGACGTACCAGCACCTTGTTGCGCCATATTTACAAAGTGACGCATCTAGGTAGATGCGTCACTTTGTAAACCCCTGCGCCACATTATACCTGCCCCAGGTATAATGTATGCAAGGGGGGGAGTTTTGAAGCAAGAAAGTGTCATGGAAGTGACGCAGTGAAATCTATAAGATTTCACTGCGCCATTTCTTGGCCACTAATGTGTCAAAATCTCATGCCTGCTTCATGGCAGGCGTAAGACTGACGTAGGCACTAACAACATGGGACTTGCCCATGTGAAAGTACACATTGCTGAAGTTGCATCACTTTTGTGACACACTCCAGCAATGCGTCACTTTTGCGCCTACAGATACGTCAGAAATACTGACGTATCTGTAACTCTTTGCGACATGATGCGTCGTATTATAAATATGACGCATCCATCATGACGCAAGAAGTGCGCACTGAGAAGTGACGCATTGCTGCTTTCACGCAGCGATGCGTCATTTCTCATAAATGAGGCCCATGAGATATTGGGTCCAACCAAGTCTTTTTCAGAAATAATGTGACAATTCGTGCTCACTGAAACACAATAGCCTAGTAATACTGGCCAAATCGGCAGTAGATTTAAAAACATTTTTATGCAAAGGGAGATGCAGTGTTTGGGATTATGAGGTCTCCCTCCAGTGGATACTTGGCAAAAGGGGTAGAAAATGTGCATTTTAAAGCGCATTTCATGTAAGCTGTAAAGAAAATAGGGATGGATTCAAAGCCACTTAGAAAGTGACCTTCGCTTCGTAAGTAAATAGTAAATAGAGTATGCAATCAGTACTTATGTGTCCTAGCTCCTCAAGTTGGACTCCATTATCAGTGCTAGTATTCATCAGTGAGCAATGGCATCTCTTCTAGAACCCGATACTAATCAATGAATGCAAATATGCTAGTGACTCCAGTCAGTGCCAATACTTTTCAGTCAGTAACACAAGTGCCTTTTGCCATGGGCAACACCTCAGTCAATATCGATCCGCATAAGCTCGTCTACAGCTTGTTGATACAGTATTTTACTATCTTTGGACCGTTGAGGCAGCATGGTAGGTGGTGTACATCCGATAGCACAGATAGAACAGAGTGCGGGGCCATAGGGGATGCACAGACAGCAGAAGAACAGGAGAGCTAGCGGAATCAGTAAGATTGTTTTCATTTTTCCAACCCCAGGAGACGAGTCCTTTCATAGCATCATAGAACTGTTGACCTGTGGTGTCTGTCTGGTCCACATCTGGTAGTTGTCTTCTGTGGCAGTGGTACATATTGTCTCTGTTGAAGGCGGGTGGTGAGAGGAAAGCAATGTAACATGTACCACTCCAGTCGGGAGGTAACCATGTGTAAGCTTTGTTTCCACACACAAAATGTAATCCTGTAGGAAGGCGGAGATATAGGGTGAAATTGTCATTGTAGTATTGCATAGACTGACTCCTACCAGTGTTTTTCCTCGGCCTTGCAGACATAATGTACCAGGGCGTGGGGTGACAGAAATGGCAACTGTTTTAGCTCGAATGGCAACGAAAGTGTAACCCCACGTACCTCGCATAGGGGTGGACATGATGGTACGCATTGGTTCTGAGTCAGAGGCATTAAAGATGGTATTGTTGTGGGCATGGAATGTCCAAAGAAAGGGCTGGAATGTGGTAAGGTTGCCAGCATCGCCACGGGAGGAAAAGACGGTTGTCAGGTTGTACATCAGAGTGCAAGTATAAGCAGGCGAGTCAGGTAACACTAAGAACTGTACAGTTTGTTGAGTTGCATGAGGTAGAAATCCACAAACATAACAGTCAGTTGCACCAGCAACTTGATTAAACTGGTGCAGCATTTGGATGAAAGTACTATTACTGAATTCAGAATGTCTGTTGAAGTGGGAATCAGGCCACGGAACATACAATTGTTCAGGAACTTCAGATGGTTGTGGGGTGTGAGGCAGGACAGTGTGATGGGTTGGAGCTGTTTCTTCACTAATTCAGAACACTACACTGAACAGAATAGCTAACGTAGTCAGGACAATAAGTACTATTGTCCGGGTACTGTAAACTCTCATTCTAGCTTTCTTCAGCGTGGGGGTAGTACCACGGGTGCATGTGGCCTCTGGATTCATACCGTTCCCGTATCGTTGACTGTTTTCTTCATCGGGGGGAACATTGGCAGACCTGGATGATGGTCCTTGTTGTTAATTATTGTTCAAGGGGGTGCTGAGTCTTTGGTACTCATGAATAGGACGGATTGTGACATATCCGGGTTTTGGGGACATTTGTTCCACATTATCGTAACCTCCAGCCATGATAGCTCTACAAGTGTCCAGAGAGTACTGCAATGTCCCTAATAGCCGCCGATAGTTATTGGTTGCTTCACTGACCAATATTTACCCCCGGTAACCCACTACTAGGGGTACCCAGGACCCTCAGTCAGGTTTTACTACGGCCCTGCAGCAATGGACAATGGAGTACTAACGGCCCTTGGAGCTGGTCTGGTTCTTCAGCTTAGCCTTGGATCGGAGGTAGTCCGTCTGTTCCCTCGCCACAAAGTTCTATTTCAGGTTCAGAATCTGAGTCACAGTCTATTGGTCTGTTGTGGGTCAGAACTTCTTTGTGTACTTTCAAGTTGTCTTCAGTTATGGGATCCACTTTTCTGCAGTGGGAGGCATGCACCCAGGATTTCTTTCCCTCTACTCGCAAGGCCGTTCTGGTCCCCAGCAGCACCTTCAAGGGACCTTTCCAGCGAGGCTGCAGAGACTGGGTGCATGCAAAGTTATTCACCAGAACGAAGTCTCTGGGTTTGATATCATGCCCAGGGCCCTGAGATCTGTCTGTGACGGAGGCCTGGACCTGTTCATGGAGTAAAGACATTGTTTTAGTGAGTTCATACAGATAATCAGTCAACACTTCCTGGGGAAGGTCAGTCAGGGATTTCGGAGATGGAGCATTCCAAATATTCATAGGTTTACCAAAAACTGTCTCGTAGGGCGTAAGGTGTGACTTAGAATGTGGGACTGATCGTATAGACAGCAGAGCTAGAGGTAGAGCATTTACTCAATTCAATCCTGTCTCAGTTGTTATTTTAGCTAATTTCTCCTTTAGGATTCCATTATAACATTTCACTAATCCTGCTGCCTGGGGTGAAATGCAGCGTGAAATTTTTGTTTGACCCCCAGTCTCTCTAAGATATGTTTGACTGTCTGGCTGATAAAATGTGATCCTCGATCACTTTGCATCAATCTACAAACGCCATACCGGGGAAAGAATTTCTTCAGGAGTACTTTAGCTGTAGTAATGGCAGTATTATCCTTGGTGGGGTATGCTTCTACCCATTTACTGAATGCACAGAGCACCACCAAGACATACTTGTAGCTGTTAACTCTGTTCATTTGGATATAATCCATCTGAAGGACTTCAAAAGGGGCAGAGGGCAGTGCAAATTCTGCTGTCGGAACCTTTGTTCCCTTTCCCACATTGTATCTTAAACAGGTCAGACAGTGCTTTACAAATCGCTCAGCCAGGGGTCTAAATTTGGGATGGTCCCATACTTCCTTGAGCATAGTATACATGGCTTGGGACCCAATGTGTGCAGGTAAGTGTGTCATTGTAAGTAAGGGAATAACATATGCTGTTGGTAGTTTCCACCTAAGATTATTCTGAGATCTCCAACATCCCTCCTCATCTAACATACCATCTGTTTTCCACTGTTCTTTTTCTTCTATGGCAGCAGATTCTTGTATGTCAATAATGCGTTGTCTGGCATCATGCCATTTCTCAGTTGGTGATTTTAGGACGTACATTGGTGCAGGTATTGTTCCTAAGGCTGTGTTCCTGGCTGTGCTGTCGACCAGAGCATTCCCCTGTCCTACTTCGCCAATAACTTTCTTGTGTGCCGC
The DNA here is from genome assembly GCF_964261635.1 of Lissotriton helveticus. Classification (NCBI taxonomy): domain Eukaryota; kingdom Metazoa; phylum Chordata; class Amphibia; order Caudata; family Salamandridae; genus Lissotriton; species Lissotriton helveticus. The sequence goes on along the minus strand of NC_136067.1, from coordinate 1,593,365,458 downwards.
GCATTTTATCACCGCTAACTTAGCAGGGAGAGTGATGGCTTCGAAAAGGGCATTAACCAATTCACCATGTTGTATAGGCATCCCATGAGAAGTGAGAAGCCCTCTTTCTTTCCATAGTAGTGCAAAATTGTGTACTACCCGAAAAGCATACTGACTGTCAGTGTAGATGTTTACAGTCATGCCTGTACTGAGGATGCAAGCGCGCGTAAGTGCTCTTATCTCTGCCGCTTGGGCTTATTTCTGTAATTTTCGGACAGTCTCAACTACTGTAAGTGCTGTTGTGACAGAATAGGCTGCAGATGTGGTGCCATTCAGGAGTTTCAGGCAAGAACCGTCTACCCACAGGTGACCTTCTGCATCTGGTAAGGCTGTGTCTTTAAGGTCCACCCCTCCCTTGGTTTCTGCTTCTGTTCGGAATACGCAATCATGATGGGGTGGCTGAGTGAGGGGGTCGGTATCAGGTAGGGGTAAGAGTGTAGCGGTATTCAGAGTGGTACAGCGTTGAATAGTTATGTGTGCATTTAACAGGGTGAGTTTGTATCCATACAGTCGGGCACTAGTAAGGTGTTGGGTTTTGGTTTTATTCAACAGAATATCAACGGCATGTGGTACCAGAACTGATAATGGGGACCCTAGAACTATACCCTCTGTCTGGCACACTGCCACAGCAGCCGCTGCTACAGTGCGCAGACAGGTAGGCAAAGCTTGGGCAGCTGGATCCAAAACAGCAGAAAAATAGCCACAGGGTCGTTTGTGTGTACCATGCATTTGACAGAGAAGTGAGAGGGCACAACCTGACCATTCGTGTAAAAAGAGAAAAAATGGCTTTTGATAATCAGGTGTACCTAAGACTGGGGTTGAACACAGAGCCTGTCGCAGGGTCATGAAAGCTTCCGCATGCTGTGATGTCCACGGAATAGGATCAGAAACATCTTTAGTCATCAGGGAAATAAGTGGTTTGATAATGAGTGAGAAATTTGGGACCCACTGTCTACAGAAGGAGGTGAGACCTATTAGTGCTCTCACGTCTCTTTGGGTGGTTGGAGTAGGGAAGTTCAAAATAGTCTGAATCCAGTCTGGTGTAAGAGTGCGTCCCTCCTTAGACAACAGGTGACCTAAGTAAGTCACCTGTTTTCTACAATACTGCAATTTGTCTTTGGATACCTTGTGGCCATTTTCAGCAAGGAATTTGAGAGTCAGTAAAGATGCCTGTCGAGCCATTTGGGTAGTATCTGCTGCTACCAAAATGTCATCTACATATTGACGTTGGAAGGAACCTATTCCACCACGCCAGCCTGAATGAGGTCTGTTAAAATTGTTTGTAGTGTGAGCTCTCACTCTTTAGATATTTTACACTGTGGTAATCTAGGCAAGTGTGCACCTTCCCTGACAGTGATGTGAACTGGTGGCATCTGGATAGTACCAACATCAGTATCAGAAGTTGCCCATAAGGTGTTTGGGATGGTAGCTAAATTTTCCTGAATGTCGGGAAGTTAGAGTAGCTGTACAGACAGTTGGCATGGGCAAACATTGTCATACAGAATGACTCTAACATTATCTGGGGAACATCTGATAGTGGCACGGTAATGTTTTAACAGATCCAATCCCATGAGATTCTCAGGACAACCTGGTGATAGCAAGAATGTTACAGAAGTGTCAGCACCGTTGATAGAGAATGGCGTAGGTTTGGAAAGGGGGTTCACAGAGGGCTTACCATCGAACCCAGTCGATATAATTAGTTTGCCGGATGGAGGAGCCCTCGGAATCAGTGGGGTGGTCAAGGTGCTGCGGGATGCTCCTGTATCCACAAGGAAACATCCTTTAGCGCCAGCCACTGAGGCTGTAACATAGGGTCCCTGTTGATCTACAGGTACCTCCACTGGTTCCTTCCCCATCCTTGACCTCCCTAGGCTGACCAATATACTGGGCTCATCTCAGTATTGTCTTCAGCATAATCCTGAAGGGTAGCCTGGCGTTCTGAATTATTATCAAACCTGTTGCCTCTATATTGATATTGGGGTCGGGAGGGAGTGTTGAACTGTCGCGGTTGCGTTTTGCGGATCACTGACATAATATCGAGGGACATAATATCGACCATCAAAAATATCGTTGACAAAATATCGACAGACAGAATATCGACTTTGTATCTACAAACAGGTAAGTACTAAAATAGCGAGTAAAAAATATTGTTTACAAAAATATAGTTTATAAAAATATCGACTATATTAAAAACAATGTTAAATTAAATTAATATTAAAAATTTATTACTAAAATATACTTAAATATACTTAAATTACCTTATAATAATTAAATAATTAATGAAAGTAATAAAAAAAATGATTTACAATCATATTTGTTAAAAAATATATATATAGTAACATAATATAAATAAATAATATGCAATATTATCACCGTAGGATAGCAGAAGTGTAAAAATTACTATTCCCACTCCAGAGAGTGCAACTGTAGGGAAAGCGTTGGATAGCGTAGGGGTAAAATTTACTATTCCCACTCCAGAGAGTGCAACAGTAGGGAAAGCGTTGGATAGCGTAGGGGTACAAATTACTATTCCCACTCCAGAGAGTGCAACAGTAGGGAAAGCGTTGAATAGCTTAGAGGTAAAAAATACTATTTCCCACTCCAAAGAGTGCAACATTAGGGAAAGCGTTGGATAGCGTAGGGGTAAAATTACTATTCCCACTCCAGTGAGTGCAACAGTAGGGAAAGCGTTGGATAGCGTAGGGGTAAAAATTACTATTCCCACTCCAGTGGGTGCAACAGTAGGGAAAGCGTTGGATAGCGTAGGGGTAAAATTTACTATTCCCACTCCAGTTAGTGCAACAGTAGGGAAAGCGTTGGATAGCGTAGGGGTAAAAATTACTATTCCCACTCCAATGGGTGCAACAGTAGGGAAAGCGTTGGATAGCGTAGGGGTAAAAATTACTATTCCCACTCCAAACAGTGCAACAGTAGGGAAAGCGTTGGATAGCATAGAGGTAAAAATTACTATTCCCACTCCAGTGTGTGCAACAGTAGGGAAAGCGTTGGATAGCGTAGGGGTAAAAATTACTATTCCCACTCCAGTGAGTGCAACAGTAGGGTAAGCGTTGGATAACGTAGAGGTAACAATTACTATTCCCACTCCAGTGAGTGCAACAGTAGGGAAAGCGTTGGATAGCGTAGGGGTAAAAATTACTATTCCCACTCCAGTGAGTGCAACAGTAGGGTAAGCGTTGGATAACGTAGAGGTAACAATTACTATTCCCACTCCAGAGAGGGCAACATTAGGGAAAGCGTTGGATAGCGTAGGGGTAAAAATTACTATTCCCACTCCAATGGGTGCAACAGTAGGGAAAGCGTTGGATAGCGTAGGGGTAAAAATTACTATACCTACTCCAAAGAATGCAACAGTAGGGAAAGCGTTGGATAGCGTAGAGGTAAAAATTACTATTCCCACTCCTGTGGGTGCAACAGTAGGGAAAGCGTTGGATAGCGTAGGGGTAAAAATTACTATTCCCACTGTATGTATTTATTGTTTATTAAGCGCGGCTGTCACCCAAAGGGTATCCTGGCGCTGAGACCGAATCTAGACATCTATAGGTAGGCTGCATTAGTCTTGGGAACAAGTAAGTCTTAAGATCCCTTTTAAACGTGTGCAGATCATGGCTACTCCTCAATGCCAAAGGTAGAGTATTCCATAACGTGGCTGCCGTAAAGCTAAAGGCACGGCCGCCCATCCTCACTCTGTTTATCCTGGGAATCCTTACCAGGAACGCAGATGAGGATCTCAAAGGTCTGGCGGCCTGATACCAGGAAAAAAGATTTTGGAGTGGTATTGGTCCTAGTCCGTGCAGCGCCCTAAAAACAAGACATAGAGCTTTAAATGAGATTCTCTGCTGGACCGGTAACCAATGGAGGTCGGCCAAAGCTGCCGATGAAGAGGCAGATCGCGGTCGAGACAAGGCCAGTTTAGCAGCCATGTTCTGGATCCTTTGCAGCTTAAGGACCAGAGTCTTAGGGGCTCCCAGAAATAGTGCGTTACAGTAGTCTAACCTACTGAGGATGGAACTACGCACTACCTCTGCTCTGGATCCCCAAGGAAGAAGTGGCAGGATTTTTCGTAGGGCACGGAGCAGGCCCATACATGTCGCTGCCGTCCTGTTTACAGAAGCATCAAGCTGCAAATTGGGTTCGAACAGGACTCCCAAATTACGGGCCGAATCTGCGGCCTCCACCGAACCCGGGATAGAGGTTGGCCAAAAATCAACCGGTAGTGTACGAGGAATTCGGTCCGAGGAGCAGTGGAGTACCTCCGTTTTTGACCCATTAAATTGCAATGAGTTGGCTCGCAACCATGCCGCTGTTGCCGACATACAACGGTGAAAGGTGTCCCTTGAGATTATCTCCGAACCCTCAAATGAAAAGATCAGCTGAGTGTCATCGGCATAATTGATGACTGATATGCCGAATGACTTTATCAGCTCTACCAAGGGACGGAGATATAGATTAAAAAGGATCGGGCTGATCACCGACCCTTGGGGGACTCCTTGATTCACCTGCCGTGTGGCTGATCTAAATGGTGGTAATGCCACGGCTTGTTGTCTGTTGCCAAGATAAGATGTAAGCCAATTTAGAGCCAGACCGCTCACTCCCGCACTCCGAAGACGGCCGAGTAAGACTTCATGGTCTATCGTGTCGAACGCGGCCGACATGTCAAGCAGCACCAAAAATGCTGGCTTGCCCCTGTCGACTCGCGTTCGTAGATCATCCAACACGGTGACCAGAGCGGTCTCGGTGCCATGGGCCGGTCTGAAACCAAATTGAACAGCATCCAGACAGAGATTTGTTTTCAGGAAGTTAGACAAGGCTCTCGTGACCCATCTCTCGAGAATTTTTATCGCGAAAGGTAAAAGCGTAATAGGCCTATAATTAGCCGAGCAGAGAGGGTCCAGAGAAGCCTTTTTCAGCAAAGGTGTTACGATTGCCAGCTTCCAACTGTCTGGAACTGTCGCTGTAGTCAGCGATTGGCAACAGATGGAGTGCAGTGGCCTCCAGTGGACTCCAGTGAGTGCAACAGTAGGGAAAGCGTTGGATAACGTAGGGGTAAAAATTACTATTCCCACTCCAAAGAGTGCAACAGTAGGGAAGGCGTTGGATAGCATAGGGGTTAAAATTACTATTCCCACTCCAAACAGTGCAACAGTAGGGAAAGCGTTGGATAGCGTAGAGGTAAAAATTACTATTCCCACTCCAGTGTGTGCAACAGTAGGGAAAGCGTTGGATAGCATAGAGGTAAAAATTACTATTCCCACTCCAGTGAGTGCAACAGTAGGGTAAGCGTTGGATAACGTGGAGGTAACAATCACTATTCCCACTCCAGAGAGTGCAACAGTAGGGAAAGCGTTGGATAGCGTAGGGGTAAAAATTACTATTCCCACTCCAATGGGTGCAACAGTAGGGAAAGCGTTGGATAGCGTAGGGGTAAAAATTACTATACCCACTCCAAAGAGTGCAACAGTAGGGAAAGCGTTGGATAGCGTAGAGGTAAAAATTACTATTCCCACTCCTGTGGGTGCAACAGTAGGGAAAGCGTTGGCTAGCGTAGGGGTAAAAATTACTATTCCCACTCCAGTGAGTGCAACAGTAGGGAAAGCGTTGGATAGCGTAGGGGTTAAAATTACTATTCCCACTCCAAAGAGTGCAACAGTAGAGAAAGCATTGGATAGCGTAGGGGTTAAAATTACTATTCCCACTCCAAAGAGTGCAACAGTAGGGAAAGCGTTGGATAGCGTAGGGGTAAAAATTACTATTCCCACTCCAGAGAGTGCAACAGTAGAGAAAGTATATACTTCTTATATTATTTAAAAACAGTATAAATTAATATCTATAAAAAATAATTAAAAGTAATTACCAATTTAATATAATATACTAATTAATCAATTAAAATGACAAATTACAAATAATTTTTACTGTTAATTACCTATTCAAATTAATTACAAATTAACAAATAATTAATTAACAATTAAAAATTATTTAAAAATTAATTAAAATTAAAAACAATTAAATACATTGAATTATTTAATTAATTATAAATAAATTACTTCCCACCCTATTCCCCTATAAACTCACAACCCGCTACAGAAAATAAATTAGTAAAATTAACATAATTATCAATTAATCAATTAAATAAAATTAATTTGCAATTAAAATGTAATTAATTACCCATAAAAATTTAATTCTAAAAAAATACCAATACATATATTTACATATTTTATTAATAATAAATAAATTAGTTCCCACCCAATTCCCCTATAAACCCACAACCCGCTACAGAAAATGAATTAGTAAAATTAACATAATTAGCAATTAATCAATTAATTGCCAATTAAAATTTAATTAATTACCAAATATAAATTAATTAACAATTAATTAAAAATGAATACCAATATATAAATTTACATATTTAATTAATTATAATTAAATTACTTCCCACCCTTTTCCCCTATAAACCCACAACCCGCTACAGAATTACATTACGCAAAAATTAAAAAAACTAAATTCATTATTTAAAATTAATTATAACATAAATACATACTTCTCACACATATAATAACATAACAAACACTATAAAAAATTTGATATTATTAAAAATTCGATAATTTTAATAACCTATATTATATACTTCGATATTTTAACTTTCTATATTTTAAACATTCGATATTACATTACTTACCTTCAAAACGATATTTTTGATGTCTATATTCTGTCCATTCGATATTTTGTCCAGCCTATATTTTGGACTCGATATTATGTCCATACGATATTTTGTAGTCGATATTATGTCTGTTTACCGCGTTTTGCCTGTCGCAATGTTATCAGCTAATATCGGGCAATCCTTCTTCCAATGTCCCGGTTTCTTGCAATAGGCACAAATATCAGTAGACTGGGGACCAGATCGATATGATTGCTGGTTCTGTACTGGAGTGTTTTGTGTTTTCTGGGTGAACCTGGCATTTTGCTGACGGACATTATTTGTGTCACGAAGGCGATTACGGGTATCTAACTGGCTAAGCAACACTTGTTCTTTTTATTTCTTCTTTTTAGTCTCCTTTTCTTCTTCTGCGTTTTTGTACTGAGCCTCGTAACATTGTGCCATTGTCAATATAGTGGCGGGCGTTGCCGCTGGCCAGCTACTTTCACTGGCCATAAGCCTGTTCCTGACTGCTGGTAAGAGCCCTTTAACAAAAGTCTGAATAAGACATCCTGACCACTGAAATCGGTATATGCCTTTCCTAGTCTAGTAAAATAATCAGAGACTGATTCATCAGTATTCTGTTTGCAAGCATTGAGAAGGGTCCAATCTACCTTTCTCTCTGGAGCGATAGATTTCAGTTTGGCTAACAGTCTTTTCGGCTAATATATCTTCGTGTGGCTTTTCAGCAGGTTTTCTCTCGTTCTCCCTTGTTTCTAGGTCTTCCCATGTACCACGGAAAGCTGCCTCATCGTTAACATATCTGAGCGGTTTCCAAAGCTCGGCTGGCAATATAAGGCCAAAAAATTGAGTGATGTCAATTAGGGTAAGGTATAAGTGTTCAGTATCTGCTGGGCACTTTCATAGAATCCCGTAGGATTCTTTCTGATGTTAGGTATATCTTTTCGTAACTGTAATATCTCAGCCTTTGTCCAAGGAGTTTATACAAAGCTAAACATTAATCTGGAACAGGAATTCGGGTCATCTGGGTTATTCAGGACTGTTCCAGTACCCTGCGGAGGGACATAGATGGGGGCAGCCTCTTTGACTGGCGTCTGAACAATACTCTCTGTCTGACTATTGGAATGCAGAGTATTTTTTATCATTGCTAGTAATGCATCTCTGTCATTTTCTGTAGATTCACCGTCGTGCAAGCACCTATATATTTTCCGGAAATCAAGCGGTACTTCCACCCTTTGGTCCTCCTGTTTGGCCATAAGGTGGTAAGCCATTCTTTCTAAAAACTAGCTCTTTCTTGTCAAATGTACCTGGCCCTCTGCTGCGGTGTGGATGTCTGAAGGGGAGGCACAGTCGGTAATTAGTTTGTAAGCTCTGTGATCTATTTTTGTCTTTTTCTCGTCCCTGAGTCTCGGAGAATGTGACCTTTTATACTCGCCCGGGTCAGAATCATAACTGCTGTCTGAATCTCTAACCTCCTTTCGGAGTCCCTTTGTGTTATATTTCTTCACATTTTTAGGAATACCTACAGGGGCAAGGGTTTCAGTCTCTGGGTCAGGTACCACCACCTGAGCCGGTGGGGTTGGGGCTTCAGAAAGGGGAGCATTCTGGGAAGGTGCTGGCTGTGACTGTATCAATTGCTGTGTCTCATGATAAGCGGGAGGTCTAAAAAGCAACATAGCATCGTCTTCGTAAATTTTTGCGGGCAGTAAGGGGTACTGCCCTGTTGTGTTAAGTCGGTGTTCCCTATGTCAAGTCAAGTCAAGTCAAAAGATTTATATAGCGCGCTACATACCCAGAGGGTCTCAAGGTGCTTGTAGAAGGGTGGGGAGTTACTTGTCGAATATCCACGTTTTGAGTTGCTTTCTGAATGCTAGGTGGTTCTGAGTAAGGCGAAGGTGAGTGGGAAGTGAGTTCCAAGTTTTAGCTGCTAGGTAAGAGAAGGATCTACCTCCCATGGTGGTTTTGTTGATGCGAGGTACAGTGGCAAGGGCTTGGTTGGAGGATCGTAGCTGGCGGGAGGGGGTGTAGAAGGATAGTCGTGTGTTGAGGCATTCGGGTCCGATTTCGTAGAGTGCTTTGTGTGCGTGGGTTAGGAGCCGGAAAGTGATCCTCTTATTGACGGGGAGCCAGTGGAGGTTTTTCAGGTGATCAGAGATGTGTTCTTTACGCGGGATGTCTAATATGAGCCTGGCTGAGGTGTTCTGGATGCGTTGTAGTTTTTTCTGGAGTTTTGCGGTGGTGCCGGCGTAGAGGGTGTTTCCGTAGTCCAGTCGGCTCGTGACCAGGGCGTGGGTGACTGTTTTTCTAGTTTCGGTAGGGATCCAGCGAAAAGTTTTTTTGAGCATGCGAAGAATGTTGAAGCAAGATGAAGAAACGGCGTTGACTTGTCTGTTCATCGAGAGTGAGGAATCCAGGATGACGCCCAGGTTCCGTGCGTGGTCCGTCGGGATGGGTGCTTTTCCAAGGGCCTCTGGCCACCAAGAGTCGTCCCAGGCGGAGGGGGAGGTACCTAAGATGAGGACTTCTGTTTTGTCTGAGTTCAGTTTCAGATTGCTGTGCTTCATCCATTCGGCTACTTCTTTCATTCCTTCGTGTAGGTTGGTTTTGGCCGTGTTAGGGTCTTTGGTGAGTGATAGGATCAGTTGAGTGTCGTCGGCGTAGGAGATGATGTTGAGGTTATGTTGGCGTGCGATGGCCGCGAGGGGGCTCATGTAAACGTTGAAGAGGGTGGGACTGAGTGAGGACCCTTGAGGTACGCCGCAGATGACTTCAGTGGCCTCTGACTTGAATGGTGGAAGGCGGACTCTCTGGGTTCTTCCGGAAAGGAACGAGGTGATCCATTCCAGTGCTTTTCCTTGGATTCCGATGTTTTTGAGGCGCTGTAGAAGGGTGCTATGGCAGACTGTGTCGAAGGCAGCGGAGAGGTCGAGGAGGATGAGGGCGACTGTGTCTCCATTGTCCAGTAGAGTTCGAATGTCGTCTGTTGCTGCGATGAGGGCGGTTTCGGTGCTGTGCTTGGCTCGGAAGCCGGACTGTGAGGAGTCGAGGGATTTGTTGGTTTCGAGGAATGTGGCGAGCTGGTTGTTGACAGCTTTCTCTATGACTTTGGCCGGGAATGGAAGGAGTGAGATAGGGCGATAGTTTTTGAGTTCGGTGGGGTCAGCTGTGGGTTTCTTCAGGAGGGCGCTGAGTTCGGCATGTTTCCAGCTTTCCGGGAAGGTTGCGGAGTTGAGGGAGCAGTTGATGACGTCTCGGAGGTGCGGTGCAATAATGGAGTCTGCTTTGTTAAAGATGTGGTGAGGGCAAGGGTCTGTGGGGGATCCTGAGTGGATAGAGTTCATCAGACGGATGGTGTCCTCAGTGGAGATTGGCTTCCAGTCATTGAGGATGTTCAGGGGGGGCGGGGGTCCTGCGGGGGATTGGGTGGGTTGGTCTTCAGGTTGGTTGTCGAAGCTGTTGTGGATGTCTGCAATTTTGTTGTGGAAGAATGAGGCTAGGGAGTCGCAGAGGGCTTGGGAGGGGGTGATGTCGTTGGAGTTGGCTGAGGGGTTGGTAAATTCCTTAACGATGTTGAATAATTCCTTGCTGTTGTGGGCGTTGTTATCTAGACGGTCCTTGAAGGCTGCTTTCTTGGCATTTCGGATTAGTTGGTGGTGTATGCGGGTGGCGTTTTTGAAGGTGTCCTTGGTGCTGGTGGTTGGGTCTTTTTTCCAGGTCTTCTCGAGGGAGCGACAGAGTTTCTTGGATTTCTTGAGATCATCGTTGAACCAGGAGGCCTTCTTGCTGCCTAGTTTGATTTGTCGTTTTTTCAGTGGTGCTAGGGTGTCGGCGCTATTGGATAACCATTGGGTGAGGTTGGTGGCTGCTTGGTCTGGGTTTGAGGAGTGGGCGGGGGGCTTTTGAAGAAGCGATGAGGAGATCTGGTCGATGGTGATTTTGTTCCAGTTTCTTTGCAGAGTGGGTTGGGGGTGGTTGTTGGGTGTGGGCTTGTTGTAGGTGAAGTGAACGCTGCTGTAGTCAGTCCAAAGGAGAGCTGTGGTGTGGCTGAAGGAAACATGCTTGCTGCAGGTGAAGATAGGGTCGAGTGTGTGACCTGCGAAGTGGGTGGGGGTAGTGACAAGTTGTTTAAGTCCGAGGTTTGCGAGGTTGTCCAAAAGGGTGGTGGTGTTGCGGTCGTTGTTCTTTTCGAGGTGGAAGTTGAGGTCTCCCAAAAGGATGTAGTCCTCGGAGGGGAGCGCGTGTGGAGTGATGAAGTCCGTGATGTCTTCACTAAATTGTGCGCGGGGTCCTGGTGGCCTGTAAAGGAGGGTGCCTCTGAGTGTGGTCTTGGGGTCGATGTGGATCTGGAAGTGAAGGTGTTCAGAGTTGGCGAGATTGACGTCTGAGCTGGTTGAGATGCGGATGGATTTCTTATGGACGATAGCGATGCCTCCTCCTGTGTGGCCGGTACGGTCCTTGCGAATGATCTTATAGCCTTCCGGGATGGCAATGGTGATGTCTGGGGCTGAAGACGCATTCATCCATGTTTCTGTTAGGAAGGCGACGTCCGGAGAGATGGTGTCGAGTAGATTCCAGTGGTCAATGGCGTGTCTGTGGACCGAGCGGGTGTTGAGCAGGATGCATTGAAGGTGGTTGGGATCGGATATCTGTTGTGTGTTCGTAGATGAGGAGTTGTTCTTGGTGCCGTCGAACTTGCAGGAGTAGCAGGAAAAGGGTCCGGGGGTGTGTCCAGGAGCGGCTTGGACGCAGATGGGGGAGCGGCCAGGGTTAAGGGCTAGGAGGGTGGTGGCATCGTAAGTAATGCGGGAGGGGTGGGCATTACGAGGACCAGGGGCTCTGGCGCTGGGCGTGGTCCCGGCGCGGACGGGCGTAGACGGGCTTACCTTTGGCGCACCTTCGGCGCGACTGGGGCGCGAACGCTGCGCGTGGACGCTGCGCGTGAAAGCTTCTGTCATATATAGATAGTGGAGGGGGGCGGAGCGTGGGAGGGGCTGCTGGGAGGCGGGGAGGAGACACGGTCCACGAGTGACCAAACCCAAAATGGACGGGCGGAAACGAAACAGGGACTCCAATCAGAGCGTCAATAAAGTAAATAAATACACATTCAATGCAGCGCAATATACAATGAGATGCTTCACATAGAAAAACGATACCAGGCGCTATGTTCCCCTCTAGGCACTCAGGGAATGCAGGCTACGTCGGAGCGCGATCACCCAGGCAGGCAAAGGGTGTTAGGAGCAGCAGCTGGGGCAGGCAGTCGTCAGAACCAGCAAACGGAGCAGGAGGAGTGGAGCAATCAGCCAGGAGATCGTGGCTGGGAGCGTGGGGGAGCGACCACAATGGAGCTAGTCCAGGTGGTCACAGAGGGGTGTGGGCAGGGTCGGGCTGCTTTGCTTGTGGGTGGGAGGGGCTGCTGGGAGGCGGGGAGCGGGGAGGAGACACGGTCCACGAGTGACCAAACCCAAAATGGACGCCCTTCTATATTTCTTTCTATTTCTCACCCTCTAAGGGCTGCCATTTCCTGCTGAGCAGTTTTTCTGAGTGTCTTATTCCCTCTAACTTGAGCTCTTCTCTTTCTTTCATTAATTTCTTTCCGCCATAGACCAAAGGAATCAAGCATACTCGTTCGCACCTTCCATCAATGCAACTGCTCTTCCAAATATGTATGTCTAGGTACCTCAAAAGAACCGAATTCTGGCCACTGTAACTCAGCATTATTTTTTGTGTATTTCCGCCATAATTTAGAATAAATTATACCGGAAAAAACATATTTTGTTGTACATCTCTTTATTAGGGGTCCCCTCTGGAGAGGCTGGCTGACTTTCTTCTAACACATCCTGACTGTTCAAGCAACAACAACAGAATTTACAGAATTTACTAAAAACAGGCATGTTCACTGTACTTAAATAATATTTCTCTCAGAAACCAGACAGTTCCCAATCAGGAACACATTACCTGTCCTTCGGTCTTTGCAAAGATCGAATCAGAAACCATCAATCAAAACAGAAAAACAGACACATGCATGCGTAACTGAATCAGTATATAAGAATTCTTTTTATGTCGCTTAAAGCAACCCTACCAGAATACCCGATGTGTTTCTCCGATCCTGCGTGGTTCTCCTCCTTATTTTCCAGACAGGCTAGATGGACCAGAAGGGAGTCCAGGCAACAATGGCTGCGGAGACTCCAGTCTGCTTTCCGCAGGTGCACTCCTCAGTTACAGATCTTCCTTTCCTCTCCAGGTCATCAAGCTGAGACCACAGAGTCTCTGATGGAGCCCCGCGTTGATGCGCCAATTGTAGAAACGGGGGGTCTTAGAAGCAGACCACCCAGCGGTGCAGGGAACACCCAAGTCCACAGCTTCCTCCAAGTACGTTAAAAAATGGGAGACCACACCTCGGGAAGTGATGAAACACAGGGTTATTAATCTTACACAGGAATCTCTAGAGATGGAACAGTGTCCGTGACGCACTGGAGGTAGGTAATGGGAGACTGTTCGATTTGCAAGGAGCACGCAGCATCCTTTATAGGATGTGGACACTCCCTTCGCAGAGAAGGAACGCAGAAAGTTCATATAGCTTGCGGGATGGAGATACGGATCACCTGCCCTTTGTCACGGAGCTTGATGCTGGAATGGGGCAGTCTAAGCCTTAGGTGCATCACCTGCCTCTTGCCGTGTGGTTTGAACAGGAATGGAATCCCCGGGCGAGGTCATCTGCCATCTCAACATTCCTGGAACATTTTAGCATGAGTGCGGGGAAAAGGTCAGCTCGAGTGCAGGTCGACCTGTATGTGGTCAGTGGAACAGAGGTGAAAAACACGCTGTAGTCACAAAGATGGTGGGGCACATGGCAACTTAGCAGATTCATGTTTCACAGACTCAACCCCAATAAAACGAGACCTAGGAGAATCTTAGTACCACACACATCAAAGCTTTATTCGAGAGTTATACTCATAAAAGCACAAACATACATTTAAAATACATCATTTAAAAGATTATATCCTAGTTATACAAACATTTTTAAAAAAATTGTGCAAACATATACAATAAAAAACTTTGATGCATAATTTACACGAAACCACAAACAGTACCCAATCAATTTTCTTTTGTAAGGATTGCCCTCCGTCTGATGGACCATGCCCACCCCAGGTACTTTGCTGTTGCCAAGACAGCAGGCATATCGGTGGAGGTACAGAGTATTCGTAGTGCCTCAACACCCCTAGATGTCCCTAGGTTTCTACAGACAGGGGCTAGCCAGACTTTTCTCGGGCGGCATAAGCTTTGCACACAAACAGAAAGTGGCCTATACTTTTGTCTGCTGCACCACAGACTGGGCAGCAAGAGGTGGTGGAACTCCTCCATCGACCAGTCAATGATCTCAGAGGGAGGCCACCTGATCTTAACTGGAAGAGAAGCTTCCTGTCCCCTGGGTTCGTAATGCTGTCCCAATATGGTTCCAAGGCAGGATACAGTTTAAATTAAAAAAAACGCCCCGTCATGGAGTCAGATCTCGTTTTATTCCAGAGTCTTCCGGCTACCCGATCCCAGTATAGGCCCTTGATCGTATTTTTCCTTGGGAAGGGTTCCTCAGATGGAAAATCTTAGTACATTTCTTAACATATAGCTTAAAAGAGGAAATTCTCAACAAAGCTCTCAAATTAAACTCCTTATGTGCAGAAGATGTAGCATTTCAAATACGGACAGATATCTCCGCAATCACAGCTTCTAAACAATGGGAGCTGGGGAAATTACTTGAACCTTTTAAAAATGGGAGCCACAGCACAATTAAAATGTCCAGCATCATTGAAGGTAATGCATAACAACAAAATGCAGATATTCAGACGGGTGGAAGATGCTGAGAATTGTTTAAAGCCAATATCGGGAGATGATGAGGCAACAGGAATATAAGAATAATTGCTTTCCAAAAAATATATATATAAAAAAATATTTAAAAAAGTTTCTGAGAAGCTTATAAATCACATTGAGGTCCTGACCTGAGTGGGGGGGGCACAGGCCTAGGTAGAGGCCATGGTAGGAGAATGGGGGGGTTCTCCAGGGGTGGGATCACTAAGGGGGTGTAAGGGAGGGGAGCACAGGGTGGGGAGCATTAGGGAAAAAACAAAACAAATGTCCAAATTGCCTGAAAGTATGGATAGCTCAGCGTCGATAACCTAGAGATGACTTGTCCAATAGGGAATCAGGATTTTAGATTAACGGTGCTTTCTTGGAACCTAAACGGTCTAAGAAAAAGTTATAGAATGCAAAAAAAAAGTCAATACCTGAGAGACACCCAGGAGCAGATTCTTATACTATAAGAGACTCATCTGCTAGAAAATGAGTTAAAATCACTATGTAAATCCAGGAAGTGGATTCAAGATGTGGTATGCACAACTCAATCGCTATCATCTAAGAGGGTGGCAATAATTATAAAGAAAAGCTCCGCTATCTCTCTAGAGGCCAGTATGGTGGATAAGATGGGGAGATGGGATATAGCCAAAATCAAATGTCGTATGTCCAAGCTCACAGTTGCGCGCTATTAGGTCCGAACACAGAGGACACGGCTCCTTTTAAAAACTTACTGTCGGAATTGCTAAACTATACAGACCTGTTAGTATTAGCTGGGGATTTTTACCCCCTGGCTGCGGCCGGAATTCTGTGCCTGTGCGGCACATTCCGATCGCGGGCGTTGTCATGACGGCTCCCGGCCGTCATCAGCACACGTCCACCGTAACTGATGACGTCCGGGAGCCGTCATCAGCACCGAAGGGGTTAATGTAGTTCTAGACCTTGTATTAGATAAATAACAAACAAGCAGATCTGTTCAAAACGTTAAAATGCTAGCATTAATTAAGAATGCGATGAAACAGTTAGCATGGTATGATGTTTGGAGTACAAAAATGGGTAATAAGAGAGGTATACCTTTCATAACAAAAAATACAGACATAAGTCCAGATTATACTACTTTTTGTTGAATGCTAATTTTGGAATCAGAGCTCTTTTTTTAAACGAACCTAGGCACTGCCCCGATACAAGTCGTCTGGGATGCGTAGAAAGCTTTTTTAAGGGGTCTAATAAGCTCTATACAATCCACTAGATATAAAAAGTATAAAGTACAAGTTGAGGAAATAGAAAGAGAAATACAGGAAATAAAGCATGACCTTATTACACAGCAGAGTAATTCGCTGAATGTAAACATCTCAGCAAAGCTAGAGTCTCTTAAATCAGACCTGGCGGCTGTCCTAGAGATAAGGCTGAAAAAGAAATTGCAAGTCAGTAAATTGGCTCATTTTGAGTATGGGGAGAGCTGGGGCAAGCTTCTGGCATGGAAGACTAAACAAGATCTGGCAAGAAGCACCATTAATGAATTAAACTCAGATGCTCTGGGAGATGTACTTTAGACCCCTAATGACATTGAAAAGGCCTTTCAGTTACATTTTGAGAAAGTATACCATGAAGATTTACATGTTCAAGAAGCAGGAATAAAAAACTGGCTGGGCCAGACGCCTTTAAATAGAATCACTGACGATAAGTCTTGAAATATGGATATGCCGATTTCAAGGGCTGAGATCAGAAAGGCTATAGTATCAGGTAAATCTGGGAAAGCTGCATGACCTGATGGACACCCCGCAGAGCTATATAAGGTTTTAATAGAAGTTCTTATTCCTGTTATGTCGTTACTATTTTCACACATCTTTGAAGAAGGGGGAGATATACCATCTTCTTGGAATGAAGCAACGGTAGCGCTAATCCTTAAATCCTCCAAACCACCACGCTCATGCCATTCATATCGGCCTATCTCTCTGCTCAATAGATTACAAGATCTTTACAGAAATATTGGAAGAGAGATTGAACAGAGTAGCTGAGAATCTACTGCATGGAGATCGGAAGGGGTTTGTTAGGGGGAGGGGAGATCTTACCTATAACTTGATTGGAACAATGGATGTAGCGACCTACACAAAATCCCCCTGGACATAATAACTATGGATGCCACGAAGGCATTTGACAGAGTAAACTGGGCCTATTTAAAATACATATTAAAAGGGAGCAACCTAAGAAAAAAATTCTGTAGATCAATTTCTCTGATTTATAAGGCCCCTAAAGCCAGAATTCTAGTAAACAGCAATTTATCTGACCCAGTTAGAATCCAGAGATGTACTCACCAGGGCCGCCCGCTATCTCCTATGCTTTTTAACCTGTATATCGAGCCACTGGCTGAAAAGTTTAGAACACATCTAAATATACCCTCTTTTACGTTCAGAGAATGGGAGAGGAAGTTGGCATTATATGACGATGATCTCATGATATTTACGACTAATTTAAATACTACAATCCCGTCAATATACAAAGAAGCACAGAAGTTTGGGCAGGTTTCTGATATGAAATAAATGTAGCAAAAACTGAATGCATGGCTTGGAATTTGGGAGCCTGTGTCTATCCAATAAAAAAAGCAATAAGATATCTAGGAATACTGATCACTCGAGATATTGATAAAATTACAGAAACAAATTTTCATAAAGTTGGGAAAGAAATACATAATTCCATAACAGGTTGGGCCTATCTACCTCTGACCCTGATTGGTAGAGTCAACTTAATAAAGATGATGCTGTTGCCGAAAATAATCTTCTTACTACAAAATATTCCATTGGCATTTAATGAGAAAACCTTGAAAACTATTGAGTCAAAACTAAATACCTTTATTTGGGCTTCGAAAGGACTCGAATATTGTGGAAGAAACTACGCAGGAAAAAAATAAAGGATGGTTATGCCTCCCGGACTTAGTTTTTTATGCAAGGGTATTCTCACTGAGGGCAGGTAAAATGCTCATGGACTTACCAGACGGCTCCGATATCGGCGTAATGTTTAAGGAGATGCTCCTGGATGTGGAGAGAGGAAGTCAGGTTTTCTTATTTAAATATGGAGACCCGAAGTTTTTTTTTAAAGTTTGCCTAAAAATATTACACAGCTTAGTGAGCACTTGGGCCAAGATTAATAAAAGTCTAAAAAGTAGCTATTTTAGCACTCCCGCTCCCATCTGGACTGCACCAGAATCTCCAGGATGGACTAAAGACGTTTTATCAACCCCCTTAGTCAAGGCAGGAATTCTGCGATGGGGTCAATTGGCACCGGACGAACTTTGCTATCTTGGAACAAGATCAACTCATTGGTCGACAAAGGATTATCTAAATTTAAATATTAGCAACAAAAAAGCTGGTATCAAACTGTTGGGATGGATGTGGGCATGTCCAACGAACTGGAAACTACACTATCAAAGAAAATTGCAAAGAAAAAAGAGATGGCGACTCTGTACTGGCTACTCCTCGACCTGGAAGAGGGTGAATTCAAACTACCAACGGAGCTGTGGGGAAGGAACTTGCCTGGCCGCAACCACGAAGATATATGGCAAGTATCTCACAACATTCTACACACAACAGTGCAACCTGTAAATTTAAAAATAAGTCATATCTTTTGTATTCACAGGGTGTATTGGACTCCTCTTAAGCTTTCAAAATTTACGAATGGTCCAACGCCAAAGTGCCCAAAATGTTTCCAGATCAGTGCGGACGATGTCCATATGTTTTTAACTTGTCCAAAGCTGACTCATTTTTGGGCAGAGGTAAAAAGAGGTATCGAAGGTATTTTTGGCATAAGCACTCAGGTAAGCATAAATTTAGTTTTCTTTGGATTGTTTCCACATTATGAGTCTATGTCAAGAGGGGAAAATAGATTGTGTTTATACCTGATCTTACTTGCACGAAGGGAAATCTGCAAAAATGGGTTAAGGATGTTTCTCCAACTCTCTTGGATTGGGTGATCTCTATCAAGTACACAATGAA
This sequence comes from Lissotriton helveticus, assembly GCF_964261635.1. Lineage (NCBI taxonomy): Eukaryota > Metazoa > Chordata > Amphibia > Caudata > Salamandridae > Lissotriton > Lissotriton helveticus. The sequence continues at coordinate 1,593,346,912 of NC_136067.1, read as the reverse complement.
GCTGGATAGAGTTAGATTAAATAAAGATAAAAATAGTAGACAAGACTTCTGGGGCCCATGCGAAAAATGGCTGAACAGCTTGGATCAATAATATGAATTTAGTTTAAACAAGTCCAATGATTAAGCCTTACACTAACTTACTCAATCTCTCTGGTTTCTGTGGGGCGCCCGAGAGATACAGAACCAATCTGTAGAGAGGCACTGTGTAAAGCATATCCATCTAGATACAGAGCTCTCCAGTTGGTGCCATTTGAGAGGGGGCCATAGGAGCAAATCGAACTAGCTCTGAATTTATCTAATGACGAACGAGGACAAAAAAAATAAAAAATTATTCGACAAGCCGGGTGCATGAGAGGGACCTAGTGGACAGTGGAAATGGAGAGGAATGCAGATAGGTTGGAGTACAAAGAGAAAAAACACATTGGGCAGATTTACAAGCCCCTTGTGCCTCCTTACACCGCCATTGAGTCACTTTTTTTACGCATCGTTGCCACAAATAATGCAGCCAATTTACAAAGTGATGCATCTAGGGAGATGCGTCACGTTGTAAAGCCCTGCGTCACATTATACCTGCGCGAGGTATGATGTATGCAGGCTAGGCCTTCCCACGCAAAAAGCCATGTAGAACTGATGTAGTGAAATTTACAACATTTCACTGCGTTATTCTACGCCTTCACTGCATCAAAATCCCTACGCCTGCTCAGATAAGGCACAGGGAATGATGCATGGCTTTTTGCATTGGACTCACCAATCTGTTGTGTCACATTGCTGGAGTTGTGTCACTTTCATGAGTAACTCCAGCAGTGCATCACTTTTGTGCCAACAGATGCGTCAGTATTTCTGGCGCATCTCTTAATCCTTGCGCCATGAAGCACTGTGGTTAAATGCGAGCATATGTTCCTGTTGGGACCACCGCCAACACCGTATTATACGGAGGACCTCTTTGGAAACTCTCTCATCCTTTTTAAAAGAAAAATTGGATGTTGACTTATTGTATTATGATATTATTTGGAAAACAGAAATAGAATGATGTGTAAATTTGCATAGCCTTGAGAAAGCACAGGCGTTATTCGCCACATAGGGTGAAACACGTGTCAGCTGTTTCTGTCATGTTCAATAAAGTTTTACAAATTTTACAAAAAAGAAGCGAAATGGATTAATTGAGAAATTAATGGATGGAATATCCAGTAACAGAATCTGCTACCGTAATATAAAGACAATATGGATTTATCCATGCTGAAGGAATAATTACTAAATTAGAAAAAAGGAACATATGCTCGCATTTAACCACAGTTGTCCCTTTGAAGCTATTATGGTCCAGAGCTTTGAGTATTCTTCCATGGTTGCTTTGAATTCTTTTGGAATTGAGATATAGACCTGGGTCCTCTGGACCAGTCACTTTTGTTGGAGCCATGAAGCACTGTATAGTAAACACAGCGCATCCATGGTGACGCAAGGACATTTGGCACTGGCGCAGGAAACTGACGCATCTATGCAGATACGTCAGTTTCATGTAAATCTGCCCCGATATTTTGTAAAATAACCAAACATTTTTAGGACTTTCTAAACAGAAAGGGAGAAAATGTGTGGTAAAGTTTTACATGAAGGTAAAGTTTTACATGAAAATGGATGATTGATGAGATATTTTGGTTTCATGTAACAGCTGCACTACCACGTCCACGACATAACAGCGGTATCATGTCGCTAACGGCAGAAGGGGCTCCGCTCTCTCCATTTGTACTGTGAGTATGTGATGGGAAAAGCTGTGCGGCCCAGCCTCACACATTGACAATACATAGATGGTATGCAGCACTAGTCTGAGGCAGTGAAGCATGTCATCTAATGGAGCTTCGGGGCTTATCAGTCATATGCTCTGAAGGCCTATCAGGGGCTAGGCCAGAGAAGGAGAGTCCGCCTCCTACCCTATCCTCCCTTTTGATTTGGCAGAAGCCTGTGGATGACCAGGAAGAAGCAAAGGCTGTGACAGCTTCCGCATGTTCTATCTGGTTACTTTTATGCTGAACTCAGAAGACGGAGAGGTCATGAATCTTGAGAAAGTGTAACTAGAGACTGGAGGGCTTGCAGAAGAAGGCGGCCTGGCTTACAAAGTGCCAAAGTAGATTAGATATGGGTGTGCGTCGTCAGTGGGAGGCAACGGAAAGCAGCCATTTAGCATTTAAGTTTTTTATATTAAAAGTGTTACTGGGGAATTCGCTCTGTTTTATGAGTTACAGATGAGTAACATTGTTCATATGAAAATGTGTAATGTTCTTTCTCCTGAAGGTCGATGGCCTGGGCCAGAACGCGTGTGACGCAGAGGCAGAGGGTGAGCAGCAGAAGGCGTCTTTGTATTTAGCTGAACACAATGGCAAGCTTTTTGTTGATTGTGAAAGGCAATACAAGGTTGTCAGAGCACAGTAGCAGCAGCGCCAAATGGGACAGCGCTGCGAAGCGCAGAGTGTGGGGATTGATTGGTGATGAAAGACAGCACTTTCTTAAGAAGTCTCTTTCTGATGCCGTGATACACACCCACATCAGCATTAAGGACAGAGACACAACAAGACGTCTGTTCTTGATGTGTTGTTAGGTTATGGAAGGCTGTTGGTGACCTGCATCCAATGTACAGCCTGCTCTTGTGCTTGGCTTCTTTGCTACACAGGCAGGCTGTACTGCTAATTTGGGGTGCTATGTTGTGCTATGTTGATATGCTTTGCTATGCAATGATATGTTCAGTTGTACTTGGTCATGTTATGCCATAATATCGGTTGATAACAGTTGCCTTATGATATGTTATGCACAGACGAGTCTGTGCACTTACATGTATGCCACGCTATTGTATTAAACTATAAAGCCTTGCTTCTATATTGTACTGCTATTTAATGTGACCCTCAGGGTCATTTAATGTAACCCGATGGTCATTTTCTATGATAGCTCATAGCTAATTATAATAATACAGGATGTCATCAGTTAATGTGTGAGTGTAAGAGAGTAGATTAGAAACTACTTTTGTGCTATGTTATGCTGTGTGGCTATGTTGTGCAGCCATAGTACGCCGCATTACGTCAGGTAAATGTCTGCATGTTTACATTGTGTTATACTATTCAACACATGGTTGTCTGTAATGTCTCCCCACCCCTAATAAGGCCTCCATCCTACCATGAAAAACAACCTGCTCTCTCTGGGCTCCAGGCACTCGATGCTTCAGTGCAATGCTGCCATGGTTTGCTGGTCAGTTGGCCATCTGGTTAGGGCTGAATGGCTAACATGTGCTCCTGGAAGCACCCCTTTAGAATTTAAGCGCTTCTAACACCCAGTTTCCACAATTTGTGAGTCAATCCCGCCTGTTGTGTATGAGGGAGACAGGGCCAGAAAGTAGGACGTCCTCCTCCGCTACAAGGCTACCTGGACATCTATGCTGGGCAATGGAGTAACTAGACACCATATACATGACAGTCCTGTACTGTCAGCATAACGAATTTGAGATGACCAGAGCTTTAAATGGCCCGGTGCTCACCGGTACTAAGTACCGGCACTTCTACATTTTCTGCTCTTGAGTACTGGAACTTCTCTTTGTCTAAAGAGAGTACCGGTACTCATGGGACAGCAAGCCAAGCAAAGGGAAATTGGCATGCAAAAAAGAAGCACAACACGCTGACAATGAGTCGGTCCGTTTTCCTGAAGCACTCTGATCCAGTGCTAATCTACCCCCCACAATGTGCTAATTGAGCGGCAGCCCGCAGGCATTCAATCAGAGCTGGCAGGAAGTTTGGGAGGGGCCCGTCTCGCACTGTGATTACTGACACAGTGTCCACTCAGGTTCGGTGGAGTCACTAGCACACTAGCAGGGACATCTTAAGGATTTTGGAGGCACTGGCCAAAACTTATTTTTGGGACCCCTGTTGGGAACAGTTTTGAATTCCTGATTCAATTTCAGCTCGTTCATGCAGGATTTGGCCAGATTACTAGCAGGCACATTCGTCCAAATTCTAAATGCCTTTACATCACATATTCAGGGATAGTGAAGTGTGTTTTCAACATTGTAACTCACTAATTATGCTGCAAATAATCTCTGTGACACCCTCCCATATCTCATATGTGAGGTTCTGTTTTGACCTAAAAGGGATTTTTTTGTATGGATGTTGCATGAAACAAACATTACATTTCTCTGCGAAATATCTATAATAGATAAAAAATAAATTAAAGGAAACATGGTACTTAAAATAAGTTGTTTAAGAATTAGTTCACGTCATAAGAGCAAGACTTTGCAGAGCATAGCTGGCTCTGTCCGGGGGCCCCCTGAAAGACTGGGGCCCTGGGCCATAGCACACTTTGCCCATGCCTTATGACGACTCTACACTCTAGGTGTGTGATGATGGCCTGCTAACGGCATATCTCCTGATTCTAGGGAATTCGGAGAAGTCTTCTTGCTGGTATACGGTGATGGATTAAACCCAGATCTGTTGACTGGGTGTGAGGGTTTGATTGGTTCAGATGCTCCGTCTATTATTACCCCCTTTTGTACCGCTTTGTTCGCCATAAGTTGGCAGGGTATGCTCAGACTTGAGTCCCTTGTTCACTTTACCACTGGATTCAAGCAAGCCTGGCTGAAGACGGCTGAAATGCCAGAAACCGGTCCTAGGAAGCTTGTTTCCGGTCCAGGGAAGGCATGGCTTGGCAGTTCGGGTTGGACTGTTCCCATGAGGCACAGGGTGAGAATGATTTGCATATGGCCATGTCTGAACTGGGGTGGCAGAGTGGGCTAAAGAACGGTGATGGATTAAACCCAGATCTGTTGACTGGGTGTGAGTGTTAGATTGGTTCAGATGCTCCGTCCATTACTACTCCCTTTTGTACCGGTATAGCAGAGTAGGGCAGCACTTGTTTGGAGCCAGAATGAGGAAGAAGGTAGTTATAGTGATTCTGTGCAGAGCCAGTGGGAATTAAGGTTTAGTAATGTGGGTAGAGGTGAAAGTAAGCATTTCTAAAGCACATGCATTCCTGCCAAGTTAGACTATCTCATTTCAGTGCAGTGATCCTCATCACCGCACTGATATGCAAATTCACGAATTTCACCACCTCCTCAGCTGTTAAACTGGAGCGCTGCTATAATGCACAATGCTGACTGAAAGCTGCAGTGGCAGCACGCTGCTCCAGTTAGGCTCAGGGGGATGGCTGAGCTGCTCCCTGCTCTAGCTTCGACTCCGCTACAATATAATAATAGGACACCTTACACCACATGGCATTACATTCACTGACATAGAATGTACCCTTTTGTACGTATAAGAGAAATGGAATACTCAAAATATATCAGAAATGCTTTAGTATCATTATACACATCTGCACACCAATTCAATCTCAATCACATTAAATGGGTGCCCCTAGCTTGGGTCCCTTAGCACTGCAAATAGCTCCGCCCCCATCGCCCACCCCCTGGTCCACATCTCAATTTGGTGAGTACCTGCACTTCTTTTTTCCATTTAAAGCACTGGAGATGACCATACAATATACCCTCACTCAATGATATACTTGCAGGAATATTTGTAAGCCAAACACTTTCACTGTTCAGAAACATAAACAAGCAATGCATGTGCAGTCCCTTGAAGTCCTCCTTCTGGTCTGCTTCCTGGCACTTTTCTAAAATTCTAATTCCCTTTTCTGACCAACTCTCGGCCTAATCCCTACTTCAAGATATGGCCACCTCTTGTTCTCCTCTGGTTATCTCTGCAGGGCCCCTTCCTACCCTTTATCCAGACTACCTTCTTTCACTTTGGGTACACCTGTTACGCCTCTCTGTGCACTTCATAACATTTGCCCCGTGCTCCTATTATTGTAGGGGGAGGTAGGCCTCCTCAAACATGGCTAAGAAAGGCAGGCTTTTTTGCTTTGAACATTTGCTTAAAATCTATGAATTCTTTTATCCTCCACTACTTTCAGAGTTCACCTGCCACAACTGACGGTGAGAATCTGGCACAGCAACAACCCTTTCTGTAGACTACAACTGATGTCTGATGGCTAATCAAAGAAGGTTGTTGCAGCAGAAGGAAGGAAAGATTTAGGGCCTTATTTATGACGGCCTTGCGACAATTTTGTGCCACCGTTGCGTCACTTTTTGTGACACAGTGGCGGCGCAAACAATTGTCACGTTGTGCCAAATTTACAAGGTGACCCATCTAAGCAGATGCGTCATTTTGTAAATACCTGCGCTACATTATACCTGCGTCAGGTATAATGTATGCAGGGTGGGTGTTCACACGTGAAAAAGAGTCATAGAAGTGTTGCCGTGAAATCTCTGAGATTTCACTGCAACACTTCTAGGATACCACTACGTCAACACCTTGCGCCTGCCCCAGAGGCACAGGTCTGCCCCATGCAATGATGGAGTTGCATCATGCTTGCAACACATTTACGTCAGGATTCCTGATGAATCTATCATTCCTTGCAACATGGAGCACCGTACATTAAATAAGGCGCATCCATCGTGTCGCAAGGAGGGCACAGTGAAAACTGTTGCATCTCTGTTTCATCGCAGCGATGCTACAGTTTTCATAAATGGGTCCCTTAGTTTATGAAAAGACCAGTCTAGCAGTAAGGGTGGCAAGATGAGAGTCTAGCAACTCCTCCAAGAAGAAAGGAAACATAGGAGAATATGAAGAAGCAAAGAATATAGGGCTGATAGGAGAAAGAATGGAAGAATTAGACAATGGATAACTGGACAAAACACAGGAGATCCTCGGGCAAGAGTTACTGAGTAGACATCCGAGAATCAGGCTGCATGATACAGTTTTGAAGCAAAGTTTGCTGTTGGTTAACTCCTTTTGTAGATCAGAGCTGGGCCCTTGTTCAGTGTTGCTTGTAGCCATATTCATGCAAAGCGTATATAAGGGCATGCACAGGGTAAAGCCACTAACTTCCCATACATTTGTGTTGCCTTAAGAAGGCTGCGAGTTTATGCCACAAAGTGATTGCTCCTGATGATCTCACCAACCTTCTTCTCCTCGGGATAAGCACTGACCCAATTACACAATGTCAGCAAGAAATTTGGCTCTCAGCTCTGTGGAAGCTGCTGATGCTCTCTTCTCCAGGTCTATGGCCTTTGAGGCCACTACAGCTTTCCCAGTATTTGTTGATGGAGACCACTGACATAGAGGCCCAGACTTACTAACATTTGGCACAATGCAACGCATCAAGAAAACTTGCTGCGTTGCGTCAAACGGAGAGAGCAGGAATACGCCATATGTGCTGAGATATGGCACATCTTTATTTCTCTCGGTGCTGGTGCACTGAGTGCTGCCTAGCGCCACTGTAAGCACCCTTGGGCCATGGTGCAAGGGTGCTTGCGTTACAGGAGGATTGTTTTTGTGCAAGACAAAACAATCAACAGAAGAATTTTCCTCTTTCTATGGGTGCTGTAGAATGCAGAAGGCATAGATAGAGGAAATAATGAAGAGAAATAAAAATATTTCTCCTCATTATACCTCTGTTGGCATGGAGTACCATTGTGATGCAAGCCTGGGTTTACTAATCTTACTACATCTGGGAATGTGCCAAAATCCATGAGCAGATGCATGGGAACACCCACATTCCTCCCATGGAATGCCTTCCCAACGCCGAGTAACACAAGGCAGCGACTTGCCCACAAAATCCAATATTAGTGTTTGTGACAACACCACATAATTGCATTATAGAATCCTGACAATAAGAAAGCAACTGTCACCACCTACTATCATTTCAATCACAATAGTAGTGCATGCAATCACTAGACAGCCCCAAACACGAGCACACAGTAACCCCAATGACGAAACATGCTGCTATATTATTACCCCATATCAATACATTTTAGCCAATCTGCATATATGCCCCACAGGACAGTTTGAAGTTTCCACATTGCCCTAGTATAACACGCATGTGAGGAGATCTGGGCATATTTCATAACCTCGTAGCTGCCCCGGGGGACCTCGAATAATAGCCCCATGGTGATTTGCATTATAGTCTACCTCATATCTGTGTAAAGTTTTATGACTAAATGTTTGTGACTTGTATCTTACAGTGACAGAGGAACCATGTCGATAATAATGTTCTCTACTGTGGAACCTTTATAAGCCTTTAAAATGGCATGTGCCATACTTTCAATTGTTCAAAACAATATTATTGCATTATTGAAAAGGTTCCTCATATTGTGACGTTTTCAGGAACAATGGCAAATACTGTTGTATTTTCTTTTGGGCTCTGGATCCTAAACCTGCCTGCGTGTAAATATTTACTTAATTCTTGCAGCTAATTCTTTGCTTTTTCTCTTATCCCTTCAGTCTTCCTAATTACATATGAGCTTACTGCCAAATATAATTTCCTACCACCTGGATCTACAACCACTGGACCCATCATACCCTCTAATTTCCTTCTATCAGCCAAAATCCCACTGCTCGATTATTCCAGATATGTGCCATTGGTGTATACCACTCCATCGGATATCATCATTGGTAAAGTAAATCTCGTCATCCAGATCTCCTCCCTCCTCCCTCACTTATATGCACCCCACCTTCTCTAATTGTTTTAATTTTCATCCTCATTTCTCATGTTGGTTTGTATTCTGAAAGCATATATTGCCAGATGGCATTTCTGTTTTCTTGTTCAAAAACCTTCATTGAGTTTTGCAAGAAAGTAATACAAAACAAACTACAAAAATGTATGAAGATTAGGGTTATCGTGAATACAGTTATGAGGAAAGAGTTGTAGCATTGCTGTCATCAACAGTTAGGTTATAATTTACAATATTTTAACGCACAGCAGCACAGCAAGCTTTTCTGCTGTGCTGCAGAGCGTCAAAAGAAAAGGGCAGGAATGCGCCGTATCTACAAGGTAAGGAGCATACCTGTCCTTTTCCCCTGAGCTGGCGCTCAATGGTCTGCCATATGCCAACTCAGGCACCCTTGCGTCATGGAGCAAGGGTGTCTGCGTTGTAGGGGTGATTATTTTTGTGCAGGAAGGAAACCTTTCTGCACAAAAACACAACGAGATGTGTTTTCCTCTTTATTCTGCAGCACACAACGAAAAAGGAAAAATTAATGAGGAGAAATGAGTTATTCTCCTCATTGCGACTCTCCTTATGCCTCCCAGGGGAGCCATAGGAAATTGACACATTCCCAGGTTTACAAAACCTAGTAAATCTGGGAATGCATCTGGTTGCATGATGTTGAAAGGGAACACCCACAGCCACACCCATGGAACACCCCTTTCACATAGAAGAATGCATGAAAGGGGGGCCATATTTACAAGCCCATTAAAAGCCACGCAGGGTGGCCCACTGGTGGTGCAATGGGCTTGTAAATAAGCCCCTGTGTGCCTACTGCCTCGTTACTCAGACAGCATAATGTATCATCACAATAAACCAAATAAATGAAGAATTAGACAATAAATAATAAGCTAAATAACACCAACTTAATATGGAAAGAATAAGTGTAAGGTTCTAGAGCTAGGGGTGTTGGGGATACAAGCAATGCCACCAGTGCCATCAGAAAGGGCAGATCGCCTTCTTAGTGCAATTGTCTTCCCTATTCTCTACGTACCATTTTCTCTTGCACTTGTTTAATACATGTAGGTCACATTTAGGGTAACTCAATAACTCCGACAGAAAGAAAATCCCAGTGTAATCTTTACTGCTGAAAAAGAAAGTAACCTAACAACGAATAGTCTAAAAGAATTTATTTTCAATTTTCACATTGGCTCTGTGAAATACATAGTGCCCAGTTTCGAGGGTACCTTGTTAAATAGTCACACGAGAAATGCACATAGAGGACATGGTCTCCTGTGCCAAAATAAGCAAACACTGGAAATTCCCACACAACATGGTTAACTAGTTTGCACAATATCTCGGGAAGCACACATTTCCTAATTTCAAAAACACCAGAGTAAACCGGTCTAATTTCCTAATTGCCCAGAAAACATGCATTAATAGTTTCGCAATGTCCCAATACACATGTATTGTAATTTCACAAAAACGCACCTGTAAGCACTACTTGCCGTAAACAAAATATTACTGTTTAAAGGCAAACAAACAGGTACACACATAGGAACAAATGCACATACACACGGAAATGTGTCACACAAAGAGACAGATGTGTACAGACACACAAGGGCAAAGACACAACCAAAGTATATTAAAGTGATATTCTGTGGGAAGCTGACCTCTGGCGTGTAACGTTGAGTCCCGCATTGAATGGTGGGATGCGGCCCACATCCCACCATTCAATGCGGGACTCAACGTTACACGCCAGATTGTAAGGACATGGATGCTTTTCTCCGAGAGGGAAAGCCACTTTTTCAAGGTCAGCTCCAAAACCGGGCATATGAATTGAGATTTTTACGGACACCCCGACGTACCGCTTCGGCATTCCCTAGTACCGGCAATGCTCTATACAGGAAAGATGTGCTGCATGTGCACAGTAGTTTCTTCATGATTTTCAAGCAGCTGATTTCATCTGCGTAGGAAATAAGGGCCACATGCATCAAACAGAATTGCATTTGCAAACGGAGCGAATCGCAAAATTCGGCCGTTTGCGAATGCAATTCTTTGTTTTGGGATGCATTAACCTTTTTTGTTTTTTCGCAACATTTAAGAAATCGCAATTTTTTGCGATTTCTTAAATTGCGATTGCATTTAAGAAATCGCAATTTTGCCATTTCTTAAATGCAATGCATCATTCCAAAAAAATTGCGATTTCGCAAATTGGAAGTGTTAAATTAGCATGAAGTCAACCTTCATGGTAATTTAAGAAAAGTTTCAAAAATGCACAAAAGTGCATTTTTGACACTTTCATTTTACACACATACATGCCCTTGGGCATGTATGTGTGAAAAATGGACTGTATGTTAAATTTCAGGGGTGCAGGGGGGTCCTTTGGACCCCCCCTGCACCCTAGAAATTGCATTCTCATTTTGCGATTCCTTAATTGCGAATCGCAAAATGAGAATGCCTTCCCATTGATTCCTATGGGCCTCTAGGCCCATAGGAATGAATGTTAAGGGATTCCTTATTTGCAATTCGCAAAATTGGGAATCGCAAATAAGGAAAAATCAGAAATCGCAAAAATATATGCGATTTTTTGATGCATAGGTATTTGCGATTTCTAAATTGCGATTCCTTAATTTTCGCAATTTAGGAATCGCAAATACATACAATGATACATGTGGCCCTAAGAGCTTTATGGTCCTGATGAGAACCCGACAAATAGTTGGGTTTGAAACGTGTCGACCTTTGTTCCTTCGTCAAACAAACCTTGTGGTGTAATTTATTCATTGATGTCATGATTTAGTCATTTGATGTAGGAAATGGTGATGACTCAGAAGCATTCCTACATCTAAGTAGGAGTTTGTATAATTGATTTGGTTGTTTGATTGGTGGAACGTGAGTGTTGTGCACCAGAGTTCGGGCTTCGCAAAAGTAATTTCGCCCGCTCTGGTGTGTTTTTTGGATGGTATGAGTGCTTGATGGGTCTGTGAGGTGTGTTTGAATATTTGGATTGAGTGCTTGATGGTGTCTTAGTGAGTTTTTGGTGAAAAGTAATAATGTGTACATAGCTTTTCCCTCCTTTCTTTGTATTCATTGTTGATGCACTTACAGATAAAGTATTGTTTATATGTGACTTGTTAAAGATTTTAATTAGTTTTGCAGTTTTGCTCAGTACTGGCAATTGTTTCATTTTGTTGAAAAAAAAACCTTAACACAGAATCCTGGAAAAGGCAAACACACTTAAGGAATGCAAGAATAAATAACGCATGTGAAATAAAAGCAAGAAGGACATGGATTACACGGACTGCCTTAACATTTTTTTACACTCATAAACGATTGAGGACATAAACACAGGGCCTGAGAGGGACCGATTTCAAAGTCTGTTCTAAATTACTACAAGTCTGAGACCCGGAAGGACAGGGCACAAGGCCCTGTATGCTCCTGAGACACAACCAGTACAGCATGGGCACCAGCAGGACACGTGTGTCACATGATGAAGACATGTAGCATGGGAGATGACCAGAGCAACTCGCCCATCCACAGAGGACGTATAGTGCATTCGGCAGCAGTGGGGGTTTCCTCACACGCGGAGCAGGCACAGCACAGACAGCTGGAGTGCAAGACTCGCTGACACTCAGCAGCAGCCGCAGGACATGACCTAGGTGTTAGCCTGGCTTCAGACACCCAAACGCATGTGCAGCCCAGGCGATAGCAAGGCAAGTTTCCCCAGCACAAACCAGGGCAACATATGCGCACATGTGAAGGCCTCCATAACACTCAGTGCAGGGAAAGCCTGGGTGGCAGAAGTGGGAGCTTTATTAACACTCACAAAACAAGTACAGCCCTGGCAGCTGCAGTGTGATGTGGTCAAGCACACATTGCATAAGGGCAGCTGTGCATCAGCAATGCAAGCTTCCTTTATACATAGAATGGGTGCAGTAAAGAATGCATCAGTATCAGTATAGAAGAGTTACCACACAAAATTCCTTCTCATGCAGAACAAGTATAGAAGGTACAAAGCCAGCGCTAACATTATTTTTTGCATTTTATACAGCGCAAACTAGACCCAAAACTATGGAGCACATTACATGAGAACCAGTTACATTAAAAAAAGACACATTCATGTTTTTTTAGGCACGGACAAATTAAGGGGCATATTATCAAGAACGGCGATAACATTATCGCCGCCTTAGCAGCAGGAAACTGCCACTAAAGCCGCGATAAGGGGCTTGATAATATGCCCTTGTGAATTCCAGAAGCCCAGGTTCACACCAGAACCTGCTTCCTGCCACTAAAGCGGCGATAATGTTATCGCCATTCTTGATAATATGGCCCTAAGTGATTTGCCCATAATGACAGGATGTTGAGCCGAAGCCGAGACTAGAACCTGGCTCCCCAGGACAAAAATCTGTGGCTCTGGCCGTTACGCCACACCCTCCCCACATAATCTCTTTTCACTCACACAGAAACACAGCTCAGACAACAGGAATGTGCTCACCTTTAAAACATACTCATCAACAGTAAAGGCAGCAGCAGTACAGGTATCCACTGTATTCACAAATAGAACTAATGCAGAAAAACAGCAGCAGCACAGGGGTTCCTGAGACATAAAGCAGGTGCCACAGAGGTAGTAGTGTTGAAGCCTCCCTAAAACTAAGGACATGTACAACACAGGTATGAGTGTAGGCTCCTGCCGCAGACAGGAGAGGCACAGCATATGCAGTAGTGCAGATATCACCCACACCAAACCGGTATCACAATGACACTGAAAATCTCCCTAACCCACGCAGAGCATGTGCAACACAAGTGTGTAAGAGACTTAACCCTTTGGGTGCTGGTGACGGAACCACTCCGTCACCAGCCACGGACGGGCTGTGCTAATGACGGAGTGGTTCCGTCATGGCCCCGCCGCCACACCTGCGCGGCAGCGATTTCGCAACTGCACTGAGCGTTCTATTGGGCGGGCGGGGCCGTGACGGAACCACTCCGTCACAAGCACAGCGCGCCCGAGGTTCGTGACGGAGTGGTTCCGTCACGAGCATGGCGGCGCTGCACGGCCCTCTTCCCCCCTAGCGCTGCAGCGGAATTACTTCCGCAGCCAAGGGGTTTAAGAGGTACAGCACAGACTACATCAGCATAACTTACCTGACGCAGAGAACTGATACACCACACATATACTAGGTACATGGGCGTAGCTTCAGGGGGTGTTCAGGGTGTTACACCCCCTAATAAATAAATTTTCTGATAAATAGTTGGGTACAGATACTTTCAGTTGGGTATGGAGAGATGTCTGTTGAATTTCCCCAAGACATTTTACATACACTCAGACAACAAAAACGCACCCGCTCTCTCTCACTCTCTGTTTTGAAAGCCCTAAAAAATATTGGTTATTTTACAAAATATTATGCTTTCTCTCTTAGTACTCCTACTGATCCGCATTCTTCCTCCCCCTTTCCATGGCCCCTTAGACCCCTCTTGCACCCAGCTTGTCGTATAATGTATTTAGCCATTATATATCTGCTTGGTTGTAGGAAAAATCTGAATCTGAAGTTCAATTGGATCCCCTGAAGGTGATAAAGAATACAATTCCCAGAATGCATTAGAGTGTTGAATGAAAACCTAGGATAAGATCCCTCCACCCTTGGTGACATGGAGTCATCTGGTCACCTTACTTATAGTGTACGGTGGAGCGATGATCCTTTTTGAAGAGTCCAAACTCCCTATCATCATAGAGAAAAATGACTGCGATTCTTAAATATAATGTGTTGAATACAGATTTATCATGTAATGAAGTAACTGGCTTACCCTACACCTTTCCATGCAGTCCTGAATTGAATATACAGCTGAGCCCTCAGGGCCTTGGCCTCCTAATCCGTAATCTTTCCATTTTATAGACATTGTTATTGCTGGCTGGGCTGAGTCAATACCATAAAGGTCTCACTAAAGAAAACCTGAAGTGCTTCCAAATTCACTAAAGTATCGTTTCGTTAATCTCCAGCCAACACAATAATTGCTCCGCGTTTTTAGGCGAGTGAATTATTTTATCATGGGTTAATTTGTGGCACTCCCAAAGAGAGGATCGGACTTGACATTTTGAAATGACACAAATGTCATTGCACAGGGGTGGTTGAAGTCTACAACCCTTTGCCAACTGTCTGACCCTTCTTATCAACTGGCATCCAAGATGGGTGAGTAAATATTTTTTTTTTTAAAGAAGTAGAGCAAAATCACTTTTTTATTGGATAAGGGGTCGGCAGCAATTTGTTCATGGTCTTCCCCAAAAAAAGAAAAAATTAAAAGAAAAAATAAAGATGGTGGGGAGCAACAGGGAATGGGTTGGTCGAGGGGAAAAGCGGCGCACGAGGAAGAGCAATGCAGATAACAATGGAGAAGCACATGAGGAAAAACACAACAAAGGCAATGTGGGGAGCAGTGAGTTTGGCGGGGTAAAGCACATGAGAGAGAGCTTGCAACACGCTGGGGACAGCATCATGGAGTGGAAGGGGCGGAAATTTGGTGGGGGAGAATCACACAAGGAAAAGAGCTGAAAAACACATGTAATCTAACAGAGTTCTTAAGCAAAAAAAAGAGTAATTCCTCCAAAGTGAGCTGTGGGAGGATAGAAGCCAGCCAATCAGGGAGATGGTAAAGAGGCTGTACTCCAGGTGAAGGACAAACACATGATGTGCAAGCTGGGACAAAGAGAGACCTTCAATAAGAAGCAAGTAAATGAAAGTGACGATAAAGCCAACCAGTGTTAAGCAATGGGCAGGTTGTAAGACCCTTGTGGTTTGGTCTATAGTAAGCCCACAATAGGTCCTTTCCACCAGACAGCTTGCGTTGCGGGTTAGGGT
This sequence comes from Lissotriton helveticus, assembly GCF_964261635.1. Taxonomy (NCBI): domain Eukaryota; kingdom Metazoa; phylum Chordata; class Amphibia; order Caudata; family Salamandridae; genus Lissotriton; species Lissotriton helveticus. The sequence continues at coordinate 1,593,331,552 of NC_136067.1, read as the reverse complement.
CAACCTAAAATTTAGGCTACAGGCTATGGGTAGGGTGAGTAAACGTGGAACTCCAACCCCATTTCTCGGTTCTCAAAGACCTCCACACCTGCAGCCCCAATCAGTGTCTTTGGAGCCTGGCCAAGGACAACTTCAGTAAAGAGTGACTGAAAGAGATACTGGCAGAAATCCAGGGGAATCACAGGAGACTGCGCCGAAATTGACCTTTAAGTCAACTGTGTGAGACATCACCGAGGGAATTAAAATCATAACTGTCTACCGTTATTAGTTTGATGAAGAATGCCAGCTGACAAGTAGTTGACCTTATCACCCTTAATCATTTCCTTTACAATAGTAACTTGTCTTTTCTATAAAGTGCACTTCAGGAGTTTCTAAGCACTATAAATAGCAGATGTTACTATTATTATCCAATTTATGGGAACAATTTACAGAAGCAGCATTCCTCCATGTGCTTCAATAGGGTCACCCATTGAAAACCTTCATGATCCTCCTCAAAAGAGTCAGCCTCATTTACTACAATAGGATCACCCTTTTAAATATCAGGCATCGCCCCCTCCCACGAGCCCACAGGTTGACAGGTATGTTATGTGTGTGTGTGTGAGCAGGGATGTATTTCAGACGCATGAGCATGCACTTTAACAAGGAAAGAGCTTCTCTTTTAAAGGAGTGGAATGAGAAAAGATGTAACATTGGCGCCCTTAAAACGTGCTGTTGCAGCAATCTCCATGCTGCATGTATAACACGCCAATGATTCGCGGCAAAGTAAAAAAAACACACACACAGCCATCAAACACCATCCTAGGTGTAATAGGAAGTTCTATCCTTGCATAACTGTGGAACTAATCCAACATGTCTGAGTTGTGACTAAGCTGCCCTCTCTGTAAAACCAGTTCTTCTGCACTATGGAGGAAATGTTTACCTTTCCTCTTTTAATTACTCCACTCCTACCTTTGTAAGGCTAACCTATCTAGGATTCATTGATTTCCTTTTTCTCTACAAAACCTTAAGAAGATTTAAGGTGTTAGTGTGATTGGACCATCAAAAGGACCACTTTCCACCATCTTTCCTGCTGCCTGTAATTCGGTATTACAGAACACCATGTCTTTTTGTAATCACCAATGTTCTGCCAGACATGCTCCGCCCATGTGTTGAAATGTTGAAATCTTTCATCTGCATGTGCGATTCCTAAAGCAAATGAATCTTTACAGATTGAAGTTGGTGCCTGTTCACGTTACAGGACGGGTGCCAATGCCAAGCACCTCTTGGAGGAAAGCAGAGTGAAGACCAACGATGAGGTGGCCTACATATTGCACCGCCCTACATTTGTAGCATGGCATGTTTGGACTGCACGTAACGTCCCATCGGGAGAAACATTGCACACATCAGTCCTCCTGTTAGGTTGGCCAGGTATGCCCTGCCACAAAGCCAAGTAGTGCATATGAGACTGCACTGCCCAGATCATAGTCCGGGCAAGCCACACTTGGCCACTGATGGTTCAGGGGCGGCTCTAGGCTCATGGCGGCCCTGGGCAGGGAGCGTAGGTAGGGGGCCCCGGAAGAGGGGGTCCAGGTGGGGCGGAGCCCCCCAGAGCTCAGGAACCAGGAGGAATGCAGGCGCGGAGGCCAGTGAAGACGGGGGGACCGGGGTCAGGGTGTTTGGAAGTGGAACAGAGCCGGAGGCTGCCAAATCCCTGCCAGGGGCCGCCACGCAAATATGTATCCATCCTCAGCGGATTATTATATTGAGGATATATATTGGTGTGGAGGCCCCTGGGGTTTGGTGGCCCTGTGCAGGTGCACAGCTTGCACATGCCTAAGGCCGCCCCTGGATGATGGTCGTGAACCACCCAATCATAGGTCAGATACCACTGAGACGCAACCTCTGAAAGTGTTGAGAGGCACCACTCGTAGAGAGTATACTTGTCATAGCACACATGGTTGTACAATGATATCGACTCTACCAGTGCACCCAATCAGGATACAGATTTACCATTAGGGAGTACAATGGCAGAGTGCACCAGCCTTATTGATCCTCAGATGCTACAATATCCCATTGGTACTCTTTGACATCTTACCCGAGAAGGTGGTCAATGTATCTGTCCTATCGAACTGTGCAATTACAATAAAAGCATAAATGCCTAAGGAATCAGGGACGTTCTCTTGTGTTCGAGGAGATTTGCCTGTCAGTGTAAGTTTAACATTGAGACACTAGGAGACCAGGTAACAATAGCATAATAGAAATGTCTCCCAGTATACCGAGAACTAAGGGCCAGTATTACAAAGCTATTTTGCATCCCTAATTTCCACAAATGTACATATAAAAGTCAATTTGTGGTCAGAAAAAAACTCAATATTCAAATAACAGACACAACAATATATTGTCCAGTCTACTGCTTATATTTTACTTAATCATACACCAAAACCAAAAACAACACACTCGAAGGTGGGTCAGGTACAAGGTTACAATCGCCCGATAAAGTATTGTATTCTGATTTTACATGATTAAATTGCTGATATCAACTGAGAATAAATGACTAAAAAAGAAATAAAAGGTTATTCACACACTTCATTTATTTCACCTCGATGAGTGCGTGTCCCCATGACTCAGGGTGAAGCAGTGACTTCTTGCATCTAAATGGTTTCCCCAAATTGAACCATGTTTCAATTGCCTCGCCACCATCGTCCCCTTCCAGAGTCCCTCTCAACAAAGCCCCTCTCTACCTCCTCCTATTTTCTTGACGTTCATTCTGAGTAAATGGCAACATTTCCTCCTTGTGGACTATCAACTGGTTTTTCAGGATTCAGTCCCGGAGCAGACCATCAGGATGCGTAAAAGGCACAGTGACATGTGATCAGTTTTGTTTTATACTTCAAGACACAGTCAACAGATAATCTATAACGGGTGACATGCAAGTCAACTATTGAAGTATCCAGGGAATTTTACAGAAAATGTAAATTTCATATTGAAACACATTAGGAATTGTTGTGAAACTTTACTGTGTTGATGGTCTATTTTGCACTCTGGCTCAAAGGTTGGTTCACGGGGCTATGGACATAGAGGGGTAATTCTCAAGAACTTGCGATAATTATCGCCAGGATCATCAGTCACTTCACTTATGCCTGAAATCATGCGTCCCTACTCATCAGCACGGACACCTACTTGATCCGGTGTTCGCTAGATGGGAGAATGTAGAAGTATCTACCCCCCTCCCTGTTCCCTGGTCGGATCACTTTCTGGTACCATTTGTGATAAGGGTGCCAGAGATCGAAAGCCAGGGTTTACCCATTGGCAATCACCCGCGCAGGAATGGGAAACATTTTGTACAGGATGATTTTAATAGAGAGTTGACAGTGGGCGGCTCCCCAGGTGGCTCTGACAGTGAAACTGCCTGTATGAATCTGGAGAGGCGCATAAAGTACGCTCTTAATAAGGTGGCCTCGCTGCTCTCTAATAAATCGATGGGAAGGGTACATAAATCTGCACCCTGGTTCACCCCTGCTCTACATCTCGTAAAAGCTGAATGTAAATGTCTGGAGAGGCAGTGAAGAAAGGGATTTCTGTGCCAGGATAGATTGAAATATAGGGAGGAACAGAGAAAATACCATGGTCTTTTAAGACGGGCTAAAACCGCCTACTACAAGGCCAGAATTGGGACGGCGGAAAATTCTACAAAAGAACTCTTTAAAATATATAAGGAGATCTCTTCCCTTGATGCTACGGCTGTGCCAATTATGGGCTCAGCTGAGGCTTGCAATCGGGTTGCGAATTATTTCTCGGAGAAGGTGAAGGAAATCTATTCATCCTTCTCAGGGACCGTAAGGAGGGGCGTAGAGTTTGAGGAACAGATGGGAGAAATGGGGGCAGGGCAGAGACTGAACAACTTCACTGTTCCCTCTCTGGAGACTCTTAGTAAAATCAGTCTCAGTATTAAATCTGGTTCTCCCAGAGATCCTGCCCCACCTAAAGTGCTGGGCGAGAGTTTGGAGATTCTTGAGCCGTTCATCAGGCATATTTTGGAGGTCTCGTTCAATCTACACACAGTGCCAGGGAATTGGAAACAATCTATTGTTCTCCCAGTTAAGAAGAAGCCGAATATCAGTCAAGACAAATTAGAAAATGTGCGACCTATCTCTCTTCTGCCATTTCTGGCAAAGGTAGCAGAGAAGGTGGTTAATTGGCAACTCATGACACATATGGAAGAAGCGAGCCTCCTACATCTGTCGCAATCTGGGTTTCGGGCTCTTCATTCTACGGAATCCGCACTACTGCGTGCCACGGAAACTATCAGACAGGGGCTGACACTGGGCACACTATGGCTCTGATCATGTTAGACCTCAGTGCCGCCTTTGACACTGTAGCACATTACACCTTGCTGCAGTGTCTGAATAAGGGAGGTGTATCAGGCCCGGCCCTGAAATGGCTGAAGTCCTTCCTGGTAGGCCGTAGTTTTCAGGTTAGACAAGGTGCACATTACTCCAATGACATTACACTGGAGCAGGGAGTGCCTCAGGGTTCTGCCCTGAGCCCTACCCTGTTCAACCTGTGCATGACTCCTTTGGCAGAGATAGTACAGGGTTTTGGAGTTGGGGTGGTCTCTAAGGCTGACGACACCCAGCTGATGATCTCCCTATCCCAGGCACCGGAGGTAGCTGCCTCTAATTTCAGGGCTTGAATGCAGGAGCTTGCCTCCTGGATGGCTAAGAACTGCCTGAAACTTAATGGCAGCAAGACAGAGGTGCTTGTGGTGGGGGGTGATACATCGAGCTGAACGTCGGCTTGGTGGCCTCCGAGTCTGGGCCCTACCCCCATACCATGCACCGAGGCGAAAAATCTGGGGGTATGGTTGGATTCCACTCTTTCCTATGATGGACATATTAGACGCGTAGTGGGGAAATGTTTTGGAGTCCTCAAAAATCTACGCAAAACGTTAGATCTCCTCCCGATAGGGGTAGGAAGTTGCTGGTGCATGCTCTTATTACATCTCGCCTAGACTATGGCAACATACTCTACCTTGGCGCCACAGCAAAAGGTCTGGGGAGACTACAGGTCTTGCAGAATGCTGCCGCACGGCTGGTACTTATGCAGCCTAGGAGGGCAGCTTCAAAAAAAGCCCTGGATTCACTGCACTGGCTTCCAGTAAAGAAAAGAGTGATGTTTAAGGCATTATGCACCTGCCACCGCATCACCCAGAACCTTGGCCCTTCATATCTGAGCGACCTGGTCACCAGCTATGTGCCAGGAATGTCCCTTAGATCCAGTGGGACCGGGCTGTTGATAATTCCAAAGGTAAAGAAGGCCAGAATGGGAGGCCGTTCCTTCAGGTTCCTGGCAGCTCAAAACTGGAATAAACTCCCTGTAAAACTCCGGATGGAGATCTCTGAAGCTAAGTTTAGGAAGGTGCTTAAAATATATTTGTTCTCCGGTTAGCATAGCGTGGACCTCAGATTGCGGTTAGCTGTCACCTCCCTCTCACTCAGCGCGGGGACATGCTTAGATGGCGTAACCATGCGCTTTATAAATTTTCTTTATATTATATAATTACCGCAAAATTAGCTTAACGAAACTGCATATCGCAGTCTATTGCAGGAAAATAACGTTGTGTTAACGTTGTATTCTCAACCCCGCAGCAGCATGCGATAGTCTCATGTAAACGCACCAAATGACCGTGTAAAAATTAATGCAACGCCGAAAAAATACGAAACACGAACGCGAAAAAAGTTGCGATGCCCCAAAACATGATATAAAACTCAGTGATAACCAGCGACAGGCCTGCAATTCCCACGCGTCATGCGGGAAAAAGCACTATAAAAGCAGAACCAAAAAAGGCACAAAAAAATAAACTGCGTAGCACCATGGATGCACCCAGACTAAGTGCAGAGGACAACGCAAACCCCACAAGCCTCACAAGCCCCACAGACGACCAGCAAGAAACCTCAGGGTCGGGAAAGGCCATGGAGGAGAGGAAGAGGAAGAAGTGGTTCAGTCCGCAAGAAAACAGGATAATCGTTACGGAGGTGATAGAACACTACCATCAACTGTTGGTACCGTCAGGCTGTGGGCAATGATGGTCAGGATGCGGAGGATGATTGTCCTTTTGAGCATGTAGTGGGCAATGACATCCTCTGGTGTTAAGTCTGTGAGCTGGTGTGTTTTCTGAAGGTCTGCTGTCTTTGTCTGTGCTGCCTCTGTAGTAGTCCGGGAGGGGACAGGGGGATCCGGGAGGGGGTGTTGTGGCCCTCTTCGGGCTACGAGCTGCATAATCAGTAGCTCAATGGCTTCTGTTGTGCTTCAGGTGTGGCTCTGGGCTGGGCTCCCTTTTATGGTGGTTGTCGTCCGACTTAACACCAGGTAAGAGCAGATGTTAAATCCTTGCTGCTAACGCGCCTTATCACATGTTTGGGGATCTTATCGCCGATCTGGCAGGTCATTGAGAATGTTGCGAAGTGGTGTTGTCATGGCTTTTTGCACGGGAACGCCTACCCTTCATATCATTAGCGTTAGTTGCCGGTGTCATCTGTGGCGATGTTTTTTGCAGCTGCTATCACAGGAAAACTGGTGATATCGGCTGTTAGCATCAGCTTGTGAATTGGGCGATAAATCTATTGCCGCTTTGGCTGCGATAAAGTGCAGCTAACTCGGCGATAAGTCCTTGAGAATATGCCCCAGAAAGTACAAGTGATATAGCGCTGACTAGAGCATAAATGGAGTGACTGTTGTCTAGCCTCAGTAGTCACCACAAGGACTCATTGAAGTGTAGGTGCTTATGCTCTTCAGGCCTTAGGAGGGTACTAGTGACTGCTACAGAAATGGAATCTGGACTCATGTGGTTACAGCTAAATAGGTTTAAATAAACTAAAACATTTCTATTAGCCTTTCAGATAACAAAAAACACTTTTTTATTAGAGTCTCATAGATTACAGAGAAGTACATATAATAAAGACAACAGGTTTGGGCACACAGTATGGTACAGCACCTGATACTTATTAATGAAAATCACACTTTGCTTCCGATATACTTTATCATTGAGACTATTGGCGCAAGAGACTAAGGTGTCATGGAAAATATATTGCATAGAAAAAAACTTTTCTTTCACCTGAAAATCCCTCCCCCTGCCCCTTTAGAAGCTCACTGCTAGTTTGCATAGTCATTTGTCTTTCTAATAGGAAACCGACCCCAGGCAACAGTAGGTTGGAGGACGTTACTGTATTGGAAATGCTGAGGGTATTAGAGGGGTACATAGAGTTGAGCGATAGTATGGAGGGCTGGGTTTAAAGAATAAGTGAACTCACCCACAGGAACACCGAATATTTCAGGAGGAATTGTTAGTAATGTGATCCAGGTTTTCAGGGTGGTCAGACATCCTCTTTGGCATGTTCTATAAAGTCCTGAAGGATGGCATTCCAATAAACTGCTAGGGGGTGCTTTCACAGGCCCTGTTTTTCTTCCCTGTTGAGAGCCATGCCCTCAGCTTGGGCCCACTTAATGACCTCAGTTCTCCACTTTGTGACCAGAGGAGGCATGTGTGACTTGGCTTTCTTCGTCACTGACCATTTAGCCAAAAGCAAAGTTAGATCAATAAATCTCATCATGCTTTTTTTTCTTGGGGCAGGGATATCGGCCTAGGAGGCAATGATGTGCAGTGGAGATCTCTAAGCAGTCCATGGCTTGTGTAATATAGGTGTAAGAAATTAGGTTATTGGTTGAGGAAGGTGAAACCCTGTTCAAACAGCAACCACAATCCTTGTCACAGTGAAGTCAAAAGCAATCCTTAAGTTAACCTGAGCCTAAACCCTGTGGTAGCTTGGCACATGGCTATCAGGTTTAACTTAGAGGCAACGTAGAAAGCATTTATGCAGCAATTCAAACAGTAATAAATTAAATACAGCACATGAGAAATCCCACTTCAATTTAGACAGAGTAATCTTTTATCAATAATTTAAGGCCAAAACGACAAACACTCAATAAGTAGAACCTCAGATGTGCAATTTTAAAAATGTAAGTGGAATTAGCACTAAAAAGCACACATTTAGGCCAACCAGTAGCAGTGTGAGACGGATTCCTGCGTCATGGATGCATTGCGCAGCAGAGGCGCTGCGAGGTCCTTGCGTAGAGATGCTTTGCAGAGCAGCAGTTATGGGAAGTTACAGTGAGTGATGCAAGGTCCTTGCGATGAGATGCGTCATGGAGAAGTGTGGTGGGCGACGCGAGGTTCTTGAGAGGAGATGCATCACACAGTGGCGGTTCCACTGGGCTGCGGGGCTGCAAAGCAAAGTCTTCTGTCAGGAATGTGTGGTACAGTGGTTGTAGAAGAGTTTCATAAGGCAATGCAATGTGCTGCATCAGTTATGCTGAGACTACAAATAGGCTGGCAGAGCACCTTCAGGCCCACTTCTGTGGGTCCAAGATTGGGGTGGGACCACTTGGGAGGGGGAGGATAATGCACAGCAGGAAGAGTTCAGAAGACTTGTCGGTAGGAGCGAGTTCTTACATAAAACTTACTGGACAAGGCGTGGTCCAGAAAAACAAAAAACAGCTCAAAGTTCCTCGGTTGTCACTTTTATTTATGAGGACCTCAACAATTAGCCTATCAGATCTGGGGCATTCGTCAGGGCTCCCTTTACAGATTGCCACTAGGCTCGGTTTATTCTCCCTGGTAAAGCAAGCTGGTGACTAGCAGATGGGCACTGAGCCATTGCGCTCTACCTACCCGGCGTGCTAGATGTTTTTAGTCATACCCAAAGTCCTCACGAATAAAGGTGACAACAGGAACTTTGAGGTAGTTTTAGTTGTTCTGGATCCTGCCTTGTCCAGTACGTTTTATGTAATAACTCCCTCCTACCACGGGGCGTGGCTTCACCAAAATGGCCGGCTAGACGTATTTCAGCCCATCTCCTGCCCTAATGAAATAAATCCTTTAAGATCCTGGCACATGTAGCGAAAAACACGGTGCTCCTGAGGTAAGGAGCCCCCTTGACCTGAAACGCCGCAATCTGAGCCTCGCTGCTTCGCTGTAGGAGGCAGGAGACCCGACGGCCTGCCGCGGACCTGCTTGCGCTGACAGCAAATGGTGGCCGCCCCCTCCTGAGGTCATCGGAGCTGAGAGTTCCACTGACGCGGCTCGGCATCCCCCGCAAAGGCTGGAGGTACAGTGGGGGTGCCCGACCGAAACCTGAAGTAGCTGGGGCGTCGCGGTGCTCCTGCGGTGAGGAACCCCCCGGGCCCGGGCCGCTACGACCAGGGACTGCTATCTGCACCAGAAGAGGCGGGGGACCCGACGGCACACCGCGGACCTGCCTGCACTGCCGGCGGAGACTTGCCGGTGCGGCTGGGCGTCCCTTGCTGGGGCTTGTGGTGAGGCGCATGGACCCAGCGGACAGCATAATCGCCGGAGCACCCCAGAGGCCCGTGGCGTGGCAGTGTGTGGTGCCACCGCGGACCCAGCAGCATCATCCCTCACGTGCGGAGCAATCCTCGGCCCCCAGGTACCATCGGCAGGGCTGGGGAGGGCCCTACAGACCCTTGGGGGTGATTCTCTTCCCCCCTCCCCCCCCCGGTCCGGCGGCGACTCTGAACGGGGGGCACTGGTGAGGCGAGCCGGCCTACCAGGAACGGCCCAGGCTCCTGGAGGTGCTGGGTGGACTGCCGCGATCTCCCGGATCCCAGGTGGAAACTAAACAAAGCAAAAACCAAAAGCACTGGCGTTGCCAATAGGTCTCGCAGTAGGAAAGTTGGAGCTATTACAATTGCAAATAACAATGCCTTTTATTTTTGTTTTCATTTTAAAAACATAAAGGGCTTTGTCATTTACAAAACCAATAGCTCCAACTTTCCTACTGCGAGACCTATTGTGCACTGCACAGTGTGGGTGAAAGTGGCACTGCGTGGGTGTGAGTGGCTTTGAGTGAGTGGCGTTGCGTGGGTGAGTGGCGTTGCGTGGGTGAGTGGCGTTGCACGTGTGAGTGTTGTTGCGTGGGTGAGTGGCGTTGCGTGGGTGAGTGGCGTTGCGTGGGTGAGTGGTGTTGCATGTGTGAGTGGCGTTGCATGTGTGAGGTGAGTGGCGTTGCATGTGTGAGTGGCGTTGCATGTGTGAGTGGCGTTGCATGTGTGAGTGGCGTTGCGTGGATGAGTGGGGTTGCGTGTGTGAGTGGCGTTGCGTGGGTGAGTGGCGTTGCGTGAGTGAGTTGCGTTGCGTGTGTGAGTGGTGTTGCTTTGAGTGAGTGGCGCTGCGTGGGTGAGTGGCGTTGCATGTGTGAGTGTTGTTGCGTGGGTGAGTGGCGTTGCGTGGGTGAGTGGTGTTGCGTGGGTGAGTGGCGTTGCATGGGTGAGTGGTGTTGCGTGGATGAGTGGCATTGCGTGGATGAGTGGTGTTGCGTGGGTGAGTGGTGTTGCGTGGGTGAGTGGCGTTGCGTGGACGAGTGGCGTTGCGTGGGTGAGTGGCGTTGCGTGGGTGAGTGTTGTTGCGTGGGTGAGTGGTGTTGCATGGGTGAGTGGCGTTGCGTGGGTGAGTGGCGTTGCGTGGGTGAGTGGCGTTGCATGTGTGAGTGGCGTTGCATGTGTGAGTGGCGTTGCGTGGATGAGTGGGGTTGCGTGTGTGAGTGGCGTTGCGTGGGTGAGTGGCGTTGTGTGAGTGAGTTGCGTTGCGTGTGAGTGGTGTTGCTTTGAGTGAGTGGCGTTGCGTGGATGAGTGGCATTGCATGTGTGAGTGTTGTTGTGTGGGTGAGTGGCGTTGCGTGGGTGAGTGGCGTTGCATGGGTGAGTGGCGTTGCGTGGATGAGTGGCGTTGCGTGGATGAGTGGCGTTGCGTGGATGAGTGGTGTTGCGTGTGTGAGTGGTGTTGCTTGGGTGAGTGGCGTTGCGTGGGTGAGTGTGGCGTTGCGTGGGTGAGTGTGGCATTGCGTGGGTGATAGTGGGCTTGCGTGGGTGTGAGTGGCGTTGCGTGTCTGAAAGTGGTGCTGTGTGGGTGAAAGTGGCACTGCGTGGGTGTGAGTGGCTTTGCGTGAGTGAGTGAGTGAGTGGCGTTGCGTGGGTGAGTGGCGTTGCATGTGTGAGTGGTGTTGCGTGGGTGAGTGGCGTTGCATGTGTGAGTGGCGTTGTGTGGATGAGTGGCGTTGCGTGGATGAGTGGCGTTGCGTGGATGAGTGGCGTTGCGTGAGTAAGTTGCGTTGCGTGTGTGAGTGGTGTTGCTTGGGTGAGTGGCGTTGCGTGGGTGAGTGGTGTTGCGTATGTGTGGTGTTGCGTGTGTGTGGTGTTGCGTGTGTGTGCATCAGCTAAGCCAACCAAACGTAAATATTCTGCGTGCAGTGGAGCGCGAAGGCAGCACGAAGAGCAGCACGAGTCTCTAATGTAAAATAAATACGCTGTGAGTAGTGAAGCGTGAAGGGGACCTCGAGCCTTCAAACTGAAAGGGAAAAGGCGCGAGGATCAAAAAGCGACGAATATCTCATGCTGGAAACACATTATATGAAATGCTACTGCTGCTAATTAAATGTAAATAAAAAGTGTTTAGGGAGTCACGGCTGCCGAGAGTAACAAGGCAGTGCTGGGAGGGGGGCTGCGCACCAACTGAAGTGCTCTGGTTGCACGGCCTGCGGCCGTGTGAAGTGATAAGACTTTGAAGTATGTCACGGCGCCTGAGGGGAGAGCAGAGAGAAGAGAAGGCGACATGCTGTGACGGAGGTGTGAGAGGTCTGGCAGGGAACAGATGGCCTGGCCGTGAAGCTGGGGGCGGGGCAGCGCTGTTGAAGCCTGTGGGAGGGTGATTGATGCATTTGATGTGGAGAGGGAGGAGAACCTTTTGCGAGCCTTGTGCTGGAGAAATGCTGCCTGGTGCACCTTTTGTTAAGTAGAGGCTAAAAAAGCATTTTAAATGCACTAAAGATTTATCAAGTCCCACTCTTAAAAAACATCTTTTTGTTGTGTATAAAATAGAAGACAAAAGATCCAGCACTATTTAATTTAAAAATGAGATCTGACTAGCAATACAGTGGGCATAGATTTCTTCATCAAACTCTAAGTAGATATTATTTTCCTGTCCTAGCATTTAATTGATAAAAAAGGGTTCTATGAGATGAGGTAGAATTATTATGGCGTCAACAAAACCTTTCGGTATGGTTTTTAATGTGTTTCATGATCTCTAAATATTTCACTAATGCGATATTGTTACATTGTTGTTGGTAGTAAGGTATTGTTACGTTCCTCACTCGTGTTCATGCTAGTATACATTTCTGAGCCACTAAAGAAAATAATTTTCTCAGTGATGCATTCGAAATTTGGACTTCTTTGTTTTTATTAGTTCATTGGTTTGCTGTCCGTTTTTAGTTATGTAAGGCTTCGTTTTGCCCGTGCTGTTGCATTAAATGCTCACAAAACCTTCAATTATTTTCAGTTAGCGCCATTGTGATATTTCTAGGTCTTTCAGGAGACTGCAGTCTTTGGGGAGGCGTGAAGCCTTTGCTGCCGTGAAAGATATTTTATTTTTCAGCCCCTTGTGCTGGAGAAATGCTGCCGATGCGCGTGTCTGGCAGGGAACAGATGGCCTGGCCGTGAAGCAGGGGGCGGGGCAGCACTGGAGAAGCCTGTGGGAGGGTGATTGACATAGAAAGTCATGTATAGTGACAGAGAGAGCGAGACACGGACAGTAAGACAGGGACAGGCATAGATAGGTATGCAAGCATAGACAGGGATAGACAGAGACAGAGTGAGACAAGGGCAGCGAGACAGGCTATACAGATAAGCGAACAGAGACAGTGAGAGGTGGACATATAGACAGAGACAAAGCAACAGAGACAGTGAAAGACAGACAGACGCTGAGGAGGAACATGGCAAGAGACAGATAAACATACAACGTCATAGAAAGCACGAGACTGAGGTGGAAGCGTTTTAATAAAATAGGTGAGGTGATGGGAAAAGGCAAAAGGAGGAGTGCTGCTACGGGCTGGGGAGGGGGAGGAGAAATGAAAGGAAAGGCTGTGTTTGCGGGGAGAGAGAGGGGAGGTGCTGGTGTGGGAGGAGTGCTGCTACTGCAAGGCTGTGTTTGCAGGGAGAGAGAGGGGAGGTGCTGGTGTGGGAGGGGGGAGTTGCTGGTGTGGGAGGAGTGCTGCTAGGGGAGGAGAAGCCCTGGCCGTGAATGCTCGTGCATGTTTGCTCACGTGATTCACGTGAACTGCAAGAAAACCGCGGCTGAAAGCCCTTTGGTTTGACGAGGATTTTGCCGACTTGAATTCTCGCTCCGCTCGATGCGCTTGCACGCATCGATAGGTCGCGAGACCTAAAAACGAAACAAACAATAAAGAAAAACGGCAAAAGCGGAGCACAAAGGGCGGCGGAGGCCGTGCAGTGACCCCGGCAAGGGACCTACAAGTAAGAGCGGCCGAGGCGGGGAGGCCCCCCATACCAGCCGGAGGGCCCTGCGGTCTGCCGTCTTGGGGTGCGTGTGGAGTCTCGGCTCCCTGGGGGTGTTTTCTCCCCCCCCCTCATCCTGACTGAGGCCCATGAACTTGGTTGGTGCACCTACAGTAAAAACGGACCAGGCGGAGGGTGGATTCCGCACAGTGACGCCGGCGAGGGATCGCGAGGAAAGGGTGGCTGCGGCGGTGGGGCCCCCCATAGAGATCGCCGGGCCCTGCACCACTGAGGAGACGGCCGCCGGAGGGGGGACTGCAGAGATCGGGCCACCTCGGGGCAAACCTGATTTTTCCTCCCACGCCCCTGTCCTGATCGGGGTCCGAGAGTGCTGCTGACGCTCCGGCGGTGGAAACAACCGGGCGGCACACCCCGGGGAGAGGCCCAACGGACTACCCTCGGAGTACACAGTATGATGGAGAAGGACCGACCGACAACGAGGGGTTCGCAAGCCAACAAGATCGTCCAGTATACAGTCCCGGGGCCCACTGCGGCGGAACGCCCTGGAATAGATCAGGGGATGGAGGCCCACACAGCGGTGGCGGCACAAGACAAGGCAGATATCCTGACGGCGATCCGCGACTCCAGGGTGGCGCTAGAGACTAAGATGGACGGAATGGCTATGGACATCAACCACCTGCGCCTGGACCTTAGAAAGGTGGCGGACAGGGTCACCACCACAGAGGGAGACCTAACGGCACTCCAAACCGAGGTCCAACAGATGAAGGTCACGATCGCAGCCCTCCAGGACCATATGGCCCGGTTGGAGGAACGGGCGGAGGATGCAGAAGGGCGGTCCCGAAGGAACAATCTCCGCTTTTTGGGTTTCCCGGAGCGGGCAGAACACCCGGTGGCAGACCTGTTTCTGGTGGACTGGATAGGCAAAGTCTTCCCGAACCTACACTTATCCAAGCTATTCGCAATTGAGAGGGCCCATAGAACCCTGGGACTGCCCCCGAAACCGGGCTCTCCACCTAGGTGTCACGGATCACAGATGATTAGCAGCCCCCAAACAAATAACATAAATGCCACTAACCTGTCTTCTTCTAGCCAGCGTGGACCACAGCTTGAAGAGAGACCTCCCAGTTCCCCCTAGTGCCAACACTCCCAATGTGGTAAACGAAACATACTGAGGACAGATCGCACTCCGGGGAAAAGGGAAGGGGAAAAAATAATAAAAGACACTGTAGTTGGGGCACCCGTCTAGGTCTGGTCTAGGGTAGGGATACTTCTTGGCACAGCGTAGCTAGAAAAACAAAAGAAAACTGTTTACCCAGAAAAGCAGATGGCGCTAGACTGTTGCTTCTAGAAGGACCTATGGGATTACTCACTAGTTGCCCCACAGCGCTATCTTCAGGAAACTCTCGGCGAGATTGATAACCAATTGGTGAACCTCTTTCATAATCCTATGGCTGTTACTGCACAATACCCACAGGAAGGAATGTTCTCTTGGCGTGTACAAGGCGTTTGTGATAACTAAGCGTATACCCCACTTAGAAGGCACGGGTTCTAGTACAGGGAAATCGTATCCCCGGTAAAGTACGCCTGCACACTCAATTTGACCACAGTTAGAAAAAAAAAAAACAATAGTAATTGTTAGGATAGCACGGCTGTGCTATCGGCAAGATCCTACCTCCACCAGCGGGAAGGCAAGCGTCCGCGGTATCAGCTGCGGCGTCCTCAAAGCGGGAAGGCAAGCGTCCGCGGTATCAGCTGCGGCGTCCTCAAAGCGGGAAAGAAAGCGTCCGCGGTATCAGCTGCGGCGTCCTCAAAGCGGGAAAGAAAGCGTCCGCGGTATCAGCTGCGGGTCCTCGAAAGAACGGAAACGAATTGGTTCAGGCAAGGAATCGGGTAAGATTGACAAGCACCTCTCACTTCCTGGGAGGTGCTTAAATACCCATTCCTAATTGCCGGTTCCTAACAGCTAGAGCCCAGGGCTTTCTGGGTGATGTAGTGCTGCCACTTCTACTAAGTCCTGCCCTATACTTGTGACCCAGAACCGCTACACTAGGGCCATAATAGCCCGATTCTTTAATTTCAGGGACCGTAATCTGATTCTCCAACACATCCGCAGGACTGGCCCACCCAGGTTCGAAAACCAGGACATCCACATCTTTCCAGACTATACTAGAAAGGTACAGGACCTCCGAAATGACTTCTTGCTGGTCAAAAGGCGAATGCGAGCCCACAACGTCAAATACAGTGTGCTGTTCCCAGCCCGGCTCCGAGTGCAACACGACGATAGGACGCACTTCTTCTACCACCCTTCGGACGCGGAGGCGTGGATGGACGCTCTGGGACTGGCGGGCCACGACCACGCACAGGGGTGGCAGGAACAGCGGCGACGAGGTGCACGACGGCGGAACCGGCGGCGTGGTGAGAGCACTCAGCCCCCGAGGGAGCAAGCCATCATGGAAAGTGGACGCATCACGGTGGGACCGGATGGCACACTTCAGACGGAACTACCGGCAGTCCCGACCCAGAACCAATTTTCCCCATTATGCCTGGTACGGGAGACCCAGTCGGACTCAGGGGGAGCAACGAGTCCAGCAGTTGCACATTCGCAGAATGATTGACTGATACATCAGGTGATCTAACTGTAAGACGGGGGTCTTGGACACTGTAAGTACTTTCCTATTTTACTCTGGAGGGGACGCTGCAGTCTGACAGAGCGGCGCGGAGGCGCTCTTACGAAGTGATGGGAGAGGAAGGCTGGGGGGACAGGGGCGATAAACCTGTTCCTACACAATGACTTTACTATTGTGCCAACTTCCACTTACGTGGCCAATTGTAGTGTGCCACAATGACCAGCTAGGCCTCGACCGGGCAGGGCTGCGTGGTACCAGGCAGTCGGCTGAAGATCCAACTGTAAGGGGAAGGGACACTTCAGGACTACTAAGTACTTAATTGTTGTAATAACCTTGTTTAAGTCAATAATTTCAAGTTGAGGGGGGGATTTAAGGGGGGGTATTTCTTTGGGGCGGGGTTCGAGGTCTCCTGACCAGTTCCGGATTGGGAGATGCGATGCTACCGCCTGAGGGTGGGTGTTGCTGAAGTTTCATGTTGTGGGTTAGGGAGGGGTGCTGCCGAGACTTTTTATGACCCTGTGTTCCGATGTCAGGGATGTTTACCTAACGGAGGACCGTCTGCTCTGGAATGCCTAAGGGGTCCAACTACTGTGGGGTCATGTCATACTGAGGTAGGGGCCAAGAGGGCCTCCCGCTGGGGGTCGTTCTGTCAAACACTCAGCTATCATGACAGGTGACGCATGTAAATATAAGCTCATCACGTGGAATGTCAGAGGGCTCAATAACACAGTCAAGTGAATCAGGGTGGCCACCTATCTTCGCCGTTATAGTGTCAGTATTGCTTTCCTTCAGGAAACGCACCTCTGGGGGGACTGCCTTAAATATGTCCAGCGTAGGTGGAGGGGCCAGTTCTTTGCTACTTCTTACTCAGGGTTTGCCAGGGGGGCCCTTATTTGGGTGGCTCCGGGGGTCCCTTTTAAAGCTGTTCGCTCACAGATGGATCCAGAGGGCAGATTTGTTATAGTGGTAGGCACTCTGGATGGCCGTGATGTATGCCTGGTGAATGTGTACGCCCCGAATGTGGATGATGGTGAGTTCTTAGGTCGAGTGTTGGGACAGTTGGATATCGACCCTGACATGGAGCTCCTTATAGCTGGAGATTTTAATTGTGCACTGGATGGGGATTTAGATAGGTGCCCCCCCAAATTAGACGCGAAGCCTAAAATGAGAGAAGCACTGACCCAGATGCTCCGTAGCTATGAACTGTTGCATGTGTGGAGGTATCGTAACCCGGTTAGTCTGGTATACTCGTGCTACACGCCTGCTGGCAACACCCACAGTAGACTGGACTATTTCTTCCTCCAGGGCACGGTCACCGGGCGGGTGGAGGACATTCATTATTTGGCACGCTACCTATCGGACCACTCTCCGCTTTTGCTTACATACCTGGTGGGTGGACCCCGGCCCAAGGTCCCGCTCTGGAGGCTAAACGTTGAGGCTTTAGCTGATCCTGTATACAGGGAGGCTATCTCGCAGGGAATCGAGGCCTATTTAGATGTGAACTGGGGGTCGGCCAGTACCAGGGCGATTGAATGGGACGCCATGAAGGTGGTTGTCCGGGGTATTTGCCTCTCCACAGAAGTAGGGGTCAAGCGGGTATTAGAAAGGGAGCTGAGGCGAGATGAGGACTGTCTGGCAGAACTAGAGAGAAACTTCCCCACGGATAAGGAGCAACGGCCGGAATGGGCGACCACACGACAGCACCTAGGAGACTCTTGGGCCTCTCTTGGCAAATTCAACAGGACTGCCAGTAGGAAGCGTTGGTACACAGAGGGCAACAAGGCTGGGAGGTTATTGGCATGCTTGATTCGAGCAGAAACTCAACCTCACCCGATTTTGGCACTGAGAGATGACCTGGGCCAGCTGGTATACACTCAGCAAGCGATCAATGAGGTGTTCCGATCCCATCTATCTCGGACGTACTCGGAGTTACAATCCCTGGCGGGCATAGAGGACATGGAACTGTATCTGGGGGGGATACAACTACCAGGTATCGAGGCTGAGAGTCAAGAGGACTTAGGTGGGCCACTCCGAGTGGAGGAAATACGTGCAGGACGCACGCACTTCTTCTACCACCCTTCGGACGCGGAGGCGTGGATGGACGCTCTGGGACTGGCGGGCCACGACCACGCACAGGGGTGGCAGGAACAGCGGCGACGAGGTGCACGACGGCGGAACCGGCGGCGTGGTGAGAGCACTCAGCCCCCGAGGGAGCAAGCCATCATGGAAAGTGGACGCATCACGGTGGGACCGGATGGCACACTTCAGACGGAACTACCGGCAGTCCCCAAGAGGGCCTCCCGCTGGGGGTCGTTCTGTCAAACACTCAGCTATCATGACAGGTGACGCATGTAAATATAAGCTCATCACGTGGAATGTCAGAGGGCTCAATAACACAGTCAAGTGAATCAGGGTGGCCACCTATCTTCGCCGTTATAGTGTCAGTATTGCTTTCCTTCAGGAAACGCACCTCTGGGGGGACTGCCTTAAATATGTCCAGCGTAGGTGGAGGGGCCAGTTCTTTGCTACTTCTTACTCAGGGTTTGCCAGGGGGGCCCTTATTTGGGTGGCTCCGGGGGTCCCTTTTAAAGCTGTTCGCTCACAGATGGATCCAGAGGGCAGATTTGTTATAGTGGTAGGCACTCTGGATGGCCGTGATGTATGCCTGGTGAATGTGTACGCCCCGAATGTGGATGATGGTGAGTTCTTAGGTCGAGTGTTGGGACAGTTGGATATCGACCCTGACATGGAGCTCCTTATAGCTGGAGATTTTAATTGTGCACTGGATGGGGATTTAGATAGGTGCCCCCCCAAATTAGACGCGAAGCCTAAAATGAGAGAAGCACTGACCCAGATGCTCCGTAGCTATGAACTGTTGCATGTGTGGAGGTATCGTAACCCGGTTAGTCTGGTATACTCGTGCTACACGCCTGCTGGCAACACCCACAGTAGACTGGACTATTTCTTCCTCCAGGGCACGGTCACCGGGCGGGTGGAGGACATTCATTATTTGGCACGCTACCTATCGGACCACTCTCCGCTTTTGCTTACATACCTGGTGGGTGGACCCCGGCCCAAGGTCCCGCTCTGGAGGCTAAACGTTGAGGCTTTAGCTGATCCTGTATACAGGGAGGCTATCTCGCAGGGAATCGAGGCCTATTTAGATGTGAACTGGGGGTCGGCCAGTACCAGGGCGATTGAATGGGACGCCATGAAGGTGGTTGTCCGGGGTATTTGCCTCTCCACAGAAGTAGGGGTCAAGCGGGTATTAGAAAGGGAGCTGAGGCGAGATGAGGACTGTCTGGCAGAACTAGAGAGAAACTTCCCCACGGATAAGGAGCAACGGCCGGAATGGGCGACCACACGACAGCACCTAGGAGACTCTTGGGCCTCTCTTGGCAAATTCAACAGGACTGCCAGTAGGAAGCGTTGGTACACAGAGGGCAACAAGGCTGGGAGGTTATTGGCATGCTTGATTCGAGCAGAAACTCAACCTCACCCGATTTTGGCACTGAGAGATGACCTGGGCCAGCTGGTATACACTCAGCAAGCGATCAATGAGGTGTTCCGATCCCATCTATCTCGGACGTACTCGGAGTTACAATCCCTGGCGGGCATAGAGGACATGGAACTGTATCTGGGGGGGATACAACTACCAGGTATCGAGGCTGAGAGTCAAGAGGACTTAGGTGGGCCACTCCGAGTGGAGGAAATACGTGCAGCGATAGCCCATCTGCAGACGGCTAAATCCCCAGGGTTGGACGGCCTCGCGGCTGAACTCTATAAAGATTTCAATAACGTTTTGGTCCCGAGGCTCCAGGAGGTGGCATCGGAGGCATACGATCGGGGCTTGCTCCCGGACTCCATGCGAGCGGCAACGATAGTTATGATACCCAAACCAGGGAAGGATCCCCTCCTCCCAGGATCCTATAGACCCATATCCATGTTAAATGTGGATTTAAAAATCATCAGTCAGGTCCTCGCCTCTAGACTCCTTCCATATCTTCGACGCCTGGTCAATGATGACCAATCTGGGTTTATTCCAGGCCGAAACACCTTGCGGAATATCCGCCGCTTGGCCCATGTTATGCAAACCTTGGAGGGTTAGGCTGGGCAGAATACACTGGTTTTCCTGGACATCGAACAAGCCTTCGATTCGGTTCGTTGGCCTTTTTTATGGAAGGTGCTTTTAAAACTGGGTTTGGGAGAAGGATTCGTAAGATGGGTCCAATTGCTATATACCAGACCGGTGGCCAGAGTCCGCACGGGCAGATATGTCTCAGATGAGATATCCATATTGAGGGGTACTCGCCAGGGGTGCCCTCTCTCCCCCCTACTCTTTGCCCTGGCAATGGAGCCGCTGGCATGTCACCTCCGCTCGGTACTTAGGGACCAGGGCATACGAATAGGGGCGACAGAACAAGTGGTGTCCCTATATGCGGATGACGCATTGATCTACCTACGTCAGCAGACGCACTCACTGCCGATCCTGATGGCCGTACTAGCGCAGTTTGCAGCTGCCTCCGGCTTAGCAGTCAACAATGCAAAGTCCCAGTTGTATGCGATTGGGGTGCAGGCAGAGTGGGAGGGGGTTCAGCGCCCAGAAATGGGACTCCCATGGGTGGATGGCACACTGCGCTACCTGGGGGTATGGATTAGCCGAAATCCAGCCACTTTTTTCCAACATAACATGGGACGGATAAGCGGAGGTCTAAAGGGAAGCATCGCCATCTGGAACACCCTTAAACTCTCCCTGATGGGAAAGATAGCCCTAATTAAAATTGTGATCCTCCCACGTTGTCTATACACTATGCAGGGGTCCTTTTATGAGATACCACATCGGGTTTTTCGAGAGCTGGACTCTCTCCTCGTCCTACTACTATGGAATGGGAAGAGATGCAGGGTGAGTTGAGAGGTCCTGAAACGCAGATGGGGAGCTGGTGGTTTGGAAGTTCCCGACCTGGAGATGTATTATTTCGCCTCACATATACAACGCGCGATCGCATGGCTGGATACGGACCCCTCGTGGGAACGTTCCTTACTGGAGGGGACGTATGGAAATGAGCAACTGGGGACGAAGCTTTGGCGGTTGGGGGGGACAGCGGGATCATGCCCCCCCACTGGCACGGTTGATGGCTGCAGTCTGGGATCGGGTGACTCGACGTCTCCTTCACAGCAAACCCTTCGCCCCGGACTTAGATCTGTGGTTATTGCCACCCTTTGCCCGGATTGCGCGGGTCATGTCCATAGGTAAATGGACAGGGGGAGGGTGCTTGATGCTGGCGGACCTGTATCCGAATGACCAATTTATAACCTATCAGGAAACGGTCACCTCCTTTGCACTTGGCCCGGGACAATTCCTCCAATACGCAAAAATAGCGGCGACTGCGCGGGGCCTCTGGCCAACATTCCCGGAGGCCCCGGCGTACACTCGTGTACTGATCACAATGTTGGCGATGGCAGGGGGTCGGAAGTTGGTAACTCACCTTTATAGGGCCTTAAGGGAGGATAAAACACTGCGGCCCTTGACAATAGAGGATAGGTGGCAGCAGGCATGTACACAAGAGATCACCTCCCGTGATTGGGAAAAAATTCATGAAAGTGTGCGGAAGGTGTCAGTTAGCAACCGATTCAAATTAATCCAGTACAATATTATACACATGACCTACCTTTCTCCTAGGCGCCTCCAGACCATAGACAACACCAGGGATGCGCACTGCCCGAGATGCCACAGCCCAATGGTAGACTTTGTGCATATGTTATGGGTGTGTCCGATTCTCCAAACATACTGGGTGTCAGTCCTGGAGGTTTTGATGAAGGTGTCGGGATGGATAGTAGAGTTAGACCCCCACCCCTGCCTCCTGGGCTTAATCCCTCGGGACCCCAAACGAAAGGTGAGCAGACGGTTTTTGGTTTTGGGCCTGGTTACGGCTCGACGCCGCATTGCAATACACTGGTTGTCCCCACAGGGTCCGATGCTGCAGAAATGGAAGAATGACTTGAGGGAATGGGCGCTAGCAGAGGAGGACCATATAAGACGTACAAGGAGGGATGGGAAGCTACCTGAGGTTCTCCAAGCTTGGGGGGTCATGATCCAAGAGCTGGGGGGATTGGATACCCCTCTGACGCAAAATAGCCTGGAACTGGTAGATTTGAGCTGCGAAGAGATTCGACCGCAAGACATTGCGACACCAGGTGACCTACTATGAAGACCTAGTTGCAGTGACCCGAGGTTAAAGTTTTTTAAAACAAAAAAGTTTTTCATTATTCCTGTTGAATGAAAAGTAAGGAACGCAGACCACATAGGGGAGGGTTTACATCTCGGCAGGGGGGGAATAGGGACGGGGTGAAGTTGAGGGGTTGGGTTAGGGGATGGGAGGGGGGGTTCAGGGAGTTTAAATGGAGTTCAATACAGCCTATGTGGCAGGCAACGACACAGTGACTACACCAGGGACCGCTGGAGACCACACTACCCTCATAACTAGTATGTAACTGACTGCTTGATAATATTGCTGTGCTGTTTCCTTTTCTTTTTTCTTTCTCTCTTTATGACGAGAACACTTACAATGTAAGATTGTACCTGGTTGGATTTACTGTGCTGGAGCTGTAACCTGTAAAACATGATAAATAAAGTTTAAAAAACAAAAAAACTCCCTCCTACCACCAAGTCTTTGTTGGGTGCTCATCTAGCACTTCTACACATACCGAGGAAAGACACCATGATATGGGCATAGTGCAGACGAATGACATTATTTCATTCTGGCATTAATTAGTCCTACCAAACCTGATACACAAAGACCAGTCAGGATTCATATCCAACAAACAAATATATGATTTCGTACAGGATTCTTTTTGCAGTCTGAGCACCGATCCTTAGTGCTCAGACCAATCACAACGCTGCATTGGCTCAGGGGAGCCTGTCTGCCGGTTGCTTCCTGTTGCCTACAGGAAGTTGACTTGGAAGACGCAGGAGAGGCGGCAGCAGGATTGCCGGCGGGCCAGCCATTCCAGGTAAGTTAGGAGGTAAAGGTGCCGACAAGGGATTTTCTTCCTTTCACTTAATCAAACATCTATAAGCAATCAATGGTTGTAAGCTCTAACCAGTAACTTACGTCGTACTGTTTCAGAAATAAATTAACACATTTCACCTTGAACAAATACAGCACAGATTTGTTCAAGTTGAAATAGGTTAATTTAATTTCTCAAACAGTTCAAAGTAAGTCACTGGTTAGAGCTTGCGGCCATTGATTGCTTATAGATGTTTGATTAAGCGAAAGGATGAAAATCCCTTGTAGGCACCTTTACATGCTAATGTACTGATTGCCCACGCCTCCAAGGGTCTAATGGGTTCCCCACTCCTCCGTTCCAGGTAAGTGGCTTTTAAAAATTTTTTAGTTCTGTCCTTCGGCCCCCACTCTCCCCCGTCTCGCCACCCGGGACCAGTAGTAGCCCCTACTGCACCAAACTTTTGAAAATGTGACTTTTCATAAAAACAAATTTCCATAGCAGGTTATTTTATTTTCAAAATTGTAGAAATAATGTACCCTACACCATGGGATTTTTTTTGCAAGGTGTGGTGGAACATTCATTTATTTTTACTGTCCCTCACTTCCAGGTTTTACCTGCCAGTGACGGACCGCTGATGAGCTGTACTCTTTGCAGCTGTCCGAGGAGTATGCCGGCAAAGAGTTTGAGGGCACTTCGTGGTAGTTGTGCCATCAACATGGTAATAAGCTTGGCCTGCCTCTTTGCTGGTCATATTGAGGCGAGAGAGAAAATTAAAGTCTAAACAAGCGAATATTTCTGAAAAGGCTGTTTGCTGGGACATCCTCATATCTTAAGATCCGACTTTAAAAGTAAAATGGAGTGAGTTACAAGAAACGGCTTGTATTTTTGGGTGTTGAAACTGAAGAAGCTGACTGAGGGACTTCCCCAGGCATCGTGATCTGCTGGCATCAGGAAATAATTAGTTTCTTCTGTAGTCTGCAGAACATAATTGGCCCAAGCATCACCTTTTGCCTCCTTCGAGTTCACCACAAAAATGTTTCAGCCTCAGAGCAATTAGCAGGAGGCTGCAGTTAATGCATTTCAAGTGCTGTTTAATCTTAAAGCCTCTCGAGGGCAAATTCCTACTTTGTGCAACTCTCTGCTGCACACATGAAGTCTCTCGGAGGAATTAAGCACAGTCCGTGAAAATGCGCAGTTCATATAGGCTGTACTGAGGCATATAAATTCCTTAAAGCAAAATATACTGTAGTGTAGCTCCTATTTTCCCAATAGGCTCTGCGCATTGGAATAGTACCTACAGCAGTAAAGGCCTAGGCCAGACGTTAACTAGGTCTACTACTGTCGATACTAGACTTAATTTTTGGGTTTGCCAGCTAAGCTCAGAGTTCGCTAGAAACTTTCTCGAATGTTCAAGGAAGGATTAACTCCCCTGATTAGACAAGAAGGGATTTAGTTTCTGACAACCATAGAACATGACAACTTTGCTCTCCCCTAATCAAGAGTCAATCTCAAGAGTCGTGTGAGCACAAGGCAATTATTTTACTCAGTCAGTACGTGCATTCTTAGTCTCATCAGAATGTAGAGAAAAGGAAGAGACGGGCGTGTTCAATAAAAGGTGTTATTTATTGATCAGTCTCTTTTCTCGTACAAGAGAAATGGATCGATATTATTGCAATACTTATTGTTAAGTAAAGTGCATACATTAGAAGCAATAGTATAAAATAATACTGTAAAAACATTGATATGGTTTCTGAGCCATATGATGTTTAAAATGATTAAAATATATTTACATACACATATACATTTGACTAAACGTACTCAACTGGTGTTTCTAAATACGCCTACCCCGTGTACCTGACCTAAGTCTAATGCGTGGGCGGGAATAGAAAGTTACAGTTTAAGTTAAGTTTGTTTTTGCCAAGTGAATAACTAAAGAATTCTCTGTGAGGGGTTATTCAGTTCTGTACCTGGAATTTAGGATGAATGAGGAATGGTATCTCTTTCTCTGCTCTCGATATTCCAGGCTGCCTGCGAGGGCTGCCCAGAAGCGCCGGTGCTGGGTCTCTCGGCTTGAGATAGCAGCGCGTCTCTCAGCGCGTCAGGAAGGCGGGGCTGTTGCCTGCGGGGTCTGCTTCTGCTCTCGGCTTCGGCAAGTATGGCTGCTCCGTCTTGTCACCACGCGTGTGTTTGCATAGGGCAAGGTCGGCAATATTTATACCTTAAAGGTGCCGGGATTGACGTAAGGATGGACATAGGTACGTCAATAAAGATGTCATACGACTTGCTCGTTAGCACATTCTTTACTAAAGTTCTCTGTGAAATCAAAACAATGGCCGCACGGATTATCCAGGTTGTCATAGGTTTGATTTGTTATGAGAACGTCGTATGCCTTATCAGGGGCTGGAGGAATGTCGCTTGTCTAATTAGATCTCAAGCGTTATGACCTAATCAGATAACACGTTCCTGTGCCGTAGTGTGACTGCGTCAGATAACGGTATCTGCATCATGGGGGTTTTCTTGCCTCATGGGCTGACTGTTAGTTAACTAGCTAGGTAGTTTAACCAGAATAGGGTCAGGAATAGGGGGATCGATTCAGAACCTATAGAAATACACGACACCCACTCCACGCTAACTATGGTCATATCTACGAATCTATGCATAGTATAACATAGTACAACATACTATAGAGTATAGTGTATACCTTACCACCCCAAAATACATAAATGCATTTTGAAATTTTCAAATATACTGAAAAATTGCAGTCATATATTGTATGCACTTAAGCTATGAATTAAATGCAAAAGTAAGCACGCATTTTATGCATTATTGCTTGTTGGTATATGAGAAATACACATGAAATGGCTCTTAATATGGCTATACAGAAAGAAAAGTCGAAACCATTTCATCACATAATATATTTTGTGAACATACCAGCGGGCAGCTAAAGTCTATATAAAGTATCTAAAAATAGAAATCTTAGTTCTCTAGGAATAGTTTCTTACTTTAAGCAGAAGATCAGTGTCCCGGGGAAAAAATATATAGAAAAATATTTTAAGGGCTTGCTGAAAAAGGTTGCTGTCCGTGAACTGGATTGTAATTGTTCATGTGACTTTATTTTTAAAGTTGAAGGCCGAATTCAGGGAACGCCGTGTGCGAGTTTACTCAAAAGTCTCTATTTCTGTTCCGGAGAGAACATCATATCATTCAGGCTTTCGAAAAAACTGTCAACAGCTTCATGGGAAAGTTCCTCTAAGTCGGAAATAGGGGTAACCATGCATTCGTGCGCATGATTGTCTCCATTGACATTCTGATTTGCATTGCTGACAGAAGGTCGTACCTGTTCGATGCTGCTTTCATCTTGAACTTCACTACTCTTCAATCGCAGTGGTGAAGATTCCAGGAATGCCGTCATCAGAATTGGCAGCCTTTGAGGGCAGCACAGTGCGTGAACCTTGGTAGGAACCAACAGTGTATCTGCATCCACCGGCGCATCCGATTGTAGCGTCAGACAGGTGTCTAACACGCATTCTTCTCCGCATAGCAGACACCTTAGTACAGGTAAAACACACCTTTGCCACATTGGTCGAAATGATAGAAACCAAGTCATGTTTAGGTCTCTAAGCCGGGAGAGTCCCAGGATTTTTGATATCCGGTCCCAGTATCCAATGGCTAGGATCGTATCTTCCATTGTCGCGAGAGTTTGATCTGTGACATGGGTTGCCATAACGGAAAATAAGGACTAGGAATAGGATTCCTGCAATTAGTCCTAGGATCAGGGGAAGTCCGCCAAAAATCGAATGGACGAAATCTGGAAAAATACCCAGTATGGCTTTGAATGGTGTTAATGCCATCGAAAATACTGTCTTAAATACCTTTGAGACCCCAGTGGTATCAGAAATATTTAAGATTTCGCTCAGGATTTCCGCGAAATGTACGGGGGAATTAGTTGATAATAATGTATGTATCTCTGCAGTCGTCCTTGCGACTTGTAGATCATACGTTTCTTTAGATGACGTGAGCCTTGTAGGCGTCTGAAGAAGCACTGTTTTCATTCTGCTTAAAGTATCTATTCGAATAGAAGTAATAGAAGTAGGTTCCAAGTTGTTTTAAGGTACCCCTTTCCCAATTTCTCGTACATGCCAGCCTGTATATATTTTTGGCAGTATTGAAACCTGAAGGTTGAGATTGGAATATTTATGATTCCGTGGATTATCCATTCACTGACAGGTCGTTCTGACATTGTCATTGGTAATCTTTCTAGTTTTTCAATGCTCAAGATTGTATAATCAGCACCCTTCTGCGCCATACCGATTTGTCTATCAGTAAGGTTAAAGATTTGGAATAGTGACGTTGTGTTGATTAAACGCCAAGGCACGTAGCCTGAATGCAGATTTTGTAACGTCCAGCCAAGCTGTACAATAGAACGCAATTGTGACTGTCCATGTTGTAATAACAGTAAGTCTTGCGATAATATATCGATTGCTGAAGACACAATGCTGTCCAATGAAAAAATTCTGGAGGACAGAGTCATTAACCCATTGTCCACTACAGAAAGTGATTTTTCCAAATTAATACGATCAATTTCACGTATTCTCTCTGCTGTCTCAATTTGAGTAACCTTCCAGGCCTCATTGTATGCTGCATATACAGAGGCTGCTATGAAACGCTTATGACGCTGTTTGCGTGGTCCCAGTATGAAATCACGCAAGTCAGCACCATCAGTAAGTAAAGTTAGGTGTTGCTTAATTTCAGGCAGTGTGGAAGTTTGTAGCCATTGAAGGCATAATTTGCCCACACTGTAGGTTGTTATTATCCCTGGGTGATGTCTTTGGGGATATCTAGGGTCTGGGATGGTCATTTTGAAACCCTGTGTTTTATTCAGGAATCTATCTTGACAGTTATTTGTATCTGTGGGCCAGATCAACCATTGTTTCCAATCAGGATGTGTTCTGTTTTGGTTAAGTATATGGTTTATGTCTATTTCTTCATCTGTTTCAGAGCTATTGCTAAACATTGTTGGCTTTGGAATAGACAGGTTATTTAAATCTTTGATTTTGGCTAAGCCAAGACAGGTGGTTTGTTGAACAGTGTCATTTAAAAATATCATTTGTTCTGGGATCATGCAGGCTCTAAACAAAGCTTCTAAACCCTGTACTTGCCATTCTTTTGTACCCCAAACACTTTTCAAATCAACTTTTTTGTCCCAATAATCAAATCCAAAAGTATTCATTTTTTCAAAGAACGAATCAGAATAAATCAATTTTGTGTTGGTTATCATGGTTTTCATCCCTGTCTTGTTTGACAATTTGTAATAAAATGTTTCAGCATTAGTTATGTTAAAACCTGAAAAATATGAATATTTGTCATAAACGGTTCTAGAGCTCCCTTTTGGAGGTGTAGCACAATGTTCCCATTGATTATAATTTAAAACATTTCTAGTTTGTGCAGATTTATGCAAGAAATGGTTACCATAATGGTTATAGCAATACATACTATCATAATTTGTAGAACCCTGCAAATAATCATGTTTTGTAAATTTAGCAGACATTACTAAGTCAGACATCATATTATTTATACTTTCAAAGTCCCAATCATCAGCAAATGAGTTTGGTTTTGCAAAATCACTCAAGGAGATCTTGATTTGGTGTGGATATTTCAGGATCTCGACCGGACCATAAATTTCATAGTCAGTGTTGTCCCAGGCTACCCCACCAGGTATTGGAATTGCTGTGAAGTTGGCTGAAGAAAGTTCTGAAGAAAGTTCTCGTTTCTTGACGTGTGAAGATGTGTGTGGTTTGAGGACCAAGTTGATGTTCTGACTTGCTGTGTCCATTTTAGCATATTTTCCCTCAATGAAGCGTCCCAAGGTAAATACCATGATGAGCCAAAGTATGAGGATAAATGCACCAAAACCCACCCAAAATTCAATCCATGGAGAAATCAGATATGTTTCTTTTAGTTGTTTCAAAAGTTCCTTAGCTTTGTCTTTAAAGGATTTTGATGATGGCTGTGTCTTTTGTTCGCTGAAACCTTCAGAGGAATCATCGAAGTTGATGAAGTAACCAGATGCAGTTCTGTCAATTGTTCCAATTGGTTCAGGATTTTTGTTTCTTGCATTTTCACTTGGAACTTCATTGTAGATTGGTGTGTCTCTGCTAAATGTCTTTATTTGGGTTTTCAGAGGTCTGAGTTCTATTGCATTGTTGCATAGTCCTTGTTGTTCTTCTTTAGGCGTTTCGAATGTGATGAGCCTCTTTGTTAGGACCTCTGTACTGGTAGCAAACCTTGGTGTTCTGCTACTTATTGGGAGTCCACTTGGCCTACTGTTTGTTATCGGCCACATGTTGTGGTTTTACCAGGTCGATGGATACAACTCGGTTCTCCTTTTTTCCAGCAAGTGGCGGTAGTACAACTGATCTTGTCCCGTTGACAGACAAGACAGGAACTGCTTTTCTGTAAGAAGGCCCAAATTCCTTCTTTACCGCGATCTTCTCCCTGACTAGATCCCCGACTTTTGGAATCCAGACAGGTCTTGCTGGGACAGGTGGTGAATCTTCAGTGGTCGTTGGCTGTTGTTTCAACGGTATGTTGCTCAGGTCTTTTCTTGTTTTGTTTAAGTCCTGCAAAATAGCCAAACGGTCTTTGACATCAAAGGTTTTTTCTATTACCACTGAAGTCTGACTATCAAGGTCAGAGATCAACATCCTAGTTCCGAATAATAATTCGTACGGACTGAATCCCTTCAGAGAATTTCTTGGCAAGTTATTTAGACTATGTTGGACACTTATTAGATGTTTGACCCACCCAGCTCCCGAACCTAATATCCTTTCTATTATAGATTGCTTTCTGCCTTGGTTTTTTCTTTACACCGTCCCATACCCTCAGGAAGGAAGTGAGAAGAATCCCGCTGGGCTGTGCTCATTTGGCCATTCTTTCCCCCCCCAGGCTGGATTGCCTGAGTGGAAAAAAAAAAAATGGTCGAACGTAGCATGCTCTTAGCGTATATGCCATTTAGACTCGCAAATCTTGTATAATAGTCCGGACGTCAGCCAAGTGCTGGTGATCTACATTATAAGTGGAAACTAGCCTGTATATGTTAATCGCAAGCCATTCTTTTTGTTGGTAATATTATCTGCCTTGATACGACGAGGTATTAAACTGCTTCTCTCCCCACTGCGATCTCTGTTGCAGTTTGGGCAGTTTTTTACAAACATGGTGTAGTGCAGGCTCATGCCTGGCCACCAGTACCGTGATTGTAATTCTTCCAGAGAATCTTTTAATTTAAGGTGTCTGTGACCCTCGCCCATGTGTGCGTCTGCGATTAACAAGTTTCTCCTGTCCATGTTTGGAATCACTCTATCCCCCACTCCAGGGATTCGAGCAAAAGGGACGGAGTTTGCATCGATTATGTATGTATAATTGAGTGGATAATTGATCGGTAACGCTGAGCAGTCGCCTTTTGATGACGTTTTCACCGCCAGCAATGTTTCGCCGTCAATGTATTTTAATGTACGCTTTTTTCGATCTACGGGAGCCGGTTTACTGGCTGCCGCTGCGGCTGTTTCAGCCAATGAATTCCCTACAACGTGAACGCCATCACGCTGGTGACTCAGTGAGTGTGTCACGTGAGTCTTTGGTAGTTCTTTTTCAAAAGAGCTACTTGTTCCCAGAGCAGTCTCTGCTTTATTGGTGCATCTGTGTCATCTTTGTAACCGTTCTGAATCCATGTCTGCAAATCCTTGTTATATGCTTTGACGCAGTAATATGAATCTGACACTATAAGTGTCGGGAATTCGCGATCCGCATTATCTAGCGCCATTTTCAAAGCTAATATTTCAGTTTGTTGTTCTGAATTGGTTTCTACTGAGTGTGTCTTTGTTAATAGAGGTCTTAGTTTACCTCCGCGCCACACTTCTTTTGTAATCTCACATGTGGGATTGTATGCATGTTCTCCCCAAACTGAGGGTTGAGCATGTCCGTCTGTATATATTACACAGGCGTAATGTCGTAGAGGCAGAATGTCGATTGGCAGAGGATACGTCTTTTCATATTTTAGATTTTCCAATTCTTCTAGTTCTGGATCAAAGAAGTAATATACTTTGTCCGTTGTGATTGAATTTACCCATTGTAACCATTCTGGATCCAATGTTGTTGTTGGTAAATTACACGGTGTTGTTAATGCCTCAAAGGCTGATTCAGCTGTTCTGACTGTGATATGTCTACCGTCAGCTATGTCTTTTTCTCTAGCTATTGCGGTTTGAACTGCTTGAACAATTTTTCCTTTGTTGTTGAATCTCTGTTCAGCTTTTGTGTACAAATGTGATTTGAATGCAATTGGTACCTTATCTCCCTCATTAGAGGTTAGGTATGTGAATCCGCATCTCCCTGGGATGACTCGGATCACAAGGTTGCGTGTATTATCACGGGTTTCTAATTTTGTTTTAATTAGCATGTCTGTTTGTAAGGATCTCAAAATTTCTGTGTGTGCTTGAGTCCAACTGGATCTTTTAAAGTCTGGTTTAATTAGATCATAAAGGGGTTTGACCCTTTCTGCGTAATTTGCAATATATGTTCTTCCGAAATTTAGGAAGCCTAGAATTGACTGTAGGTTTTTTAGTGTTTTAGGAGCTTGGATTACGGCACATTTCTCTAGGAAATTGTCTGCCAGGCTTTTGCCTTCACTTGATAACTCATATCCTAAGAATAGGACCGTCAGATGGGCAATTCTGGACTTTTTGAAGTTGAATTTGTAACCCTCTGCAGCGAAACCAAGTATTATGGTGTTCACTCTTTTCAAGTGAGTCTCCAAGTCATCATCTGTTAAGTAAATGTCATCGACATAAGATAATGCTTCATCATCATATAGTTGTAGTAATTCTGTTACTCTCGCTGAGAATACCCCCGGGCTGTTCTTGTACCCCTGGGCTAACCGACAGAATTGTTTTTGAGTGCCATTTACTGAGAAAGCTGTTAAATATCTGCTCTCTGGTGCTATGTTTTGACAAAAGAATCCATTGGAGATGTCCAAGGTTGTTTTGTATTTTTTGCGCACTATGTTATTCATTAGTGCAGCACTGTGTGAGTTTTGCCCTGCAAAGGTTTTGCAACATGTGTTAAGGTGTCGGTAATCCAAAACTAGACGATATGAGTTGTCTGGTTTGGCGACCGGAAACAAAGGATTGTTCATTTGTGAGGTGCAAGTTTCAATCACCCCCTGGTATTCTAGCTGATCTAGTATTTCATTTACTTGTTTTTTAGCTTCTTGCTTAATTGGGTACTGCCTTTGTGCAGTTGGTTGTGATTTTAACTGGACTTTGTGAGGAGGAGAATTCTCATCCCATCCTACATGATTTTTATATAAAGCAGGTGCTAAGGCCACTGCCCACTTTCTAGCAAGTGTATATTTTTTATGAATCGGTATTTGATTCGAGAAGGCAGGCATAATTACTTCTTCGCCATGAGGGCACTCCCTGACAAACTCTGGTGGCCAGTCTTTTTCAGCTAGAAGGATGTCATAGCCTTTGGAGAGGTTATCCCAAAATAGTCCCCTTATCTTCCTAGTCTTATCTCCCTCTATACGTAATGTTATCTCGTATATTTTGTGGGGCTTGCTAACTCTGGTATCTGCAGTTTCCACTTGAAGGTATTCATTCGTGTCCACTGTCTCCAGATGATTCATAAGGACTTTGCGAGCTATGCTCACCTCTGCTGCGCTGTCTAGCATTGTCTGAGCCCACTCTCCGTTTTTCAGTTGTGTCCTCAGTATTCTCGGCATTTTTAACTACCTTGATACTGGCTACCTTCTTTTTTGGAAATTGTGATTTCTTTTTCAGTTGAGCAGGTTCCTTGTCTTTGGACTTGGCGTGCTCTTCTGATCGTCCTCTTCTTTCCGATTTCTGCGAGGAATTCTGAAAAGATTGAGAGGGACGTGTATCAATGTCTTGATATCTATCAGGTTTTTTAATATTATCCCTATTTCTAAGGTTATATCTATTCCCAGAGGGGTCACTCTGGGGTGACCTTTGTCTCGGGTTTGGAGATTTCTCTCTTCGCCTAGGAGACCTTCCTCTGGACTGGAATTTCTTTTCTTTAGGATTGGATTGTTTATTTCCATCCCAGTTCTTTTTTGGTGAATTATTATTATTATTAAAAAACATTTTTTCTGGACTTGTAGTCAGTTGCGGTTTTACTGGTATTCCACCTAGACTATCTCTGCCTAGTTCTTCATAGGATTTTTCTATGATTCTGGCAATTTCAGCTGGTTGGTCTGCTATATCTGTCTCTTTTAACCTCTGGCGGATCGCCACGTTTGCTGCTTCACCTTTTATGTTGGCTAATAATATAGCCGAGACCTGCTTGAAGTCTTTCAGTAATTTCATACCAAGAGTTAAAGCAGGTTCTGGACCGTATTCATCTTGAATTTGTTTTAGCACATCTGGTATTACCGAAATGGATGGAACACCGTGCGTTTTTGTATAGATGGAAGCAAAGACTGTACCCCAAGTGTCACAGTCCTCAATGTGTGGTGCGATTCCCATTGGGAGACATATAGTCAGAATCCTGTGTTTTTCCAGCGGGGTGGTGTCAGGAAACACCGCCTCTATTTGGGTAATTTTCTGTGCCAACCAGAATGGTATCTGTTCCCGTTTAGCTGGAACTTTACCTAGGCAGGATTGGATGTTCTGTGGTGTAATTTTATTTGTGTTCCCCTGGTGAGGGGTCAGCTGTGGAAGTTTAATCGCTGGCTGAATTGTTGAAGTCCGCATTACATACTGAACTAATTGTCTGTGAATTTTTAGTAGTTGTTTTAGCTGTATTAACAGCTCTGCTGCAGGCATTCTTTCGATGTCTGGATGTGGTGTGTATCCGGCTAAGACCGGCCACGTTGCTCCTGGTCTTCCTAAAGGACCGAGCCTTGTAATGTGATTGTTATGTATTAGGGCGCCATCAAATAAGAGCAAATGCTCTTGGAATTTGAGTGGTACTTCCACCTCCTCGAAAGGAGTGTACGTTTCAGGAGGTTCCTCTACTTTGTAATAGTGGAAGTACTTTGTTACAGCATTTGCTGCTGGAAAATGTATCCATGTATAGTATACCTCTGTCTGCCGATATTCGTGTGCCTCAATTACGAATATGGCTGTGCCACCTCTAGGTGTCAGTCCATTTTCTATAAGTTTTAAGGTTATAGATCTCCTTTTAATGACCGGAATGAGTATTATATCCGCGTCTGCTGCTTGCATGGTAGCATCAGCATCTGCTATTTCAGTAGCTAATCTAATTGCCTCTCTTTCTCCATCACTGTCTCCCATTTTACTGACAGGATGGTTTTTTTTTTTGTTTGCAGATCAGGTTTCTTATGGAAACAGAGATTAGATGCACAATATTCTGGAACTGTTTTATCCTTCAACGTTGACTAGACCAAGAACCATACATAGGAGTTCCCTCCTGCGAGGTTTTGGAGGATATAATAACCTTTCACCCACTCCAGACGTCTTTGGAGTATTTGGGAAAAGGGGTCTGAGTAAGAAAGCACGACTGAGTTACTCTAAATGTCTTACGTTAGTTTTATCGCCCTTTCCAAACGCGTTGGGCGCCATGTAGTGTAGCTCCTATTTTCCCAATAGGCTCTGCGCATTGGAATAGTACCTACAGCAGTAAAGGCCTAGGCCAGACGTTAACTAGGTCTACTACTGTCGATACTAGACTTAATTTTTGGGTTTGCCAGCTAAGCTCAGAGTTCGCTAGAAACTTTCTCGAATGTTCAAGGAAGGATTAACTCCCCTGATTAGACAAGAAGGGATTTAGTTTCTGACAACCATAGAACATGACAACTTTGCTCTCCCCTAATCAAGAGTCAATCTCAAGAGTCGTGTGAGCACAAGGCAATTATTTTACTCAGTCAGTACGTGCATTCTTAGTCTCATCAGAATGTAGAGAAAAGGAAGAGACGGGCGTGTTCAATAAAAGGTGTTATTTATTGATCAGTCTCTTTTCTCGTACAAGAGAAATGGATCGATATTATTGCAATACTTATTGTTAAGTAAAGTGCATACATTAGAAGCAATAGTATAAAATAATACTGTAAAAACATTGATATGGTTTCTGAGCCATATGATGTTTAAAATGATTAAAATATATTTACATACACATATACATTTGACTAAACGTACTCAACTGGTGTTTCTAAATACGCCTACCCCGTGTACCTGACCTAAGTCTAATGCGTGGGCGGGAATAGAAAGTTACAGTTTAAGTTAAGTTTGTTTTTGCCAAGTGAATAACTAAAGAATTCTCTGTGAGGGGTTATTCAGTTCTGTACCTGGAATTTAGGATGAATGAGGAATGGTATCTCTTTCTCTGCTCTCGATATTCCAGGCTGCCTGCGAGGGCTGCCCAGAAGCGCCGGTGCTGGGTCTCTCGGCTTGAGATAGCAGCGCGTCTCTCAGCGCGTCAGGAAGGCGGGGCTGTTGCCTGCGGGGTCTGCTTCTGCTCTCGGCTTCGGCAAGTATGGCTGCTCCGTCTTGTCACCACGCGTGTGTTTGCATAGGGCAAGGTCGGCAATATTTATACCTTAAAGGTGCCGGGATTGACGTAAGGATGGACATAGGTACGTCAATAAAGATGTCATACGACTTGCTCGTTAGCACATTCTTTACTAAAGTTCTCTGTGAAATCAAAACAATGGCCGCACGGATTATCCAGGTTGTCATAGGTTTGATTTGTTATGAGAACGTCGTATGCCTTATCAGGGGCTGGAGGAATGTCGCTTGTCTAATTAGATCTCAAGCGTTATGACCTAATCAGATAACACGTTCCTGTGCCGTAGTGTGACTGCGTCAGATAACGGTATCTGCATCATGGGGGTTTTCTTGCCTCATGGGCTGACTGTTAGTTAACTAGCTAGGTAGTTTAACCAGAATAGGGTCAGGAATAGGGGGATCGATTCAGAACCTATAGAAATACACGACAATACGGCACAGGTGTTTCCCTGTTTTCCATTTTAATCCAAATGTACAAAAATTGGCCATGTGTCCCTGATAGCCATGGGCCATCCTCACTTGGCAGGAGTCGCAAGTTTTACATTACATTGTTTTAGTAAAGCTCAGCATTTTCCATTCGTATGGTCTTTATTATTTTTATTTATTTATTTATTTATTTAATGCGATTTTATATAGCGCGAACATTACCCGAAGGCGTCAGAGCGCTTTACATAAGAACCAGTTGCGATACATAAGGATTTAGGATTACATGAGTTACATAAAAGAACAAATTGCAAATGAACAAGTGGTAAAGTCACACAAGGAAGCGATACAGACAGAAAAAATTGCAAATGTACAAGTTATAGAGACACACAAGAAAGAGATACAATAGAAAAAAAAATGTGCAAATGTACATTTTGTAACGTCATTCAAGGAAGAGATACAAATGGATACACAGGAATGGTAGAGAGTACAGGTCTACTACATATACTAGTGGTTAGAGTTAACTCTTTATACATATATATACAAATAGGCAAATCAGAGGATCGTCAAGGGGGAAATGAGGGAAAAGGGTAAAGGACAAGGGAATGGACAAGATGGCGGGTCAGGGTCCAGAGAAAAGCGGCCGAGAACAGCAGCAAAATGGCGGGCAGAACAAAAGTAAAGAAGTCCATGAGAGTGACCCGGTGAGTATAAATTAGAGTGCCAAAAGAAGTCAGGGGGGTACATAGCTCAAAAATCAAAGGCAGGAAAGGAGAGTAGGCATGTAGGCTCGGGTCCACTGGAGTAACGTCGATGACAATCAGCCGGTCGTGGCTCCCGCGTCCCCATACCTGGGAAAAGTTCAATGGGGTCTCCAAAGTCGATGATGCGGCGAGGCAAAATCCAGGAAGATAGCCTGCATGGGGGGCAGCGGGGCGGCGGTGAAACTGGCAGGCAGCCGGTGTTCAACGGAGTCTCCAAAGTCGAAGACGAGGCGAGGCAAAATCCAGGAAGATAGCCTACATTGCGGAGGGCAGTGGGGCGGTGATGAAACTGGCAGGCAGCCGGTGGGGGCAAAGCTGCGCCAAGGCTGGCGCCGCTTTCAACAGCGGCGACTCAGTCCGAGGCAGAAGCAGTCAACAGCAGCGGGACGCGGAATGTCCCTCTCCGATGTCCCGCCGGGCAGGGTACGGCCGTGGGAGAACCCATGCCCGACTCCCCATCAGCTGAACCAGGCGGCTCCACTGGACATCAGCAAAGACGTCTCCCTGTCCCGGGAAGAGGGGAGCACACTCCCCAAAGCCGTCCCACATCATCCGGAGCCACATGGAGGAGCTGGAGCAGCGCCGAAGCAGGATGGGCACAGGAGGAGGGCAAGCTCTGGGCGTGGCGGAAAAGTCCGAGCAAGAGGCATCAGCAGTGGGGGAATCCATGCCCCGATGTCCGGCTGGGTAGGAGAAGGCCTCGGAGGAGACTCGGGGCAAACTCCCCAAAAGTCGATCCAAGCGGCTCCACCTCTGTGGCGGGAGAATGCCTCAGAACAGAGTGAATAGTCCACAACCGCCAATTTGATCTGAAATGAGAGAGGATCTGGTGATTTGGGAACATTTCTTGAGTAAGTTCAAAGGAAGATATATGTGGCTGGATGAGGATTTGGGGAAACTTGAAATTTGAGGTCTGCTCAGACACTACAGGTGCATAAGAACTTGGAATGTGCTAGAGGGGAGATTGGTGGGGTGAAGACTGTCTTGAAAAGTGCATGGCAAAAAAGCACTTTATCACCTTCCTGGAATGTTTCTTGATGTTGATGTGAATGGAGATTTGGGGCAAAGAGTTCAGTAACAGCAGGGATGCTTTCAATTGACAATGGAACAGTAGTGCGTGCATTGAGCAGACAATCAGCGAGAGGCGAATGGCTGAGTAACTTGGTAAAAGTGCTAGTGCTGGTATGATTGATGCTGAATGTCATGCTGCTTGCACAGCCTGTGCCAGGATTTAGGAACAGCATTTCAGCCACATTTTCTCATCTTTAACAGATGATGGGGCATATTACCAACAAGTGGCGATAATTATCGCTAAATAGGCTTAGCGACGATTTTTTTATCGCTGCCTATCGCTGGATATGTTAGCGGAGAAGACATGCTATTAGCAACGTTTTTCTCCATTGTGTTAAAATATCCAGCGATAGCGGTGAAATGCGTGAATATCGCTGAGAATACAGCGATATTCACGCATTAGCGACGAAATACTCTTAGCCATGTTATCCACCTCCCATTGGATAACATGGCTAATAACTGGTCTGAGCAGGCGTTGGTTTTTGGCGATAGCGGGAATATTTCCATCGCTACGCCTGCCTTGCTAATAGGCGATAGCGACGTTAGCGACTGCTTTCAGTCACCAACAGGTTGGGTACGCCCACTTTGCATGTCATTAGCGATAAATATTGCTGACATGCAAAGCGGGCCCCAAACCGCTAGCTTTTGCCTAAAAGCTGTCACTAACATTAGTTAGCGACAGCTTGCTAATAGAGCGATAGAATTATCGCCGCTAAACCGGCGATAATTGCCAATCGCCACCCTTGGTAATATGCCCCGACATTCTGTGAATTGGCACGTGAAGAGGCTAACTGGGGATTTGACTGTGGGGAGGGAGCTGAGACCTTCTTTGAACTTAGAGTTGCACGGGCGAATTTTTAGAGGGAGGATTAAAGTGCAGGGCAACTGATGGAACAGGTATGCGTTTAATGATATGCAATATGAAATTCTACATATTGTGGCTAGTAGGAAACACCCTCTATGATGCTGCCTTTACCATGCAGGTTTGTTTTTTTGCCTTTACCATGCATTCCTTTACCACGCATGGTAAGTATAGTTAAAGTATATACATATACATCCAGTGGAGGCCATACTGCTGGGGAAATACCCCTGTTAACAACGTTGCATGCTCTACGAGGGGATAATAATGATTTGAACGGTGATGAGATGAATACACAGGCGATTGCATTGGAAGAGGACATTAATATCTCGTCACCAGGCTGCAGTCCATTTAAAGCGCCTTCTGCATTTGTTCCGCTTATGCCACGAGATGCGCTGGACATATTCCACGATCGTTTAACTGATGAGTTGAAAGTTCTTCATAAGAATTCATGCAAATCCAAATCAAAATTCGCATGAAAAGCATAATGGCTACTTTCAACTGATGTCAAAACTTAAAAATAATGACACCGTGGTAATTAACAACTCAGATAAGGGGGGTAACATTGTTTTATGGGATAAGCAAATGTACAGGACAGAAGCATATCAACATATTAAAAACAAACAATGTTACGAACCCAGTGATGCAGCATACATTAGGAAAATGAACAGAGATTTCAAAAATGACCTCATCACTTGGCAAAGGGAAGACCTTATTTCCAAAGAAGAATATAAATTCTTGTATAAGGAGCATCCAACTTTGCCTACGTTCTATCTCATCCCAGAGGTGCACAAAGGTATTGATCCTATGCTAGGAAGACCGATTATTTAGGCGATAAACAGTACATTTGAGTGCACCTCGAGATACGTGGATTTTTATCTCCAGGATAGATGAGTATCTGTTTTTAACACTTGATATCGCCGCCCTATATACGAACATTAAACACAATGATAGGTTGAACGCTGTTGATTTTTATCTTAGGCGTAGATGCATCTCTATATATAGACACAACGAAATGCTTATCAAAATGATACATTGGTGCCTCCACAATAATGTGTTTATGTTCAATGGAAAGTTCTTCAGGCAAAAACAGGGTGTGGCGATGGGGGCATGCTTCTCCCCCAGCTATGCATGTTGCATGTAGGTTGGTGGTAGGAGCATGTCCTCAAGGTTGAACATAAAGCAGTGTTTGACAAACATGTGATTGAAATGTGCCATTACATTGATGATGTCTTTATTGTGTGGAAAGGGACTCAGGAAGAAGCCAATAATTTTGTCGATCTTATCAATAGAAATGATTACAACCTCAGTTTTACAGCACACATTGACCCGGTCACCACCAATTTTTTAGACATCACAGTCTTTATAGACAAAGGTTCTGTTGAAACTTGTCTGTTTAGAAAACCCACGTCAGGTAACACCTTATTACACGCCTCGAGTTTTCATCCTCACCACACCATAGCTAGCTTGCCCTATGGGGAATTTCTGAGAATTCGCAGAGCATGTAGCTCCAATTCCACCATGGAGAAGGCCCAAGAGGCGGCCAAATTAAGGCTGATTGAGCGAGGATATGATCCTAAAACGCAAGAGGTTGCCTTGAGAAAAGCTAACCAGAAAGACAGACTGGAATTATTGAAACCTGCATCAAGGTCCGTCTCTGAGGTACTTACTCCTCTGGACAGTGCTGAGATTGTGGATGGTGAGGGTGGTGTCGGGACTGAGGTGTGTAGATTCATTTCCACATACAGTAGACAATCTAATGCCATCAAGAAAATTATCAATACACAATGGCCTATTGTACTTACTGATTTGACTCTCCAACAAATACTCCCTAGTAAACCTAATTTTACCTACCGAAAAGCACACTCCATGCGCAGTGATTTAGTGAAAATCAATCCGGAGCTCACTATTTAAAGCAGTTGGCTTTCCCCCAAAAAGGTTTTTTGTAAGTGCAGCACGTGCCGTGCTTGCAAGTTTGGGGTTAATACTTCATCATACACCACTGCTTTATCTGATGTTCCCATTAAATTGACAGGAC
The DNA here is from genome assembly GCF_964261635.1 of Lissotriton helveticus. Taxonomy (NCBI): domain Eukaryota; kingdom Metazoa; phylum Chordata; class Amphibia; order Caudata; family Salamandridae; genus Lissotriton; species Lissotriton helveticus. Next base: position 1,593,290,861 of record NC_136067.1, on the reverse strand, counting down.
ACTTCACATGCCACACTGAATATGCAGTGTATGTTCTTAAATGTATCTGCGGATTACGATACATTGGGAGTACGAAACTTCAGGTCTTCTCATGTATTTTGCAACATCTTCGGGCGACTGTCAACTCCGACCCCACTTACCCAGTAGCGAGACACATCAAATTGGAGCACAATAATAATCTCAATGTGCTCCAATATTTTGTGATAGATAGTGTCCCACTAAATAAGCGTGGAGGTAATGGGGAGAAAATTCTTAGACAGTTGGAGACAAAATACATTATTGAGCTCAATACTAAATCACCCAGAGGGCTCAATATTTGCGAAGATTTACACCATTACTTGTAATACAATATATTTGAGGGCAGTTATTTAGCTGAATTTATATGCCTTTTGCACTGCTTTTTTATCTTATATACTGTTTTGACAAATATGTTTTTTTATGTTTTTAGTCTCTGCCATGCGACCAGTTTTATGCATTTTACCATTTATTTATATAATTTATGAGTAGGTGGTTTTATGATTTTTTATTGGCGCATTTTGCACAGATTTTTTACATTGATATAGTCTCGTTATCCATGATTCAAATTTCAAACTTCAAATTTCCCATTGAGTATTATTTCAGCTACTTTCGTCCGAATTTATATTAACTGAGAGGGATGTTTTGGGACTGTTAGCCTGGGGGCTCCCCAGGTGTGGAGTTACATTAACCAGCGAAGTTAAATGATTATCTGTACTGTATTTTGTCTGAGAAGCACATTAGTTTGTGATGTACATAATCGAATAGTTACTGCTTTCTCTCCAGGAACCTCTATATTTACATTAACTTTTAGCCCTAGAGGGGTTTTCAGAGTTTTTTTTAGCACTTAGCACTTTATTCACTTTTTGGGCTGTCAACCATAGGTAGGGCAACTATTGCTTATAAATGGATTGTGTATACACCTATGGTCTACATGTTAATTGTATTAGTTGTATACTGAAGCAATTTTGCATTTTACTACGATCTTAAGTATTTGTACTGCAATTTTGGAAATTGCATTATTAATGCATTCCTCAGGCTCCAATGAATTAAGTTACCTGGGGACAGTATTTGAACTGTTATTTGGTTTTATTGCTTCACAAAACGATTGATTTGCAATGTTTGTTGCCAGTGCCCTGCTGTGAACTACACTAGTATTTTTAATATGTTCACTACGAATCAGATGACAGCCCATCACATGACCATCTAGGAGGGTTTTAAATACGTTGTTAAACATTACAATGGTGTTTATGTGAGCAAGGCAACTGGGATCACTTGAACTGATTGATTGAAAATAAAGGATTTCATTTTCACCAGCAACTAGTTTATTGAAGCGTCCATTTTTCTCCTGATGGGGGCGCACTCCTTTAGCTTTCCACAGCGAGATATTTTATTCAGGATCTTCAGGATAAAAGCGAATGATCAACGCGTTTCGATGCTGCTAGCATCTTGCTCAGGATCGTGAGCAAGATGCTAGCAGCATCGAAACGCGTTGATCACTCGCTTTTATCCTGAAAAGATCCTGAATAAAATATCTTGCTGTGGAAAGCTAAAGGAGTGCGCCCCAATTCTTTTGCAAAACGGAAGAAGTGCTTTGAATATTGAAACGATGTGGTTCTGCCGTATGGAGAGGCACCCATAATGAGCGATGTAATGGCCGGGAAACCTGAACCGATGTGCTTGCATATATATATATATATATATATATATATATATATATATATATATTACCTACTGGCGGTCGCCAGTAGGTAGTTATAGTTAGGATCGTTTTCCATAGGAAATCCGCAACATTCTATTGGGGATAACTTTGGCGCCGAATGAGGGATCTGCCTGTAATTTTCCTTAACTTTGCCTCGCTGCGCTCCGCTCCTTCCCTGAAAGTTTCGGGGGGATCCGTCAAGCAGGGGCCGAGATAAAAGGGGGGTCCCAAAACGTGTTTTCCCCATGTTAATTTCCATAGGGCGGTTGGACTCACTTTTAGCCCGAACGGCTGAATGGATTTCCACCAAACTTGGCAAAATTGTAGGGACTGGTACCCCGATGTGTCTTTGCTATGTCTCAAGATATATGCTCCAGTGGTTTTTACGAAAATTAACTTTGAAAAAATATATATTGGGCTACATTGGGCTATATATATGTTAGAGCCCAAATGTAGCCCAATGTAGCCCAATGTAGCCCAATGTAGCCCAAAGATGGCCACCAGAGACAAAAAAACAAATGTAGCCCAAATATCAGCCAGATGTAGCCCAACTATAGCCCAATGACAGAATGTCCCAGAGTGTTCTAAAGAACAACTAGAACGCTAACAGTCTTACTTATGACAAAAGTATGGCACACCTGCAGTCATCTTGATTGGAATAAAGTGGTAACACTTAATACATTTAATTTGAAAAGGAACAAAATTAGGGGTTTCATTTTGCCATAGAAATTTTATATATATATATATATATATATATATATCCAACACCATCCTTCCGAGAAAAGATCAGAGGCCACAAGGGGATTTCAGTGCAGGAAACCCTTTATTCCAAACATCCCAGCAGCGGTAGATGCATTTCGGCACACTCGCCTTCTTCAGTGCCCTGTGCTGTAAAGATCTCAGCCCAATTATGCTCCTCCTGCGTGAAATACTTGCTTGCAACTGCGTCCCCTCCCCCTAATGCTGTCGTCATACCAATAGGAGTCCAAATCATGTTCAGTGAACTCCAAATTAGGGCACATTTTGAGTGACTTCTCAAATCCTCTTATATTTCATTAAAAAAATTCTGATATGCAGTCTCCCAAGATGGCCACCAGAGACAAAAGAGCCCAAATGTAACCCAAATATCAGCCAGATGTAGCCCAAATATAGCCCAATGACAATATGTCCCAGAGTGTTCTAAAGAACAACTAGAACGCTAACAGTCTTACTTATGACAAAAGTATGGCACACCTGCAGTCATCTTGATTGGAATAAAGTGGTAACACTTAATACATTTAATTTGAAAAGGAACAAAATGAGGGGTTTCATTTTGCCATATATATATATATATATATATATATATATATATATATATATCTATATATATATTCACTGAAAAAACCATAGGTTTCACACCAGTTATAGTTAGGAATTAGCATTTAAAAAACCTATTAAATTCACTGAAAAAACCATAGGTCATTTGAGATGTCATCAGTGATATTCTAATCAAAGGAGAAAGGATCACTTGTCCTGCTCAACCTTAGGTATGCAGGATGAACGGGGGATGTCCCAATAAAAGACCCTCAGGCACGCGATGGGTATGGTGGTGTCTGAAGCGGTATATCTTGGTTCTCCGCTTATGAATCACGTGTGTGCATAATCATTAGGTCTATTAGGTTATGCAGCCTCCACCAGGAGGTTATTACCCAAGGTTGGTGCAGTAGTGAGCCAGAGATAGAGAATTTGTTAAAAAGACCCAAAAACCAGGAACTCGAAAATTTATTTTGTCTGGTTTCGGGTCTGGTGAACTCTATAATAGTGCATCTTATTAACTGAATAATGAGTAGTAGTTGCACTCAGAGTATCAAGAATCAAGGGTAGTGGGGGGTGATTAAGAATTGGTCGACATGTTTCTGCCTCAGTAGCCTGTGTTCTAGGACTTACGGGCATTCATCAGGACCGTTAGTGAAATAACGTGAAGGAGTATATTAAAAAAGTGTTCAAAAAGTGAAAGAAAAGGTTATTGACCTGTTCCCATGTCTTGGAGGTCTTATGGTACCTGTAATGAGTAAACACAAGGTTTGCAACACACACACAGGGAGGGGAATGTGGGGGGACACACACCTAGCAGAAATCTGCTTCACATTTCTATCCATTGATAGATATTTAACAACTAAAAAATGGCAATACTTTAGTAGACCGTTTTACAATCATGGCAATGTCAACTCTCTCCTATACTTTCTTTGCTCATGCAACGAACTATAGCATGCTTTCAGGTGAAGGGACATGCATGTCTTAGCATAATATTGAATATATTTGCGTACACTTCTTGTGCTACTTCTGGCAGTGATTGTACCTATTATTCGTTATGAGGCACTCGTCGTGTTAAGTGACTGAGGTAGACTCGACGTATTTGTGCCCATTAATCTTTTCTCGTCGTGATGTGAAAGTCATTCAAGCCACATAGTAAGCATGGATGTTCGTGTACAATGAGTGATCTTGGCGGTGACACAAACAAAAAACGATCAAATTCGGGTGCCTTTAAAAATTACCTCGCGCATTAGTTATGCACACTCCCTTCGGATGGTAGAGCTCTTGGAGCGGGCTAAAGAGGGAGGGGAGGGAAGGCAAGAGGGGGAAAGGAAATACGGAATTGTTAGGAAGGGCGCTGCTGTATACTTGCGATTTTTAGAAGGCGCGTTCGGGTCTATCGTCTCGCTACCTGTTGCGCCCAATCCTCAGCTTTCTTGTGAGTGCGCTGCTCTGCTCTTACCGAACCGGAAGTGGTTCGTGTTGTTTCCGGGTCGTTTTTTAAAGGACGCTGATTACGTTGTAAGCATTTTCCTATTGGTCTATTCACGTTGTCACAGGGATCATGAATGTTGTTTGTCCTCTGTGAAAGCGCGTTGTCATCAGTTAGAGGGGTAGATCTAGTTAGGTGGTGATTACGTAATGTCTCTAAACCTTTTGAAACTCAATAGTTGCATTTATGCAAATCAATTGATCGGTAACATTCTTGTTCTGTAAGACGGTATCACCGTATTAAGTACAGGGTATGTAGCTACATATATTGTTTGACGAATATAATTGTTGGTAATTTTCTGTTGGTCTATTCACGTGGTCTTAGACTCCATGAGAATTGTTTAGCCTCTCTGGTAGCGCTTACCATTCAGTTAAAAGGATAGTTCTAGTTATGTGGTAATTGCATGGTGAGTCCAAGCTTTGTAATTCTCTGGAGTTAGATTTATAGTCTTCACCGCGCTGAGGGTATTTATAAGTGGGACTGTAGTTGATCTTCACATGAAAGATGTTACCTTTGAGGACCTCAACTGGTATTAATGAGCGCCCCTGTGATTGGTCTTTACGTGCCGCAATGTTGGACCTGGGATAGTACCAGTAATGGGTTATTCGGTACCGTTTCAGTTAAAGCTCATATCTATGGTTTGTAGGTGATCAAGGTAATGTAATAACACCAGGATGTTCATTTTCTTGCCAGAGTGAGCCAGGGTATATTATCATTCAGCCCTTCAGTGTCAGTTCTAAGTCTGTGTACCCATCTTTGTTCTTTTTCAAAGAGAATTTTTTCAGCATTGTGGTCTTTGTTGGGTAGGGTTTCAAGGATGACCCATTGCAAATCAAGTACAGTGTGGCCTTTCTCTAGATAGTGGGTGGCCATCTTGGTGGTACTCTTCCTGCATTTTACATTACTCCTGTGTTCACATAGTCTTTGTTTTGCTCTCCTGCATGTCATCCCAATGTAATTCATTTTGCACGGGCACGTGTTCATATAGACTACATGGGTGGTGTTGCAGTTTGTGTGACTGTTTAAAGTCCATTTGAAGTTCGGTAGGAGTTGTAGTTCTTTAGTTGGTTTTGTGAGGCTACAGACAGAGCATGAGCCACACGGATAGTGGCCCATCACTGGTGGATTGTTCCATAGATTTGCATGTTCTCTAGGTGTTCTCGGGGCTGGTCTCGTATGGACCAGGATATCTTTTAAGTTCCTGCTCCTCTTATTGGCAACTGTACAGTTCGATGACAAATAACATAAAAAAGATTGTCAATAAGAACTGGCGTATACTAACATCAGGCAACCTCACTTGGCCAAAACCAAGATTTGCCAATAAGAGGAGCAGGGTTTTGTGTGTGGTTGGTGGGGTGTGTGTAACTATGCATAGATGTGTGACTGGTTGATTGACTGGGTGTATAGGTTTAAGAGTGCATGTGGAAACAGTTGTTTGGGTGACTGAGTGTATTTATTTGTGTGTTGGTGAGCGAATGTATGTTTTAGTTGTACATCTTCAACAAAGTAAAAAATAAATGGCATTGTATGTGAGAGTTGGTGTACATAAATAAGTATATGTAAGAGTCAGTGATTGTGAGAGTAACTGTATGAATGAGTGTATAATTGTAATGGTGATTTTTTAGCATATTAACTATGAGTTACTATGTGTTTGAATAAATGAGGTGTTGTGTGTATAATTGTGTAAGTGAGTAAATGTAAGTGTGATTAATTTTTTTCATGAGTGAGTAGGATGACTGCATAACCAACTAAGATGACTGCTGATGTGTCAATGTCTATATATGTGTTTAAGTGTATTTGATAGTGTTCTATTAATTAGTGACTGCATGTATAAGTGATTCTGTTGCTGAATGGTTAGTTGTGTGTGTAGACTTAAGAATCAGTGAGTGGGTATGTAGTAACTGGTATTGGTGTGTCAATGGTTTCAAATATGGTACTCTATTTTACAGTGAGTGATGAAAGGTTATACTAGTGTATGATGAGGTGTATCAGATTGTCACGTGGATGATGACATCAGTGATGTCATTTGAGATGTCATCAGTGATGTCACTGACCATGTCATGAATGATGTAATAGGTGACATCATCAGCAGTGCATTGTGGGTGCTCGACTATAACGGAAGAATTTCTATCGTTTTGTACAAGTGAAATGTCCAGCTAACTATAACACCCCTGAAACCTATGGCTTTTCTCTGAATTTCTAAGGTTTTTTAAATGCCAATTTCTACCTATAACGTCTCTGAAAGCTATGGTTTTTTTCAGTCAATTTCAAATCTTTTTTAAATGCTAATTTCTAACTATAACGTCTCTGAAACCTATGTTTTTTTCAGTGAATTTCAAAGGTTTTTTAAATGCTAATTTTTAAGTGTAATAGTAGTTATACCTATTTTTTGTACTGATTTTCTACATTTTTTTAACTGTTTATTTATGAATATTTTATTCATTAAGTAACATTATATATTTTTCTGAGAATTGCAAAAAAATGAATAAATCGGAGTCGCGCACCTAAAGCGTACACATCACCGTGGGTACGTGGATTCTAGCCGCCATTTTAAAAAAATCATGAAGGATCCACGTACGGTGTGCGACGGCTGCTTGTTTTTCAATTACATTACATACATATAATATTATGTGATGTGCGCAATTGGTATGCCACCAGTCCGTGACTCCTGCTCCCGCACATTCGTGACACATGCGCATTACAGTACGCAACGCTTGCTCGGTGGCAGGTCCGACGTGAAGTCATATATGTGCTGGGGCGCGCTGGGTGCGCGACTCCCAAAAAAAAATGATGTTCTAAACTGATATGTATGTGTCTTTAATATACATATTTGGGCAAGAGATTATCTAAGATATTCATAAAAAAATATATTTGTACTTATAATAAACATATATTATTTTTAATATATTTTTGCAAAGTCGCGTTGGGTGCGTGCTTCGTCAGCACAGAGTGTGCGGATCCCATATGACCTAAAAAAAAAAAGATTTAATTGGTTCATAACATTTCCCACTGTAACTATTGAAGGACCCCACCCATTTTAATCATTCTTGTTGGAGCATCTTTAGCGAGACATCTCTTTTCCTACAAGAACACTTTTTGTTTGGTTTTTTTGAGTGATTTTCAAAATATATCAAACAAAATGGCATCTGGACAGCAGCAGCAGCAGGAGGAAGTATCTTCTGAAGAAGAATTCTTGCAGGAGGCACCACGTCCACAGAGGCCGGAATCTGTTATGTGGAAATATTTCACTTTTCCACCTGGAGAGAAGAAAGTAAATGCGAGCAAGGTGACGTGCAAAATTTGTGACAGAGTCCTGTCAAGAGGCAATGAAAAAAATACTCTTGTGGCACTGCTTCTATGTACAAGCATCTCTGGACCACACATCCTCTCAATTTGCTCAGGAGGAAATGAGGCGAGCTGCTTTGAACCCCTCACCTGCTGTGGCAAGTATGTCTGGAGCGCCCTCAGGAACACCTGCAATGGACATTAGGCCAGAATTCGCCTTTCTCGAGCAACACTGCGTGAAGTGTAAGAAACTTATATTTTACGGTGAGCAGTCGGTGGATGCAGTTTGTGCTGCGCAACGCAACCATCGTTGTTAATTTTTTTGTTTTTGTTTTCGGAATGATAAGTAATTTCAAAACTTTCCTGTTTAATTCGTTCTTTTTTTGGTAAATTTTTTTTTAAAAAACACCCCAAAAAATACAAAATAATTCCAATTTTTTTTTTAAAACAAAAGAAAAAAGAAGAAAAAAAGGTTCTTATCAGAACTACTTTATCTGGTTAAAGAAATAACTATAATTGCAAGGTAATGTGTGAAAGTTTGGTTGAATAACCTCGCAGAGTTCTTTCTGGATAAAATTAGGACAATCATCAACAACCTGGGATCTTCTTTATCCCAACAGCCGCCTACCTCTCATGCTACCAGCCCTGCACATTACTCCCCCAGTCCAGTCGGCTTGTCCAGGGAAAGTCTTCTGGTTCTCCCCCAGATTCCCGAAGCAGACTTTGAAAGACTGGCACTGAGCATCACCTCCGGGTCCCCTCTTGACCCACTCCCCCCAAAAATTTGGAAGGCTTACGGGCACGAGCTATTCCACACTCTGCGAAGGATTTGTAACCAATCTCTCCGCAGTGGAGTGGTTCCTAACCCCTGGAAGCAAGCATTAATCACCCCGCTGCTGAAAAAACCATCCCTGAATCCAGAATGCCTTTCTAATTTTCGTCCCATATCGCTTCTGCCTTTTCCGGCGAAAGTGGTGGAGCAATGGGTCAGCACCTGCCTATCATCTCACCTCGAGCAGAATCACGTTCTGGACGTTTTCCAATTTGGATTTCGTCCAGCCCATGGCACTGAAACAGCTGTACTTACGGCCATGGAAGAACTTCGAGTGCGGGCAGACAGGGGCCAGGCGGCGGCCTTGATCCTGCTGGACCTGTCTGCCGCATTCGATACCGTCAACCACGTGATCCTGCTAGAAAGGCTGAGAGCGGCGGGTGTTGATGGCTCTGCCCTGCTCTGGTTCCACTCTTTTCTCAGCGACAGGAAACAGGCTGTTTCCCTTCCCCCCTATCAATCTGCCTTTTCCCCAGTCCCTCACGGTGTACCCCAGGGTTCCTCTATCAGCCCGATTCTCTTCAATGTTTATTTACTACCACTGGTCTCTCTCATTAAATCACATAACATGACCACAGTAAATTACGCAGACGATACCCAGCTTATTGTTTCCTGGGAGGGTGAAGACTCTATAACTTTAGAAGCATTCCACGACTGTCTGAGAGACACTGCTGGCTGGCTACACCACAACTCCCTCCAATTTAATTCCTCGAAGACCGAGGTTCTGTTCTGCCCAGCCAGCCGCATACCCCGCCCTCTGCCTGCGGATTTCTGGCTTCCAGAAAACTCGGACAACCCGTCACCTGTGGCTAGTGTGCGGAATTTGGGCGTCATGCTGAATAACAAGCTGAGCATGGAAACACAGGTCTCGAGAACAGTTGCCACCTGCTCTGCTCTTTTGAGATCACTGCGTAAAATTTTGCCACTACTTCCTCTTCCCGCCAGAGCACAGATAGTCAGGTGCACCATTCTTAGTCGCATCGACTATTGCAATGCTCTCTTGCTTGACTCCCCCTTGGTACTGCTGGACCGTCTCCAACGGGTCCAATCAGCAGCAGCGAAACTGGCACTTGGATGGTCCAGGAGAGCCTCAACCACTGCTGCCCTCGCCGAGCTGCACTGGCTTCCTTTGAAGCAACGAATTGCCTTCAAGTCTCTTTGCCTGGTCTTTAAGGCACTACATGGGCTAGGACCTATCCCTTTACAACGGATGTTCAGCTGGTACACCCCCACCAGAGCTCTTCGATCCGCTACCTGCTCGACTTGTAATAATGCCCAGATTCAAGAGAGCCAGGATTGGAGGAAGATCATTCCGAGTGGCGGCTGCGAAGCTCTGGAACAGTCTGCCTGTTGACATTCGCCACACTTCACAGCTCCTTCCTTTTCGAAAACTAATAAAAACTTGGCTTTTTCCCTAGATTCCCCTCCTTCACCATTTATTATCCTCCCAGTGTCTTTTTTTCTATCTTAGGAGTAAGCTACTCTAGCGCCAGGATGCCTGCCAGGCGACAGTTGCGCTTTATAAATGTTTTAAATAAATAAATAAATATATGTATACAGCCTGATTGACTGAAAGAATCCATTGGTAGTGTATGGTGCATTTATAGGTGATGATTTATGAGGAAGTACTGCAAGCTCTTTAGCTGCACTGCACTGTGACACTTCTGAAGCACAGGGATGTGACATATGTACATGAACAGGTTGCAACTCTATGCTTCTCTCTGCACTGCTGCACAAACTGTAGCCATGCGGCGGCACAGGCACCCTTGCACCATGGTGCAAGGATGTCTGTGTTCCCCTCTGTCCTCTGTTGTCCATGTGCATGGTCCTGTCCCCTCCCTATTGCTTTCTATGGATTGCTGTGCTGCACTCCCATCCTGCATGCCCTGTGTGGTGTATTGTACTGCTGCATACCCTGATGCTTGCCCTGTAGGGTCAGTTTGGTGAACCTCTCCATGTCCCTCCTGTCCTCTGTTATCCGAGTCCATGTCCCTACCCCAATTCCCCCTGTCTTCCATGATCCAATGTACCATGCTTGCTAACATTTTGAACTTGGTAAGAGGGAGATTTTGAAAAAAAACTGGGGTATTGATTTTCCCCTTTGACTTACTTTGAAAAAGAGAAGATTGTAGACAGGAGACAGATCAACTAAAGCCCATTGGGACTTAAAAACATTGGACGTTTCCTGGCTGAATCCGGTCTGTTGGCATGTATGGTTGTACTACCACTGCCTCTTCCTTCTGCCCACAATGGTCTATGATATTGCCACAGCCTCTCTTGCCAGTCCTGTATTGTTGGTTTGTTGCCCCTGCCCCCCTTTCCACTGCCCTCCATAGTCTGTTGTGCTGCCACAGCCCTTCCTTCCTGCCCAGTGTGGTCAAAGTGTTGCCTCTGCACCCTCCTACCTGCCTTCAATTTTCAGAGTCTGTACCCTTGGCCTATGCCTCTCAACAGTATCCTAATGAACAACTAGATTGCTAACATTTTATATTTATTTCAAAAATTTGGAACGCCTGACGTCATCTGATGTAATCAAAACTGTAATACCTAGAGCATTTCCTTTAGAAATTACATATGTGAGAGGGTCTTATTTGCATCAAAATATGGTTAGTGCTCTAAAAAACTAAAATGAAGACATATTTTCCGAGTTTTCAAATAGCGACAAAGCACTTTTAAATTATTTGTTATCTTTATGTTTCTTTATCCAGTTGACCACTTGATTGAATGCTGCACTTAGGGGAGAGGATGTGGTGTTACTTCCAGAGCTGCAGACTTTGCCACTGGGGAACCAAGTTGGAGTTTCTGTTTCAACTCCACATTCTGTGAATCTGGTCAAATCACTTAATCTCCCCATGTCTAAAACCAAATTGAATTTGTTCTTGTATGATGTAACCAATGCTCATGTGAAGCACTCCAATACCTGAGAAGTCTGCACTATACAACACTTCAAAAACACAAAAAATAAAAAGTGTTTTGCACACTTCTGTCATTGGGCTACATGCGGGCTACATCTGGATGATATTTGTGCTACATTTGGGCTCTTTTGTCTCTGGTGGCCATCTTGGGAGATTTATTTGTTATGAAGTTTCCTAATTTCCTCATTTAATGCAGGCTCCTCAGTAGGAAATGCGTTCAGTGTTTTTATTTTGGTTCCATCAAGAAGGCATTCAGATGTGTCACACATTTGCCATAAATTCTGAATGTTAGCACCCTAGTTGCTCATTAGATCCCTGTAGTAAAGCTACTGCTCACCAGGAAAGTCCGCTGCTGGTATTCAAAGTGCATGTTTCAGTCTGCATGTCAGAATTGTTTTCTGAAATAGAAGAGGATTTGAGAAGTCAAAATGTGCCCTAATTTTTCTTTTATGCAGCACTAATCATAATTTCTATTGCAAAATGAACCCCCTCATTTTGTTCCTTTGCAAATTAAATGTTTTACGTGTTACCACTTTATTCCAATCAAGATGGCTTTAGGTGTGCCATACTTTTGTCATAAGTAAGACTGTTAGCGCTCTAGTTGTTCTTTAGAACACTCTGGGACATTCTGTCATTGGGCCATACTTGGGCTACATCTGGGTGACATTTGTGCAACATTTTGGCTCTTTTATCTCTGGTCTTTTATTTATAACAAGGTAACCCAAACAGTTAGCTGTGGACCGTGGGTAGATACTATTATTCAAGAACAAGGGTCCTTAGCATTTTAGATAAAACAAACAAGATAGAATATAGGCCATAATTGGAGACTATATTTTGTCACTGTCCAGCCGGACAGTGAGTTTTATTTTTCAACAATGTAATTCTTGTGAAAAGAATAACCAGGCACAGTCCTGTACCACAAGACAGAGGAACACAAGAAACTGAAGAATCGAAGAAATTAGAATAAAAGGAAAACAGGCAAAAGAAAGAGCAAATGTTGGCCACTTATCAAATCAGTGTTACATTCAAGGTATGCCAACCAACTGCCAAAACACAACAAATTTTACACAATGGTTTAGGTTGCGAAGGCAATCTACATAGTCGACGTTTCGATCCCTAGTGCTCAATTAATTGGGACCATCATCAGGACTGACAAATTTACATTATTTGCCTGTCAGTATGTATTGTTTTGACGCCTGTAGAGAAATATAAGGAGGAAAAAAGGCGAAAGAGAGAACTGTTTTAGAATTTCAAAACATTTTCTGTTCACTAGACCTGAATCATCATGGATCACACATGATAACAACACTCTTGTACTCGGAACCGGCTTGTTTGTGCCTATATCTGTGATGCACTCGTGGAGGGGTTGCTTAATCTAAAACGACGTGATAGTGACTTTGTGAGCAGCACCATCTGACATAATGAATAAAAGAACAATTTTTGCGCGAACATTTTCATTTGGAGCCATGCTATGTGGCTAGTACATCAAAATCGACGTGACAGTGACTTTGTGAGCAGCACCATCAGACATAATGAACAGTATTTGTGCGAACATTTCCATTCGGAGCCGTGCTAAGTGGCTAGTACATGCATTGGGCGTCCTTCGTAAAGTGACTAAATGAAACCATTATTTGCGCGAACATTTTCATTTGAAGCCGTGCTAAGTGACTAGTACATGCATTCTGCGTTCATCGTGAGGTGACTAGAGGGGCGGGCAGCATGGACTTACCCTGGGTCGGCAGGGGTAGCGACCCTGTTCCAGGTGGTTTGGGAGGGAGTTGTGGGTCAACGACCTGCAAAAAGCGGGATGTTCAGATTCGGGTACCACTACGGGCCGGACTGTACGGGCTTAAAACGCCGGGGCGCAAAATTACCTTGAGGACTCAGGTGGTCCAAACTCCGTCTGGGAAGTCCAGAAACTCATAGGTAGAGCACGTTCCCCTTTGGGCAAGGAATAAAATCAGAGCGAGGTCTGAGCGAGGCAAGGGTGCACAGGATCCAAGGATAGAAAAACGGGGGGGAAAAACCTCGTGGGGTCAAGGGTTTAATGCGCTCTTACCTGCGGGCGTGTGGTTTTCAATCTATGTCTCGATCGGCATAGTAGGGCAGCGGGCGGGCAGTCAATGTCCTATACAGCGCTGTTACTCACTGGGGGCCAATGCACTTAAATGCGAGTGCAGGGCGGCAGCGTGCAGCGCGTCCGTCAGTAGACGTCAGCAATGGGCGCCATCTTGGGAGGGGAGTGAATGGCACATTCAGTGCGCCATATTGGGTTGGTCAGGGCTACGAATTCGGGCAGCTAGGGGGAGATGAAAATAGGGGTTCAATTAATGCGCCTTGTATGAGGACCTCAAGAGGGTGACATTTGTGAAATTAACCATGCATATAGTGGTGAGAGGGTGTGTATTTACAGTGCAGGTGCAGGGTAATTTGGTGACATTACAACAGACCATTAAAACTTCTCATATTGGGCGACCAAAAATTACAAGTACGAATCTAGTCTCCGTAGTTTAGACAATACTTCCAGAAAAAGCAGCATTTTAATATAGTCCTTCAAAGAAGGCTAGTCCAGTCCTCTAGGCGATTCAGACCTTTCTGAATGGTGTTGAATTGGATCATTGTTCTTAGTTCTTCCTTATTCAATAGCTGAGCCAAATTGCCGCCTCTTGGGGGAAGTTTCACGACTTTGAGGATGGTCCACTTGATGTCGTTCTCAGTGTGTCCTGCTGAATTATAATGGTCCACCAGAGGGGCATTTGCAGTGTTACATCTGATCCGGCTTCTGTGTTGGCAGATTCTAGTCCTTACTTTCTGCGTTGTTTGACCCACGTACAGTTTGGGGCAGGGGCATTCAATAACATAAATCACATTTGATGTGTTACAGTTTGAAAAAGATCGTCTTTCAAATGTGATGTGCTGGTGCGTGAATTTTGTGCCCTCCACCGTGAAGTCGCAAATAATACATTTACCACATTTAGCATGACCTACAATGGGTGGCAAACCCCACGCTGCTTCGAGTGTGTTCCCTTGCGTAGCAACTGGGAGAGCCGCCCTCACGAGATGGTCTTTTAGATTTTTATTTTTCTTAAACGCAAAGAGGGGTTTATCAATCATGATACTCCCTACATTTAGAGTTGGCCAATGCTTAAGAATCGATTTACGGATTCTGTTGGATATTGGAGAGAAGGTGGTGACACAGGCTACTCTCTCTTTCTGAGTTCTTTCTTTTGGGATTAACAACACTTCCCGCGGGCAGTACCATGCACGTTTGGAAGCTTGTCTCACAATTCGTTTAGGGTAGCCTCTGTCCTTTAGTTTTGTGGACAATACCTCGGCTTCTCTGAAATAGTCTCTCTTATCAGAGCAGTTGCGTCTGATCCTCAGAAATTGTGAGTATGGCAATGAATCTCTGAGGGCCCTGGGGTGATTGCTTTTATAGTCCAAAAGCGTGTTGCGCTCTGTGGGCTTGCGAAATAACTTTGTGAGAAGCTCACCCTCTGCATGGTAAATGGTAACGTCTAGGAATGCTATCGAAGACTTGTCGTGGGTGAGGGAAAAGGTAAGACCAAGGCAGTTATTATTGAGCCAATGGAGGAACTGTGGTAATGTCTCAGAGGGCTGAGTCCAGATCATAAAAATGTCGTCTATGTAACGACGCCAGAGTTTTATGCCCGGATAGAATGGATTTCCTGGCACCAGGATTGAGCCTATTTCTAGCTGGTCCATGAATAGTACGGCCAGGTTGGGGGCAAAAATAGCCCCCATAGATGTCCCCTTGATCTGTTGGTAGTAGGTGTTGTCAAAGCAGAAAAATTTTTTTGTCAAGCAAGTAAAGTAAAGCCGTTTGCGGGATGTTTGTATACAGCGATTCTACATCTAGGGTGCACAGGGTTTCATACTCTGGGTCAAATTCCAAGTGTTCAAATACATATAATTTCATATAGTTACATAGACGACATTTTTATGATCTGGACTCAGCCCTCTGAGACATTACCACAGTTCCTCCATTGGCTCAATAATAACTGCCTTGGTCTTACCTTTTCCCTCACCCACGACAAGTCTTCGATAGCATTCCTAGACCTTACCATTTACCATGCAGAGGGTGAGCTTCTCACAAAGTTATTTCGCAAGCCCACAGAGCGCAACACGCTTTTGGACTATAAAAGCAATCACCCCAGGGCCCTCAGAGATTCATTGCCATACTCACAATTTCTGAGGATCAGACGCAACTGCTCTGATAAGAGAGACTATTTCAGAGAAGCCGAGGTATTGTCCACAAAACTAAAGGACAGAGGCTACCCTAAACGAATTGTGAGACAAGCTTCCAAACGTGCATGGTACTGCCCGCGGGAAGTGTTGTTAATCCCAAAAGAAAGAACTCAGAAAGAGAGAGTAGCCTGTGTCACCACCTTCTCTCCAATATCCAACAGAATCCGTAAATCGATTCTTAAGCATTGGCCAACTCTAAATGTAGGGAGTATCATGATTGATAAACCCCTCTTTGCGTTTAAGAAAAATAAAAATCTAAAAGACCATCTCGTGAGGGCGGCTCTCCCAGTTGCTACGCAAGGGAACACACTCGAAGCAGCGTGGGGTTTGCCACCCATTGTAGGTCATGCTAAATGTGGTAAATGTATTGTTTGCGACTTCACGGTGGAGGGCACAAAATTCACGCACCAGCACATCACATTTGAAAGACGATCTTTTTCAAACTGTAACACATCAAATGTGATTTATGTTATTGAATGCCCCTGCCCCAAACTGTACGTGGGTCAAACAACGCAGAAAGTAAGGACTAGAATCTGCCAACACAGAAGCCGGATCAGATGTAACACTGCAAATGCCCCTCTGGTGGACCATTATAATTCAGCAGGACACACTGAGAACGACATCAAGTGGACCATCCTCAAAGTCGTGAAACTTCCCCCAAGAGGTGGCAATTTGGCTCAGCTATTGAATAAGGAAGAACTAAGAACAATGATCCAATTCAACACCATTCAGAAAGGTCTGAATCGCCTAGAGGACTGGACTAGCCTTCTTTGAAGGACTATATTAAAATGCTGCTTTTTCTGGAAGTATTGTCTAAACTACGGAGACTAGATTCGTACTTGTAATTTTTGGTCGCCCAATATGAGAAGTTTTAATGGTCTGTTGTAATGTCACCAAATTACCCTGCACCTGCACTGTAAATACACACCCTCTCACCACTATATGCATGGTTAATTTCACAAATGTCACCCTCTTGAGGTCCTCATACAAGGCGCATTAATTGAACCCCTATTTTCATCTCCCCCTAGCTGCCCGAATTCGTAGCCCTGACCAACCCAATATGGCGCACTGAATGTGCCATTCACTCCCCTCCCAAGATGGCGCCCATTGCTGACGTCTACTGACGGACGCGCTGCACGCTGCCGCCCTGCACTCGCATTTAAGTGCATTGGCCCCCAGTGAGTAACAGCGCTGTATAGGACATTGACTGCCCGCCCGCTGCCCTACTATGCCGATCGAGACATAGATTGAAAACCACACGCCCGCAGGTAAGAGCGCATTAAACCCTTGACCCCACGAGGTTTTTCCCCCCCGTTTTTCTATCCTTGGATCCTGTGCACCCTTGCCTCGCTCAGACCTCGCTCTGATTTTATTCCTTGCCCAACAGGGAACGTGCTCTACCTATGAGTTTCTGGACTTCCCAGACGGAGTTTGGACCACCTGAGTCCTCAAGGTAATTTTGCGCCCCGGCGTTTTAAGCCCGTACAGTCCGGCCCGTAGTGGTACCCGAATCTGAACATCCCGCTTTTTGCAGGTCGTTGACCCACAACTCCCTCCCAAACCACCTGGAACAGGGTCGCTACCCCTGCCGACCCAGGGTAAGTCCATGCTGCCCGCCCCTCTAGTCACCTCACGATGAACGCAGAATGCATGTACTAGTCACTTAGCACGGCTTCAAATGAAAATGTTCGCGCAAATAATGGTTTCATTTAGTCACTTTACGAAGGACGCCCAATGCATGTACTAGCCACTTAGCACGGCTCCGAATGGAAATGTTCGCACAAATACTGTTCATTATGTCTGATGGTGCTGCTCACAAAGTCACTGTCACGTCGATTTTGATGTACTAGCCACATAGCATGGCTCCAAATGAAAATGTTCGCGCAAAAATTGTTCTTTTATTCATTATGTCAGATGGTGCTGCTCACAAAGTCACTATCACGTCGTTTTAGATTAAGCAACCCCTCCACGAGTGCATCACAGATATAGGCACAAACAAGCCGGTTCCGAGTACAAGAGTGTTGTTATCATGTGTGATCCATGATGATTCAGGTCTAGTGAACAGAAAATGTTTTGAAATTCTAAAACAGTTCTCTCTTTCGCCTTTTTTCCTCCTTATATTTCTCTACAGGCGTCAAAACAATACATACTGACAGGCAAATAATGTAAATTTGTCAGTCCTGATGATGGTCCCAATTAATTGAGCACTAGGGATCGAAACGTCGACTATGTAGATTGCCTTCGCAACCTAAACCATTGTGTAAAATTTGTTGTGTTTTGGCAGTTGGTTGGCATACCTTGAATGTAACACTGATTTGATAAGTGGCCAACATTTGCTCTTTCTTTTGCCTGTTTTCCTTTTATTCTAATTTCTTCGATTCTTCAGTTTCTTGTGTTCCTCTGTCTTGTGGTACAGGACTGTGCCTGGTTATTCTTTTCACAAGAATTACATTGTTGAAAAATAAAACTCACTGTCCGGCTGGACAGTGACAAAATATAGTCTCCAATTATGGCCTATATTCTATCTTGTTTGTTTTATCTAAAATGCTAAGGACCCTTGTTCTTGAACTTTTATCTCTGGTGGCCATCTTGGGAGACTTATGTGTTACGAATAAGCATGGGCGGATTTTGCGGATCCACGATTCGCGGATTTAGCGGATCCACGGATCGTGGATCCGCAAAATCCGCGGATTTAGCGGATTTGTTGCTTTGGGGGCGGGGCTTCATCGAGTGTGTGGGCGGGGCCAAACGGACGGGGCTTCCACGCGAGCGCACATGCCTCTTGTGTGTCTAAAAGGTCAGAGACCGATCAGAGCAGCATCACAGCGGATTTTCGATGATATATTTGGGAAGAAGGCACATCTGCCCAGCCTCCCAATGCTCACGATTTGTTTTGGGCTGATTAATGAGTCACTGCATTTGCGCTTCAACTAGTTCCAGCGACCAAGTGTGTGTTACTATGCAATCGCGCCGAAGTGCGCAGGGGTCCCTTGAGTGAAATGTCCATCATAGTGGGTAAATGGCGGGAAGACGGTGCACACCTCGAGTGTGTGGGCGGGGCCAAACGGACGGGGCGTCCATGCGAGCATGCCTCTTGTGTGTATAAAAGGGCAGAGACCGATCAGAGCAGCAGATTAATTTTTGGGCTGATGAATGAGTCACTGAATTTAAGCTTCAACTAGGGCACATGCTTTATTGATATCTGCAAGTGTTTCCTGTTGAGGTTTATTTTTTTGTGCCAGGACCGTCGTGCCCGAATGAACCCTGCCCTTCATATTTATTCAAGAAGACACCACCGTTGAAATAATTTACGATGGCGCCGGCAAGCTGCCAGCGCCATCCTGCAATAGTTACTTAATTAGCTTCAACAGGAAGCTCCAACTGTTAAAATAAAGCAGGCGCTCGAGCCCCTGCTGTATCTTATCTATTAGAGCTTCCTGTTGAAGCTAATTAAGTAACTATTGCAGGATGGCGCTGGCAGCTTGCCGGCGCCATCGTTAATTAGGCTCGCTTGAACTTTTGACCGCAAAATCCGCTCCGATCGCGGATTGCGGATTTTCGGTAAATCCGCGAGAGTTCGCGGATCGCGGATTCACCGAAAATCCGCAAAATCCGCGATCGGAGCGGATTTTGCGCTCATGCTTAGTTACGAAGTTTCCTAGTTTCCTCATTTACTACAGTCTCCTCAGTAGGAAATACTTTCAGTTTTTTACTTTGATTCCATCAAGAAGGCATTCAGATGTGTCACACATTTGCCATAAATTAAGAATGTTAGCACTCTGGTTGCTTATTAGATCAATGTAGTAAAGCTACTGCTCACCAGGGAAGTCCGCTGGTATTGAAAGTACATGTTTTTGTCTGCATGTCAGAATTTTTAAATAAAATATTAGAGGATTTGAGAAGTAAAAGCTTATGACTTGACTTGAGAAGTCACTCAAAATGTGCCCTAATTTTTCTTTCTGCAACACTAATCATACTTTTTATGGCAAAATGAACCCCCTCATTTTGTTCCTTTTTAAATTAAATGTTTTAAAAGTTACCACTTTATTCCAATCAAGATGGCTTCAGGTGTGCAGTACGTTTGTCATAAGTAGGACTGTTAGCGCTCTAGTTGCTCTTTAGAACACTCTGGGAAGCTGCAGTAGAACACAAAGGAATCAACTGACAGTCTCTGTCCTTGTTGGATGTACATGTTATACTGAGAATGTCAGACTTCATTCTCACATGACTGAGAAAGATAATGGGAATTTACAGAAAATATGCTCTTAGTTTAGCTTATAGATCACCTTCCAAACCTCTGTGGGAAAAGCATGAGAAAATAGTTTTCTCTCAAACATGATTCATGATATCCCAGCAGAAGGCTTTTTCACATTGTAAAATCACCTTAGAACACACCACAATTCCTAAAATGAATATGGTACCATCAACAAATGATTTATAATGTAACTAAAGTCTTAAAACCTTCTATTAACTGCAATTCTTTTTAATGATGTGCTGTCATGTATAATGGTCCCAAGATGGCTGTCAACACTTCTTGAATGAAGTAATGACAGCCAATCAGATCTCACGATGAGAAGTGTGGTTAGGCTCCGCCCAGATACATATATATTTCTTTTTCCATTAATATTTTAAAAACTAATGAACGGATTTACACCATTTAACAAAAAGGGCTCTTTCTGAACCAAGGGCTACCTTTTTGCCAAATTTGGTGTAATTCCGTTCAGCAGTTCGGGCTGTAGCTGTGTCTAAAGTTTCCTATGGAATATTGCATGAAGAAAACATGTTTTGGGACCCCCCTTTTTTCTCGGTCCTCGCTTGCCCAATCACCCCAAACCTTTCAAGATAGGAGCAAACTAAAGCGGGCCATAAGTTTTGAAAATTTTGCAAAGATTCGTCAATCGGCGCCAAAGTTATTGGGAATAGAATGTTGCGATTTTCCTATGGTAACTAGGTCCTAACTATAACTACCTACTGGCGACCGCCAGTAGGTAATATATATCAAACTGCTGAAACAGCGCAGCGCACTGTTAACACCATTCCTCTTTCTCTTATGACGGCGGTCCGCGGCAAGGAGGCAAGCTTCTCTACATGCACCAACGCCGTTTCACCTCGTATTACGTGACAGCAACCGCAGACACCAAATGGTTTCAAAAGCGGTATTTTATTTTTTCAAAGGCGGACCAACTCCGGAGGGCATATAAATAATGTTTGCGACAGCAGTATGTGCAGCACAACTAGAAATATATATATATATATGGTGGTTTGTTAAAATAAAATAGAACTGCACCATAATTGGGTCTATGCTCGTTTTGTTCTGGAGAAGGAGCAGTGAGAACGAGGATCGTGTTATATATATATATATATATTCAGTAAATACAGGTTACCCCAATGGAAGAGCCTCAGCAGGTAATTGTTGTTCCAAATATTTTATTCACGAAGGCTGCAAACAGGTTTGTTGAAAACCGGCATCTAAAACAGACGCGTTTCAAGTCTTGATGACCCTTAATCATTGGCATTCCTTTTGCATATCTCAAGCGGCGACGTGCAACTGGCTTTTCAAGTTTTTTCAAGTTTTTGAATCCGCCCCAGTGGGCGTGGCCACACCTGTGGCCACCTGGTATTCGTAGTTGCACCTTATCAACCTCAAGTGAGTCAGTTTGGATATACATGGATTTCACAGTTTTTAAAAAAAAACAAGTGGGGCGATGCACAGTCTCACTTTAAACATGTGGCATGCTTTTTCCTTCGTGCTGGATTACCTCCGTATTAACGATGACACCAGGTGGCGTCCTCACGGACACGCTGCGCTTGCAGCGGGGCTTCTTCCGCGGCCGGAGAGAGCCGCTTAGATTCAGTCAATACAGGTTACCCCAATGGAAGAGCCTCAGCAGGTAATTGTTGTTCCAAATATTTTATTCACAAAGGCTGCAAACAGGTTTGTTGAAAACCGGCATCTAAAACATATTGCCAGACGCGTTTCAAGTCTTGACGACTTTTAATCATTGGCATTTCTTTTGCATATCTCAAGTGGCGACGTGCAACTGGCTTTTCAAGTTTTTTAAAGTTTTTGAATCCGCCCCAGTGGGCGTGGCCACACCTGTGGCCACCTGGTATTCGTAGTTGCACCTTATCAACCTCAAGTGAGTCCGTTTGGATATACATGGATTTCACAATTTTTTTAAAAACCAAGTGGGGCGATGCACAGTCTCACTTTAAACATGTTGCATGCTTTTTTCTTCGTGCTGGATTACCTCCGTTCTAACGATGACACCAGGTGGCGTCCTCACGGACACGCTGCGCTTGCAGCTGGGCTTCTTCCGCGGCCGGAGAGAGCCACTTTGATTCATTCAATACAGGTTACCCCAATGGAAGACCCTCAGCAGGTAATTGTTGTTCCAAGTATTTTATTCACGAAGGCTGCAAACAGGTTTGTTGAAAACCGGCATCTAAAACATATTGCCAGACGCGTTTCAAGTTTTGACGACCCTTAATCATTGGCATTCCTTTTGCATATCTCAAGCGGCGACGTGCAACTGGCTTTTCAAGTTTTTTTAAGTTTTTGAATTCGCGCCATGTACTTCAGCTGATGTACATGGGGTGAGAAGAAACGTAGCAATATATATATATATATATATATATATATGCACAACAGTCCTTCCCAAACAGAAAAGGCGGAGGCCACACAGGAACAGGTAGGAAGCCTTTATTTAACAAAAATTCCACCAAGGCGTATGCATTTCGGCGTCTTGTTGCCATCATCAGCGCCGTGGAAATAATGGGAAGAAGGAAGTGGGTCTGCACCTATAGGTGTCCTGCTGCCGTTGGATTGGCTGCCATAACTCCTCCCCCTGAAGGGCTCCACCGCAGGTAGTTCGTACTGTCGGTACTAGAACTACAGGACCCAGAATGCACAGTATTATTCCGAGGTCCCGCGGCGTTGATGATATCAGGAAAAGGCCATTAAGCAGGGCGGTGCACTCTCACTGTCCAGTGTTTCCCAAGTTGGCAAAGAAAGAGCCTCCTTCCGTCCCCACCGCACAACCACACTTCCCAGATGTCTCTTTCGCGGGGGCATGCGGCGCGTGCAGCTAGCCCAGCGCAAGGAACAGTGTCCTCAACACCGCGTCCATTTCACCTGGATGATGTGGTGGGCCTGACAATGTCAACATGACCAAGTCCAATGCCGAAGCGTTGCCAGCAACTCGTCAGGCCACTTGATGTGCGGGGGCCTCCAAACACGCCACTGGCAGGCGCGTAATTGATGCACAACAGTCCTTCCCAAACAGAAAAGGCGGAGGCCACACAGGAACAGGTAGGAAGCCTTTATTTAACAAAAATTCCACCAAGGCGTATGCATTTCGGCGTCTTGTTGCCATCATCAGCGCCGTGGAAATAATGGGAAGAAGGAAGTGGGTCTGCACCTATAGGTGTCCTGCTGCCGTTGGATTGGCTGCCATAACTCCTCCCCCTGAAGGGCTCCACCGCAGGTAGTTCGTACTGTCGGTACTAGAACTACAGGACCCAGAATGCACAGTATTATTCCGAGGTCCCGCGGCGTTGATGATATCAGGAAAAGGCCATTAAGCAGGGCGGTGCACTCTCACTGTCCAGTGTTTCCCAAGTTGGCAAAGAAAGAGCCTCCTTCCGTCCCCACCGCACAACCACACTTCCCAGATGTCTCTTTCGCGGGGGCATGCGGCGCGTGCAGCTAGCCCAGCGCAAGGAACAGTGTCCTCAACACCGCGTCCATTTCACCTGGATGATGTGGTGGGCCTGACAATGTCAACATGACCAAGTCCAATGCCGAAGCGTTGCCAGCAACTCGTCAGGCCACTTGATGTGCGGGGGCCTCCAAACACGCCACTGGCAGGCGCGTAATTGATGCACAACAGTCCTTCCCAAACAGAAAAGGCGGAGGCCACACAGGAACAGGTAGGAAGCCTTTATTTAACAAAAATTCCACCAAGGCGTATGCATTTCGGCGTCTTGTTGCCATCATCAGCGCCGTGGAAATAATGGGAAGAAGGAAGTGGGTCTGCACCTATAGGTGTCCTGCTGCCGTTGGATTGGCTGCCATAACTCCTCCCCCTGAAGGGCTCCACCGCAGGTAGTTCGTACTGTCGGTACTAGAACTACAGGACCCAGAATGCACAGTATTATTCCGAGGTCCCGCGGCGTTGATGATATCAGGAAAAGGCCATTAAGCAGGGCGGTGCACTCTCACTGTCCAGTGTTTCCCAAGTTGGCAAAGAAAGAGCCTCCTTCCGTCCCCACCGCACAACCACACTTCCCAGATGTCTCTTTCGCGGGGGCATGCGGCGCGTGCAGCTAGCCCAGCGCAAGGAACAGTGTCCTCAACACCGCGTCCATTTCACCTGGATGATGTGGTGGGCCTGACAATGTCAACATGACCAAGTCCAATGCCGAAGCGTTGCCAGCAACTCGTCAGGCCACTTGATGTGCGGGGGCCTCCAAACACGCCACTGGCAGGCGCGTAATTGATGCACAACAGTCCTTCCCAAACAGAAAAGGCGGAGGCCACACAGGAACAGGTAGGAAGCCTTTATTTAACAAAAATTCCACCAAGGCGTATGCATTTCGGCGTCTTGTTGCCATCATCAGCGCCGTGGAAATAATGGGAAGAAGGAAGTGGGTCTGCACCTATAGGTGTCCTGCTGCCGTTGGATTGGCTGCCATAACTCCTCCCCCTGAAGGGCTCCACCGCAGGTAGTTCGTACTGTCGGTACTAGAACTACAGGACCCAGAATGCACAGTATTATTCCGAGGTCCCGCGGCGTTGATGATATCTATATATATATGAATGACCTACTGGTGGTCACCAGTAAGTAGCTATACTTTGAACCTAGTTTCCATAGAAAAAGCGTTTTTTGATTTGCCAATAACTTTGGCGCTGTTTGACGAATCTTCACGAAATTTTCAAAACTAATTGTTCACTCAGCTCAGCTCCTGTCTCGAAAGTTTCGGGGTGATTCGTCAAGGGGGGGCTGAGAAAAAAGTGGGGTGCAAAACATGTTTTCTCCATCTTCGTTTCCATAGAAAAACTTTAGACACGTCGACAGCCTGAACTGCTGAACGGAATTACACCAAATTAGGCAGAGAGATAGCTCTTGGTCCAGAAAGCATGTTTTTTTAACGGTGTAATTCCGTTCAGTAGTTTTTGAGATATGTAAAGATTTACAGATATCGATATTTGAGAATTGTGCGATCTGATTGGCTGAGCCCTCCCGAGCACAAGCTTGCCTCTGATTGGCTGCCAACACTTCAAACCAGGAAGTATTTGCAGCCATTCTTAAAATACAATGGGGACCGCCACCTTCTCGGGGCTAAAATGAATAATGTGTGTGGGGGGCCTTGAGCCCCACACACTGCACTGGGGACCACCACCTCTCCTGGGCACTGTTTATTTAAATTCGAGTGTCTGTTACTGACCCCCGGGGACCACCACCTCTCCGGGGCTTTAAATAGTTGGGAGGGGGGCAGCGCACCCCCCCTCCTGGAGCTCTTGATGGCCCTTGGGACCGGCACCCCCCAGGGCTGGCTCCTGCAATGTCCCGGGGTGCCCACCCCCGGGACATTGCTGCTTGCTATGACAGGGCGGGGGCACGGCTCTCGCCCTGTTATAGCAAACTCTACTTTGTTTTTTTCTCGCTTCCAAAAACCAAAGCAGAATTTCTTTTGCACAAGGGGAGTTGCATGTCAGCAGCTCCCCTTGTGCAAGAGCAATGCTGGCTTCCGAAGGAGGCGGGGAGCTGGCAGGAGAGTTGGGGCATTTGGGCTCTCCCCACGGTCCCCAACGGTGAGGCCAGACCCAGGGGGATGGGTTCGCCGGGTCAGAAGTGGCCCGGGAGGGGGCCCCCCTCCCCTGCAATAAAAAAAAACCAAATGGAAAGGCTGGACGGGGGGGCGGGGTCACCAGGGCCATAATTGGTCTGAGTAGGGGGCCACACGGCCCCCTCCAAATAATTAAATACATAATAATAAAAAAAGACTGGCCATGCCCCGGGGGATTGGGTCCCTGGGGCCGAAATTGGCCTCGGGAGGGGGGCCACACGGCCCCCTTCCCATTTTATTTATTTATTTAATTTATGAAAAGGGGTCAGGCCTGGACGATGGGGTCCTCAGGGCCACAAAAATGTAAAAAAAGGGGAGCCACACAGCCCTTTTAAAAAATATATATATTTAAAAACAGCCAGCATCTCGCCGAAGACCCCGTCCCTTCCCTGCACCGCTCTGCAAACGGGCCCCCTCGCGCATTGTAAGTTGGGGAATGAATTCCCCTTGAATACTGAGGGTCCCTGGGGGACAACTAGCCCACCAGGTGCCTCCAGTTAGCGCCACACAGCTGGATTGCAGAGAGGTGGTCCGAGGTCATCACTGAAGACATCGTCCAATGACTGTGTGTTTCTGTGAAGTTTAAATATGTTTTATTTATATATATATAAATGCCATGGTGTATTGAAGTATGAGTGTCTGAATAGATGATTTAGTAGGTGCGTGATTGACTATGTAAGTGAGTGATTAAACTTGTCTAACTGAATGCATAGGTTAGTGAGTAAACCCAATCAATCAATCAGGTGTTTGTTATAGCACGACTACTCACCCGTGAGGGTCTCAAGGTGCTGGGGGATGGAGGGGTGCAGGTTCCAGTCCATCAAGTCTTGAGGTTTCTCATGAAGATGGGGAGCGAAGTTGTCTGTCTGAGGTGGAGCGGAAGGGTGTTCCAGGCTCTGACCGCAAGGAAGGAGAAGGAGCAGCCTCTCGATCTGGTCTTTCTGGTGCGGGGGGACCACGGCGTAGAAGAGCTGAGCTGATCGTAGGGTCCTTTGATGTGCGTGGAATTTGAGTCGGCTGTTTTAGGTATGCTGGTCCGGTGTCGTGGAGCGCCTTGTGTGCATGGGTGAGAATCTTGAAGGTGATTCTAGCCTCGATGGGGAGCCAGTGGAGTGTGCGCAGGTGCTGGGAGATGTGGCAGTGTCTTGGCAGGTTGAGGACCAGTCTTGCGGCGGCGTTTTGGCTGTTTTGTAGTTTGCGGATGAGGTTTTTGTTTATTCCGGCGTGGACTGGGTATGCTGTAGATGAGTCTGCTGGTAACAAGGGCATGAGTGACCGTCTTTCTGTGCTTGATGGGGATCCATTTGAAGGTCTTACATAGGAGGCTGAGGGTGTGGAAGCAGGAGAATGCGACGGAGTTGATCTGGCAGTCCAATATATATTTTTTCAGTGAATATATATATATATCTAAATATCATTATAGTTAGGATTCCCAGAGATAGGAATTCCTCGGATTTTGTACGCTAATACTTTGCACTCCTTTCACAAATCTCAACAAAACTTTCCAGACCTATTAGTTTTTTCTACATTGGCGCATGATGTGAAGGTTTGTGGAGATTCGTAGCAGGAGTGGAAAGAAAAAAGGGGGTCCCAAAATGTATTTTGGCCCTAGAGCATTTTCCGTACACTTTGTACTCACTCATCAGAGCCAAACGCTCAGTTGGATTCACATGAAATTTGGCAAGATTATACATTATGGTGTGCAGATGATTCCTCTTGATAGGACAGGTAAGCAAGGTAAGTATGTTTTAAATTATAAGGCATTTTAATTTAGTGA
This sequence comes from Lissotriton helveticus, assembly GCF_964261635.1. Lineage (NCBI taxonomy): Eukaryota > Metazoa > Chordata > Amphibia > Caudata > Salamandridae > Lissotriton > Lissotriton helveticus. The sequence continues at coordinate 1,593,263,429 of NC_136067.1, read as the reverse complement.
TATCTGTTGTTGCAGTATTTCGCAAAATTTCGTGAAAGTACCAAGGTACATGTCGATGACAAGACATTATTTGATTGGCTAATGAATGCCTTTACAAAAGGTAGTGGCAGCAATGTTGTTTGAAGTACACTTTGCCTGTTTTCTGGGTTAGGCCCCTAGATATAGGTAGGATTTAGGTTTTATATTTTCCCTACCTATTACCACTTTGCTAAAGTGGTAACAGATAGGAAAAAAATATTAATAACTTTCTATATATTTTTTTAAAATATCACAGAGTACTCCAGTACTTCCTAGGACATACTGTGGAACTTACATTTAAAACAAATATATATATATAAGTATGTTATAACATTAAAAATACACTGTACTACACTATATTTCACAAACATAGTGTACTACAGTGTATTTTCAATTTTTATATATATATATTATATTTTTATATATTGTAATATCTACAATTTACTGCTTAACTTTAAAAAAAATTAAGTTCAGTTTTAAAAAAACACAGCACCTGCTAGGTATTAGCGTGGTACTCTGTAAACCTTTTAAAGAATATATCAAAAATGATAAATACATTTTAATACATAATAACACTTTGATAAAGTGGCAATAGGTAAAGAACAAAAGAACACCCACTGCTTACCTTGGCTCAATATGTAACTAAGGCCCGGATATATTGCATTAACCTTGTGTCATGCATTGTGTCGCTTGGGCAACACCGTACTTAAGTAACATTTACAAAGCACTACAAAATCACCATGCTTGGCTCTGCATTGCTTGGCAAATCTGGAGAGGTGCAAGGCAGCACAAATTGCTTGCCTGCGTTACTCTGCACACCATATTGTACATTCCTGCCAAGCTCCCTGTACATCTATACACCACTCCACTCTATGCCATTTTGCTCTATGACACTTCAGTGTACACCACTCCCCTCTACGCCACCCCACTCTACACCACTCCACTTTACTCCACCCTACTCTATGCCACTTCAGTGTACGCAACTCCCCTCTATGCTACTACACTTTGCGCCACCCCACTCTACACCACTCCCTGTCTGCCACTTCACTCTACGACACTCCACTGTATGCCACTCCACTCTACACCATGCCACTCTACCCTATTCCAGTGTAAGCAACTCCACTGTATGCCACTCCACTCTGTGTCACTCCACTGTACTCTACTCCACTCTACGCCATTTTCCTCTATGATAGTCCATTGTATGAAACTCCACTCTCTGCTGCTAGACTCTATGCTATTTCACTCTACCCCACTCTACTGTTCGCCAGTGCAATGTCTGCCGCTACACTGCACGCCATTCCATTGTATGCTACTCCACTCTACGCTATTCCACTGTATTCCAATACACTGTACACCACTAGTTTCTATGCTATTCCACAGCATGCCACTCCACTCTAGGCTATTCTACTGTACGCGACTCCACTCTATGTCATTCCACTGTAGACAACTACACTATACGCCATTCCACTGTAGGCTATTCAATGCTACGCTACTCCACTGTATGCCACTAAACTCTATGACACTCCACTGCACGCTATTCCACTGTAATTCACTCCACTGTGCCATACTCCTCTCTACCCCACTCCACTGTACACTACTCTAGTGTATGGCACTCCACTGTACACTACTACAGCACTCCACCGTATGCTATTCCACTCTACCCCACTCCACTGTACACTACGCTAGTGTATGCCACTCCACTGTACACTTCTACACTATTCCACTCTATGTCACTCCACTGTATCCAATTCCACTCAACCACACTCCACTGTAAGCCACTCAAGTCTAGGCCACTCCAAGATACGCCTATCTACTGCCACTTCACTGTACGCTAATTTACTCTACAATATTTCACTCAACTCTACTTTACTGTACACCACTCCACTCTATGTTATTCCAATGTATGCCACTTCACTGCACGCTACTCCACTCTATGCTACTTCACTGTAAGCCACTCAATCTACGCCACTTCACTGTATGCTACACCACTGTATGTCACTTCCCTGTACGCCACTCCACTCTAAGCCACTAGCTCTACACCACTCCATTCTATGCTATTCCCCTGTACACCACTCCACTGTACACCACCCCACTGTACACTACTACACTCCATGCTACTCCACTCTACGCCATTCCACTCTAAGCTACTCTAATGTGCACAATGCCACTCTACACTATTCCACTGTATGCTACTCCACTCTATGCTGTTCCACTCTATGTCACTCCACTTACACTGCTCCACTCTTTAACACTCCATTCTACCGTACACCACTCCACTCTAAGCCACTCCACTCTAAGCCACTCCACTGTATACTACTCCACTCTACGTCAATTCACTGTAATCTATTCCATTATCTGCAACTCCAGCATACACCACTCCACTGTAGACCATTCTACTGCATGTCATTCCACTGTATACCACTCCACTCTACATCACTCCACTCAACACTATTACACTGTACACCCCTCCACTGCACGCCACTCCACTGCACACTACTCCACTCTATGACAATCCATTCTATGTTATTCCACTGTATCCAACTCCACTCTACGCCACTCCGTTCTATGCTACTCCACTCTACCCCACGCCACTGTATCCCATCCATACTATGCTACTCTAGTGTATGCTATTCCACTCCAGGCCACTCCAATGTATGCTACTCTACACTACCCTACTCCACTGTATGCTATTCCACTCTACCCCACTCCACTGTATGCCACTCCAGTCTAGGCCACTCCACTCTATGCTACTCCACTCTTTGGCACTCTGCACAACTCTGCACAATTCCCTCTATGTCACTCCACCCCATTTACTGCACTCTACTCTATGGCACTCTAATCCACTCTACTCTACTGTACTCCACTGCTCCACTCTACACCACTACACACTATGCTACTGTATGCCACTCCACTCTACAAAAATCTCAATCCACTCCACTTTACCACACTAGACTGCACTGTACTGTACTCTATGCCTCTCCACTCTATAACACTCTACTCCACTCTGTAGCACTCCACGACACTTTCCAGCACTCTGACATGCCATTCCATGCCACTGTATGACACACAAATCCACTCTATGAAACTTTACTCCACTGTATCGCATGCCAGTCCACTCTACTCCACTCCACCACATTCTACGTACAACATAACACTCCACTCTATGACACTTTACTCCACTCTATGCTATGCCACTCCACTCTTCACCAATGTACAACACTCGATCTACACCACTCCACTCTACAAACTCTACTCAACTCTATAGAACTCTACTTTGCAAGACCGTACTACACTCTATGCCAATCTACAACACTCAACTGCACTCTATGCCCCTACACTCCACTGTACAAGACTCTACTCCACTCTATGCCCCTACACTTCACTGTACAATGCTCTGCTCCACTGTACACGACTTTCCAATGCTCTATGACTCACCACTGCACTCTACTGTATGACACGCCACTCCAATTTACTTGACTCTGTGCTATTCTACTTCACCATACTGCATTTCATTCTACTCTATAACACGCCACTGCAAACATTAGAAATTCTAAAGTTATAGTCATAGTTCAAAATTTTAATTTATGCACCACCTTTAAATTACTATAACTTTATTATTTCTACACAAACCAAGCTTAAACTACACAAACATTAGAATTTATAAAGTTATACCTTAAATTTATAACTTACTCACCACTTTCAAATTATTATAAATCTCACACCTCCATACACAGTGTAGTGAACGCAATAGGCACACTACATTAAATGTAACTCACCACTCTACCATGCTCTGTGTTTTGACAAATGATATGATTTGTGAAGTATTATTATGAATGCTATAATTTCAGTGGGTATAAGTGATGTAACATGAAAGGGGGGGGTAGAGCAGTGCATGGAAAAGTAGCTTCTCTGTATTGTATTGTGTGCTATTTGCAAACATACACACTCACCATGTGCATGCTGCACAATATTTCACCCTTCCTGTATAGAACTACCTGCAAGAACACATACACCCAGCACATGCTTCGGTTGCACACACACTGCACAGCACTACATCTCTCATATACTGTATTTCTTGTAGGCATACATACACTCAGTATATGCACTAACCATACATACACTGCACTGCTCTATACCTGTACTGTACCCTTCGCAGGCACGCATACATCCAGCACAGAGTCACTACTTCTGCGCTGTGCAGCACTCTATATCTACCTGATGTAAGCCAATGGTGCTTTATGCACATAGAAGCAGAACTTTAAAAAGGTGACCGAGCCTGTAGGCTGACTCCAGTGACACGGGGTAAAAAGGACCTGTTTACTCCTACCGATAACTACACAGTGCTGCCACCACCGTGCTTGTGCTACTTAACTCTTTGGTCAAAGCAATAGCCTTCCACCACTATGAGGATAGCTCTTTGGGCACCCCTTCTGGTCCAACAAGACCAAAATCAGTGAGACAGGCTTGTGTCATGGTACACACACATGATCCGTGTTTGCCTATGACAACAAAAATCAGCATTAGAGATCCAGACAACCGTACAGTGGGGCACTAAGGGCAGGGGTACACATTGTTTACCATGCAGAAGACTTCTCTGTACCAACATGGTCTGTGGCAATATTTTACTGGCTGGTAGTAGAGACTACGCAATAAAGTCAACAGCCTATCAGAACCAATACCTCACCCCATCACCTGCATTCCGTGTGTCCCAACACTAAATGCTTTCTCTGGTTCCAGCTGTCAGTCCATCAACAGTCCCAATCTGGTACCTTGCGATGGTACTCTATGTTGGCCATCTTTGACCATCATTAAGTCTCTATCGGTCTTCCACCAAGCTGATAATTCTTGCAAATACAGGGTGCCTCTGGTGGTATAGTCTGGTAACATAGAGAATGGAACCTAACATGCTTCCACTTCGAAAGCCTGATAGACTCAAACTCTAATTATAATAAAGGCTGAAAAGACATGTGAAAACCATCCTAGCTTAGATTTTAACCTGAGAAGGTAGCTCACAATTTCTTCAATGTTTCACCTGTAACATATCTAATGTATGTGCACTGCAAGAATAGTGCTCCAAATGAACCAAGGTCACATGAAATGGATGCAGGCAGTCCAGGCTTTTTAGCAAACAGCATGTTGTATTCAGAGGCTAGCAGTCCTGCTTTTAATATTACATGGGCAAAAATAAAGAAAATACTGTTCTCTAAGAAGATATTACTGGCTGACACACTTTCCATGGACCCACTTTATGGGTAGGCATCAACAGCACAGGGTTAATATTCATGGGTAAGTCTATGTTGATACCAGGATGGGGCGTTAACAATAATTCTGCAAAACATAAAATATGTGTGATTCCAGTTTGAATCCTAACTTTTGCAGCTTAACCTGGAGTGGTGTTGACACTCAGTGTTATTTATGAGCCTTTCCTGTTTTCAACTCTGCAGACAAAAGCTCTTAAAATACAGAACACCAATAACAGAGGTCATGCAAGGAAAGTTAATTACATCAAAGAAATGAAGAGGAAAAAAGAGGGAAAAACGAGGGACTGAGTGCTGGAAGAAAGAGTGAAATGAAGGGCATATGAAAATAAGGAAGAAACTGTGACGAAAAGCAAGTGTAAAAAGGATGAAAGAATGGATGCAAGGTCGAATGGACTGATGGATGTAAGGATAAAACAATATTTGCATGAGTGAGAGAAAGAAAGTGGCTGGAATGATACAAGTCTAGTTGAATGGGTGAACGGATTAATGGTCTCCTGAATGGAGGTGTGGAAGGATCGATTGCTGGATTGATATGAGGGTGAATTGATGGATGGATAAAGAAGAATGGATGGATGGATGGATAACTAATAATGAAAGGGTGGATGAATGGAGTGGTGAAAAGATGGATGAAAGTATGAAAAGATGGGTAGATGAATGTATACATGAAAGGCTTAAAGATGAACAGAAGAGGTTAATAAGGTACCTCATCTAGAGTAGGTAGGGCTTACTCGATTCGCTCACCCAATGGCATTCGAGGTATGGATCAAAGTGGGGGAAATTGTAATTTGCTGGCTACTCCCTTGAACTCAGTTGCTGAAGAGTGGTAACTTGCAACCAGACACCTGCTTAGCAGGGCTAATGAAAACACGTGCATTTGAGGACTTGGGCATAAGGGGTCCGCATAGTTGCATTGTAGTCAGGATCAACGGAATTGTGCAGCAGTGAAGGAACAAATGAAATAGCACATGATGGATTATTTTGTAATTGCATCAAAATCATAGCGCTGAAAACATCACTGTCGCCAAACCACATTTTATTTTTCACCCTGACCATAGTTAACAAGGTAAAACAAGCATAGCAAGCCTCCCTCAACAGAACAGCAGACACAGTGGGGTAGGAATCTGGTTTTTGAGAGAGCCCTACGCCTTAGGAGAGACCATCACTCACTGAGGGACAGAAATGGGCCTCTGCCTTCTGTAGTGACTGACATTAGATGTCACTTCCTGTGGTGTCATATTATGCTAATTCGTAATTTTAAAACCTGAAAATTTATATTTTTGCCCACAGAATATTGGCAAGTATGCAGGTGTCATGACCCTATTGGAAGACAGTATTGGGAGACAGTATCTAGGCAATTTAGGATCATTTCGGTCTTCGCAAATCCACATGTGGCTCTTTTGCAATTAATGAGAAAACAGTACCTGCACCTGAGCATTTGGCAAAACTACATTGGTAGGGCTGAGCCCATCATCTCATGTCACAAATTACATTCTGGCCGAGAGGCATGTTTAATAAGGTTCGTTTTTTTAAATGTAAAATCGAAAGTGAAAGTGAAACTGAAACTTTGAAACACATTGTTGCATCAACACTTATCTGGATCAACCCAGTCCTCTCTGGAGGCATGTCCCCTTGCCAGTCCAATCATGGCAGCAAGATTTTTTTTTCAGGGTGATATCCGTGGACCATTTCTATTAAGTCGTCCGACATCGCATAGTGCCAGTTGGACCAAACGTTCAGCTACGAGCAGCCAATCAAATTCCATTTCTATTCCGGTATCAGTGAAGCCCGAGATCGTACATGAACTTCGTGTGCTTTCCCACACAGATAAAACAAATATTTTTAAAGCCACAGACTAACAGGTACTTTTGCACTAAAGTTGGGACAGCACACACAAGCAGAACCCCGTATTTTATATAGCACTTCATAAAGCAGTTTTATCGTTGCTTACAGCAGCTGGGGTTACTAACACCCAATATAATGGCACACATTTTGTTGACTTTGTATAGAGAGAGTGTGCGTGTGTGTGTGTGGGGGGGGGGATGTTGGGTGTGTGTGTGTGTGTGTGTGTGCGCGCGCGCAAATATATATTTATATCGACAAATATCTACCATGCGTGTATATACAAGTATCCGCTGCAAATATATATATTTACATATATATATATGTATATATATATATATATATATATATATAGTTATATCTCCGTTTCCCCTCTGCAGAGCCCAGCCGGGACAAAACCAAAGGAACGGATTACAGACTCCAATTTTCGTGGATCAGCAGGTCTTTTATTATTCAAGTATAGCCAGACGCGTTTCGAATACCTCCGTATTCTTTCTCAATGTAACAAACAAATGGTCCGCTTTTTATTTTTATACATTTTTGGTGTGATGCTTTCACCTCATCTCAGTGTTAAACATAGAAAAAATACTATATACGAATGTATGCTGGGTTTTGTAGTTTTTTGCTCTAGAACCAATTTACCCAATATAGTTGTATTTCATGTCAAAACAACCTAACAGCATAAATGCTCAGTCATAACAAAATAGTAAATAAAACATGGTGCACCAATATATTTGATATCTTGACACAGAACATATCCTAATTTGCAGTCATGGTCACTTATTTGTATAGCTCCATAATTTTTCATGAGTGTATCTGCAGCATATAAAAAAATATATATAAAAACCATTTCCCTCATATGATATGAAAAAATATATCTATATATATAAAAATATAAATATGCATTCTATATACAATATAAAAATAGAAATATATTATAAAATATTGATACCTCAATTTTATGGCTATACACAAGTACCGGAATGAATTCCCAAATAGTAAGGACCTGACTTCATCAATGTTGATCTAGGCAACATGGAGAGTTGTGCAAAATAGAGCTCATGTGCAAACCCACAAATAAAGTGCATATAATGTTTTATAGCAGCATAAAAGTATTTTTTCGGTTAAAGTGCAAAAATTACAGTGATATTTTCCCATTCCATAATAGTGTTGTTTCCTTTTAAAAGGGAAAAAGGAAAACTTGATATTTACAAGCTTTGTGAGATGTTTTTTTTAAATTTATAAGATAAAAATAATTATGCTTATAACGTGAAAAACTAAAACCAAAATTGAAAAAGTATTTTTTAGAAAAGAGTGTGGAAACGTAACTAGGGCCGCAGTATGGTTTTTAGACTAGTTTTCAGAAACCTAAGAGTCTGAGAAAGACTTAAACGGACATGTCCTAACCTCAAAAAATATATATAGATATTATCTTAGAGGAAATGATGTAAATCCTCTGTATTATTCAAACCATTGGGCTGTCTACTATCTAGTTCTACAATAAATTTAGATTCCAGCTGTCTAAGGCTTTTTTCTCTGTTACCACCACACGGATTCTCATTTACTGCTCCGATGACAAAATATTTTAAATCTGCCAAGTTGTTTTGGTGGACTGCCTTAAAGTGTCTTGCAACAGGATACGTACTGTCGTTGTCGTTGTATATATATATTCCGTAGCTAATCTCCCTCTCACGAAGTAGATTGAGGCGACACATCGGGGTTAAAAGTTCACCATTTATTTCATTTCCATCAGGCATGACGCGTTTCGGAATGTCCTTTATCAAATGCCCGTAAGTGTGAAAAGTGCCACTGGTGTTTGCAGTTCCTTTGTCAATCCTTTATATTCTCCCATTCAACTGAAGTAGTTATGGGTGCCTGGAAAACGTTGCACCGAATCACCTATTGCCTCCTAATTAGGACTGCATCTCCCAGCATGCAGTGTTTCCATCACGCTGGCTGGTGGCTCCGTTAAGTCGGTACTTTTCTTTCTTCCCCCATTGGAGACCCGACTTGCAGCGTGTCCAGGCAGGAGCTGTTACACATGTTCTGGGCTGTGTGGTGTATATATATATGTATAGATTTGCACAGTTTATTATGATAATCGCGTCTTCAGGTATATATGTGGAAATATGTAAATATATGTTATAAGTAGGGCTCCCGGTTTTATGGTATTTATTTTTTTGTCATTTCCATCTGTATTTATCCATATATATTTTTTGTCAACTGTATCTGTATTTATCCGTACATATTATGGGTTTTGTGAAAAAGTAAAGCTGAAACTGGTATATTTCCATATTTATTTAACCAATAAATATGCAGTCATGCTTGAATGCTTGCCAGGTTTCAGTGATATGATCACCCGCAGAAGATAAATCAATGCACTTATATGAAAATATGCACATTTCACTATCAGCCTTGTGCATATCTACTGCTGTTTAAGCATCTTTACTAAAATTACTTTCTTTTTTAACCCCCTTACCTATCAATCCACACTGCTTTTGGCCTGGCAGTCATGGCAAAGTGTGTTTAGACTTACCCAAAAAGCACCCAATATCCGTTATTATCCACATTTAAAAATAAATACAGACAAGAAAATAATGGTTTTCTGTCTGTATTTATCAGTAAAAATCAGTAAAAACGTAAAACAGGGAGCCTTAGTTATAAGGCACACATGCTTCACGTTGGGCACAATGCGTGACAGAACTATGAATAATCATACATTTTACAATTGCCAAAAATACATCGAGAGAGGAAATCTAATTGAAACAAAATATTGAAACAGTGCCAGGTAGCGTTGGAAGGCATGAAATGGAAATCTCTACAGGAGTACAGTACTTTCCAGTTTCTAAAATTACCCTGGTAGCACACTGCTGCTGAGATATTCCCCTTTTGCTGTGCCAGGGCTCTCCTGGCACTTGGCGTACTCATAATGAGATGTATGAAGGCTCCTGACCTGCTCAGACTTCACTTGCTGTTAGAAGCGGGTAAATTGAACCGGTCATTCTAGGAACTCAACAGATTTGCATACGCACGACTACAAATGATATTTTTCATAACTACTAAGAATGTATTTGGAGCCATATGCAATGTAGTTAAGCAGTTGTCAGTTTTGTTACTATTATTATTTTTTTACACAGATGATTGGCTACATTTGTGTGTGGCATTTGTATAGCGTCAATCTAGCCAAAACTCCCTGACCAATGTATTGTGCAGGGTCAAAGATAAAGATTTAGTCAACGCGGTACTGGAAGCATAGCTGGTTTCTGAGTACGAGTGACTGGAGGGGTAGCTGGTTTCTGAGCACAAGTGACTGGAGGGGAAGCTGGTTTCTGAGTACAAGTGACTCGAGGGGTAGCTGGTTTCTGAGTACGAGTGACTGGAGCGGTAGCTGGTTTCTGAGTACAAGTGACTCGAGGGGTAGCTGGTTTCTGAGTACAAGTGACTGGAGGGGTAGCTGGTTTCTGAGTACGAATGACTGGAGGGGTAGCTGGTTTCTGAGTACAAGTGACTGGAGGGGTAGCTGGCTTCTGAGCACGAGTGATCAGAGGAGTAACGGGTTTCTGAGCACGAGTGATCGATGGTGTAGCTGGTTTCTGAGTACAAGTTGTCGGAGGGGTAGCTTGTTTCTGAGTACAAGTGACTCGAGGGGTAGCTGGTTTCTGAGTACAAGTGACTAGAGGGGTAGCTGGTTTCTGAGTACGAGTGACTGTAGGGGTAGCTGGTTTCTGAGTACAAGTGACTGGAGGGGTAGCTGGATTCTGAGCATGAGTGATCAGAGGGTAACAGGTTTCTGAGCACGAGTGATCGATGGTGTAGTTGGTTTATGAGTACATATTGTCGGAGGGGTAGCTTGTTTCTGAGTACAAGCGACTCGAGGGGTAGCTGGTTTCTGAGTACAAGTGATAAGAGGGGTAGCTGGTTTTCTGAGTACGAATGACTGGAGGGGTAGCTGGTTTCCGAGTACAAGTGACTGGAAGGGTAGCTGGTTTCTGAGTACAAGTGACTGGAGGGGTAGCTGGATTCTGAGTACAAGTGTCTGGAGGGGTAGCTGGATTCTGAGCACAAGTGATCAGAGGGGTAACGGATTTCTGAGCACGAGTGATCGGTGGTGTAGCTGGTTAACGAGTACAAGTTGTTGGAGGGGTAACAGGTTTCTGAGCACGAGTGATAGGAGGGGTTGCGTATTCCGGGCACAAGTGATCGGAGGGGTGGCTGGTTTCTGAGCACGAGTGAGGAAAGGTCACTGGTTTCTGAGTACTAGTGACTGGAGGGGTGGTTGGTTCCTGAGTACGAGGGATTGGAGGGGTAACTGATTTCTGGGCACAGGCGATCAGAGGGTAGCTGGCTTCTGAGCATGAGTGAGGAAAGGTAGCTGTTTATATACGAAATATCCCAGCACTCCACTGTAATTTGTCTAGGTCAGTATATGTTACATATAGAACATAAATCATGAAATGTTATCAAATGTTCACAGACTACCAACAATTTTGGGTTCTCACAAAGATGGATAATTTATTTTCAAACAAAATATAAATCATCTCATTATTAACAAACAAGCATAAAGTTTAGCAAGAAGTTTGAAATATCCATGACCAGTAGAGGATATTGAATATTTGTACAACACTAGCGATAGTTATGTGTCCTCCTCTTCCGGGTCCACAAACGACAACAGCCGACACGTGTTTCATCACGTCATGTGACTTTCTCAAGGCTGTAATGATAACCGTAATTTCTCATTGTTCATATACATACAAACTGTTTAAAATTCAAAAAACATGTTTTAAATCTAAACATTCAGAAAGAAATTCTCATTGTCAGAGTGTCTACTTAAAAAAGCCTTTTTGTGTTATAGACCTTATGAAACTGTGCTATCACTCAGTTGGGAAAAAGGAAGGTATGATTAGAAATAAAGATAAGAAATCTTAAGAAAAGTTTTGCCATATTACACACCCTTCGTGTGAAAGAGATTAGTGCTTATCTGGTCCTAATTTAGACAAGTGTGGTATTGCCCGCAAACCTCAATGTATATATAAGGGGAAAACTAACCTTCTAGATTCCCCAAAAACAACGGATTTTGATCTCTTGGCCTATGTTGTTCTTCGTTCGTCACCACTGTAGCATAACGATCTTCAATCTAAAAAAGTTTTATGATAAAGGGTATAAAGGGAGAAACAGTAATTCTGCCATCCATATTTGTTGAGATGGTCTTTAGTTTATTAAAAAAGTGCTATTTTACTCACATTGTCAATTTATTTTTGGGTTATCAAACTTAGTCCTGTCCGTCTTTCTGGATCAAAGACAGGTAGTATAAATAATCTTTCCTCAAAGTCGAAGGTGCTGAGCACACTAAAAGAATGTGAGGAAAAAACATATAGGGGAAATATAAATAAATTATCATTTTATAATATGATTAGCAAAGTACTGTCTTCAAGTATCCGAGACTCACATTGTTATGGTCGTTTTTCGAAGTCCCCAAAATTAATGTGGGCGCTTCAACAGGGACTGATCCATATCCCAATGTTCTATTTCTTGGCTATAAAGGGGGATATATTTAAAAGTTCCAATGTTAAGAGACTAATTGTCTTATCCAAATGTACTAGTAAAAATTGTTGATTAGACTTACCTATTCTAAAATATACGTATTCTCACTATTTAGTGCAAGACTTGGATTTCTAATATTATTCAAAGTAGCATTTTCACGATGGAAGTCAATGCTGAATATCTGTATCCCACGATCTTTACTCCTGAAAAGATGTTAATGACAACATATAAATATCTCTAATAAAAGAGAGAGGGACCCCGCAACCAAAGGGTTGGGGTACCAAAATGACTATTAAGTCAAGCAAGAAATCCTTTTGGGACACCTTTAGTAGTGACACGACGTTTTAACAAATAATGATAACCAATAACATTGACATAAAAATAAACATTTGAGGCAATACAAAAACGAAATTAAGAAGAGTCCTAAACAATTTATTTATACAATGCAAAAATAAAACATCATTGAGCACCAATTAAAATAACACCAATTAAAATAACGGGGAAGAGCATAGATTAAGGAAACATTCAATTCCTATTTCATAAAAAAGGAGGTATGAGTAGAAAATTAAATTCAGCGAAAACGTCTGAATTATTTTCAAAGCATTGTGATACACAATCCTCCTTCTATCATGCGACGCGTTTCGGTGGATCAAGTGATTAGACCACCTTCATCAGGTATGTACATAGTTTCTTCCCCAAAATATTCTTAAAATTCTCAAACTTCAACGGCTTCTAATGAGAGGTTTCTACATTAGTGGAACACCTTATCACGCCCTATGGGTTCAAGGACCTCTCAGGCTAGGTGATCTTTATGGCTGCTAAAACACAAGGTGATCAAAGACAATCTCCCGCTGTGCACAAATCAGCCGCCGATGTAAAACAAGATATTCACAGTAACCTCCATCAGTCGGAAATTGCAGAGACACACAGTCGCCGTGCAACGAGTGGTTCCAGTATTAAGTATTCTTCGGATACCACCGAAATCTTTTAAGATACCGTCCTTCCGTGTGTCGATAACCTTCACCGTTATGTGTATTTTAATTGGTGTTATTTTAATTGGTGCTCAATGATGTTTTATTTTTGCATTGTATAAATAAATTGTTTAGGACTCTTCATAATTTCGTTTTTGTATTGCCTCAAATGTTTATTTTTATTTCAATGTTATTGGTTATCATTATTTGTTAAAACGTCGTGTCACTACTAAAGGTGTCCCAAAGGGATTTCTTGCTTGAATTAATAATCATATAAATATCTACATGTTGCCATGCTTTTCGTATTTCCTATCACGCACAGGGTTCTGTAAGAGCACAGTATACTCACTTATTTTAAAATCATGTTCCAGTCGCAATGTAGAGAAAATGGGACTTTGATAGGCCTAATTTCTAAAAAAGAGAAAAATATTATTAAAACGATCTACTTATTCGATTTTTGTAGAAAGTATTTGTGCTTGATAAACTACATAATATAGAGATATTCTTCTCATATTATTATATAGATTTTTAACAACCCACTCAAGATTGGCATTATCTAATTCCTTGCAACATCTAGATATATTTCTAATTGTCTTCAAGATTAGTCGGCCCTTATTTGTACCGTTTGTTATATAAGCCCCTATAGATGCATATTGTTTTGCTGGTATGTCTCGAGCCTTTATAGTCAAGTCAAAAGATCCAAATTGTTACTATATCAATGCAATGCCCCAGATGATTTTAGTTTAGAAAAACCAGAGATTTGATACCCCTTCGCTAAATAATTGGACCCTCTTTGGTAAGAATATGTTCCAATTGTCATGGGGAAAACTATCATCCTAATAGTAGTTCCAAGCATAGACATTTCTCTCTCCCCTTTCGTGGATTAATCCAAGACAGCAGTTAGTCAATCTGTGTTTGAATTTTAAAAGCATTTATCCAAGCCCCTCCATTTATAACTCCGTCTTTCCACATTTATATTATTCTTAGAAGCGGCCTCAAAGCAATTGAAACCGAGCATTTATTTTCTGTTTTATCTCATTTAGTTCAATATGGTGGACAAAAAAATATAATAATATACTTTCAGTCTCAGCAAAGATAACAAGTCTAAGTTAAATGGGAAACATCCTTTACAATGAAACTTTTACAATGCAGTGCTTTTACAACGCAGGTTTTACAACGAAAACCATTACAACGCATTGCGCTGGGGGGCGCTCTAGGATAGGGAATAGATTTAATTTACTATCCAACACCTTCCCTAGTGTCCACGGGGACTGGAGTTGGAATAGTAAATTAAACTATTCACTATCCAGCACCCCAAAGCGCTATGCGTTGTAAAGGTTTGCGTTGTAAAAACTGCGTTGTAACAGCATGCGTGGTAAAAGCATGCGTTGTAATGTCATACATCTAAGTTAAATAACTGAGTGATTATGCTAAGACTGATGGCTAAAATGTATAGTATAGCGGGTAACGGCTTACCGTATGTTCGCGTCCGTTGAAACAAGAGTCGCGTCTCCTCTGTGCTCAGCTTTCAGTCCTACATGTATTTGGACTGGAGCTGCCGATTTAAATGTGCACAGAGCCGGAAAGGAGCCTAAAGTGACCCGGAAACACCCGGACACCGTGCTCTGAACCGGAACTGGTTTCCCATAGCAATGTTTGAGGTAGTTCATAAGGGAGCCATATTTGTTGGTACTATTTATGTATAAACAAGCCGATTTTAAAAGAAACCTATTTTCTTGCATCTATATCTTATCTATAAAGTGTGAATAAATATTGTTAACTTTTTACATATTATAATGCATGTCTTACCCATTACGGTGGAAGTGCAATCGAATTTGGGATTAGGGGTATATTTGGCGGCCATATTAGAATGGGTCTGTAGGCTAAACTATAGTTCGAAATAGCTTTGTAAAGACAATGTCCAAAGCATATAGTAGTGGTGACTAAATACAGTTTCATGCATGTGAAGCTATAAGAAAAGAAAAGAGAAAAGAGAAAGGGTTAGCAGAGAGGATAGGAACATTAGTTTTTTCTCGAATTTTCATGATCAGTATATACCATTCCTACTTGAATTAGTGACATTGGGCAATCATATTTACCAATTGCAATTGTGTCTTTCATATTTAAGATATTAAACAAACTTTCATATTTTATCACATTTTGGAAGCTATGTAAATATTTAATCAAACACAATTATCACATTTAGAAATAGCCATACATCAGATATATATATATACTTTTCGATAGTTATAGGTGTCATTCTAACAGGTACACATTATGTATATAATATCCTAGTATAGTTCTTTGATGATCAGTGACAGTAGTTAATCTCTGTATTTCTGACATGTTTTATCAGGTTTTTAGAAATACATGGATCTCTTTATCAAAATTGATTCCCTGTTCCACTGCCCGAAGTTTAACAATCCATTGTGTCTCTGTCCGTCTGAGTAACAGTAGTCTATCACCACCCCTTGGACGACATGTTATATGGGCAATGCCATGGAATCTAACGCCAAGAAGCTGTTCCAGAGTGTGTGTTTGGTTAAAATGTACCGCCAGAGGATAACTGCAGTTGTTGTTGCGTATTGCTCTTATGTGTTCTTGTATCCTCTCCTTTAGTGATCGTACAGTGCTTCCTATGTAAATTAGACCGCAGCAACATACAATGCAATAAACTACATAGTTTGTATTGCAGTTTATGAATTGCTTAATCTGATATTTAGATGTAGTGTTATACTGGAATTCAACCATCTTATAGGCTGCAAATTGGCAGACACAGCATCTCATACACTTAAAAAATCCCACCAGTTTAGGTGGTAACCAGATAGGTGTTTTTTTATTTGGTGGCAGATAACTAGTGCAGAGAGTTTCCCTAAGCGTTTTACCTCGCCTATAGGAAATCATAGGATGGTCCGCAACATGTTTGTCCAATGTTTTGTCCATATTCAAAAGATGCCAGTGTTTATGAAAAATTCTGTGTATATGGTGGCTGTGTGTGTTATATCCAGTCACCAACGTAATCTTTCGATCTTTGTTCTGTTTTTCGGTCTTCTTTGTCGGATTCATAAGGCTAGTTCTGGATTTTTTCTGAATTTTTTGTTTGGCATTTAGTAACACGTTCTCAGCATAGCCTCTATTTTGGAATCTCTGCTCCAGTTGTTCCAATTCCAGTTTGAAAACTTCCTCCTCACTGCAGTTTCTTTTAATCCTAGTCATTTCCCCTAGTGGGATGGAATTAATCTGGGATTTAGGGTGTGCACTGCTCGCATGTAGCACTGCGTTGCACGCTGTTGGTTTCCTAAACAATTTTGATACTATCTTGTCTGCTTTGTGGTAGAGAATGACGTCTAAAAACTCAATTTCCTTTTTGCTAATTTTGGAAGTGAATTTCAGATTAAATGTGTTATTATTCAGATATTCAAGCAAGTCTTGAAGATCATTGTCGCTACCCGACCAAAGAATAAAAATATTGTCGTTGTAGCGACCCAAATAGACTATGTGATCTGTGAGATTAGTATTTGGCATTTTCCAAAGATGTTGTTTTTCAAAGGTGCCCATATACAGGTTGGCATATGATGGGGAAATTTTTGATCCCATCGCTACCCCGATGGCCTGTTTGTACCATTCACCCTGATGCAAAAAGACATTATTTTCCAGAACCAGACGTGTGAGATCAAGTATCATTTGTGTGTGTTCATAGAGACTAGCATCTCTATGCGACAGACATTCTGCAAGAGCTTGTAACCCATTTTCTAAAGGTATACAGGTGTACAAAGAGCACACGTCCATAGTGACAAAGGAGAGATTGTAATGTTGGACTGAAAATTGATTTGTGTTTGAGACCACTATCAAGAGTGCGGTCTGGTACTATATCCAGATCGTAAAGTAGTTCCATCATAGATGGAGGTGTTTCATCACAATCATTTAATGACAACAATAGGTGTATATCCTGTATTTCTTGTATTGTCCTATTACAAGTCATAGACACAGAGTTCTTAGTACATACTGGACCTGTTTTATTCTCAAAGAATTTTTTTAACTTAAGCTTCCGGACAAATTTAAATAGATCGACATGAATATTCACAAAATCGGAAAGTGCAGTTGGACAAAAGCTAAGTCCTTTACTCAAAAGTTTTTTATCCTGTTCTGAGAGCACAAGGTCAGACAGATTTACTATTGCAACATTTTCATTTACAGTACAGTCAGGAGTAACATTCAAAGAATTGGAGAGAGGAATCACTTGTTCAGATTTTTGGATACACTGCGAGTTGTCGCCCCTTCTCTTGGATTTACGTTTTGACCCGCCCCTCCTTGTTTTCTTACATTTTGTTGTCCAAAGTTCGTTGGACTGCCTTTGCGATAGCGTTCCATCTCTTCTAAAAAAGATGAAGAGTTTGGTTTGGAAGATGGTCCCGCTATGGCAGGCCCCAATCCCTCCTCAGTGGAGTTCTCACTATGTATGCTCAATGCATCGGATTCACTAGATAAGGGTGTTACAGTAGTCTGTACAGGCTTCTTGGGTGGTATAAATTTGGATTGAACATCATCAAATTTCTTCGCGAAGGTGAACACTCTCCCGTTCTAATAATCGTTCTCATCCCTTTTAAGTTTTCTCATTTTCTTTTCTTTAATATGGAGTTGATGGACACTAATGATATCCTTCAGAATTTTGTAATTCTTTACAGTTACTTCCTCTAGATTTAAGCTTTTAATCTCAGACTCTAGTTTTTCTATTTCCAAAAGCAAGACCTCCCTCTCCCTCTTAGCATAATCACTCAGTTATTTAACTTAGACTTGTTATCTTTGCTGAGACTGAAAGTATATTATTATATTTTTTTGTCCACCATATTGAACTAAATGAGATAAAACAGAAAATAAATGCTTGGTTTCAATTGCTTTGAAGCCGCTTCTAAGATTAATATAAATGTGGAAAGACGGAGTTATAAATGGAGGGGCTTGGATAAATGCTTTTAAAATTCAAACACAGATTGACTAACTGCTGTCTTGGATTAATCCACGAAAGGGGAGAGAGAAATGTCTATGCTTGGAACTACTATTAGGATGATAGTTTTCCCCATGACAATTGAAACATATTCTTACCAAAGAGGGTCCAATTATTTAGCGAAGGGGTATCAAATCTCTGGTTTTTCTAAACTAAAATCATCTGGGGCATTGCATTGATATAGTAAGAATTTGGAGCTTTTGACTTGACTATAAAGGCTTGAGACATACCAGCAAAACAATATGCATCTATAGGGGCTTATATAACAAACGGTACAAATAAGGGCAGACTAATCTTGAAGACAATTAGAAATATATCTAGATGGTGCAAGGAATTATATATTGCCAATCTTGAGTGGGTTGTTAAAAATCTATATAATAATATGAGAAGAATATCTCTATATTATGTACTTTATCAAGCACAAATACTTTCTACAAAAATCGAATAAGTAGATCGTTCTAATAATATTTTTCTCTTTTTTAGAAGTTAGGCCTATCAAAGTCCCATTTTCTCTACATTGCGACTGGAACATGATTTTAAAATAAGTGAGTATACTGTGCTCTTACAGAACCCTGTGCGTGATAGGAAATACGAAAAGCATTGTAACATGTAGATATTTATATGTTGTCATTAACATCTTTTCAGAGATTAAGATCGTGGGATACAGATATTCAGCATTGACTTCCATCACGATAATGCTAATTTTAATAATATTAGAAATCCAAGTCTTGCACTAAATAGTGAGAATACGTATATTTTAGAATAGGTAAGTCTAATCAACAATTTTTACTAGTACATTTGGATAAGACAATTAGTCTCCTAACATTGGAACTTTTAAATATATCCCCCTTTATAGCCAAGAAATAGAACATTGGGATATGGATCAGTCCCTGTTGAAGCGCCCACATTAATTTTGGGGACTTCGAAAAACGACCATAACAATGTGAGTCTCGGATACTTGAAGACAGTACTTTGCTAATCAGATTATAAAATGATAATTTATTTATATTTCCCATATATGTTTTTTCCTCACATTCTTTTAGTGTGCTCAGCACCTTCGACTCTGACTTTGAGGAAAGATTATTTATACTACCTGTCTTTGATCCAGATAGACAGACAGGACTATGTTTGATAACCCAAAAATAAATTGACAATGTGAGTAAAATAGCACTTTTTTAATAAACTAAAGACCATCTCAACAAATATGGATTGCAGAATTACTGTCTCTCCCTTTATACCCTTTATCATAAAACTTTTTTAGATTGAAGATCGTTATGCTACAGTGGTGACGAACGTAGAACAACATAGGGCAAGAGATCAAAATCCGTTGTTTTGGGGGAATCTAGAAGGTTAGTTTTCCCCTTATATATACATTGAGGTTTGCGGGCAATACCACACTTGTCTAAATTAGGACCGGATAAGCACTAATCTCTTTCACACGAAGGGTGTGGAATATGGCAAAACTTTTCTTAAGATTTCTTATCTTTATTTCTAATCATACCTTCCTTTTTCCCAACTGAGTGATAGCAGAGTTTCATAAGGTCTATAACACAAAAAGGCTTTTTTAAGTAGACACTCTGACAATGAGAATTTCTTTCTGAATGTTTAGATTTAAAACATGTTTGTTGAATTTTAAACATTTTGTATGTATATGAACAATGAGAAATTACGGTTATCATTACAGCCTTGAGAAAGTCACATGACGTGACGACACACGTGTCGGCTGTTGTCGTTTTTGGACCCGGAAGAGGAGGACACATAACTATCGCTAGTGTTGTACAAATATTCAATATCCTCTACTGGTCATGGATATTTCAAACTTCTTGCTAAACTTTATGCTTGTTTGTTAATAATGAGATGATTTATATTTTGTTTGAAAATAAATTATCCATCTTTGTGAGAACCCAAAATGGTTGGCAGTCTGTGAACATTTGATAGCATTTCATGATATATGTTCGTATATAAAGAGTTGTGTTACATAAGGAATGTCTTTGACATACCTTATGTTATTGTGCACCTAGGTAGTAGGGTGCGTACATATCCCGAAAGGCACCAATCCCAAATGACAGTATATAAAGTGTTAATATTTTTGAAAACCCCCAAATATATGTCCTTATCTGATTGTAAATGTATATGAGGTGCGCTTCCGTTACATTACTACCAATGAAATTGTACTAAGGAAAGGTAGCTGGTTTATGAGTACGAGTGACCGGAGGGGTAGCTGGTTTATGAGTACGAGTGAGGAAAGGAGCTGGTTTCTGAGTAAGAGTGACTGGAGTGGTAGCTGGTTTCTAACTACGAGTGATTGGAGGAGTGGCTGGCTTCTGCATACAAGTGTTCGGAGGGGCAGCTGTTTATTAACCAAGGCTGACTTTAGCATTGGTGGTGGCCTGTGCAACAACTTTTGCTCGGACATCCCCATCCCCCAATGACCTGCTTCATCACATATTTCCCCTCTACCACCCTCCAACAGTGCCCCTCATCTCTCCATAGCAGCTCTCTCGCATGTATTTCATTTGTTTTATAGCGCTGCTCATACCAGTTTAGGGTGTCAGAGCACTTTACGTCACACACACATTATGCAGAGACAACAACTCAAATCAAAACCTGGCTGTTCGATCAGTAGCGAACCCCTCTCCCTTAAGCGCCTTGAGATCCTTTGGGTGAGTAGCGCGCTATACAAATTTCTAACTTGACTTGACTTGACAATGAATCATACATGTGTAAATCAGAGATTACAAATGTTACATAAGACAAAGAGTACTACATGTGTAGGAGTCACTTTTTATTCATACTGGTAGGCATTATATATTAAAAAGAATGCTTGCTCTGTATAAGCACTAGCTCAGGATCTAAAAGTAATACACTGGTTGGGGCTGGCTTTCCTAATAAGAATGTCTTAATCCCAAACAAACCTTTTTTAGCAACATTAAGATAATTATAATGTTTTAACCTGTATCTTGCATTTTTTATGCATGCTCTTGCATGCCAGTTCATATCTCACTGAGCTATTTTAAGATTGTGGCTTGTGAACTGCAAGTAACAAATGGACATCTCTGTGATCTCTGTGACAAAAGCAGTAACCCACTGAGCTATCTATTAAAAATACAATTCTGTGATTGGCATGGTGCACGTTCTTTACAGTAGGCACGTTAACTCTCTGCTCTCCTGCATTTTGAATCAAAACTGCCACTAGACTCACCAGCGTTACCTTGATATTTTTATTATTGCCCTAAAACCGATGGTCAGAGAAGGAACTCTGCACAGGGTTTGTTAAGCTAATAAATTATTTCTAATTGCAGCGTTCTCCTTCCCCAAGGTCAGCAACAGGTGAAACTGCACCGGTTGCACCGCCTTAAAGTCATCACTTGAGTATGAGTGAGTGGAGGGACAACAGCTGGTTTCTGAGTACAAGTGAGGAGAGGTAGCTGATTTCTGAGTACAAGTGATTGGACGGGTAAGCTGGTTTCTGAGTAAAAGTGAGGAGAAGTAGGTGGTTTCTGAGAACGAGTGATTGGAAGGGTAGCAGGTTTCTGAGTATGAGAGATTAGAGGGTAATTTGGTTTCTGAGTACGAGTGAGGAGAGGAAGTTGGTAGCTTAGTATGAGTGATCGGATGGGTAGCTGGTTTCTGAGTGTGGAATTGGAGTGCATCCTCATGTACTGCTCTTTAAAAAAGTGTATCTTCAGCATTTTCCTAAACTGGAGAATCACTGGGCAGTGGCGGCTCCTCCGCCAAGGTGGATGAGCGTCGCCCCACTGCTTTGAAGCAAAATAATAATACCGTAATGTTATTATCATTTTATTTTGTCCTGCTGCAGCAGCCTTGCATGACGGGGCGGGCCGGGCAGTTCTGCTCTCAGAGCAGGGCAGGGAAGCAGTGGTAGCAATGACTGTTTGTCCGGCCCTCTTTGCATGTTTCCATGCAGGCTGCATTACAGCAGGTGTGGAGAAAATGCCTAGGCCCCCAGTGACTGGCTGAGAACCGAACCACGGCGCTCAAACCAATCACAATGCTGCATTGCACAGGAGGGTAAGTGTTTTGCAATGGTCATTGATAACCTAAGCTGAGTTGCTATGGAAGACCCCTGTGGGACACCCAAAAGCACCGTGTTAGACTTGGTGTGGTTTTTCCCTAAATATTTTGCCTTTCTGCATCCTGCTTTTGTTGACTTCGTTTTTGATGGCTTTAGGACTCTGCACACTTTACCATGACCAGATAACCACATTTGACGGTTTGTGCTTCTAAGCACTGTTTATACCTAAAACTTTTAAATTGCATATCTCCACTTCTACTGACTGGATGTTTGTCATTTGGTCTACAAAAATGTATACATTTTATTCTATTTTTATAAATTGGTGTGGGATTGTTCTTGTGTTGTGTTTTCACTTTATTACTGTTTGAAATGCTACATAAATACTTTACACAGTGCCTTTATGTTAAGCCTGACTGCTTTTGTTCCAAGCTACCAGAGGATTAAGCAAAGGTTAATTTGGGGTTTGCTTGTCACTTCACCCTGGTAGAAATTGTGGCTGCTGCTTGAGCAGGGTTTTCCCTCCACAACCAGTAAACCAGTTTCCAAGACTGTGTTCAGAAGTGAGATTAGGACTTGTGGTTGTGCAGTGCAATACAGTGATTTTGGGTTACACTAAATTCACAGATAAATCATTTATAATTCACTCTCACTCTTCTGGTTTGTCTGTTGCTGCACCTGCAATTATGGAATTTAAGCTCATCTACCAGGAGAGCTAAATTGCTGTGGAGCTCAAGCACTTCTGCAAGGACAGGGGACGTCCAGACTAGAACACCAGAAAGCTGTTGGTCCGAAAGGTGCAGAGGGCCTGGGCGTAAGTCCACAAATCACTGGTTACAGCAAATAAGGAGGATGATATGGAGAGGCAGGATGAGGCCCACAGTGCCGGTACTGAAATGCAAAAAGAACAATTGATGGACAGAATGACAAACAATATCATACATTCACCCCAGTACATAGATCTGGGACTAAATCAATTGTTGTTATGCTCACCATGCCATAGCTTGACTTCAGTGGCATGGAGAGCACAGGACCCACGTCTGGGCATACCCGTCCCACTCGGGGTGACAAATGAAAAAAGAACAATTGATGGACAGAATGGCTGAGTCCAAACTAAAATGGCATGGTGAGCAAAAAAACAATGGACATTAGGCCCAGATCTCTGTACTGGGGTGAATGTATGACATGAAGGGGAGGACTCAACCCCTGCACTTGTACTCCCTGCCAGATCAGAGTATCTTCACATGGACTTTCTCCAGAGGAGCTGGCAGACAAGAAGACGGAAAGGGAGTTCAGGCTGCAAATGGCCAAACTCAAATTTGAAACAGACGGGAAGAAGGCTTAGAAAACCTTAGCATGGGAAAAGGCTGAGGCTTAAAGAGCCTTGAAGGAAAATAAACTAGCCGTGAAGGAGAGAAGAATAGCCCATGTGCTAAGCCTCAAAGAGCTGGACATCAGAGCTAACCAGGTGGAGTCCAGCAATACTGGTGGCTGCATATCCACAGTGCCCCCTGGAGACAAAAGGGTCCACATTTCGAATGATCTGGTACCTAATGTGTTTATTTTTTTCATTTTTGTTTTTATTTAGAGCCTTTTATAAATCGTGCCCATGACCCCTGGGTATCAGAGCACTGTACATCGGGTTGAATGAGCAAGATGAAAGGTATTGACAGGTAAATCAAAGTGAGGAGCCACAATGGGCTGTTGCAACATATAGCACAATTATACAACAGTCGGTCTATTAATATTCCATTAGACTTCATTGTTCTAACAACATCGTGGTGGGTATTTGCTGCTGCTCTGAAACTCTTCTGATCCTGGTACCCATAGGAGCAGAGTTTTCAAGTGTTCTCCTGTAAACGACGTATCTCTTCTCCATCTAAAAGTTGCTGCCCTTGATACAACCCTTGTGTCCTAGGACTCAAAAGAATTAGCAAGGAATCCATTCATTAGTATCTTTCATACCTCTTTTGTTAACAAGAGGGTCAATGCGTTTGAGCGTATCTTAGGTGGTGAGGAGTTCCAGATCCTTGAAACCGCCCCGGAGAAGGATCGTGTAAGTTTTTTGTTTTCGGAATCCAGGAGGTTCAAGCCTGAGAGAGTTAGCACTTCTTTGGTAGCATCTGCCACCGGAGAGTCAAACTTTTCTGGCAGGTAACTTGGTTCTTTGAAATGTAATGCTTTGTGTGTGAGACAGGCAATTTTCAGTTGAATTCTTGCCTCAACTGGAAGCCAGTTTAGATACCTAAGCAATGGGGTGATGTCGTTGAAGTGTCTAGTTCCTGTTACCAGTCTCACTGCCACATTAAGAGTGGAGCTGTTCTTGCTTTGGGCAGCCCTGACAGGGTCGCCGAGCCGTTTTCTAGTCTGGACACCACAGATGCTTGTACTGATTGTTTGAAGTCCGAAGGCGGTAGAAATGCTTTTAATTTCGTCAGTGTTCTGAGTTGGAAT
Source organism: Lissotriton helveticus (assembly GCF_964261635.1). Lineage (NCBI taxonomy): Eukaryota > Metazoa > Chordata > Amphibia > Caudata > Salamandridae > Lissotriton > Lissotriton helveticus. The sequence continues at coordinate 1,593,238,310 of NC_136067.1, read as the reverse complement.
GTCGCACTGCGTGAGGTCGCACTGATGTGACCTTTCATATTTAGATTCTTTCCCAGTGTTATTCCAAGGGATTTCGAGGTGTCAATGATGGTAGGTTTGCAATTGAGTGCGTCTAGGTGCTTGAGCCAATCTTGGATGAGTGAGGAGCTGTTTTGTGGGGAGAAAAGAAGGAATTCAGTTTTCAGAGAGTTCAGCTTGAGGTTGTTTTGAGAGAGCCAGGACTGTGTTTTGACTAAAGTGTTGTTTAGTTGAATTATATCATTTGTGGAGGATATCTTTAAGTATAGTTGTGTGTTGTCTGCATACATTTGGTATGCAATGTTCAATTGGTTGAGAATTTTAGTTAGTGGTTCAATATATAGGTTAAAGAGTGTGGGGAAGATGGTCGACCCATAGGGTACTCCACACCTCATTGGTGAGGAGTCAGAGAGTGAGTTACCAAGTTTGATGCATTGTGTGAGATTCTATAGGAAGGAAGCAAACCAAGCAAACACTTTCCCAGTTGTGGCCAATGAGGGTTTGAAGCCTTTGATGTTGCTCTGGAGATGAATAGGGTCCCTCCCTTGTGAAGGGAGGGACACCTTACTGGCCCTAGAGAAGCGGGACAAGAGGAGGCATCTCTCCATGACAGACTCCCTTGTCAGGAAAATAGCCCTACCCCAGAAAAATATAGGCAGACGCTAAGGGAAAATCAGATGCTGCCCCATCTGTCCTGGCTGGATTGTGTAGATTCCTTTTCCAAGTCAATGGATGGCTGGGTGAAGGGCAGTGAAGTAAAAGATTTCTAGGGCCTGTGCATTGTAGTGGCACATGTTCAGTCTTTCTTATGCAGAGCTGCTTCAACACCCGATTGATAGCAAGTTCACTGACCCCAGAGAACTTGCCAAGGGGACAGACCGTTGGCTCAGCACCAGGGTCCACAAGATGGTATGGTGGGGCTCATCAACAAGGGTGGAAAGGGCCTCTACCAGAAGAAGGAGGGTGAGATAAAAATCACAACAAGGAGTTGTCTAAAGGTCCCCAAAATTATTACATGGGGCAGGATTCCCAGTCCCCACCTGAATATAAGAAAAGTAAGTTCCCTGACCATACATCTCCAGGGAAGTTCATCCCTAGGTGCTATGAGTGGCAACAGTTTGAGCACTTTTAAGGGTGATGGCAAGAGTCCCATGATGGCAAGTCCACCATTGCTGGGCAGACAACGGGGCTGGCTAATGTAGCACTTGTGGAGGAGATTGCCTCAGTTAGTATGGACGGTTAGTGCAGATGTTTCCCTAGCCTCCCTGTGTGGCTGAGAGATGGTGCCAACAGCCCATATGCCCAGCAATACTCAGAAAGACAGGCAATGGGTCTCCATTAATGGGCAGAGAGTGGAGGATCTCAGAGACACAGGAGCCAGCATGACAACCACCTGGTGCAGGCTGGTGTCCTTAGAGCAGGTAGTCCCTAATGTAGTCCACTAGGTGACAGCCAGTTGTCCTGGTTCCCTTTGAATGGGGGGGCTGAAATTCCTTGATGTTAGCTGTCTGTCAGTCCATCCATGCCTGTGTATTGTCTGCTCAGTAGTGACATGGAGTACATCATCTGGAAAGAGGTGGAGCTCCAGTCCCACCTGGTGATGTTGGGCTTGCCTAAGTGGGGGTGCCTGACCACACAGTCCATGGCCGCCCAAGAGGGTATTCAGGAGGGCCTAGAACCTGGAAGAATAGATCAGGTACCTGCCAAGAAGTGGAAGGGTAAAGGCACAAGGAAAGCTGCTGCTGAAACTCCCATGGTCAGGGAGGAGGTGGTGCCTGTGGGCAAAGCCCTGGAACCTACTGGGGAGGATATTGCCACCCTGGGAAACCTACCTGAACTGACCAATTGGCAGAAGGTCCCACCAGGCAGGCGTTCTGCAGAGTGCAGAAGGAGTACCCTACTCTGGCCCAGGCAGCTGGCGACACTTCTGCTATTCATCTTTTTTACTGGGAGAATGGTCTCCTGTATAGCACGCCTAAGGCGCTTGAGCCTGGTGCAAACTGTGTGTTGGTGGTCCCCCAGTAGTACAGGGCCTTTCTACTGCAGCTGGCTCATGATGGGCCCCTGGTAGGTCATCTAGGGCAGGAAAAGACCTTTGGCATGCTTGTCACCAATTTCCATTGACCCTGGATGCAGAGGGCATCAGATGCGCTCTGTAGGTCATATCCTACCTGCCAGGCCAGTAGGAAGTCAGGAGGGAAGCGCAAGGCTACCTTGGTTCTTCTTCCAGGCATTGGCAGCCCCTTTGAAAGGATGGACATCACCCTTGTTGGTCCTCTAGACCCCAGAGCAGCCTCTGGCAACAAGTTCATCCTGGTTTTGGTGGACCATGCCATCCGGTATCTGGAGGCTATTCCTCTGAGGACAGTGTTGTCATCCACAGTGGTCAGGGCACTGATGGGGATATTTATATGTGTGGGATTCTCCAAGGAGGTAGCATCTGACCATGGATCCAGTGTCATGTCAGTCTACATGACAATTCATGTAGGACAAGCATGGGGTAACACACACGTTCTCCACACCCTAACATACCCAAACCAATGGGCTTGTTGAAAGATTCAACAAAACCCTTAAGGGCATTATCATGGGCCTGTCACAGCCCATGAGGTGGAAGTGGGGAGTCCTTTTGGTACACCTTTTGTTTGCATGCAGGAAAGTACCAGAGAAGCCTCTTTGAACTTCTGTATGGGCACCTTGCCATAGGTCCTCTCAGTCTGGTGAAGGAGGGATGGGAGCAAGCTCCCAAGAAAACCCCTCAGGATGGTCAGCTACATGCTGGCCCTCCACATCCAGATGAATTGTCTCTGGAAGAAGGCAAAGGGAAATGTGGAAGCCAGTCACAAGGTCATGAAATAGTAGTATGGCCAGTAGGCCACTCTGGTAGAGTTTCCCCTGGCCACACATTGTGGGTGGTGGAGCCTGAGGAGCCCCGGGCCCTGCAAGACCTGTGAGGTGAAAAAGCGTAAGTGGGGGTCATCTACTTGGTGGCTCTAAAACCCCCAGACACTCTTTACAGGTCCTACATGTCAATCACCTCAAACCCCACTCGAGAGGTCTGAGGTTACCATACTCCTGGTCATGGATGATGCAGTGGAGAAGTTGAGAGAACCTCTCCCCAACATCCTTTCTTCCAAGGAGGAGGATGGGTCAGTTAAGGGTGTTAACCCCTCACCTCCCCTGAGACTAGAGCAACAGAGGGACTGCCGCCAAGTGTATGGACAGTTCGCCTCCCCATAACTCCTGGATTCACTTCATGGTCTCCTCATGATATGGACACTGGCCACATTATGCCTTTGAAGAAAAAGATCTGCAGTCTATCTGACAAGGTGAGAGCCAGCATAAAGGAGAAAGTCCTTGGTCCAACCCAGTGGTGCTGGTCCCCAAGGCTGCCCCTGCAGGTACCACCCCTGAACTCAGGCTCTGCATGGATTACTGGGGACTCAATAAAGTTCCTAATACTGGCGCATACTCCATTCCCCAAGTTGACAAACTCATTGATCGGTTAGTGTCTGCTAAGCTCCTCAACAGGTTTGATCTGAAGTCTGGGTACTGGCAGATTGCCTGAACTGAAGGGGCCAAAATTAGTTCTGCGTTCTCTACCCCAGAAGGCCACTTCCCGTTCCGAGTGATGCCCTTCGGATTTAAGAACGCCCTTACCACCTTCTAGAGATTGGTCAATCAGGTCCTGGCTGGGTTGGAGAACTTCGCTGCCGCCTAACTAGACGACATGACGGTCTTCAGTTCTAGATGGCGAGACCAGCTTTGCCACCTCAGAGAAATGCCTCTAGCCCTGCAGAGAGCACACCTGACTATAAAGGCCAGTAAGTGACCGATAGGGCAGGATTCACAGGTCTACTTGGGTCACAAAGTGGGAGGAGGCAAGGTGCAGCCCCTTCAGGCCAAAATTCAAATGATTGTGGCTTAGGAACCATCAAGATCCAGACAGATTTGAGGTCTTTCCTGGGCCTCACTGGGTACTGCAGATTTGTCAAGGGTCATGGCTCCATTGTTGCTCCCTTGACAGAGATGAATTCTAAGATGCAACCCAAACAGGTGATCTGGACGGAGGCATGCTGACTGCTTTCAACACCCTGAAGAAGGCCATGTGCATGGCACCCATGCTCAAGGCCCCTGATTTCTCCCAGGAGTTCTTAATGCAGGCAGCAGAGCATAGCATAGAGGATGTGCGCTCACAGCTAAACAAAAAGGGCTTAGATCAACCAGTAGCCTTCATCAGCAGGAGGTTACTCCCCAGGGAACTGAGGTGGAGTGCAATTGAAAGGGAAGTACTGTAGTTGTCTGGGCACCGAAGAAGTTGGGACAATACCTGTTTGGGCTCACTTCCGTATTCAGACATACCACAGACCCCTCAGATGGCTAATACAGATGAGGGGTGAGAATACCAAACTGTTGAGGTGATCCAGCTCTCTACTGGGAATGGCCTCTATGGTGTAGCATCGTCTTGGAGCTGACCAAGGCAATGCTCATGGTCTCTCCTGGTTCTCCTGTCTTAGCAATGAGAACTCTCATGAGGGTGGGTAGTTATCTTGGTTTTCAGCTGGAGGGGGCACAAGTTAGACCTGACATCATTGAAGTGATGTTCTTTCATTAGTTTTACCTTCCACCCTCCTGGATTGCTGACTTTGTTTTTGACGGCTTTAGGGCTCTGTGCACGTTATCCCTGCTAACCAGTGCTAAAGTGCTTGTGCTCTCTCGCCATTATACATGGTAGCATTGGCTTACACCCAACTGGCATATTTAACTTACTTCTAAGTCTTTAGTAAAGTGGTACGACATGTGACCCAAGCCTGTAAATTAAATGCATCACTCATTGTGCCACCCACTTAATTAGCCCTTTAAACATGTCTCAGGCCTGCAATTGTAGCCTGTGTGTGCCATTTGTATCTGCCAAAATAAGCCTTTTGCCAGGCTAAACCTTCCTATTGAATACATTTAAATGTCCCCTAAGGTAGGCCCTTTAAAGAGTTGCACATGTACTTTTAAGTTTTACATTTTCTTATAGTGAAAAACTGTTAAAATCATTTTTCCCTACTGCAAGGCCTGCCACTCCTATAGGGTAACATTGGATTAACTTATTACATTTAATAAATGATAACTTTCAATTGGGAACAGGTAGGAATTTCGAGTCTGGTATCTAAAGAATTGTAATTTAAAACTCTCTTTAATGGGAAAATAGGATTTTAAGTCACAATTCTGAAAATTCCACTTTTAGAAAGGTGCCATTTAATCTTTGCAGCCTGCTTCCTGGGTCACATGAATAGGTGTTGCTGGCAGTTGGGCTTTGTATATTGCTCACAGACACTGAGAGAAATGAGCATAGGTGTTGGCAGGATGGATCATCTCTGTCTTGATGAGGGGAAGGAGCTGTCACCTACCACACGTGCACATCACAAAAGCTCTGCCTAAGCACACTTCCAAATGGATTGATGCAAGCCTATTGTGATTCCAGAAAAGCTGGGGCCAGGACAGGGAGGTATGACATTCCAAACATCTCTTGGTTGGAAACCCTCCAGAAACTTCTCCTACTTGAAAGTGGGCACCAGATATAAATATTGGACCCTCAGACCCAACTCTTCAGTACACCTCTACTGCTTTGGGGGACTCAGAAAGACTGCTGTGCTACTCTGCAAGAAGGACTGCTACTCTGTTAGCATGCTGATCCTGATGTCTGCTGCACTGCTGCCTAAGTGAAAGACTGGGCCTGCATTTTGAACCCAGAACCACCAGAGTGGCAGAGACAGAAACAAGCATTGTTTCCTGTATCGTGGGTTGTGGTGCACGTTCCGGTGTTTGTTTTGAAGGCCAACTCGATTTCGACGTTTGGGGTTTACTATAACCTCGTGGACACTGGAAGATGGGCTTCTTATAAGAATGACCTATGCTATTTGAATTGGATCCTTTGAGCTTTTAACCCCTTGGACGCTCATGACGAGCTCAGCTCGTCATGGAGTGCCCATTCATTTCAATGGAAATTGCATTGAAATTCAGCAGGAAGCTTAGCATCCAAGTGGTTAAGCACTAATAAATACGTAAGAACGCCTCTCTTCCGAGTGGATTTCCCTTGGATTGTTTGGACTTTGGATATATATTGTTCCCACTACCGAATTGACTGTTTTTGTTCATCATTGATATTAGAACTCAGCCTCAATCTAGTTCCGCTGTACGCATTAGTGGAACTACCTTTAGATATAGTATATAATCGTGTCTTTATTGGACCATTCAAATATTGAATGAACATTGTCTATATATGTATACATATTTTGAGTTAAACAACCGGGAGTGACTGTTTGCCGCAAACGGAACTTAGCTGCAACCCCGTACAGACATTCTTTAGAATCTGGATTGCACTCTATTTATCCAATCTGGCTTATCATTATCCTGACTCACCGAATGGAACGTGGTCCATCTAATAATCTTTTTTTGCCCTGATGAAGTTCCTATAACAGGAACGAAACGCGTTGGTTGTTGTCCTGTGATTTTATATGAAGAAGAATGAAGAACTTTGAAAAAGACTATACTGGCTGAATTGTGATTCCATCCCTGGTGCTGCCTCCACCTTCTCCTGTAAATTATGGGGTTGCTTGTGACTTCACCCTGACAGACATTATGGCTGCTGCTTGAGTAGGGTTTCACCCCTTCAACTAGTAACCCAAGTTCTAACACACTTCTTTAGCTTATGACTTAGATGTGTCTGAGCTACAGACTCAAACCTCTATGTCAAAAAAGAGTGAATCCAACCAAGGGTTCAGCCCTGGATGATAACCTCTCCATGACATCAAATAAGAAATGGATGGTTGCTGGTACGAAACAGATGAAAGATCAAATAAAAGTTAGAGCATCAGTACCTGCACCATCCACTTCAACTCGTTATCCCGAACTGAGAGGATGACCAATTATGTACACACCCTGGCTTGGCCTGGTGTAAGATAGTGTGTCTGTTTACGCATTATTTGTTTTGCTAAACAATAACCTTCAGTGCCAGTAGCTTCAAGGCTCCAACAAATATCATAAATGTATAGAAATCTCTAAAAATTATGCATACCAAGTATAGCATTCGACTATTATGCGTTGATGGAATAACAATATATAAAACACCAAACAGGGGTATCAGGCCAAACGCTCTGCACATTTATCCTATACAGTGTGGTATAATAAGTTTGTTGTGGGTGCTATTAACCTGAAGTCATATACCCCTAGACTCCCAAAAATTCAAAGCAACACAATGGTACAGCACCCCACACAGTATATCTTTTACAATAACATTAAGTGCATTCTTTGAAGAAACATTTCAGTAGGACGTTTCTTCTTTTTAAAATTGGAAAATTGTTAATAAAAGCAAAGAAAAAAAGAATCTCCGGTCCTACTGAAATGTTTCTTCAAAGAATGCACTTAATGTTATTGTAAAAGATATACTGTGTGGGGTGCTGTACCATTGTGTTGCTTGGAATAACAATATATGGCCAGAATAAAAATGTACAATTTTAATTTGAGCAATAGTCCCACAAATTTCAGGAGACAAGCAATGGCAGCACTTGCCATGAGGTTAATCACAAAATTGATCTCGAGATTGGTTGATAGGTCAATTTAGCAGGCGATACTTCTTTGATGTTCTCAGAGCAGAAGGCAGCGGAAAGCTTCCCCTAGTTTTCTAGGAGCACACATGTGAACAGTTCATACCTTCCAGAGAAGAGAAGTTCTCTGATGGGCTCCAATGGTTAGACAGCTTCCAGAAGTAGTAAGTCAAAAAGGAAGAAGACTAAAAATCCTTCATGAATTCGGGCAATCGACAACCACATAACCCATTGTAAGAAATTGTTTACAGTCTTAATTTCGTATGTATCCAATATATTATATATATTTTTTTGCTGTTTTTATATAGCGCTAACTTGACTCAAAGGTTTTGGAGCGCTTTACATGGGCATCAGTCACTTCACAGAAGGTCACATTCATTGTTTAGGCTCGAGGAGGTTAAGTGGGTTGGCCAGAATCACAGGAGATTGAGCTGTCGACGAGAGTCGAACCTGGTTTCCCAGTCCAAAGCAGGCAGCTCTAATGTAACGATTACTGTGGTACTGATGGAGAGCGGTAATTTCTTCTGGTAGTTTCTCAATGCAAAACCCTCATGCTACCTCTATTTTACCGCTCAAAAGGTGTTGGGCCCTTCACACCATGTATTACCATCAGGAGAAATTTAAATAAAGATGAACAGTCAAAATACAATTATTATTGTAAGCCAATAAAGAGAGTTGTTGATTATTTTAAAGGGTTTTATTTTCTAGTCAAAAAGTTAATTTTTCTCTGACCCTTTATTCATTAGTAAAATATCAATCAGGTTACAGAATTTGGAAAACAGGAAAAATATCAATAATACAGAACACATTACAGTCTGCATATAAGCATTACATGTAGTTATGAAAAATGTGGCGCAAAAGTCTTAAAGAGTTTCTAAGAAAAATAGTCTTGCAAAGCTAATCAGTACTTAAATAGTTTGCAGAAATATGCTATTAAGAGAAATAAATGCATAAGACAAATAAATCTTTTAGACCTAATTAATTAGTCAAAACATGAACTTAAAGTTTAGCATCTATCCTGATCCACTGCACTCTCTGTCTGTCTGTGTCTAAAGAGGAAAGCAGCCCCTCCTTCACCAGACCTCAAAGGAATGCGGCATGAAGTGCCAAGATATGACGTGGAAGCAAAAAACCTCCCCCTGAATCTCCTCGGACGCAAACCTGCCCTTCAGCAATCTCCCGAGACGTTTCTCGTACCTAACCCATAGAAGCCAGCTGAGCTGAGAAAAAAGAAGAAGTGCCAGCTCCCATCCAGAGAGGACAGTATTTATACCATAATTATTGGCAGAGTACACAAAGATGTAACATTTTTCAGGAGAACCTTACGTGATTGGTCAGTCATAAAGGCATGAGGTCACACTTCCCTGACTCATTCTAAAAACCTGACTTCACTAGTCTTAACAAAAGAAGCATACATGAATAAATACATTTATAAACATTTGCAACATTTACTAGGAAAAATGTTTCAATCTAATTCATCCTTCTTCCTTCTCAGCGCAGTAGATGGATACTTTTAACTAACTGGTACATTGGCAGAATGACAAGAATGTGCAGTTCACGCTGTTCTTGTCATGAGGAAAGCTGCCACAGTCTGCGCATGCTCCCTGCTCATTAAATTGAAAGTCAAAGCCTTGATGGATTCACAGGCAGCCATGTTTTGTGTAGGCCCCAAAAATAAAACAAACACAAAGATAATATTAATTTCATGTAAATCAGTCCATTATGTGTCCCAAGTGCATTATTAATTCACACACATTATAAAAAGAGGTGTTATTAACTGAAAATGTTTATCAAAATATGCAACAAGTCAAAGTCTATTAAGACAGGAATAATACATTTAGTTTATATGGATGTGCTGGGAAGAGAGAAACACATTCTATTAAAAATCTTCAAAGGTAAAAAGGCCACTTTTTCTCTACATTGCAAAAAAACACATGTTAATTTAATTCAGCAAAAGCATTTTCAGTCTGAAGTGAATAGGCCTCACTTTTCATGTTTTTCATGTGCCATGTTTTTAACCTGCACCAAAATGTGTGTGGCAATTTAAATGCAGCCTGTCTGAAGCACAAAAAATAAAACAATGCATGACTGCAGATGAAATCTGCTCCATCAATCCACCCTCTTGATAATTCAAATCATAATAAAATGATTTATAATTCATCACACATATTTCATTTCATAAGTGACAATTTTTTTTTTTTTTTTTTTTTTTAAATTGCAAAAGCTGAGCATATAAGAATGTTACTTCTATTTCTAAGGCAAACACAAGTCTGGTCTGTAATCAGATCATATATAGCCAAGTTCAATTGTTTTAGTGCAGAGTTCTGTAAGTAGCTTTTTGGAACAGTTAGTCTTCTTTAAAATAAGTAACTAAAATAATAAAAAAGGAATTCAACATGACAGTTTCAGCATTTCTTTGCTCTGGGTCATCAGCTTGCCATCAGATTGGCTCATACTTTCCATGCAAATTGGACTACTTAGGTGCAGAGAAACCCTGACAGAGCACCATCAATCCTTTGCACTTTTTCAACCAAGGCCTTTCACTCTTAATTTCACTTTGATCAGATTCAGATGTTTCAGCACAGCATCTCTCAGATCAAAACCGTTGCACCATCCATTATGCAGATCTTGTGTAGCAGCTGCAATCTGGTGAGAAACTGCACACTGTACATCAACCAGACCTACACAGCAATGGCTAGTGTTCTCCTCAGTGTTTTCCACAAGTGCATTTGCATATGTATTTTCAAGCCACTTTAGTGTTGCTGAAACACAGTCTTTTGCAAAAGGTAACTCTGTGCTGCCATTGTGTTGCTTTATTATGCGTGACACTTCAGGCAGATAGCTACAATCCATTTCTTGTCCAATCTGTTGTTCTGCACTCATTATCTTTGAGACCACATTATGATCTGATTTAAGAGAAACTGGCAATCTATACCTGGGCATCAGTCTTTGCAATAACACATTTGCCACTTTGCAGTTGTCATTTTTCTCAAAAACAGTTCTGATACAACCCTGTTGTGCTGCTTCAAAAACATTTTCTTGAGCCTCTTTAAATTTAACTGTGAAGATTCCATAGAATGTACATGCTAACAGAACACAAATTTGTCCAACTGAATTAGCATTTCTCTCTCCCATGACTACAGTGACTCCCAATTGAGCAGATATACTGCATGTTATGGTAAGGGCAATCAATTTTGAATTTTGGGCTGGGGTAATTACTAAAAGCCATGAAGCTTTGACAACATCATGTATAAGGAGCACAGCATGTGCTGCTTTTAATGTGTCACCTTTCAAACATGGGCCATCTACAAAATGGACATTGTTGGGCTGACTCAGATGTTCATCCTTCAAGTCTGAATTTGGCTTTATGCATATTTTAATGATATTTAGACACTCATATTCAGTTTCATCACAATCCAATCCATTTGCTGCCATTTCTGTGAAGTTATGGTCAAAGGTCATTGGGCAATACATCACAGACCCTTGAAAACATTCATCTTTTTGAATAAGCAATGAGAGAGCGCAGCCCTCCCTCTCACTGCAAATTAGTGTATTTTCTTTCAAATAAACTTTCATTCCTAGTGCTGGGGCGCGCCATTTTTTCTCTTTCAACTCTAGGAATGCTTTTGTGCAGTTGTTGTCCAATGGAAGCGGATCAGACACACCAGAGTGTGTCAGCCTCAGTAAAGGCTTAGCCACTAGGGAAAGGTTTAGTAACCACTCTCTACAGCAGCTAACCATTCCCAAAAATGTCCTGACTTCTTTCTGAATTTGAGATGGATTCATCTTGGAACTTATTTCCACCTTCTCTGGTGACACCTTTCTACCTCCCTTTCCAATTTTGTGTCCCAGGTATTCATCTTCTTTTTGACAGTACTCCTGACTATTCTCATGCAATGCCACTGTGACATGAGCTTGGCAAAAATAAATAAAAATAAGCCACTCTTCAGCACATGGAATGTGAAAAAATATATTGGCTGGATTCGGTACCAAAGGACAACATGGAAAAAATATGCTTTTCGTCTCCTGCACTATTCTGTTCTTTTCATTTATTTTCTGTGAACCTATGATCAGAAAGTTACACAAACTTCTAATCAATTCCATCAAAAATCCTTTTATTGGTAAAATTCCTGCAACTGATTGTGTTCCTGAATACATGTCATTTGGTTCTAATTTTAATAAGACATGTTCTGCACATTTTATTAACCTGGCATCCTTCTCTGTGAACTCTCTTATTTCTGTATTTAATATTTTTTCCAATGCAGAAGGTATTTTTTCAACTGTCTTTTCTGAAAATAATGCTACAGCTGTCTCTTGTTGGGCCATTTTAAAATGTACATCCTCATCAGGAATCTGAAAAATAACATTATCTGGTGTACAGTAATTTGTACTGCTTGATTTGCAAAATAATTGTTTTTCTGCTAGGCCTGAGTCACAGACAACAGTTTTGCAGTTTTCCTCAAAGGGGCCTAATTTTGGTGCACAATTTTCTAAAACTTTGTTTGTAATTTCTTTCTTTAAAACTAATGCAACTAAATCTGGACTTTCCACTGCCTTCGCAATGGAATTGGTAAATTCAGAATTGTGAGTGTTAAAACTCTCATTTGCAAACACAGTAACCTGTTGAACTGGGTTCTGATTTTGTCTCTGAAAATAATTCACATTGGCTCTGGACAACTTATTTAAATTCATGTTGGCATTTTCCATATTTTGTGGGACCATCTGTGCTTGAAAAATTCCTGCCATAGGTACCTGTTTCTGAACTGACATTTGCATTTGCTTAACTGGCATAATTTGCATCTGCAATTCTCCATGTTTTTGTGCATCATGTTTAAATTTATTTCCCTTCATCCAATGCTCAAATCTGTTATAAAGATGGCAAAAGGACACATTTTCCAGCAGTACAACATCCATACCTGAATTTGCACTAACCAAAATACCTTTACTTCCATCCTGTGCTCTTTTAATCTGTACCCAATCAACATCCTTTGCTGGCACTTGGCCCTTCAGGAAAATAATCACTGCTATGTTTTTCTCCATAACAACAGAAAATGATGGTGCATTCATGCAAACCCTTTTCATTGTCTCTTCACTTGGCCCTTGAACAACAACTTTAGATTCAAAGCACAATTTAGTCAGCATGGCAATATAAAAGAACATTTCCAAATTAATGCACAACTCTTTTAAAAAGTCATCAAATCCATCAACTTGTGGGTACCACAGCACAATTCTGTCTCTCAGTTGTGGGAATGTGTTCAGAAATGCTTCAAGTTCACTTTTATTCTGTGGCATATGAACATACATTTCTCCCACCTTTTCTCTCAACGAGTAAGCAAAAGCTTCTCCCTCATTCTGCTTATTGTTTTTCTCAACTAAATCTGGTGGCTTCTTTTCCTTATCCATTTTCCTTTCTAGGTCTGGTGGTTTCTTTTTCTTCTCATGTTTTCTTGCCCACTTGTCTCCTAATTTCTCAAACCCATTGCATTTAAACATACATTTTATTTCTGCAATGTGCAAATGCATTTCTGAAGAATACATTTTCTCATTTGCTTCATCATCCATGTGTACCCTGAAACTTTTCTGAAATGGAAAACTTCCTGAAACATCAGTTTCATATTTTTGTGCCAGATCTGTCAGTCCATTATGTGTAGTTAATGCACATGTAGCTGTTTCCTTACTCAGGGAAATTAATTCTTTTTCATGACACTGGTTCACATTTTCATTATTTAAACAGCAGAGACAGTTAATTTCTTCATGTTCAAATGTTGAATTTAAAACACTAAGCTGTTTCTCTTTTTCAGGGCCTGTGTTGTTATGTTCTCCCATGTTCTCTATATTTTTAATCACTGCTGCTTCCTCATAGCAGGTTTGAAAAATCCCATTTTCAAATATATTTATTTTATCCTGGGCTGCAGAAGTTGTAAATACCATTTTTCCCTCACCTTTTAGTGCTTGGGGTAATTTCTGTTCACTAATCTGTGAATTCTTAGTTTCTGAAATAAACCTTTCCATAATCACCTTTTCTGCAGCTCTTTCAACCTTTTCAGTAGGGACCATATTAATTGGGACAGTGATAATTTTTCTAGGCATTATCTGTGCATCTGCAGTTTGTAATTCTTTGACTGAATCAGGCACATTTGAAGCAGTAACACCTGGAGGTATCACTGTCAGTACTGAATCAACAGGTAAAGGGTCAATATAAAATGTCTGCACATTTCTCTCAGTCTGTATTTCTCTCTGTTCAACAGAAGCAGTAGCCCCTGTAGTATTTACTGGTGTACTATTTTCAGTATTTTTCATGGGAACCACATAAAGTGGTGGACACTCAGTTAACAATTCATCCACTATTTCATCCCCTGAATTATTTATTTGAAGCTCTTTATCATCATTAATTCCCTTCTCCTGCATCTGGTGCTTTACCTTTTTATCCTCACTTGCTTTCTCTCTTGCTGTCTTTTCCCACAGGCTTAAGGCCTCAAATTGTGCAGCTTTAGATGGCATCTTTATTTCACATAACACTTCCCTTAATTTGTCAATAATTTGCAATTCAAAAGTACCATCTTTTGGAAACCTGAAAGCACCCTCTTTTTCAGTAATCTTGCACCATTGGTGAACCCACATACATGTGTTTTGTCCCAAACTGGTAGACATAAAATGCACAGGTGTTCCTTCAGGAGCATCACCAATAAAAAACGAATTTTTCACTTTACCTCCTAACAGCTTCTTTAAACCTTCAAACAATTTCATTTTTGCAATAGTTCAATGCAATTTCTTTTCTCCAAAGCTGTCAGTCTCAATTTCAGTCAGTTTTACTCCTACCACTGACCCTCCACAAAATCTTACTGCAATATTTCTCTTAATCAATAACTCTGTTAGTAACAACATAAATACATTCGCTACTCTGTCTGTTGTGCTAAATAAAGGATAGATTTATATTCACTGCGAGTAACACATTCCGCTTACCCTTCACAAAGTAAGACTTTCCGTTTACTCTTCAAACACTACAGGTAAATCCCTTCCGCTTACCTTTCACTCAAGCTCAGAAGAACCTGCTACTCCTTTGGACTTATCCTTCAGGATATATCTTAGTCCAAAGTTTCACCAGCGAACACTTTTGCTGTCAATCAAGCTCAGAAGAACCTGCTACTCCTTTGGACTTATCCTTCAGGATATATCTTAGTCCAAAATTTCACCAGCGAACCCTTTTGCTGTCAATCAAGCTCAGAAGAACCTGCTACTCCTTTGGTGTGACCCTTTCTAGGTGATATCAGACCAAAGTTTCACCAGCGAACTCTTTGCTATCAATCACTCACACAGAAAAATAGTCCCTAATTTAACACTGCCAGCCCTACCTAGCTTCTCAGTGTTATTCCAACAGGCGAGTAACCTCAGTGCAGTGTGGCTTCCATTTACCACCCGCTATTCCTTCCCGGGATTCCACAGGTGTGCATACCTGCGTGTTCCAGACAACATAGAACAAGACACTAACTTAACATGAAGAGTTAAAACATGTAATCAATAACCAAAAAAGTATGTCCTATGAAATTACCAATATAATCAATAACACCATCAATTCAAAATGAGCTAAATTTCACCAATAGCAAAAAAAACTAATATTTTCAACACTTCAAAAAACATATGCATGCTAGCATATTAACAACATTTCACAACCCTATTGATACTCACACCACTTCTTGCATCACCTGCCAGTACTGCTTTGCCAGTCTTCAGGTTCCGAGCATTGGAGTCAGGAATCAGGACTTGGACATTTATCTAACTTGGGCAATTATTTTATTTCCCTCTTAAGGTCAATGATTCATTAGTTGAATAGTTGATGGTGAAATCAATAATTACTAATCACCAAACTAATCAATAATGACCATCCTCTGCTTACCAAAAACTGATGGAGAGCGGTAATTTCTTCTGGTAGTTTCTCAATGCAAAACCCTCATGCTACCTCTATTTTACCGCTCAAAAGGTGTTGGGCCCTTCACACCATGTATTACCATCAGGAGAAATTTAAATAAAGATGAACAGTCAAAATACAATTATTATTGTAAGCCAATAAAGAGAGTTGTTGATTATTTTAAAGGGTTTTATTTTCTAGTCAAAAAGTTAATTTTTCTCTGACCCTTTATTCATTAGTAAAATATCAATCAGGTTACAGAATTTGGAAAACAGGAAAAATATCAATAATACAGAACACATTACAGTCTGCATATAAGCATTACATGTAGTTATGAAAAATGTGGCGCAAAAGTCTTAAAGAGTTTCTAAGAAAAATAGTCTTGCAAAGCTAATCAGTACTTAAATAGTTTGCAGAAATATGCTATTAAGAGAAATAAATGCATAAGACAAATAAATCTTTTAGACCTAATTAATTAGTCAAAACATGAACTTAAAGTTTAGCATCTATCCTGATCCACTGCACTCTCTGTCTGTCTGTGTCTAAAGAGGAAAGCAGCCCCTCCTTCACCAGACCTCAAAGGAATGCGGCATGAAGTGCCAAGATATGACGTGGAAGCAAAAAACCTCCCCCTGAATCTCCTCGGACGCAAACCTGCCCTTCAGCAATCTCCCGAGACGTTTCTCGTACCTAACCCATAGAAGCCAGCTGAGCTGAGAAAAAAGAAGAAGTGCCAGCTCCCATCCAGAGAGGACAGTATTTATACCATAATTATTGGCAGAGTACACAAAGATGTAACATTTTTCAGGAGAACCTTACGTGATTGGTCAGTCATAAAGGCATGAGGTCACACTTCCCTGACTCATTCTAAAAACCTGACTTCACTAGTCTTAACAAAAGAAGCATACATGAATAAATACATTTATAAACATTTGCAACATTTACTAGGAAAAATGTTTCAATCTAATTCATCCTTCTTCCTTCTCAGCGCAGTAGATGGATACTTTTAACTAACTGGTACATTGGCAGAATGACAAGAATGTGCAGTTCACGCTGTTCTTGTCATGAGGAAAGCTGCCACAGTCTGCGCATGCTCCCTGCTCATTAAATTGAAAGTCAAAGCCTTGATGGATTCACAGGCAGCCATGTTTTGTGTAGGCCCCAAAAATAAAACAAACACAAAGATAATATTAATTTCATGTAAATCAGTCCATTATGTGTCCCAAGTGCATTATTAATTCACACACATTATAAAAAGAGGTGTTATTAACTGAAAATGTTTATCAAAATATGCAACAAGTCAAAGTCTATTAAGACAGGAATAATACATTTAGTTTATATGGATGTGCTGGGAAGAGAGAAACACATTCTATTAAAAATCTTCAAAGGTAAAAAGGCCACTTTTTCTCTACATTGCAAAAAAACACATGTTAATTTAATTCAGCAAAAGCATTTTCAGTCTGAAGTGAATAGGCCTCACTTTTCATGTTTTTCATGTGCCATGTTTTTAACCTGCACCAAAATGTGCGTGGCAATTTAAATGCAGCCTGTCTGAAGCACAAAAAATAAAACAATGCATGACTGCAGATGAAATCTGCTCCATCAGTACCTCTATGCAATTTACCAAATCTATCCTCGTTTACTATTTTAAAGTTCAGTATCACATCATACAGCATCCTTGGACATTTTTTCATAAACCATGGCTCTGTCATGAATGGCACAGTCCTGCGGAATTTTGAGACACAAGATACTGTCATGTTATTTATTCTTACTTTTGATTGCTATGCAGGACATCAACAACATTGCTTTGAATGCAGAAGTCTGCAATTCACAGTAACTGGAATTAGGTATATGGTGTGGTGGGGGAATCATTGATAATGAAGGGTGTCAAACCCGGAATGACCTTCATATACGGGTCACAATGGCATCAATTGCAATTTCCCAGAACTGCATTGCAGGGAGGAGAGCCGAGTTCTAATGATAGTGGGGGATATCTCGTGCCATTCATCTTCAATATATTGATCACCCTTCCCCAATAGAGACACTTTACAAGTGAATGGTGTCCACTGCGTAGCTTTAATATTTGTTCAAAACACCATCTTTATTTGTTGATAAAACCTTCAACAATGACCATTTATTAAATTCACACATAATGATGCGCTTCATACATATGCGCCACAAGTTACCAGGTATTTACACTTCAGCATCTCTGGAGGCGTGTTGTACCAGCAGGACACAACACCACCCCTTTTCCACTATTTCCATTTGAAGTAACCATATGTAGTCTAACCATTAGAGGCGGCCAACAGAGCCTCCAAGCACCGGCTACGAGGGTAGGGCTAGAGAGTCCAGGACCACCAGCAGGACGGCCCCCTCTCCCGCCAGCCCAGAGCCGCCATGACGGCCTCCCTGATGCAGGGGGATCCAGTTTCCGCCCAAAAAGAGTCTTATCCGGGACCCCGTCAATTCAACTATTACAATTTTAGGGATGGGTGGGTGGGCAACTGCTCCGGCTGCGCCTTTCAGGGAACCTCCCTCGGGAGCCGCATTTTTGTCACCTTTGGGGAGGGATCGCATTACGCATTATGTTGCGACCCCCCCTGACTCATCCTGGTGAAGCAAAACTGCTCCTCCAGGCCCGGAATCCCACTAAAGGCCCCCCTCCACTAGGCGCGGGGGGTGCCTCTCAATTCCACAGCAAGCCCTAACCATAAAAGGAAATCTGCACACAGTGAAACCCCCTGCATCGTTGTATCGAGCGTTACCCACCCCTAAAATAAAGGCACAGGCAAGATATGTGGATATTATTATTATTATTATTAATTGAAGTTTGTAGAGCGCAACTAAACCCGTAGGCGTCAAGGCGCTAAGAGATGGTGAACTAATTGATCAGAAAACGGCAAGGGATGAGTTACAAGTATGCTTCTTGAAATAACCAGGTCTTGAGTGCTTTACGAAACAGGGCATGGGATGGGATCCCCTTGAGGTCATCAGGGAGCGTGTTCCAGAGTCTAGGCGCAAGGAAACGAAAGGCCCTTCCACCCCATCTGACCTTGGATATTCGGGGAACAGCGAGCAGACTTTTGCTAGAAGAGCGAAGTGCCCTACCGGGGGTATAGTAGGATACAAGAGTATGGATGGCTTCAGGCCCAATCCCATTAAGGGCACGATGCGTAAGGCAGAGAGCCTTAAAGTTAATCCTCGCCTGCATAGGGAGCCAGTGCAGGTTTTTTCTGATAGCCGTGCCCGAGGAGCGTTTCGGGGCATCCACAACAAACCGGGCAGCTGCATTCTGCACAGTCTGAAGGCGTTGGACCAGACCGTTGTTAATGCCCAAATACAGTGCATTGCAGTAGTCCAACCTGGAGGCTATAAGCGCAACTGCAACCTGTTTGCGTGCGTCAGGGGAGAGATAGTGAATGATTTTCCTTAAAATCCTTAGAGCACTACAACAGGTAGACACAGTCCTACTGACTTGTTTGTCAAGCGAGAGAGTGGTGTCCAGAATGACCCCAAGATTGCGGGCAGAAAGGGATGGTGAGGAGCAGGCGCCAAGGACAGGAGGCCACCAGTCCATTTACCAGGTCTCATTTTTGCCTCCAAAAATGAGGACTTCAGTTTTCTCCCCATTCAACTTGAGGAAGTTCTTAACCATCCATACAGGGACCGCCTCCATACAGTTTTTAAAGTTATGAGCAGTTATGCTCACAGATTTTGATATGGAGACCATGATCTGTGTGTCGTCGGCGTAGGAAAGAACTTCTAGCCCAAAAGATCTTACAAGCCTGGCGAGTGGGGCCACATAGACGTTAAAAAGCGTCGGGCTCAAAGAGGAGCCCTGAGGGACCCCACACTTCACAGGCTTGATGGGTGACATATAATAGCCTAGCTTAACCCTTTGCTTCCGTTGATCAAGGAAGGATGTTAGGAGGCTGAGTGCAGGTCCCTCGACTCCCAGCTCGCTGAGTCGGCTAGCCAGAATGGTAGGGGACAGGGTGTCGAAGGCCGCTGTAAGGTCTAACAACACCAGTAAGGTGGTCTGGCCGGTGTCGACCTTGGCCCGAATGCTATCAACAACCACTGTAAGCGCCGACTCAGTGCTGTGTGTCCTACGAAAACCGTGCTGTGAGGGATCCAGGGAGTTGGTACTGTCGAGGAAGGCACTCAAATGATGGTTAAGGTGTGCCTCCAAGAGTTTAGCGGTGGCAGGAAGAAGAGAAATGGGACAAAAGTTCTTTAATATCCCAGGGTCCAGAGTGGGTTTTTTCAATAGGGGCTTAACAATGGCCAGTTTCCGAGAGAGGGGATAAACCCCCTTTGAAATGGCCAGATTCATGACCTCCACCAAAGGGGGCAGAATAACCTGCCTACATTCTTTAAAAACCTTTAAAGGGCAGGGGTCGAGCGGGGACCCGGACTTTAGCTTGTCCAGCAACGTACTAAAATGATCAAAAGTGAGGGGGGGGGACTGGGAGAGGGAGTGAAAGGGAACAGGCATTTGATTTTCAGGAATTAAAGTTGGAAGGGTAGAGGTTAGAGAACTGAGATTGAGGGCTTCCAAGTCTGTGTAAATATCCAGGATCTTCGTATGGAAGAACGTGGAGATCTGATCACACAGAACTTGGGAGGCTACTATAGGGTCAGGTGACTGGATAAGGGAAAGGTTATCAACTATTTTTAACAAATCCCTGGGTGACTTAAGCGAGGCCATTAATTTAGAGTAGTGCGCCTTCTTTTCTGTTAACACTGCAGCTTTATAGCCTTTGAGAAGGATTTTATGTTTATCCTTCTCTATGGGGTTCAAGTGTGCCCTCCATAGCCTTTCCTGCCTCCTACATCCTTGTCTGAGGATCCTAAGGGAGTCCGAAAACCAGGGGGCCGAAGGCTGATTCCTGGCAGAATAGTGTTGCAGGGCTGGCGCAAGAGAATCGACAGCCTCCCCCAGGGTGTTAGAGAGGTCAAGAGCCGCAGCATCGGCATCCCCTCTAGGTCGGGGCTTAAGTCTGGATAAGAAAGGAGTAAGGGTGTCATTGTTAATCTCCCTAAAATTCCTCCTCAGTACCCACTTGGTGTGGTCTGGCTGAGGCCCGGTGGGGAGGGAAAAAGCAAATTCAAGGGGAATGGCAAAGTGGTCCGACCACGACAAGGGAAGGGGGGTGCCAGTCTGAAGACGAGAGTCATTGGTGAATACACCATCCAAAGTATGCCCAGCTAAGTGGGTAGGACTAGCCACTAACTGCGGCAAGCCACAGGAAGCTAGGGAGTCCAGCAGATGGACAGTGTCGGGGGAGCTGGAATTTTCCAGATGGAATTTAAAATCCCCAAGAATAGTTAAACCTGGTCTATCAATATAGGGCTCCAGAATCTTAAGGAGTCCTTGGCTAAAAGCGGACCTGAGGCCTGGGGGTCTGTAAATCAATATTCCAGTGAAGGAGATCGTGGAGGAGGGGTTCAGAGTGAAATGCATCGCCTGAAAAAGTTCGAGCGGGGAGGACAGATGGACAGTCTGGCATTTTATAGAACTGTGATATAATATCCCCAAACCTCCTCCCACTCGACCCACTCTGTCCATTCTAGCCAGAGCATACCCTTCGGGGATGGCATTTAGTAACTCCGGTTCAGAAGAGTCCGTGGCCCAAGTTTCAGTAATAAAAACTCAAGAGGGCTACAAAGCATGTTATTATTTTGGGCAAACCACACACCTTTTTAGCTTCGAAGGTGACAAAATATTTGAAACACTGGCAAAGTTGATAGGTCACAGGGATTTGCAGATGTTCGTCTGCAATGCATTGTTAAAAAATTCAACTGCCACTGCTCAATTTGGGTTCTGATAATTGACAATAATTTAGCATGAAGAATCGCTAATGTCATGTAATTTCACTGATGAGCTATGGACACAATTGGGGGATGTTGCTAGTTACGCAAAGTAAAAAAAATTACTACATTTCCGCTGACAAATCTGCCAGTTTGAGTCTTTCACCTGGAAATTTCCCTAATCGATAAAGAAACAGCCAGTATATGTTGGTGCTATATAAACGCATCTAGGAAACAGCCACTACCCTATAACTTCTTAAGAATCAATAAAAAAAACCCTTATAATGCCATGACCTTGAGGGCGCTGACTCTGGTTTATTAAAATAGTGTGCCTAACATTATGAACATTTTTTAACTAAAACGAAAATACTGCACTTTACAAAACTAAGCCCGAACTAGACCTAAACAGCATCTTGAATCCTAGCAGAACCATGATGTGTGTTTTCACTTTTCCCCTCATCAGACAAAACGGGATGTGCACCAGTATAATGCTCTGTGTTGATTCGCTGTTCTCAACAAACTCCAGCGGAAACCTTTGCAACATTCAAGGCATTTCCTGTCTGTGTTACTTTTGGCCTATTCATTTGTGAAACTGTCATTGTTTTGAGTGTAACTATATTTCTACCAACACATCCGATGGCATTAGGTCAAAGGGTTGGTTTTATTATTTATATTTGGGGATTGAATTGTGATAGTGCTAGATGATGCTTTATTACATTTTGTATTCTGATTTGTGAATGTATGTAATGATGTGCGATCATATTAGAAAAGGTGCTGAAATTGGAGGTGCCCCTTTTTGGATTGCCCTGACCCCTTGACAGCAGAACTGCATTACTCTGTCTCTTGATGTGGCCTTAGAATATTTTACTCTGATACATGACTTCATGTCAGAATTTTTGCTGCATCTGATTGAGCCTTATGCTAATTACTTATACTGATTCATCATGCATTTTGGCTATTATTTTTTACCATCTGTATACATTATTTACTGAATCGTCATGGTTTGGAACCTTTAGAAGACTCTTGTCCCTTCTTGTTCAGAAACTTACTCAATTGACTATGCTGATTTATTTACTGTCAAAACTCTTATCTGCTGAGACACATTTCCTCATATGTTCTTGAGGTTATAATCCTGCGTAGGTGCTTTATCGTGATTATCTGATAGGATAGCGTCAACGAACTGAATGCATCAACTACTTGCTCCATGTCAACGGGGTTCAGATGATACACTTGTGAGTAATGATATTCGAGGTAAACCAGAACATACTCTATTAATAACATATGGAGTGAAGTGAAGAGAAAACATTCATTAAAATGTGGAGTAGCATAGATGCACTCGCCTTGAATGCCTAAGCATAATACCACCCGCCTGAATCTCATTCATGAAGAATTTTATCTCAGAATCGAAGTAAATGCAAAAGCTGTAGATAAGCAATTTTTAAATAGGATTGCTCATATAATGACATGATTTCAAAAGCGCCATGTTGCTTTGGCAAGTACTTCATGACTTATGCGGTGGCATTTCTCTATGTATATAATGTTGTGACTTTATTGGCATTATATATAACTGTTTTCATATATAATATGTAATATTAAGATCTGCTAAAACTCCCCATTCGATCCCCACCCCTAGCTTTAGCTTTATATTTCCTTTAAAAAAAATGACTTTATCTCCATGGGCCCGTTTCCCCTGTCTGCTCTTGCCCCTCACATTCCAGCTCTTTCCTCCCACCTCCACTCATCTGTTTCTCCACCACCTTCCTGCTTTAATTTTGATTTTGCGTTAAAAAAAAAATATATATATTTTTTTTTTAACGGGCTCAGCAGCTGCACACTACTTCTGCACCACACACTTCTTTCGCTTTTAGCTCACTTGCTGTATTTTTATTTAATTTACCAATTAAAAATGTCCGTCTTGCAACAGTTAATTAAAATAAAACTAAAAAGCCAAACATGGACAATGGTGTGTCACACGGCATGCAAATGTGTTGTCATGTCACAATACATGCACATAAATGTGGCCTTATTGGAATGCTTTTATTTGAAAAACGTATTCCAAGGTTGCTGCCCATTCTTATGCATACGTCATGAAACATCAGAGGCCATCTTGAACCAGGTTTTCTAAAAGGAAAGCATTCCAACATGCCTCCCATGCATGTGTAGGTGTTGCCATTCGCTGGTGGCCACTTTGATTTTTTTTCCTTCTATTTTTAACCTCTTCCATGCTCATGACGAGCTCAGCTCGTCATGAGGCACGGTTGAGCTGCACTCATGACGAGTTGAGCTCGTCACAGCCGTTGGAACGTTCGCACGCGGGGATAATTACCCCGCTGTGCTGAACGTTCGGAAAACGGGTGTGGTTGTGACGAGCTCCGCTCGTCATGAGTGCCGCTGCACTGTGCCTCATGTCGAGCCAAGTTCGTCACAAGCACAGCGGCGCCACGTCCGGCCTCCCTCACCCCCGCACAGGGGGGAAAAACACCCCGCAGAGAAGGGGTTAACAACGCTTTGCATTCAAGCATTGGCAAATCCAATTGCTTGGCACTTTAATAATAAAGGTGTGGCCTGTCAGCTTTGGCAGTACTCCAATACTCCAGATACTTTACCTGACACCCCAGTCCTGACTGAGCATGAGAGTCGTAAGTTATGCTCAAAGTGAGACTGTCTCAGTTCAGTTTGGGCAAGGATATACACCCAACCAGTTTAAAAGTTCACTTATGTTCACGGCCTGTCATTATGATTCCTGTTTGCAGCAAGAAGCTGTCCTGTAATTGTATTTATATAGTGTACTAGCCTTGATGAGAAGTTGAAGTGCTTTTTGGTGAGTAGCACGCTACTCCGGAACTCAAAATGGATTAGTGGTGGATTAGTATGGGGAAATATAACTTGTTAATTCAATCGGTGGATATGTGGGTCTGGATATGTGAGTCTGTTAGCTGGATTTAATTGAGCAAAGGAGGGATAGAGGAGGGAAGAGTCTAGAAAGTGTTATTTGGGAGACCATAGTAGTAAAATGAGGTTTGGGATGAGTCAAATGAGGGATTGAGGAGCTAAGAGTCTAGAATATGTTATTAGTGAGATAATGGTAGTAAAATGAGGTTAGAGATTAGTCAAAGGAGGGATAGTGGAGGGAAGAGTCTGGAAAGTGTTATTTGGGAGATCATAGTAATAAAAGGAGGTATAGGATGAGTCAAACAAGGAATAGAGGAGAGAGCATTCTAGGAAGGGTTATAAAGAAGATGATAGTAGTACAATGATATTTGAGATACGTCAGAGTGGAGGTAGAGCATATATTGAGAGAGGTATAGGATGAGATATAGGGTAGTGAATTGAAGAGAGTTGAAGGCCTTTTTTATTTTTACAATAGGAGTAAAGTAATAAAAATATACATACATAACTCCATAGAAAGGTATACATGTATATGGAAAATAATAAGGAGATAAAATGTTGTATTATATAAAGTCCAATATGTCTATGTATGAATAAAGAATTAGAAACTCAGACTTTCAAATGGTGCTGTACATAAATGTAATTTATTTGTGCATTTGTAGTTAAACAAAGTTCATAAATGTCATGGTTTTTTTGTTTATATATGTTTATTTATTTCTATTTGATGTTTTCCCCAATATTTCATAAGTGAAGCACTTATGGATACAATTGCTATGACTATATTTACACATTGTAACAGATAAAAAAATAAAGCAGGGACCTTTAAGCATATAATCAATATGTGTTAGGATATAGGCTGGATACATCTGATTCAGACTCAGCAACAGAAGCACAAGCATTTGCAGGATGATAGGTGGTGATTCAGCAGCAGTTTTGAGAATCCAGGGAAGGATCTCAGCTTCAGATATGCATTACAGCTGGAAGTGGCAGTCCCACAATAGAATAGATGAGAGATTAGGGCTTCAACCAGGTGGGACAAGTTCCTTCTTTCCATTAGGGCTCTCATGGAAACCTTACAATGCCACTGGCTACTGACTAAGAAAAAACCAATGTTTTCTTGTATAAAAATAATTTTGGAAGCTTTTTCTAGCAAAAGTACTTTTAAATAATAAATTCAACAAATAAGATCATTTCGTTTTTTGATGAGCTAATGTTTTATTGCATTTAGAAATCATGTGTAACTTTCAGGGGACTCTAATGTCATTAAATCCTTTCAATGCGGTGAAAAATGGAAGTACCTCAGAATATATTAAAACATTTTAAAGACCTTTGCAGATGGACCAGATATATAGATTTCTAAAAGATAACCAAGGCCAAGATTTCTAAAGTAATACATCTGTAACTCAAATCAAATGACACACAACATAACGTATGTAATGCATGGTATGCTCTTTTCTACTTTGTAGAGATGTGTGTTGGCCTATTGTGTGAGCAACTTGATATCATCTTATCATTTTCCCTTTATACTCCCCCCACTAACTTTACATTTCCTTAACCCTTTTGTCCTCTGATTTCCACATAAGGAAATGAAATAACACCATTACAGGTAAGCTTCAAACTGAAAAAGGTAAAAATGTAATTTTCAAATTAAAAATATAAAAGGTTAAAAAGTTTAAGTTAACTTCAGGTCAAAGCTTAGGAAGCTAAAAGCTAGAACATAAAATTATAAAAACACATACCAGGGAAAGGGGAAAACAGGGCTGGTAGACATTATGACAGACACAGGAACGAAAACAAGGAGACCGGCATGGAACTGGGAAACACAGATATAAAGGAAGATACAGATATGGGGCTCAGGGACACATGGTCCAAGATTGGGAAACATAGACGAGCAGGCTCCCACATTTAGAAGAAATCGGCTGAACTTTCTGATGGTTTTCAGACTGAGTTCCATGCAAAGAAACAAAAAAACGATTACAACGTTTTTTTAATTAAAATTATTTTTAAAAAGGTTGAAAATGTTAAATAGCTGAGTTTAAACTCAAACTTATGTAAAGAGGTAATAAGCTAATGGCTAGAAAGTAAAAAAGCTAAAATACTATCAGAGCAGGGAAATACAAGGACAGGAAAGCACTGAGACAGAGAAACAAGTGTAGATAGACACGAAGACACAGAGTCAGATATTGGGAGGCACAGACAAGGAAGCTCCTCCCTTTGGAATAACCCTTTGAGGTACTTGCTGATCACCAGGCTCAATACAACCCTTAATAAGAAAAATCATCATGAAAGTTATGTTTCAAATTGAAAAAAAGGAAAATGTTTTGCTCAAAGTTAAAATGTTCCAATAATTGAAAGGTAAAAATAAAAGGTAAATAGTTAAAAAGCTCTGTTTAAAGCTAAAAACGTTTAAAAGTTAAAAATTAAAAAGTTAAGTTTAAGTTTAAAGTTAAGAAACAAAAAGAGGAGTTAAATGTTTAAAATGAAATTAACAAAATCCCACTGGGATAGGGAGAGATCAGATTAGGGAGCCATTAAGAACAAGAGACCGACATGAGTGAAGGAAATAAAGACACAGACATTAAGATACACAGTCACGGAGATTAGATGACACATGTAGTGAATGCTGCTGCTTTGCAGACCCTATTCCCTGCGAGGAAAGAAAGCTTATATTATAATACCCAGTCGTAAGCACTTTGGTGGCTAGTAGAAGTAGTATAGTTAAAACACAATATTAAATTCTTCCACTTGTGTTTTAGTTTCAGCACTGGTTCCAGGTCTTCCACTGCTTTTAAACGGTCACCACATCTTCTCATTATTTAGAAAAACTTCTCCTTTCCCTGACAGTGACATCATGTTCCTCTTCACTCCTTATTAGATGGGTCCTGATGCTGGGGCTATGGACGAGGAGCGTCACCTCTCTGCCCACAGACAATCTAATTGCAAAATACTTACCTTTGTCCTGAGATTTGTGATTGCTCCTCGGAAGGGGCCTCCCATTTTTACGTCGCCATCCTGTCTTGGGGGGGTGGCACAGCACTGTAGCAGGGGGAGAAGGAGTGGTGGGCAATGCTGTCAGTGCACATGACGGTGTGGCCAGCCGTCTTTGGACGGCCAAACTGTCATGCTCACTGACATCTCTCAAACTTAGCTGTGTTGCTGGGTGGAGAGACCAGCAGGCACAGGTTCCCAGCTCGCAATGGAGCGCAAAACAAGCCTGCTCTGCCAAATCCTGCTCTCATGGGTATGACAGCAGTGCCTGGACTGGCCATGAGGGAGTCTGGGAGGTCCAGCCTGTGTTCAGAGGAGCAGAAGAGTGGCATGCAGAGCGGCAACCCACAGACACGTTTTTTTAATTGTTTTTTTTGTTACAGCCCCACGATCTCTGCACTGCCCCACTACATTTCCCAGACACCAGCCGCTACTGACCGCTTCTTTGCGGATGACAAACTTTATTGGCTTCTTTGCACTTTCACGGATTCTAACTCCTAACCATACAACACTCCCAAGACCCCATGCACTCCTACCCTGATTCAGTCTTTCTAACTTTTGGCACCTCTTTTTATCAAGATAAAACCTGCTAATTCCGCAAGCAACTTTAAAATGGGCCCCCAAATCCACCACCTTAAATAGCAAAGCAGACCCCCATTTTAAGGCATTGCTTTAATTAAATGCTTTCTGTGCACTGCAAACATATTACTCCCAGAGAAAAAGAAGTTTACAATCTACTAAACAATGATGTGTTATGCAATACTGCTGCAATTGTCATTCTTTAATTTAAGTGGAATTCAACTGTCATTTGTGTTCCACTCCTCAGTCCAAACATAAAGAAGTTAACTGTTAAGAAGTTAAAATTGAAAGTTAATTGAGTAGTTTTAGTTTAATTAAAGAAAGATTAAGTTACAAAATTCAGTTTGTTGTTAAAAAGTGAAAATGATAGCAGGTTACAAGTTAGGAGTTACAAATGACCTCACTGGGAAAGTGATACACTGTGGCTGACAGAAGGTGCTACAAAGAGAAACAAGCAAAGCCAATAGGTCTGGGCATGCCTCTCCTTCCTTTGGATTTGTCGTTGCTTGTTTTGTTAAGGGTTTTGTAAGCTTTCTTGTTGTGGGGCTGCTAGGTCATTGGCTTTATTAAAATCAAACATTGGTTAAAAGCAAATATCTGTTTTTGTCTCAAAAAGCATGCGTTGCCATTGTAGTCCACAGTACTTAAAGGAGCTAGTTTGTGTGAGCATGTGTTCCTTGTGAAAGAGCAGAAGACTGTCACTCACAATTAATTGATCCAGTGGCTGATGTGGGTTGACTGCCACATGCTGCATGCTGCATTGGGTGGAAGAGCGACACAACAGACGAATGGATCAAGACGACTGGCTGAAAGCACATATATGAAAGTAACATCGGACCAAAAAAAAGCTGAAACTGGGAGGCACAGAAGTTGGGATTTGCAGATAACTAAGTTGGACGAAAGATGAGATATGGACACTGCAAATGAGAAACTCAAACACTAGGAAGCAGAAAGCACAAAAGGGAGCACACAAACAATAGGAACAACAGACACTGGAAATTAGTGATACATACATAGACACTAGAAATGAAAGATACACATGAAGGTAAGCGCAATAGTAAATCACTGATGAGCCACTGGTCTGCTGTGCCTCTGTTGTTGGGGGAAGATAATTGCAAACTATATAGCTTTTGGGATCTGTTGTCGACATATTTGTATGGTATGAATCTTTTGGTTCTTTTGGTTTAGTGAGGTAAGCTTGTGTGAGGAGTGGGGTCTGCTGTTGGTTTGTGTCAGAACTTGTTCAGGGGCTATAACGCAAGTAGGGCCATCTTAGCCACAACCCTGGTAACTGGGGAATTTTAACATTGATATCCTGAGGCCTGACCTACTTTGATGCTGCAGACTGGGCACCAAGTATAAAGCAAACACAAGATGATGGAGGGAGCACTAAAACTTTTCAGACACTCACTCCCAGTCACAGATCTGAGTTGAATCCATCATAATTCTTTAGCTCTCTTCGCCACCCCAGTTCGGATCCAGTCATATGCAATTCAGTTGACCCTGTGCCTCATGGGAACAGTCCAGCCCGAACTGCCAAGCCAGGCCTTCCCTGGACCGGAAACAAGAAGCCTGGGAATGGTTTTGGGGTAACACCCTCTCCACATAGTCGAGCAGTAAGAGACATCTCAGGGAAGAAGGACTTAGAACTCAAACAATTAAACCACAAATACAATAAAAACTGTCCTGCCCAGTGCTTTTCTTTGTAAAAAAGAGAAATACCTAAATCACACACAAAAACAAAATACTTCATATAAGAAAGGCTTATCTGGTACATGGTTGTAAGATGGGTGCTACGAGGTTCTAAAAACACATAGATAAGGTATTCAGGTGTAAACTTGGCACTGGTGGAAGATTATCATAATATGGTGAAAACAGCTGTGCTGGTTCTGTGACCTGTAGGCCATTCTATGAATACCTCAATACCAAGGCTCTTTAGAATGATTTTTTCCCACTAGGTTAAATAACTCACCGGAGCTTTAGCAATGGGAGACACATGGAATGTTCAGGTTCATGTGGTCCAGATTATCTGGTGGAGTGGGCACTGAAACAGACAGGCATTCAGCAGCTTGTAACCACTTCACGGCAAGTGGTCCTGCTCTCAGCAACCAGTGGTGTGGGCTGGCAGCACCACCACAGTATAGGTGCTTGAGTATGGTGTGACCAGGTGGGAGCAACGCTGGTCCTACAGCACCTCAAGTAATTGAACTTAAAGTCTGATGTTTGGAGCAGAGTCAGCGACAGTATTCCGGCCCCTAGGGTGATTCAGCTCATTTGATATGTTGTAGAAACATGTAGGGAGAACGGGAGACACTTTCCAGACTCATGTCAGCATCAGTAACACTCTGCTGTTTAGTCCACTTCTTCTAGGTTTCCTCACACTCTGGACACAGCATCTAGGCTTCCCTCAGGCAGGCTTTTCTCTGCAGGGTCAGGCACTCTTTTGCCTTTCTTAGAAGGCCATGCAAAAGGAAGATCCACTACTCTCCAGAAAGATGCACATATCTCAGGTGGTTTATCTTCACCTGTGTGAGACTGGCTATCAAAGACACCAGCCCTGGATCTCAGCAGACCTTCAAATACTCTGCACTCCCTCCTTTGGTCAAAGAACAACTTGGAACTGGAACCAAGTGGGATAGTTTGTGTCTCACTTCTATACACTTTTTCCAGACAAGATATGTTGATCCCACTGTAAATTTCCAGGACAAGTGAGTAGCGAGAAAAATTAAATACCCACCACGTTGTAACATATGTCTGACACTGAGCGAGCAAAGTGTGGCATACCAACTCCTCCAAGGAAGGTCCGCAGGAGTTGTTACACCAACAAAAGTTTGCTTCCTTCTTTGTTTCCTTCTCTTTTCACCTTTGCATTTTTTATTTCCTTCTTTCCATTTTTCTTTCATTCATAACAATCACTCCTGCTTTCTTTTCTCTTCCATATTTCTTTCCTTCTTTTTATTTTTCAATCCTCCCTTCATTTGCGCTGTTACTCCATTTGCCGCTTACATTTTCACCACATCTTTCGTCATTTCTCCTTCTCTTTGTAACCATGTTTGGTTACTTTAAAACCCTTAGTTTCCCCCCCCCCCCCCCCCCCAACTACAACAGCCAGTGTGTCTTCTTTCTCTCTGTGTTATTTAGTAACTTCTGTCTTCTGACTTACAGTCACCTTCAAAGTTAAGAAGAGTCACAAAAACAATGTAATCTGTCCATTAACACCCCCATTCAAGCTGGTATATAAAGTACTTCACTACGCCCTTAGTCCAGGAACAGGTTAGGAACGGAGCCTTTTCACAGTTCAGATTTCCTTCTGCAGAAGAGGCACATTTTAGTCACAGGTCCTGGCGTGTACAGCAAGTAGTGACAATGCTGTCTTAAACTCAAGCAACCAGACATGATCACACTGAAGTGTTAAATCTGCACCTGACTGTCGTTCATCAGCCTTCTGGAGTAGTACTCAAGGAGATAGGAAGGAGACAGGCCCAGCAGCCTAGAAGATTCCTTCTTTTTCAGAACAGAATCTTCTTATTCACCTCGCCATCCCCACTATCAACAAAATAGCAGTGGTCAGGAACAGATATTCGGTCACATTTTGATAACTTAAAAGGCCCTATTTCCATCCTCCCACATTTCAGTGTCCAAGGCTACATTCTCTAGCTCAAGAATGCACTTCAACGGTCTGGGAAAGCTGTACCTCATACTTCATCTTGTGGTATGTTTTACCAGGGGTATCCAAAAAGGATACTATTGGTCTCTGCAGTCATACATGCAGACACTATGGAGTGCTGCTTCTAGTTACTAATCATACAAACTGCATGCACACAGGAATGTCACTGCAGCGTTAGGGCATTATATTCAAGCAGAACATTATATATTTGGGGTCCTGCAGGTATCACCCTTTTTCCTGACCAGAGAAATGTCTGGTCAGTACTATCAGTCAGCAAAGGGGGACTGTGCCACTACTACTGAATATGTATGACCCTGCGCATGGACAATAGTCCCATGTTGTGGGAAGCTGGCTCTTTATATAGTGTACCAAAAAAAGGTATGCCATGTAAAGAGTCCAGGTATCCCTTATAAGTGGACAGGGGCTTGCTTTAGCAATCCGAAGGTGCTCCATTTGTGGTAGTGTGGTCAATCAGCCTTAGGCTTATCAGAGATGAGTGTTTGGCATTTGTAGCATACACAGAGTCAATAAATACTGCACAGACTCAAAAAGGAGATCCACTCCAATTTAGAACAAGCATTTGCAACGCAATTGATTTTGCATTTGCGAGAGTTTGAGCTATTGGCATTGTAAACGACAATGCCTTTTAATTATGTGTTTTGAAAAGCTGCAAACAGTGCATAAACATGCACTTTGTACTCATAGTCCTTGCTGACAAGAAGCAAGAATGGCAATAAAAGATGAGTAGTTACTGCCAGCCTTGCTTCTCGTAAGCAACGACTACAAGTACAAAGTGCATGTTTATATCTATACACAAGTACCTCCCACTCCACCAAAACTGATTATACTCTGGCTATCCCTTTGTTTTAAATTGTCGAAGAAAATCTACAAGAACATCAGTTCATTTTTATTTATTATTTTTTTCCTTAAGTTTTTCAACCATCTTTTTTTATACATTTTTAAATGGTAAATAAAACATGTTTTTTTCTTTTCATCTGTGCAATACAAAACATAAATAATGCAACATTGATATAATCCTTTTTAAAACCAACTCAAGAGTTCTTCATCACCATCTTCATACACGTCTATGTGTATCATCACCACAGTAAGAGTGCTCAGCTAACCATAGAGTGCCAGCCCTCACTCTCACTTGGGTACCCGGCTGGGTGTCCTTGTAAGTATCTCATTTTCCTTTTCCTCCTTCGTCCACTGTTGGCAAATACACCTCACGCGGCTGCGCATTCTACCCGTCAGATGTCCCTAAGTCCATAGGTCCTGATGAGGCCTTAGATCATGTATAGGGTCGAAACGTTGTTGACAACAAAAGAAAGCTAACAATTAACAGCGCCTATTATTGTATATAGCTGCTGTATATTATGTATCGAGTTGCTAAATGGTTGACTTTTTTGACTACCTTGGAAACCTTGTAAAATACTGTCACAATTATGTCACCAATATTTTAGGTTTCTGTTTCTCACTGGGGACACTACACACATTTATCTTTTTCATTGTATATAGAATTTTGTTTGTAAAATATAAAATATGATTGTATCAAACTAAAACCATAGGTGTATGTGGTTTCTTCGCCCTATGACATTATTTTAACCCTTCCATTGCGATTGTGCACCTTATAATCTATATTGATTCTAATATTCCACAGGAACCACTGTTTCTGACAATAAGTTAGTCCATATGTTGCCATGTTTATACCTTCCACCACAGTAACCAGCAAAAACATAACCAGTCTAACACTAAAAAAGCCCTTAGGGTGATTCACCTTTCACTGGACCCCTGAGGCTGGAAGGAACTGGTGTCTCGAAAGTACCTTTGCTTACTATGTCGCTGACTCAATCTAAGCTTCACGGGTCAAAGTTGCTTAAAATCCTATGTTTCTCTTCTTTTTTATAAACATATGTTGCATTTTGTATCCGTGCATAGCCTGCCATTTTCTAGATTTAACCAACATTCATCTAGTTTTGTCACAAGGGAGTCACAGAGGAGGGAAGTGGAGAGTTTGAGGTTTATTATAGTTGCAGAAACCTCTAAAACACTGCATCATCAAAACAAATAGCATTTTGGCGCGTAAAATCCCCAAGTGAAATCCACCTGCTGTTTTAAATTAACATAAATCTTTAATAGCCTACTTGTATGTTTGATGCAGTGGTTTCACTCTTTCAAACCGCAGAGAAATAATTTTCAGAAACACTTTGGGTCTTCTTTAGAGTTTGGTGAATGGGTTCCTCTGTCACAAATTTGGTGGCTATCAAGTAGGACTGGCATAAAGGGCAATCTGGCAGTGCCTTATGGGATTTGTTCACGGCAATTGATTTGAGACATGAACCCATTTACTCAGGCCAAACATAGTTATGCCGAGGACAATAACACCTTCTACCATGATTATGTCCATTTTATTGAAGTTTAGCTTTAGGCAGTTGGATCCAATGCAATTTTGGATATATTCTCCTGTTAGAAAGAAGTCATAATGGCTTTCGTCCAGCATGAGGATTACAATGGAATTTCTAGCGTGTTTGGATGAAGGAACTCAAATGGACTGCATCAGAGGTTCAATGCAAACAATAAACATAATGAGTGGCAGAGGTAAGAATCTAGGAAAATTACTGTGATAAGTAAATGTTAATGAGAGCTGTCAAAAGGCCAGGCAAGTTGGAGGCGAGATAAGGATCAGTGGAAGACATTGCTCGCACTGGGGTCCCACTTTTTCTTTCACAAGCTGCGAGAGCACTCTTTCACAACTACTGGACAAAGTGAGTGCAAACTAAAGGGAGCTGAGCTCTTCTACTTCTATTTTTACTGTCAACTAGTTGTATGACTTGTAACAACCATGTTCACAGTTCTAATACCTTTCTATCTACAGCGGAAGCATCTCTGCTTTAGTGAACAGTTGAACTTGATAATCTTTGACACTAACTGTTTCATTTGGGCTGCTGAAGAGCTGGAGAACACCTTACTTAGCAACCTCCCATACCATATCCACACCACCACCACCGTATTTTGAACTCTTCTTTGCATAAGAAGAAACATTTTCCAGAGCTGTGTGAAACATTTATTTAACTAAAAAAACATGATCATGGAAGGGTCAAGAATTTAGCATTTAATGCGTGCATCAGCACATTTTAGCCAAACCATTTTCTAAGAAAATGCTGCGTTAAACAGTTTTAAGGCCCTTTATGTGTAAGTGTGGCTAGTTACTACATTCTGCACATTTTAAAAATAGAGTTTAATAATTTAAGTCTGCACGTTAATATCCCACATATATTTTTAACTTTATTATTTTGCGTAAAACGCCTCTTCAAACACAAAGGAGGGGGTAGCTTATCCACTTCCCAAAGGGGAGGCACACATTTGAATTCAGCACTTGAAAAATCAGCCTGCAAATAACTCCAAAAATGCCATGGTATGAATATATAAGCCAAAATAAATCTGAAGAAAAAACACCAGTAAAATCGAAAGTGCAATAAATGAGAGGCATGGTGCGGCCTGTAAGTTTCTGAAATTGGAAAACAAGAATAACAGGATTTTCTAAAACAAAACTTCTATTACTGGGATAAGCCCAAAACATCAGGAATAAACCTGTATGTTCACAAAATTAGATATAAACATATGTTCGAGTTTGGCATAAATACATTTGCAACCACAAGTAATGAGAGGCAAAAACACATGATTTTAAATCAGCTGTGTGTGAGATAAAAACAACAATTTCATACAGAGAAGAAAAGCGGTTAAAGTACAATGTATCGTTAAAGCTGGCGAAGTGATAAAGAATATTGCGCTTATCATTGACAAGGAAAATAGGTATTTCATGTTTGGCTGTTTTCACACAATCAGTTTTTTATAGAGAGGAATGTGTGCACTGACCCAGTGGCAGCCGGCATGACTTGCAGGTGGCGGGGCTGGGGCGGGCGCGGGGTGGGGGGGTGCTTGGGCCCGCGAGGTAGCGCAATGAAAAACCCAGAAAATATTTTTTAAATTACAACACTTACCTTGCCGCCGGACCCGTGGCCGCATCTCTACTCTTTGCTCCTGGTGTCGTTGTGGGACAGGAAGCCAGACTCCCCTGACCAATCACAACATTGCAATGCAGTGTTGTGATTGGTTTTGAGTGTCCTAGTGGGACGCTCAATCACGGAATGGGAACCTGGGCTTCTTCTCCATGCAGGCTGCATTACAGCCTGCATGGAGAAAGGGGAAAGTACATATGGCTAATTTGGGCGGCCCGAGAGGGCGGACCAAACAGTCATTGCGCACTTAGGAGTGGGCAAACCATTCCTCTCCTGCACTGCTCCTCGTGAGCAGAGCAGCCCCGCTCACCCTCAAAGGAAGGAAATATAACATGATAATAACTAAAAGTTATTATCATGTTATATTTCCTTTCCTTTACACTGCTCAAAATAATGGGGTGACCATAGCGGAGGAACCGTCACTGCACTGACCTGAATGTGCCCCTATGGCGATCACCGAGGGCAAGTACTAGCCCGTATGGAAGAGTCCTTGGTGCTGCTTTTTAATGCGTAAGGCTGCCCCAGTTCGACATCAGGTGGGGCGGGCGGTTGAAGTTACAGTCATCTGTGTTGTGTTGGTAGGTCCCGCGGGGTGCTCTAGGTACACGGTGGCCCACACCGCTCAGGGCACTAGGTGAAGAGGATCCCGAAGAGGAAGAAATGTCCAGGATCAGGATCCGATGGATCCCTTGAGAAGGTGAGGAGGGTCACACAGAGCTGCCATCGATTCTACTGGAGACCTGCTAGCACTTTTAAGACTTGTAAGACTTACCTTTGCAGGGAATGTGGGAAGTGGTGGAAAGTGTGTGACTCAGGCTACAATCAGTGCACGCTATATCAGATATTACTCAGGCAGTGAGGGATTTATGTCATGGATTAACATCTAAGGCACAAGCAAACAGGCGAACACAAATATATAATGATATGCACTTAGAGGCTTTGGGTTGATCAGTAGAAAGGTTAGCATCTGCATTATGACAATATGTAGGCGCACCTCTATTATAAAAGTAGAAATAGTATGTCAGAGCAGTGATGTAACCAGAAGGCTGGCACAAACAACACACACCCCTGAAGAAATACAAACTTCTAAAGTGCCTAATAGAACCAATAGTGGCCAACAAGAAAGTGTAGAAGGATCTAGTATTACTAGTGTCTCTGGTACACATGAGCCTTGTCCTACTAGAAAAACTAGAAGTCAAACTTCACATGGAGAATCCAGTTTAACATGAGGCCCAGTTGAAGAAACAACTTTTAGAGATACTAGACACAAATGTTTACTTTATTGAACAAATTGAAGGAAAGATAGTTCTAAGTATCTTTATGCAATAAAAGCAATGGCATGTTTTGTGTTATTATTAAACAAAATATTTTAATTTAAAAAATTTAAGTTACACAAATTAATATTATTGGAAGAACAAATAATGTGATTTTTTATTACTTCAAAAATAAAGTTTAGTTACATTAATTCAGCAACTACTGTAGAATCTTATCCTGGGGTTCAAGGTCTAATAATATGTTGATTCTCATTGTCAGAGTCACCTGATACTATTAGTGAAGACACGCCTCTTCTAACTGCAATTTTGTGTAGCATTCCACATGTAGTAATAATTCTACAATATGTTGCAGGGTCATACTCCGATGCACCAGCAGACTTACAAAGAAAACAAAACCCCCCTTTCAATAATCCAAATGCCCTGTCTATAACTGATCTTGTTTCCTTGTGTGCATAATCTCGCCATGCGATTTTGGATGAAAATATGGTGAAATAATTCCAAGGTCACATGTATTATGCCCCGTCACCTAAAGAAATATAATTTTTTAGTTATATACAAAAACATAATTTTATAACAACTATTACATGTTGAATTAATGATGTATCCTTACTAAGCAATCATCCATCTCCAATCTGTCCTGCATCTAGCCAATTATAATAATGCCCAGTGATTAAAAATATAGAATCATGGGTGTTTCCTGGAACCATGCTATAATATCAGTTTTGAAACATGAAGCATAACAAACCACCTGGCTATATAAGAAGTGGTAATATTTTCTACAGACTCTGATGATGGTAAAATGAGGATATATCCACAATCAACACATCCAATTACATTTGGGGAAATTGCAATTGAATAAAAAAACTGCAATTTTGTAGATTGTAATTCAACTGGGGTATGAGGAAAGGAAATATGCTCGTTTCAGCCTGGACTGCTCCTATTGGAAATGGGGCAAAGCGGATTTGCCTATGGATGGGTCCAAAATGAGGTGTCATGGTGTGCAAAATAACAGTGGACTGGGAGGCGGCCACAACCAATTACCAGTGGCTGAGATTAATTCAAACGTTCCACTCATCACTTTTTTTAACACCTTCCCTGCTGGGCACATTCCCCCACTGTGCTGGGGGGAGGGGGGGCACGCACAGCGCCCCCATGCTCATGGTGAGCTCAGCGTGTCATGCAGCACAGTGCTCGTGTGCTCATGACGAGCTGAGCAAGTCATGACCACACCCGTTTTCATAGAACGCTCGCACAGCAGGGGAATTAGCCCAGCATGCGAACGTTCTAAGGGTCATGACGAGCTCGTCATGAGCACACGAGCACCGTGGCTCATGATGAGCTGAGCTCGTCATGAGCTTCTAAGGAGTTATACTTCAGTGCAGCACCTTTAGTGCGGCAGGAATGGCCAGACGTGTGTCCCATGCTCACTGTGCCTTTGGAAGCAAGCTACACCTGACAGAAGAGCCCCAATCAGGCTGAAACCCATCTTGGGTTCTTGGATTTCAGATCAGGGAGGGTCTGGCCTAGCAGTTTGACTGACTGTTCTTATTGGAGCAGGGTCAAGACTGATTTACATATGGCTGGGTCCAAAATAAGGATGGGCTAGGATGCACCCATGATTAATTACCAGTGCCTGAAATTGATTGAAGCATTCCACCCATCACTTTTCTGTATACTTCATTTCATCTTTCAAGTATATCATCTAAAAAAAATTGCGATTTTCTCAAAAGAACATTCTGTGCTATGCCCCTAGCAACTGCTATTGTGCACTAATAAATCACACATGTAAGGAAGTGAAGGCAACTAACACCTGAATATGTGTAAAGCTAGCCATACTACGGTGGGTGGACCTTCTTAAAACAGGCTCAAACTCTGAAATGAAACCTAAAATCACCTCCTTACTAAACCTTTACCTACTATACACCTTCTCATCTGTTTGTTCAAACAAAATATCCCTCTGCCAATACCTCCTCTCTCTTTTTCTCTTCCAACTCTGCTGACCTCCTACAATGCGGATCCAGCTCACCATAGCATAAAGTGCAGCCTTTGGGAAAGATTGCAATGCATTTTGGATAACCTTTTATACTTTGTTACAAACTGCTTGGAGTTGGTGTAAATATGCACAAGCAATTTACTTTTTTTGGCCATTCTCAAATTGCAAATGCTAGTACCTACAATTTTGAATCTATAACCACAAATCTTAAAGTAAGAAATGCAAACAGCAATAGCAAAATAAGAAATTGGTAAATATTCAGTTTGCGATGCAAAATTATGGGGCATATTCTCAAGAACGTGTGATAACCATCGCAAAAGTAACTTAACGCAATTGTCAACATCGCAGTCTATCGCAGGAAAATTACGCTGTGTTAACTAAGTATTCAAAACACAGCGGTACCATGCGATGGTCTCCAGATAATGCAACAAATGACCACGTTAAAATCAACGCCATGCCGCAAAAATGCGAAACACGAACGCTAAAAAAGCTGCGATGAGGCCAATTGTGATACAAACATCAGCAAAAACCAGCAACAGGCCTGCAATTCACACGCGTCAGAACCCCATGAGATGAGCCCCGCGGAGGACCTGCCTGGGGCCTCGGGTCAGGGAAGGCCAAGGAGAAGAAGAGTAGGAAGAAGCGGTTCAGTCCGCAGGAAAACAGGATCCTGATAACGGAGGTGGTAGAACACTATCAACAACTGTTCGTCACCTCCACTGTGTCATTGGCAACGAAAAATGGACTATGGCAGTCCATTGTGGACAAGGTGAATGTCGCAGGAGTGCTGAAGAGGACAATGGAAGAGGTCAAGAGGCGCTGGAATGATGTCAAGCGCAAAACCAAGCTGAAACTCGCCAACAGCCGGAAGGCAGCAATGCAGACTGGAGGAGGGAGTCCTGAGCCACAGAAGGAGCTGGATGAGATGGAGAGAACGGTGTTCACAGTCATCAGTGGGGAGACGGTGGCAGGAGTTGGAGGACCGGACACTGCTCAACATGACCGAACACAACAGCACCAGGGTGAGTAACGACCAGGGACTGGGGAGACAGGGGGAGATGGGCATAATGGCACACATGCACAATTGAGCTGAGCACATCTGCAAGCAAACCATACCCCAGACCCCCAACTCCCACCAAGAGACCAATGTACCCAAGTATGCAACATCTCAGCACTGTATAAGCACAGAAGTCAAAGGCACACCGCATGAAAGGAAGAAGGGGCAACAAAATCAAAGCTGCAGGGGCAACTCCTCGCAATGCAGCACACACACATAACAGGCAGAGCACATCAACACTGACAATAATGTGGTACAAACCGCAACACGTCCACAACAAAACAGAGGACACACCTGGTGCTGACTCGGTGTAGACATTGGCCATTCACATTTGGCATTGCAGGGAAATGTGTGTAGATAATATACAAGTACAAACACACACACGCATGTTGTCGAACACTGTCCCCTATCAAATAGGCAGCTCCTCCCAAACAGCCACAATGTACACAGTCATGCAGTCTGTATGAAAACATGTGCAATGTGACAAGAGACATGTGAACACAATGTTAAACTGCATCTCCCCTTCACATTGCAGAGGGAGAATCAACGCCACCTGCAGAGCAGCCGGACCCACTCTTCTCTGATGACGAAGAGGACCACCACAGCTTTGACTCCGACGCCCTCCAACAGCTCGTGTAGAGCCTCCGCAGCTCACTTTTAGGAGCAGGGCAGCCCCGCTGCTACGAGGATTCCCCACCCCCTGCAAAGACCACTCAACAGGCAGCACCCACCACCACGGTTGCCTCCCAGGACCCCCACGAAGAACACATGGCCTTCCAACACCATGTGTTGGGGGTGCTAGGAGCAGCTGGCTGAACAGGTGCGGGTGGGCTTCGACCGCATGGCAGACAAACTAGATGCCATACTTGGGTGT
Organism: Lissotriton helveticus; assembly: GCF_964261635.1. NCBI lineage: Eukaryota > Metazoa > Chordata > Amphibia > Caudata > Salamandridae > Lissotriton > Lissotriton helveticus. Next base: position 1,593,197,640 of record NC_136067.1, on the reverse strand, counting down.
CTAAGTCCCATCAGGGACCACTCACGGTCCATAACGGACACCCACATAACGGGCTCCATGCTCTCCAACGGACCATGGCTGACATCACTGGAGCCCTGACTCAGAGAATAGAACAACTGTCCAATCAGAGTGGCTCTAGCGATGTCACACGGAAGTTGGGAAACATGCGGAGGTTAATGGAGACATGGAGCAGGCGAATGCGGAAAGAGCGGCTGCCACGGCTGCACACCAGCGAGTGGTAGCTGGGTTCAATGACCTCAAGACCATCCTCATGGCATTGCTGCCAGAAGGCCTGATGCTGATGCATGCTGCTGCTACCACTACATCCACATCTCTGCGCCCTGAAGTGTCAGTGCAACACAGTGCGGCAGACATTCCACCGAAGACGGCTGAAATGCCAGAAACCGGTCCCCGGAAGCTTGTTTCCTTCCCAGTATAAGAATTGGCTTTTGTAGTCTGGTCTGCCCTGTTCCCATGATGCACTGGGCCAGGGACAGACTAATTTGCATACAGCCAGGTTCTGAAACTGGGATGGTGCAATGAGCTAAAAAATGGTGTTGGATCTAGCCCTGATCTCTTGACTGGGTGAGAGTATTCTGCTTAATTCGGAGACTCTGTCCATCACCACCCCTTGTTGTAAATAATGACATTCCACCTCCGGCCCCTGAGGTGTCACTGCCACACAGTGCAGGAGACAGAACACCACCACCGACATGTGAGGCATATGAAACAGCAGAAGGCAAAGATGCGGACGAATCTGCCTTACTGGTAGGATGGAAGCAGTAGCAGTCATCTCCACTATATGGCCTGTTTGTGCTTGGTTCTGCCCTCTGCATCATCACCTTCCACTGTCCCCCGATGCACTGTGCGACACTCACCTTGGACCTCGACATGGACTGCCATATTCTGTTTGATCGCCAATGACACAGCAATCAGACTGCGGACTCAACTCTTCCCCTTCCTTTGGACTTGTTTTTCCCTGAAGGACTCTGACTGGCCCTCCACGGGCCAACATCGTCATGTGGCGTTTGCACGGCCCTGTACTGCTCCAGATGCAACACTCCACTGAATGCGTATTAAACATTCCAAATGACACAGATGTGTCATTTCTATGGTCTTTCAAGTGTGGAAGTATGGATGAATGTAGGCTCAGTGAATTCCTCTTACGTCCATGTGGCTCATGTCGTCGGACTTGGGTCACAGGATGACACATTACCGAATGCGATCCGGGTGGGCCAGACACAACAACAGGGACACAAGCATTAGTTACTTCCTTGTCCAGCCCCCTACGGAACCATGCCCAGAGCCCCGGGGTCATTGTCCACACCCTTATGCTGGACTGGCATACGCCAGGCAGGCCCACTCTGATTACGCTGACTGGGGGAACAGCAATGCTACATGTCCCAGGTCTACCCTGTAGTGATCTGCTGATCACAGGTCTAGTTGTCAGCATGCCATAGCCACTCCCTCATGGCTGGTATACACCCACACAACACCCATCCAGCACATGCGTCACAGGACATGTGACCCTGCCAATAAAAAGGGCCAAGCGCAAGTCCTCAACGGCATTTCCAACCTCTCTCTGGGTGAATCTGTGTGGTGTTCATGCAGGCATGAGGTCCCAGGGCCCTGCAACATCTCATTCTCCCGGCCCGGAGGTGACTCCATGGCGTCTGCACCACGATACCCAATCATACAGTGTCCATGACTCACAGGGCACAGACTTGGTGGCACCGGATACACTGCGGCTGGCACAGGCACACCGCAACGGGACGGTGACTTTCGGTGCCCTGAGGTAGAGGCATCTTAAGTGCTGAGCGGGTGTGCAGGGTGTGCAGCCTGCGATGATGCCCCATCTTGGCGGTCCGGACTGCTCAGGATTTGTGTGCCCTGCTGTACCGCAGTGTAGGCCAGAGCAAGCGGGCAGCGCGGGCCTACCGCCACGTGGCGTCGCCTCCTGGATCACAGAGTTAGTGGCACCTCAAGGGCTGAGCAAGTGTGCAGCCTGTGATGATGCAGGGTGCACTAGTATGTCCTCTGCCATGGCAAAATCAAGACCCAGAATCAAATGTGAGACCTGGTGGCCTGCGGAGCAGGGCTGCATGATGTGGAGGGTGCCATGTCCGCAGCCTGGGCTTGGGGCTTGCACCGGCACGTGGTGAGCCCTCATTGCGATGCACACCAGTGGCGGAGGGTGAGCAGTGAGGCCTGGATGCGCAGGGGTGGGCATGCACCGCTGGGTGCTGGGAGGGGCTGGGGTGCATCTGCCTGGGTGTGCAGGGGCGGGCATACACAGCTGGGTGGCTGGAGGGCTGGGGAGCATCTGCCTGGGTGAACAGGGGTGGGCACGCACCGCTGGGCATCGTGAGGGGCTGGGGTGCATCTGCCTGGTTGCGCAGGGGCGGGCATGCACCGCTGGACAGAGGGAGGGACTGGGGTGCACCTGCCTGAGTGCGCAGGGGCGGCAGGTGATGATGTTGTGTGCAATTGTATGTACTATGCCAATCATGTATCTGGGTTCTGTTTCAGATGATGGATCTGTTTCCGATGTGGGACCTGGTAAACTGCACTACATACCGGCACGTGTTTGGGGACACACCGGTGTCAACAGGTGAGCAGTGAGGCCTGGGTGTGCAGTGTCGGCACTCTCTCTCCCTGTCCATCTCTACTGTTATCTGTGTCTCTCTCCCCCTCTCTGTCTGTCTTTCTCTCTCTCCCCTCTCTGTCCGTCTCTCTCCCCCTCTCTATCCAACTTTCTCTCTATCCCCCTCTCTGTCCGTCTTTCTCTCTCTCCATCTCTTTCTCTCTCTCTCTGTATCTATCTCTCTCCTTCGCTCTCTCTCTCTGTCCTTTGATGAGCGCTAGTCACACCTTCTTATCTTGATTTTTTGTCTTGCAGGCTGTGACCTACAGATTGTCCCGAGGAGAGCCGCCATGTGGCTTCATTTCTGTTCTGTTTATTTTAATACATTTATGGTTGTTATTTGAAGGTGAATATGTGATGCTCATTTTTGTGACAATACATGCCTGTCACCAAATGTGATTGTGCGACATCAGGCTGATTATTTTGATACATGTTTTGTGTAGTTGATATTGCATGTCTTTGCCCAGGGGTTGGGTGCCCGGGCGGGTGGGGGGGGGGTCCTGGGGGTGGTGGCGGTGGGTGTTATGGCCCTGTATGGGCTCCCAGCTGCATGATCAGTGGCTCCATGGCATCTGTTGCCCTTCAGGTGTGGCTCTGGGCTGGGATCTTATCGCCAATCTGCCTGGTCGTTGAGAATGTTGCGGAGTGGTGTTGTTGTGGCTTTTGGCACGAGAACGCCTACTCTGCATCTCATTAGCGATAGTTGCGGGGTTCATCTGTGGCGATGTTTTTAGTGGCTGCTATTGCAGGCAAACTGGTGATATGGGCTGTTAACACCAGCTTGTCAATGGGGCGACATTTATCGCCACTTTGGCTGCGATTAAGTGCCGTTAACTCGGCGATAAGTCCTTGAGAATATACCCCTATGTTTTCGACTCATAATACATCAAAGAGGGCCCATTTAATGGCCACAAACCATTTTGTGAATGGCTTGCAATTGTGAAACCTTTGTACACCAGACCCCACGAATCTAAGAACCAGTTACATTGTTTAGAATGGGTAGACTTCAGAGTGTGTTGTAAAACTTCATGTTGGCAAAATCTTTTATTACAATGTTATGGAAACTCTTTTTTGCTTAACAAGACTAAAAAATGCTAAAGTTGAATATATTTCAATTTATGATTTTATTTTGTGCCATAAGTTTATTTATAAGTATGTTTTAAATTACTTCTTTTTATGTATTTCGAAAATAAGCTTTACTAAACTAAAAGCTCATCTGGGGGCATATTATCAAGAAACGGCGTTAACATTATCGCCGATTTAGCGGCAGAAAACTGCCACTAAAGCGGCGATAATGGGCTTGATAATACGCCCTTGTGAATTCCCATAGAAGCCCATGTTGTGGTGTGAACATGGGCTTCTATGGGAATTCTCTACGGCGTATTATCAAGCCCATTACAGCCGCTTTAGCTGCAGTTTTCTGCCGCTAAAGCGGAGATAATGTTAACGCCGTGCTTGATAATATGCCCCTAAGTACTTTTTTAGTCCTGATTTGCTCACTATCTGAAATTACGGTAGGTCTTTGCTTGATTGATCACTTCCAGGCACTTTCCAGAGACAAGTTTTTAACACTGTAATTGTTGAATGTTTTTAGCTTATATTATGATTGCCATTTTACTGTGTATTCTTTGCTTTAGGTTGTTACTTTAAGAACATGTAAGTTCCTATAGGGATGGTATAGAACGTTGCTTGTGCCACTGTAATTGGCTAGTCGTTGCATTAAGCAGGGTCATTTACACTGTGGGGGCAAGGTGTTAGATTCTGTATGTGTCTTTCATAATGGCAGAGCCCACGGGACAGGAAGATGACTAAATGCTCTTGTGCCTGCAGACTGAGCTGCAAGACCTACTTCAGCTAGGATGGGGTCACCCCAGGGGAATAAGGAGGCTGCCAATACCCGATACCATCACTTATACAACCACCACTACCACCAAGCAGTGGCAAAGTGATTAGCTTTCACTTTTAAGTGGTTATTGCTTGCAAATCTATTTATGATCGTCTTTGACTCAGTAAATTCAGACCAATTGGCTGTGCATCCCACTTAAACCACTGTGTGTAAAAAGTAAAAGCTCACGTGTCCTATTAAAGCAACAGGGCTTGGAGACAGCAGATATATCTGCCCCCACTCTGAGGTTTCAGAGGCAGGCAGTTGGCATATGGCTAAGAGCATTTTAGAGCTGTGAGTGTGGAGCAATGATTTCAGTGCGTTGCATAAAATGTACTCAAGGCACACATTTCAGCAAATTCTTAACGAACAAAGATTTTGTTCTTCATTTTTGCAAGAATGATGCAGCCAACCCACCTGATCTGGTCGCTGTAAATTCCCCTTTTTGCTATTTAAAAAAAATCAAAAGTGTTAGGAAACCTGTTGCAACCAGTCTATGCATGCAAGTCTCATAACATTTGCGTGGTGGTCTAAAGAGGGAAAGTTTTATCAAGTTTATGTATTTCTAGTTGTCTTGAGAACAAACCACAAGCTTAGCAATTATGTGTTTGTTTAAATACCATTGCGAAGGACACAAGTTATGGTCTGCCTTCCCACTACAGTCTTCGTTTCCGCTTCTGTTTTTTAAATGTCCTCTTATACCTAGTTCCTTACTAGAGACATTTGAATGTTGGCTTGGCAGAGGTGTTAAAAGACACACAATCTCCTTCTCTCATCGATGTTGAACAGTGTTAAAGGATAAAGGGCATTAGCTGTTGCAAACAGTGAATCGGGCCATTTGCGACCACTAAATAGCCTTTTGACATGTACTAACCCTGTTTTGCGAGTTTGTAACCTATTACCGACTCGTAAAACGGGTTTGCCAGTCGGTATTAGGAAGGGGCTTGTCAATAGGACGTCCCTTCCTGCTAGCGAGTCGCAAGGGGATGATTGCATGTTTTGAGACCAGAATGCTGTTGTAAACCATTTGCAGTTTACCGCCTACTTCAAGTAGCCAGTCGCAATTGGGAAGGGGTACCCAGGGGAATGGTTGGGATCACTGAAAAAAGGAAACTGAAAAGTATAATTTTTCTTTTTGAAATGCCTTCCATTTTCCTTTGAGTAAAACAGGCTGCATTTAAAAATAAAAAAACTTTGCTTTATTTAAAAGCAAACAGAGACATGGTGGTCTGCTGCCACCAGCAGGCCACCATGCTTGTGGTTTCAGCAGTTTCCAATGGGTCGCAAATTGCAACCTACCTCATGAATATTGATGAGGTAGGTCAATTGCGACCCCATTAGGAATCGCTTAATGTGTCTGAGACACATTAGCATATCACATTTTGCAACTTCCTAAGTGCAAGTCGCAACAAGTCGCGATTAGGAACTCGCAAAATGAAGTGGTCGTACATGTGGCCGCAAAGTCTTCTTTGATCAACTAAAACGTCAGGGCTAGAGTGTGTGTCATCACACACCCTTTGACCTATAAGATGTTAAATTTGACCACCCTAAATCTCTCAACAGTTTCCTACCTGATGCTGACAAAGGGCAACAAATGGAAAGTACACAAATTAGACAGTTCAGTTCGAGAAATGGCACTCAGTACATGCAGCTCAGGTCTAACATTTTATGTGCAGTGACAAAAGTTAAGCGAGAGGTAAAAGATGTGTTTTCTTAATTTACCTTCAACCTGGAATTGAGCTCCCTACTACAGCAAGAACCACTAAACGGATTTTTAGAAATCATGGCAAGAAAGTAGAAGTCTACTCAGAAAGCATGCTTATTATGGTTTAGTATATATCAGTTAAGTAGTTTTTGAATTATTTGCATTACAAAAAAGTGGCAGGTAGGCTTCAATGGTTTAAGACTGTTGTATATTTTGTCACTAAACAAGAAAAGAGTGTCCAATGGTAGTGTTCAACCACCGTTAGGAGCAGGTAAACGACTTCATTTAAGGCGTTAAAGAAAGCCCTCACTCACCACCTAGTGATGACATGCTTCATCATCGGGCCCCACAAAAGAGACCGAGTGTCTCTTTTGTGTGCTACAACGCCAGATCTACTGCGGAGCGGGTTGGTGGGTTCAGGCAGTGTTGTGCAAAGAAAATTAGTGAGTGGTGGATAGTTAAAAATAGTCAGTAGTGTGTCAAAATTAACTTTATTCTTATGATCACTAAGGACTTATAGTTTAAAATTATGTGTTGGAAATTCGTTCACAATTAATTAAGTGGTAGTTTCCTAATTATCAGTCGACATGTTTCAGCCATGAAACGGTATGAATTTACCTGGCATTCATCAGGACTCAGCGTGTATTAAACCCTGGTGGTATGGACTCTCAAAGGCCCACCCTTACCTAGGGACGTGAAAGTGAAAATAAACAAAAAAGTGTAAAGTGCAAAATAATTAGAAGGAAATGATGTCTTCCTAATTACTCCTGGTTTAGGAGGCTTCCGAACTTACGGTTTCTGCACCTGTAGATAAAAAATGACAAGGACATACATGTAGGACAGAACATACATTGACTCATGATGCTGATCACTTCATGTCAATCCATTGTGCTCCAGTTAGTGGTTTCAGAGACATTGTGTGGCAAAATAACAATATAGTTATCACCACCATGGTCCCCAAACTTTCGAATGCTAAAAGTGGGAAGTGCTGTGTACTATGTGTGCTATAGAAAGGTAGTGTTATTTAAAAGGGGAGATTGTTTCCAGAATCGCTATCAAGATAAGATGCAGGCGCGATCGCGATAACAGATTTAAAATTCTCACTTTTTTGGTGTCAAGGATTCGCACCATGGGTCACAGGAGGGGGGTGGGAACGTAATTGGCACACCCTGCAAATTGCCGAAACAAAGGGGGTAAACGTACAGTCAATCATATAGCATTGGTTAAGTACTTAGCTTAGTGAAGTAATAGATGGGTGGTTTCTGCCTTTACTCACGCCCTCGGCGCTCGGCATCCGCTGTGTACCTGCATCTACCCTCGACTGGACCCCGAAGATGTAAGCGCGAGGCCAAGGGAGCGTTAAGTAAATATGTCACGCTAGTCAGCTTCCGGGTGGGCGCGGTCGGGCCACATCGAGGCATAGGTGTGGGCCAATCAGGGAATGGTGTTGTCATCCGGCGCTTGCCGTCACGTAATCACGTGGTTATGTGAGCCAATCAGGGGCGATGTTGTCTGTTGTTAGGGAGACAACCGAGTCAGGCACCGAGAGGTTGATTCTCGATGGTGCAATGCAGAAGAGATCAAGTGCTCCAATCAGGAGCCCGGAAGTTTTGTTGACATTAACTATCGCGTAGAAATGTCAGATGTCTGCACGGTGCGCGGCAGGAGTACACAAATGTAATGTATGTACCAAAGGAGTACGGTGCGCGGGAGGATTACCAAAATGACATTAGCATATATCTGACAGAGAGGTTATTAGTGCAGAACACGAGGTAGGGTTGATTCGGTGGGAACGCTAGGTGGAGCATTCCCTAACTGCCATATGTCAGTGTGTAAGTAGACATAAGTAACAAGTGGCAAGTGGAACGATTGGTGTGCAGTGCATAATACAGAATTGTAGCGAAATGTCCCACTGATAAGAGGACCCCATAAATGAAACATGGTCCCTAATATTCACTTGTTCACAGAGTTCCATGGGATATCGTCATTTAATCCAAGGATATAGGTCCCAAGCCTGTAGACCCACCGCTGTTCTTTTTCAAAAAGGCGGTGATTGACGTTGTTGCCACTGCCAATGTGTTCGATGACTGTCCATTGCATGTTGTTTGTTGTATGATTGAGTTCCAGGAAGTGTCTGCTCATTTTGGTTGTGGATTTTTTTAATCTGATATTAGACCGGTGTTCACAGATTCTCTGCTTGACCCTTCTGCTGGTCATGCCTACATAGCGCAGTTCGCATGGACACGTAATGAGGTATATTACGTTCTGCGTGTTGCAGTTAGTGTGGTCTCTTTGTGTCCACGTCTTACCCGGTTCTAGTTCTGACGTTTTTGAATGCGTTGTTAAGTGGCAGACGCTGCAGTTAGAGCATGGGTAGTGGCCGACCACTTTGGGAAGGCCCCAGATGTCAGTTACCGATCTCAATGTCTCTGTAGTTTTTGGTCTTGGACGTGTATGGACCAGTGCATCCTTTAGGCTGCGGCCTTTTTGAAGGAGAAAAGAGGTTTCTCCCAAGTTTTGTTGGTACTGGACAGTATTCTCCAGTTTTTGTTTATTGATTTCTTCATGATATTTGACAATGTGCTATGTGTTGTTACACATGTCAATGGGATGTCCTTTGTATCGTTTTCCCTGTCCTCAAGGAGTGCCTCCCTTGGCTGCTTGCGTGCTCTTTTGTAGCCTTTGTTCAGGATTGCCATGGGGTAGCCTCTGACCTTGAGTTTTGTTGATAAATCCGCAGATTGAGTTTTGAAATCCTGTCGTTCAGAGCAGTTACGCCTTAGCCGTAAATATTGGCCGTAAGGGAGGTTTTCTTTTAGAGGGCGAGGATGGAAGCTAGTGTACTCTAGGAGGTTGTTTTTGGCAGTTGGCTTGTGATAAGTCTTGGTGGTGAACCCAGTCCCAAAGACTTGGATTGTTACATCCAGGAAGGTAGCCTCAGTTTTACTAGTGGCATACTTGAATTTTAGATTGGGGTCGAGAGTGTTGACCCATGTAAGAAAGGCCTGCAGCTGTTCATCGTCACCGGTCCATACGACCAGGACATCGTCTATTTAGCGCCGCCAGATTTGGATAGACGTCGAGAAAGGGCTGTTCATTGGCAAGATGTATTTTGCCTCGAAATCTGCTACATAGAGGCCTGACACACTAGGGGCAAATGTACTGCCCATAGAGGTACCAGTACACTGGAGGTAGAGGTTGCCTTCATAAGAAAAGAAGTTCTCTTTAAGTGCCAACATGGCACACTCCAAGATGAAGTTCTTAGAAGCTTGGTAGTTCCAGACGATGGAATCTAGAGCCGCCCCCAGGACCTTGATGGTATCGTCCTGGGGGATGCTAGTATATAGGCTCTCAATGTCAAGCGTGACTAGTGTTACCGTGTTTTCAGTGAAACTCAGGTTCTGGAGTAGCTGGAGAAGGCTCTTGGTGTCCTTGAGATAGGTAGGGGTACTCTGGACTATCGGCTTCAGGTAGTGGTCGCAGAAGCGCGATAATGGCTCCAGCAGGGAGCCAATCCCTGACACGATCAGACGTCCAGGCGGCGGCATCCGATTTTTGTGTGTTTTGGGAAGGGTATAGAAGTAAGGGGTTATGCTCTCATTAGTACTGAGAAAATCCGCCTCATTCTTTGAGATTAGTCCGTCTTCTTCTGCTCTCCTTACTAGTGTCGAGATCCGTGTTCTCAAATCCTCTGTGGGATCAATCGTCAAAGGTTTGTAGTTTTTCTGCTCATCGAGAAGTAGCCGACATGCCTTATCATAGTCAACAGTGTTCTGTATGACAAGGCCTCCACCCTTATCTGCTGGCTTGATTGTAATACTTTGGTCGTTTTTCAAATCCTGTAATGCATGGTATTCTGCAGTGGTGAAATTATTAAAAGATTTGTTGTATATTTTGGCCATTGGGTTCTCAAGTTGTATTTAACCCAAATTAAACAAATATATAAACAAACAAAAGTGGTTGGATGAGGAGTGTTTTGTCCCATCGTTGACTCAGGCCACAAAGGCTCTGATTGGCTGGTTGCAAGTGAAGAAGTGAAGAAAAATTTAAAAAGCCATCTGTGAACAGGGGGAGCATTCTCTGACCCCCAGCCTCATATGTAGGTTGGAGGAGAGAATTTAAAAGGACCCTTCCAACAATTTAAATTTAAAAAATATTTTATCGCAGGGTGTAACTAGCTTCCATGACAGTTTGAGGACCCAAATTAAAAAATACGTTGGAGTCCTCAAAATATCTTCTAAAACAGTCTAAGGATAGTACAAAAGGAACAATTGTTTGGACGAGGGAGCTTTTCTCCTGTTTACCACTTCTGGTTTGTGGACAGAAACTTGGGTCAGCAAACTTGAAGACTCTGAGTAGCCGCAAAAAAAGTCCTTGTGTAACCACCATTACAGGACGCAGGCTCTCTCCCACTGGACAGAAAAAGGAAAATAAAAAGTACCATAGGATGTCAGAGGAACATGACTCCCAGGTTCATGAGGGGGGTCCAAAGGGACAGCCCAGGAATCTAAATATAAAAAATAATGTTATACTAGGATTCATGTTCCCAGAAACTATTGAAACAAATACTAGAATAAAAGAAGCCGACAGGCCCTATATTTATAGTGGGTTGGTTTTCAGAGATGGGCTGTTTGTGGTAGGATGGACATAGGGCCTGGCCAAAGGCTCTGCGACCATCACCCAATGTGAACAGCTAGTCTTCTGTGCCAAACCTCACTTGGATGCCCCTAAGGGCTGGGCACATGCTTGAATAAGGCCCTGGCACAGGATTGATGACAGAAAGGGAAGTTGAATATACTGGCATGTTTTGTTCCCATGTGTTATTCTTAATATCCTTACATTAAGGTCATTGGCTGGATTGACGAGGGTATACAATATTCCATGGGGTGCCAATGGTATTTTGACAACCATGGATGTCAAACTCTTATATGCTGGTATAATTCATGATAAAGGTCTTCAGGCTGGGGAGCCCTGTCCAAGCATAAGACCAGCAACCCCCTACGTCATACGACAGTTTTGCATTAATAATTGACCTCATCTTAAACAATAATTATTATTATTAGAGGCTGTGCTTTATATTAAAAAAAACTTTGAAAGTTTATTATTTAGAAAGGGTACCAGTCAATAGCACATTAAAAGCAGAGGTAGAACACTTATGAAAATAAACTACTAATATATCTAAGAAGATCAATTAGGGACTAATTTGGATGGAATTGTAATAACATACATGAAAATGAAAAATAAAAGTTAGAATTATAAGTAAATTCTCAGAGGGAGGATATAATTGACATATACTATGAAATAAAGATCTAAAAGTAGGAAAGGGTCCACAACAAGCTTGATTGAGAGGTAAAATGTAATATAAAGACTAGCAAGATTCAAAACTAAGGTTTATTACTAAGTATATTGAGGAAAATAAAGACATTTCCAGTATATCATTTCAAGATTGGCTTTTATTGAAATCAGAGGACAACATAAACAAACATATTGTTGGAGAAAAAACACTGTACAAATGCTGCTTAGAGAAGGTGGTGCAAATACTATAAAGAAAAGGAAAAAGCCAATCACAGGGAAGCCCTTAGGAAATACCATGCCTCCGTTATAAGGGCAAAAAAAACCTCTAGAGATTGATGCAGTAGGCAATAGACGCAGAGAGGTTTTCAAGGTGGTGAAAAAGGCCACTTCACCTAAGGTATGTGTCAGAAGCCTGGAACCCTTTGCCAAATGGTGTGAACAGTTGGCCTATTTGTTGCATACCAAAATTCAGAACATTCGGGGGGCGTGGCTTGGCGGGCGAAGATTGCGGTCGCAGCGTTGTAGAGCTCCCGCCAGCCCAGACATAATCTGCTTATTTATCCTGGCCCCCGAGCCCGCTAACTGTCCTACCTGTGTGGCGATTGTTCCTGGCAGCGCCTAGATCTCTCCGGTGTGCCGAACTATCCCTTCTGCCGTTCTGGTGAGCCGAGATCATCTGCGACGAGGTGCGGCCTAGTATCTGTAGGCGGAGCCGGGACCTCGATTTTCAGGGTCAGCGGCCGGCGGCCGGTGGTCGGACCGGCCGGGCGATTCCCTGATCAGTGATTGCAGCGCCGGAGGTGGGGGGAGCCACTGCGGTGCCCTGGGGAGCTGCCTTGCACACCGGGGTGGCCCCTGGACGACGCAGAGTCGCTGCGGCCTGTGCGGACCCCGAGCAGCCGGGGCCTTGAATTTCACGACCCCGGGCTGGCCCGGGCCCGGATTGCGGTGAGTCGGCGCTGATCGTCCCTGGTGTTGGTGGGGCCGTGGCCGTGCCCTGAGAGACCATCCGGCGAGTGGAGGAGGTGCCTGGGGAGGCGACTCACGACTGAGGCCCGTCTGCACTGTGGGCTGGACTTCTCCGGTGGCGTGGGGACCGGCGGCGCACTCCCCTTGCCTGAGCCGGGGGCTGCCGGGTACCGGTGGCGTGACGAGGGCGACCCCGGACCGCCTCTGCTGTGGCGGCGGAGAGAATTAGTGCCCTGAGGACGCCGGAAGGGAGCTGCGGCCTGCATGGCCTTGGGGACGCCGGGGCCTCGAGTTTGGCGATCCCCGCCCCGCCGAAACCATCATTGGCTCTCAGACAGGGGGGCGAACACTGTGCGGCCCGGGGTGCAGGAGGGTCGAGTGCCACATCAGGATTGGATCGCTGGGACTATTACAGCTGTGCTCGTTGGGGCTGTGGATCGGTGGCCTGTAGAGCGGTCCGGTGGGGCCCATATCCGAGCCTGGAGGGACACACCTGCTGCCCTGGTGTGGACCGGGGGCTAACCCAGCAACGGTGCACGACGGACTGTGAGTACCTTCCCCCCCACTCTGGTGTGACTGCTTGTGAAGTGGAGAGAAGAGACCCGTGGCCCCGGGAGTGGTGTGGTACCTGCGCCACTCTGGGGTGTGCTTTGCTGCCGGATCCACTAGAGGAGCCTGGAGCCTGGAGCCTGCCTCGCATTTGCTGCATTGGAATCCGAGTGAGGACCGGGGCGGCCTAGAGGGCCGGTGTGGCTTGGTTGCCTTGTGATTTGGGGCCCTGCCGTGCCCGTCCTGGTTTGCAGATCTTGGCGCGGGCCTGGGCTTGGATCTTCGAGACCCCGTGAAGGTGGGGAGCCGGATCTAGATTTGCACCTCTTGTTGGGGCGGAAGTATCCTGCCGGAGGCCCGAGGCCCGGAGCCTGGCTGTGGCCTTAGCCCTGAGTGACGACGGGAACACCTGCTCGCTGGGTGCCTGGCCTTTGGGGGTGCTCGGTGGTGACGGCCCGGTGTGGCCTCCCGGCCTTGACGGTGGCTAACTTGGGCCCCCCGAGTGGACTCTATCTTTGAACTGCAGTGGGTGGAGGGCCTGCCGTGGGCGCGGAGCGGTCCGCCCAATTTCTCCTCACCATGACAAGAGGCGGGGGCGGCGCTGGATCCACCAAGCAAGGACCGATCGACAAATTTACTGGACCCAGCGGGGGGTCCGGGGCCTCCGGGGGCGGCCAGGGCACGGGACCTGATAACGCGGCCCTGATGGCCGCCATCACGCAATCCAGGGACATGCTGGACGCCAAGATTGGTGCGGTGGGAGCCGATGTCATGCTACTACGCCAGGACCTCCGCAACGCTGTTGCTCGCATCACGGAGACCGAGACCAGGATCACTGGGGTGGAGGATGATGTAGGTGCCCTGAAAAAGAAAGTGGCAGAGATGGACAGGATCCAAAAGGGACTGGCACTTCGCGTCGAGGACGCAGAAGGGCGAGCACGCAGGAATAATCTGCGTTTCGTGGGCTTTCCGGAGGACTGCGAGAAAGGGCCCATGGATGCATTCCTGACGCGATGGCTGGAGAGCTGGCTTCCCCCGGACGTCCTGTCGCGCTGCTTTGTGGTGGAACGCGCCCATAGAGCCCTGATGCAGAAACCGCCAGTGGGAGAACGGCCGCGTCCGGTCATAGCTAAAATCCTCAACTTCCAAGACAGAGATACTATACTCAGCGAAGCGAGGGCCAAGGAGACTTTGCTGTTTGACAATCACAAGATTATGATTTTCCCAGACTATACTAAGCAGGTGCAGCAGCAGCGCCGTTCCTTCCAAGATGCGAAGGCCAAACTGCGTGGTCTGAAGATCCAATATTCGCTGCTGTACCCGGCTCGTCTTCGAGTCGTCTTTCAATCCAAGACCCACTTTTTTGATACCCCGGAGGCAGTGTTTGGTTGGACCAACGAGACGACCAGGCTCCGACCGAACGCCCAGCCGGGCTTGAACCCCGGGCCATCGCGTGAATCGTCGCGGGAGAGGGGCGACTCTTCCCTCAGGGGTAAAAGACACAGTTAATCTCGGTCACGGAAATGCTCCCGATCCGGGGGCGGCCCCCTGGATGGCGCACAGTCCGACACTGATCAGTCCGGGAAAGGGATTTGATGGCCGTGGGGACTCTACCTTCCTTACCTGACCTCTCTCCGTCATTGGACTCTGCGGGAGGCCCGGAGCGACTGCCGCATTGGTCGAGCGACTAGCATCTGGTGTGGTGAGACCTGGAACTTGGCTTGACTCAGGGGGGGCGATATTGGCGGTGTCTGACTGCCTCGCTCTCCTCGAGCTACGGGACAATTGTGGTTCAATGGGGCTCGGGGCACTGACCCATGGGCGGCCTAGTCCTCTCACGTTAGGGGGGCGGCCCTAAGGGAAGGTCCCGTTAGTTGGGGGGTGTAGTGGGATCCATTGGTATGGGTGGCTTTGGGCACTCTGTTTTGGGCCCGAAGCGCCCCATGCCGCGACAGATACTTCAGTGTTTCATGTGGTATAGGGGTGGGGAGGGGGGGAGACGGGAGTTGGGTAGTTGGGGGGGCAGTGTTAGCGGGAAGGGATGGGGGGTAGGGGGTGTTTTGAAAGGGATGCACGTGATTTTTGCTACAGTGACATACATGGTACTGGGTGCCTGGGCTGGGTCCTGGGGTTTTCAGAGACTTTCCCATGGTTGATTTCCCGAAGAAGGCACTCGCTAGTGGCTCTATGCGAATCCTAAGTTGGAATGTAAGGGGGATGTTGGACAAAATTAAGCGTGGGGCGGTGTTGCGCTGGGGTAAGAGGGACTCAGCTGACGTCATGCTATTGCAGGAGACGCATATGTTGGGAACAAAGGTACTGAGCTTACAGCACTTTGGATATACCCAGGTGTTTCATGCAGGGTTTTCCAGGGGCTCGAGGGGGGTGGCCATCCTTATTCATCGACGACTGTCATATACCCACGAGCGTCACTGGCTCGATCCCCAAGGTTGGTATGTGTTTGTTAAGGGTATGATTGGTACGGAGCCAGTGGTATTTGGCAGTGTGTATGCCCCCCCTCCTCTACAATGGTCCCTGGCAGAGCGCCTATTTGAATTGTGGGCCGAGATCCCAGACTCCTTGGCTGTGATCGGTGGCGACTGGAACGATGTGGTGGATGTGTGCCTGGACCGAAAGAGGCTGCAGGGGACCGCGGTGACAACCTCCCCTACACGTTTAAAAGCGATGATTGATGGGTTGGGCTGGGTGGATGCCTGGAGACATTTGCATGTCAGGACGCGTGAGTACACGTATGTGTCTGCTGTGCATGGCTCCTTCTCCCGGCTGGACTGTGTGTTTGTACCAGGGGCCTTTCTCGGCAGGGTGAAGCAGGCCGCGATTCAGCCTCGGGGGCTGTCTGACCACTCCCCGGTCGTAGTACGGATTGAACTACACAAGTCGCACCAGCCATTCCGGTGGCGGATGTCCTCGTGGCATCTCCAGCAGGCTGATTATACGAAACACATGCGCGGAGCGATTGCCCACTACTGGCAGGAGAACCTGACAGAAGGGGTTGATGGAGTGACGGTTTGGGAGGCCATGAAGCCCACATTGAGGGGCGTCGACATAGCTTGGTGTGCTGCTGCCCGTCGAAGTCGCCGAGAGGCCACAGTGGCGGCTGCGGCTAGAGTGGGGGTATTGGAGAATCGGTGTCGGGAGGACGGTGACGGAGTAGCGCTAAGACTGCTCCTGCAGGCGCAGCAATCCTATGCCTCGGTCTTACTGGACGAGGCTCGACAAGCCTGGCTGGCCACACGGAGCAGGGTTTACCAGTGGGGCGACAAGTCCTGCACCATGCTCCATAGACTGTGTCAACAAACTCTGCAGCCGATTTCTCTACCGGGCCTCACGGACGGAGAAGGGACTGCCATAACGGATCCTGCTGCTCTTGCGGCGAGCTTTGCTGGCTACTATGCGGTACAATACGCCCCTCGGGACAGTCTCCCGCCGGAGGCAATTGACAAGTTCATCGCTGACCTTCCCCCCCGCGCGATATCAGATGAAGCCAGGACAGCCCTAGACCTTCCCTTGACGGCGGAGGAACTGGGTGATGCGTTGGGACAACTCAACACTGGTAAGGCGCCCAGACCGAGCGGATTTCCCAGTGAATTCTACAAGAAATTCCACCTGCAGCTGGGACCGCACTATAGGCGGGCGTTGGAGGCAGCGCGGGAACGTGGTAGCTTACCGGCGGACTGGCGTCAGGCTGAAATCGTAGTCTTCCAGAAGCCGGGCAGGCCTCCCGACAGACACGAGTCGTATCGCCCCATATCTTTAATCAACTTTGAAGCCAAATTGTTGGCCAAAGCGTTGGCGAACCGCCTCCTCCCGTATGTAGCGGACTTGGTCCACCCGGATCAAGCGGGCTTTATGCCGGGTAGAGCGACAAGACACAATATCAGACGTGCGCAGGTGGCGGTAGACGCGATGGGCGGCGCTACTACTGGCAGACATTGACAGGGCGTTCGACTCGGTCAGCTGGACTTACCTCTTCGCCCTTTTGCCATGCCTCAACCTGGGTCCGGTTTTTGTCTCGTACGTCAGGCTGTTATACA
This sequence comes from Lissotriton helveticus, assembly GCF_964261635.1. Classification (NCBI taxonomy): domain Eukaryota; kingdom Metazoa; phylum Chordata; class Amphibia; order Caudata; family Salamandridae; genus Lissotriton; species Lissotriton helveticus. Next base: position 1,593,180,538 of record NC_136067.1, on the reverse strand, counting down.
CGGACATCACCGCCTCGGTGCGTATTTCAGGAGCTATATCGGAGAGGTTCCCGGTCGCTAGGGGGACCCGACAGGGATGCCCCCTATCCCCTTACCTCTTTGCATTGGTCATGGAACCGCTGGCCGCGTGGGTGCGCATTGATGCGCAGCTTCGTGGCTTTGTGTGGGGAGCGGGACTCTCAGACAGGATCACGCTGTACGCGGACGATGTCCTCTTTTTTATGACCAACCTTAATCGCTCTGGCCCTCGAATCTTGGAAATAATGCGTATTTTTGGAGACGTTTCAGGACTCTTCCTCAACCCGCGCAAATCGACTCTGTGGGTACTGGGTGGAAAGTCCGAGGCATTCTCTTGGGCCTCGGCTCTACAGGTGGCGGTCGGTGGTCTAAAATATCTGGGAGTTTTCCTATCTGAGTCTGCTGCAATTGCATGGGAGCGCAACGTGCAGCCGGTTTGGGACAAGGTCCAATCGGACGTCAAAACTTGGTCTCGCATGCCTCTTAATATCTATGGCAGGTCCGCAATCTTCAAAAAGGTCGCCCTTCCTAGACTCCTGTACCAACTGCAGAACCATCCACATAGGGTCGACCCGCAATGGTTCCGTCGAGTAAATTCAGTGCTGGGTCGTTTTCTATGGGCGGGGGGTGCTTCCAGAGTGGCGCTGCGGACTTGTTTCTTGTCCACATACTGTGGAGGTCTCGCTACATCGGACATTCTATCCTACTATCAAGCCTCCCATTTGTTGGTTCTGAACGAGTGGTGGTACAGCGGACACAGTGACCCGGCATACGCCCTGGAACATCTTCTGATGGGGGATGCCACGCTTCATACACTGTTGTACTCGGCCGGGCGGCGGAAGAAACTGCCGCAGGCTACTCAGGTGGTCTTCATGATTTGGAGACAGGTGCTGCGCCGCATGGGCTGGTGGGGTCGGCTGACGGCCGAAACTCCACTTTGGAACAATGGACAGCTCCCTGCACTAGCCTCGCTGCCGGGGTTTGGTGGCTGGGACTCCATTGGGATCTCGTCACTTGGCCATGTTCTTACTGGGACTACCCTCAAATCCTTTCAAGCCCTCAGCGCCGAATTTGACATGCCCAAGACCCAATTTTTTAAATACCTACAGCTTCGTCATGCTCTTGCACCGAGTCTGGTGGGGCTGGACCGACTTCCTGAGTTTAGCCCCGTGGAGGCTAAGCTTTTCATGGGTGACCTGGGGGATAAAAAAGTCTCCAAAATCTACCAAACGCTAGTCACTCATTGCTCCTCTTCCCTCCTGTCGTTGAAGGCCTCCTGGGAGACGGATATTGGCCCTTTGGATGAGGATGACTGGAGGGAGGCCCTGGAGTCCCCCCGCGGGCTGCAATGTTATGTTATGTTATGTTATGTTATGTTATGTTATGCGTTTTTATTAGGCGCACAGATGCTCCAGCCAAGGAGGGTCCTGGCGCCCGACAAGGCAGCTGCACAGCACAACGAAACAATATGTCAGACAAATTTAAACTAAGGGAATAAAAAAGTTTTCACCGCACGGCGAAAGGAAAGCAGATCCCTAAGTGCACGAATCGCCGGGGGAAGGGAGTTCCAGAGCACCGCCGCACGAACTTGAAAGGAGCGCCCACCAGCTCTGCTTCGCTTGAAGCGAGGGACAACAGCCAGTTCTAAATCAGCGGATCTTAAAGCTCGGGCTGGAATGTAATGGGCCAAAAGTGTAGCCAGAATCCAAGCTGGGGACCCCTTCAGAATCTTATAAGCGACACAGAGGACCTTAAACTGGATCCGCTGGGCCACCGGGAGCCAGTGCAATGAACGCAGAGTACCAGAGGTGGGGCACGATCTAGGTAATCCTACCACCGATCTTGCTGCGGCATTCTGGATCCGTTGCAGACGTCCGATCTCTGCTTGGTTCAGGCCTACCAAAAGGGAGCTCGCATAATCCAGCCTAGAGATGACAGTAGCTTGGATCATGAGCTGCCTAGTGGAGGCATCAAAGAACTTTAGCACTGGACGGAGCCCACGCAGGATACCAAAGCAACAGGCCGCCGTACGTTTGGTATGACAGGCAAACGTAAGGGAAGGGTCCAGCCAGACCCCGAGGTTTTTGAGCTCGGCAACTGGGATGGGAGTTGGACCCAGATCCTCAGGCCACCATCTCTCTCCCCAAAGTTCCGGTTGTTTGCCAAAAATCATGACCTCGGTCTTACTAGCGTTCAGCTGGAGACAGTTGGACGTCATCCAGCCGGCGACCGCCCGCAGTCCTTGTTGGAACCTGGGGGCATCGACATCGGCATCCCCGCTGATCGTAACCGCTAGCTGGGTGTCATCGGCGTATGACACCATTGTCATACCCCATTGCCTGACAACCTCAGCTAGCGGCCTTACGTATAGATTGAACAACGTAGGACTCAGCGAGGAGCCTTGGGGAACCCCCAGGCCCAAAGGATGGTATTTGGACTGGTACGGCGGGACGGTCACGCTAAAGGCCCGATTGGCTAAAAAGGACCGGAACCACTGGAGAGCGATGCCGGTGACGCCAACTTCCTCTAAGCGACGCAGAAGGATCGGGTGCGATACGGTATCAAAGGCGGCGCTCAGATCTAATAGCACCAGCGCCGCCGTTTGTCCCGCATCGAGCACGGAGCGAAGATGCTCCACCATATACAGCAGAGCCGTCTCCGTGCTATGCCCGGCCCTGAATCCATTCTGCATCACATCGAGGACATCAGCATGAAGTAGATGTTCCGAGAGGACCGCGTTGACATGCGCCTCCGTCACCTTAGCAGGCCACGGTAAGAGTGAGATTGGCCGATAACTCTCGGGCTTACTACCATCCAAATTAGGTTTCTTAAGGATAGGACGAACCATAGCTCGTTTCCACTTCAGTGGAACTACGCCGGAAGTAAGCGACGTATTGATCAAAGAACATAACGGAGAGATATCATGTACCGCTAAGTCTTTGAACACAGCCGAGCAAAGCGGATCCTCTGGGGACCCCGACTTCACTTGGTGAGCCAATTTGTCGAGGCTTTCAGGTGTTAAAGTAGGAAAAGAATGCAACCCCTTTGATGTTAACGGCTTAAGAGGTGGATTAGCCGAAGGAGTGGCCAGCGGAAAAGCCCGATAAATGGCATTGACCTTTTCCAAAAAGAAATCTGCTAGTTTTTCACAGTGCTCAACAGAGCTCTGGTAGATCGTCGTTACCTTTTTGGCAGTGAGATCTTTCAACACCTTGAAGATAGCCTTAGACGGGTTAGAACTAGTCCTGAATTGTGCGGCATAGAAGGCGGCGCGGGTTCTGCACACTGCCCGGTGATACAATTTCACCGTAGACAAGTACAAAACTTTCTTCACGCTATCATAGGATTTGCGCCAAGCCCGCTCTGCACGCCTACAGGAAACCTTCAATGCCCGCAGCGAGTCATCGTACCAAGGGCTGGATTTACCAGTCCCCACCTTACAGCATACAATAGGGATGAGGGTGTCCAAAGCCCTGGTTACCCAGTTACAAAACCTATCGTAAACCTGATCTGCCGACCCAGTTGTATCAAATGAGTCGGTCGATAAGAGATGAAAAAACTCATCCAGCTTTAGTTTATTCCAGCGCCGCCTCGGGATAGAACACACCACTGACTTAGGTTGTATAGCCGGTGTAGGGCAATGGATCTGTATCAGATAATGATCAGTCCATACCAATGGTGTATGGCTGGAAATACAGGCTTCCGTAAGGTTGGTGAAAAACGGATCGAGGGTGTGTCCCCCTGAATGGGTGGGCTGTGACACCAGCTGAATCAGCTGGAGCAATAGCTGTGAGACTCCGGTTTATACAGTTCAAATACCTGCATAGGGCCTATTACACCAGAGAGAGACTGTGGAAGGCTGGCCTCATCGCTACCCCAGAATGCCTGCGTTGGGGGACTGAGAGAGGTACACTGTTGCATACTGTGTGGTCGTGTGTGGGTCTGACCCGGTTCTGGAATGGAGTATGGAATTGCTTGTCAGAGGTGCTGGGGTGGGACCTTCCTCGTACGCCCAGACTGGGTCTTTTGCATATCCTGGATCAAGTGGGTGGTAACATTTATAAGCATCACCTCCTTCTGCTGGGCCTCGTTGTGGCCAAGCGGGATTTGGCACGGGCGTGGAAGAGCGACCGCGCCCCCCCACTTAACGCCTGGAGGGCGGGTTTGGATTTTCTTATGGGATTGGAATTGCCAGTGTTTGAGGCCAGGGGCTGCCCCCGAAAACATTATAAGATCTGGAAGCGGTGGGCGGACTACAGGGAGTTGACCTTGGAGCCTCCCATTGACCTGGATGATGGACTGCCTACCGGTAGTGACCTCGGGGCCTATGTGGCTCCAGGACGCCTATTTTGCTTTAAAACTGTATACTGCAGCTGATAGTGATCACGTGCACCGGGCTAGGGTGGGATAAGGGGTGGGTAGTGGGGGCTTTTGGGGTAGTTGGCGGGGGAAGGGGTGTGGGAGGGGGGCCAGTTGAACGTTTAGGCTGTTCGTGCATTCTGTTGTATGTTGACCACTGACAGTGTCCTCCTGACTATGGAGAACTGTACATATGATCTGCCTAAACATTTAATAAACACAGTTGTGAAAAATTCAGAACATTCAATCCAGCCTGAACACAATTCGCTGCATGATGTGAGCCTTACCATCTCTGTTGTAGCATTTGAAGTAGTGGAATTCTCATTACTATCCTTCAACCCTATTTCCTTGGAGGACACCATGTCGGCTATTCCTAGCCTGAAGTCCAGATCGCCATCTGATTCCCCAACCTTCTACCTCTGGGGGCAGAGGTGATCAATCCAATGGTCAATAAATTGCTCAATGACTTTCTTACCACTGCAGTAGTTTCATCAGTCCGGAAACAGGCTAAAATCCTCCGTTTGTTGAAAAAACATCAGAAGACCCCAATTTGCCAGCTAGTTATAAGCCAATCTCTCTGCTTCTCGTGCTGTCTACGCTTCTGGAGAAACTATTGAACCAGTAGCTTTCATGTTATTGGGGGTCTAATGACCTCCTGCAACCCAGCCAATCTGGTTTAAGGCCCACGTTTAACACTGGAACTGCCCTGCTAGAGCTAACAGAGCACATCAGAGACACGCTAGATGCAAGTGGTAAGGTGGTGCTGATACTAATGCACCTAGCTTCAGCATTTGATACGGTAACTCACACTAGGCTCCTTTCTCACCTTCAGACTATTGGAATAGAGGGCTTAGCACTGAAATGGTTGGATTCTTTCCTAGAAAATTGAGAACAGGAGCTCTGAACCCCCCTTTCTCTTCTGGCACCAAAGACATAACAGTAGGGGTTCCTCAGAGCTCGGCCCTAAGCCCCACACTGTATAACATCTTCCTTACTCCCCTTGCATTCCTGGAGAAATCCGTTGGTGCCAAAATAATCTCTTATGCAGATGACACACCGCACCTTACAGCTTTGGGAATAAAATATCTCTGATGAAGAGCCCCTTATAGGGTGCCCATCAGGTATTGCAGCATTGGCCTGACTAGGAGCATGCCCTATGATGAAGCATGACACCCAGCTGGGTGTGTGATGGCCCTAGTTCCTTAAGTGGGAGACACTGTCTCCTTCTTTAGGATTATCCATTGTATCGACCAGTCCTCTCTTTTCCTCCAAGGAACTGCATACCTTTGTTTGAATACATATATTCTAGGGGCATGTATGCTGGACCTATAAACGCCCCTAGTCCCCCTTATTTTTGACATAGGTCAAGTTTGACAGCCTGTTGTCCTTCCATCAACAATTCAAAACTGTGGCTGAGACCTGATTGGTTTGCTTTGCACATTGAAAAAGTTTCTTAATTTTATATCCATTACAGCCAGGAAAATTGTCATTCAAGTGCTCATCACGTCTAGGCTGGATTACGCAAAAAAGTTATGAACACGCCTTTCCGACTATTTAGTCAATAGGCAACAGGTGGTAAAGAATGCTGCAGCTCCTCAGGCTTCCATTGAGAATGCAGATCTCTCCTAATCTCCATTCTTTGCACTGGCTCCTGGTGAGGAAAAGTATTTTGTTCAGAGCACTTTCACTCACCCATATAGCCTTACACCTTACGGGTCCCAGATATCTTATGTCCAGAACTCTTGTTTATCTCCTGGCTAGGAAGTTGCATTCCTCTAAAAGGGCATTTGCCAAAGTACCCAAAATACGACGCTCCAGAGCAGGTGGCCGCTCCTTTTCATATGTGGGCACCTCTGCCTGGAACAAAGTCCCTCTAGATCTTCGCCTATGTGAATTTGAACAAATCTTCCCCAAAATATTTTGAAAACGAGGCTCTTTTCCCAAAGCTAAGTACCTTTAGCGGGAAGCCTCAGTGCCGGGACACTCTACAGAGTACCTATGTGGCTTCTGAATCCTCATCATCATCATATTCTAGATAAATTGGCTATACCATTTAAAAAAGGAAACACACACAGAAAAATAATCTTGAGTCCAAGTGATATAAATCAATATTCTAGTATATTAGTATTCTAGCATAATGAAAGAAATAGGTGCAAATCAACTTCTGGATTTTCTTTAAGTCTTTTTTTCAAATGTGACCACTGTATCTACTGTAACTGCACAGGTTTAAAAAAAAATGGAGGTCTCAGGTGGGGGTGCAAAATGTCAGAATTTATTATTAAAATATCATTTGGTTTGTGTACATAGAAATGTCAATGTTTACATTAATGTATGGAATTGACTAGATTCCTCTAAAAGAGAAATTAAATACCATCCGACGTTGAACTGAAACAAGATTTAAGATGTCACATGGCAAAGAATTTTCCAAGGGAACATAAGATTAAAGATTTGGAACGAAAAACGCTCTTAGGTATATTTCATGCAAAACACACAAAGATGGTGGAAACATGGAACAGGAGTTGCAAGAAAAATAATTATATATTGCACAAATACACTACAGGAAGTCAAAATATGGCTACATAAAGGCAGAGAATTGTACATATGTCATTAAGATATTTTAGTATAGGAGAATGTCTATTAGGTAAACGGTTTAAAAATAAAATATTTGGAGTCGAAGATCTAATATATTGTCATGATAGATAAGAAACTAGATTGCTAAGTGCATTTTATATTTTTCTGTTTTCAGCTAAGCATAGTGGAAGTCCCAGTCAATAGGTTAATAACACATACTTTTGTAATATGTTTCAGGTTACAGTCTAGATAGAATAAAATAGTCTAAAGTTGATGTTAGCTCAGAGGCTGACTATGCCTAATCTTTCAAGTAAAAACCATGGTCCAATGTTACCCTAAGTTAAACCCCAGGCAAACTTCTCAATGATAGTAAAATTATTTACTAATAAAAGAAAATAAAGGCAACTAAAAATGTTTTATTCCATTGCAACATTTTGGAAAGAAAGGGTTAGTATTAGGTTTTTGAGAACTATAAAAACTATATGTCGGTAACTAAGTAGACATCTTGGCACCAAGGGAAAATTGCAAGTCACACCCCTTAAGAGAAAAGAAGAATAGATAGGTGTCTCTCATTCTTCAATATGATAACTTAGGCTCATCCAGATTCAGGGTGTACTACATCAGACAACCCTGCCCGATAAACCCTCATCTGCTAGGGGTTATATGTATATGCATGAACCTTTACCCAGGCCCCTGGAAACAGTAGACACACACAGTGGTTTGTATTTTACATAAAAGGTTATTTATTAAGTACAATCAGTATATAAACCTTTTAGTGTAATGATAGAAATTACTATTGTAATCTCAGAAGTCATTAATAAATATAAGAAAAATCCCTAAGGATTTTACATCACCTATCCTTACTTCCTATGAGATATTAGTCCAATTCCTGTCTAACTCCTCTATTTATGTTATCAGCAAAATGGGCATTATATTAGCTGAACTCTTTTCAGTAATCTCCCTATTTTATGCCAAGCGATGTAATTATCCCTGCAGACCTCAGAAAGCTCTCAGGCCAGAAGTCGGATAATGGTGCACCAGCATGTTCCCTTATGCAATTAGGGCCTTATTAGGAGTGTGGTGGTCCAACCTCTGTAGGACCGCGTCTGCCCCCGCCAGCAGCCCGCGGAGCTGGCGGCACAAAGACCGCCATATTATGAGTTGACCACAGGTTGGTGTGGAGGCAGGGATCTTGTAGCGGTGGTGAGTACTTTTCACATATATATCGATACTTGTGTGTGCCTTTTGACTGCAGATGTGTCGGATGCACACATATGCATTATATAAGTTGAAAAATACCATGTACCCATTACTGGGGTTCAGCCCATACGTGGGTATATGGTTCGAAAAGGACTCATCTGTAGATCACCACAAACAGGGTCATAATCCTTGGCGTGAAGATCCTGCTGAGAAGGGGACCTGGAGAAAGGGATCCACATCAGAATCTGCCTGGAAGAAGAAGACAGGGATGAGTAAGCACCCCAAATCCTTTGTCAACGTCACCTTGGAGCAGATGGTCAGACCACCCGGTCCGCTCATGGAAGAGGAATCTCGTAATGTGGATGGCCGTGCAGCTCCCCTGCACCATCCTTTGGCGTCTGCCTTTACCTGACTGTGAACCTGGTTGTCAGTAGTCTGCTGGCGGAACGAGCCGTCTAGCAGCTGTCTTTCCAAATCCAATCAGCCCAATTCGTAATACGGCAGTCAGAACACCGAGCTCAACGTGCTCGGACCACCACCACTAAAAGGGCGGTCCATGGGACTGTCAAACTCGTAATAAGGCCCTTACAGCCTGATTCATGTACGGGCCGTTTTGCGTGGCCCTAATAGCGAATCATAGCGACTCGCTATTGAGGACACGCAAAACGGCATTCATGTAGGAATTGCTAAATCAATAGCGATTCCTACATGTTCTCTATTTGCGAGTAGCAATTTGCTACTCGCAAAAAAAGGAATAACTCCCCATTCATTCCTATGGGCCAAAAGGCCCATAGGAATGAATGGGGAGTATCCCTCATTTGCGAGTAGCAATTTGCTACTCGCAAATCAGATAGCGATTTTAAGGGTGCCAGGGGTGTCCAAAGGACACCCTGTAGCACCCCTAAAATGCACAATTGAACAGGTGTTGCGCACACACATGTCCAAAGGACATGTGTGTGTGCAACATGCAACTTAGAAAAATGCTTTTAAAAGCATTTTTCTGAGTTTTTGCTATTTACCGAGAGGTCTGACCTCTCGGTAAATAGCGGCCCAAAAGTGCTAAATCGCAATTTTTTTTTGTGTCATGAATAGCATTTGAGGAATCTCTATTAGAGATTCCTTAAATGCCATTCCTCGCAAATATGCGAATTCTTAAATAGCGATTTTTGCATTTGGGATGATGAATACCAAATGCAAAAATCGCACTCGCAAAGGGCCAGATTCTCAGAATCTGGCCCTTTTGCGAGCGCTTTTAGCTACATGAATCAGGCTGAATGTCTTTATGTCTGATCCTCCCATAATTTTTGCGTCTTTTTATACCTTTCTCACCACTAAATTGCCATGGAGCAGGGTAGGGGGGAAACCCTGTGCAGTTTTTCATATCTGCACTGTAAAGTGCAAACAATGTCTCTGTCAGTGACACATTTTAATTTCAGGCAACTGTAACCAGGTCTGCTTCAACCTTCTTTCCAAACATGTTCTGTGAAAGGTCTTACAGTGCTAAGAACTACTTGTAGTTCTCCATACAGCAGAATGGAATATTCATTTCATTTGTGTTTCTGTTATTTTTGTTGGTGTGACTAATATTACTCTTGTGCTAAAATAATATTCCAATCTCGCACACTCTACTAGTTAGAATTATCATTCAAAATACTGGTTTTTTTTGCCGTAAATCTTACACGTAAATAGTGCCCCTCATGTTTGCATAAAACTAGACCTGTTTTGTGTGTAACACATAAATATTATTAGATAAGCCGTTCCACACATGACAAGAGGGTTGAGCTTAGAAGTAGAAAAATATATTTTGCTTTATTGTTATGCTCAGAGGCTGCTGAGGAGTGCAGCATACAGAGGATTCTGGGATTCCAATGGCTTTCGGGCGCCGATTAACAATATAAGAATACAAGCATTTGCAATGCAATAGGTCTCGCATTAGGAAAGTTTGAGCTATTGGTATTGAAAATTACACATTTTTTATTTATGTGTTGGTTTTGAAAATAGCGAAAATAATAGCTTTGTCATTTACAATGCCAATAGTTATAACTTTTGCAAATGTGACACCTATAGCATTTGTAATGCAATATGTGCTGTATTTACGTGACTTAGATGTATTGATATTACAAATAACAATGGCTTTTAATTTTTTTAATAATTAATACTTAAATAAAAGTTATTGTACTTTATAATGGCAATAGCTTAAACTTTTGTAAATAACTTTTGTGAACATTATGTTCAGTGTACGAAAATCCAAGAACAGAAGTGAAATATTAACCTCTTTTTGTGACATTTGTAATAAAGCTTGAAACATTGAGAGAACATATTTGAACCAGTTGTTGTTGAATGGTTGCACAGATTGATGCTGTGGTGGCGCTGAGTGATGTTGTGGTGGCGACGAGTGCTGTGGCGTTCAGTGATGCTGTGGTAGCGCATAGTGATGTTGTGGTGCCCCTTAGTGATGCTGTGGTGGTGCTGAGTGAGTGTGATAGATAGATAGAGTGAGGGCGATAGATAGATAGATAGAGGAAGGGCGTGAGGGTGTGAGGGTGAGTGAGGGTGTGTGAGGGTTGGTGAGGGTATGAGGGTGTGAGGAGGTGTGAGGGTGAGGGGGTGTGAGGGTGAGAGGGTGAGTGAGGGTGTGTGTGGGTGAGGGGGTGTGAGGGTGGAGGTGTGTGTGAGGGTGTGAGGGAGAGTGAGGGTGAGTGAGGGTGAGTGAGGGTGAGGGTGTGAGGGTGGGTGAGGGTGGGTGAGAGGGTGAGTGAGGGTGAGGGGGTGTGTGGGGGTGAGCGGGGGTGAGGGTGAGGGGGTGTGAGGGTGAGGGGGTGTGAGCGGGTGAGGGTGTGAGGGTGAGTGAAAGTGTGTGAGGGTGGGTGAGGGTGTGAGGGTGAGTGAGGGTGTGTGAGGGTGTGTGAGGGTGAGGGGGTGTGTGGGTGAGAGGGTTGTGAGGGTGAGGGTTTGTGAGGGTGAGAGGGGGTGAGGAGGTGAGGGTGAGTGAGGGTGAGAGGGTTGTGAGGGTGAGGGGGTGAGGGGGTGAAGGTGAGGGTGTGAGGGTGAGTGAGGGTGAGTTAGGGTGTGTGAGGGTGTGTGAGGCTGAGTGAGGATGAGTGAGGGTGGGAGGTGTGAGGGTGTGTGAGGGTGAGGAGGTGTGAGGGCGAGGGTCCGGAGTAAATGGTGGCAGGGCAGACATCATAAGACAGAGAGAAGAGACTGGTGGTGACTGCGTTGGTCAGTTTCAGAATCAGGAGGGGCAGAGTCAGCACAGTCTGCGAGGGATCAACAAGTCTAGAGGCAAAGCATAGCGGATGTAGCATTGCAGCTAGCAAGTTGAGTGTTTTCAAGCTGCGTGTCCCTAGAGAGATGGCAACACAGCAACAGTATTTGAGGAGCAAGGCTACTGTAAACAAGCACGGTAGGCTTTCACTTTCGTCCAGAAACAAGCTCTCGGCATTGCTGTGGGGGGCGGGGGAGCGGGAGCGCATTCCTTTGAAGTCTGATGTGGGGGCTGGGGAGCGGCAGCCTTTGAAGTCTGATTGGGGGGAGCGGCAGCCTTTGAAGTCTGATTGGGGGGGAGCGGCAGCCTTTGAAGTCTGATGCGAGGCCCAGACAAATGGTGGTGTGACGTGACTGGCGTGCACGTGCATAGATCACATGAACTGTGTCTAATCCGCAGTTTTGGCAGACTTTTCGGACTGCTTACTAGAATCTCGCCGCAATGCTTACGCATTGCTTCAGCGAGACCTAATAAACTATGGGCTATGAAAAGAAAAAACACAGCGCTCCGGATAGCCTATAATTTCTAGTATGTGTTTCATGCAAAAAAGCAAATATTAAGCAAGACAACTGCCGCTTCGAGTAACCATTAGGTAATGTCAAGGCAGTCAATAAATTCTGCATAAATCGACCATTTTTATAGGGGTCCCAGCAGATGTCAGGAACCCTCTTTTGATCCATAGAAGCCTAATGTTGTGCGTAGGTTCGCCGTTATCGCCCCACGTGTATGGAATAGCCTGCCTTTGGACATAAGGACCTCTGTAGACCTTACCACATTTAGGAAACTCCTGAAAACATTGCTTTTTAGACAGGCCTATTGCTAAGGAAGGTTGAAGTTCATGGGTTACCTAGCGGCAAGAGACCGTCTGGTGGATGTGCGCTCTATAAATGGTCAGTAACATAACAATCCAGATGCAAACTTTTAGTCAGTGTACACAGTTACAATCTTTTTCTCAACCAGAATACAGGCATGGGTTAGGGCAATGAGTTCAGTTACTTGATTAGACTTTACATTAGGTAGATGGCAGCTCTCAACAATTTGATAGTATATACAACATAACCTGAAACTAAGGCTCCTTCATCATTTCTGAGACATGAACTATCAACAAATTAAATCAATTTGCAATTTGGGATGGAATGTAAGTCAAATCAATACTGGGTTTGGTGACATGAGTAGTGACAATCAATATATTGTGGGGTTCTCTCTCCGCAAGGGAAGGTTTTTTAGATGCGGGATTCAATGTGGAACAGCGGACAAGAGTAATATTAGAAGCAGAGAGTAATAACAGTTCATAATATGACAATCTGGCAGTAGAGAGGTGCTGGGTTTTAGTGGTGATACAACAACATTGGGCACTGAAACAGTCAGAGTATAGATCAACACAATGTTTTCAGAGGCTTTAACATGATGCGCAGTGGAAGACACAGAGCGGAAAGATGGTGGAAGCCTAGATGCGACTGAGTCTAAGTCTGCAGAATTATAAGCTACAGGTTTTTATTTTCTGAATCTCCTTGTCTTGGACTCATATCCTAAGAGTAAACAAATGCGCTCAGGTCAATACAGAGTAAATGTTCTAGCATAACCAGGAAGTCATTTATTTGTAGAAATACATTTCTGGTCTCTTTATACCACTTCACGGGGTCAGTGGTGCCTTTTCTGATATAATCTTGGCCATAGCAGTGCATTTCTGGGTCAATTGCCTGCAGTACCCAGCCATACCCATAAAGTTAATATCTGTGAAATGGTCACTGGATCTGGGAAATTTACGAATGGGTCTGATGAAATCAGTACTAAGTGGCAGGCACCGGCAGAGATTTCAAGGACAAGATTTCGCAGTTTGGGAGGGGAACTCCTTTGTAGCCTTGTGCCCCTTTTTTGTCAATTCAATGAGGAGGTAGAGTGAGTCCTCTTTGCAGTGATCTAAAGTGCCAAAAGCAATCATCATGTTGAATCAAAGTAGAACCAAAGTGTCCAGGTCTTTCTTTAAAGCTTGGTCAATAAATGACAGAGACTCCATTAATCCTTGTGGGAGCCTTTGCCCTTCAATTGAGAAAACAAAGAGGAACTGACTATCTTTGTGTATGGGGATGGAGAGGAAGGCAGCACACAGGTCTACTGCAGTAAATCATTTGGCGGTTGCAGGAAGATAGGGATAACCACATTATTTATTGCTCATAAATCTTGCACAAACCTGTACCTGCTAGCTTTACTTGCCTCGGGTATTACACTTGTTGACAATTGGCAACAAAACCACCTCTTTGAACAAATCAGTTATCACAGGATGAAGCCCTGCCTCGGCCTCAGGTTTTAAGGAATACTGAGGCATTCGCACCAGCTACTTCTGTGGTTTGATCTTGATTTTCACAGGTTCTATTGAGACTATGAACCCCACATCATTGACCACTGTGCACCACTATGTGGACAATCCCTGGAAAAGCAATCAGTTAAATCTTGAGACATCTCAATATTACTCGCATTAGGTTGCCATTTAGGGCCAGATGTAGGTCGCCCAATACCGGTCGGTAACGGCCGAAATTACCGAATTTCGGCCGTTACCGACCGGTATTGGGTTTTTGAGATGTAGGTGGAATTTTTTAAGGATTCGGTATTTTATCGAATCGGTAATTTAAGGATTCGGTAAATACCGAATTCTTAACCTACCGATTCGGTAAATTACCGAATGCAGGATGTAGTAAGCACTCAAGTTAGTGCATTCCTTAGTTAAGGATTCGTTATTTACCACCAACTAGAAGTTGGTGGTAAATAATGAAAACCTTTGAAAAAGCATGTTTTTTGCTTTTCCAACAGTGCCATGTTGCAGACATACATGCCCTTAGGGCATGTATGTCTGCAACATGTGCACTCATACACAATTGAGGGGTGCAACAGGGTGTCAAAGTGACACCCTGCCACCCTTCAATGTTTCCCCCAATTACCGAATCGGTATTTACCGATTCGGTAATTGAAATTCATTCATATGGGCCTCTAGGCTTTGTGGGTGAAGTTTCTTTGTTCGCCCGCTCTGGCAACGGAGGTGTTTGGAGCGCGAGCGACGCGCATTAACACCAAATAGAGCCCTCTGTTGTTTATCTTTATATATGCCTGAGACTGCCGTTCGGTGCCTCCCCCAAAGACTCAGGTGTGAGCTTTGAGGCACCGACGGACAGGTAGGACGATGCTCTTTCGATTGCTCACTTTACTCACCTTGGCCCATATGCACAGTCTAGATCTAGGTAGATTATACTGCTAATATTGGTTTCTGAATGCCATTTGTTGGGATAAAGGTTTTTTCAAGAGATTGTATAAACAGCCTTCGAGGATGAGCATAGTTCAAGATACCATTGTAATGCTCATGATGTATTAACAGCAAGCCACTGAAACCATTCTTGTGGGCCTGTTTTAATTTACAAACATGTAGGACTGTGTGTTCCAAAATGATGATAAAATTCAATGAGTTTCAAAAATTATAATAAGAATAATGATGGCGTTATACCAACTGAGCACAATTATTTACTTATCAGTGAGTATTGAGACAAGTGAGTTGAATTGTTTAATATGCAAGCGGGTTACAACTAGCTACTACAGAGTGTTTGAAGTGCAGAGATTTCTATCTGCACTTTTCATTTACCTCTAGGCAGGATGCAGCCCACATGCATAATGGGGTCATTTGGAGATGAGAGAGAGATGCCATTTTGGATGGACCCGTATGTGGTCAAGAGATTAGGTTTTGAAACCATGAGGTACTTTGATAAATTCAAGAGCTTAATTATCGATGTTTATCCCTGGTTCTTGTCTGTTGACCTTTAGAGCGGGGCCTCGTGAAACCTGAGCACGGTCCAGGTGGGGTGAGGTCCAGTCCCCGGTCAAGCTAGGTGAGAAATAAGATTTTTTTCAGCATGGTTCTGCACAATATTTGGAGTGGGAATGGTGCATGTTTGCATTTACACACAGTATATCCATCACGTAGATGTTGACTTGTGTTTTTGCATCCTTTCTTTTAGATGTGCTTTTGCATCCACTGATCAGGAGGATTAGCTTTCGACAGGTTGTATTTGTTCCAAACTATGACATTTGTGTTTTACATATGATTTACACCACGTTTATAGCAGTAGCATTATATTTAGAGCAGAGGCCCTGATAAAAGCCGAGGGACCTTTTTGCCCCGTTAGGCAGAAACATGTTGGCCTTGTTTAACGACAGATATTTGTTTTCACTGTCGCCTGCACTGTTCTGGTTTTAATTAGGGGGCGTGCCCTTTGCCTAATAAAGATTTTTTAGGACATGCCACCCTATTTTACATTCACCAGTTTTTTGTTTGCACTGCGTGTTCACTAATTCTACAACCATCAATGATCAGCCGCTGTATGACTGTCCATAAGTGCCTATGGACTCATCTTTGCTCCACTATCAACTCCGTGGGCAAATGGTCTCGATGATCAAGGGACCAACCACGTGTTATTGGTGAGCCAGATGATAGGACTGATCACGAAGTTCATTTTGATGGTTATCCACTTATGAGCTACCGGGATTGAGTCAATTGGCACTGTATGTACGTGATTTCATGCACTCAGACCCATTGTGATTTTGCACTTTGCTTTTCAGGCTATCTAGGGTGATTAGGGCACCGACTCATAAGTTTGTACTGGAGTTCAGGATAGCGAGCCACACACTGTGTTGCTTTAGACCCCCTGTGCTCTCTTTGTGTATCACGTATTGAGCTGGGGACTCAAACCAGGGGTGGTCTTTAAATATTTGCATGTCCCTTTGACCCTCCCCCCCCCTTGTTTGTTATGAGATTTTGTGAGCAGCTGTTTGGCTGCGGGTCATTTATTAAGACTATACTCAATAGATAGTCAGTATACACAGTTACTTAGTCCAGAACTGTCTTTATTACTCATTTCGTGTCCGTCCATTCACAGTATTTTCTCTTTTTCTAGGTAACCTTAATTATTGCGTCTATATTGCCTGTCATCACACTTGAAACCATGGCAGAAATAAGTGGTTTGGCATACGATGATGCTGTCTGTCAGTCGATTCTAGACAGCATGCCTAGTATGCTTGAAGCACTTTCTATTGTGACCATCGGCACTCAGGATGAGTGGGCAAAGGTCCTAACCCTAAAGAAGTCATACTCACGTACCCTAGTGCATGGTATATCAATGGCCGAATACCTGAGGGCTAGCTGTGCACCTCTCGGCTTGATCGTTACAAATGCCCCACGTCTCTTCTTGCAGGACAAATCATTTCTGAAAGACTGGTCCTTCATAGCTTGGCGGTGCACGAGAGATTGGTTAATCCTGATCATCAGCACCGCTAAGAGGATAGCTGATAAAATATTGATTGAAATTCAAGTCTTAGAAGCTTCTATTAAAACCACCATCACTGGACCCGTGTTTTAAAAACAACAAGATGAGTCTAATAAGACCTCTAAAGAGTTCAATGACTCAATTTTGCAGACTAAGCTAGATAAATTCAAGAAGGATTTGTCCAAGTTTAAACACGAACGTCTGTATCCCTACACCTGTGACACTTATACCCCACCAGACTTTAGAGGGAATGGTAAACGCTTTGGATCCAACTATTCGGGCTCTAGCTCTGAAAGCAGTGATCCAGACAACACTGGTACACCATCTTTCTCTAGAAGGGGGATAGATCATCATTCCGTGGAAATTTTCCACAGGGTCAATTTCAAGAATGGTGGCCTCCTACACCTTGGGGTTACCCACAACACTAAACAGCCACCCACCACCACCACCAGGGCCGTTTCATGGTTTTCCGAACGAATTCCATAACCAACCTTTTTTAGGGTATGGCCCGCGCAGGACGTGGGGCAGAAATCGTTCAGGACAACAACCAGGGGTCCACTGGGCAGATCAATCAGGCCCCTCCTCAGGGACTCGCAGTCAGACAAGCAAGAATCTACAGAAGGCGGGACCATCAGGGAATCAACCCTCGTAGTCAACCTTTCTACAAGAGTAATAAACGAGATTGAAGAGCGGGTCCTCAACAAGGGCTTGGGGTTTGTCATAACTAGTGATGGAGACCCATTCCTCCTTCAATGTGAACTCAGCCAATTCTTCCACAAATTGCGACTCCACTATTTCTTCAAGGATAAGGACACCGAGCCAGTGGACATATCCGGAGTAAATACGGGACTAAAACTGAAATCCAAGTTCCAGCCACCTGCACATGCTACCCCCCCTCAGGTCTTAGCCTTTGAGAGGGCTGTGCAAGATGATGTCGCAAAGATATGGGAAATTAAAAAGAGATCTTTTAAGAACCTCTCCAGAGAGGAACATGCTGCACTAAACACTCTTTCTGAAGATCAGTCCATAATCATAAAGCCAGCGGACAAGGGGGGCTCGACAGTCATCTTGAATACCTCTGACTATAGAACTGAGTGTTTACGCCAACTAGGCAATAGACAAGCCTATAGACCACTCAATCATGATCCTACTGAAGATCTCAGAAGACAGATCCATACCCTAGTGGAGGAGGCATTGGCGGAAGGATGGATAACCGCGAAAGAAGCACAATTTTTGATAACTGAACACCCGGTTATGCCATATTTTTACACCCTTCCTAAGGTTCACAAGCAACAGAGGCCCCCTCCAGAAAGGCCAATTATCTCGGGGATTGGTTCAGTTTTGGAACCGTTATCCACGTTTGTGGATTTCTTCCTCAGGCCCATCGTCCAAAAGATTCCCACATACCTTCAGGACACGAAGGATGTTTTGAGAGCATTGCCTGAAATTGACTTCGATTCGGACAGAGACCTCCTGGTCTCCTTCGACGTTGAGTCCCTTTATACCTCCATCCCCCAG
Organism: Lissotriton helveticus; assembly: GCF_964261635.1. NCBI lineage: Eukaryota > Metazoa > Chordata > Amphibia > Caudata > Salamandridae > Lissotriton > Lissotriton helveticus. Next base: position 1,593,162,298 of record NC_136067.1, on the reverse strand, counting down.
GATGAGACCCTGGAGGTGGTTACCTCTATTCTTGAAGCACGGGACTTGGACACCATAACACCTGTATCGTTCATCATGGCTTTGGCTAGATTAGCCATGAAAAAGAATTTCTTTCGCTATGAAGAGACGATATACCTGCAAACATCGGGGACGAGCATGGGCAGCGTTTTCGCGCCCAGCCTGGCATGTCTATATGTCCATCAATTTGAACAGCAGCACGTGCTTACACCCACCAATCCATTCCACTCTTCGATTCGTTGGTGGAAAAGATACATCAACGATGTATTAGTGGTGTGGAGAGGCAGTAAGGAGTCGGTTGCAGCTTTCCATCAGTGGCTGAACAGCAGGAATGAATATCTGAAGTTCACTTTCGAATTCGATAAAGAAAGATGGGCTTTTCTGGACATTTCCATATAAGTTACACCTGCAGGCTTGCAGAGTGAACTTTACAGAAAACCCACAGCCAGGAATTCCTTGTTGTTATATGAAAGCCGTCATCCCAAAGCACTTCGGTAGAATCTGCCATTTGGGCAATTCCTCAGAATTCGGAGGAACTGCTCGAATAGGGGGGACTTTGAGATTCATGCGAATAATTTATCCACACAACTTCTTGAGAGACATTATCCGCGTTCGCTGGTCAAGCGTTCTCGGAAACGGGCGAGCAACAACAATCGAGAATTACTCCTGGAACCTCCATCTGGCAAAGCTCCTTCGGAGAGACTGACACTGGTGAGCACGTTTAATACCAGAAGCAACCAGGTCCAAAAGATAGTTTGCCAACATTGGCGTATCTTGAACCACGGAAACGACAGAATTGCTCTACCGTTATTCGCTTTCAAAAAATCTAGCAGTATTCGAAATCGCTTGGTGCACACTCGCCCTAAGGAGGTACCCAAGAGGACACTTGGAACACTATGGGATTTGCCACCAGTTGCAGGGCACCATCCCTGTGGCACCTGCTCTGTTTGTCTCCAACCCAGACATTCAAACAAAATTGATATTGGGACAGATCGTCCGTGGGTACAGACTCACTTTACGAACTGCAACAGCGAGGACCTTATTTAATTGTTGACATGTCCGTGCTTCATTCATTATGTGGGCATGACTACGCGTAAAGTGAGAGTACGGATGCTGGAACATAAGAGCTCATTCCGCTGCAGAAAATCAATGACTGGCTTGACGAAACACTTTTTGGACAAACAACACAGAGAAGAAGACTTTCAATGGACAGTGTTAGAAAAACCTCTGATTCCATCACATACTAGTGATGTCTCCAAATATTTATTCAGGAAAGAACAGCGATGGATCTACAAGCTTCGAACGAATGTGGTGGGACTCAACGACGACATACCGTGGGTCTCGCTGTAAAACTTGTAATGCACACTAATACTGCATATCAGACCAACTGAGGGGCATAACGCCTATATTGTGAACAGCCACATTCTGGGGTAGCTATTACTACCATACTTGCTGAGGGTTTAACAATGTAGCTACCAGTGCATACAACTAAGCACAGATATAAAGTTATTTGAGCAGCCACTGACATACATACATATGGGATACCATATCAGGCCTCATTTACACACTGAACTATAATATTGTTACTGACTCTGACCCAACTTGGGGTAATAGGTATGCCTATACCACCCCACTTTGGGGGCATACTTACCCCTTATTATTATAACTCTGTCATAATATGGAATTTATTGGTACTATCTGAGTGATTTAATAGACTACAACATTCACCGAAGATAGACCACTAATGATTTTATAAGCTGTTTTCTACAGCATACGGCGTATTGGTACTGTTTAATAGGCCTCTAGCACAATGGGGCTTGCATTGTATTGCAGAATGCATAGTCTGCATTTATTGATGGACTGACAAGAGAGCGGTATTTATAGGGAAGGGCATAACCTTAGATTAACTCTGGATGTAATATAGGATAGCTTTCATCATTTGTGGGGTATATCCTTTTATCCATTTAAAGCATAACTCTATCGGAGTACACCGAACTACTCAAAGTGATGCTGTGACGTCACTTCGTAGTTCTACGCTTACAGCACGCACCAGGAAGTGAGTGCCCACGCGGTCGAACTACTAGGAATGACGCCCTGACGTCATCCTGTAGTTCGACGCGATAACGAGTCCTTAGAAGTATTCCGCCTACATGCAACCACGGAATAACGAGTAAGCATGATTTCAGCCAATTTTATTCTTCAGATTTTAATTGAGTTATCGACTGACTTGTTCATGAACAGGCTTTGTGGGTGAAGTTTCTTAATTCGCCCGCTCTGGCAACGGAGGTGTTTAAAGCGCGAGCGACGCGCATTAACACCAAATAGAGCCCTCTGTTGTTTATCTTTAAATATGCCTGAGACTGCCGTTCGGTGACTCCCCCAAAGACTCAGGTGTGAGCTTTGAGGCACCGACGGACAGGTAGGACGATGCTCTTTCGATTGCTCACTTTACTCACCTTGGCCCATATGCACAGTCTAGATCTAGGTAGATTATACTGCTAATATTGGTTTCTGAATGCCATTTGTTGGGATAAAGGTTTTTTCAAGAGATTGTATAAACAGCCTTCGAGGATGAGCATAGTTCAAGATACCATTGTAATGCTCATGATGTATTAACAGCAAGCCACTGAAACCATTCTTGCGGGCCTGTTTTAATTTACAAACATGTAGGACTGTGTGTTCCAAAATGATGATAAAATTCAATGAGTTTCAAAAATTATAATAAGAATAATGATGGCGTTATACCAACTGAGCACAATTATTTACTTATCAGTGAGTATTGAGACAAGTGAGTTGAATTGTTTAATATGCAAGCGGGTTACAACTAGCTACTACAGGGTGTTTGAAGTGCAGAGATTTCTATCTGCACTTTTCATTTACCTCTAGGCAGGATGCAGCCCACATGCATAATGGGGTCATTTGGAGATGAGAGAGAGATGCCATTTTGGATGGACCCGTATGTGGTCAAGAGATTAGGTTTTGAAACCATGAGGTACTTTGATAAATTCAAGAGCTTAATTATCGATGTTTATCCCTGGTTCTTGTCTGTTGACCTTTAGAGCGGGGCCTCGTGAAACCTGAGCACGGTCCAGGTGGGGTGAGGTCCAGTCCGCGGTCAAGCTGGGTGAGAAATAAGATTTTTTTCAGCATGGTTCTGCACAATATTTGGAGTGGGAATGGTGCATGTTTGCATTTACACACAGTATATCCATCACGTAGATGTTGACTTGTGTTTTTGCATCCTTTCTTTTAGATGTGCTTTTGCATCCACTGATCAAGAGGATTAGCTTTCGACAGGTTGTATTTGTTCCAACCTATGACATTTGTGTTTTACATATGATTTACACCACGTTTATAGCAGTAGCATTATATTTAGAGCAGAGGCCCTGATAAAAGCCGAGGGACCTTTTTGCCCCGTTAGGCAGAAACATGTTGGCCTTGTTTAACGACAGATATTTGTTTTCACTGTCGCCTGCACTGTTCTGGTTTTAATTAGGGGGCGTGCCCTTTGCCTAATAAAGATTTTTTAGGACATGCCACCCTATTTTACATTCACCAGTTTTTTGTTTGCACTGCGTGTTCACTAATTCTACAACCATCAATGATCAGCCGCTGTATGACTGTCCATAAGTGCCTATGGACTCATCTTTGCTCCACTATCAACTCCGTGGGCAAATGGTCTCGATGATCAAGGGACCAACCACGTGTTATTGGTGAGCCAGATGATAGGACTGATCACGAAGTTCATTTTGATGGTTATCCACTTATGAGCTACCGGGCTTGAGTCAATTGGCACTGTATGTACGTGATTTCATGCACTCAGACCCATTGTGATTTTGCACTTTGCTTTTCAGGCTATCTAGGGTGATTAGGGCACCGACTCATAAGTTTGTACTGGAGTTCAGGATAGCGAGCCACACACTGTGTTGCTTTAGACCCCCTGTGTTCTCTTTGTGTATCACGTATTGAGCTGGGGACTCAAACCAGGGGTGGTCTTTAAATATTTGCATGTCCCTTTGACCCTCCCCCCCCTTGTTTGTTATGAGATTTTGTGAGCAGCTGTTTGGCTGCGGGTCATTTATTAAGACTATACTCAATAGATAGTCAGTATACACAGTTACTTAGTCCAGAACTGTCTTTATTACTCATTTCGTGTTCGTCCATTCACAGTATTTTCTCTTTTTCTAGGTAACCTTAATTATTGCGTCTATATTGCCTGTCATCACACTTGAAACCATGGCAGGAATAAGTGGTTTGGCATACGATGATGCTGTCTGTCAGTCGATTCTAGACAGCATGCCTAGTATGCTTGAAGCACTTCCTATTGTGACCATCGGCACTCAGGATGAGTGGGCAAAGGTCCTAACCCTAAAGAAGTCATACTCACGTACCCTAGTGCATGGTATATCAATGGCCGAATACCTGAGGGCTAGTTGTGCACCTCTCGGCTTGATCGTTACAAATGCCCCACGTCTCTTCTTGCAGGACAAATCATTTCTGAAAGACTGGTCCTTCATAGCTTGGCGGTGCACGAGAGATTGGTTAATCCTGATCATCAGCACCGCTAAGAGGATAGCGGATAAAATATTGATTGAAATTCAAGTCTTAGAAGCCTCTATTAAAACCACCATCACTGGACCCGTGTTTAAAAAACAACAAGATGAGTCTAATAAGACCTCTAAAGAGTTCAATGACTCAATTTTGCAGACTAAGCTAGATAAATTCAAGAAGGATTTGTCCAAGTTTAAACACGAACGTGTGTATCCCTACACCTGTGACACTTATACCCCACCAGACTTTAGAGGAAATGGTAAACACTTTGGATCCAACTATTCGGGCTCTAGCTCTGAAAGCAGTGATCCAGACAACACTGGTACACCATCTTTCTCTAGAAGGGGGATAGATCATCATTCCGTGGAAATTTTTCACAGGGTCAATTTCAAGAATGGTGGCCTCCTACACCTTGGGGTTACCCACAACACCAAACAGCCACCCACCACCACCACCAGGGCCGTTTCATGGTTTTCCGAACGAATTCCATAACCAACCTTTTTTAGGGTATGGCCCGCGCAGGACGCGGGGCAGAAATCGTTCAGGACAACAACCAGGGGTCCACTGGGCAGATCAATCAGGCCCCTCCTCAGGGACTCGCAGTCAGACAAGCAAGAATCTACAGAAGGCGGGACCATCAGGGAATCAACCCTCGTAGTCAACCTTTCTACAAGAGTAATAAACGAGATTGAAGAGCGGGTCCTCAACAAGGGCTTGGGGTTTGTCATAACTAGTGATGGAGACCCCTTCCTCCTTCAATGTGAACTCAGCCAATTCTTCCACAAATTGCGACTCCACTACTTCTTCAAGGATAAGGACACCGAGCCAGTGGACATATCCGGAGTAAATACGGGACTAAAACTGAAATCCAAGTTCCAGCCACCTGCACATGCTACCCCCCTCAGGTCTTAGCCTTTGAGAGGGCTGTGCAGGATGATGTCGCAAAGATATGGGAAATTAAAAAGAGATCTTTTAAGAACCTCTCCAGAGAGGAACATGCTGCACTAAACACTCTTTCTGAAGATCAGTCCATAATCATAAAGCCAGCGGACAAGGGGGGCTCGACAGTCATCTTGAATACCTCTGACTATAGAACTGAGTGTTTACGCCAACTAGGCAATAGACAAGCCTATACACCACTCAATCATGATCCTACTGAAGATCTCAGAAGACAGATCCATACCCTAGTGGAGGAGGCATTGGCGGAAGGATGGATAACCGCGAAAGAAGCACAATTTTTGATAACTGAACACCCGGTTATGCCATATTTTTACACCCTTCCTAAGGTTCACAAGCAACAGAGGCCCCCTCCAGAAAGGCCAATTATCTCGGGGATTGGTTCAGTTTTGGAACCGTTATCCACGTTTGTGGATATCTTCCTCAGGCCCATCGTCCAAAAGATTCCCACATACCTTCAGGACACGAAGGATGTTTTGAGAGCATTGCCTGAAATTGACTTCGATTCGGACAGAGACCTCCTGGTCTCCTTCGACGTTGAGTCCCTTTATACCTCCATCCCCCAGGATGAGACCCTGGAGGTGGTTACCTCTATTCTTGAAGCACGGGACTTGGACACCATAACACCTGTATCGTTCATCATGGCTTTGGCTAGATTAGCCATGAAAGAGAATTTCTTTCGCTATGAAGAGACGATATACCTGCAAACATCGGGGACGAGCATGGGCAGCGTTTTCGCGCCCAGCCTGGCATGTCTATATGTCCATCAATTTGAACAGCAGCACGTGCTTACACCCACCAATCCATTCCACTCTTCGATTCGTTGGTGGAAAAGATACATCGACGATGTATTAGTGGTGTGGAGAGGCAGTAAGGAGTCGGTTGCAGCTTTCCATCAGTGGCTGAACAGCAGGAATGAATATCTGAAGTTCACTTTCGAATTCGATAAAGAAAGATGGGCTTTTCTGGACATTTCCATATATGTTACACCTGCAGGCTTGCAGAGTGAACTTTACAGAAAACCCACAGCCAGGAATTCCTTGTTGTTATATGAAAGCCGTCATCCCAAAGCACTTCGGTAGAATCTGCCATTTGGGCAATTCCTCAGAATTCGGAGGAACTGCTCGAATAGGGGGGACTTTGAGATTCATGCGAATAATTTATCCACACAACTTCTTGAGAGACATTATCCGCGTTCGCTGGTCAAGCGTTCTCGGAAACGGGCGAGCAACAACAATCGAGAATTACTCCTGGAACCTCAATCTGGCAAAGCTCCTTCGGAGAGACTGACACTGGTGAGCACGTTTAATACCAGAAGCAACCAGGTCCAAAAGATAGTTTGCCAACATTGGCGTATCTTGAACCACGGAAACGACAGAATTGCTCTACCGTTATTCGCTTTCAAAAAATCTAGCAGTATTCGAAATCGCTTGGTGCACACTCGCCCTAAGGAGGTACCCAAGAGGACACTTGGAACACTATGGGATTTGCCACCAGTTGCAGGGCACCATCCCTGTGGCACCTGCTCTGTTTGTCTCCAACCCAGACATTCAAACCAAATTGATATTGGGACAGATCGTCCGTGGGTACAGACTCACTTTACGAACTGCAACAACGAGGACCTTATTTATTTGTTGACATGTCCGTGCTTCATTCATTATGTGGGCATGACTACGCGTAAAGTGAGAGTACGGATGCTGGAACATAAGAGCTAATTCCGCTGCAGAAAATCAATGACTGGCTTGACGAAACACTTTTTGGACAAACAACACAGAGAAGAAGACTTTCAATGGACAGTGTTAGAAAAACCTCTGATTCCATCACATACTAGTGATGTCTCCAAATATTTATTCAGGAAAGAACAGCGATGGATCTACAAGCTTCGAACGAATGTGGTGGGACTCAACGACGACATACCGTGGGTCTCGCTGTAAAACTTGTAATGCACACTAATACTGCATATCAGACCAACTGAGGGGCATAACGCCTATATTGTGAACAGCCACATTCTGGGGTAGCTATTACTACCATACTTGCTGAGGGTTTAACAATGTAGCTACCAGTGCATACAACTAAGCACAGATATAAAGTTCTTTGAGCAGCCACTGACATACATACATATGGGATACCATATCAGGCCTCATTTACACACTGAACTATAATATTGTTACTGACTCTGACCCAACTTGGGGTAATAGGTATGCCTATACCACCCCACTTTGGGGGCATACTTACCCCTTATTATTATAACTCTGTCATAATATGGAATTTATTGGTACTATCTGAGTGATTTAATAGACTACAACATTCACCGAAGATAGACCACTAATGATTTTATAAGCTGTTTTCTACAGCATACGGCGTATTGGTACTGTTTAATAGGCCTCTAGCACAATGGGGCTTGCATTGTATTGCAGAATGCATAGTCTGCATTTATTGATGGACTGACAAGAGAGCGGTATTTATAGGGAAGGGCATAACATTAGATTAGATCTGGATGTAATATAGGATAGCTTTCATCATTTGTGGGGTATATCCTTTCATCCATTTAAAGCAAAACTCCATCGGAGTACACCGAACTACTCAAAGTGATGCTGTGACATCACTTCGTAGTTCTACGCTTACAGCACGCACCAGGAAGTGAGTGCCCACGCGGTCGAACTACTAGGAATGACGCCCTGACGTCATCCTGTAGTTCGACGCGATAACGAGTCCTTAGAAGTATTCCGCCTACATGCAACCACAGAATAACGAGTAAGCATGATTTCAGCCAATTTTATTCTTCAGATTTTAATTGAGTTATCGACTGACTTGTTCATGAACAGGCTTTGTGGGTGAAGTTTCTTTATTCGCCCGCTCTGGCAACGGAGGTGTTTGGAGCGCGAGCGACGCGCATTAACACCAAATAGAGCCCTCTGTTGTTTATCTTTAAATATGCCTGAGACTGCCGTTCGGTGCCTCCCCCAAAGACTCAGGTGTGAGCTTTGAGGCACCGACGGACAGGTAGGACGATGCTCTTTCGATTGCTCACTTTACTCACCTTGGCCCATATGCACAGTCTAGATCTAGGTAGATTATACTGCTAATATTGGTTTCTGAATGCCATTTGTTGGGATAAAGGTTTTTTCAAGAGATTGTATAAACAGCCTTCGAGGATGAGCATAGTTCAAGATACCATTGTAATGCTCATGATGTATTAACAGCAAGCCACTGAAACCATTCTTGTGGGCCTGTTTTAATTTACAAACATGTAGGACTGTGTGTTCCAAAATGATGATAAAATTCAATGAGTTTCAAAAATTATAATAAGAATAATGATGGCGTTATACCAACTGAGCACAATTATTTACTTATCAGTGAGTATTGAGACAAGTGAGTTGAATTGTTTAATATGCAAGCGGGTTACAACTAGCTACTACAGAGTGTTTGAAGTGCAGAGATTTCTATCTGCACTTTTCATTTACCTCTAGGCAGGATGCAGCCCACATGCATAATGGGGTCATTTGGAGATGAGAGAGAGATGCCATTTTGGATGGACCCGTATGTGGTCAAGAGATTAGGTTTTGAAACCATGAGGTACTTTGATAAATTCAAGAGCTTAATTATCGATATTTATCCCTGGTTCTTGTCTGTTGACCTTTAGAGCGGGGCCTCGTGAAACCTGAGCACGGTCCAGGTGGGGTGAGGTCCAGTCCCTGGTCAAGCTGGGTGAGAAATAAGATTTTTTTCAGCATGGTTCTGCACAATATTTGGAGTGGGAATGGTGCATGTTTGCATTTACACACAGTATATCCATCACGTAGATGTTGACTTGTGTTTTTGCATCCTTTCTTTTAGATGTGCTTTTGCATCCACTGATCAGGAGGATTAGCTTTCGACAGGTTGTATTTGTTCCAACCTATGACATTTGTGTTTTACATATGATTTACACCACGTTTATAGCAGTAGCATTATATTTAGAGCAGAGGCCCTGATAAAAGCCGAGGGACCTTTTTGCCCCGTTAGGCAGAAACATTTTGGCCTTGTTTAACGACAGATATTTGTTTTCACTGTCGCCTGCACTGTTCTGGTTTTAATTAGGGGGCGTGCCCTTTGCCTAATAAAGATTTTTTAGGACATGCCGCCCTATTTTACATTCACCAGTTTTTTGTTTGCACTGCGTGTTCACTAATTCTACAACCATCAATGATCAGCCGCTGTATGACTGTCCATAAGTGCCTATGGACTCATCTTTGCTTCACTATCAACTCCGTGGGCAAATGGTCTCGATGATCAAGGGACCAACCACGTGTTATTGGTGAGCCAGATGATAGGACTGATCACAAAGTTCATTTTGATGGTTATCCACTTATGAGCTACCGGGATTGAGTCAATTGGCACTGTATGTACGTGATTTCATGCACTCAGACCCATTGTGATTTTGCACTTTGCTTTTCAGGCTATCTAGGGTGATTAGGGCACCGACTCATAAGTTTGTACTGGAGTTCAGGATAGCGAGCCACACACTGTGTTGCTTTAGACCCCCTGTGTTCTCTTTGTGTATCACGTATTGAGCTGGGGACTCAAACCAGGGGTGGTCTTTAAATATTTGCATGTCCCTTTGACCCCCCCCCCCCCCTTGTTTGTTATGAGATTTTGTGAGCAGCTGTTTGGCTGCGGGTCATTTATTAAGACTATACTCAATAGATAGTCAGTATACACAGTTACTTAGTCCAGAACTGTCTTTATTACTCATTTCGTGTCCGTCCATTCACAGTATTTTCTCTTTTTCTAGGTAACCTTAAATATTGCGTCTATATTGCCTGTCATCACACTTGAAACCATAGCAGAAATAAGTGGTTTGGCATGCGATGATGCTGTCTGTCAGTCGATTCTAGACAGCATGCCTAGTATGCTTGAAGCACTTCCTATTGTGACCATCGGCACTCAGGATGAGTGGGCAAAGGTCCTAACCCTAAAGAAGTCATACTCACGTACCCTAGTGCATGGTATATCAATGGCCGAATACCTGAGGGCTAGTTGTGCACCTCTCGGCTTGATCGTTACAAATGCCCCACGTCTCTTCTTGCAGGACAAATCATTTCTGAAAGACTGGTCCTTCATAGCTTGGCGGTGCACGAGAGATTGGTTAATCCTGATCATCAGCACCGCTAAGAGGATAGCTGATAAAATATTGATTGAAATTCAAGTCTTAGAAGCCTCTATTAAAACCACCATCACTGGACCCGTGTTTAAAAAACAACAAGATGAGTCTAATAAGACCTCTAAAGGGTTCAATGACTCAATTTTGCAGACTAAGCTAGATAAATTCAAGAAGGATTTGTCCAAGTTTAAACACGAACGTGTGTATCCCTACACCTGTGACACTTATACCCCACCAGACTTTAGAGGGAATGGTAAACGCTTTGGATCCAACTATTCGGGCTCTAGCTCTGAAAGCAGTGATCCAGACAACACTGGTACACCATCTTTCTCTAGAAGGGGGATAGATCATCATTCTGTGGAAATTTTCCACAGGGTCAATTTCAAGAATGGTGGCCTCCTACACCTTGGGGTTACCCACAACACCAAACAGCCACCCACCACCACCACCAGGGCCATTTCATGGTTTTCCGAACGAATTCCATAACCAACCTTTTTTAGGGTATGGCCCGCGCAGGACGCGGGGCAGAAATCGTTCAGGACAACAACCAGGGGTCCACCGGGCAGATCAATCAGGCCCCTCCTCAGGGACTCGCAGTCAGACAAGCAAGAATCTACAGAAGGCGGGACCATCAGGGAATCAACCCTTGTAGTCAACCTTTCTACAAGAGTAATAAACGAGATTGAAGAGCGGGTCCTCAACAAGGGCTTGGGGTTTGTCATAACTAGTGATGGAGACCCCTTTCTCCTTCAATGTGAACTCAGCCAATTCTTCCACAAATTGCGACTCCACTACTTCTTCAAGGATAAGGACACCGAGCCAGTGGACATATCCGGAGTAAATACGGGACTAAAACTGAAATCCAAAGTTCCAGCCACCTGCACATGCTACCCCCCCTCAGGTCTTAGCCTTTGAGAGGGCTGTGCAGGATGATGTCGCAAAGATATGGGAAATTAAAAAGAGATCTTTTAAGAACCTCTCCAGAGAGGAACATGCTGCACTAAACACTCTTTCTGAAGATCAGTCCATAATCATAAAGCCAGCGGACAAGGGGGGCTCGACAGTCATCTTGAATACCTCTGACTACAGAACTGAGTGTTTACGCCAACTAGGCAATAGACAAGCCTATAGACCACTCAATCATGATCCTACTGAAGATCTCAGAAGACAGATCCATACCCTAGAGGAGGAGGCATTGGCGGAAGGATGGATAACCGCGAAAGAACACCCGGTTATGCCATATTTTTACACCCTTCCTAAGGTTCACAAGCAACAGAGGCCCCCTCCAGAAAGGCCAATTATCTCGGGGATTGGTTCAGTTTTGGAACCGTTATCCACGTTTGTGGATTTCTTCCTCAGGCCCATCGTCCAAAAGATTCCCACATACCTTCAGGACACGAAGGATGTTTTGAGAGCGTTGCCTGAAATTGACTTCGATACGGACAGAGACCTCCTGGTCTCCTTCGACGTTGAGTCCCTTTATACCTCCATCCCCCAGGATGAGACCCTGGAGGTGGTTACCTCTATTCTTGAAGCACGGGACTTGGACACCATAACACCTGTATCGTTCATCATGGCTTTGGCTAGATTAGCCATGAAAGAGAATTTCTTTCGCTATGAAGAGACGATATAACTGCAAACATCGGGGACGAGCATGGGCAGCGTTTTCGCGCCCAGCCTGGCATGTCTATATGTCCATCAATTTGAACAGCAGCACGTGCTTACACCCACCAATGCATTCCACTCTTCGATTCGTTGGTGGAAAAGATACATCGACGATGTATTAGTGGTGTGGAGAGGCAGTAAGGAGTCGGTTGCAGCTTTCCATCAGTGGCTGAACAGCAGGAATGAATATCTGAAGTTCACTTTCGAATTCGATAAAGAAAGATGGGCTTTTCTGGACATTTCCATATATGTTACACCTGCAGGCTTGCAGAGTGAACTTTACAGAAAACCCACAGCCAGGAATTCCTTGTTGTTATATGAAAGCCGTCATCCCAAAGCACTTCGGTAGAATCTGCCATTTGGGCAATTCCTCAGAATTCGGAGGAACTGCTCGAATAGGGGGGACTTTGAGATTCATGCGAATAATGTATCCACACAACTTCTTGAGAGACATTATCCGCGTTCGCTGGTCAAGCGTTCTCGGAAACGGGCGAGCAACAACAATCGAGAATTACTCCTGGAACCTCCATCTGGCAAAGCTCCTTCGGAGAGACTGACACTGGTGAGCACGTTTAATACCAGAAGCAACCAGGTCCAAAAGATAGTTTGCCAACATTGGCGTATCTTGAACCACGGAAACGACAGAATTGCTCTACCGTTATTCGCTTTCAAAAAATCTAGCAGTATTCGAAATCGCTTGGTGCACACTCGCCCTAAGGAGGTACCCAAGAGGACAATTGGAACACTATGGGATTTGCCACCAGTTGCAGGGCACCATCCCTGTGGCACCTGCTCTGTTTGTCTCCAACCCAGACATTCAAACCAAATTGATATTGGGACAGATCGTCCGTGGGTACAGACTCACTTTACGAACTGCAACAGCGAGGACCTTATTTATTTGTTGACATGTCCGTGCTTCATTCATTATGTGGGCATGACTACGCGTAAAGTGAGAGTACGGATGCTGGAACATAAGAGCTCATTCCGCTGCAGAAAATCAATGACTGGCTTGACGAAACACTTTTTGGACAAACAACACAGAGAAGAAGACTTTCAATGGACAGTGTTAGAAAAACCTCTGATTCCATCACATACTAGTGATGTCTCCAAATATTTATTCAGGAAAGAACAGCGATGGATCTACAAGCTTCGAACGAATGTGGTGGGACTCAACGACAACATACCGTGGGTCTCGCTGTAAAACTTGTAATGCACACTAATACTGCATATCAGACCAACTGAGGGGCATAACGCCTATATTGTGAACAGCCACATTCTGGGGTAGCTATTACTACCATACTTGCTGAGGGTTTAACAATGTAGCTACCAGTGTGTACAACTAAGCACAGATATAAAGTTCTTTGAGCAGCCACTGACATACATACATATGGGATACCATATCAGGCCTCATTTACACACTGAACTACAATATTGTTACTGACTCTGACCCAACTTGGGGTAATAGGTATGCCTATACCACCCCACTTTGGGGGCATACTTACCCCTTATTATTATAACTCTGTCATAATATGGAATTTATTGGTACTATCTGAGTGATTTAATAGACTACAACATTCATAGAAGATAGACCACTAATGATTTTATAAGCTGTTTTCTACAGCATACGGCGTATTGGTACTGTTTAATAGGCCTCTAGCACAATGGGGCTTGCATTGTATTGCAGAATGCATAGTCTGCATTTATTGATGGACTGACAAGAGAGCGGTATTTATAGGGAAGGGCATAACCTTAGATTAGCTCTGGATGTAATATAGGATAGCTTTCATCATTTGTGGGGTATATCCTTTTATCCATTTAAAGCATGACTCTATCGGAGTACACGGAACTACTCAAAGTGATGCTGTGACGTCACTTCGTAGTTCTACGCTTACAGCACGCACCAGGAAGTGAGTGCCCACGCGGTCGAACTACTAGGAATGACGCCCTGACGTCATCCTGTAGTTCGACGCGATAACGAGTCCTTAGAAGTATTCCGCCTACATGCAACCACGGAATAACGAGTAAGCATGATTTCAGCCAATTTTATTCTTCAGATTTTAATTGAGTTATCGACTGACTTGTTCATGAACAGGCTTTGTGGGTGAAGTTTCTTTGTTCGCCCGCTCTTGCAACGGAGGTGTTTGGAGCACGAGCGACGCGCATTAACACCAAATAGAGCCCTCTGTTGTTTATCTTTAAATATGCCTGAGACTGCCGTTCGGTGCCTCCCCCAAAGACTCAGGTGTGAGCTTTGAGGCACCGACGGACAGGTAGGACGATGCTCTTTCGATTGCTCACTTTACTCACCTTGGCCCATATGCACAGTCTAGATCTAGGTAGATTATACTGCTAATAATGGTTTCTGACTGCCATTTGTTGGGATAAAGGTTTTTTCAAGAGATTGTATAAACAGCCTTCGAGGATGAGCATAGTTCAAGATACCATTGTAATGCTCATGATGTATTAACAAGCAAGCCACTGAAACCATTCTTGTGGGCCTGTTTTAATTTACAAACATGTAGGACTGTGTGTTCCAAAATGATAATAAAATTCAATGAGTTTCAAAAATGATAATAAGAATAATGATGGCTTTATACCAACTGAGCACAATTATTTACTTATCAGTGAGTATTGGGACAAGTGAGTTGAATTGTTTAATATGCAAGCGGGTTACAACTAGCTACTACAGAGTGTTTGGAGTGCAGAGATTTCTATCTGCACTTTTCATTTACATCTCGGCAGGATGCAGCCCACATGCATAATGCGGTCATTTGGAGATGAGAGAGAGATGCCATTTTGGATGGACCCGTATGTGGTCAAGAGATTAGGTTTTGAAACCATGAGGTACTTTGATAAATTCAAGAGCTTGATTATCGATGTTTATCCCTGGTTCTTGTCTGTTGACCTTTAGAGCAGGGCCTCGTGAAACCTGAGCACGGTCCAGGTGGGGTGAGGTCCAGTCCCCGGTCAAGCTGGGTGAGAAACAAGATTTTTTTCAGCATGGTTCTGCACAATATTTGGAGTGGGAATGGTGCATGTTTGCATTTACACACAGTATATCCATCACGTAGATGTTGACTTGTGTTTTTGCATCCTTTCTTTTAGATGTGCTTTTGCATCCACTGATCAGGAGGATTAGCTTTCGACAGGTTGTATTTGTTCCAACCTATGACATTTGTGTTTTACATATGATTTACACCACGTTTATAGCAGTAGCATTATATTCAGAGCAGAGGCCCTGATAAAAGCCGGGGGACCTTTTTGCCCCGTTAGGCAGAAACATGTTGGCCTTGTTTAACGACAGATATTGTTTTCACTGTCGCCTGCACTGTTCTGGTTTTAATTAGGGGGCGTGCCCTTTGCCTAATAAAGATTTTTTAGGACATGCCATCCTATTTTACATTCACCAGTTTTGTGTTTGCACTGCGTGTTCACTAATTCTACAACCATCAATGATCAGCCGCTGTATGACCGTCCATAAGTGCCTATGGACTCATCTTTGCTCCACTATCAACTCCGTGGGCAAATGGTCTCGATGATCAAGGGACCAACCACGTGTTATTGGTGAGCCAGATGATAGGACTGATCACGAAGTTCATTTTGATGGTTATCCACTTATGAGCTACCGGGATTGAGTCAATTGGCACTGTATGTACGTGATTTCATGCACTCAGACCCATTGTGATTTTGCACTTTGCTTTTCAGGCTATCTAGGGTGATTAGGGCACCGACTCATAAGTTTGTACTGGAGTTCAGGATAGCGAGCCACACACTGTGTTGCTTTAGACCCCCTGTGTTCTCTTTGTGTATCACGTATTGAGCTGGGGACTCAAACCAGGGGTGGTCTTTAAATATTTGCATGTCCCTTTGACCCCCCCCCCCTGTTTGTTATGACACTTTTAACTCATGTCAGACAGGTACAAGACAATGTACACAGTGCAATGAAAAATGTTAAGTGCAGTCAGACTTTACCTACATTTTGGTTCAACTTGCTAATGCTGTCCAGTCGAATCGCCAAATTGAGCTCTGGGCTGCGTTTCGCAAGTCTACTTGGAAAAATCTCTCTTACCTCTGGTACCTAGGCTCATCATATGGAGCCCGATCCAGTGCTGTCCTGTTCATCTAAGGTAGCTGATTCCCAGCCCACAACTCACCAGATGCAAAAGACAACTCAGGATAGCCTGGAAAGTCAAACGTGTTTAACGCAAAATAGACAGCAAGAAAACCAACATGAGGCAACTGTAATTTCAACAGATAAGAGCTGCGCCCTCGATCAGATGAAGCATGTAATGCTAAACACATAACGTTTTTACTCATTTTCTCTTAGTGCGAAGTAATAGGAGTAATACCACATGACAAAAAACCTCGAAGATATTGACTAATGAACAGGTGCCAGTATCTTCTTGTGGAAAGGAGTGTGAGAAGTACTTGACGATATGAAACAAGCAACACTAGCAGAAGCAAACTCCACTATTTTCTAAAATCCTTGCTGCATTGTGCCAGCCTCAGACAAGAATATTACACCAGCAATGGAAAGAAGGGAGATCTAGTCAACAGCTATTATTCAGTTGAGTCAGGGATCCGTCTGGCCCCAGTGAAAAATGCTGAATTTGTCCCAGTGTAATTTACCAATACTGAGACACAATTTAGGGTCTGTGCACATAGTTTGCTTTCTGTTCAGAGCAGCAACATGCAGGCGATGATTGGGCTTTTTTATTTAAGGTACCAACTGGGACTAAAAAAAAACGAATTTCAAGGGCCATCAAACCTCCTTTTGTTTGAGTATGATTTGACTGAGGGCTATCCGGAGTCTAAAACCTAGACACTAATGCAATAGAAGGAAAATAAAGGCAGAGCCTGTTATCACTTCACAAGTACATAAGAGAAACTATGATTTGAAGGCAAGCTTTTGATTTTGTTTAATACCTATACGCAATAGATGTGCATACACTAGAAGAATGCCAGATGTGTGCGTCTATATGAGTATTTACACGAACAACAATTTAAATAACACTTACAGTTTTTTAATTTCATTCTTTTATAGCACTTCTCATCCTAAAGTAGAGTCACTGGACTTTACTTCACACACATACATTATACATTGCCAATAATTCATACAGGCGTGTAAATGAAAGCACTAGATATTTCATAAGATGATGAGGGTTTCAAGTTGCAAGAGTCACACATCGTCTTTACTTGTAGGGATTATATGTTAAGAACGCATAGCTGGGTAAGAAACAGTTGGGGGTAGATTTATGAAGGCCTTGCGCCGCCGGTGCGTCACTTTATTTGACGCAACGGCGGCGCAAACAATGCGCCCTATTTACAACGTGACGCATCTAGGAGATGCGTCACGTTGTAAAGCCCTGCGCCATAAGGAGGCGTTCCTGCGCAGGTGGGGCGTTCCTGCGCAGGAACGCCTCCTAAAAGTGGCTGAGTGAAATCTATGAGATTTCACTCAGTTACTTTCAGGACAATGCTGCGTCAAAACCCTGCGC
This sequence comes from Lissotriton helveticus, assembly GCF_964261635.1. Taxonomy (NCBI): domain Eukaryota; kingdom Metazoa; phylum Chordata; class Amphibia; order Caudata; family Salamandridae; genus Lissotriton; species Lissotriton helveticus. Next base: position 1,593,144,466 of record NC_136067.1, on the reverse strand, counting down.
CTGCTTGAAGCAGGCGTAGGTCTTGACGCAGCATTGTGGAGATGGGGCACCCCCGAGCCTTGCTGGAGCTGCGTCGCGCTTGCGACGCAGCTCCAGCAATGCGCCACCTTTACGGCACAGATGCGTCACGCATCTGTGCCGTTTTTGCCCCATGGTGCGCCGCATTGTAAATGCGGCGCACCATGGGTGGCGGAGCAGCAGCGCAGGATGACTGGCGCATCCCTGGGGATGCGCCAGTCATCATAAATCTGCCCCTTAGGATTTAAAATGTAACTCAGTGCTTGGGGTTGTCTGTACTATTACGACTTTACTACTAATCAAAGAAACCATTTTTAGCAGCCTTTTAATAACAACATATTGCGAAAAAACATTAAGGTTCTTTACAGCCAGATTCATGAAGCCGAAATCGGCTCGCAAAGGGCCAGATTCTGAGAATCTGGCCCTTTGCGAGCGCTATTTTTGCATTTGGGATTCATCATCCCAAATGCAAAAATCGCAATTTTAGAATTCGCTAAATTGCGAATTATTGCATTTAAGGAATCTCAATTTGAGATTCCTTAAATGCAATTCATGAACCATTTAAAAATTGTGAATTCGCAATCTGGGGCCGCTATTTACCGCGAAGTCCAACTACGTGGTAAATAGCGAAAACTTAGAAAAATGCACTTCAGTGCATTTTTCGAAGTCGTATGTTACACACACACATGTCCTTTGGACATGTGTGTGCGCAACACCAGTGTACATTGCCATTTCAGGGGTGCTACAGGGTGTCCTTTGGACACCCTGGCACCCTTGAAATCGCATCCTTATTTGCGATTCGGTAATTGCTAATCGCAAATAAGGAATGACTCCCCATTCATTCCTATGGGCCTTTAGGCCCATAGGAATGAATGGGAAAGCCATTCCTTATTTGCGATTAGCAATTACCGAATCGCAAATAAGGAAGCAGTAGAAATCGCAAAAAATATTGCGATTTCTACATGCATCCCTTTTGCGAGTCTTTAATAGCGATTCCTTAATAATCGCTATTAAGGACTCGCAAAACGGGACTTTGATGAATCTGGGGGAAAGTCCACTGTGGTATTTTCTTCTGATCTTCATGCCCTCACATCTGTTGACGTCCTGGATGTCATTCTGGGACTGCTGTGGTGCTCCTTGCTGTGGATTCCAAGAAGGACCTTTGGAGGAAGTTGAAGCTGTACATGGATGAGGGTTAATACCTGCCATTTACCACTTGAGCTGATTCGCCTGATCCTTCTGTTGTGGTTTCATAATCTTCACACTGGCAACGAGGATGGGATCCATCTTGGCTGGACCTCAACATGACCAGTAAGGCAGGATTTCCAGATTCTGTGCTTCCTGCAGCTCTCTTTCACTCTTAAAGTGGCGTTTATCTGCTTCCCTTGATGGCTGGATGGTGCTTTGCTGTTGGCGGCTGCCACCCTTCTCTTGTGTTGTCCACAAGGAGGACTGGGACGTTTTTGATGTGGTGAAAATTGCTCCGGTTTTCTTCGAGTTTTTGAGGGTAAATGAAACGCATATTTGCGTTCCACCCCTTGAGTGGCCATCTTCATGGAGTGATCTGCAATGTGATTAATGTTTACGTGCCTGTGTTTGTCATCGCAGGTGTGCATGTGCACGTTATAATCAGAGTCCATTCACCTAGCAACGGTGCCTGGCAACAGTTACAGGCGCTCTGCATAAGATTCTTTTGTTTACTTTGACAAGCTCTGCAGAGTGAAGAAGAGTAGTTTCTTTTTGGCACGCCCTGTTCTGCTGGCAAGAAGCAGCTGAGGGCAGTGAGATTTCTATTTTGGATCAGTTTGTGTTCTCGACTCTACGAGGCAAGTCGTAATTTATAAGATAAATGTTCCATCATTTGTTGTACGTCATTCATGCATAAGCACCGTTTATTAACTGTGACTCGAAAATATTACTTTGGAGATGTTGGTGTATTCCGTTCACGATTGCACTCCGTTTCTTTGATGACGCTGTGAGTCTTCTGCACAACACACAGCAATCATTTAAAATAATACTGTGTGTTCAAGGATGCACACCGTTTATTAACTTGGTGTGCTCCATTTAAGGATGTATCCTGTTTCAACAGGAAATGTTGTTATGAACTAAAGTTCTCTTGTGTTATGAAGTTTTTTGTTGTTAATGTTAAGTACTCTCGTACGTATATGTAGTGATATTGGGCCATATGTATCATCAAAGTATTTTGCATTTCCTAAATAGCGAATTTTAAGGAATCGCTATTTAGGAAATGCAAAATGGTATTATGAAAAAAATCGCTGTTAATTTGCGATTCCTTAAGCTTCCTTATTTGCGAATTCGCATTTTGCGAATTCGCAACTAAGGAATAATTTCCAATGCATTCCTATGGGCCAGGAGGCCCATAGGAATGAATGCAAAATAATTCTCAAATTGCGAATTCGCAATTTGCTATTCGCAATTTGAGAATTATTGCAAGGGTGCAGGGGTGTCTCAAAGACACCCTGCTGCACCGCTGAAAAGAACATGTGTGTGCATATGGCGCACATACATGCCCTATGGGCATGTGTGTGCATCACATGCCACCTGTAAAAATGCCAAATTGTGCATTTTTGGAAGAATTCGCAAGTTGCCATCAACTACAAGTTGGTGGTAATTTGCGAATTCTTATCCATAATACGCAAGCCAAAAATGCTACATACATAGCATTTAAGGAATCGCAAAATTGCAATTCCCATGCTATGCAAAAATAAGGAATCACACACGTTTGCAATTCCTTATTTTGGGAATGCTTCATACATTCCAAAACATGCAAAACGGCCGTTTGCGAGTCGCAAAGGCCGAAATTCTGCGAATTTCGGCCTTTGCGACTCAAAAACGGCTTGATACATATGGCCCATTATCTCTTCTTGGGTGAGGTCACTTACTAGTGATAATTTAACATTAAGCAGAACGTTACTCCTTCATTTTTTCTTTCGTATCGTGGAGAGCCGAATTTAAGATGTAGTAAATGGATTTTTTTTTAATTACTCGAAAGTTTGTAGAAATAATTTAGGAGCAGAAAAAAAGTCAGCTCTTATAATACATTGTTTAGGTGCTATAGGGAAGTGCTAGATATTCCTGAGTTGAGCCATTAAGATGCAAACACTTTACATGGAGTAGAAATATTCTTAAAAACAAAAGCTTGATCTCCACTATATACCCAGATTAAGCACCAATCTGGAAACATAATATTTTGGGAAAAGGTTGCAAAGGGAAGATGAATCAGTTGAAGAGCATGTCACTGTTCTGAGGAAGTTAGCGGTCTTGTGTAAGTTTGCACCATCTTTGGAAGAAAGGAAATTGATCTGTTTTTGTTGCACTGTGAATCTGATAAAGTGAAATAACTTTGGCTCTAGGATGAGACCCTACTTGCTGATTTAATTGGTACTGCAAAAAGGGTGGAGCATATGTTGAGCTGTGTGAAGGAGTTAAGCACTAAAGTGAAAAAATAAGGTGGGGGAAAGAAAAACCAAAGAAGATTCATGTGGTGGAAACTAAGCTGGGAAACAAAGAAAAGATGGGCTATGGGAGATGGTTCTGTTGTGGTGTTACAGGCCATTGGTCAATTCATAAAATTGTCTTGCTGTAAAGGCATTGTGTAAAAAATGTAGCAAAAAGGGCATTTCATGAAGTGTTTATCTAGTGGAAAAGAAGGGGTTAAGAAAATTAGTGAGGATCTGGTTTTACAAGTGAGCAGCACATGTAAAGGTAATCCGGTGGATAATGTCATGGTGAATGGGAAATCTGTTGAACTCATGTTTGATTCCTTCTCCAGACCGACTATTCTTTCAGAATTTTCTAAAGACATTTTTATAGTAACTCTGTAGTTTTGAAGAAAATGGATGTTAACCTTGGAATTTATGGTGGACATGCTATTTGTGATGTCTGATATTTTCTTTCTCTTCTAAAGTTAAAAGGTAAATACACTGAAGGGAATGTGTATGATGCTCTTAAAGATAAAAATATTCTGAAGTGTCCACATTAAAAATAGCTAGGGGTTATATAATCAACCTAATGAAGATCACTAAGTGTTTGTGAGAGATATTTTGGATACATGTGATCATTTGAGGGATAATGCTTGTTGTGATTCTCCTTGTAAATTTTCAAAGGTCTTTAGATCTGACTTGCCGCAGTCCTATCTCACAATACTGTACTAAAGAAAAATACCATGCCTTCTGTCCCCAAAATGAGGAAACCTCCCTTAGTGTTCAAGAGGATGTCAAAAGGTAGTTGGAACATCTACAAAAAGAGGGCATGTTCACTCCTACAGTAGCCACTGAATGGTTAGCTCCTATGGCTGTAGCCCATAACATCAATGGCAATATTAGGTTATGCATTGACCTATAGAATTTAAATAAAGAAGTTGTGATTGATAAGTTTCCCATGCCCAATTTAGTGGAAGTACTGTCTACTATATCTACGGCCAAATATTTTACAATTTTCGATTTATCCGCAGCTTATCCCCAGATAAAGTTACATGACCAATCGCAAGAACTTACGTCATTACCTTATTCATTACACTGATGGGTTCTTTCAAATTCCTAAGGATGCCATTTGGTTTAGTCTCAATAGCTTCAATATTTCAAATAATCAATGTGAGGATTGTGTTATATATTATATGGTGTTGTTGTGTGACCTCACCATGTAATACACTCACAAATCCATCAAAGATTCAGTAAGGCTCATTTGTAAAACCTGTAGCTCAACCCTGGGTAGTTGTGGCTTTGAGCAGCAAGGCCAAACAAAGGAAAGTAGTGTAGAGCATTTAGATACACTACAAAATGAAAAAAGAAAGTTACACAACATGAAACAATATAACATATAACATATAACACACATATAGATGAATTTTTAGACACCAAGATGACCACAATCCACTGGAGGTACCAGGAGATATACATTTTTAAGTAACATTTAAATCTCTGCTTTTTAGCCCCAACCACAAACAAGCATTGGTAACTGTAAAGTTTGTAAACTTTTGAAAAGTTTTAAAGAGTTATGTTTGACTATTTCGGCCCAGACTGGGCGACCAGTTGTGACAGGGAGAAGGTCAGGGGTACCAATATGTAGTATTTGGAGAGTTACCTTGTCACGATGCAGTCTTAAGTCCAGTTCCACAGTTTATACAAGCACTGGAATAGACTTCAATGGAGTGGTCCTGATGCTGAGAATACAGGATGCTGAGGATGCCCAAAGATGCCCTGGGAGCTGTGAGGTCGATGGGGGACTTCCAGGGGATTCTCCTCAGTCCGCGATTGAGGTGAGGTGACGTTAACCACAGGGGTCGATATCCTGTGAAGTCCTCTTTGGTCTAGCAGAAGTCCAGTTACGACTTGGCTACTGGTCTCCGGTCTCAGCAGGTTCAGTGGTTTACTTTGTGGAGGGCTGGTGTCTGTCATTGGTGACCAATCTACACTCTGACAACTCTCCTAGGCCCGGCAGATACAGGTGCAACTTTTGAGCATTGAGGAGCGGTTTTCTTGGCTGCACTTCAGTGTCAGTGGCAATTTGGTAGAAGTCGCTGCTGACTAGCCAGAGGGGGCTACTTCAGCTTTAGGGCCCTAGTTGTAGAACAGGGCGTTTGCTGACTGACTCTTGGAGTTCACCGTAGCTGTCTCGGGGGTCTGGAGTCTCCAGACCATCTCATCATCTAAGTGGAAGAACCTGGAAAGGCCATCTGCATTGGCATGGACAGTTAGGTCTATGTTCCGCTGTAAAGTCCATACCTTGTAGGAAAATGGATCAAATCAACATCTTGGGGTTCTCTCTTCTCATTTCCTCAGTCACCTGAGAGGTCTGTGTTCAGTTTGATCTCTGAAGTGAGTTCCAAACAGGTGGGGTCTCAGCTTCTTCAGGGACCAAACCATAGACAGAAAAGACTTCTCTCTCAAGAGCACTCCAATTATGCTTTCTGGGGAGGAGTCATCTACCAATAAAGGCAACTGATTGATCCTCACTCTTATCATTTAGCTCTGACAACACTGCCCCAATCCCATGTTCTGAAGCATCAGTTTGGAAAACAAACTCTTTGCTAAAATCAGTTTAGGGAAGGTGCTGAGCACAAAGAACCCTTTAGGGTGTCAAAGGCCTTTTGACATTGATCGGTCCAGATAACTTTTCTGTGCTGTTTCTCAGAAGTTAGCTCTGACAAGGATGCCACTATGGTACCATATATTTTGAAACATCTCCTGTAATACCCAGTAAGGCCAAGAAAAGCTGTGACCTGGGTTTGGGTCTTAGGAGCATTCCAGGCCAGATTTATTGGGATCTGGGGCTGGAGAGGTTGAACATTGCTTTCACCTGGCTTGACGGGTGGCACAGGGGTGACAAAACTCATTCATCTTTTCAGACATCTCAGGCTGGCCAGTATAAATGATTGGCCAATCTTTCCCATGTTTGGGATGCCCAAGAGAGTAAGCTAAGGGGATGTCATGGGCCAGGTAAATGAGGACTTCTCTGTACTGTTGGGGACCGGACCACCACTCTTCTGATTTGTGGTCCCTTGCCTCTGTGTACAGGACTCCCTCCTCCCAGTGCACCTTATAGGTTCCAGTGACATCTCCTTCCTCCTGGTTGATAGCCAGCTGTCTCAGGCCTTCAAGAATGTGATAGGTCTTTTGTCACTGGCTCATGTCCTCTCTGGAGGGTCCTCCTGCTCTTTGGAGTTCTGCCAGGTCAGGCAAATTGTCAAAAAAGCAGCCTGCTGTTCACGACCAGGCCTTCCTCCTTAGGGGATAAGCAACTTCTAGGCCTGTGAACCTTGGGATGTAGCCTTGCCAGACTTACTGCCCTTCCTTTTGTTACTCAGCCTTAGGGTATGTTTCCAGGCTGCAAGGTCCCTTGACTTTCCCTTAAGGCCTCTTGTGCTCTAGTAGAGACAAACCTTTCTTTCCCTTCTATCCCTCTGCTATACTCCAAATAACTGACTAATATCCACCACTCAAATTACTTCCATATTTCACCATACTAATTCACCACTAATCCTTTATAGGTTTCCGGAGTAGCGTGCTATTCGACAAAGAAAGTGCTTCAACACCCCATCAGGGGTTAGAAGGGCTATATAAATACAAACCTTCTTTCCTCTTCTATCCTTCTGCTGTCCTTCCGAATCCAAATAACTGACTAACATATCCACCACATAAAATGTACTTGCGATTCACTATGCTAATTCAACACTAATCCTCTATGGGTCCCAGAGTAGCGTGCTACTTGCCGAAAAAGCACTTTGATGCCTCATCAGTGGTATTAAGCGCTGTACAAATGCAATTACAATACAATATAATACATACACACCCAGGGCGCAGCAGTATTGCTGCATGAGTCCTCTCTCTACCTTTGTCCAGGCAGAAGTTTCAAGGTCATTGCCCAGCAGACACTCCACTGTGATGGCAGGGGACACAGCTACTTTCTTTGGGCCAGTAACCACTCCCCATCCACTGCTACGGGATGAGACTCTGTGACATGGTCAGAGTTTACTAACTTTGTTATGCTGGCACATGTATGTCTCAGGGACTGTACTTTAACCCCATTGATTCTTGACACTGTTTGTACTCTTCCAAACTGACAGGCCAGTGGGAGAAAGATTCAATTTCCTCTCCAACCATAGAGACTAAGGTGGCCTCAATGTACCCTTTCCAAATCCCAGGGACAACTTTCACGCCATCCCTACATTTGCAATTCCTTTTGGATGGTCACCAGTGGGTGACTTTTTGGTGCACACAGTATCTTCCCTTTGGTGCCCTGGTTCTTTACAGTCATTGCACACCCCAGCCTTTGCAGGGTGCAAATTCTTTCTCGGGTACCCCTCCTCTTTTCGTGTGGCTCTGGGCTCTGCCCTTGAGAATTTTGTAGATTTTGTGAGAATTTCTGTCTTTTTCTTTTGGCCCTCTTCTTTCCCCTGAAGGGGCCTGCCCCCCTTTCTTGTAATCACCGTCTTGGGATGTGTTTGGCACCCCTTCATCAGCTATCTTTCCTAGCTCTCTAGGGCTAGATAGCTTGATGCTGGTGTAACTTCTCTGAGGTACAATTTGTAAGTAGGTGTTCTTTTACCACTAAATCGTAGTGCCTCTTATAGGTATCTAGCTGGCTACATTTTATCCAGCCTTCCAGTGACTCCACAGAAGCACACACAAAGTCCACCCATGTCTGAGTTGACCCCTTATGTGTATTTCTAAACCTCTGGCTGTATTTTTCAGTTGTTAGACCAAAGAAGCTCAATGGCTGCCTCCCTCATATGTCTATATGACTCAGCAACATCATCTTCCAGGGTCAGCAACATATTCCTCCCCACTGTTGGAACTAGTTCCCACAATAAGGATCCCCAGTGGTGGGCACCCACCCTTCTCATCTTCAGAACCCTCTCATAAGATGCTACCATTTGTGTCTATATCATCTCCCTCTTCGTACTTTGGAATAATACCCTTGGGCAACCTGAGATCATACGCAGTGGGCACACCCTGCAGTTACCTCTGTGTCTTTGTTGCTCACACCATATCCTTGGGACTTCAGTCCAGGATGGATCCCTTTCTCCTTGAGGGCAAGTCTTCTTTCTTCTAGGAGTAGTTTCCTCTCTTCGAGCTCACAAGACTGAGTTGGGTCTCTAGGTCCTTGGGCCTTGTTGGGTTTAGCTGGGAGGCATATGGAAGGAATATGGAATGTAGGAAGAAATGTGGAGTTCTCTCATCACTTCACTGTTGTAGGAAAGTGGCATGTTTAGCTTTGAATTGGGGGGCAGTTGCTTTTCTTCTGGTTACCTTGCTGGCTGTGGCTATATGACTTAAAAGTAAACTTACCTTTAGAAGCATCCTTGGAGTCTGTGTCTTTCTTAAGAAAGCACCTTTCTGGCCTCCTCACTGAAGTGGAGTTCTTCTCACTTCTAGATGTGAAAGCATGCCTTTATACAAATGGTGGGGGGCCCACTCTTGTTGTCCCCTTACCTTCATCATTGAAAAGGTCTCTACCATCCTCCTCATCCCCACTATCAGAGGTAATCTCCACTGCCAGTTGTGCTTCGGCTCTCCTGGCTTCCTCCAAGGCTCTGAGGGACTTTTCCAGGTTCCCCTTCTTGGCAGGGGCACCCAATATGATCTTTCCGACCCTGCACAACACCCTCAAGTCGTTCATCTTGAGTGTGGGCTGTCTAGCCAAGTAAATGTCCTTGTTTTCCATTCTTTGGAGACTCAGCAAAAAACGTTTGCCAAACGTTTGTAAACTTTACGAAAAATGTTATACACTTCACAGAAAGTCGGTAAACTCATGGAAAACAATGCCTTGGATACCCAGAACGTGGCAAAAATGTTAAAACTTTTTCTTCGGTGTTGACGTGGCGTATTTTTAGTGGTTGCTAACTTATTAATTATCTGGTAACACAATGTTCTGGATCCCAAAACTGGGCACCAATGTGAGGGCTGTGGTGTATTATAAGAAGTAGCTGTGTGACCTCATCATATAATACACTCATGAAACCCTCTTGGGTTCAGTCAAGCTTGTTTATAAAACCTCTAGCTCAACCCCGGGTAGCTTTGCCTTCGAGCAACAAGGCTTAAACAAAGGAACTAGTGTAAAGCATTTACACGCAACAAACATCGAAATACGAAAGTTACACAACACAAAATAAATCCAACACCAATTTATAAAAATAGATTATATTTTTATGAATTGTTATAGACCTAGATGAGCAAAATCCACTGGAAGGTTCTGGGGGTATAGACTTTTAAGTAAAACGTAAATCTCAGCATTTTAGTCCCAACCGCAAACAAACATTAAGGGGTCGATTAGGATGGCGGACGGACAAAGTCCGTCCGCAATCCTGTGTGGGGCAGGGACCGTCCGCCACAAGGGCGGAGGTACCGTGCCCCGAATTAGGATGCACCCGCCACTGTGGCGGGTGCATCCCGCATTTTTAACATTGCGGCCGACAGTGCTGAAAGCACCGTCTGCTGCAATGTCAAAAATGCATGTTGTGCGTTTCACAGCACAACATGACAGGCACCGCGTGGTGCCTGCCATGTTGTACTGTGAAATGCAGGGGGGTATCATAGGTACCCCCCATGTGCACCCGCGACCCCCCTTCCCCCTGGGTGCAACGGGCCTCCAAAGCAAAGCCCATATGCCCGGAAAGGCATCTGCATCCGGCCATCGTAATATGGCTGGCGGTGTCTGGAAGACACCACCAGCCATATGAACCCTTTTCCGCCCCGGCCGCAAGGCGACCGGGGCGGAAAAGCGGCATACTGTGTTTCTGTCCGCCGCGGACATTGGTTGCGGACGGGCACAGATGGCGGTGGCGATCCGTATGCCATTCTAATCGGCCCCTTCGTTTGTAAACCTGAGAAGCGTTTTAAAGAGTTGTGTTTGAAAACTCTGGCTCGGACTGGGGGACCACATCTGACAGGGAGAAGTTCAGGATGCCAACAAGGAGTACTTGGACAGTTACCTGGTTATCAGTGCAGGCTGAAATTCAGTTCCACACTTTATGGAAGGACCGCCATAGAGTTTAATGGAGTGATCTTGGTGATGAGGATACAGCACTCAGAGGATGCTGAAAGATTATCTGTGTGCTGTGTAGTTGATGGGGGTCTTCATGAGGGTAATTCTTGGTCCACGGTTGATGTGGGGTGAATTTGGTCACAGGGGTTGCCATCCCATAAAGTCCTCTTTGGTCCAGGAGAAGTCCAGTTACAACTGGGCTACTGGTCTCCAGTCACAGCAGGTCCAGGGGTTTTCTGTGGTGAGGTCTAGTGTCTGTCTCTGGCGACCAATTTACATTCTGACCATTCTCCCAGGTCCAGCAGAAAGTGGTGGAACTTTTGAGTGCAGAGGAGTGGTCTTCTTAGAAGTGGCTATTGACTAGCCAGAACAGGCTACTGAATCTTTTATGACTCTGGTGCGGCAACAGAGAGCCAGCTGACTGAGTCTTGAAGTTCATCTTTTCTTTCTGGAGTGACTTTTCCATGACCCAAGTACCCCATGCTCGGTCTAATTTTCACCAGCACAAGGAGCAGCAGGTGCAGTCCAGCAGTTCGTCCAACCTATCTTGCCACGTCCAGGAGTCAACAGGACAGTCCTTCTTCTGTGCTCTCTCCAGTCCATATGTGATATGAGGATCAGGGTGCCAGGGGTGCCATATTTATACCCAGATAGTGTGCTAGGGGAGTGATGTAGTCACTAACCGAGGGGCTACCAGGATCCCTCTTGCATCATGACAACTTACGGCTATGAGTGGCATCTAGCTACCCCAGACTGCACTATTCTGCCAACTCCCACAATGTTTGAACCCTTCTCTCAGTGTGTAGAGCTTGGTAGCCCACCCTACAGTGAAAACAGTTGTGCGACTGGTTTCCCCCACTGTGTTCCGGGTGCTAGCCCGTCTACCTGGAAAAGGAGCAGCACTTCATGAGTGTAGTTGCCATGATCCCATCAAAGGCTGCTTCCCCTCCAAAGCCCATGTTTTGGGCCAACACCCTTGTAGCTTACTGCGAGGGGGAAGTGGCACCTCCCTCTACGACAGGCCTCTATTATTCATTCACACTACTCCCCAGGAGGGCAGAAGGCTGTCTGGTGACCAGCATCTGTGAATGGCCACTGGATAAACTAGTCAATAGAGTGGCAACTTTCCAAAATATGCTTTTACTTAAAGGTTACATTGAATTTAACTTAAATAAGTCCTTCCTAATAATATACATCTCTCTCCCTTAAGGCTCCATTGGCATTTATTAGAGGAGGCTTACATATATTGTTAAGGGAAGTGTGGGCGTTGCCACTGGTTTGAATGGCAAAGTCAAACTAGCAGTTTAAAACTGCCCTTCCCATCGGCTATGGCAGGCTGGGAGCCATGTCATACTTTGTCATACTCATGGTGGCACAATCAGTGCTGCAGCCCTGGGTGGACACTTTAACTTACATGCCCTGAGTACTTCTGGTGCGATATGCTTGGGACTTATAAGTAAGTTAAGATATGTCAATTGGGGGTAGCCAATTCAACATCGATTTTGTATGGGTTTAGAACACTGTCATTGCGATCTGGCTAGCAGACCACAGTGCACTCTCAGAGTCGAAAAACCAGCAGCATGTCAGAGTTCTTACTTGGTGCTTCAACCACTTACACAGGAACACTATGAAGCAAGTTCCCAATTCTCTCCTGAAGCTCCCCCAGCCACACACAAGGATAAGTGTATAAGCTAGTTGAGTTCCACGGGGGAAAGGGGATGGGACAGAGAAGAGACTGCCACACACTCGTCTGGGTGATCTCCTACTCTTCAGACTTCAGTCTTCTATTGTTTCTTCTTCTTGGGCTTCTTGAATTGTGCTGTAAAAGAAATATAGTTACTTCTCTTAAACTTCCTATTCTATTCCTTATCTTTCTGTGTGTGTGGACTCAGTCTTTTCTATCCTACCTACCCTTGGTGTGGCCTTTGCTTCTCTTCTATTATTATTATTTTGCTGGATTTCTTATTCTTCTTTTCTGTGTGCTGCAGGCTGTAATGTATTTAAATGATTATTCCTAAAACCACTTCTCTCCTTTTAAAATCTTGCTTATGTATTTATCTTACTGGGTTCCTCACCTAATTTACTGCTGCACTAGCCTATATATGGGTTCAGTTTTGTTGGTAAGTATTTGGTTGTATTTTCACCTGAGCCTGTACTTTCCTATATATTGCCTTGGAACTCTTGTCCTTTTCCCATAGGATATCTCTAATATACACTAAGCAAAATATCATGCATTATCTCCATGCCTCTAAAACAGCTAAGATTCCTCTCTTAATTCTGTAACTCAAGAAACAAATAACTCATGGACCTTTTCTTAATATCTTGTGATGTTTCTTTTCTTTCATGCGACCGTTTTGCTTGTACTGTCGCTAGAATTCACTTGAGGGACGCGTTGTGCATATGCGCATGCTCTGCTCGAGAACACAACAGTCTCCTCATGAGCACTCCGGTTAAAATCCTCTGCAACTACCTCAGAACAAATTGGAACGGGCCCTTCTCCCTCGTACTCTCCAACAAAACTCGGAATTTACTTTTCTCAGGCAAGTAGCGCGACGCGTCAAATTTCCCCAAGCTACGCGGCGCTTCCTTGACGAACGTCTTCCTCCTGTCGTTACTCAGGTGAAGTGCGCCACACCTGACGCGCTTCACCTGCTTCAGGCAAACTGGGGGCTGGAGACTAGACTGCCAACCTTCCTCCCATCGGCATAATCCTTGGCGGCCATTTTGAAGGTCTTTCGAGATCGTTTTTGAACTGACAAAAGTGTTTTCTTACATTTCCTGAACTTGCCAATTGTAAGTACATTTATAGATTGCCTTTTTGCCCCTTGGGATCTTGCGTTCCTGACACAGCATCAGTTCAAAACTTTGGGGATGATTATGAAAAAAGAGGCATTTCCTTACAATCATGCACAATCTTTGTGGAAATATCAGTGATGTCAGATATTTCCAGGATGATGTGTTATTTTTTGGGAAAAGAACACATTTTGAGGGTGAGTAAAGTCCTTCGAAATTTTAAAAGATGCAGGTTTAATTTAGAAAAAAGGGAAGTGTAAGTTTGGAATGAATGTAGTGAATGATTTAGGTCACACCATATATGGTAGTGGGATAAAGTAGTTAAAGCCATTTGCATGCTTGCTGTAACTACTAACAAGTATACAAAATCTGCATGGGTTAGAAACTGGGTAGTAGAATTACATGAATATAATTTTAATATGGAGTGAACACCTGGTAAGCTTAATTGTGTAGCACAGTGTTTGATTTAACATGGACAAAATTATACCATGTTCAAGGAGGAATATGGGGAGGAGGTGTGGTTGGAATAGAGTGTATGTTTGGTAAACAATAAACATATGTTATTCAGCGCCTTGAGACCCATGGGTGATAAGTGTGCTTTACAAATACATGTGTTATGTTACGTTATGTTAAACCAAGAAGTTATATGGAAAGAAGATTGGGAAAATGAAATGCTACAGGATTCTGTTCTGTGTAAATGTAAAGGTGTTTTAAGTGATAGCTGGCCTGAGCAAATATTGTTTGAGGAACATTACTGGCATTTTTTTTTATAGCTAGGGATAATTGCTTGCACTGAAAATGTGATGTTCTGGGGTACCATGTAATTGTTCCTCCTACACTGAAGAGAAAGATATTGGGCATTGCACATGAAGGTTATTTTGGGATTTGCAAAACGAAGGAATGTATTTGTGCTGATATTTCGTGCCGGGTGGGACTATGTCAGTGGGGAGGTTTGTTTGCAGTTGCTCAGAATGCCTGACCAGTGAAAAAGCATTGAAAACCATTGTTCCTTCTATGATTTGTAGAGAACTTCTGCGTGGCCCTTGGGAAGATATATGTTGATATTGTTGGACTTTTGAAGGGAGAAAACTATTTACCTTTTTTAATTGTGGAGGTAGACATGTTTTCAAGATGGCCTGAAATTACCTGTGTGAGGGACATCACTTTTAGTACTGTTATTAGATTCCTAGATGAGCTTTTTGATCTGGAAGTTTTTCCAAGAACTGTGTTAACTGATAATGGAGTACAATTTTGTTCCAGAGAGATGGAGCGTTTTTTTGAGAGTTGTGGTATCCTCAATAAAATGTGTTCATTGGACCATTACAAAACTAATGGCATGGTAGAATACCATAATCGTGTCCTTAAAGAGAGTATACAACGGGCAAAAGTTAATAATTAAGATTGGAGAAGACAATCAAAGTATTGACTAGTTGTTTACAGATTGTTACCACATACCATAACCAACCAAGGGCCATAATATCAAGAACGGCGACTACATTATAGCCGCTTTAGCAGCAATACACTGCTGCTAAAGCGGCGATAAGGGGCTTGATAATATGCCCTTGTGAAATCCCATTGAAGCCCAGGTTCACACCAGAACCTGGGCTTCTATGGGAATTCACAAGGGCATATTATCAAGCCCCTTATCGCCGCTTTAGCGGCAGTTTCCTGCGCTAAAGTAGCGATAATGTTATCGCCGTTCTTGATAATATGGCCCCTTGTATCTTTTGAACTGTTTATAGGTAAAATATCACATAACATGTTGGTTCCGGGTTGGATGGATTGGAAAAAAAGATTGGGTTGAAGTATCTATGGATGGTTCTTGGAGGTTGAAAGAGAAGGAGTGTATGGCTAAGAAAAACAGTTTTTGATATGTCAAATAATACCAAATCTGTCCGATTTCAGGTTGGTGATTTAGTCACTGTGCTGTATTAGAATCACTGCAATTTATGAAATGCAAGTAATAAAATGATATCCATGTCAAAAGCAGCAACCCACTTACCTCTACATAAAATAAAAATCTGTAATTTGCATTTACACAATGTGCTTCTCAGGAGACACATTAACCCTCTATGCAATTTTATGAGTCAAAACTGTGCCTAGAAAAAACACAGTAACCTCATTAACTACCAGAGTTATCTTACAGTTATTATTATTCACTGAGATTCACTGAGCACATAAGGCTCTCTACTGCAGCTGCCTTAACCCCATAACATATTTTTTATAATGTACTCTTTGCAATCATTCAAGTCAGACAGATTTATTGTCAGGCCAGAGAAAATTTACTGTCACATTTCTCCTTGTTGCCAATGTCTTTGTGGCAGTGTTTTAAAAACAATTAATGTATAAGTTGACCTCCAGGCAGCTTTTCATTACTCCACCCCTCATCACTCCACCCCGCTTTGCTGCCACACCTGACCCCCAAATGTATGGACTCCCAGAATAATATGTTTCCAGTTCCAGCACTGGGCTATGCTTTCGTTACACAGTTCAATATATATATATATATATATATATATATATATATATATATATATATATATGCATTGTGCAACATGGCCACTGTACATTTAAGATACGTGTAAATGTGCAGAAATACTAAGATTTTAGTGGTCATCAAGCTGATATGAAAACGACATAGCAAATGATTAATAAAATGTAACAGCACAGAGTAAGGCACCCAGGAGAGTTAGCATTCTCATTGAGAATATATATGAACTAAAGCACGTACATTGGTAAATTCACCTTCTCATCTGCAATAAAAATGTTTTATGAATGTAGTAGGTATTATCACAAAATGAATGGTACAAATGTGCAAAGGTAGTCTATTCTAAGATGACGCTTAAATAACAATGCAAGATTTCCAGGATATGGTTGAAGTTGAAAATCAGAGAAACTTAAAAGGGTTTTCTTCAAGCAATAGCTAGCTGATAAAGACCTAAATCACTTTAATTTGTAACATGCCAATTAAAGATGTTCTTGATATGTTTTACAAAATAGCTAAGGATGATCAGGATGGATCATCACTTTTAAAAACTAGTCTGCATATGAAGGAAGCTGGTTAGTAAACTAATGTTCACTTAAAAAACGAGAACTCAATTATGTTAAGTAAAGAATATTTTAATGTTTTAAGTTTCACAGTTCAGGCTTTTTAATTGAAATTTTCATAGCTTCTCTGACTGGTAATGTTTATTTTATGTTGCAAATTATATATTGCTAAAACATGAGTGTTTTTTTTATTTTTAATGGGGCAACTGTATCTGGCACTTCATTTCCCTCTCCGATGTCCATTAAATAACAATAATATTGCCTCTCTTCTGCTAAGTAAAGGTGATATAAAGCAGAGATGGAGAATTCAGAGGTTGTGAGAACATAATTTTATACCTGTTCTCCACTTCCAATAAGGATTTCCTATAAACTTTTTTCAATCTTTATTGTTTCAGCAATTTGACTTATAATTTAAAACACAAAACAGTAGATTTACAATGTTCTATTAAAATTGCACCAAAAAAAGTTATTCTAGTACCAAGAGAAAACTCGGTGTTTCTTCAATAAGCCTATTACCCTAAAGTTGTAGTAATAGGCAAGTGCTTGCTGGCGCTTGTTCAAAAGTGCAAAGCACGACAAAGTGCCGATGTTTGGCAAAGTAGTAAGATTCAGAATGTCTTATTATTTATAGTAATTGAAGAGTGCTTGCCAGAACTAGTCTGGCAGTGCAAAGCTTGCAGTGCTATAGGCACTCTTGTGGTCTGACACCCTGTGATGACCTTTGACTACCATTATTTTAACTGACTTTAGTGTGTTATTTTATCCTAGCCTGAATGTACGACGGTCCTGCATATGCCTTGCTTCTCTTACAAGTTTATTTCTTGTAATATTGCTGTCTTTCAGTGGGAGCTGTCAAGGAGT
Source organism: Lissotriton helveticus (assembly GCF_964261635.1). Taxonomy (NCBI): domain Eukaryota; kingdom Metazoa; phylum Chordata; class Amphibia; order Caudata; family Salamandridae; genus Lissotriton; species Lissotriton helveticus. Next base: position 1,593,127,240 of record NC_136067.1, on the reverse strand, counting down.
AGGACAGCCTTGCCAAGAACTGAGGTGTGGAATGTACTTTCTGGTCTTGAAGTGCAGTGTGGTGGGCAGTGATGCACACATGTGCTCGGTGTTGTACATTGAGAGATGAAGTATGTGACTCCATAAGCAATTGTGCAAAATTGTGCATAGTGTTGTACATTGATGAGAATTATGAAGTTCTTACTATTGTCTTTGACATGGCCTCATGTCATTCTTTTTCCTGACTCTGATTTGCTTCACCTTTTCTGGATGCACAGCTGTGCTTGCAAATTATTTTGGTTATTCACGTTCAAGGATTGTTTTTTGTTTAATGTACTTTCGTGAGCTTTGTCAAGATAAAGGCTGGATCATGCGAGATTTGGAGAAGGGGACGGAGGAACTCCTTCCTGCCATGGGAGTGCTTGCTTGGAACCTGGCCAGTTCTGGTAAGAGTCCTCTGGTGCAGGGGGAGGTCTTTCCAGAACCTTCTAGTGTGTTTTGAGATCATAAAGCTGAGGGATGTTGACTCAGAAACCCCAAGTTTGGAAGCCGAGTGGGGACGGACGCGTCTACCTCGGAGCGCGGAACTCTGGTTCCTGAGGCTCTCAATCACGGATGTTTAACTTCCCCAGTCAGGAGTGGGTTGAGATGCAGTGTTTGCACCAGGTGAAGTATTGAGTTTTGATTATTGCCATTGTGATGTTTGGCCAGTTGCTTTCATCCTTTGATGTGTTTTCTTTGTGATGTGTGAGTGAGTCAAGGTGCACCTCCAAAATACTTATGCGATGTATATATAGCTTTCTGATCTCTTGCAGGGCATCCCAGTATATTTGCTTGAATCTGATTTCATATTATTTGCTGCTTGTTTATTCATCAGCATTATTCATGCATTATATTTACCAAGTGTGTTATTATTGCTTGCATATAAACATATATATCTCTTTGTGTATTTTAATGTTCTGCATTTAGCATCCGGGAAAGCCTGTCTGTTAGAGAGCATTGTGTAAAATCAAACCCCAAGCCTTATTCTAAAAGAGAGAGTCCTTGCATTTTGTAAAATAAAACCCTTTTCTAAAGGTGCTTTTTTATGTCTCCTGCTTCGCCTTGTGGGTTTGGGCTACCATGTGGAAGATTCTGTATTGTCTGATATGCACAAGCAAGACAAAGCTCAGTAAAGCGTTGATGTTTGTACAAGGTAACAAGATGCATAGTGTCTCATCATGTCCAAGGCAGTTTTCATTAAGGTGTTGCAACTTGGCAAGTTAGCAAAGACACGCTCTCTAGTCGTGTTAGCATTAACATTAATAAAGTATGCCAGCTGTTATTCTAGCCTAATGAGCCTAATAGTAAAATCATGCTGAACAAAAATAAGGGTGCTGATCAATGCTAGTTCAATGTGCAAACAGCTCAGTAAGGTGCAAATATTTATACAAGTTAAAAATCTATAAATGTACATCACATCTGGAAAGATTTTCAATAAAATATAGCAACTCTCATTCAGGTAGATATGGCCTCTGTATTCAATCAATTTATGACTGCAGTACTGTATTGTCTATAACTAGTTACTGGTGTATGCCTGACTAGTGGCAATACTGGCAATAAATAAGAATCTACAGAATGAACAATTACTTTATCATCTGTCCTAAGAGACTAAATCTCTCCTAGTTGATTTTATCCCATAAGACTTATACCAGGGGAAAAAACAATATTTGTGAGCTCTTTCGAACTTGGTACTAAATAGCAAAATGTGCATAATACTATCTATTCCCCTATACATACAGTTGCAGAATTCACGTCCCTTAATAAACCCTGCACATTTTACAAGATATTCTCTGGTAGGGAAAGTCCCCATTCTAAACTTAATATATAGGGTATGTTTCTGTTCAGGATGGATCTGGTCCAGATATTGCTTAAACCCCAGTTCCATCTTATAACCAAAGTAATCTGCCATTATTGCTGCCTGGTCTTAATTTGGTGAGCTTGGATTTCCACTTTGACATCTGATAACGCTATTTTACTGTTTCCAATGTATCAGGGCCGACATTGCATGGATCCGTCCATAAAATCCCCAATTGTTAATAGGTTAGTAACTGTGTTACATGTGCCAACCAAATACTCCCTCCAACCTACCATAACGTTCCATTTCCCCAAAGGATTTTAGATATGTGGAGGCTTTCAGCCTTCTGACCAGACTTGTCCAATACAGCACTAGTTTTATCTCGACCAGGTCTGAAATCATTGCGAGTCCGAGTTCCACATATAAAACTAATTAGTAGTGTACCTTGTCACAGCCATAACAAGACACTTAGGAAATTATTTTCAACTACTTGCAGTACATGTAACTTACCACACCCACTACGCTCAGCCCGATAGAGTCAGTGGCGTAACGAACCTTGAGGGGGCCCCCCTGCAGGATACATGAAGGGGCCCCCTCCGGGCTCAATCTAGAGCTCCCCAGCAGAAGTGCAGTGCTGACGGGGCCTCCTGGAGGGTGAGGCCCCCCCGCACCACGGGGGCTGCAGAGGCCTGTTACGCCCCTGCATAGAGTGCTGCAGTCACTGCTCTCAATATATACGTTTGGAGAATGGTAATAATGTAATGGGAACATGCCTCTTGTCCAAATTTAAGTTTGGTCCTCAATTTATGTACCAAAACAGTCATGTTCTTTGATATCTGTTCCTACCAATTAAGCTGCAAATAGGGGAACAGTATATGAATGGTTATCAGAAATTTTCCAAATAGCTTCCTGCGACTAAGTAATTTATAGACTGGAGGACCAGTTGGAAATGTTTCTACAAAATGGGACCCCTTTCTAGGAAACTTGGAAGGCGATACAAAATGAGGATCTGCCAACCATTCATTATGCATGATATGTAAACGATGAGAACACTATAGGGTCATTGACTGATCGCCTTCGATTCCCTGCCAGAAATGTTGTCAGCACTGTAAGGATATGGAGTGGAGTCCTGCATACCCTGGGCAAATGGCATTCCCACAATTCCTCTACCCACAGATAACATGGACCCAAAACAGACGTTCGGACACATATGTGGATTGAAGCAATTTAGCTCTCCTCAATATTCGTAGTTTTACCATTGCCTTCAGATGAATAATCCACTTGTACTGTCTGACCCCGTTTTAGTCTTCTCTAAAGAACACAGAAGGTCAGGGTAATATCAGAGCTTATATCTGTACAATTAATGTTCCTACAAGGTGACTAATACATTTTTATCGAAAATAGACAACGCTGAACTGTAAGTTCCCATTACACATAGCTTGGGTGAAAGTTCAATTTCCTGATTTCAGGTTATGAAGGCATTTAAGAGTTGATGCACACACTGGTTTGTACTGCACTATTTTTCGCAACTCTATGTTGAAAGCTATTTCAGAAAATGATTTTTTTAGTCTTGACTCTACATTCAGACATTGTACACTAATTGTTACCTAAATTACTATAAATCTTTACTCATTTATATGACACCAATTAACAATGCATAAAGAATTGTTTCACATATAAATAAAGTTGTAACCCGATTGATCTGCGTGGGTAAATCAGATGTATACTTGCAAATGGCTTTATGTTTACCTGGGTCCTTAATGTACACTTTTCGATTTATTTCTTTACATGGTCTGATCTGCCTGGCTTTGAACTTTGAATGTTTCTTGTCCAAGATATCGAACGACTATTCTGGAAGCAAGTAAGCCAATAGCTGGGTTTAGAAATAGTCAGTACTGATCAAACACTGTTGCTTTTGTTTCAATAGGTGAAAGTTCCTTCAGGGGTGGGGGTGTGGGGGTGGGTATGGGGAGGGGGCAGTTGGAAGTAAAAAGAAAATGATGCCATTGATGGAAACTGGAATACTTATCGATGTCGCTATGAGTCAAGGGTTTCGCCGCTAGAATCGACGACGTCTAATAAAATGACAACCAAAATGTTTAGTGGCTGGTCGCCCAGGAATTATGCCGAGCTGTTCTGCTAGTTGGCAAGTGGAGATATTCAATTGACTAATAACTTGCTCAATATTGTACTTTTACGGTTGAACTGTGATAGTGGTCTGAAGGCCATGCTGTCTTGCTTTAATCATTCATTAGAAAGAAGGTTATACCAACACGCCTTATTTAAAGTGACTTTACAGATTCATGTTACAGGCTGTTATCTTCTGCAGAAACACAGATGATAAGGACACATTATCGCGGAAGCTGTTGCTGAGAAGCTGTGATATAATCTTGTGAAATGTCTCAAACATTCAAGGATTGCTTGCTTGCTTTCCTGTCATTAAGTCAGCTGCACGAAACTGACCTCATCTCTCACACATGTTCCTGTCACTTCAATTGTTGCACTAAAAACCTAGGGGCCCATTCACAGAACTAACTTACGACAAAATCCTAAACTTACTACTTTTGGTATTCAGAGAAGGCATTTAGTAGTCTTAAATTAGGATTTTGTCTTAAGTTAGGATTTTGTCCTAAATTAGGATTTTGTCCTAAATATAGGATTTTGTCTTAAATTAAATTTATACCAAAAGTAGTAAGTTTAGGATTTTTTCGTAAGTTAGTTCTGTAAATCGGGCCCCTAATGTAGTGCTGCACTACATGAACATTACAGTAATCCTTCAGTGGTTTTATTGTTTATCAAAAGCAGACAATTACTCCATTTTCTTTATCGTTTCTGTGTTACCTGTCCCTGAATGAGTATACGGGTCTCCAGTTTGAAATTCCCAGTCAAGACCAGTTGTTCGACAGAAGGTCCCCGAGTAGGTCTGCACTGAGGTTATGCCACCCTTTGTTGCCTTGAAGTTTGTTGTCTTGCACAGCATTATGAGGCAGTCAGCACAAAACAAGGAGCGTCACTTCTTAGGTTTCCGCTACTGAAAGTGAAATTGGGCCATCACAAATTTAAATTATATTTTACAAATTTAACATGAGTCCTAAGTGCCACTTCTTTGATTGGTACCATAGTTTTAAATGAAGGTCTGTAGTTCCAGTGCTGAACAGTCTCTCTATGGGTACATAAAAAGCAAATTACTAGTCAAACATTTACTATTCTGACCAAACCAATACCAGCTGTGCTTGCCTGCCTTTTGCTATTTTTACGTTGTCTAGTTCAATGCAGTCATTGGGTAGACAGATTTTTGGGAAAGAGGATGCTTTGATGCCCTTATGACGCATGAAGCTTACACAGGCACAGAGAACTGTGTTGCTTCAGAGTAGTGATACTCTAAGTGTGCGGCCCGGAGGCGGCATGCGGACCTCCTGACCTTTACATGCAGCCCCCTGGGCAGCAGCAGCACTGGGCTGCTGTTTACTCAACTAAGCACTGCAATATAAAAAAAAACGTTTTATATATACAGCAAGCATTTATTTATAGTTTAATTAATTTTCAGTTAGGGAAAGGCAGTAACTAGGCCCTTAATTTAAGGAACACCTTCGTTTTTAAAGACAACCACTAGATATACATGCCCTGCACCCACGTAACACCCCGGCTGGCATTCTTTTTTTTGATGGTAGGAAACTATAGTTCCTCCTTATGGTTATATGAAACGAGTTGACACCATATTCTAATTATATGGTTCTCTTGTGCAGGTGGTGGGATTGGTTGGCTGACTGTCTACACACTCTTGCCCCCTTTTTTCCTTGTTTGTGCAGGAAGAAAGAGAAAGGGAAAGAAAGGAAAAAAACAAGAAACAGTAGGGCAGGGAAAAAAGTCCATAACCTCCCTCCTGGCTTCCCCTTACTCTCCACCTCCACTTGCCCCCCTTGCTGTGTCATGTACCACCTCTCTCTCCTGAGTTGCGGCGGCTCCTGCATGTCCTCTTTGGGTGACCCCCACTCCTCGCACCACTCGTCCGGACTGCAATTGAGTTCGGCATCTCCTCCTGTCGAATTGGGCAGGCAGGTCTGTTCATCATCCTCTGGATTCTCTCGTGGTTCTTGGTCGGTTTTCTCCTTCTGGGCATCTTCCGTGTTGCAGGTTTCGCTCCTCCTTCCTTCTTCAAGCCAGATCCTGTCTCAGAGGATTTCTTTTTCTCCTCCCTCCCGCGACGGTGATTGGCTCCTCCTCTTGCCATCCTCGCTTTCCTCTTGTGTAAATGAAAAGTAGTCCTTCTTTAATGTTCTGACAGAAGTTAGTCTTTTCTTCCAGGTCCTGTCAGCATCATAGGGATCCAGAAGTGCCGAAAACCATTGAGGGGGGCTTCTATTGGGGTTCCCTAGTGATTCATCACAAAGAGTTTAAAGTTCAGTTAATGATGAGAGGGTTGGTAAGTTTAAAAGTTTTATTTTTAATTAAGGAATTAGCAATAGTTTGTGTTTTTTTATTCAAATTAGTCTAATATATCCAGTTATAGAAATGTCAAGAAAAATTGGTTAGAGGCAGCATAGAAAATTACAGTGTGCTCCATAAAGGATATACAGCTAGATGCATCAAACAAAAATCCGCTCGCAAAGGGGCAGATTCACAGAATCTGCCCCTTTTCGACCGGTATTTTTGCATTTGGGATGCATCATCCCAAATACAAAAATGGCAAATTGAGAAATCGCTAAATTGCGATTATTTGCATTTAAGGAATCTCAAATTGAGATTCCTTAAATGCAATGCCAAATTGTCAAAAAATACCGCTTACCCACACGCACTGAGGGACCAGCTCTTGTTGTTGCTCGATCTGTGCCTGCACGCCCAGTCCGACCCTCCAGCCAATCACGGGTGCGGAAGGCGGGGCAGAGCCAGGAACACCCAGGGAGGCGAGCGGTTAGCGCTCTAGCTCTCCCAGACTCAAGGGCTATAAAGGTAGCGAGGAGGCACTCGCCATTGCGGTAAGGGGGACGGTGGCAGCTTTCCCTGAACCCGCTTGGCGCCAATCTTAGAGCAGTTTCACTCGTCATTGTTTTAAATTGTCTAAATTGTTTAAACTGCAGAAAATCGCTCCGTGAGCCTGTGATAAGTTTTAATTTGTTTTGAAGCAGCGTTTTAAAAGGGGAAGTATTGCCTGCCTGTGTGAATACTGAATAATAGTTACACATTGTCAAAAAATACCACTTACCCACACGCACTGAGGGACCAGCTCTTGTTGTTGCTCGACCTGTGCCTGCACGCCCAATACGACCCTCCAGCCAATCACGGGTGCGGAAGGCGGGGCAGAGCCAGGAACACCCAGGGAGGCGAGCGGTTAGCGCTCTAGCTCTCCCAGACTCAAGGGCTATAAAGCAACTCGTCGGCTAAACGCGCAGTGTTGACGCGCAGTGTGGCGCCTAATCCTGCACCTAAGACGAGCCAAAGACCAGCCCGTCTGCGCCCGTCCGCGACAGGACGGGGCCAGGGGCAGGGGGCTATGGCGGATTCTGCCATCTGTTTGGAGTCAGACCGGTGCCGATTTTTGTCATACACCAGCCAGGCCCTAATTGATATGGGCAGGGATGTTACTGCTTTGTGTTCCCACAAGGTAGGGAGTAACTTGGAGGGACCGTTTACCTGCAGAGAATGCTTAACGCAATTCACCATAAATGCGGTAATTACCCCGTGTCAGTTAGGGTCTATTTCATCTGTCACTGCTAAAGACCCCATAAAGCTGATCTCTAGCCCTCTTAATGATCTCCTTTTAGACTGTAAGAACCTATTGTGTAATGTTCGCTCCTTGGTCATGCATTGCACTCAAGTCTGGGATCTCCTTACATCAGAGAAACCTCATCTCTGTTTTCTGACTGAGACCTGGCTTAAGCCCCATACGGTTCCGGCTATTACACTGGGGGTGCCGTCGGGATATAAAATGGTAAGGATGGACCGCCCTATTAAAACTGGAGGTGGGCTAGCCATTGTTTACAGGCAGGATATGGATGTGGTGGTTACTGAGACGGTGTGCAATTCTCAAATGGAGCTTCTAATCTTCACTATTAACCCCAGTTCTAGGGAAACCAGGAAGGGAGCCTTGGTATATCGACCCCCTGGTCCTTTCGGGAATTTTTCCCTTAACCTTGTTGAAGTCCTAGCTCCCTATATACAGGCAAACTCAGATTTTATTCTGGTAGGGGATTTTAATGTGCACAGTGAAATAGATACCTGTGTGGAGGCACAGACACTATTGGCGGATCTGGCCACTCTTGGTTTTAACCAAATGAATCAGGGACCCACACACATAGCGGGCCATACATTGGATCTTGTGTTTCACACTTCCACAATGATTAAATGTCTTCCTCCCATTCAAATGGACTGGACTGACCACTTTATCATAGAATTCCACACTCGTTCCATTCAGAGGGTAAAGGGCATACAGAGGACTATGGCGGATGTCAGAAGACCCTGGAATAGACTAACATCAGAGAATTTTAGGGGTAAATACACAGAACCCAATTGGGCTGAATGCGGCGATAATGTCACCACTGCATTAGCCAGATTTAATGAAGCTATAACTACAACCATAAATCATGTCCCTTTGAGGATATATAAACCACGGCCTGCCCCTAAACAAGAGGTTTGGTTTACGGACGATCTCAGACAATTAAAGCTAACTACAAGGAAGCTAGAAAAACGTTGGAGAGTCACACGCAGGGCTGAGGATAGAGAAAATTACAGAATTTCCCTAAAAAGCTACCATAAAGCTATCCGGTCTGCTCGGAAACATCATATAGCGGCCCAATTAACTGCAGCTGGGAAAAATGCTAAAATTCTCTACCAAATTTTACAAACATTTACTAAGCCCACTGCATGTGAAACTGAGGGGATCGAGTCCCAGGAACTCTGTAATAACATCTCACAGTTCTTTGTTAGAAAAATTGAAGGTATTTATACTAAGATCTTGACCTCAAATACCACCTCTCACAACACTGAAACTGGTGATAGTTTGCCACACCTTAGTATAGCAGGAAACAAGGATAACAGTCTCACTGAATTCCCACCAATATCTTTGAAGGAGATAACCACCCTAACCACTCAAATAAAAAGTGGGTGCCCGTCAGATGTGATTCCAGCACGGGTCATGTCGCTTTTAAGCGACGATCTGGGTGTGGGAATTTAACAGGTTGTTAACTTATCCTTGAGTACAGGGGAAGTTCCCCCTGACTGGAAGCATGCCCTGGTGCGGCCTTTACGGAAAAACAACTCTATTCCGTGGACCGACCTGACTAACCTAAGACCCATCTCTCTCCTCCCTTTTTTGGGGAAGCTCACTGAGAAGTTTGTAAATCAACATCTATCTAAATATACTGAAAGTACGGGGGGACTAGATCCTTCTCAATCAGGCTTTAGGCCAAGGCACATCACTGAGACCGCCTTGCTGTCCGTCGCTGACGATTTTCACACGCTACAGGATAAGGGTTACTCCGTTATCCTGGTGCTTTTAGATCTGTCAGCGGCGTTTGACACTGTGTCACACGAGATCATGACCTCCAGACTAGTTGACATTGGTCTGGGAGGCAAGGCGCTGGCCTGGTTAAGGAGTTTTTTCATAGAACGTACCCAAAGAGTCATACTGGGTCCTTACCAGTCTGAGGAGGTGGAGATCTCCAAAGGGGTGCCACAGGGCTCCTGCTTGAGCCCAACGTTATTTAACATCTACGTGGCACCCCTAGCTAACATCATGAGATCCCATGGGTTCATCCCTGTATTGTATGCAGACGATACCCAACTCCTCTTTCCGTTTAAAACTATGACTCCGCAAGTACGTAGCTCCTTTTCCCAAGGGATGAAAGAGGTGGCATTCTGGATGGCAGCTAATTTCCTCCAGTGTAACGTCTCCAAGACAGAGGTGATGCTCTTTGGGGAAGCCAAACGTCTGTGGACCCCTGACTGGTGGCCTCAAGATCTAGGCCCAGTCCCCGAACCCAAGGCGGTTGTGAAAGATCTGGGAGTTAAACTGGATCAGGAACTCAATCTTAAACATCATGCCAATCAAGTGGTGAGTTCCTGTTTCCATGTAATTGGGCTTCTCCGACGGGTATTCCCACTGCTTCCAGATACCACCAGGAAAACTCTAGTTCAGTCGCTCGTCTTGAGCAGACTGGACTATTGTAATGGTTTGCTGCTAGCCGCAAATGAGGGGACTATCGCCAGACTGCAAGTGGTGCAGAACACGGCTGCTCGCCTTGTCCTTAACGCCCCAGCCCGCACACCCTCTAAACCACTGTTAAGCAAACTCCATTGGCTTACAGTGAAACAGAGAGTGTTGTTTAAAACCAGGTGCATTATTCACAAGTGCATCTCGGGTAATGGTCCCAATTACTTGTCTCAAAAATTTCACCCCTACATTCCCTCAAGATCTTTGAGATCTGGAGATCGGGAACTGCTGGTTGTCCCCAGGTTCTGGAAGACAAGACAAGGGGGAAGGGCGCTATCAGTAGCAGGCCCGAAGTTCTGGAATGATCTTCCTTATGAACTTAGATCATGTAAAGAACTTTTCCCCTTTAGGAAAAAATTAAAAACTTTCCTGTTTAACTATTAGTTCCTGTTGGACATTATAAATAAATGATAGGATAGTGATCTAAGATGTTGCCAAGGGCGCGGAGATACTCCTTAGGGAGTCGATTCCCAGCGCGATATAAGTGTGCAAATAAAATAAATAAATAAATGCATGAAAGTTTTAAAAATAGGGAATTCGCTAATAGGGCACGCAAATTACCATGAAGTTCAACTTCATGGTAATTTGCAAAAACTTTGAAAAATGCACTAAAGTGCATTTTTCAAAGTTTCATGTTGCGCACACACATGCGTGTGCGCAACATATGTGCACAGATCAATTTCAGGGGTGCAACAGGGTGTCCTTTGGACACCCCTGCACCCTTGAAATCGCAATCTCAATTTGCGATTCGCTAATTGCGATTCGCAAATTGAGATTGTCTTCCCATTCATTCCTCTGGGCCTCTAGGCCCATAGGAATGAATAGGGAGGTATTCCTTAATTGCGAATCGCAATTTGCGAGTCGCAATTAAGGAATTCTAAGAAATCGCTATTTTTTAAGTGATTTCTTGATGCATTCCATTTTGCTATTCCTTAATAGCGAATCGGTATTTTTCGCTATTAAGGAATCGCAAAATGTGTTGTTGATGCATCTGGGGTCCCTATATTAATCTAAAAGGACCTAACCTAACGTAAAAAAACCCATAAATAGATCCTTTTGGAAAAGAGAAAAAATTCGGAGCATCTGCAAATAGTTGCAAAAGAGAGAGAATTCCTCATTAAGAGTAGTTTGGGAAAAATCAGCTGAGTTCCCTGACAATTGAAGTAGCAACCGTAAGTCCAAGTACAAGGAAATGTAATCACAGCACTAGCTATGATTTAACATAAGGAAGTAACAGGCACATGCATCATTGTTGGCTTTTGCAATTCCTTAATTGCGATTTTTAAGGAATCGCAAAACCCTTTGCATGTAGAAATCGCTTAAAAAATAGCGATTTCTAAACATTCCTTAATTGCGATTCGCAATTTGCGAATCGCAATTAAGGAATACCTCCCCATTCATTCCTATGGGCCCTGAGGCCCTTAGGAATGAATGAGAAGACATTCTCAACTTGCGAATCTCAATTAGAGAATCGCAAATTGAGAATGCAATTTCAAGGGTGCCAGGGTGTCAAAATGACACCCTGTTGCACCCCTAAAATTGATCTGTGCTCATATGTTGCGCACACACATGCCCTAAGGGCATGTGTGTGCGCAACATGTAACTTTGAAAAATGCACAAAAGTGCATTTTTCAAAGTTTTTGCTAATTACCATGAAGTTCAACTTCATGGTAATTTGCTACTCCTATTAGCGAAATCGCTAATTTTTTTACTTTGATGCATTGCATTTAAGGAATCTCAATTTGGGATTCCTTAAATGCAATCGCAATTTAAGGAATCTCAATTTAGAGATTCCTTAAATTGTGATTTTTGCATTTGGGATGATGCATCCCAAATGCAAAAATACTGGTTGCAACCGGTTTTTAGCTTGATGCATGTGGCTGTAAGTCTCCTCATGAAGGGTAAGGAAACAAAGAAAAATCACCACTAGCAGTTGCTCACAGCAATTCAGGCTAGCACAATAAAGTGCTAAGGGGTGTGGCAGGGTAGGAGTGCATAGCATGCATCAATTGATTAAATATGTGATTGAATAGAAGTGCAAAGCATCGCCTCTCTAACTAGGAACACATATTATTTGAAAGCTTAAACAAATGTTGCAAAACGAGGTACATAAGTTATCTTGAACCAATGAAGAAGGAAATTCCAATGGTCCATTGCCTCTCCTCTCAGTTCTCACAGAAAGCATGCGAGTTGACGTAAGGATATCTGAAGACTGATAAAGCTTTACACAGTAGATACATTCGGTGAAGGTTCTCATGAGAACCCTCAGTAAGCCTCTTCATCGTCCCACTATACAATAGACTAGTCAAATAAATGAAACATTTCCTATTTGCAAAGTACTAATTATGACCATGTGAAATGTTTTCTACAACAACATTTATTTCCAATAAACATTTTATTTATTAGTAACACATAGCAGGTGACTCGTTTTAACAAGATTAAATCACATGGTGTGAGGAAAGAAAGAAAGACATTTTCTTGAAGGAGCACATTTTCTGACAATGTCTTTTATTACAGTTAAATCTTGGAATAAGCTGTTCTAAAAGACATTTTTGTTAAAGGCAATTAGAAGGAAAGAGTAGAGAGAAAGAAAACAAATATGAGGCCTAGTCATGTAAGCACAGTCAAAATAGGAGCTTTCTGACGACTAATAAAATGTACATTTGTTTTACACATTTAAGACACATTTCTATGGTTTGTTCTTGTTAAGCATTCTTTACATTATTGCCATGGTACATTTTAATGTTTGTGTAAGGCTAATATTGTCTAGATTTCTTTTTACTCTGCCAAAACTGATATATCTGTTCCAAAATATCCATCCATATTCCCCTTTGAAAAGTGTTTTTACTCAACTGAGATCACTTATGATCACCCTGGCCTGGACCTGGAAGCAGTCGCATATCAGTTGGACGAAGTTACAGAAGGCATCTGTTCAAGGGGGCAGTTGGTGCCCCAAACTTTGAATGATATTGTCTCGTAGCACAGGCACAATTTGTTAATCGTTGGATCCATGATCTGCAATGTGCCCCCTATGTCGACCTGGACTGCGGCCTAACGGAGCCGGCCCACATCCAAGTCAAAATGTATTCCAGACTGTGACATGCACTTAGTTTGGAGGGGTGTGGCCAACAACCGAGCATGGCAAAAGCCTAATCTATGGGTCCTGCAACCTGACCCTGTAATCTGGCCCTACTCCCTATAATTCAGAGCCACCAAGATCCTACTGGGTCACGGACATGCAAGAACTGGCATATCCCTGACCAGGCCTGTTGGCGGCCACACCGCGCTTTTAAAATGGCAACCAGCTGCTGACCCGGCAGCTTAAAGAAAATTGCGGACCTCGCAGGATAGCCTGCCTGGTCGTCCATGCCTGGTTGGGGCAGCGTGACCAGGACACCGGTGAAGCAGACACTAAAACTGGTGAGGGTGGTTGCCAGTGTCACTGGGCAGTAAGACTGTGCACGCACCGGAGCTGACAGACGGGTACATGGACAGGCGCAGAGAGTGCTGCGTCCCCTGGGCTGTTATGCCAACTGACAATACGGTAAGAAATAAAGACAAGGGTCCCTAGAATAAGGTAGATGAGGGCATGAATCAACATATGCTAAATAGTCGATATGTTCTTTGTCCAGCCGGACAGAAATTTATTTCAACAATTGTAACATTCCATGTAGGTAAAATTGAATGTCAAGGGGGCACAGCCTGTGACCCGCAGACAACAAGACAGAACAACAATTAGGCAAACACGAACGAGGCGGTCTGTATCCTGATATTCAGTGAACAGACTTAATTACATCAAGGTACCATTGTGCAATACAATCTGAGATTCGGTTAAACATATGGTACATAGGTGTCGACGTTTCGATGCCAAGCTAAAAGATGTGTGGCATCATCTTCAGGACAGTATTAAATAACAAGTCTGTCTTGGAATTCGTACAATTGGCCCTTCATGCAAAACACATAACGAAATAAACACATAATTGGGAGAAAAAATGGGAAAAAGAAAAGATAACAATTTAGACATTTCTTGGCAAGGACCAATCTATTCAATGTTCAGTGACCATTTAAGTCAAGAGGCATATGGTGGAGCAGGCATGCCAAGGGCTGAGTGTGAAAAACGAACTAGTTGGACATTAAGTGGATTCGCGGTAGCACGTGATACAGACAGTGGTTAGAACATGCATTACTTCTACTGAGGCATTGTGGTGCTCACTTGCCCGAATTGTAGCACGAGACACAATCATGATACATACAGTGGTGGAGAAACGAACTAGATCTGTAGTCATATTCAAGTGCGTCTGCTGTGGCAGTGGTGAGAAAACGGATTTGTCTATTTACAAGTGCGTCTGCTGGGGCATCATGGTGCTCACATGCCCGAAGTTTGGCTCGAACAGTGGTGGAGACACGGATTGTAATTAATTGCGGAGGCGTCGCGGTGGTCACATAATGGCGCGAAAAACCTTCTTGAATACAGAAGTAGGGAAGTTGTTGCGACCATCCATGGAATTGTTACGACAAAGTGAGTGCAGTGCGGCACAGTGGTAGTGAGATGATGGATTGGATGTTAAAAATCAATCATGGCGCAGTGACAAGAAGGAAAAAATTCCCTTAGGATGGCGATCATTGGTTTTCTGAAGGGTTTTAATATACAACCATCTTGACGAAATGAGGACCTAAAAGAGGTGTGATGGTAACGATCAGTAAGGCAGTTAGTGATATATGATATATATGATATATCCGGCAGTTCCAAGCGGTTCCCTAGCGATCCCGCAGACCACCGCCGATTGAGCAGTTGGAGAAAGAGCATTGTCTCAGTAAGTACCTATGGCCTTATGCACTCCTTTCCCAAGACACTCATATTAGCAAAGGTACTGAAAATTGCTCCCATCTCTCTCATAGGTGCAGCTGCCAATTCGCCATTCGCGACGGCTGACTTTTTAATTTTGTGACAATTGCATCCTCGATTGTCCACCGGTAAGCAGATGCGTGCGCCCCTCACTTTTTAACTTAGCTAGCCACTAACTGCCTTACTGATCGTTACCATCACACCTCTTTTTTTTATTTATTTTTTGTTCAAAGGTTTTTTATTAGGAGCTGCAAGGAAAACAACAGTACAAGAAGACCAGTTCAAGAACTTACGTACAATACTATAATGAAATCATAAAAAAACAGAGTTATAAACTTTGCTACTGGATCCGTAAGTTGCATTTTGTAAACCAGGCAAGTCCAGATAAACACATAAGTCCAGAAAAAACAAAGGGTCCACACATATAGTCTAATAGGCAGATGTAGACGAGTTGCGTCCAAAGTTACACGATGACTTGTTTAACATGACCATTATCACATGACATGACCTGAGGAGAAAAGAACACCAACATTGGATAGCAGAGGCATCTTGAGCTAAGCATTTGTGTAGATCTACCCTGTATAAGTAGGAAGAATGCACGTGACAGCTATGTAAAAAAGCGCTTTGAGTACCATGTGTTCAAATTCATGGGGGTTTGAATGCGTCAAAGTGGTCATCTAGTGCGGACCAGAGTTTCCTGAGCGGCGGCCTCCATGGGGTAGAAGTTAAGGAGATGTTATCTGCACCTCTTAAGTGGGAGACCCAATTTAGCCAGTGGGGAAAGGAGGCTTTGTTCGTGCTTTTCCAGTTATTAAGTATGATTTTGACCCCAGCCGTCAGCAGCAGGTCCAGTAGGGCTTTGTCATCATCATTGAGTGTGACGGCTTTGGCAAAACCTAGAACAAGCGTTGAAAATTCCCTTGGTAAGGTGATATGGAGCACTGTATGTATGAAATCAAAGATCCTGTCCCAATAGGAGGTAACACAGGGGCATTTGAAGATTAGATGTTCCAGATCTCCTCCCACATTCGTACAATTCCAACATGTGTCATCGGGTTTGATTTTGTGAAGGAACAACCTCCTGGGGGTCCAGAAGGCCTTATGAAGCAGCCAGAACTTGGTCTGTGAGAGTGTAGGGCTAATTTTGTGGCGAGTGGCGAGTGGTGGATTCCCAAGTGCTGGCCCAGATAGTGTCCGAGTTAGGTGTGGAGGAGAATGAGTCCCAGTACCGTTGGAGAGGTGCATTTAGGGTGGACGATTGTGGCCGCATTAGTTTGTACAGTCTACCGTTGGTACAGAAGAGGATTTTGCCTTTTCTATAATATGGCACAATAATCTAGTGTTGTCGTTAGACATCCGGTTTTTTAGGAAGCCAACCTGCGAGGGGCTAATTAGCTTGTGAAGGATGGTATTTAGTCTGGTCGCCAATATTTTAGCATATATCTTACAATCTATATTTATCAGGGATATTGGACGGTAATTTTTAGTGAGTAGTGGGTCCTTCCCTTCTTTGGGTAACACTATAATTGTGGCCTCACTCATTGAAGGGGAAACTCCGCCACAGGCTGCAGTAGAGTTATAAAGCTTAAGGAGCGGATGGTTAATCTGGTCTGCAAAGGCCTTATAGAAGGGTGCAGTGAAGCCGTCTGGGCCCAGCTGTGCACTGTCAGCTTCGGAAAGTTTTGGAAGGCGGAGTGAATTGAGGTAGTCCTTGCAGGCGGGTTCGTCTAATACCTTGTCGTTTTTGTATAGGTCTTCATAGAATGTCTTGAAGGTGTCGGAGATGTTCGACTGTTTAGTGTGTGTGACGTTGCATGAGTTTTTAATGGACGAAATGGTAGACAATTTCTCTTTGTGTTTAAGATAGGAGGCCAACAGTTTCCCGGCTTTGTTGCCGTCGCATAACTTCAGGGCCTTAAAGCGGTTAATCCAAACCCCCGCCCGTTTACTGGTGATGGTGTTGTATTCGTATTTTTTCTTGGTTAGCGTGTCTAAAACACATGAGTCAAGCGGGTTGGATTTGTGCTGAGCTTCTAGAGTGCCAATCTGGCGTTCCAGAGACTCAAGTTCCTTATTAAGTGCCTTGTTAGTCTTGGCCCTAATGGCGATGATGACCCCGCGAATTGTGGCCTTCAGCGCATCCCACAGGGTGCTAGGTGAGGTGTCGGGGGTGTCGTTTAGGGAAAGGTATTCCTCAATTGCATTCGATATTAGTAGTTTGTTTGTGGGGTCTGAGAGTGTCTCCTCATTAAAGCGCCATCTCTTCGGGGGGAGGATCGATCTGGAACCAGCTAGTTTGGTGCGGATACAGGCGTGATCCGAGACTAACTTGGGGGCTATATCGGTCTCATCTATAAGGTGCGTGTAGGGGCTTGAGATCAATATGAAGTCGATACGGGAATAGGAGTTGTGTGGAGCGGAATAAAATGTGTAATCCCTACCGTCCGGGTGTTGTAGGCGCCAGGAGTCTTTCAGGTGATACCTGTCACATAGACGAAGGAGGGCCTTGTGTGAGCGGGAGGGGTGGAAGGCACACTTGGATTGTCTATCGAGAATTGGGTCAAGGAGGAGATTAAAGTCGCCTCCCATTATCAACAAGTCATCTGAAGGGATAGGTTCTAATGAGCGGGTGACAGAGTTCCAGAATTCCGGATCGTCTGCGTTTGGGCCGTAAATATTTAGTATATGTAATGGGTCGTCTTCCCTGAGAAGGTTAGTGATGGATAGCCTACCAGCATCGTCATGGGAGTGTGAGACTAGAGTAAGGTTAGCTTTTTTCGCTAAGATGGTGATAGCCCCTCCCTTCTTGTGAGATGCTGGTGATGATAGGATATGTGATGCCCAGTGGATATTCAAGAAGCGGAGATCATCCTCAGATAGTTTGGTTTCTTGGAGTAAAATTATGTCCCCCTTGGATTTGGAGATATACTCAAGAACTTTCCTCCTTTTTACCGGGTGGTTGAGGCCCTTAACATTAAGAGAGACAATCGTAAGATCATCGGCTAGTGAGTTTGTCTTAGCCATTTGGGTTGAGAAGCATCGTTAAGAGAAAGCGCTCTGATTTAAGGGAGACCAATAGTGACTCCCCCAAATGCTCCTTACAGTCAGCGTGAGGGCCTATGCGTGAAGGAACAGTGGACTGCAATGAAATGCATTTGACAAGTGTGGAAAAGGTAAACATAGGAACAAAACAATACATAGTATAAAAAAAGAATAAGGCACTTTGAACTCTTGTAGCTCCATCACACCTCTTTTAGGTCCTCATTTCATCAACATGGTTGTATATTAAAACCCTTCAGAAAACCAATGATCGCCACCCTGGGGTAATTTTTTCCTTCTTGTCACTGCGCGGTATGTCATGATTGATTAGGTCGAGCCCTCAATGCGCTTGCGCATTGAGCTTGCGAGAGATATTGGGGCTTAACCAGAGCTTAACCATCGGCGGCGATTTGATGCTGTGCCCGTGAAAAAAGCGCGTGCACAATGCACATCAAAGCCACCAGCCTCCCTCCCACAAGCTTCCCCCAGCGTGCGCTCTGCCTCAGGCATTTCTCCTCCCCTAATTTATTCACTGCCCATGGCCGGGCGGCCGTACTTTCACTTTCACGGCCGCCAGGCCGTGTCTCGCGTTTCCACTTCTCTTTCTTTCTTTCCATCTTTTCTCGCACCCTCTTTCTTCCTCTCAACTTCTCTTGCCTTCACCCTTTTCACTCCATGTCTTCGTTCTCCCTTGTCTCCCTTTCTCTACCCTTTCTCTCATCTCCTTTTCTCTACCCCTTCTCTGTTCCTTCTCTGTTCCTGCTTACATCGTGCCTCTTCTGTTGTCCGCGCTTTAAGTACTTGTTTTTCCAGGAGATGTACGGGTAATAATCTGAGGTGTTGCTTACGTATTTTACCAAAGAATGATCTGCGCCTGCTTAGATTTAAAGCTTAAATGCACATAGTGCCCGGTGCAGCTGAAGTCTGTTAATTTATGTTCAAATGTCACCCTTTTCCCGTGTTTTTTCAGAACTGTGCTGATTGCGTTTAAAAAATGGTCTAGCGGTTTGATTGCTATCTAGGTAGTGTTTTATTTAATAACCTCCAAACGTTAATTTACATTTCTTTTTAGACAAGTAGCCCATTGCAATGCTGTCTTCATGGGTAGAATAATGATGCTTTATCGTCGTGACACGTAGGCCGCGCTTCTCATTCCGCCTGGGATTTGTATGTCCCTGTGCTGCTCCACACCTGTACGCTATGCCGCTTTATATTTTCGAGGTTGCCCTGCTCACTCTCGTTAACAGCTGGTTTTGAATTGCACTGAGTTTTAGGCAGAATCCGAAAAATCCCAAGCCCAGTCGCCACCCGTGCATTACTGTCTTCTCATGGTTAGAACTGTTCTCTTTTTTCCGCTTGAATAACTTTTCTTGTTTGCTTGGCTAAAGCAATTGCTTCTGTTTAAAGATATGCTGTTCACGGCTGGCTCCCAGCATCTTAGCATGTTGGAAACCATTCTCAGCATTTGACGCATTCCTAGTCTGTACGGTCTAGCATTTGACAAGGATTTTGTGTGAAGTGTTTCCTTTTAATGGTGAAGATTGGCTGGTACAAGAAATGCTTTACTCGATTGGCAGACAGAAACTGAAGCTGTGTCAGCTGGAGCGGGGAGTATCCCGGCTCCTGTGACATCACTCCACAAAAACCGGACATCGACTATGGAATCTCTTCAGGAACCTAAACTCCAGTCAGTGGCTTTAATAAAGGTGTTTGATGGGAAACTGAGCCCCCCACACAGCAATGCCAAGAGCTTTGTGCCCCTTGCCCCCACTGGAGCCTCGGCACCACACCTCAAAGTAATCCCTTCCGCTCCCCCTCCCACCCCACCCCGCCACGTCGCATTAGTAAGCAGCCCACCCCCCTCCCTCTCCATATGGTCGCTCGAGCTGCAGGCAGCCCACCCCCTCCCTCTCCAGCGCCTGCCTCCTCTCTGCCCACGCATCGCACAGCGCGCCTTTTCTATTCATTTGTGCCTTGCATCATCAGACTTGTTTCTCTCTGTTATTCCAGTGTTCTTTCTCGTTTTCCTGCCTCTGCCCTTCTCACCGTTTCTGTGGCCCCAGGCGACGTGCTAAATGCAGACCTGCAGGCTCTAAAGACGTTAACTGGTCCGTCTGGAAGAAAGTGTTCCGTTGCGCCATCATTAAATCCTGATTAAAAATGCGATTTCTCCAGAGACCTTTCCCATCAAACATTTATCTAACCTCGCTACGGCTCACGGCTGACACACTTTTTATGAATATGGCATTTCGTGCCATTGTGAAATATTTAACGTGTGAAATATGCTGTCAAGGGTTCTTCCTAAGTCCCAGTTCTCAGCAAAAATGCAATGTATCAATGTTTAAAACTCTAGTGCAACAGTACAAAAAAAATTATTATTACACTTTTAATCTTCATTTTTTTTTTAATTACAATACGCTACACATAATCTTCTCACAGAATTTTTTTTTTTTAAGGTAGTGCCATTATACATTACAAAAATATTATGTAATTATTAATTATTTATAAAATTTAAAAGCCATTAAGATTTGTCATATCAATATATGTACGTCAGTGAAAAAATAAACATGTAGCTTTAATAATGCTATAGGTGTCACATTTGCAAATTCTATAAATATTGGCATTTACAATAACAAAATTAATACATTTGCTAATATAAAAACATAAACATAAGTTAACAAATTATAACATTTAAAAGACCAATAGCTCCAACTTTTCTAATGCGAGACCTATTGCATTTCCAATGCTTGTTTTTAACATCCAATCCATCACCTCACTGCCACTGTGCCGCACTGCACTCACTTTGTCGTAACAATTCCATGGATGGTAGCAACAACTTCCCTACTTCTGTATTCAAGAAGGTTTTTCGCGCCATTATGTGAGCACCGCGACACCTCCGCAATTAATTACAATCCGTGTCTCCACCACTGTTCGAGCCAAACTTCGGGCATGTGAGCACCACGATTCCCCAGCAGACGCACTTGTAAATAGACAAATCCGTGTTCTCACCACTGCCACAGCAGACGCACTTGAATATGACTACAGATCCAGTTTGTGTCTCCACCACTGTATGTTTCATGATTGTGTCTCGTGCTACAATTCGGGCAAGTGAGCACCACAATGCCTCAGTAGAAGTAATGCGTGTTCTAACCACTGTCTGTATCACGTGCTACCGCGAATCCACTTAATGTCCAACTAGTTCGTTTTTCACACTCAGCCCTTGGCATGCCTGCTCCACCATATGGCTCTTGACTTAAATGGTCACTGAACATTGAATAGATTGGTCCTTGCCAAGAAATGTCTAAATTGTTATCTTTTCTTTTTCTCATTTTTTCTCCCAATTATGTGTTTAATTCGTTATGTGTTTTGCATGAAGGGCAAATTGTACGAATTCCAAGACAGACTTGTTATTTAATACTGTCCTGAAGATGATGCCACACATCTTTTAGCTTGGCATCGAAACGTCGACACCTATGTACCATATGTTTAACCGAATCTCAGATTGTATTGCACAATGGTACCTTGATGTAATTAAGTCTGTTCACTGAATATCAGGATACAGACCGCCTCGTTTGTGTTTGCCTAATTGTTGTTCTGTCTTGTTGTCTGCGGGTCACAGGCTGTGCCCCCTTGACATCCAATTTTACCTACATGAAATGTTACAATTGTTGAAATAAATTTCTGTCCGGCTGGACAAAGAACATATCGACTATTTAGCATATGTTGATTCATGCCCTCATCTATCTTGTTCTAGGGACCCTTGTCTTTAGTAACTATTAAGCGCCCAAGGTCCCTAGCTTATTACCTTTGGGTTCCCTTGTCTTTGTTAACAACACGCTAAGAAAGGCACCCTTTGTGAGTCATCATGCTTGTTCGCTTTACCCCATCTGCAACTTCAACTATGCCCATGATGCACACACATAGGGGTCCTCGTGACACGTCCAGCAAGAACACATTATTTAACATTTGCTCACCTTGGTTCCTCTCTCTCCCTCCTCCAGTCACACTGTTAGAGCCATATGGACACTGTGCTAGCTAGTGGTATGCAAAGGCTTGCCCCAGAGGGTCATAAACTGCAGGGATTTCCACTTCTCCCTTGGTCGAGGTAGGAAGTTGATTTGAGCACCGCACCCCAGCAGCATTAAGCAGTAAAGAAAGGCGAGGCTCCCTAGAGAAAGGTGACCGATGGATCATGGCCTGAGGCTCTCCCTCTGAGATGGGGTGTGGCACTGTGGCCTTGAGGACTGCAGCGATGCCTGTAGGGGTCCACTTGGTTCCGGCTTTAGTTGAGTCTATAACCTGCTTGAGGAGCAGGGCTCCAGTCAGTAATGCAATGTCTTGGCCCTTATTCATAGGGGGTATTAACGGAACAGTGACCTGAGACCTAAACGATGGCAGGCACTAGGCCAACACCGTAAAAGGGATAACATATTTCCCCCAAAATTATACACCATGCCACAGTGGCAGACCGGAAATGATTTTGTGCGGAAATCTAGCCCAGGGCTAGCTGGCTCCCTGGAGACCTCTATACTTTGGCCAGAACACCTCGGAGTAAACACAACCAGACTGCTCAGCGCCCCACTCCCTTACCAATCTCCACTTGTTCAAAAATTAATGTGTGGCACCTACCATGGGGCATACAAAGACACAATCGGATAAGCAGGTAGAACCAACACGCTCCCAATCACCCCTGACGGATGGCCCCCCGACCGGAATCCTAGATAGGGACCTGTCGTCCTCCTGTACAATACCCCATTGGACAAGCTAGGCTTAATCCTACAGGAGATAAGAGAATCACACCAGGTGATGGAACAATGCCTAGAGGCCATCACCAGGCATTGTTAAAGACAACAATCACAAATTATCAGACAGGGTCAAGACCACCAAACAGACACTTTCAACATTGTCTTCCAGCCATAACCAATTCACTACATAAATTACTCAACTGCAACGCCAAGTGGAGGTGCTTCAGGACCAGGCAGAAGATGCAGAAGGGAGGGCTCACCGTAATAATATATGCATAAATGGCTTCCCGGAGGGTGTAGAGGGCAAGCATCCTACCCATTTTATAAAAAACTGGATCCAGACCGTGGTGGCACCTACTGGCCTCTCTGAGCTGTTCGTGGTGGAGAAGGCACATAAGGTCCCCACCAGGAGACTGATCCCCGGTGCCTCTCCTCAGCCCAGAGTAGCCAGGATCCTCAATTATCGTAACCGGGATGCCCTGTTGCAAGCAGCCAGGGATCGACTGCCTATCTTTGTGGATAACATGAGGGTTTCTTTTTACTTGGATTACACTGTTGCCATTCAGAGACTGAGAATATCCTTTTTCGGGAAACCAAAAGGCAGCTTCAAGACACTGAGCTTACCTACGTCCTCTTCTTTCCGGCCAAACTCAAAGTACTGCAGAACCAACAAGTCCACCACTTTGATACCCCAGAACAGGCCCTAGAATGGCTGCAACTACAACCCCTTGATCCTCAGGGGCGTCAGGGTCTGGGGGAGACCACAACAAGAACAAAACGAAAGCTGAAGAAATGGAATTATGCGCCCGTGCCCCAGGAGGAAGCGGCGGCTCAAAGGCCCTCTCTTCGCAGCAGGTGCTGGAGGCAGTAGCGGCTCCTGGAGGGAGTGCTGAGGGGCGGTGGGGAGAGGTGGGGAGGGGCAGGGTGGGGGGTAGTAAACTCTGGCATACGGCCAATCGGAGTTAGGTAAAGAAAGAAAGAAATAAAACTAATTAAATTGCGACCGCTGCAACACTACATATACATATACATATATCATATGTGTATGTTTCCCATAGATCAAAATGCAGTTGACTGTATTCAAACTATAGATTGAATCACATGTATTCTATGATATCTGTCACACTGCAGTGAATGACATGTTTATGTAATACAAGTAGATTCTTATAATAAACTGCAATAAAGTGTGTGGGAGAAAAAAGACACTCATTTTATCGACCTCAGGTGGATGAAAGGCTGAGTGGACCCGCCAGGATTCGAACCTGTGACCATGAGGTCGAACACAGGCCCCTGCAGCGGATGCATTAGTCCACTAAGCCACCAGATCCAGCTGTGCACCTTTGCACATGCAGTTCTCTTACAGAGCAGGCCATGCTGTATATATAAGCATCTGAGGTCAAAGCTAGTGAGGCTTACTCAAGGAGTTGTGCTCGGAGGAGGTTTTTGCCCACCATGTCAATAACTCCCCTTGCCGGTCCAAACTCTGCACCCATCTTAGTAGGTCTATCTTATTGTGCTTGGGTCCAATGACAACCCCACCACCCAAAGAAATGTAGAGCCCACACAACAGTTGATCCTGCCACTCAAGGGGGGCCTCAGAGCACAGTGTAGTGGGCTGAGTGGCACTCAGTTGGGGGGTGATAGATGTCCCATGGTTCCCACACACTGGAATCCTTGTGCTGCTGCAATCAAATTGAAACCGGGGTAAAACCCTCCAATCAGATCCTCCATGCCCCCTGCAAACTCTGTGCATGATTAAAGCATGGAGATCTCCAAAGGTTAGGTTCATGCTGCACCTGTATAATTGTACATTGCATTCAGACAAATTAGCCACATGGATTGTTAAGTAGATGCAGCAAGAAGAGGAGCAGATCAAACAAATACCTGAGCTGGCTGACCCCTGAGTCTTCTAATTTGAGTTGTCATTCACATAACAAATCTCTAAAATGCACTCCTGCTCCACACACAGCCTCCCCATGCATACAAAGTGTACATATACCATATATCCACATCCCACACAGATAGAATGAAGGACTTGGTTAAATTAGAATAAAAGAAGCTTAGAAATAGGCATCTCTCCCAGAAAGCAACAGGTAAAATGTCCTGTTATTCCACTATAAATTGGTGCTTCCCCACGTCTAGTCTTTCTCCGCCCGGATAGAGGTCAATAGTCTCTCTCCTTATGAACGATGGACCTTGGTCGCCCCTCCATATCTCAGATATACACTCTGCGTTTTACCATTCATGTAACAGGGAGGTCTGCAAAGAATATGTGTGATTGTCATATTCACCTAGGCAAAAATCAAACAAACTGCAGCAGCATACCAGTGACTTTGTCATCAGATCAATACAGGCGGGGGCATGCTATCCAAAGGCAAGGTGGGGACATTTCAGTCCCAACAGAGATCACCGACTTAACATTGTTGGATGTTTAAACACCAGCTTGTTTGATAAACCATGACTATTAACTAAGACGGTGCCATTTGCCAGCACCTCCACTCTGAAAATAGTTCCAGCACGCTAGCAGTATCTGTGTGATACTTTAAAAAAAGCCTGTATTCACAACAGCCTAACACTCATTCAAGCTACATCACAAATGCAACTATGTACAAATACTATCAGCATAATGTAAATTTAAAAGGAAGGATAGCGCCATCAACTTATCAGCAAGTTGACCTCAACAAGGCGTATACCCTTATTAGATGCAATTGCTTTTGAGACAAGTTCATTATGACATGTTAAAGTGCCTTTTCCTGGCGTATGTTAACTAGGCCTAGGCACCATGTTGTTCAAAATGGATGTCTCCCCCTGCATATTCACTATTTATTATTTCTGCAATAGACAGTCAAACAGAGCTATGTTTCTTTATTTCTATTTAGGTTGTTCTTGCAGATCTAAAAGAAAGCTTTCCATCCCAGGCTCAATAATGTTGTAAACCACCCACGGTCTCGTCAGCTAGTTCACTATTTTGCATTCACTCACAATAGTTTACTGTTGTTTTGAACTAATTTGTCCTGCTATCTCCGGACACATTAGCTTAGAGGGACTGAATCAATACTCATGTAGTGGGGCAGTGCTTGAATGGTAAGGCAAAATGACGTTTAACATAAATGTGCTCTGATTTGCTGAAATTATAACTCCTTTGCTGACACCATGATGATTGCCACGTTCAATGTTAGTCTATGAGAAGATTTCCTATAAAAACTCTTGATTTTCGGAGAGATCCAGAACGTTCTCGACACTTTTCCGACGCTATTAGTGAAACTGTCTGATTCCTTATTGATTTTGCTGCTTGAGACTTAGATTTTTTTTATGTTGCTCCTTATTCTGTATTGAATCAACACTGAGAATCTTTATGCATTTGACTTTTCAAATTTCTTGTTCGGTGCTTTTGAATTTGTGTGATTAATCTTTATAACATTCTCAAATTCTGCCCTAGAACTCACCTATTGAGCCTGTCTTTACTAGTCTGTATTTTGTAATGTGCTGTGTGGGGCCTCGTTTCAGGACACATTGCCTCATGAAGTTGAGCTTTAACTCTATCCCGACCCATCCTCCCATGAACATGCTATTCAGTTATCTTTCAGGTTCTAAGAATTTTAGGTGCCCCCTTACCCGTCCCTTGCCACTACAAATCGATATATAAGAAGAAAAAGACTTGGTAAGGTGAATATGTTTTTACTAGGGCACGGATATCATAAATCTTGCTGTTCTTTAGTTAATTTTTCGCAGGAAATTGTCTCAGAAAATTGCTAACACGTGTTTCGTGACTTGAACAAGAGTTTAGTTTGTAAAATGCAGGTCCTGCGGTGGATCACTATGTGTCTGGAACCACCTTTGATCCTTCTGAGGTTTATAGAAAGAATCTCTTTCAAACGATTAATGCATCACTTGTTGTTAGTGCTTAAAGGCAATGTGTTTTGCAGTGTGCACTATAACGAACAGGCAGTGGTCCAGAGTATTCTTTACTTCTCTTTCTTCCCCTCTTTGGGTTTTTTTTCTTTTTTTTCTCTGCAATTTTTCATTCACTCTTGTGCCTCCTGTTTTATCTTATTGTATTTACTTCATTATTGTATGGCTTTGTTTATGTTTTTGCTAAACTTAATAAAAATTTCTTCAACTGAAAAAAAAATGTGAAAAATGATTGATAAGTGTCTTCATGCTGAATTTAATAAAACTGAACCGCGCATGCGCTGTGCAAACACATACACGTTTTACAAAGGAAACGCGGTTCACAGGAAACCAAGCCCCGAGCAGTTCACAGATGACTGTGCCCGCCGAGCCTGTTCCTCTGTCAATGAATGTTGCAACCCCGTTGCCATTGATAAAAATACCTCCGTAATGACTAGAAGAAAGTCCTGCTAGCCGGTCCGGGGGTGACTCAGTATCAGCTGACAGGATTCAGGGGAAATGTCAGTGTGCCCTGGTCCTCGCTGTATGTGTTTTTCCCCTTGAAGATCACACGATTGCAGATTTTCTGTCACAAGGCAAGAAATCCCAGGTACACTCAGGGTTTCTGGTGTGATCTCTTTAAAGTGCACTACTGAGAAACCACATCCACGTTTTGCGTAAGTAACATCATGAAGAAATTCTAATTAAGAAACTCGGCGGCACCTTTCTGTCCGGATTACTAACCACGAGAAGAGAAACAGGTGATGTGGCCTAGAGGTGGTGGGCCCAAGTGTTCGATGACAGCATGTACCCCCTACCAGCAGCAGTACGTGAGAAATCACTTCAGGAAGATTTGAGGGAAACGCCGAGTTCCCCATCTTCCACTGACAAGCACTAGAGATTTATTTTTTCATTGTTACTTTTGTCAGGGAAAAGGCGAAATAGACTATTTCATGTAAATCGTTTGGGGGGGGGGGGTTTAAGGTCAGAAACGCAAAACCATAATCCGAAATAGAAGCCACAAAGTCAAGGGCTCCTATACCGCAGTGTACTCAAGATCAGATAGGCTGGCGGCCGTGGTTTTTTGCAGTTTTATTTAGGAAGAAGGTAGCCCAAAAGACATTACAGTAATTTACATGGTCACCAGATTATATTACACAAGATCAGATTTTATTTCTTTTCGGTGCGGGGAGAGTAAGTGATTTACCCAGAATCACAGGAAGTAGAGATGTCCCGGGGACTGTAGCTTTGATTACCCAAT
This sequence comes from Lissotriton helveticus, assembly GCF_964261635.1. Lineage (NCBI taxonomy): Eukaryota > Metazoa > Chordata > Amphibia > Caudata > Salamandridae > Lissotriton > Lissotriton helveticus. The sequence goes on along the minus strand of NC_136067.1, from coordinate 1,593,099,433 downwards.
TCCAAAGTCAGCAGCACTGACTTTGAACTTTCCCAAGCGTTCTACCTTATACCATCTCCCCCAAGATGGCAGGTTTGTTCTCTAACCTCCCAGAATCATTAAAAAGCCAATAGGTCACACCTCTAAAAGAGGAGCTAATGGCACTGGCAATGCTTTTTTTGATTGGCCTAAATGAAATCCAAAGTGACTGCCGGCACGTAATGACGCAGGCAGGTGCATGTGTGGCCATTTTGGAGTGAGTTTTCAACTAACGAAAAGCCACCTGAAGATGGCCGCTGATGTGAGTGCATGTATTGTGATGGATGCATGGCATGGATGGACATGTATTGTAAAATGTAAATGAAAATCCAGTATTTGTAAAGCGCACAGCTACCCGTAGGCATTCCGGCTCTGGGGGCCGTTGGGAAGATTAAGCGAGCTATTGCCCAGAGTCACATGGTGCTGGGCAGACCCTTGCTGCCGGTGATCGAACCATGATCCCCAGCGTCCGGCGTCAGTCACGGCCGCTGCGCCACACCTCTTCCCTCTAGTGTCCTACCGCCAGTCATTTTTAAATGTTTGGTTTACTGTTCTAACATGGAGATTATTATGTTACAAAGGAAAGTTTAAAAGTACATATCTAGCACAGGGACGTGAAAAAAAGGAAGAAGCCACCAGCCTGGTGCGTGTCACTGTGCAGCTGCCAGACCATCACAGAGAAACAAAATATTTTAAAAATGCAACGATGTGTGCTGCGGAGAAACATAGAAAGTGGCCTCGCCCAAAATAAACAGACCACACTCTTTATAACTGTAGCAAAAAAAAAAACTTTATTTAGATCAGGTAAACTCACTGAAACTAAAATACTCTTTATTTCATTATGCATACACAATTTGGTAAAATGGGCCAAAACCTTTCACTTTTTACTTACATGTTGAACTTTCTGACCAAAACCATCAATAAATATCTGTTTAGTATATTTTTCCAAAAACCTTGTTTTTTCCCCTTTTCTTTCATCTTGTATCCAAAAGGATGGGTAAGCCCGCTCCAGACTTACCCACCCCCAAAAATCACCCCTAAAGCCTATCTCTCAGAGTAACCTGTCTAATAGTGGCATAATAGGCTTTTTTTTTTGGGGGGTGGGAGGGAGGGATTTTGTCAAACTAAAGAACCTCCCGCCTCCCTGCTCACTCCTCACATCTAACTCGCGCCTAACGCGCAGTTCCGAACGTTGGCAGCGCGCACCTGTTCCTAGCTCCCGCGCCACTCTCTGCCCTGGTCTGTTCCATTTGGGCGAAAACCCCAGGGGGAGACTGCTCGCGCTACGCTCCCGCTGGGGCCCCCATAGTAGAAGTGTGCAGAGGAAGAAAAAGCATAAAAGGAAGATAATTAAATAAAGAAGGTGGGGCAGATAGCAATAGAGGGAGATTGTGAGTGGAAGCAACAGGCACAGCACGCACTGTGACAAAAATGTGAAACAAAGCAAGCACACAAAATAGAGAAAAAACATGCACACTCTCAATAAGTGCTGGAAAAAAACAGGTCTCTGCAGGCAGTGGAAGGATACAATTCATCCATTCATAAGCACTATACTTTTGCAATGTGGTAAAGCCAAGAAGACGAAGAAAAAACATTGAACAGAAGCTGGTACAAGTAACTGATAATGAAGGGAAACAAACGCATGCAAGGGGCTGACCCAATGTCCCATCTTTGTTTTATATTGGACACAATAGGTCTTCCACAACAGACAGCCAACAACTGATGTTGTGGAAAACATAAATACCACTCTGAGCGATTGCCAGTGGTTAGACTTATTGCAAGCATCCTTCCATCACCATTTGTGTGATTGATGTACCATCCTATGTGGCAAGGGTATGACTAGATGTGGGTCCCTTGCTCACTGTGCCACTGGGATCAAGCTACACTCGATTGAAGAGCCCCAATCAATGCTTATGTTCCTGTTCGGAGAGGGCCTGGCTTGGCAGTTCAGTCTGGTCTGTTCCTATTGGAGCATGCTCAAGTTTGATTTGCATATAGCTGATGTAATTTGAGGTGGCATGGTGGGCCAAAGAATGATGGGTTGGAATGGTACCTCGAGAGAATGCCCTTGGTTAGACTTACTGCATGCATCCTTTCATCACTTTTTGTCTGTTTTGATGTACCACCCTAAGTGGCGTAGGGTATGCCCAGACGTGGGTCCCTTGCTCATTGTGCCACAGGAACCAAAGGCCAAATGTACGAAGCATTTTACCAGTCACAAAAGATCCATCAGGCATTTGCGACCGGCAAAATGCATTTTCTAATGTACCAACCCTATTTTGGGAGTCGGTAACCGACTCACAAAATAGGGTTTGCAAGTTGCCTATAGGAAGGGGCGTGCCAAGGGCGTCACTTCCTAATAACGAGTCGCACCCAAGGGACACCTTCCGCTTTGTGAATGGGGGCGCAACATTTTTTTCATAGCAGGCAGTGGATCCACGGACCACTGCTCACTCTAAGAATATGAAAAGAAAACTTGTCATTTTCTTTTTTAAAGGCATCCTGTTTTCCTTTAAGAAAAATCTGCTTTATTGAAAAAGCAGTCACAGACATGGTGGTTTGCTGACCCCAGCAGGCCACCATCCCTGTGAGTGCCAGCCATTCCCAATGGGTCACAAATTGCGATGTGCCTCATGAATATTAATGAGGTAGGTCATTTGCAACCGATTTGGGAATTGCTAAATGTTTCCCAAACACATTAGTACATTTGATTTTGCGGGTCCCTAATTGCGAGTCGCAAAAAATTGCAATCAGAGACTCTCAAAATCAAATGGTCGTACATCTGGCCCCATGTTACACCCAACTGGAGTGTAGCATGGAGAAGTGTGGCTCACTGGTTAGAGGCGGCAGACCCATAAGCAGAGAACGACCCGGGACCAGGGTTCGATTCCCGACGCGGCAGGGTCGTGGACCAGGGTCAGCGGACTCGATAATTCTCGCGGTCGAAGCGTGGAGATACTCCTCCGGGAGTCGATTCCTAGCGCTATATAAACCCACAATTAAATTAAATTAAACTGAAGAGCCCCAATCAGGGCAAAACGAGTCTTCAGCTGCTTGTGTACCTGTTCGAAGATGACCTGACTTGGCAGCTGTGGGGACTGTTCCTATTGGAGCAGGATCAAGATTGACTTGCATGCAGCTGGGTCTAATCTGAGGTGACATGGTGGGCAAAAGAACAGTGTGTTGGAATGCTACGACAAGCGGCTGTCAGCGGTTAGACTGATTACAAGCATCTTTCCATAACCTTTTGCATGTTTGATATAGGCAAAAGCAAAACAGGGAAGGCAGGATTGCTTGGGTTGGCAAGACTTTCAACTATTTACTTCCATTTTTGTTAAGAAAGTAATTTAATAACACACATTTAGGCATTAGAATATTCAAGCAACCATACAAATTGAACATCTTTCACATTTTAAGGCATGGAAATGTATGATTTCACTTCTGAAGAAATTAAGTACAAACAGCAAAGCATTTTGATGACATGTGAGAATGAAGGCGATCACCCAAAATGTAGCGAACATGTGTGTTAGTCTTTCTGGCACACAACACAGAGAGAAGTATATATTCTTTAATTTTTTATAATTGAATTTTTCCATGAACAAATCACAAGTACCATGAACAAATCACAAGAGTAAAATCCCAAACTATACCTCAAATGTTAGAACATTTTATATCACAAATCATTAACTGACAACCACTTCATTTTCTCGTTTATTGTCATGGTTTTTTTTTAACTTGTGCTGGGAATTGATCAAATTACATTTTCCTTCCTTGAGTCTTACTGTACATGACTATTTCCTCAGACTGACAATCTTGGCATCCTGTTCACATGTTGAATTTTCGCATCGCTCGACGGAGCTGGGTAAATTACATTATTGCACGGGCTATGACTCACCACTGTCACATGAATACACCACACGTGAATGATAGCCAAAATGCAAATACATTAAAGGCAGATACTGAATACCTCCTGCTTTTGTTACAGGAGGGTTTTTGGTGTTTGCATAAGTAGTAACCACTTTCCAAGTCAATTTGGGGAAGTCACTGATCCTCCCTGTGCCACCTGATCTGCTGTAAGTGGGAAGTGCACACTGGTAAATTCCCAGCTGCCCAATGTGATTCATGTAGCCTCAAACATTTCCAACTTACAGTTCAGAATTGACATAAGGCATCTCTGATAAGAGAGGCAATGAGGTGAATCTGCACTGTAGAGCACTATGTTTAGAGTACTCAGTGGTTCTTAACCTGTGGTCCAGGGACCACCACTGGGGTCCACAAAGCCTACTCAGGGGTCTGGAACTGCTTATAAAATTTAATAATAATATCAGGTTAATAAAGTGTATAAAATAAACAAGAAAAATATACAATTGGAAATTTAAATCATTCTGTAAATGAGAAGGAATTTGAAATTGGAGGCTAAAAACTAAGTTAAAGTATTTGGATTGATTTGTGGGAGCAGTGCAGCTGCATCAAACAGAATATAGTATGGACAATGAACGGCCTCAATTTAATTTAGAAAAGATTGAAATGTCCAATTAAAAGTTTTATTTTTTTAAATATTTGTTCATGAATTAAATATTTTATCAATTGTGTTGTTGTTTAATGAGTGTTCATTTCAGCATTGTTCTGTATTTTTTTCAGTTTAGATCATTGAAAATGCTTAGGTTGGGCTCCTTGACTTCCAGTAATGACTAAGTGGTGGTACCCAAATTCTAAAAATGAATCAGTGGGGGTCCCCAGGTTCCAGTAATGATTTAGTGGGGGCCCGCCTTGGTCAAAAAGTTAAGAACCACTACTGTAGATCAGATATACTGACTCAGCCTAGCCATAAATTAGTAACATTGATAAAGATCTCACCCTGTATTAGTTGCTTAACCATCAGAATGTTTTGATTCTCAGGATTTTCAACACACCTGTAAATTGCAAGTCTTAATTCACAGCTACTATGTGAATTAGGATTTTCGACCAATGGAAAGTTCTGAAAACACATGTAATGGGGGAATTGAACAGAAGTGGTGGGGCAGAGGGTGGGTAAGGGGGTTATGGGGGACAGAAAAAAAAGAAAAAGGAAAGAAGACCTACCTGCCAGCTACCGCCTCTCCTCTGTCCTCTTCTGTTCCTCCCAGCAGCACACAGGCTTCAAGACTTCCCTTAGCCAATCACAACACTGCTGTCATGCTGTAACCAGCATGACAGCAGTGTTGTGATTGGTCTGAGGGGCCTGGGAGCCTGGATCTGTTCTCCATTCGGCTGTGCAACACAGCTGGGTGAAGAAATGCTAAATGCGCACAACTGGTTTGTCCATCCTAAGATGGCGGCCAAACCGGCATGCGCACTTATGGTTCCCACCACTCCTCCTCTTTATCCAGGATAGCACAGCTTGCCATGGCTCTGTCTTGAAAATTAAAATGATAATAACATTGTGTTATTATCAATTTATTTTTTGTTTTTGCAATGTTCAGAGAGCAGTGGAGTGATGCTCCTCCACTTTAACGGAGGAGCCACAGCTGCATGGGCCCTCATTACGAGTTGGGGAATTTCACCAGGAGCAAGATACTCCAAGACATCATTACAAGGGTGTCCCAGCCTGAACTTATTAAGTTTGAAAACTCTGGACCTCGTGTTTCGGGCCCGGAGACACCAGACCAGTGACTAATGCTGCAGGGCAGGGGCCACAGGCAGCAGCGTTGCCGGGCCTGGGCCTACGGCCATCAGTAATCTGGAGGCAGCAGACAATGCTCGCTCAGACAGGCAGAAGCATACCTTGAACCTAGTGTTTAATTTGATGCAGCTGATGGAGGTGGAGCCCACCTGCACCCATTCTTGGAGACCAGCACTTAGTTTTCCTCATTAAACTTTGACCCAGAGCAAGAGAGTAAAAAACTAACAAGTCGGAAAGAAGGGGGAAGAGAGAGACAGGAAAAACATGACAAAGGTAGAAAACAGGAACCTGCAAGAGTGAGATAAAGGACAGGGAGTTTGGATTGTTGTGTAATAAAGATTTGTGAAGTGAATTGAACACTACACAGCCTTGGTATTTGGCCCACCAACATACAATAGCATACTGAGGGAAACTTTAGGCCCCAGCATTTATTGTTTTACAAATAAAGCACTGCCTGGACCCCTGACCTAACCCCTAATGGCAACCCGATGACACTTTCTGACTACTCAGAGCAATCTGAATATGTCAGCACCTTTCTCACTGAAATAGTGCAAAAATGCCTTGTAAAGCACCCGGTAACACCGAGTCCGAACAGTTACCTCTATTTGAGGTAAAAAAAATCATAATGGCTGGAGTATGTGATGAGACACCAGCTTGTAATTTTAATTCCAACCACCCAGAATCTCCACACCAAAGTGCGTCCCAACACGTAATGAGACCAATGATAGTAACGTTCCATTATGGTTATATGCTAAAGATATATTTATAGTTCAAACTAAAGAGTAACTGAGCAGACAAAGGATGCTGAGAGGAATTTAAACTGGGCAATGATTTCTACTGTACCAAGTTCATAACATTAATTACTTCCTACAAAAAGAGCCTCTCGCAGCTTCAGCTCATCACAGTGCCAGGAGTTCCCTGTTGTATCAGACCTCTTCTTTCCCACGCTGTCCTGGACACCCTCCTCAAGGACAGATTTCGGGCTGTGTGACCAGTGCAGCCGTACCTGTCGCTGAGCTCGAGGGATGGTCGAGGGGGAGAGCGGTGTGTTTAGAAATAACTTATGTATTTAAAAGCACCTGCTGTAGAGTTCCTTGTGTGTTCAGTAGGTTTCAGGCAACAATAAAAATGTCAAGATAACTCTGATGATTAATGCACCTGCTGGAGAGAGATGGTCTTTTGGCTAGTTGCAGTTATGACCCATCATAAAGTAGAGCAAAGGGTTAATATGCCTGCTGCAAACAACATGTACCATGCAGATCACAGAATTGTGTTTTATGTAGCTAGCTTAGTGGGTTACTGATTTTCCCAGAGAACAACACTTGCAGTTCTTAAGTTATAATCCTATCATAGCACAGTGAGCTATGAATTGTCATTATAGAGCTGTTGGCATACTGAAACTGCAAGGCACAGCTTAGAACGTTATGTTTTTCCCCAATATTTCATTATACTAATGATGCTAAAAGGGGTTGTTTGGATAAAAAGACATTCTTATTAGTAAAGCCAACCCCACCCACTGTGTTACATTTTAAATCCTGTGTTTCTGCTTCCCCAGGCCAAGCACTCTGAAAAATACTGCCTACCAGTATGTATTACATCTGGGTCCTACACGTTCTAGTCTCATTGTCTTATATAGCATATTCTATAGACTGATTTACACATGTATGATTCATTGCCTCTGTACAGAGTGTGTGTGTGTGATGTAAAGCGCTCTGACACCGTGCACTGGTATGAGTAGTGCTATAAAACATATAAAATGTATGTGAAAGGAATTATGCAGAGATGAGGGGAACTGTTCGAGGGTGGTAGTGAGGTCATCTGTGGGGAAGGAGGTCAAGGGGGTACCAAAAAAGACTGTCACACCGGGTACCACCAGTGGTAAAGCCAGCACCATGGCTCGACCATATTAAGACCCCTATGAATGTCACGGATCCCCTGCTGCCTCAGCCCCCCTGTGAACTCTTGTGTAGGAGAGTAGGATCTGCTTACTATGGTTGCCCCCACTTTTTGCTGGTGTTTCACTGTTTCTCGACTTTAGTCTGGCTGGGGCCCTGCTATCCAGGACCCCAGCCTAGCTGCTTCCTCTCTAAAATGATTGCATGTACTTTATGTACACTCCGGATTGGTTACTGGGGTACCCTTGTGAGTCTCTGGTATATGGTACCTTAGGTACAAAGGATATAGGTACCCCAGAGGCCTACCAGGGGCTGCAGCATGTATTATGCCACCCCTGGGAAGCTTTCCAAAATGGCACCACAGGACTGCTACTGCAGCCTGGGTAAACCTATCAGTCACTCCTATGGCAGGCCTTATCAATCCTGAAGGCAGAGTGCTTGGTTTCGTGCGACAGGGTGCCCATGCATGAGCAGGACCCCTCTGCAGCTTTCGGAATCTATTCTCCGAAGCTGTTCTGTGATGCAGCCAGACCATATACTCTTAAGTACACTATAACCTCACGGTAAATGCTAACTTTGGAATAGCTGCATGGAAACATGTTGTGTTTGGTGTCAAACACTTTGGAATCATACCCCCCCTCCCGCCAGTCCTGACGGCGGGGGTAGAATTCCACCCTTCTAGAGGGAGAGAAATGTATACACTGACCTAACCGGTAATAGTTTAAAGGAACCCTAGTATCACAAAATGGATGCTGCAGCCACAGAAACAAGTCTGGCCTCCTGCTGCTGGATGAAACTCCGGGAGGGGAGGCCTGGACAATAGATTTCCTGTCATAGGGAGGTATAACCACCTCCCAGACAGGCTTTAGTGTAACGGGGCTGGGTGGGTGCATTCAGAGCATGCTTTTCAGACAGTGCTGGGGGCACACTTGGTGTCTCTGTGCATACCCCAGTTCAAACCGGTTGCAGGGGCACTCAGCCCCTGCTCTGGCGCGAAACTGGACAAAGAGAAAGGGGTGTAACCACCCCTCTCACTCGACCCTCCCCTAGGTGGGTCCCCAGAGTATGTTCAACCCCTTTCTTGAGTATAAGTAAGGGACCCCTGGCAACAGGACTTTAGATTATACCTGGATGAAACTCTGAAGCTGAATCCTGGAAATTTGACACACTACTAAAGATTAGAGGACTGAAGAATCTCCCTTTGGGTCAAGGAGTGACTCCCCTGCTCAAGCAGGCACCAAAGACGCATCTTGCTGGTCTGCATTTCTGAGGCTCCCGCCGTACCCCAAAGTATTTATGACTCAGGACATAGACTTCTCAGAGGCCGACACGAGATCCCAGCAAAGCTGAGACCGGCAGCCCTCACGAGTGACGTGGGACCGGAACTCCTGGACACTATGCACATTTGCAAGTGCATTGACTTCCCGAGTTTTCCTGAAGTTGTGCATTGGGCTACTTGTAGTCCAAGCCCCGAGCACCATCTGCACCAAAGATTGTGGGTCTACACTCCATGAGTGTTCCGTAGGCCCGCTTCTAGCATTTCTGCTCAAGACCCCTTCGCGATCCCTGGCCCGTCGACTGGTGGGTCCCCACAAAGGTAACTCTACTTTCCTTTGGGCTTCTCTGGTTGCTCCAGAGGTGTCCTGACTCCCCACTGAGTCCTCAGACCCTGCTGGTCTGCACTGAAGCCAATCTCTACTTTCTGCGTGGGTTGCTGTTGCCAAGGCTTGTTGGGTCCAATCCGTAAACCGACACAGCAGCACTTGACATCCTTTGTGGGATAGCTCGAATCCAGCTTCTGGTTGTCCTCGACACTTCCTGGTCCTCGTGGCTGAAGAGTCAAGCTTCACCTTCTTCACCTAAAATCACCCGAAATCGGTGGGCATCCACTCATCGCCTTCCTGGTCACTGGCAAGTGACCCAGACTCTGTCCCCTCTGCTTTCAGGTTCTTCTCATCCTTGATCGAGGCTTGGATCCCTCCGGACACTTTCGACTTGGACGCCAGCAGCACTTTGCAGCAGATCGCCATTGAAATCGACGACGATACCGGACACCAAAAGACACCTATGCACCCAGCTTCCCTGGATGAGGTAACTCGAGTACTCCGGTGCCCCAGTGGGTATTGACTCTAGAACTGCCTAGTTCTAAAGGGGTTTGCTCCAAGCCCTCTTCTAAGTGCCCTTTATCTTTAAAATTCCAACTGCGACTTTCCCCGTAGAAGTTATTGGTGATTCACGGCTGTGTTTAGACACTGCACACGTCCCCCGTAGGTCCCCTGTGTCACTATCTTGGGTGGTTCCTGGTGGCCCCAGTGGTTCTACAGGCTCTAGGCCTGGTCTCTATGTCAGTCGTGGTTGTTATACCACTTTCTTAATATATGGTTTGGTACGCCCATAGGGCTCAACATATATTGTGCTAATTTACTGTGTGCCAAATAGGTTTACTGAATGTACTTTTGCCTCTAGCCTCATAAAGAGACTACAGGGATGTGTTCATTTGGTCATTCATGAGATTATAGACTGGTAAAACAAGCTGCTTTACTTTCCTCAAAACTTAGCCTGAAGGCTGCTCTCCACAGCTACCACTAGGATAGCTTTCTATAAGGGTGTCTTAAACCTACCATCAATAAGGGTCATTTGGACTGGTGCAATGTGCCCACTAGAATAGTGGACAGCATATGCCAGGCCAACCTCTCACATCTTGGGCCCTTATTTGTCTCATACTCCCTGGGAGACTGGGAGCCCTGGAGACTGTCCTGCTTGCACTTCTTTCCTCTGTCCTTCTTCCGAAGGAAGCCACATTTCCTCCTTGGGAGCTCTAACTTCGCTCCACACTCTACTGGTCTGGAAACCGCTCTGGGAGTGAAGAAGAGTGTTGACAGGTACTGCGGGCATTGGGCACTCTCATCAGTGAGAAAAACAGGGAACAGGATCTGCTAACTGGAAAGTGAGGGGTATCATGGAGTTGTGTGATGGAACATATGTGAACATGGGGAATTCTCTGAGATGAAGTACTGCATGCACTGAGACATAGGGTGCACTGAGACAGAGGGTGCACTGAGACATAGGGTGCACTGAGACAGAGGGTGCACTTTGCGTGGAGGGCTTGGTGAACTGGAAGCAGCTCAGGCTCACTTCCAGGTCGAAGGGGGCAGCCGGTTGTCTGCGCGCCACTTATCCTGCTCACTGCTACATAAGCGGGATGCCAGAGCGGACGCGCGCAGCGGGCCTGCCAAAAGGCAAGCCCATCTGCGCCCATCCGCGCCTGGACCGGGCCCCGGGCCTCAACCCCTTTTCATTGCCCATCAAAATCAGGGCTCAGACTAACTTACTCAAAAAATACTCTCATGAGTTTCAATAAACCCACTAAGTTGCCTAACTGCCAGCAGTTCGACCCATCTAAAGAGACTAAGTTGTGTCCGCACTGCCAGTCAAAGTTTCTTTTCTCAAAAATAAAAACATGCAACATAGTGAAAGACAAATCGCGCCAACAATTAAATCCTTCCAAAATGGTCTTAGGTTTGCTTATTAACACACGTTCCCTGGTTAAACATAGCATAGAACGTGCAGAGTTGCTGACTGCACATAAAATAGACATGGCTTTCGTCACTGAAACCTGGGCAGATGGCTCCTCGGACCTGGAATTGTCCTTAGTCATTCCCCCCGGATTTAAAATAATCATAAATGATTGACCAGGAAAACGTGGAGGAGGACTAGAAATCATTAATAAAGATACTCTACCCATATTAGTTTAGTTTAGTTTAGTTTATGGTTTTGTATAGCGCTTGAATCACCCTCGGAAAGGTATCTCAACGCTCTGGACATGTAGCAGAGGCAACTGTAATGGGCTAGCTTAGAACAGAGCTGTTTTGAGGGCTGTTTTCGGTGGTCTGAGCATTGTCTCAAGGAGATAGGGAGTTGGTTCCATATTACTGGTGCTTGATACGAAAAAGTCTTGCCTCCAGTATGCGCCTTTTTTATTCTGGGGATCTTGAGTAGTGATTTGGAGCTTGATCGCAAGGTTCGGTTAGGGGTATAATGGTGGAGCCTCTCCGCCAGATAGGACGGACCTTTTCCCCAGATTGCTTTGTGTGTTAGGCAGCATATCTTGAACTTCACGCGCTTTGGTTTAGGTTCTCCCACAGGAAGCAGCATAGATTGTGAACTGCTCTCATTTAGAATAACACAAAATGACAACTATATGTTTAAAGGCACTCTACTATATAGGCCCCCGGGTGCTAAAAGCAAATTTGAAGAAACTATTAGCCCAGTAATGGAATCAAGTATTGATTCAGAGGATTACTCTATCTTAGGTGATTTTAATTATCATCTTGAATGTCTAGAAGACCTTTACACAGCATCTATTACAGAGATGATGACTAGTGCATCAATGGAACAAATAGTCAAGTATCCCACACATGATGCCCGTCACACTCTTGACGAAATTTTCACATCTAACCCCCATTTGAAAATTCAAGAGATTCTGCCAATCCCATGGTCAGACCATGAAGCCATTTTATTTGCAATAACCAATATTCATAATATTCCCTACTCCCACAATCCCCACAAGATAATCAAAGGGTGTAATTGGAGGAATATCAATCCTCAGGCACTGCAAACCACACTAGCATTCTCGAAACCAGAGCTAGTGCCCGAAGTGAACCTGGCAACAGAATATTCCACCAAATGGATTAAATCTGCAGTAAATGCGTTAGCCCCTGTAAAAAGCTTTACTAGCAGGCGCTTAAAGAAATCCGAACCTTGGTTTTGTGATTCACTGCGTGTTCAGAAACAACTCTGTTGACAATTGGAGAGACGCTGGAGAAGGAAATACGCAGAAAACGATAAAATCCTATATGCACAGTCACTGACTGTCTATAAAAAAATTATCTTGGATAAGAAGAGCAGCTATTTCTCAGAGAAAATCCAGCAGGCAGGCACCTCTAGCAAAACTTTCTTTACAAACCTTAAGAGGCTTACCAAACTACCTGAACCACAAAAAGTGGACAGCAGTGTGGACTTCTGCAACCAACTCTTTCAAGGACAAAGTGCAAACTATCTTTGAATCTCTTTCAGGCAAGGTTACTTGCTGCATAAGTGACACCATCACCATAATATGCCCAGGTTCCAACAAAGTTCTAGATTCCTTTGTTCCACCAAGCATAGAACAAATCTTACAGGTAGTAAGCTCTACAAAATCCGGAGCACTCACAGACCCCTGCCCACCTAAAATCTTTCAAATGGCACCCAACAGCATTAGCAAGGTTTTCTTTTTAACGAAAACACCAGCTCAGGCATCTTCTCCGATGCGTGGAAAACTCTTTCAATTCTCCCTTTATTAACAAAAAACAATCTGGACCCCAGTGACCCAAGTAACTTTAGACCTATTGCAAGGATCCCCTTCCTGGCCAAGGTTTTGGAAAAAATCCTCAATTTCCAACTTTCCTCTTTTGTTTCCTCGGCAGACCTGTTGGATCCCTCACAATACGGTTTCCGACAGGGTCACAGCACAGAGACTGCCTTGGTAAATGCAGCTGAGGAATTCCGGGAAATATTGGACACTGGTGCCAAGGCCGCCCTGATCCTGTTGGATCTATCTGCGGCTTTTGACACAGTGAAACATGACATCCTTATAAAAAGGCTCCAAGAGGAGGGTGTCACAAATACTGCTCTTAGCCTGATTAAATCGTAATTGAACAATAGGTTTCCATTTGTTCAGCTCGGCGACTCTTGCTTAGAACGGTTCACGCTTCCTTGTGGGGTGCCACAGGGCTCCTCGTTGAGCCCTACACTATTTAATCTGTATGTGGCCCCCCTGGCTAACATCATTAGGCGGTTTGGCTTTTCACTGGTTTCCTACACGGACGACACTCAAATAGTAGTGTCCATTTCTAACAACTCGGAGGAAACCGCTGAATGTTTTAGCCAATGTATGTCTCACGTAGACCAATGGATGACTGCAAATTGCCTAAAGCTCAACAAAAGCAAAACTGAGGTTCTTCTGCTAGGATCCGATACCTCTTTCTGGGCAAAGAACTGGTGGCCTCCCGGGATGGGATCCCTTCCGGCCCCAGTCAGTAAGGTGAGGAATCTGGGCTTCATGTTTGATGATAGACTTACCTTTCAACATCAAGTCAGCAAGGTTTCCTCTTTGGTCTTTCTTACACTAAAGACCTGTGTGAAAAGTGAGACACATATTACAGACATATAACAATAGTTGAAGTGAAGCGTCTGTGTGTGGAGGTTTAGAAGTGAGGGGCATATTGAAGCTGAGGTGATGGGGGATAAATATGGGAAAGAATGTGGTGTGGAGTGTTTGTATGTGTGCATGTCTGCTTAACGGGAAACAACCTTTACAACGCATGACACTACATCGCATGTCACTACAACGCAGGCATTACAACGCATACCATTACAACGCATAGTACCCCTACACTATCCAACGCTTACCCTACTGTTGCACCCCCTGGAGTTAGAATAGTAATTGTTAACCCCTACACTATCCAACACTTACCCTACTGTTGAACCCCCCATGTTTGAGGGAGCTCAAAGGTGTGATGAGGACTGCAGGTGGTTCTCATTTCTGCTCGGGGTCGTGACACATTTTGGGTATCCACTGGGCCCTATTTTGTTTGAATCTGTCTGAAAGGAAGCCTCACACGCTCACAGAAGAGAGGGACAACTGCAAGTGAACATATATAACCTATATGTTAGTGTAAATGTTTATCCAACCATCTCCCCAAACCAAGGAAATATGAGTCTGCCGATTTTGGACAGAAGGTTTGACAAGTTCAAATCTATTGAATTTGCAAATGTTAAAGCCAGAATCAACCACCATGTTAGGACTAAGCCTATATCTTACCTATATGCTCTTCCCTCAGGAGAAAACTGGCAGTTGGCAAGTTTACAGATCTATAAAAAAAACTTCACACCCATCCCAATGGGACGGATAAGCCGCCATTTGAGCTAATCACGTATGGTCTGCATCATGGTGGATATGACGACATAGCAAAGCAATAGATAGTTTCAACAATATCTGAGTTCGATAGTCAGAATGTGTTTTTCAAGAGAGCAATGCCTAACCCCTGTATTCAAACCCAGTAGTACAATTGTTTTCAAAGGTGCTGAGGGTGGGCGCCTTTCTTATAGGGTCATGAACAGTAACCGTGGAATGAACACACAGTCAAGCCAGTCCTCTTTTCCAGCACTTACTGTCACTTTATTCTTAATTCATCCAGGAAACTCCTGCTCTGGGGATTCTTGAAGACGGCAGCACCCCAGGACCACATTGTGGATCAGGTTGTCCCCATCCACACGGTGTTACACTAAATCGAGGAACCTTCGATGGAAAACCAAGCTAGGGCGGTTCTGAGCTCAGGCCACCCCCTATGATAACAGGAGACAATTTGACAGGGAGCAGTCAGACTAACTGCTAGGGCGGTCGACCTTGATTCTTGGGAATCGGGTTTGAGTCTCGGCAATGACGCTGAACATCCTGTGATTCTGGGCAAGTCACTTAATCTCCCGGCGCCCCCAAAAAATGAATATGTCCTCATGTAACGCAACTGGTGCTCGTGTAAAGCACTCTGATACCCGATACCTTCGGGACAAGTTTGCGCTCCGTAAACAAAAATATATATCAAGGGCCAACCTCCTACTAGATGCCTTATTGACTATAAACATGTCATTCTGGGATTTCCTTCTGTCCACTTGCTTTGTCAATCTCTTGCCAATTTCCCTTCCCTTACCACACATTTCAAGATATCTAGGGTAGGGTACTCTACTTCTGATCTCCCCTGATTTCTTTCTGGAGACAGGCTGGCAAGCCAAGATTCTCTGCTCCTCCCTGAGATGCAAACGGAAGTGGATATATCTATCTGTTTTAATGACTATGCAGGCTTCAACCTGACTTGCAATTCTATGGCTGCTGCTTTAACCGCATAAGTATGAATTTACTGCACTTGCACACAATATGTTGCATATATTTGCAGATTTCAACATAAACATACTTCTACCACAAATGGATAAAAAATAAAACTGCCAAAGAATGGACTACATATTGCCTCATAATCTGCCATTTTTTGGTTTCAAGATTTAGAAAGTGATGCCACATAATGTGGTCCTCCTTTGTCGAATAAACCCAGCGGACCTGCAAATAGTAAAGTTCTGCTGAGTATTTTGGAGCCTGTCATTACGAGGAAGCCCTTATTTCACAGGCAACGTGAAATGGTTTCCAAGTTCATGCTTCCCTGTGAAATATGGGGCTTTATGCTACAGCATTTTGTGCAAAAAGTATCCAAACATGTAACAAGTAGAGGATATATCATAGGTAACCATGCGATATGGCCACATACTGCTGCCATCAAGAGGTTCTGGTGACATCATAAACCACAAGACTGGAGCCTACTGGACTGAAAATGTCACCAGAACAGCATGGGAAACAGCCTTTACAACAAGGTTTTACCTCGTTGTGCCTTTACCACACATTTTTTAGCATGCATATTTTTACCACTTGCATGCCTTTACAACGTATGTCTTTACCACGCATTTAAAGTCTCCCCCCACAGATACATTGTATTTATATATAAAAACAATGCGTGGTAATTACATGCGTTGTAAAAGCATATTTGTGGTAAAAACATGCGTGGTAAAAAAAGCGTGGTAAAGGCACACAATGTATTTACCTGCATTGTACCGTCGTACAACCGAACAGCATTTTAGTACCATATGTACATTCGACTCATTTTACCAGTTATGTAATTTTTAGAAGACATATTTGTTTTGGTGCCATTAGCTTGACATTATTATTTCAATCAGGGAGCACATAAATGAATACCTTAAGTGAAATAATGGACTTGCTGATTGGCTGTCCGTAGTAAAAAGAAAAGTATTTAATTTTTATTATCACTAACTTTATTTATTAGACTTTGTCCATATACATCTCTCCAACATCTTGCATAAAATAAACATAAAAAATAACTTACATTAAAAAACTGTTAGAATTAAGTAAACACCAATGCACTTAAACACTTAAAAATGCTTAACCACAATCAAAATTACATTTAATTTGACTAATTGCATAGAAAAATAATCCTAGTGAAACTTTCTGTGATCCTAAAGCCAATAAATATTCAAATTCACTATTCACCGTTTGCAAGCCAGACTCTTTAATAACAGGTTTGAGAAATATCTTCCACTATTCTAATGTTAACTGGCATAAAAGCATGACTTCATCTAACTGGAGAGGAAGGCTTCGTGTACATTGGCAACAATATCCGTGAGGGCTGTTTTTTCAGTTGTAATAAATAAGAAAGTGGCAGAGCTGAAAAAGTAGCATTTGGTGCCATAAATTTGGATTAGAGATGTTTAACAAGTAGTCTGCCGTTCCAGGTTTTAATTTCAGCTCATTATATTAAGATAAGGACTTTTTAGTTGCTAAAAACGTCTTATCTGCTAAAACGATTTCTCCCAAGCCAACTGCCTTAATGCAATCGTGTTTACGAGCCCCATGCTCCCTACAATTATTTCTTCAAAACGGATGTGCATATCATGATCTTCAAATGATGTTTTAAGTAATTTTGTAGTTTTCCCCCCTAGGAGGCGTCACTCTGTGACAAATCTTTTTGACATCTGTTGCCACAGTATGATTACAGTTGCTTGTCAAGGAAGGTAGAAAAAGTATACATGTGATTTCAATATTGCACTGTAGAGACAATAGAGCTGGTTCTCTGCCAATAGCTTTATTGCCTGTCCCAGAAGGTAGCCAGACTCAGGAAGTGACGCATGGCTTAAACTTCAAACTTCTTAAACTTGTGAGCTGCTTCCAACATAATCCTGACATACCATAAGAGAACATTGGTGCAAATCTGCCCTGGTACTCCTTTAACAGTAGCACTAATGCGAACCCATAGAATTGACAGTTCAAATTTATTAAGCCCATCATGGCACCCTTTGCTCTATCAGCAGCATAAGAGAAAGGTTCCCTAAAGTCAATTTGTTACTAAAAAGAACGCCTAGGGACCCATAACTATTGACTACCTCTCATTTTTAATTATTTACAAACCACCACATGAACAGATGCTTTCTGCCTCCAGCTTGCATCACCAGTCTTCTTTATAATCAGTTTGTGGTTGTTCAAAGACAATCAAAGTCAATTTTTAGAGCTTATGCTCCTAAACAGAAACATGCAGTAAGTCAAAATAATGCATTTATAGGATGCCCCACCAAGTCGTAGGGGATTTGCTCTGCTTACGCGAGCACTGCGTAAAGGTTATGAATATATTTATATAATGTACAAAAAAAAAAGATTTGTACAGGATAAGGAGAAGAACAACGGAGACTAGCACTTTAGTATTTAGCACTATAGATTTGGCACTTTAACATTATTCATATGAATAAATATGCACTAAGCACTTTATATATTAATAATATAAATAGAAGTATATGAATTTGAATACACGGAGGCACTAGCACTTTAATTATCGTGATCGTAGTACTGTATGAAATGAATAAAAGAAAAAAGCGAAAAAAATAAGGTTGAGCACTTGTACTTCATTGAAAAAAAATGTCATTTGAAATTTAGGACAAATCTTAAATATGTTATGGGCAGCTGTGAGATATGTTATCAAATTGTTTTTACATAACAAATAAGGAAATCAAATCTTTAGTGTATCCACTGGTTGTGAAGTTTTGAGAAAGTGATGAATTATACTGCTCGAAACCTAGACGGGGATAGTTGTTATGCACTTGCACCTTAAAAATGTAAAAACGTATATTGAATAGTATGACTTGAACATGTTCCAATATGGCGCCCAAAAATTGTGAAATGACAAACTTCGTTTCGTGCTGCGTTTCTATGTTTTTGTACACGTGAAATGGGAGCCTATCTATAAAATCCTTTTGTTTTGTCCCTGTAACCTTTGATCTTTTTAGTTAATTTCTATTTTTTTTTAAATGTTCTAAGTAAAATAAACCCTGTAACCTTTAGTTTTTTGAGCTAATTACTATGTTTTTTTAGTGTTATATTCTAACTATAACGTCGTCATATAATTCGTTTTTTTAGTGAATGATTTTGTGAGTGGGTGTGTGAGTGTCTGAGTGGGCCTATGAGTGCGTATCAGAGTGTCTGAGTAGGTCTGTGACTGGCTGTGTGAGGGTCTGAGTGACTGTGAGTGGGTGTATCAGTGTCTGA
Organism: Lissotriton helveticus; assembly: GCF_964261635.1. Classification (NCBI taxonomy): domain Eukaryota; kingdom Metazoa; phylum Chordata; class Amphibia; order Caudata; family Salamandridae; genus Lissotriton; species Lissotriton helveticus. The sequence continues at coordinate 1,593,080,667 of NC_136067.1, read as the reverse complement.
GTGAGTCTCTAAGTGGCTTTGTAACTGCCTGAGTGTGTGAGTGGCAGTCTTAAATGTCCATGTGGGTGTGTCAGCAACTGTGTCAGTGACTAGCACACACAGAACAGCACCTGCCCCTGTTATATGGCCCTTGGGGACATTGTTGACATTGCTAACTAAGCATGAGCTATGCTGCCTTGATGCTGCTTTTGCACACTTTACTAAATGACTTTGTTTTTGCTAGACTATGTGCCTTTCACATGAGAATGGGCTGCTTTTCGTATTCCCCTGCTTTTCCTGGAGTTTAGTTTGAACACGATGTGCAAGGTCCCTTGTTATTCTGTTCTGGTCAGTCCCTAGCACCTAGACATAACAAGCTACACACAGCCGCAATACTGAAGAATCGTGCTTTGATATTACGGGGTGGTATGTTGTTTTAACGAATGTATGATGTTACAATGCATACATTTACAACACATGCACTTACAATGCAGTTTTTACATCGCAACATCCTCTACAACGAATTCCATTACATCGCATTACACTACATGGCATTTTAAAAAACTAAGTTTACAACGCATTCCATTACATCGCATAATACCTTTACAACGCATAGCATTACAACACATACCATTGCATTGCATTTAAGGTAAGTATTGGATAGTATAGGGGTGCAAATTACTATTCTCACTCCAGGGGGTGCAACAGTAGGGTAAGTGTTGGATAGTGTAGGGGTAAAAATTACTATTCTAACTCCAGGGGATGCAACAGTAGGATAAGTGTTGGATAGTGTGGGGGTTAAACATTACTAATCTAACTCCAGGGGGTGCAACAGTAGGGTAAGTGTTGGATAGTGTAGGGGTACTATGCGTTGTAATGGTATGCGTTGTAATGCCTGCATTGTAGTGACATACGATGTAGTGTCATAAGTTGTAATGGTATGCGTTGTAATGCCTGCGTTGTAGTGACATGCATCGTAAAGGATGTTGCGATGTAATGACTGCGTTGTAAGTGTAGTGCGATGTAATGACTGCGTTGTAAAGGTTATTTCCCATTTTAACACACTTGGAGAAAGCCTTTCCATGTAGAAGAGCTCCGCTGTTTCTATGATGTAAACCTTACATCCAGGCTTTAGGGTATGGGGTCTGGTGTCAAAGTCCAGAGATCTTCCTTTATATAAATAAACTTCTTCCAGTCAAAGGGAGGGTGGTAAGGCTGTATTGTCCTTTTCCCACAGTCTTTATATAATGACTTCCCCCTTTGTACTCTATGGAATTGTAACAATGCTAACTGTGCTGAGTTTATGCATTTTGCTGCTGGTAGTGGCTTTCATACTGTATTGTAGGGCACAATAGTTAAAATAAACATTTTGAACTATTTCAGTCACTCTGACAATTCGTATTGTGGACAAGTACGAGTGAGTGAGCGAAAGAGTATGTCTTGCTCCCATGATTCATGAGAGAGTCGGGAGTGTTGTGTTCTGGGTTGTCTAATCATTTGTAGCTTCATGATATTTGGAGGAGAACGAATGAGACACTATAGCTAGTCAGTTTTGGGATTTTGGGTACTAATGTGGTAGGTTGGTACACCCCTATATACTGAGGTCCTGTTTTCCTGCACATAGGTCTGTGTACATGCAGAATCCCTGCAACATGGCGCCGCCAATGTTTGGTCTGGTTCTTATCTGCGAAACGCTTGAGTAGTGCTTGTGCTTGTCCACACAACCCTCACTTCTGTTTCCGGAGACAGCTGTGGCGGTGTAGCCTCCTATATTGATGTTTTATTGGTTCTTTCAAGCTATATTATTTAAAAGGTTCTTTCTCTTTGTGACCCGTTATTAAGCTACAGCACTTTAGGTTGTTGTTCTTTATTTTACACTATGGCTGTAATTATTGTGCTTCATAGCTGCGCACCTGTCAGGGCTTATTTGACTCAATATGGAGTACCTGATGCGGGTGGTGCGTTTATTATTGTGGTTGAAGTGGATGCTGCATACCGCTTTGAGGTGTTTTATTCTTGGGTCACCTTTCCGGCGGTGGATGGAATAGATAATTTGTTTCATGAATACACCACCACAGCCCTTCTTCAAGCTTATCGAACGTATAGTACTCTTGAGGTTTCGCTCACAGCTTGGCAACATCACATTTGCTTTGATGCTGCCCTTCCTCACCCAAGAGCGCCGGTCCGTTGATGCCCTTCGTTGATAGATGGGGCCACGTGGCCCGTTTTGGCTGGGTATACCCCACACCTGTGTCGTCTGACAACAGCGACGCTTGCAGAACTTGTTCCATACATCTTTAATACGCATGCATAGAGCTGTTCTACAGTTCATGTCACGCAACTTCCAGGTGGGACTACCTGGCATTGCTGCACAACCTGCTGGACCTGGTGCCGTGACCATCAGTGCCCTTATGATTAATTCAGTGATGGGCAAGCCTCCACAGAATAAGGATGAGTTCCCTTATTGGCTTGCTGAAAAATTTGGACAACCAGAGGCTGTTTTTCTAAATACCAGTCCTGTGGAGAAGCACATGATCTTAACTGTCAAGTTTTCCTAAAGACTTACTTCCCGAGCTAGCTGATTGTAACACCTGGGGCAAGGTGTTTGCAGTGGTATATTCTAAGTGTTTCGGTACTCCCTCCATGACCATACTCCCCTCCGTTATTAAGAGTGTTCAAGATGAACACGGAGTTGAAGCGGCTGTAGAGCTGGGGATGAGGCTGGTAGGGGTGTTTGACGTGGTTGCTGACATAATCCTTGCCAATGTCAAGGGTGATGTGGAAGCTTTCAAGTGGCAAACCGCTTAGAGGCTGTCCCAGATGCAGACAAGCCACACGAATTGCCAAAGATTATTGCAAAAGCTTATAAAACCATAGGCCGCAATAGTCTGGGAGATAAGCCTTTTACTCAAACGCAAACACAATTTCAAACTCAACAAAAAGTCTAGACTGACTAAGATGGGCGTCCATTCCTTCCTCAAAAGAAGTGGAAGAACAAGAAACAGGGGCAGCAACAGCAGAAGCAAGGTTTGCTTGCTGGTTCACCGATACCTGCGACTTCTGAGTGTACTTATGACTTGGGTGACAGGGCGAAAATTAAGACTCCTGATGGATTTCAAGTCCCTGATAAGCGCTCTCCTCGTTCTTTACAGGACACATAAGGTTCTCAAGTATGTGGTGGGGAACGCCAGGATCGTGGTTAAAGTCAGCCTGCACCACAGGGACGATATCAGCCTCAGCAGTTTGACATTAAAGGAAAACAAGAGGATTTACCTCATTTTCGACCCCCGTTCCAAAAGAAGAAAGCAGCTTTAACAGTGAGATATGCCTCAGACTGTGAGAATGCGACTCCTGGATTGGACATGGGCAGTGACTCTGCTTGACAGCGCAGCGGAGGTTACCATAGTGCGGGAGGCTCTGCGTCCCTGTCTGCAGGCGACAGCAACTGATACATTCATTACAGTAGAGACTGCAGACACCCGGGTTGCCCCTCTGGATAGGCTCTATGAGATTTTTTTCCAAATTGAAGGTGATATACCTCATCCAATCATGGCGGTTTTCTGGAAGAATCTAACATTCTCGTATGACATTTGGTTAGCAGAGGCAGATTGACCTCCACCCTTTGTGTTAGCCGCTTCTAGGGGGAAGACGTGATACTTCTGAGTTTTTTGTGTTATGTGCCTGAGGAGCATGCAAAGGCTTGCGCAGCAGAGTGGGCTTTGGCCCTTGCCCCGGCGGTGTACCGTAATCAGGTGGGTTGGGATGTTGGTTCACCGGCCCATGACAGTCCTGTCAAGCATCACGCATCAGGTGTGATACTCACGCATTTCAGTGCGGTGTTCCGCAACACCGCACTGAAATGCATTGTCACGCATTTTGCCGACTCGCCAGCTGGTGCCACCGGCGGTGCCTGTGTACGGTTCTGCTGCTCCGAGAGACGTGCTGCTAGTGACAGCAGCTGCTGGGCTCTACATAGTTAATCACTATGACTGTTCTGGGTCCCCCACAGGCGTCGTAGCTTCCCCTTCCACTGTTAGCTAAGGCTACAGTGTTGGCAGACTACAATGTATTCTGATCCCCGGAACTACCAGTCAGCTTCCTTGCTTATCTGCCGGCCGCGGCGCCACGTACATTCTGCTACGTCACATTCTGGTGCCCTGAGATTTGAGCAAGGCTTCCCCGGGCTGTATGGTTTGCTGGCAGTGCGGCAATTGCAATGATGGCGCTGCCACCCTCAGCTCTCCTCAGGCAGTTCGCAACCGGACCGGGTCCGTCCCGCCGTGCTAGCTCACAACTTATTAATTTTTCCCTACAAATGCAGCAGATTCCGAAGCAGGTGACTCGGCGGGATTGCAGCGCTGAGCGGCCGCTAGAACAATATTACTAGCCGCCCAACCCCGATCACTGTGAAGAGGCCGCAGGCAGGGCAGAAGCCGGTCTGCAGTGGCACAGCCAGCCCTTCTTGCAGGCCAGAGAGAGTCCCTGCGGCGCCTACGGGCGCCACCCGCCTGCAACACCACAGTCCTATTCCTCGAGGGCAGGCACACACACTCGAATCATCTGCGGACGGGCCTGAGTACGTACCAGCCAGAGCCTGTGCAGGCCAGGGCCGAGGGCAATTAAAGCCAAGTGCACATCTCCATGTCCTTAATTAATAAATCATTTTCTAGGATGGTGGGAAACTTTTGATTAGCAGGATGAAAATAGTTATTTCCAATACATTTTCTTCCTAATGGTCGAGTCCATGTCTAAAAAGTATGCACTATGTGCCCGTCATCTTTAAAAGTATTTAAACGAACGATAATTTAATTGGGGTTGACTTTCAACAACTATACAGCTTTTCGGAGGAGATGTGTTCATGGGGCAAGGGGCACACGTTCCCTTTTGTCTTTTATTACTGCCGTTGACCAACAGCGCGGAAACATGGCAATGTTGAACCATATACGAGACCAAATTAAAAATGGAGAGAAAAAAACTTCACATAAAAAAGAGATTAATTATTTTGTACAAAATATTGTTATAATGAATTCCTTAAAAATATTTTTTTCAAATAAAAAGATTAGTGCTAAGGGCGAGCGCGCGGGAGTGGAGAACCGAAAAGAAGTGTAACAAGCATTTCTTAGAAATAGAAATAGGCACACCGTGGGCCGACAATAGAGACGGTTATAGCAATAATCGTTAATTGACGGGGTGTGAAGCCCTTCTCATTTGACATCTGCACGGTGCCAGGGAGTCCTGGCTCATGGGGCCCCCTCAGCCACATTTATCATATTCGCCTTGAAAATCTCTCTGGCATTTTTATGAATCTATGTCAGCGATTATAAGTGTATCAAGCAGCCACGTCCATCAGGTGATCTGACAAGCAGCAGAGAGAAGCTCTGCCCCCTCCCTCCAAGGTGAGTAACTATCACCTGGGTGTATCCCATTCCACTAGCAGGAGAACAGAGCAATTACGATTCTCGTGGAACTTCTGTCCGGCACTCAAGAGGCCTCTATTACACAGATGCTTGCCCCATGTCGGACGAGAGTTGCCCTGTTCTTCTCCTGAGGCTGTAGTTTATTAGACCATGTTATTTCTGGTCCTGAAGCTCCATTATTTCCTCTATTATATTGCGTCTGGTACCCGGTTATTCCCCAGTGAAGTTAGTGCAGCAAATATAGGTCGCATCAGTGTAACTGCACATTAGAGCAGGAGGAAGCGAACGTAACCTGCTGCCTCGGCTACTGTGAGGAAGAGTCTGCAGGCTGCATGACAAGTGCCTGAGAGAGTGAGCGCAGGTAAAGTGTATTTATCTTGATTAAAATAAGTAAATATTATTTGTGCCACAAATTGTGTTAATTGCTTATAAGGCTAGTAGACTGTGCAAGTTACTCTTTTATCATACAATTCAGTTACTCAGTGTGTGTCTTTTTTTAAAAGAAGTGACAGCCTGCGGCTGGGCTGTGACCCCTAGGCTGTGAGTGTGCCTCTCCTGCCCTTCGATTTCTGGTGCTTTGCTGAAGTTCTAAGATCTTCTTAGTGTTTGTTGTTGCTCAAATGGGTGTAATGTCTAATATTTGTGTTTCCTTGCTCTTCATTGCTTGATTTTGCTTGTGACAAAGTGTCACTCATAGTCGTTGAAATGTCACTCATAATGACACTGAAATTATGAAAATGTCACACACAGCGATTTGAAACCTTGGCAGCTATGCCATGAGATACCTTTACGACCTATGCACAGCCACAACCTCAATATCCAATCAGACGTGAAGCAAAGGCTCACGTTTGTGACATTCTAACACAGTTAGAGTATCAAGGAGTGATTGAATCATGTACATCACCGATGAATAATCTTCTCTTTACGGTATCAAAACCTGATGGGTCATATCGGATTGTATTGGATTACCCAAATTTGAATAGTCATTGTCACACTTTTGCAGTGCAGAACACACACAGCTCTGCGTTGGCGAACAATCTTGTTCATAAAAAATACAAAACCACACTGGACATTTCCAGTGGTTTCTACAGTCACAATCTCACTCCTGAGAGCCGTGACTTGACAGTATTTACTGCCGTTGGAAATCAGAAAAAATTTAAGCTTTTGCCTATGAGGTATAAGAATAGTCCCAGAGTATTTGCGGCGCGCGTTGTGTCTTTGTTGCACAATATTGATCCAGATGTGTTCTGTTACATTGATGCAAAAAACAAAAGTTGCCTAGATCTCTATTTTTACTTTTTAGGGAGCTATAACAATTTATGCTCAGCAAAACACATTTCTTTATGTTTCAACCTCTTTTTAGGTCTCGCGACCTATCGATGCGCGCATGCGCATCGAGCGGAGCGAGAATTCAAGTAGCGAAAATCCTCATGAAACCACCAGCTTTTTGCTGGCGGTTTTCATGAAGTTCACGTGAACCACGTGATCAAACACGAACGCGCATCAGCCTCCCTCCCTCCTAATTGCATTTGCCGCACAGCACATCAAAAGGCTTCGCCCAGCGTGCGCTCTGCGGCTTCTCGGCTTTTCCTCCCCTAATTATTCTTGGATGGCCGGCCGGCACACAGCCTTCCTTGCATTTCTCCTCCCCCTCCCCAGCCAGCTTCCCCCAGGCCGTGTTCCCTCCCCTCCTACCCCATCCTCACTCATCCCTCGCACCCCCTCCTCCTTCAGGCCCCCACCATTTGCTTCTGCTTGTTTCTTTTTTTTTAGCTCTAAGCCTTGCGGTTACGAGCAGGGGCCATCATTTCGACCGTCTGTAGTTTAGCGCGTGCTCGTGTTAATTGGTAACAGATGCTCTTGTTCACTTTTGCGGCTGCTTTTAAGTTTGGCGCTGTCTCCCATCAATAGAACCTAGTGCTGTCCAGCTACATAGTGAAAAGTTACACTTTATTAGAGGAGCTAAAACTATGCTTCATTCATTTACCCGCAACCACGTCACACCCTGACTCGGCATTTTCGCTGTGACCGCCGTCAGACGGGAAGCAGAGGTGAACAACCTCACTCTGATTCCTACCTTGCCCTTATTTTCTCCCCGTACTCTTGCATCCTCTTCTTCCGTTTAACCCCTTCTTCCTCCCCTGCGCCACTTATCCTTGCATTTCCTTTTGTGTCTCTTTTTCCCTGTCTGAGAGGAGCCCAGAAAGGATGTCGAACTCCAGGCACAAGAAACAGCTGCCGCGCCCCTCAAGACATCATTTCCATTTAATGGGATGTCTTCTCTGAATCCCACTGTCTTTTTAGCACAATGGCTGCTGATTAATAAAGCGGGCTGCCTGGCCGATTCCCTCTGCAGTGTCGTGCACACAGCATCCTGAACAACAAGCAGCAGCAGCGGGAAAAGCACACCGATGTTCACGTCATACCAGTCTTCCGTTCTCTGACAAACGAATCCAAGTGCCGGCTTTTCACAGCATCCTGAACAACAAGCAGCAGCAGCGGGAAAAGCACACCGATGTTCACGTCATACCAGTCTTCCGTTCTCTGACAAACGACTCCAAGTGCCGGCTTTTCAGAGCTTTCATTTATTATGACCTGGTTGTTTCTTTATTGAGGCAGTCTCCCACAATGTAAAACGGTGCAGAGGCAGAAGTGGGGGCTACAGTCTGCTCAGAGAGGCACAGTTTGTATCCATTAAAAGTGATTGTTTTTTTGTGTGGGTACATTAGCTTCTTGTGATTGCACATACATAACTGTTTGTCGTAAGATCCGGGTGCTTTTTTCACACAATTCTGGAAAACATCAGCTGCGATACCAGGCACTGGCGGTGCACTCTCTAGTATTCTTTTTGGACCGAACACGCAGATCCCTCGACGACCGCCCACAGGTAATTTAAAAAAATCCTCTCAAAATATTTTAGCACACCGGCCCCAGCTCCATCAGTGGAGGCTGTGTACGGGCGTTGGTCATTGAAGTGTTCCCCCACATCTGTGTTGTTCTTGTGTTTCTGCCACAGTGTGCAAATCAGTTTGCTTTATCTCGGTGCTGGTTGGTTTCAGTTTCCATGTCCTGCTCTCTAAGTGCCACGCTTTCCAGCAGGCTGTGCAACATGGTTGCCTTTTCCGGTCAGCTTTCTAGCTAATATTGCACCATTACAGTCTTACTGTTAACATTCCAGATTTTTTTTTAACTAAGTAAGAATTGTTGTTTGCTGGAAACACTTTTAAAATCTGATTAAACACAAATTATACGCGGAACCAGGGGCAAAGGCATCTCCTTTATTTTCTCAGCAGCCAAGAAAACAAACCATAACTCCACAGAAAACATGACCAGAACAAGCATTGGCATTGCCAATAGGTCTCGCTTGTGGGACCTTATAAGTATTTAGTTTTGCAGCACAATATCCTTGGTGCAACAAGGATATTGTGCTGCAAAACTAAATACTTATAAGGTCCCACAAGCGAGACCTATTGGCAATGCCAATGCTTGTTTATTTATACGATTTATAATTTCTTATCTTTTTATCAATTTTTTTTTGTCTATTTGAAAAGGAAAAAATTATATAAAATTTACATATATTTACAACACGCTATTTACAACCACATTGGACTGGACAACATATTTTACGTCACTATAATTCACAAAGAAATTGAACATTACAATACACACACAATTATGTCCAAGAAAACACTAAATCACTTGTCATTTAATAAGAATAACTCATACAATGACCAAATCAAATTCATAAAGAGCATTTATTCAATAAATCCTTTGTTAAGGTATTTACAAGAAAAAATCTATTTGTTTGTTATGCTCTTTGCTGAAATGCCCAAGCGTTTCGAATCCTAGGGTATCCTTTCCTAGATTCTCATCAGGGCTCTCTATTTTTCTTGTTCTGACTTTCTACAAAATATAGACAAGAATGGATTTTTACTTAAAAGTGTTGCTCTCTAAGTACCTTTCAGGCTGAAAGTTTTCTCATCTGCTTATTTTTCTTTGATTCGTTAATCTGGGGTTTTCTTTATTTAGGCTGGGGTTTGTCTGAAAGAAATATATATATTTTCTCTTGAAACCCATAGATATTTATAAAGGACGCTCCACATTTTTATTCGGAATTTCTCCTACCTTAATCTTACTCGTGTACACTTCTCGAAGTTTTCATGTCGGTGGACCCAGTAATTCTATTCATAATTTGAAAAAATACTTTATTTTAGTTTCACTGGAGTGGACTCGTTTTGACCAGTACAGCGGCTCAAACACTCAAAATGGGAAAGGAATTTACCTGTAAATGCGTTTTAGTTTCTATGCAATGCGGGGCCAGCTATTTCCAATGGTCTTTATACTCGGCACAGAGGCATGTTTGACTTTCTGTACCTAAACAGAGAAGCCAATTATTACTCTCAGTTTGGCAACATTGTTTCACTGATTTGAACGTAGCTCATGCAAAACCAAATAGTTTATCTGCTTCGTTTTGCATGCCGCGCCAACCTTAGTCTCGGCGTTGTCTCAACTTCGGTCGCGGACCCTTTGTGTCAATAATCTCGTGCTTTAGGTAAATAACGTGTTGTAAATATATGTACATTTTGTATCATTTTTTCCTTTTCAAATAGACAAAAATAATTTTGATAAAAAGATAAGAAATTATAAATCGTATAAATAAAAAAGAAGTTGAAACATAAAGAAATGTGTTTTGCTGAGCATAAATTGTTATAGCTCCCTAAAAGTAAAAATAGAGATCGAGGCAACAATATTGAAGGAAATGGCTTAGCCCCCCACTTCCTGGAGAAATGTTCACAATAGCAACCCCCTTCTACACTGAAAAAACTTCCATCCTTGCTGATATTTTTGAATTTTGGGAGGACATAGATTGCCGATTATGCCCAGTGAATCAAACCGCTTTATGCGTCAATACAACCCACATATTCTTCTGCCAGCTGGCTTCCGGAAAATACCTCTATTCTACACTCTTTGAAATCTGACATGCTTGCAACAAACTATTTGTTGACGCGTGATAACACCACAAAACCTGGTGATACGTATAATTCCAGGGACGGTGGGTTTCACTTACTTGACATTCAATGAGGGGGACACAATACCTATTGCATACAAATCACATTTATAAACTGCTGCTGAAATGCATTTTTCGATAGTTGAAAAAGTCTTGACGACAGTACAGATGGCGATTCTGAAAGAACGCTCACTGGCGCAGGGTAAACTCGTTCTTATGGTCACGCCCTTCCCTGCTTTGGAAGCTGTGACTAAGGCGAGTGTACCTAACTCGAAGGCTTTACACCCCCTTTAATACAATGGGCTACTCCTTTGACATCCTCTGATGTCACATTTATCGTTGACGCTGCACTACAGACACAGGAGGTTTTACACTATGAACATGTTCATCCTCCTCCCTTATCTGTGTTTCCTCTACATGAGTACGAATGCATCATTTATACCGATGGCTCAGCTCAACCGGCCACGGATTCAAAGCATGCTTATTCTGCAGCTTGCGCAATTGTTGATGGCACAATTGTTAATCGAGTGTTTAAGTCTTCCATTGTGCACAGTCAGGCACTTGCAGACTGTACGGCACAATTGGCGGACCTGCTAGCTCTTGTTCTTGCTCTTGAGTTTGCTGATCCAAATGTGAATACTCTTATTGTGTGCGATTCCTTTTACTGTGTGCAGTCTTTTAATGACAACTTATTCTTTTGGTCTCGGAATGACTATCAGACTCTGAAGCCAGTGCAATTAAGCATAAAACGCTTTGGGTTTGTGTGGCAGACCTTAAACAACGTCTGCTCCTCACAAATGTTATACATATTCTTGGCCATCAGCGTGTGGGAGAACATGCTCTCGGTAATTCTGTGGCTGATGAAGCGGCCAAATCTGCAGCAACCATATGTTCCGTTGCAGCAGTTTCAAGGTCCATGGCTAAAATAGATAAGGATCTCTGGCAGCAGTAGCTGCTATGAGAGAGGGTACTACTTACCCTCAGGGTTTCCCTTCGAAAATACTCTTATCACATAACTCCCGAACAGGTTCTTTATGCTATGATTCCATCTGTTGGGGATCGGCCGACTCCCAACTCAAACTGCAGACTTGCTTTGATCAAAGCCGCACATGGAGGCATTGCTTCAGCGCATGCCGTTGTGTCGGTGACAGTCTCTATTCTCAAGCAACGTTACTGGTGCCGTGGTTTACATAAACAGACCCATAATTATGTACTTTCTTGTGATATTTGTCAGCAAATCAAACCATCTACATTTGCACGCCCACCTCAAACACAGCTGTGTATTTCTAATCAACCCTTTGGCTGTGTGTATCATGAGCACTGTAGTCCACTCTCTTCTGATACTGCTTATAAATATATATTTGTTGCAGTTGATTCATTCACTAGATTCCTTTGTAATTGGCCACAACGCAAAGCTGATGCTCAAAATGTCATCAGAGATTTGAGTGTCTTTGTCGGGATGTTTGCCTATGGCACCTTCCATTCTGACCAAGATCCAGGGTTCGCCTTTAAAGCGTACAAGGATGTAATGAAGTCGATGAGGGTGCTGGTGCAGTTTTCGTCTCCATACAGGCCTGAGGGCAATTCAATTGTTGAGCGAATGAACCGTGACTTAAAGCAATCCTTGATAGCTAGAGTCTTAGGGACTGGCAGGAACTGGCTGGCCCACTTGTATGGGGTTCAACGTGCCCTTAATAATCTCCCTAGAAGATCTCTGGGTGCTCTTTGGCATTAAAATGTTTGTGCCAGATCTTGTTGGTCTAGACGTTGTGCCGGCTGCCGCAACCTTTGACGTAGATAATCATTCTACTATGTTACAGGATCTACAAAAGACCCATGACAGTTATGCAACTGAACATTTACCCTCTCCCACTGATGAACCACTGCTGATTCCAGTTGCCGGTTGGCTTCCAAAAGTCAGAGATCTTGTACGAGAAAAGCTGGAGAACAAAAAAGAATTTGGTCCCTCTTATTGTGCACCGGTTCCAGTGCTTGGCCTGAAGGGTACTCGTACAGTCATTTTACCACCTTTACCTGGTCGCATAGACAACATATACATCTCAGTGGACAATGTCAAGTTACACTGTGTGGCCGATTCTGAATAGTGTCATGCCTGCAGTTATATACAATGTAATTTCATTGGATCCGCTGACTTCATCCTTTTCCACTGGTCCTTGTAAGGCTAAGGAAGTAATAAACACTGTAATTGACCTTTCACCCGTCCGACCTCTATCTTCCACTACTGATGTCGAATATACATATCCTGCAGATGAGTCGATTAGTGGGGTGGTGACCAGTCCTCAAAAACATCAGTCGGACCAGGCACTGCCACCTCTGATTAATAGAACTACGAGTGGTTATTTGGGAGATCATGCCAGCTTCTCTTCTGACTCAACCTCCTCAACATCCAGACCCTCTGACTAAATTCAGTATTTTCTTCTCTTGGTTCAAAAAGACTTACCAGGTCCCTCCATGGTTGGTGCTTATCCTGATTTTCCTCTTCATGTCAATTTGATTTGTGACAGTGTTCTTCTTACTCATCAATGGTCATTACTTGCCGGAACGCTCTGCTGTGAACTTGGTCGATGGAATTATGGCACCTCACACATTGTCCCATATCATGAAACATGATCAGACACTTGTGAACATTTCAGCGTTCTCAGTTGCAGATGGCATCATTTGGGACACGGAAGCCTTTGAAATTCACGGTCCGAACAAGATACTCAGAGTACCATACGTGTTTTGCGTCTCATTAGGAGATGTGGTAACACGGGACATACATTCTGATAATTGGGGTTTGCAGGCAGTACATGCATTGTTTTCAGATTTGAAATATTATGCTGCTTTTGATTGCTGAAGATTTGTATTTAAATTCTGCCAATTATGGTGATCTCTTCTGCTATCAACCTTATGGGCATCATTTTTACACAAAACAAACACTTTAAAACCTGTTTTTAATTACACACAACGGGAAGATTGTTCTACTTCCGTACAGGGGAGCTCTAAAACTCTTAGCGATAAATGTACTTATTTCACAGATTATGACACGTCTAATCCGGAATCCTATTTCTTTAAACTACAATTGTCTTCTCAGTCCAAATTTATCTTGACCCATACTAAATTAATTTACGCAAACTCATTTAGGACTAACTTAAATACACAGGGTTAGGATCACTGGAAAGAGACCGTTGATTTAAAATCAATCTGGGGCACTAAGCCTTGGCAGGTACAGGGAACTGAGGCTCTACATCGTGCCTGCCTGATCCCAGCTCAAATTTTGTTTTTGAATGATACAGTGTACCAAACCACTTGTTTTGGCCTGGCAACTGTAAAAAATTTGAATACCCCATTGATTCAGTCCTTAGCGAAATATGACGACTGGCGTACCCAGACAAATTACACTTTTGACACATTACAAGTTTTGCTTCGAAATTAAACTTTCAATGTCTCTGAAATTGATTCATCCGGGTAGTTAGTTTGGCAAAGAAATACAAACGCATACCAGTTGCATTTTTATAATGTAACATCAGGTTTCACTCAGACTAGACCGGATCCTCGTTATCCACTTACACTTTCAGTCACCACATACTCGGTGGGTATATTATACCAAAAATGGTTGGAACATTCCACATTACCATCAGTGAAACAACACCTTACACTCTTCTCAAATGACATTAATCTGGCTGATTTATTCTTAGGACCTAGGAATCCTAGATCTAAGAGGTTTATTTATGCCGCTTACAATGAAATTTGGAAACTTTCGCAGATTGAGGCAGCTCTTCGTCTGCTTCAAAATGATCAAGCCAATTTAGAGAAAGTTCTTGCCGTGGTAGACAATAGCATCAATACACTTTCCTCATGCAGGTATATGTTGGATAATATTGTTTCATCTGTTATTGATATTGCTCAAAGTGATGTTACTATGTTATATCATGGTTAAAATCAGTTAAGATCTGTTATGCAATTTGCTTCGACATTGCAAACTCTTATAATGGGAAAAGTACCTTGGGATTATTTAAATGGCACTGCTTTGTTTTTGCCATTTAATCCAACTGATAAACAAAGATTTATGTCTATGACAGAGGCTGCATATACACTCTTGCATATTGAACAATTGGAACCCTTGCCGTTCTCGCTAGCGGAAATGGACTCAGCTGTTCGGTTAGTTCATGGGGTTATCTCTCTCCCATTTTCACTGTTTCAATTTAAATCATGCATGCAACATTTTACGATTGGCCATTTTGAACCACTGGGTACTGCATTTCTACATGAATTGTGGTCCTTATCTTTCACTTACAGATGTCAGAGGGAGGGTAAAGAAGTTTTTCTTATAGAGGAGGACTGCGATTCCACAGTAGGATATTCCCTGGTTTGCAAACACGTTAAGTTGCAGAGCGCTTTTAATGTGTCAGCACCCAATGTTGCTTGCTTTTTAAAAGGAACACCAGTACCATCAATAATTCCCACTTTTACATTGCCTACTAACGGCAGTTATCTTATTTTGAACAACCAAGACTGCTGTGGGTTACGGGCAGGAATCCTGTATTTAGTTTCGGTTTCCCAGCGTGTAACTTCTTGTAGCAATGTGCTTTTTCCGCCCCCGCAGGGAAGTCTAGATAGTTCCATTTGGCTTTCCATTCTGACTTTGAAAACAGATTTCAACAAATTGAGCAGGCTCAAAGCGCTATTATTCCAACAAGAGGTGGCTCTCACTTCGGCCAGCGAGACCTTTGAGGTACAGGTGGCCAGAACTTCTAGCGAGATATAGTCCTTTCTGAACACTAACCTCCTATTTCACTTTGGGGAGCATATACATCAAATATTTAATGCGCCTGGCACTAAAGGCCTTGCACATTTTTTTAAACGTGTGGGATTCGGCCTTGTAACTTCATTTCAGACGATATTTAGATTAATACCAGCTTTTATTCATTCTATTTTTCCAGCGTCTTCGGAGGGTTTCCCTTAGTATTGGCGCTAGGTGGTTGTGGAGAAGAGGTGGCCCTTACCTCCCCGGGGCGGCATCCGAATGTAGGACCCCTGACCACCGGGACCGGGCATGCAGTGTCCCTAACCTCCAGGACCCCTCCTCTCTCTCTTCCCCTACAGGACCCGGCAGCCTCAGCCGAACGCGAACAACCGGAAGTGAACGCCCGTGACCCCGGAAGTCAGGCATTCCTCGAGGAACCAGAAACCAGCAGCCCCGACCCCGGAAGAGCTTGGATGAAACCCTGCCCGGAACACAGAAAAGCCGACATCGAGGAGGAGAAAGGGTTCCCAGCAGCGGACTCGTGGCAGGAGGCAGCAGCCAGCAGAGAACCACGGACAGAGAGCCGAGCGGAGGAGACGAACCACGACGAGGACGAAGAGGAGGACGTCTGGACCGAAGACTGGTGGCGTCCTCTGGAGGTGGCTGGAGAGCGGCCGCAACTCGGAGAAGAGTTGCGGCGGGGCACGTGAGTACACACTACCCTTTCTCCGTGTTACTCCCTGTAGTTAACTGTAAATAAGTGTATATTCCCCTCACGAGCACCCAGCACTGTATTTAGTAGTATAGCACTTGCACTGTAGTAAAGACCAGAGCAACGGTACCCCGAGACACGCTGACCCACTTCCTGTTCCTTCTTGCGTGACTGTTCCCAGCCTACCCTACCAACCCCCTCACTGTCCTATTTTCCATTTCCTCACTTCCCGGTGAAGGTGGAGGTACTCCGAAGACCTTTTACAAGGACTAACTGCCCTGTATTCCTCTCTCCCTTATATACCTCAGAGGAGTGCCAGGAGTCTACCGGAGTACAGATGACATCAGTCCAGGAGAAGAGGCCCTCCAGACGGCCTCGCCGCACCAAACCATCGTTCCTGTTTTCCCTGCCCTACCCATCCATCCGGGACACTCTCATCCTACTCCACGACGATAAAGACCCTTGTCCTGAGATCAATAAAAATCGCTGATCATTGCACAATATATCCGGCCTCCCCGCCTGTTATTCCGGTCCGCCCGTACCCCTACTCCACAATTGGTGCCAGAAGTGGGATTTCCCGGAAGCATGGAGGCCGCAGTCAAGAAGATGGCGGAAAGCCAGGAACAGCTAGGAAAAATGATGGAGCGGTTCCTCAAGACGACCGCGGACAGTTGCACGACGTTTTAAAGGGTCAGGGCACCGCACAGGACCAGGCCCTTGAGAAGCTTACTAACGTCATGGGGCAACAAAGACCGGTCACCTCCCTACCCTCTGTGGTCTTGCAAAAATATGTGTCAGGTGAAGATCCCGATTTCTTCTTCACAAATTTCGAGCGCCTAGCCCAGGCTGCTGCCTTGCCTGCCGACCGATGGGGCCACTACCTTGGTCCTCTTCTGACGGGGGAGCTACAGGCAGCCTACCAGCAAGCCAATATCCAGGGACAAACCCCTTATAATGACATCAAAGCCTGCATCTTTGCAACGCCTGGGTATTGACGACGAAACCTACAGGGTTCGTCTGCGACAGGCACGAGAAGGGCCTCAGGAGACTCCTCGGGCTTTGTCGTTCCATATACAGGACCTAGCCAACCGGTGGTTGAAGCCAGCCACGGCCACCAAGGAAGACATCCTATCGAAAGTATACCTGGAGCAGTTCCTAGCGTCCCTACACCCAGCCACCCAGAAATGGGTCCGCCAACACGCTCGCCTGACGCTCGATAGTGCAGTGGAAATCTACAGTGCATACAGCAGAGCCCAGGAAACTCAGCGAATCAAAGAAGAACATCCACCCTCTCGCATGCCACATGGTAACCATCCCCAAGTTCACAGACCACCTCCCATGGCTAGGAAACCAGATCCAGTACCCTTATTTCCATACCCTGTTGTGCCTAGACCTCCTCTCCCCGGTCCTCAATGTTATCACTGCGGTGGGTACGGACACATGGCACGTATGTGTCCACAACGGGAAGAACCCATGGACATAGGACTGACCAGGAACTATGTCTGTCTCACTGCTGAAACCACCCCTCCGCCATGTCACTGTCCGGTACGCATAGAGGGGCACCGAATGATGGCCCTTGCCGACACGGGGTGTCGACACAGCGTTATTCGACCACAGGAACTGCCACGCCCTGTCGGACCTGTGACGGGTACCGTGGCCATCAAATGTGTCCACGGCGATACCAAATGCTATCCAACAACCCGAGTACACGTGCAACACCCCACAGATAAAGGAAGCCTGCTGACTGTTGGTCTGGTGCCCAATCTCCCAGAACAAGCCATTCTGGGTAGTGACTATGGTGGTCTTCCCCACCTCCTACAGGACACTACGGACTCCCTGAAGAAGTGGTGGGCGGAAGCCCCTTTTCCTCACGCCTCTCCTTCTGTGCACTCTCCGGCTAAACCGATGAAAACGAAAAACCAGAAGAAGAAGGAAAAAAGGAACTTTACTATTGCTTGCCCCGCCCAGGAGAACAGCCATCCGTGGGAAACCGATAGGGATTTCCGCGCGGCGCAACAAGAAGATCCTGTGTTGCAAGAAGCTTGGGGCCGGGCCCTAGATAACGAAGACCCACTACAAGTAGGTCCCTACTTCTTCTGAAAGAACGGCCTCCTGTATAGGAAGGGAGGACCGCAGCAATCCCCCCAGTTGGTCATCCCTGGACTGTTCCGTGACAAAGTATTGTTTCTGGCCCACAGCCACTTACTAGGGGGGCATTTCAGTGATGAAAAGGCGGGACAAACGATCCTGGAAAAGTTTTATTGGCCTGGAGTGCACGGGCAAATAAAGCACTATTGCAGGGAATGCCCGGTCTGTCAGAGGAATAGTCGATATCGTCCCCCGAGAGTTCCCCTCCAACCTCTCCCTCTAATCGATGTCCCTTTTACCAGAGTAGGGATGGACCTTATAGGACCTATGTTGCCCTCTAGGAGTGGGTGTAGGTATGCCCATGTGTTGGTCGACTATGCCACCCGTTTTCCGGAAGCCGTTCCCTTGCGCCAACCCACCACTCAAAATATAGCCAAAGCCCTCATCTCCATCTTCTCTAGAGTAGGTTTTTCCAGCGAGATCTTGACGGATCAAGGGACACCTTTTGTCTCCTCCCTTATGCCCCAAGTATGTTCCCATCTCGGGATCAAACAAATAAGAACCTCAGCTTACCACCCCCAAACAGACGGGTTGGTGGAACGATATAACGCCACATTAAAGACCACCCTTAAAAAGCTGTTAGGACTGGAGAGCAGAAGGTGGGAAGACATGCTTCCCCTTGCTCTTTTCGCCATTCGATGTAAGGTCCAAAGCAGCACCGGATACTCACCATACGAGTTGTTGTATGGACGGGCTCCCCGGACCCTGTTAGACATGGCTCGGGAGGCATGGGAAGCCAAACCCGACCGGACTTGACCTTTGCCTGAATATGTGGACAATCTCAAAACCCACTTGGAACAGGTCAGAGAGATCGTAAGGCAGAATCTGGTGGCCGCTCAAATCACGCAGAAACAGCAATATGATAAAGGAACCAAGGCCTGTTCCTTTCTCCCTGGGGACCTTGTGTTGTTACTCCTGCCGTCTTCCGACCATAAGCTGCTAGGGCACTGGCAGGGCCCATTCCCCGTTCTACGACAAGTAACTCCTGTCACCTATGAGGTCGAAACCGACTCCACCAGCGGGATCACACAAATCTACCACGTGAACCTCCTGAAAAAGTGGGAGGGGCCCCGTCCTGTCCTGTCCAGTATCCCGGTCCTTCCCTTTGAGGGGTGCCTAAACCCAGACCTACCTGAAAGCAACAAACAGGACCTCAGGCGGTCTTTGTCTTCCGTACAAAAGGTGTTTTCGTCCCTACCGGGACATACCACCGTAGTGGAACACGCAATCCACACGGAAGCGGGAAAAACAATAAGACAAAGACCCTACCGAATCCCTGAAGCACGTAGAGCCATCATTAAGGAAGAGGTGAACCAGATGTTGAGAATGGACATCATAGACCCCTCCAGCAGTTGCTGGAACTCGCCTATTGTTCTGGTCCCTAAACCCGATGGCTCTACAAGAATCTGTATCGATTTCAGAGAGGTGAATAAGATTTCTCCTTTTGATGCCTACCCTTTACCCCGCGTAGACGAGATGGTGGAGCGCATAGGAAAGGCCAAATATATAAGTACCCTTGATCTGTGCAAGGGTTATTGGCAGATCCCACTAAAAGAAGAAGACAAACCCAAGACCGCATTCTCCACTCCTGAAGGCTTGTTCCAGTTCAGAGTAATGCCCTTCGGGCTTCACGGAGCTCCGGCTACGTTCCAGAGAGCTATGAACCTGGTACTGCGCCCCCATTCCCAATACGCCGGGGCATACCTCGACAACATCGTCATATATAGTGACAGCTGGGAACAACATATCCAACACTTACGGGCCGTCATAACCTCCCTGGGAAATCATGGCTTTACCATCAACCCCGCAAAGACCACGCTCGCGGCCCAGAGCGTGAAATACCTGGGATACCTCTTGGGAGAAGGGGTCATCCGTCCCCAGCACAACAAGATCAAGGCCATCCAGGCTATACCCTTCCCCCAAACCCGGAAGGAACTCCGTGCCTTTCTTGGTTTGCTGGGGTATTACAGGAGATTCATTCCCAGTTTTTCCCAAACCGCGGCCTCCTTAACCGACCTGTTAAAAAAGGCAGCCAAAACAGAACAGCAATTACACCATCCCACTCTCCGACTATTACACGCCTTTAACCTGCTCAAGCATTCTCTGATTTCCGAACCAGTGCTCAGCAGTCCCGATTATACTCAACCCTTCATCCTGCCGACTGACGCCTCCGATCAGGGTTTGGGGGCTGTCTTGTCCCAGAGAGATACAGAAGGGGTCGAAAAACCAATCCTCTACCTCAGTAGGAAGCTCTTCCCTCGAGAGATGAACTATGCGGTGGTTGAAAAAGAGGCACTAGCGATCAAGTGTGCTGTGGAAAGCCTTCGGTATTACCTGGAGGGGCGTGAGTTTCTTTTGTACACAGACCATGCCCCACTAGAATGGATGGCCCGCAACAGGGGCCACAACGACCGAGTACTCCGGTGGTTTCTCTCATTGCAGCCCTATCGCTTCAAGACATTACACCGGAAGGGGTTGGAACAGGGTAACGCGGACTACCTCTCCCGCTACCCCCCTCCTTCAACCCCTACAAGAAAGACTGCTAGGGAAAGGGGATGTGGAGAAGAGGCGGCCCTTACCTCCCCGGGGCGGCATCCGAATGTAGGACCCCTGACCACCGGGACCGGGCATGCAGTGTCCCTAACCTCCAGGACCCCTCCTCTCTCTCTTCCCCTACAGGACCCGGCAGCCTCAGCTGAACGCGAACAACCGGAAGTGAACGCCCGTGACCCCGGACGTCAGACATTCCTCGAGGAACCGGAAACCAGCAGCCCCGACCCCGGAAGCGCTTGGACGAAACCCTGCCCGGAACACAGAAAAGCCGACATCGATGAGGAGAAAGGGTTCCCAGCAGCGGACTCGTGACAGGAGGCAGCAGCCAGCAGAGAACCACGGACAGAGAGCCGAGCGGAGGAGACGAACCACGACGAGGACGAAGAGGAGGACGTCTGGACCGAAGACTGGTGGCGTCCTCTGGAGGTGGCTGGAGAGCGGCCGCAACACGGAGAAGAGTTGCGGCGGGGCACGTGAGTACACACTACCCTTTCTCCGTGTTACTCCCTGTAGTTAACTGTAAATAAGTGTATATTCCCCTCACGAGCACCCAGCACTGTATTTAGTAGTATAGCACCTGCACTGTAGTAAAGACCAGAGCACCGGTACCCCGAGACACGCTGACCCACTTCCTGTTCCTTCTTGCGTGACTGTTCCCAGCCTACCCTACCAACCCCCTCACTGTCCTATTTTCCATTTCCTCACTTCCCGGTGAAGGTGGAGGTACTCCGAAGACCTTTTACAAGGACTAACTGCCCTGTATTCCTCTCTCCCTTATATACCTCCGAGGAGTGCCAGGAGTCTACCGGAGTACAGACGACATCAGTCCAGGAGAAGAGGCCCTCCAGACGGCCTCGCCGCACCAAACCATCGTTCCTGTTTTCCCTGCCCTACCCATCCATCCGGGACACTCTCATCCTACTCCACGACGATAAAGACCCTTGTCCTGAGATCAATAAAAATCGCTGATCATTGCACAATATATCCGGCCTCCCCGCCTGTTATTCCGGTCCACCCGCACCCCTACTCCACAGTGGTGGAATCCTGCTTCTTCTGTTTCTGCTGCGCAATGGCTGCTCATCTTGTGGTAATGCACAGACGAGGCCAATTGCAGCTGTACCGTGATCAAATTCAACAGGTTTTTGGATGCTTGCTATTAGGAATGCTTGCCGTCAGGTATGGATTCACTTTTTGCTTTGCCTACTTTACTTGCTTGCAACCAGTGTTTTACTGTCGGTGATGCTCCTTCGATTGGGCAATGGATATATGCCTCTCCAATATGTCCTGCCCAGTCCCGGATTTTAAACAGTTGATTGGTCCCTTAGAGACTCATGACCAGGCTTGTTCTGGGGATGGGACTATTGGCTGAATGGGATGTCTGTGCGGCTGCGCAGACTGTCCTGCATCAGAGTTTCATCGAATATCACACAAGTTGTCCAGTTATGCTCCTGGGGGCATCTGAGTACGAGGAGCACGTTTGTTTCTTCGACTTACTAAATTGGATGGCATCCCTATTTTCTATCAACAAAAGGGATGATCTGTTGGAGGGAATTGCATTCCTTGGTTCACACACCTTGATGGATTCCCACCTCCTTCATAATAACTCCTTCATAATAATTGTGTAATACCTGAAATGGCACTCTTTCAATAGGCCCTAATGACAACATTGAATATTTTTATTTATTTTTAAATTTCGATTTTTTTGTATTTTCTTTTTTCACACACTGTGAGCTCTGCTTGACTTTTGAACTCTGTTTTGGTCCTTTGTCTAGGTCCTATGACCTTACCAAGGGGAGAGTGTTATATGGCCTTTGGGGAAATTGTCGACATTGCTAAGTTATCATGAGCTTTGCTGCCATGATGCTGCTTTTGCGCACGTTACTAAATGACTTTGTTTTTCCTAGACTCTGTTTGTGCCTGTCACATGAGAATGGGCTGCTTTTTGCGTTTCCTGGAGTTTAGTCTAAACACGATGTGGAAGATCGATAAACAATGCTCCTTGTTATTCTGTTCTGGTCAGTCCCTAGTACCTAGACATAACATGTTTCACACAGCTGAAATACTGAAGACTCGTGCTTTGATATTACGGGGTGGCATGTTGTTTTAATACACTTGGAGAAAGACTTTACATGAAGAAGAGCTCCGCTGTTCCTATGATGTAATGCTTACATCCAAGCTTTAAGGTATGGGGTCTGCTGTCAAAGCCCAGAGATCTTCCTTTATATAAATAAACTTCTTCCAGTCAAGGGGAGGGTGGTTAGGCCTTATTGTCCTTTTTCCACAGTCTTAACATAATGACTTCCCCCTTTGTACTCTATGGGATTGTAACAATGCTAAATGTGTTGAGTTTATGCACTTTGCTGCTGGTAGTGGCTCGTATACTGTATTGTAGAGCACGATAGATAAAATAAACATTTTGAAATATTTCAGTGACTCTGCCAATTCTTATTGTGGACAAGTACGAGGGAGTGAGTGAAAGAGTATGTCTTGCTTCCGCGATTCCTGAGAGAGTCTGGAGTGTTGTGTTCTGGGTTGTCTAATCATTTGTAGCTTTGTGATATTTGGAGGAGAACGGATGAGACACTATAGCTAGTCGGTTTTGGGATTTTGGGTACTAATGTGGTAGGTTGGACCACCCCTATACACTGAGGTCCTGTTTTCCTGTGCATAGTTCTATGCATGTGAAGAATCCCTGCAACACCCCTTTATCCGAAAAGAGTCCACAGATTTGTATAGAATATCTACCCAAGTAGAGTAATTTCTACTGGTTAATTACTAATTGGTACCTACTTGGGTAAATATCCAGTATGTATTCTACACTACAACTGCGTACTGGAGCACGAGGAAATGTCATAAGTGATGCAATGTGATTGTTTCTCGTGAATCTTCTTATAGAACAATCAACAACAGTACAAAGAGATACATCTCCACCAAACAAAATTCCTTTTTCTTAACTATATGAAGAAAGTGCATCTTTGTTTGATGGAGATGTCCGTATATTGCTCAGCATTATATCATGTCACCAATATCGTTGGGAAAACTACTGGAGGCCTTTTTGGTAAGCTACCCATCTTCCTTGCAAAAGGCAGGAAGCCCTTTATTTATTTATTTATTTATTTATTTATTTGAAGTTTTATATAGCGCGAACATGACCCATTAGGGTATCAGAGCGCTTTACAGGGAAAGATACATTGCGTACAGGATGGCATAAGCAAAATACAAGGATGAAGGTTAGGGAAATGACAATAGTGGGACAAAGCCATGGATATATACAAGAGTCAATACAGTTCCAAAATCAGTGAGCGACTTGATTACAATAGGACACAAGACAGAGATATATACAATAAATGGTACAGTTCCATGTACAGGATGGCATAGGCAAAATACAAGGATGGGGGTTAGGGAAATGACAATAGTGGGATAAATACAAGAGTCAATACGGTTCCAAAGTCAGCGAGTGACTTGATTACAATAGGACAAAGAAAAGATATGTACAATAAATGGTACAGGGAGCATTGGAAGGAGTGAGAGGTGTTACACGTAGAAGGGCAAGCAATAAAGGGGATTAGGCGTAGAAATATATCAAGAAAAGGTGGTATGTGCACCAAGGAAGCTGTATTGGAGGAATTTGCTCATTAACCCCTTCGCTGCTGGCGTCGGCCAACGGCCATCGTGCGCACTACCTTCGTAATGCTGCGCACGTCCGTTGGCTGACGTGGCCCCACCCACTGCGCTAAACCAATGCAACGTGGCGGAAATGCTGCTGCGGTTAAGAAGGTTTTAGCTTTTTTTTTGAAGAGCGCCAGAGAAGGTATTCTACTGATGGAGGAAGGAAGCAGGTTCCAGATTCTTGGTGCAGCCCCGGAGAATGCTCGGTTGTATGTTTTTACCTTATGGAAGGGAGGTGGCTGGAGCACACGGTCTTTGGCGGACCAGGAGTTTCTGGATCTCCCAGATAACACAATTTTCTGGGCAAGATATGCCGGGGAGTTCGTGTACAAGGCTTTGTGAGTGATGCAGGCCAACTTGATTTGGATTCTGCCTTCAAGGGGAAGTCACTTCAAGGCCTTCAGGTGTGGTGGGAAGTGGTCAAATTCTCTTGAGTCAGATAAGAGTCTGGCTGCTGCGTTGAGGCAAGCTTTTAGGGGGGCCGTCGAAGTCTTAGGTGGGCCATGTGTAAGTGAGAGGGTGCATAAGTGTCTGCATGGGTGAATGAGTGGGTGTTATGTGGCTGCATTAGTGGGTGAGCGTGTATGAGCGGCTGTCTGAGTAAGTGAGAGGGTGCATGACTGGATGCATGGGTGACTGAGTGAGTATAAGAGTAACTCTATAGGTGAGTGAGTGGCTGTGTGAGTGTGTGCATGTGCAAGTGAGTGGCTGCATGAGTCCTATATGAATGATTCAAAGGGTGCTTGAGTACCTGAATGGATGAGTGAGTGGCTATATGGGTGAATAGGTGGGTTTGAGAGTGGCTGCATGAGTGAGTGATAGGGTGCATGAGTGACTGTATGGGTGAGTGAGTAGGTACATAACTGGCTGTATGAGTGAGTGAGTGTGTGTGAGTAACTCTATGGGTGAGTAAGTAGCTGAGTGAGAGGATGATTGGGTGAGCAATTGGCTGTGTGTTTGCTATATCAGTGCCGTGAGTAAGAAGGTGCATGAGTGGGTGTGTGGATGAAGAGAGGGTGCGTAAGCAGCTGCATGAGTGAGTGAGAGGCTGTATGAGTGGCTATATGGATGAGTGAGGGGGTGGATGAGTCGCTGTAGGAATGAATGAGTGAGTGTGTGAGTAACTCAATGGGTGGCTGTGTGGCTGCCTGTAGCAGTGAGTGAGTGTATGTGTGACTGTATGAGTGAGTGAGATGCTGCACGAGTAGCAATATGGGTGAACAAGAGGGTGGATGAGTGGTTGTATGGATGAATGAGTGAGTGTGTGAGTGGCTGTATTGGTGTGTGAGAGTGTACACCAATGCCGGTGCTGTTGAGTGAGTGGCTGCGTGAGTGGCTATATGGATGAGTGAGAGGGTGCACGAGTGCCTGTATGGGTGAGTGAGTGGGTTTTGAGTGTCTGTATGGGGGAGTGAGTGGGTGTGTGAGTGGTTGTTATGTTATGTTATGTTATGTTATATAAGGATTTATAACGCGCTCCGATAGTCAAGACTGTCCTGGCGCGGGGGCGAAACTAGATCAGAGTGGAGGAGGAGCCAGCTATTCATGAATCTGAAAGAGGTGAGTTTTAAGCAGTTTTTTAAAATTAGTCAAATTGGGAGCGTGTCTGAGAGCGTCTGGTAGGGCGTTCCACATTTGAGCTCCCTTTACCGTCAGAGATTGTCCACCCAGGCGAACTCTTTTAAATCTGGGGACGACCACCTGCTTTCTGGAGGTGGATCGCAGCTGACGGGTCGGGAGGTAGAGAGTAAATCTTTTGGCTAGATAGGAAGGGCACGGTCCATTGAGGGCTTTATAGACGAGGACCAAGGTTTTAAAGCGCACTCTTTGGGCCACCAGAAGCCAGTGAAGCTCCTTCAACTGTTTGCGAACGCTGAGTCTTCTTGGGATGTTAAAAAAGAGTCTCACCGTAGCATTCTGGACTACCTGTAGTTTTCTGATCAGATAGTCAGGTGCCCCTATATAAAGGGCGTTTGAGTAGTCCAGACGAGAGAGCACCAGAGCTCTGGCTACCGTTTCTTTTGCCGTTTGTGGAAGAGGGGGAAAGAATTTGCGAAGGGTGGTCAAGGTTCCGAAACACGTCCCAGCCAGTCGCGAAATCAGGTCGCGAAAACATAAGTCGGCTCCGAACCAGATACCCAGGTTCTTGGCTATCCCACTCTCTCCCGAAGGGCATGTTGATTCACTGGGCCAGATAGACTCCTTAAAGTCAGTGGGAAATTGGCCGTAGAGCAGGATTTCAGTCTTATCCTCATTGCATTTGAGGCATGATCTAGCTAGCCAGGTAAATACAGAGGATAAGCATTGGCGCACTCCAGAGGTGCATAAGTTCTCCTTTTTCCAGGTGAAGAGAAGCTGGGTGTCGTCGGCGTAGGCCATAATCTTAGCACCCCAGTTCTCTGCCAGCCGGATCAAAGTAGTTAGATAAATGTTAAATAAAAGGGGACTTAAGGTCGACCCTTGGGGTACTCCAGTTACTACCCTTCGATTAGAGGAGTGGTATGGGGGTAGCCAAATCTGCTGGGTCCGGTCAGATAGAAAAGACCTGATCCATTCTAATGCTGTGCCCGAGATGCCAATGTCCTTCAGCCTAGATAGAAGCTGGAGGTGGGGCACCGTGTCGAACGCGGCAGAGAGGTCCAAAAGAATAAGGGCCGCTCTGCCGCCTCCGTCAAGGCATTCCCTGATGGCCTCTGCCATCTCCACCAATGCAGTTTCGGTACTGTAAGAGGAGCGGAAGCCTGATTGGGCCGGATGAAGAGCTTCAGAGGATTCCACGAATCTCTCAAGTTGCCGGAATGCAGCCTTCTCGCAAACTTTGGCAAGGGCTGGCAGGAGTGATATAGGCCTGTAGTTGGAGGTGATCGATGGATCTGCGGAGGGTTTCTTTATCAGAGGAAGAAGTTTGGCTTGTTTCCACTTGGAGGGCAGAATTCCTGAAGTGAGGGATTCATTAACCAGGGCAGTGACCATAGGGGTAATTACTTCGGCTACTCCATTCAAGACCCTCGCAGGGCAAGGATCTATAGGTGACCCTGACTTCAGAGTTTTTAATATGGTTATAACATCTATATTTTCGACCTGAGTGAATTTGGTCATCTCTGCTTTAACCTTAGCTGCTTGGGATAGTGAAGGGGGAAGAGGTTGGAAATTTGAGACTGGATCAGATTGCGGGGTGAGTGGCTGGTCAGGGGTATTCAGACTATCTTGAATTTTTTGAATTTTCTCGATGAAAAAAGTGGATAGTTGCTCGCACCAGTCTATGGAGGACAGGACAGCGTTCTTCTCAGCTATCGGGGCAGTAAAGCTTTTGACTATGGAGAAAATTTCACGACTGTTGTTTTTAGCTTTTTGAATTCTAGACGCGTAGAATTCCCCTTTAGCTGTTTTAATCGCTGCGTAGTAACTTTTTTGGGCTGCACGAAGTTCCGTTTTAGCAGTAGGACAATAGTTCTTTCTCCATACACGCTCTAGCGCCTTACATCCTGTTTTTAAATTTTTTTGTTGTTCTGTATACCAGGGGGAAGTGGGGGTGATCCTATGGTTGTGTTTTCCTTTGCTTTTTGGTAATGACCTAATGGAGGAGTCTATCCAGGATGCGAAGTTGTCTACAGCTTCGTCCAAGTTTTGAACTTTCATTGGGGTGGAATGGGAGAGGGCCTCCGCCAGCTCTGGAATATTAATTCTTCTAGGGCGTTCCCCAGTCTTGGGTGAGGATAGCACACAGGTGTTATTAATAAACCAGGAGAAGTGAACAGGAAAATGGTCTGACCATGAAATGGGGTAGGGTTGTATCAGTGTATGACAGGGTGTAGTATTGACTGTATAGGTGAGTGAGTAGGTATATGACTGGCTGCATGAGTGGGTGTGTGAGTTACTCTATGGGTGAGTGAGTAGCTATATGAGTGGCTTTATGGGTGAGCAATTTGCTGTGTGACTGTTATATCAGGTCAGTGAGTGAGAGGGTGCATGAGTGCCACAATGGGTCAGTGAGTGGGTGTTAAGCGGATATATAGGTGAGTAAATGGGTGTGTTGGTGGTTGTAGGAGTGAGTGACAGGCTGGATGAGTGGGTATATGGATAATGAATGGGTGCATGAGTCCCTTTATGAGCGAATGAGAGGGTGTGTGAATGGCTGCATGAGTGAGAGGCTGTGTGAGTAACTCTATGGACGAGTAAGAGGATAGATGTGTGCCTGTATGGGTAAAAGAGTGGGCGTGTAAGTAGGTCAATGGGTGAGTCAGTGGCTGTATGAGTGAGTGAGAGGCTGTATAATTAGCTATATGGGTTAGTGAGAGGGTAGATGAGTGGTTGTATGGGTGAATGAGTGGGAGTCTGAGTGGCTATATGGGTGTGCGTGAGTCTGTATGAGTGCCGGTATAGGTGAATGAGTGGTTGTATGAGTGTTTGCATGAGTGAGTGAAAGAATGCATGAGGGCCTGTCTCAGGGAGTGAGTCAGAGTACAATGGCTCTATGGGTGAGTGGGTGGGTGTGAGACCTATTGTATGAGTAAGTGACAGGGTGCATGAGTGAGTATATGGGTGAGTGAGTAGGGGCATGACTGGCTGAATGAGTGAGTGAATAACTCTATGTGTGAGTGAGTGATTGTTGGAGTGGGTATATGTATGAGTGAGTGGCTGCCTGACTGCTATATGGGTGAGCGGGAAGGGGCGTGACTGCCTTTATGGGTAAGTGAATGGGTGTGTGAATGGCTGTTTGGGTGAGTAAGTGGGTGTGTTAGTGGTTATATGAGTGAGTGACTCCCAGGCCCAGGAACCAGCGGGGCCGCAGAGCGGACCGGCAGCCCCTTCCCCATAGCACCAAGGGTATTTAATTGCCCGAAGACTCCCGGGGCGCGGGACGCGCGCGGGCGGACAGGGGCCAGCAAAGGCCGGGCCGGCCCACCCCCCTTGGCATTTTGTGAAAGGATCGCCGACCCGCAGAAGAAATGTACTGCCTTAATTTTATAAAGCAAAGCTGACTTATCCTCCCTGGAACTACTAAAGTATTGTGAGACATTGAGCAACTAACTGTTCCTAGTGCCAAAATTAGTAAACGGAAGGGGGTGGTTGGAACACTAGATGACTTTATCGTAAGGGCCAAATCGGTACTAATACATGAGATACAGGCAACTGAGAGGCGTTTATCCTTAGACCTTGCCCCACCCCACCCACGTCTGTCAACGGGGGGTATTTCAGCCTCAATCTCTGTAGATAATGCAAGAACTTCTCCTGTGCCCTTAAGCCCGCAGATAGTGGTAACAAACATCTCACATACATCTTCTCTGACTAACCAGGACCTAAGTGCCCCCGCAAGCAACACACGAGGAATGTTGAGCAAGTCAGCTAGAGGGTGTACATTGGCTGGTACAGTGCCTGGTGGAAAGACAAACGCACCAAAACTAAACCAGCCAAAACTACTACAACAAATAACTCGGCCCAACGCAGATGTCCCGCGTAGCAATGAGGACGGAGGGAGTGGCAATAGATTAATTGAGGCTAGGATGACTAACTCTATTGCCACCCAGACGGAAGACCACCCGGCCTGTGGTCACAACACAAACGATATGGGTATTGAAATTCTGGACACCCTGATGGAAGGTTTTGAATCCAGACTGGACGACTTAATGGGGATTTTTGTAAAGAAACTCGATGTCCTATGGAAAGATCTGTCCAAGACTAATACTGCATCAGCAAATCCAAACAGGGATGGGGGTGGAGGAAATGTTTTGCACCCAGTGTCGATTGGCCACATAGGTGGTCAAACTATTTGTGCTGGGGTCTCGCAACCCCGAAGTACGGATAACTTAACAGCGCCATCCCAAGGTGTCACCGGTGAACATCGCAGAAATGGGGGGGCCCAATCGGTAATTAGTGATGCCCATAGCAACCGGAGTAGCAGGTAAACAAGAGGAAATGATGGTAAGGCTACCGATAAGGAGGGGCAATGATTAAGGCAGGTCATCTAAACAAAGCCAAAAATCAGCTAGCGGCAGCAGTGATGTAAATAGAGCGTTTAGTAAGTCTAGGTCAAATTTTAACTCGGATGTTTTACATCTCCCCCCTGCCTCAGCCCCATATGTGCTTGTTTTTACAGGTGTACCTGCGCTCAGAGATGGACAGAGAGAGTCCTGGCCTGTCTCCAAAATAAATCTGTAGACTGGCTCCACAAACATAAACATTTTGACCCACACAGAAGGGAGGATATAATTATGGCAAGGAGAGTAGGGTGGGTAGGCCCTTCAAATAAATGTATAGATGGGGACTGTATTGTTCTAAATTTTAGGAGGCCCCAGCAGGTCCGTCAGCTCCTATCCATTGTCGACGAAACATCTAACCCCCTGACTAACATCAGTACACTCCCTTCGGGATATTTTTATAAACCTCCCTTAACCTCAAACTGGAGTACCAGAGCAATCACACCCCTATCAAATAACTATCAGGCTCTTTCCAGTTTGGATATGCAAGATTGACCATTAGTCACGATACCTAATGTAGATACAAGTGAAGTACCAACTCAAAGTGCACCAATCAGACCCAACTGTGTCCAAGGGGGGACAAAATTAGTCAAAAACAGTAACGGCGTTAGCTTGAGTGTATTGAGTTGGAACGTGGCTGGTCTCCGATCAAAACTCGATAATACAGACTGGATAACCTTGATAAGGGATTTCAACATTATCTTATTCCAGGAAACTGGGGCGACAGAAGAATTATATGTTGAGTGGTTCCACTGTTTTAGTGTGGTATCTCAAATACCAAGGATGGGACGACCATCTGGAGGTTTGTTTATGGGGATAAATGTGGCTGCTGGGGGAAGTTTTAAGGTAATCCCAACTCATGGTTCAGACTATCAGGTAGTACTGTACAAAAGAGGGATTCATTTTTATCTGATACATTTTTACAATAATGATTTTCAGTCAGTTCCAAACAAGAGTTTTATTAATCTGTTAGATTTTATCTCAGATCTGGACAAACAGTCTAATAAGGGGGACCCTTTGGGTTTTTTAGTAGGGGGTGATTTCAACGCCAAGATTAGCAATACAGAGCCTAATGAGGGAATGGCCTATCACGCACAATCCACAAGTAGAGGCAAAGAACTTGTACGGCTGATTAATTCGCATAATTTGTCTAATGTTATGGACTTGGTTGCAGGACCATCTATGACAAACTACCCAACTTATAGGGGAAGGGGGTGTAGATCTACTATAGATTACATTTTTGTATGCCCCATTATCGAAAAACAGTTGGTTTCTGCAGAAGTCGTACCTACGGACTTCGGTGACCACAACCCCATTAAGATAACGATACACACGGCCCATCGGCCGACATTCCAGACTGAATGCGGGGCCACAAACTTAGCGGTATCAACTAACAATCTAAGACTGTGTTGGAGAGGGGTTGATAATTCTGAAATTTTTAGACAACTGTTAAAGGATAACATGCCCCTCATCGTCTCTTGTCTTTCATTAGACTTACCACCAGCACAGCTAATCAAGGATTTTGGGACGATCTGTCAGACGGTTAAAACCATTCCCTCTAAACCGCCCCCCAGGTGACATCCATCTCTAGATGGTTTAACCACGAATGTTCCCTAGCAAATAGAAAATTACATAAGACACTTGTGGCTATCCCAAAGTGCGTAACAGGAGTTAAACAGGCTAGAAAGGAATATATGGAGGTTATTAAATGTAGGAAGAGTGAACTTCTGAGGGAACAATGGGACAAATTGTCCGAGGCTGCTAGTCTAAAAAATGGTAATATCTTTTGGGCGGCTGTCAGGGAAGTCCGTTCTACGGATCAGTCTCTGACGCCGATCAGCTGCAATATTGCCAGTGATGCATGGGTCGATCACTTTTCAGCTATCTACTCCCCCTCTTCCCCATGCGAATTAACTTTTAACCCGGGCAGCCCAGTACCCATAGAAATAAGCATCTCGGAAGTTGTGGAAGCGATTAATCAGAGTCTAGGTAACAAAGCGCCAGGCCCAGATGGGCTCCCTATTGATTTAATTAAGTGGAACCCAGCATTCTGGGCACCGTTGCTTTTGAATATTTTTAACAATATAACTCTGGCAAAAATACCTGAGACTTGGGCAAGAAGTATAATCGTCCCGATTTTTAAGAAGGGATATAGATCTCTTCTATGTAATTATCGACCTATCTCCTTACTAGATAATACCCTTAAAATCCTAGGAAGAGTTCTGTACAATAAAATTGTGGACTGGACAGAAGCAAACAACATCCTGGACCCGTGCCAGTTGGGGTTCAGGGGCGAGGTCGGAACCACAGAACAATGCCTAAACCTAAACCTAATTATAGGTAAATATGCCATCGCCAAGAAGTCTCCTATTTATATGGCTTTCATGAATTTGTCCACAGCCTTTGACCTAGTCAATAGATCAAAGCTTTGGGCAATCCTTTCAGCTGGTGGGCTGGATGTAACATTGATAAAAAAAATTAGCATATCTACACAGAGACCTCAAGGCCCAAGTTAGGATTGGGACGGGTGGAGATGTTTCGGGACCCATCGATATTGGAAGGGGGGTCAGACAAGGATGCGTGTTGGCCCCCTTGCTCTTTATCATATATATTAATGTGCTCAACACCTCACTGTAAACAGCAACCCAAGATGTCCCATATATTAATAAAGAACCCATACCAGTGCTTCTCTACGCAGATGATGTGGTTCTTATAGGCCGCACCCCAAATTCATTGCATCCTCTTGTCCAAAATTTTAATAATTACATGAAAAAGTTAGACCTGCGGGTAAATTTAAAAAAATCCTTTCTAATGAGTAGTGGCCCAAGAAAACGTGAAATCGGTCCAATAACAATAGACGGCTGTTAGACCTGTCTGGTTTTTTTGCGTAGTCCCTCCAATTTATTATTTATTTTGTCCCCTTTCTGCCCCTCATACCCTTAATAATTTTTGTGTCCACTAGCTTTTTCTAGGTGTTGGTCAAGGGGATAGGTGTTCTTTCCCCCCCTCATAGTTTTTCACTTCGGGCCCAGAGGCCTGTTCTGACAGGAAAAGTTGGAACCACAAAATGGTGGCTTCCAACTGCCCTAACTGCCACACCCAGAACTTGCCCATAGACTAGTATAGGGTGTTCCAGAACCTTCTGGTCCATTCTGGACCACTGAGGGACAGCCTATATAAGGCGGAATGCGGGGCAGCCATTTTGTCTACCTGAGAGAGTCAGCTGGAGGACAGGCTGTAACTAAGGGTGGGAAGAGGCTAGACATAGGGTTGACCTCCTGGACTGGGAAGCTGCCTTACTGGTCCACCACACTATCCCCCTTTGGGTTACTTGTCCTGACCCCGCTGTTGAGGGTTACTGGAGACCCTGGGCGCCTAGCTTGCCCCTTGTCCAAATCATACAGGGGAAGTCTTCAGGAGAAGGAGACTGCGGCGCTGCGGAGCGCAGTCCTCTGCCCAGTAAAGGAACTAAAGGAAAGTGATCCCCAGGATATTATTACAGGGGTTGGAGGGATTGTGAGCTGGTGAGGAGTCTATCGCCACACATTACAGGTTATTCCCCCCTTTTCCCTGTACCTGGGCTGCCTTTGCTCAAGTGAACTCCCTGTGACTGACGTAGGGCTGGGAGCGTGCCCTCCTCGAGGCGCTTTGTGGGGCGCTGGCGGCGTGATCAGGCCGCCTGTGTGCCTGTGGTAGCAGTGGGCGCTGGAGTGAAGGATCGTTTCCGGCGCTGTGTCCTGTCAGCGCTAACCCGGCATAGGAGTGAGTGATCCGGTGTTTGGGGGCGGAGCCGGAGGAAGCCGAACCGAGCAGACTCCAGTTGAAGCCGCTGCTCGCTCGCGCATGCCCGGTCGCGCCGCTTCTCAACAGGAAGGCGGAGGCGGGACCAGGCGGGAAGGCGCCGAGAGCAGAGCAGAAGCTTAGGCGTGTGGTATCGTCTTCCCCCGCTCGAGCGCCTCATGAAGGAGCTGGCGCGAGCGGGAGGGGGGGACGGAGGAACCCGGCAGCCTGCAGTAAACAGAGATCTCTTTTCCCCGCTCGAGCGCTACCAGAGGAGCCGGCGCGAGCAGGAGAGAGGAGAGAGGTGCCCCGGGAGGCTGGTGAGCCTTCTCAGCACTTGGCCCCCCCCTGTTCCCTGTCAAGCGGATACCCCCACTCACTGGCACCTCAAGAACCTGATCACAAGTAAGGAGAGTTACACGAGGGCAGGGGAGCAAGACTTCACAAGTAGGGGAATAAAGAGTCCCTTCCAGAGGGTGGAGCGCCTTGGTTATTGCCTGAGGGGCCTATATGAAACGTTGCTCTGCTTGGAATAGCACCTTTACAGTTGTCAGCAGTGAGGAGTCCCCTTTGCTGGAGGAGATAGACTCTTCTACAAGAAAACTACTGCTCTTTGTTGAAAGCGATGCTCAAACCTGTAGGGAACTAACCTAGCTTAGTCATTGCTCGTTTCTCCAACAGTGTCACGTGATGAGGAGAGTAGCTTGTGGGAGACAAGTATAGTACACTGTATAGTGACAATTTCTAATCAAATTCTGGAGTCTGAGTGGATGCACTATTGATGTTGATTATTGATTTAAGTAAGCCAATCTGAAAGTGTTATCACTGATTTCATGACTAAAGTAATGTACTGTTGAACCTAGATGATTAATTGCTCAGTAGTTTAAAAGTATTCTTGCTATATCCCAAACAAACTGAAGTGTAATTAGTTGTGAACTCTGAAAGTAAAAGTGCAAAGATATTATTTTTATAAACCAGTACTTATTTTCATAACAAATTGGTGTAGTGTCCTTTTTAAGTGTTATTGTGTGGATTTACTGCTGGGTGGTCTGCAACCTTCATACTTGTGCTTCTAGAATTGCTTGTCTTACCCCTAGGCCAGGCTACCCTAGGTGACCTGACATCCCAGGTTCCAACATTTGGTGTCTAGCGGTGGGATACTGACTGTGGTTGCAGCTACTCAGTAGTAATTGAACGTAATACACTAAGCCTACACCAGGAGTTTTCTCCTAGCGGCCCTCCTAATTTGTCCTTTTGTTTTTCCAAATTTGTTCCTGGTGGTGGGTGGAGGTAGCTTTAGGTTGCCCTTGCAACTCTAATTTCCTGGTGTGTATAATCTGGTTTTGCCTATTTCAAAATGGAGTTTGCATTAGAAAACCTAGATACCTATTCTGTGGCTCAGCTGAAAGATTTCTGCCAGAAAATGGGGGTATTTTTTAAGCATGGTGCCAAGAAGGGGGAACTCCAGACCAGTCTCAGGGCTTGGGTGGAGGCACACAAAGAAGGGAAGGAGGAGGATGAAGGGGCAGACCGGGACCCGATTGTGGAGATAAATGGATTATTCCACCCGGAGGGGGAAAACCTACTCCCAGGACCAGGGTCCTACTCCAGGAAAGGCAGTAGTGTCTCCGGGGGAAGCTTAACCGAAGCAGAGCTCGCTGACAGGAGGGAAAAGAGGCAATTAAAATGGGAGTTGGCTAAGCTGGAGCAGGAGAAGGAAGAGAAGAGGATGGTTCATGAGTTCAGGTTGAAAGAGTTGGAACTCCAGGCCCTGCAACGGGGGCCTTCTCCTATAATAAGTGGTGGCAGCGAATCCAAAGAGACAGCCAGGGAGTCCAGACCCTATTTGCCAAAAGACCTTATCGCTAGCTTTAGTCAGGGAGATGACATAGCCAAGTGGTTGGCTGCCTATGAGGTCTCCTTAAGAGCCCATGGGGTGCAGGAGAAGCACTGGGGGGGGTGGTTTATACAGGTACATGCCTCCTACTGGTCGGGACACCTTGCTGGCCCTGGAACCAGGGGAACAAACCAACTACCCCATCATGAAGCTAGCATTAGTAAAGAAGTTTGGGCTTACCCCGGAAAGGTATCGCCAGAAGTTCAGGGGGAGCCACAAGTTAAGCACCCAGAACTGGGTGGACTTCCTTGACTACGCACGTAAGGCATTAGAGGGCTGGGTCAAGGGCAGCGAGGTGAAGGACTATGAGGGGTTGTATGATCTATTTTTGAAAGAGCACCTCCTCGAGAAATGTTTTCCCGAGCTGCGCCAACACCTGGTGGACAGCAAGCTGACCAATCCCCGGAAGCTTGCAGAGGAGGCGGACATCTGGGCAAGTACCCGGGTGTCCTCAAAGGGGACTGGAGGGGATTCCCAAAAGGCCGGACAGGGCGCCCCTCAGAAGAAGGAGGGGGAGACAAAAAGAGGGAGTTCTCTAAAGGTCCCCAAAACAGTTTCCAAGGGAAGGGAACAGGTTTCACCCCTAAGGCAATCCCGCCCAGAAACCCTAATCCTGGCCAAAGCCAGCAGCCAAGGGTTCTCCACTGTTTTGAGTGTGGTGGTGTTGGACATTATAAGGGAGATGTCAGATGCCCAAGAGACCACCCCCTCACACCGGAGGAAAGTCACCGGGAGTAGCTAGTGTAGCACTCGGGGAGGAGTTGCCCTTAGATAAGGGGGGTGAGTGGGCGGGTGTCACCTTAGTGTCCCTGGGAGAGCGGGAGATGGTTCCAAAGATCCAGGTGCCCCCAAATACTACAAAGTATGGGCAATGGGTCACCATCAATGGCCAGAGAGGGGAGGCTCTGAGAGATACAGGAGCCAGTATGACTATGGTGAGAAGTCAACTGGTGTCTCCAGAGCAGGTGGTTCCTAATGTACTCCACCCCGCCGCGATGGCTGACGGCAGAATGGGCCATTATCCAGTGGCTGAGGTTCCCTTTGAGTGGGAAGGGGTTGCAGGTTCACTTCGAGTTGCCGTAAGCCCTGCCGTGCCAGTTGATTGTCTGCTGGGGAATGATATGGAGCACAACACTTGGAGAGAGGTGGAATACCGGACGCACTCTGCGATGCTGGGTACACCTGACTGGGCCTGTGTGAGCACAAGGTCTGCGACTGCCCGGAGAGGGAGTTCGCCTGGGTTGGAGCCTGGAACAATGGCCCAACCCGCTGCCAAAAAGGGACAGACCCGGAGACAGGAAGAGCCTGCTTCGGCTTCCACGCCCCATGTGACAGATCGGCCACCTGCGGTGGTGGGCCAGGAGTCCATGGAGGGGGAAGTAGACTCTCTGGAGGATTTACCCATCCCTGCTGAGTGGCATGTGGAGGGAGGACCTACCAGAGAGGAATTCTGTAAGGGGCAGAGGGAGTGCCCTACCCTTGAGGGACTGAGGCGTCAGGCTGAAGCCCAGGCAGCAGGTGATGCTACGGGACACCACCATATTTACTGGGAGGATGGACTCCTCTACAGTGAACCCAAGGTACCCCTACCTGGCTCATCAAGGGCCTTGGTGGTCCCGCAGCAATACCGAGCCTTTCTGCTGGAATTGGCTCATGCAATACCCTTGGCAGGACACTTAGGCCAGGACAAGACCTTTGCTCGGCTTGTCCTCCACTTTTACTGGCCTCAGATGAAAGTGGCGTCCAACACTTACTGTTGGACATGTGTATCCTGCCAGGCCAGTGGGAAAACAGGAGTGAAGCTGAAAGCTCCCCTGGAACCACTTCCAGTCGTTAGCACCCCCTTTGAAAGGGTGGGCATCGACATTGTAGGGCCATTGGATCCACCAACAACAGCTGGTCACAGGTTTATCCTGGTTCTGGTGGATCATGCCACACGTTATCCAGAGGCCATTCCTCTGAGGACTGTTACTGCACCTGTGGTGGCTAGGGCCCTGATGGGAATCTTTACCCGAGTAGGATTCCCCAAGGAAGTTGTGTCCGACAGGGGGACCAACTTTCTGTCAGCTTACATGCGGACGATGTGGAAGGAGTGTGGAGTGACTTACCGGTTCACCACTCCTTATCACCCCCAGTCGAATGGATTGGTAGAGAGGTTCAATAAGACCCTGAAGGGCATGATAAGAAGTCTGCCTGAGAGCCTACGAAGGAAATGGGACGTCCTCCTGCCTTGCTTGCTGTTCTCCTACAGAGAGGTGCCGCAGAAGGGAGTGGGCTTCAGCCCTTTTGAACTGTTGTACGGGCACCCTGTGCGTGGACCTCTCAGCCTGGTGAAGGATGGATGGGAAAAGTCTCCCAGGAAGCCTCCTCAGGATGTGGTGAGCTACATGCTGGCCTTTAGGAGCCAGATGGCCAAGTTGTGGAAGCAGGCTTCTGATAACTTGGAGGTCAGCCAGGCAGTAATGAAGGAATGGTACGACCAAAATGCTCACCCGGTGGAGTTGGAGCCTGGCCAAAAAGTGTGGGTGATGGAACCTGGAGAGCTAAGTGCCCTTGAAGATCGTTGGACAGGCCCATTTGAG
Organism: Lissotriton helveticus; assembly: GCF_964261635.1. Classification (NCBI taxonomy): domain Eukaryota; kingdom Metazoa; phylum Chordata; class Amphibia; order Caudata; family Salamandridae; genus Lissotriton; species Lissotriton helveticus. The sequence continues at coordinate 1,593,042,197 of NC_136067.1, read as the reverse complement.
GTGTTGGAAAAGAAGGGTAAGGCCACTTACTTGGTGGATCTCAAGACCCCGCGACAGCCCCTACGGGTGCTGCATGCCAATCGCCTCAAACCCCACCATGAGAGGCCAGAGGTCATCCTGATGATGGTGACGGATGGTGCCGAGGAAGCAGAAAGTGAGCCTCTCCCTGATCTCTTTTCATCCCAAGAGAAGGATGGGTCGGTGGAGGGAGTGATTCTCTCCCCATCCCTAACTCCTGAGCAACGAGAGGATTGCCGCCAGGTATTGGAGCAGTACTCTTCGTTGTTCTCCCTTGTCCCGGAAAAAACCCACCTGTGTACCCATGATGTGGACACAGGAGACAGCCCCCCAGTGAAGTCAAAGACCTACAGGCTGTCAGACAAGGTGAAGGCTAGCATCCATGGAGAGGTTGCCAAGATGCTAGAGCTAGGAGTGATAGAACCTTCCAACAGCCCTTGGTCCAGTCCGGTGGTGCTAGTGCCAAAAGCCGCCCCACCAGGCACCACACCAGAACTGAGGTTCTGTGTGGATTACCGAGGACTGAACTCAGTTACAAAGACTGATGCTCATCCGATCCCTAGGGCGGATGAGTTAATTGACCGGCTAGGAGCTGCCCAATACCTAAGTACCTTTGACCTCACTTCAGGGTACTGGCAGATCTCCTTGACAGATGGAGCAAAGGAAAGGTCAGCCTTCTCCACGCCTGAGGGACACTTCCAATTTTGTGTGATGCCCTTTGGGCTCAAAAATGCCCCTGCCACATTTCAGCGGCTGGTGAATCAGGTCCTCTCTGGAATGGAGAGTTTCTCTGCTGCCTACCTGGATGACATTGCTGTCTTCAGTAGCAATTGGGAGGACCATTTGCAACATTTGCAAGCAGTTCTCCAGGCCCTGAAACAAGCTGGATTGACCATCAAAGCCAGCAAATGTCAGATTGGGCAAGGGTCGGTTGTGTACCTTGGACACTTGGTGGGTAGGGGGTCAGTGCAGCCCCTGCAGGCAAAGATTGAGGCAATCGTGGCCTGGGAGCCCCCCAAGACACAGACTGAGGTCCGAGCTTTCCTGGGCCTCACAGGCTACTACCGTCGCTTTGTGAAGGGGTATGGCACTATAGTAGCGCCCCTCACGGAGCTCACCTCCAAGAAACAACCTCGACGGGTAGTTTGGACGAAGGCTTGTCAGCAAGCCTTTGAAAAGTTGAAGCAGGCAATGTGTGTAGCACCGGTCCTGAGGGCCCCAGACTTCTCCAAGGAGTTCATTGTCCAGACAGATGCATCAGAACATGGCATTGGGGCAGTGTTATCGCAACTAAATGAAGAGGGCCTGGATCAGCCTGTGGTCTTCTTATCCAGAAGACTACTTCCCCGGGAACAGAAGTGGAGTGCAATTGAGAGGGAAGCTTTCGCGGTGGTGTGGGCTCTGAAGAAGCTGCGGCCATACCTGTTTGGCTCGCACTTCCTGGTTCAGACTGACCACCGACCCCTTCGTTGGCTGATGCAAATGAAGGGGGAAAATCCCAAGCTGTTGAGGTGGTCCATCTCCCTACAGGGAATGGACTTCCGGGTGGAACATCGGCCTGGAGTGGACCACGCCAATGCAGACGGTCTCTCCAGGTATTTCCACCTTAGTGATGAGGACTCCCAAGGGGTTGGGTAGTTCTCCCCACTTTCAGCTGGGGGGGACGCGTGTTAGACCTGTCTGGTTTATTTGCGTAGTCCCTCCAATTTATTATTTATTTTGTCCCCTTTCTGCCCCTCATACCCTTAATAATTTTTGTGTCCACTAGCTTTTTCTAGGTGTTGGTCAAGGGGATAGGTGTTCTTTCCCCCCCTCATAGTTTTTCACCTCGGGCCCAGAGGCCTGTTCTGACAGGAAAAGTTGGAACCACAAAATGGTGGCTTCCAACTGCCCTAACTGCCACACCCAGAACTTGCCCATAGACTAGTATAGGGCGTTCCAGAACCTTCTGGTCCATTCTGGACCACTGAGGGACAGCCTATATAAGGCGGAATGCGGGGCAGCCATTTTGTCTACCTGAGAGAGTCAGCTGGAGGACAGGCTGTAACTAAGGGTGGGAAGAGGCTAGACATAGGGTTGACCTCCTGGACTGGTAAGCTGCCTTACTGGTCCACCACACTATCCCCCTTTGGGTTACTTGTCCTGACCCCGCTGTTGAGGGTTACTGGAGACCCTGGGCGCCTAGCTTGCCCCTTGTCCAAATCATACAGGGGAAGTCTTCAGGAGAAGGAGACTGCGGCGCTGCGGAGCGCAGTCCTCTGCCCAGTAAAGGAACTAAAGGAAAGTGATCCCCAGGATATTATTACAGGGGTTGGAGGGATTGTGAGCTGGTGAGGAGTCTATCGCCACGCATTACAGGTTATTCCCCCCTTTTCCCTGTACCTGGGCTGCCTTTGCTCAAGTGAACTCCCTGTGACTGATGTAGGGCTGGGAGCGTGCCCTCCTCGAGGCGCTTTGTGGGGCGCTGGCGGCGTGATCAGGCCGCCTGTGTGCCTGTGGTAGCAGTGGGCGCTGGAGTGAAGGATCGTTTCCGGCGCTGTGTCCTGTCAGCGCTAACCCGGCATAGGAGTGAGTGATCCGGTGTTTGGGGGCGGAGCCGGAGGAAGCCGAACCGAGCAGACTCCAGTTGAAGCCGCTGCTCGCTCGCGCATGCCCGGTCGTGCCGCTTCTCAACAGGAAGGCGGAGGCGGGACCAGGCGGGAAGGCGCCGAGAGCAGAGCAGAGGCTTAGGCGTGTGGTATCGTCTTCCCCCGCTCGAGCGCCTCACGAAGGAGCTGGCGCGAGCGGGAGGGGGGACGGAGGAATCCGGCAGCCTGCAGTAAACAGAGATCTCTTTTCCCCGCTCGAGCGCTACCAGAGGAGCCGGCGCGAGCGGGAGAGAGGAGAGAGGTGCCCCGGGAGGCTGGTGAGCCTTCTCAGCGCTTGGCCCCCCCCTGTTCCCTGTCAAGCGGATACCCCCACTCACTGGCACCTCAAGAACCTGATCACAAGTAAGGAGAGTTACACGAGGGCAGGGGAGCAAGACTTTACAAGTAGGGGAATAAAGAGTCCCTTCCAGAGGGTGGAGCGCCTTGGTTATTGCCTGAGGGGCCTATATGAAACGTTGCTCTGCTTGGAATAGCACCTTTACAGTTGTCAGCAGTGAGGAGTCCCCTTTGCTGGAGGAGTATAGACTCTTCTACAAGAAAACTACTGCTCTTTGTTGAAAGCGATGCTCAAACCTGTAGGGAACTAACCTAGCTTAGTCATTGCTCGTTTCTCCAACAGTGTCACGTGATGAGGAGAGTAGCTTGTGGGAGACAAGTATAGTACACTGTATAGTGACAATTTCTAATCAAATTCTGGAGTCTGAGTGGATGCACTATTGATGTTGATTATTGATTTAAGTAAGCCAATCTGAAAGTGTTATCACTGATTTCATGACTAAAGTAATGTACTGTTGAACCTAGATGATTAATTGCTCAGTAGTTTAAAAGTATTCTTGCTATATCCCAAACAAACTGAAGTGTAATTAGTTGTGAACTCTGAAAGTAAAAGTGCAAAGATATTATTTTTATAAACCAGTACTTATTTTCATAACAAATTGGTGTAGTGTCCTTTTTAAGTGTTATTGTGTGGATTTACTGCTGGGTGGTCTGCAACCTTCACACTTGTGCCTCTAGAATTGCTTGTCTTACCCCTAGGCCAGGCTACCCTAGGTGACCTGACATCTCAGGTTCCAACAACGGCCAAAAACTGATCTCGGTGAGATCCTTTGTTTATTTAGGATTGGCCTTTACTGGGAACAGCTCCTGGAGTGAGCATTTAGCTCACGCCAGGAGCAAGTTCTCAAAGGCCAATAACTCAATTTTAAGTCTACCCTGCCCTTGGTCAACAGGTGCTCTTGTAGAAGTGCAGAAAATATATAAACTCTAGTGTACTCCGGTGGCCACATATGGCGCTGAGATTTGGGGAACGGCTAATTGCTTAGTAATTCAGCTGGAAGAAAACAGGTTTTGTAGAAAATTACTGTGCACCCCAATCTCTACCCCCCAATACATATGTCACAAAGAGCTTAATATTAATTTCATAACTGATTTTATTCGGGCACGACCGGCCCTTATGTGGGTAACAGTGTGGAGGAACGAAGCGGCATCCTTGACACAGTCGATCATCAAGGATTGCCTACTCTGTGACAAGGGCTTAGAAATACCATGGCTACGCGGTGTGCTGAGTAGCTTGCGCAGTATAAATAGAGAAAATGTGTTCCGGGACACCACATTAGCAGCCTTAGTAGTAAATTAGGATCTGCAGAATGCTTTGTACTCCCTATATAATAATGAGCGGGTGGTGTTAGAGTCTAGGAAATCAACTATGAGCAACTACATGGCTATTGAACAGTACTGTCATCCGCTTTGCATGTATTTGACTCTACCGATGAGCCGTTGGGAAACGAGCCTTTTGTTTCGACTAAGAGTTGGCACGATACGATACACCCTTTGTTTTCCATTTGGTCATAGCCCAAATTATAATTCTAACCTGTGCTCTTGTGACGGGAGGAGTGAGCAAACTACTATACACTTTATATGTTTCTTTAATTACTATTTTAAATACTCTAAGCAGTTTTTATACTCATATTTTAACAAAAGAAGACCAATTGCCCTTAAGGAAGCGTACAGATCTATATTGGACCTAGACGATGTTAACTTAATTTTCCGCACTTGCACTTTTCTTAAAACCGCAATAAGGGCACGGCGATCTATGATGGACCCCTGATTCTATATGACATAATTTATTAAATGTTTTTATAACTGTATAGATCAATATGGATGTCATTTTAGCACAAGGCATTTTTGCACACTGTGTATATTCGCATAATGAATTGTTATCTCTGTATTGATTGTTGTGATGAATTTGTGTTTCTTTGTGCTTTTATGGGTACTATGGTACCCGAATAAAGTTGAACTGAACTGAACTGAGTGAGTGGCATGTTGCATGAGAGTGTATAGATAAAGAGTGGCTGAATGAGTGCTTATAGGAGTGAGTGAGAGTTTGATTGAGTGGCTGCATGAGTGAGTGTGAGGCTGTATGAGTGGCTATATGGATGGGTGAGAGGTTGGATAAGATGGCTATATGGGTAAAGGAGTGAGTGTGTGAGTACCTCAATCAGTGAATGAGTGGCTGTGTGAGTGAGGGTGTGAGTAACTGAATGAGTAAGTGAAAGGGTGCATGAATTGCTGTATGGGTGAGTGAGAAGGTACATGAGTGGCTGTAAAGGTGAGTAATTGGATGCACAAGTGGCTGTATAGATGTGTGAGTGTGTATGAGTGGATACATGGATAACTGACTGTATAAGTGGTTGTATAGGGGAGTGAGTGGATATGTGAGTGCCTGTATACATATCAGAGAGGGTATATGATTGGCTGCATGGGTGAATGAGTGGCTGTGTGACTGGCTAGGGTGAGAGAGTGTAGAGTGCCTGTATAGGTGAGTGAGTGGCTAAGTGTCTGTATAAGTGAGTGGCTGGGTGTGTAAGTGACTTGGTGTAAGAGTGAGTGACAAGGTGCATGAGTGTTACATGGGTGAGTGTGAGTTTGAGTAACTGAATGAACGAGTGGCAGTGTACATGAATTACTGCATGGTGAGTAAGACAGGGCATTAGTGGCTGTACAGGTGAGTAACTGGATGCTGAGTGGCTGTATGGATGTGTGAGTGGGTTTGTGAGTGGTTGTATGAATGGGTGGGTGAGTTGCTGTGTAAGTGGCTGTATAGGGGATTGTGGTGGTGTTGTATTGACTGTATGAGTGAGTGAAATGGTTCATGAATGACTGCATAGAGTGTGTCCGGGTGTGTGGCTGGTTATGGATGAATGTACAGGTGGATGAGTGGATAATTAAGTGGTTCTGTGCATGACTATATATGTGAATGAGTGGATGTCCTAGTATCTGTATGAGTACATTAGTGACTTTCGGAGTATTTGTATAGGTAACTGCGTGGGTATGTGAATAGCTGTATGCATGTCTGAGAAGGTGCATGAGTGCCTGCATGGGTGAGTGACAGGGTGTTAAGTGACTATATGAGTGAGTGACTTGGTGTGTGAGTGATTGCATAGGTGAGTGAGTCAGTGGCTGTATGGGTAAGTGAGTAGATACATGCGTACTTGTAGGGACAAGTTAGGACCAGTTGACAGAGCTCATAAAAGCAGCAGTCCGTTGCATGGGAATTTTCTAGCATCCCTACCTGGTAAAAGAAACTGGTGGGTAGGGATATCAGCTGTTTTTTATACACAAAGGCTCTCTGCATGACTATGTCAAAGAAATATGCCCTTAGCACTAGATATATCTTCATATCTCCAAACACCCAAACACATATCACTCCAAAACCTGTTGTAAAAGAAAAAGAAAACAAATATCAGTATAGTGTTTGATTTATAAAATTCAAGAATCATAACAGTATACCTTGCTCATGCTGTAACAGTATATCACAATATAGTAAAACATTCCATTTTCTCTTTTTACTGTTCTCATCTTTTATACTCTGGCACCATAAATGATGTACTATATGAAGCTTCATCCTTGAACAATGAGGAAAAAACAAACGTATGGATTGTAGAAAAAACTCATAACTGCACAGTACACCATTAAAAAATAAGTAAAATTATGCATTTCACTCACTACAATTCATTGAACTCTACGTATTACAAACACTTACTACACTAATGTAAAGAAATGTACCTTCAGCCTTTCCCCTTTATTATTATACCTGGTATACAACTACTAATAAATGTACTCCACAGGTGAATTTCGGACATCCTTTTCAAAATCTCACCCCTAGTAGGCTGAATAATGTCTAGAGCGATGATAAGCCATTTGGATGAAATACAATATATCACTTTTGTATCCAGAAATAGAACATAGAAGTTTGTTTGAAAAAATAGGAGGTGACAAATTCAAAGTTTGAAAGGTAGTTTTGGTGTCAATTGAAGGTTGCTGTGATTCAATTGTGTCCATCCTGTTGCAGCCTTTAATTAGGTAGTGTAGTATCTATATGCTATATGCTACATTAACTCCTTTGTGGAAGATAAAAGAACTTTATGAACACATCACCCCGGATAGGCTGAATGATGAAAACAAGAAACATTGTACATTACTTTTTCCCAAAAATGCTCCTTAGAACTTTGGTTGAATAAGCAAGAGGTAAGAACTTCGTAGTTTAAAAGGCCGTTTTGGTTTAAATTTAAGGTTGCTATCATTGCATTATGTCCATTTACTTTCACTCTTTATATAGACTGAGTTGTGTCCATAAGTTATGTTAACTCCTCCATGAAAGATAACAGCTGTAGTACTATAATGTCATCAAGAAATTGATATTTGTTTAGCTTTGAAGTTTCTAATTTCGCTTTCCAATTTAGATACATCTGCTCTGTATCATTGTAAAATGAATATAAGGTATTTCCCATTTCTTTGTAGATGCAACAGAGACATAACATCTGATCTATAATTTGGGCAAGACATATTTTGGTTTGCGTTTTTAATCAATCTGCCAAAAGGCACAGTTTTGCATTCGGGTAGTATTAACTTAAGAAATCACTCATAATTTATTTGAGTGATGGAGGTAAATGAGCAATCTTCACAGTTATGGTTCCATTTGTAGGTCAATCCAAATAAGTCATCAATATGTACTTCTTCTTCTTCTAGTACTCCAAACATAACCATTATAAATGTGTATGTGCCTTGTTGAGTGTTGATATTAACGATCCACTACATATATCTAAAATGTCTTGAATGCCTGAAGCAGAATGTATTACAGATCTGTCACTGAGTAAATGTTGGAACAAATGATACAGTGCAGAACACAATATCTTTTCTTCAATCTGATTTACAAGATGTAGTGAATGAAACAGTACATTGAGAACACCATTTGCATAGCAGTTGACACCTGAACAGTTTTTCAACTGGTATCCTAAAATATCTCCCTCATTTTCCAGTTTTTTCTTCTAAACACTTTCTAGCTTGTCCTGGTTTGCTTTCTTTTCCTGAACAACAGTCAACTCTTTGTGAGCTTCGGGGGCATGGCCAAGCAGGCTACAATGGCAGCTGTGTCCTGCTGAGGCTCCGCGATCGGGCCTGCATCCTGCCCATTTCCAGGCGTCGATCCCAGCGGCAAAAATGACAACCAGACGCCGGAATCTGCCCTGCGTCCATCGATGCCCTCACTTCATTGACACGGAGTGATTGAGCTGCAGCAATTTTGAAATTTCAGACCCGGGCTCCCGACAGCAAGATGGTGCCCGCTCATCCCTGATGGTGCACCTAGAAGATCCGGACTGGCACCACAAGACCTGCGCTTGATAGCGGCCGTGCCAAATTTCCCACGGCGGGAGCGAGGGGGCCTCACATCAGGGCAGCAAAGCAGCAAGAGCCCTGGCCATACCTTTGAAGATAGTAACGGTGAGAAGTGAGAGGCGACAATCTGCCATTTTGGCTGGTGCGGACCCTCTCGGCAGGTGAACGTCCAGAAAGTGCACCCCATTGTGTGGCGGCCGGGGACGGCAACCCCTCCCACCTGTGGCCCGTGAAACTGGGGGCCGACCATTACCTCCGGCCCAGCAGTGACTCCCTGTGCGGACCCCCGGCCGAAGCCGCCTGACTTCAAGATGGCACCCGGAGCCCGCCGTGAATGGCGTAATTAACATCTGGTGATCCTGAGAGACGCTTTACAGAGGCAGTGAGGTGAGCAAAGATCTCCCCCTCCCACGCAAGAAGAGACCCCACAATTGAACCCCCACCCCAAAAGGCTGCAGCTTAAGGAACTGGGTACTTCGGAGCTGAAGGCTGCCTGACCTTAATATGGCGGATCGTTGGTTGTGCTGGGCACACCTGTATTGTGAAAGTAACTCTCTTTTTACCTAAAATTCTCAATGTTTTTTCTGGGTGTGCTGGGTGGGAAGGAGGATGCCATCCTCCAATATTGAATAAAGAGTAATTCCTCAAGTGTCAAGGATCACCTGACCCTACCCGCACAGCTATGGCAAACCTCCGTTTGCACCAATTTGTCAACACTTCTAATTCTCTTATGAAACTAACATGCATTTCTCAATCATATAAAAAGACCATATTAACATGTTTACACATTTTTCTGTATTGTGAATTATCAATTCTCATTCACTGTGATATTACAATGTTTCACAGAAATACAAACTGTCATATGTACATAATCAATGGACAATATTTTAACTTAAACTGAAATCTTTAAATGCTGTCCGAGTCCCAATGCATTTCGGGATTCTAGATCCCTTCTTCAGGGGTACTGAACATTGTTTTGTTTTTTTAAACACTGTCAACTGTTATCATTGTCCAGCACGATACATGGCAAATACAGTCACTGTAATTATAATAGTCAACATTTCAAGCCATTAAAGAACAACACCGAATCCTATAATGAGTTATGAAATAACGTTCACCAAGTGAACAAAAACAACGGAAAATATAAAACATTGAACACTCTATATGTCATGCATACATACTCATAGACCACTTACCAACGTCCTTTTATGACTACAACCTATCTGCGATATGCCCATCCAAGGGAAACAAACGGGCCCCAAAGCTGCAACACAAATGTAAGTGTAGGTTTCCATACAATTTGCAAATGACTGATCTATGTCATGTGTCTATTGACCTTTTGCAAACTAAACTGAGCCCAAAGAAACTGACTGACCATCCTACTAGTGATAATATGGTATAAGTAAAAGTAGCAAAACACAATCTACCTATGTTAACTGGAGTGCACAGAATCAGGGCAATGATCGTCAACCTGTAAGCCCAAATGCAATAAACCCACGTCAGACACAGAGCGCACAAGCCGATATTTAACTGCTACCAATTAGTAGTACAATGCTCAACATGTACCTCTAAGGAAGAGCGTCTTCTGGTTGCAAAAAGTGCTTAATAAGAAAAACAATGACGGATGGCGCGAAGGCAAAACAGATTAGCAGATCACGCTGTCGTCAGTACACCCATCTGTAGCAAAAAGCAATTAAAAATGCACTGTTATCAAAACTACACCCACGAGCCTGTAAACTACCGCCACAAAACTCGCAAATGAAAATGTATACCTTACGGAACTGCTGGATGACTCGCATGTCATCAGTGATGTCATTTAAGATGTCATGAGTGATGTCAAGAGTGATGTCACTGACCATGTCATGAGTGATGTAATATGTGCATTGCGGGCGCGCGAGTTATAGTTAGCTGAACTAACTATAATGGGGGAATTTCAATGGTTTTCTATGAGTCAAATGTCCAGCTAACTATAACATGTGTGAAACCTATGATTTTTTCAGTAAATTTCAAAGGTTTTTTAAGTGTTAATTCCTAACTATAACGTGGCTGAAACCTATGATTTTTTCAGTGAATTTCTAAGGTTTTTTAAGTGTTAATTCCTAACTGTAATGTGGCTGAAACCTATGGTTTTTTCAATGAATTTCAAAGGTTTTGTAAATGATAATTTTTAAATGTATTGTTATATTTTTTTATACTAACTTACTACATTGTTTTAAAGTATTTATTTTTAGATCTTTTATTTTTTAAATTACATTACATATTTTCAATGTGAATTGAAAAAATATATATTTTTAAATATTGAAATTGTAATTTATATATATTTTATATAGCAGGCAATGATATCCTATGCAAGGAAATTCAAGTTACTGGTAAGTACCGGTACATTTACTTTTCAGGAACAGTAGTGAGCTGAAAGATGCAGCACTGAGGTCGCTCCAGATAACAGGTGAGTAAATCGGAATTCGTAGTTCGGCTGATTTTCGAGGAGTTTTTTAAACTTCCAAAACTCCACACTTAAAAAAAATTCCAAGTGAAACCTGTCAATGTTAGCCTACGGAAGGAAATTCAAGTTACTGTAAGTATGGTTAGAATTACTTTTCAGGATCAGTAGTGGGCTGAAAGATGGAGCACTGAGGTCTCTCCTGATAACAGGTGAGTAAATTGGAATTCGTAGTTCGGCTGATTTTTCAGGAATTTTTTTAAGTTCCAAAACTCTACACTTAGAAACATTTCCAAGTGAAACCAGTCAATGTTAGCCTATGGAAGGAAATTCAAGTTACTGTAACTACGATTAGAATTACTTTTCTGGATCACTAGTGGGCTGAAAGATGCAGCACTGAGGTCTCTCCTGATAACAGGTGAGTAAATCTGAATTCGTAGTTCGGCTGATTTTTGAGGAATTTTTTAAAGTTCCAAAACTGCACACTTAGAAAAATCTCCAAGTGAAATCAGTCAATGTTAGTCTATGGAAGGAAATTCAAGTTAATTTAACTACGATAAGAATTACTTTTCAGGATCAGTAGTGGGCTGAAAGATGCAGCACTGAGGTCTCTCCTGAAAACAGGTGAGTAAATTGAATTCGTAGTTCGGCTGATTTTAGAGGATTTTTTTAAACTTCCAAAACTCCACACTTAGAAAAATTTCCAAGTGAAACCAGTCAATGTTAGCCTATGGAAGGAAATTCAAGTTACTGTAAGTATGGTTAGAATTGCTTTTCAGGATCAGTAGTGGGCTGAAAGATGCAGCACTGAGGTCTCTCCTGATAACAGGTGAGTCAATCGGAATTCATAGTTCGGCTGATTTTTGAGGATTTTATTTAAATTCCAAAACACCACACTTTGAAAAATTTCCAAGTGAAATCAGTCAATGTTAGCCTATGGAAGGAAATTCAAGTTAATTTAACTACGATTAGAATTATGTTTTAGGATCAGTAGTGGCTGAAAGATGCAGCACTGAGGTCTCTCCTGATAACAGATGAGTAAATCGGAATTCGTAATTCGGCTGATTTTATAGGAATATTTCGCTCAATAGTGAAGCAAGGGGGTGGGGCCTGAGGTGACGTGTGCAAACACGCCCTGCGGCGCGTTTTAGGTTGGGGAATGAATTACTCTTCAATCCTGAGGTCCCCTGTGAGCCAACTAGCCCACCAGGTACCTCCAGTATGTGCCAGGGAGCTGCGTTGCAGAGAGGTGTTCATATTGCATGCCCCCTTTTTAAAACACTTTGCAACGCTGCTCTGTGGCAGTTACTAGAGGTATCTGTTGGACTAGTTGGCCCCTATGGGACCTCTGAATTGAAGAGGAATTAATTCCCCAACTTAAAGCGCGCCACAGGGCACGTTTGCACACATTTCCCCTCAAGCCCCGCCCCCTACCTTCACCACTGTGCAAACACGCCCCGTAACAAGTTCTAAGTTGGGGGATTAAGTCCTCTTGCATACTGGGGGTCCATGGGGGCCAACTGGGCCACCAGGAACCTCCAGTATGCGCCAGGGGCTGCGTTGCAGAGAGGTGTAAAAAGGGGCGCGGCCTCATTACACCTATCTGCAACACAGCCCCCTGGCGTGTTTGCAGAGGGGGAAGTAATTCCTCTTGCATACTGGGGGGCCCTGGGGGACAACTAGCCCACCAGGAACCTCCAGTATGGGCCAGAGGTATAATGAGGCCACACCCCTTTTTACACCTCTCTGCAACGCAGCCCCCTGGTGCGCTTGCAGAGGGGGAGCTAATCCCCCTTACATACTGGGGGTTCGGGGGGGCCAACTAGCCCACCAGGAACCTCCAGTATGCGCCAGGGGGCTGCGTTGCAGAGAGGTGTAATGAGGCCACACCCCTTTTTACATCTCTCTGCGACGCAGCCCCCTGGCGTGTTCACAGAGGGAGAACTAATTCCGCTTGCATACTGGGGGTCCCTGGGGGCCAACTAGCCCACCAGGAACCTCCAGTATGCACCAGGGGGCTGCGTTGCAGAGAGGTGTAATGAGGCCACGCCCCTTTTTACACCTCTCTGCAACGCAGCCCCCTGGCCCATACCGCTTTGATTTTTGAAAGAGAGAGCAGGTTTCCTGCTCTCTCTTTCAAAAACCAAAGCAGTTTGCTGTGGTAGGGCGGGAGCCGCGAGGCTCTCGCCCTACCATAGCAAACAGCAGTGTCCCGGGGGTAGGCACCCCGGGACACTGCAGGAGCTGGCCCTGGGGTTGGCGGTCCCCAGGGCCATCAAGGGCTACAAGAGGGGGGCCGCGCGGCACCCCTCCCTCCTGTTAAAAGCCCTGGGGGTCGTGGTCCCTGGGGCTGGGGGGTCCGTCACGGACCCCCCAGTTTAAATATTAGTGCCCCGGGGAAGTGGCGGTCCCCGGGGCATGTGGGAGGGGCTTGAGCCCCCCACACAGGTTTTTTTTTTCATTTATTAAAAACGAAGCCCCGGGGGTGGCGGTCACCGGGGCAACCTACAATAGCAATTCGAGTCTCTCCCTGGAGCCCACTGGAGGGCTAACATTGGTCCCATATTGCGTGCTACAGACAGACACACTGGAGGGTTCAAACTGGTTGAAAAAGACTACATTTCCCAAAATGCAATGCAGACATCAAATCAATTATGCAGGCGCACTGGAAGCCTCTGAAGCACATAAATGCATGGATTGGGGGTGTGGCTAACCCTAATTAACTATCTGGATGCACGGCCTCTGAAGAGAAGCGCTAATGCTTTGAAACGCGTCACGCCAGGGACAAGATACGGGGGAGAGAAGCCAAATGCTGTTTTCTAAAAAGGCTGTTACCTACCTGCTTTGGAGTGCGGTCTCAAGTCTGGGGAAACTCGTGGAATGATATATATATATATATATATATATATTACCTACTGGCGGTCGCCAGTAGGTATATATAGTTAGGATTTTTTCTCTATGGGATTTTTGAAAATTCTATGTCTAATAACTTTGGCGTTTGTGGACGGAATTGGCTGAAATTTTCAGGAAAATGGCACATTTTGTTTCTGAGCAGCCCTTGAAAATTTGGGGGGGGTTTGTCAAGGGGGGGCCGAGAAAAAAGGGGGTCCCAAAACGTGTTTTTAACATTGAGTTTTCCATAGGGCGGTTGGCCTCACTTTTAGCCCGAACGGCTGAATGGATTTGCACGAAACTTGGCAAAATTGTAGGGACTGGTAGCCCGATGTGCCTTTTGTAGGTCTCAATATATGTGCTACAGTGGATTTTGAGAAATTAACGTTTAAAAAAAGATATATATCTGTAACAGCGGACCGGGCAGCGCTCCAGTACGCGTACTTTTCGCGCAACGGAGCTTTGTGAAGCGAAGCTGATTGGTTCTCCGGCGTCTGTAAACATTCCAAACAGTCCGTAGCGGCCGCCATCTTGTCTCTCGGTAGGATCGAGAGACAAGAGGAGGCCAAAGCGAAGGGGCAAATGACCATAAGAGGGCATAGTAGATCCTCGCTGACCCCCTAGGTTTGATGTGGAGGTTTTAAAAGGGCCCCGCGGGGCAAAAAAAATAAATAATAATAATAATCGAACGGCTGAAGGGATTTGCACGAAACTTGGTAAAATATTAGGGACTGGTAGCCCGATTTGCCTTTGCTAGGTCTCAATATATGTGCTCCAGTGGATTTTGAGAAATTAACGTTCAAAAAAAGATATATATCTGTAACAGCGCTCCGCTTCGCGTAACGGAGATTTGCAAAGCTGATTGGTCATTCTGTCACTGGGCTATAGTTGGGCTACATCTGGCTGATATTTGGGCTACATTTGTTTTTTTTGTCTCTGGCGGCCATCTTTGGGCTACATTGGGCTACATTGGGCTTCATTGGGCTTCATTGGGCTACATTGGGCTACATTTGGGCTCCAACATATATATAGGCCAATGTAGCCCAATATATATTTTTCAAAGTTAATTTTCGTAAAAACCACTGGAGCATATATCTTGAGACATAGCAAAGGCACATCGGGCTACCAGTCCCTACAATTTTGCCAAGTTTCGTGGAAATCCATTCAGCCGTTCGAGCTAAAAGTGAGTCCAACCGCCCTATGGAAATGAAGGAAATGAATGGGTAATTTGTAATTAGCAAATAGCTCATCGCAAACTAGGAATGGTAAAGAATCGCTATTTATTCCTTAAAGTTCGCTATGTAGGAAATGCAAAAAACTTTGATGATACATATGGCGGTTCATCTCTAACAAGATAAGAAGCATAGGGATAGATTTATGATGACTGGCGCATCACCAGGGATGTGTTAGTCATTCTGTGCCGCTGTTCCGTCACCTATGGTGTGCTGCATTTACAATGCGGCGCATCATGGGGCAAAAACAGCACAGATGCGTGATGTATCTGTGCCGTAAAGGTGGCGCATTGCTGGAGTTGTATCGCAAGTGTGATGAAGCTCCAGCAAGGGTCGGGGGTGCCCCTGTCGCAGGGTTTCTGTTCTCACACAGAACTGTGGACAGAGGATTGGAACCTCGGCGAATTAGGGTGTCCCAAAACTCACCTTAGTAATCAAAAACCCCTTAGCAAGCTAGGTACAGTGTCATATTGGATATAACAAACTCTCAATGTTTAGACAATCCAGAATATGAACTTATAGTACCTCAGGATACGTGGAACTCATGAACAGTCGGTCGTTATATATTTTTTAGAAACCAGAACATGGAGTTAAGAAGAACACATGTGTATTTGAAATGTTTATTTACTAATGCCGTCTTCTCAGGTGTAGTATCTTAGATAATACAAGTACACATATTATCAGTAGCAAAATTACCAGCATAGTTACTAGTACATAAAAAGCGAATGGTGACAGTATGTTAACATGCTGTAAATGAATAAGAGTTAGCAACACTTATAAGCAGCCACGGGCCGTGGAGGGAGTTACGGTGGGGCAGGGAGGCGGGGAGGGGGAGGGACAGGGTGGAGAGGGCTCCACCCTGCCCCTCCCCCTCCCCGCCTCCCTGCCCCACCGTAACTCCCTCCACGGCCCGCGGCTGCTTATATCTCACCCTCCCTAATACACATATTATATTATTTGCTAAGAAGGTCTGTTTGTGTTGGTTTAGGGCGTGCCCATACTTTAGTGTCTTAGATTTGAAGGAATCACATCAGCATACACCAGCTCTCTCTTCATGTGAACCGCATCAACTGTTGTGTATGTGTGTTCGGCAAAGCAATATAAAACCCGCCTCATGCCCAGAATTGGCAGAAGCTGCACTTATGTTATGAGTATGAAGTCGTGGAGATCAGACCTCATAACAATTCTGTATCGTGTTGTTCTTGAAACTTCAGCACTCGCTGTACAGATATAGTTTAACAAGCAAAGCAGATAGTAGAGCAATAACATATTATTCTCATGTAAACCACGATGAACTACTAGGTTGAAAGCTAAAGCAACAACTAAGTGTCGTGTGCAGAAGTTGCAAAAAAGGAAAAATGGCGTTTAAACCGGTAATGAGCCCATGCTAACTTAACACGGTGTAAAGATATCCAGGACCTAGATGACACCTCCCCATGATCCGGAAACGAACTGAATAAGATAATAGAAGTGCCATCTCATGAGAGCAGATTGCAACTTTATATGTGGACGGTCCGCAAGGTAAAACATTAAAAACTAGGAAAATTTAATGCTAAAGAAAAATAAAACAGCCAAGTACTTTATCGAGTGTTAAGCCAATAGGCAAGCTAAATAATAAAAACTTGACAAATAAGTCAATGAATTGTCAATGAAATGCTAGTACTCAGCATATCAAACATGAAAAAGGTCTATGACATAACTGTGTATGCAAAATAAGCTGCAACAGCCTCCAATAGGAAGTGACCGTCTTCATCCGAAAAGAGTTCAGCCATCCAATTTAAAAGCGGAAAAGAACATACGTGCTCTCCCAGCACCGGATCCTCTATCACCATCAGAGGACAGCTCGGTGGGTTTTCAAGAAAGCTCTGTTCCAAGAAAGACTGTGTTGCCGCCAGTAAATTCCAGGGACCAATTAGTCCATGCATCAATGCCACAGCCATAATCCTTTCGCCAGGACAAACCAACTCGTGAGTAATGATAGGAGTCATCAGCTGATTAAAGTCGACGTCAGGAGAAACCGGTCCGCAGAGACACAAATCAATGGCCCAATCGAAATCACAGGTCAGGCAGTGAAATACAGGCTGGACACAGGTGAAGTAGGAGAATCGAAAAGATAATCCATATGCCGTGCTTAATATCGCCAACGGCATTGTGCCATAATATTAGAGCATGCGATTGCGGAACAGTGTCAGCAGCTGCAGGGCGGGAGCTTGCACAGGAGGGACATCCATATTTAAAAATGTAAAAAAGCACAAGAGCGTCCGCTGGTAATGCAAGTAAAAATGGGAATCCACGAAGCAGAGTGGAAAAAATAGAATGAAAGAAAGCAGGGATGACTCCAAAGATTTTCTCAAATGAAGTCACGAGACCACTGGTAACAACTTTAAAAAAGTGCGCCAGGGCCTTTGTGGAGGACGCGTTAAAGATAGTCCGAACCATCTTGCTGAAATGGAAAGGCAAATCTGTATTGAAAAGGGTCTGCACCTCTGTACGGGTGTTCGCTATGTGAAGCACGAAAGTTTCACGGGCCGAACTCAAGGCCACCTCTCTCTGAGACAAAAGAGCTCTTATTCTTGCCATGCCGTTGAAATGTGCTCCCAAGGTTGGTATTTGTGGCGAGATTGAAAACTCCCTATGTTCATGTGTGGGAGGAAATAGAACATTTCTGCAGCAAATAACCCGTTCACTTACTGTTACGATAAAAGGAATACTTTTAATTAACCCAGAACAATCTTCATTATTGAGCATCAAATAACTACCATTATCCAACAACTTGAACGTGGGGATGATAGCAGGAACTGGCGTGCCTTGCAACACGCAAGCCATATTTGGTCGGTGTTTGTTGCATGAACCGTGTAACTGTATGTGCCTACACATTAGTGAATGATCTGGCGTCTCAGTGCATTCCTCTCCATTCAGATAAACTTCTTGATCATCTTTGAAACATCTGTATGTGTATGGAAGCGACCAGACCTCATGAAGAAAAGCACTACCTAAAGGTTCATAACAACCTATTGGTATATATTTCATACAATTTGAAAACTTATATAAAGCAAAAGGCAGCGTTATTAAACCGTGGATAAGGCACGTTGCCAAAAAACCCGCAATCCTCTGCTGATGATGTCACTG
Source organism: Lissotriton helveticus (assembly GCF_964261635.1). Taxonomy (NCBI): domain Eukaryota; kingdom Metazoa; phylum Chordata; class Amphibia; order Caudata; family Salamandridae; genus Lissotriton; species Lissotriton helveticus. The sequence goes on along the minus strand of NC_136067.1, from coordinate 1,593,024,162 downwards.
AGCATGTCATGAATGATGTAATATGTGACATCATCAGCAGTGGATTACGGGTAATAGTATCTCTAGTTTACTCCCCTATAGCTGTCTTTCTTTTAACATAAGTGTCTGTTTCCTTCCCTTATACTTACTGTTCTTTTTTTTAAAAAAAAATTTTGGTTCACTTCCGGATCGCGTACCGGCGAGCGAACTGGGAAGCGAACTACGAGAAATAGAGGTTGGCACAGTTCCAAATATTGTACCAAATTTTTAATAACGGGGAGGTAGTTCTGAAAAGAACTTTTTTTTTTATTGTTTTTGCTGTTTTATATTTTTTTTATTTTTTTTCTGAACATTTTTTTACTTTTTTTGAATTTTTCTTAACAGTTTTATAGTTTTTCTTGGAGGGGGCAATGAAAACGATTCATTGTAAAGGGCTCAACAGGAGCAACAAAATAAAAAAAAAGTATTTATTATTTGGGGCGTTTCGTACAAACTTGCATATGATTGTCAATAGCTCTGTTGATCAGAGTGATGCTACTTTCTCTGTAGCAAATGAATCCATTGCAATGTACGCAGACTTGTTTTACTTCACCAAATCTCATTTGTATATTTGGCACCATCTCCCTGCCCTCTGGTCCCGTTACTTCCGGTACAACAGATCTTCTGGCCATAATAGGGAGATTATCTAGGTCGTTCCGAAACTGTGCAGCACTGTAGTTGTTAGGATGCCACCTAGTCATATGGCGATGCATTGTGTAGTTTCCGAAACTGTATTTTTTGTCGGTCCCTCTGGACAGTCTATCTTGACATATAAGGCAAGTTACGTATCTTGCATTTACTTTTTTCTGACCTTTGGGAATTTTAAAAAATTGCCAAATGAAGTTTTCTTTCCGGTGAGACGTCCTGGGCTCCTCAGGCAAAAACTGCCTCTCTTCGTGCTCGTCGTCCTGTTCCTCTTCTTCCTCTTCTTGTTGAATTATAACTTGAGCAGGTGGTCCACTCTTCCTTGGATGTGGTGGAGGTGGTGGGGAAGCACCAGCTGAAGCTACTAAAGAAGCCATTGCTCACTGGTAACAAAGGGTCTTTCTCTCACAATGATGAAAGTCAGAGTGAGGAAAGAAGGAGGGATTTTCATCATTTGGGAAAAACAAGAGTTCTCAACCAATGAAAAGTGTTCATTTTAGATTATATGACCTAGTCTTACATCATTAGGAAACCAAAAGTGAAATGAACCAATGAAAAGTGTTATTACCAAGTCACATGACCTGCTGTGTTTACGTTAAGCGCTTTGCAGGGCCTCCCGGTTTGCTTCCAGAAACCTGCACTTTGCGACTCGCTTCGCGTACCAGTTTGCTAACGTAGCACGTCATATGACGTATCACGCGACAACGTGAAACGTCATGCGGACGGGAGGCGTCACGATGTTGTTTTCTAACGCGGCAGTTGCGGTAAAGAAACGTTTACCGGCTCGCGGTCTATTTCGCGGCATCAAGGTCAGCTAACGGGAAGCTTCCCGATTCGCGAAGCGGGAACGAAGAAAAAAAAATATTTAAAAAAAAAATTATTCATAAACATATAAAATATATTTTTGGATTTAAAGAAGAATACATTTTACAGCTACAGATATTAGCTGTTAAAAAACCAATGAAATTCACTGAAAAAACCATAGGTTATAGACCATATATAGTTAGGAATTAGCATTTACAAAACCTTGAAAATTCACTGAAAAAACCATAGGTTATAGACCATATATAGTTAGGAATTAGCATTTAAAAAACCTTATTTTACTCACACAAAACCATTGAAATTCCATATATAGTTAGTTGCACTAACTATATATCGCGCACCCGCAATCCACTGCTGATGATGTCACATATTACATCATTCATGACATGGTCAGTGACATCACTGATGACATCACTGATGACATCTCAAATGACATCACTGATGACATCACTGATGACATCACTGATGACAACATCCAGTGACTGTATGTTTCTGTAAAGTTAAAATGTGTCTTACATATTGAAGAATGAGTGGAAGTATAAGTGTCTGGACAAAGGATTTAGTAGGTGCATGACTGAATGTATGAGTGAGTGATTAAATGTGTCTCACTGAGTGCATGGGTTAGTGACTAAACTGTCTTAATTTGTGCATCATTATGTCTGTTGTTCTGTAAACTGCTGCATGTGTTGATCAGTAGCTATATGATTAACTATATGGGTTACTGATTGATTGTCCAAGTATTTGTATGGGAGACTGAGTGTGTGTGTGGCTGGCTGGGAGGTGTGTGACTCTGTGCAGATCAATGTGTACTTGTATCAATGATTGTATAAGAAGGTAAGTATGTGTTAGTATATGTTTGAAAATGTAAGGTGCTCTATGTTTAACTGTATAGACAAGAAAATGGAAGTGTCATTGATTCTTTACAGGACTGACTAGGTGTGTGAGTAACTCCATGGATGAGTGGCAGACTGTGAGTGTCTGTATAGGTGTATGAGTGCATATGATAGTGTTGTAAAGATGAGTGATTGTATGTATGAATGATTGTATGGGTGAATGAGTGAATGTGTGTGTAGACATAGGAATCAGTGAGTGCGTATGTAGTAACTAGTATTGGTGTGTCAATGGTTTCAAAAATTATACTCTGTATTTAACACTGGGTGAAACAGAGGTTATATTAAAATGTGAGGAGATGCATTGTATTGTCACATGAATGATATCATCAGTGATGTGGTCATTGATGTCAAATGAGATGTCATCAGTGATGTCATCAGTGATGTCATTTGAGATGTCATCAGTGATGTCATCAGTGATGTCACTGACCATGTCATGAATGATGTAATATGTGACATCATCAGCAGTGGATTGCGGGTGCGCGATATATAGTTAGTGCAACTAACTATATATGGAATTTCAATGGTTTTGTGTGAGTAAAATAAGGTTTTTTAAATGCTAATTCCTAACTATATATGGTCTATAACCTATGGTTTTTTCAGTGAATATATATATATATATATATATGTATTTCTCCAAAGTTGTCCTATGCTTGAAGGATTTGTTCACGGAACCTTTATTTGCAGCAAACAGCTTATAAACAGAGTTCGTATAATGACTCCCTGACGCGTTTCGAGACAACATGTCTCTTAATCATAGGGCAAAGCAGTTAGTGCGCGGCTGCGCATTACAACCCTTTAATCCCACTTTGCATGCTGCTCCCACCTGGGTATTGCAACAGCATGCTGGGAGTTGTAGTGCATTGCAATCCCTCCACTGGGTAATTACAAGTCCTTAAAGTTGTAGTGCACCGCCCGCTTGAAGGAATGGCTGGGATGCATGCCGGAATCATGCGGGCATGATGTGCGGCACCAGGATTGCTTTTAAATTAACGGACAGCTTTCCAAACGGAGGCCCACTGGAGGGTGTTAAAAAGACTGAACAAGCGATAACTAAGGTCGGTGCCCAGCAAGCCATTAAGGACTTGTAATTACCCACTGGAGGGATTGCAATGCACTACAACTCACAGCATGCTGTTGCAATACCCAGGTGGGAGCAGCATGCAGAGTGGGATTGAAGTGTTGTAATGCGCAGCCACCCACTAACTGCTTTGCCCTATGACACAAGGATGATGTCATCAGTGATGTCATTTGAGATGTCATCAGTGATGTCATGGGTGATGTCACTGACCATGTCATGAGTGATGTAATATGTGACATCATCAGCAGTGCATTGCGGGCACCCGAGTTATAGTTAGCTGAACTAACTATAATGAGGGAATTTCAATGGTTTTGTATGAGTGAAATGTCCAGCTAACTATAACATGTGTGAAACCTATGGTTTTTTCAGTGAATTTCTAAGGTTTTTTAAATGCTAATTCCTAACTATAACGTGGCTGAAACCTATGGTTTTTTCAGTGAATTTCTAAGGTTTTTTAAATGCTAATTCCTAACTATAACGTCGCTGAAACCTATGGTTTTTTCAGTGGATTTCAAAGGTTTTGTAAATGATAATTTTTAAATGTATTCATTGTTATATTTTTTTATACTAATTTACTACATTGTTCTAAAGTATTTATTTTTAGATATTTTATTTTTTAAATTACATTACATATTTTTTATATAAATTGAAAAAACTAAATTTTAAAATATTGAAATTGTAATTTTTTTATTATTATTTTATATTTTTTTAATTTATATATATTTTAAATAGCAGGCAATTATATCCTATGCAAGGAAATTCAAGTTACTGGTAAGTACAGTTAAGTTTACTTTTCAGGATCAGGAGTGAGCTGAAAGATGCAGCACTGAGGTCTCTCCAGATAACAGGTGAGCAAATCGGAATTCGTAGTTCTGCTGATTTTTGAGGAATTTTTTAAAGTTCCAAAACTCCACACTTGGAAAAATTTCCAAGTGAAACCAGTCAATGTTAGCCTATGGAAGGAAATTCAAGTTACTGTAACTACGATTAGAATTACTTTTCTGGATCACTAGTGGGCTGAAAGATGCAGCACTGAGGTCTCTGCTGATAACAGGTGAGTAAATCGGAATTCGTAGTTCGGCTGATTTTTGAGGAATTTTTTAATGTTCCAAAATTGCACACTTAGAAAAATCTCCAAGTGAAACCAGTCAATGTTAGCCTATGGAAGGACATTCAAGTTACTGTAACTACGATTAGAATTACTTTTCAGGATCAGTAGTGGGCTGAAAGATGCAGCACTGAGGTCTCTCCTGATAACAGGTGAGTAAATCGGAATTCGTAGTTCGGCTGATTTTTGAGGAATTTTTAAAGTTCTAAAACTGCACACAGAAAAATTTCCAAGTGAAATCAGTCAATGTTAGCCTATGGAAGGAAATTCAAGTTAATTTAACTACGATTAGAATTATTTTTCAGGATCAGTAGTGGGCTGAAAGATGCAGCACTGAGGTCTCTCCTGATAACAGGTGAGTAAATCGGAATTCGTAGTTCGGCTGATTTTAGAGGAATATTTTGCTCAATAGTGAAGGAAGGGGGCAGGGCCTGAGGTGACATGTGTGCAAACACACCCTGTGGCGCGTTTTAGATTGGGGAATTAATTCCTCTTCAATCCAGAGGTCTCCTGTGAGCCAACTAGCCCACTAGGTACCTCCAGTATGCGCCAGGGAGCTATTTTTATTTTTTTACGGGCCCGTTTGGCCACCCCTCCCGTGGCCAATTCTGGCCCCGGGGACCCCATCCCCTGGGGCATTGCCAACTTTTCTATTTTTTTGTCTGGAGGGGGCTGCATAGCCCCTCTCCTATGCCCCCTTAAGGCCCCGGGGACTCCATCCCCCGGAGTCTGCCAAACTTTTTTTTTAAATATATTTTTTAATAGTGGAGGGGGGCTGCGTGGCCCCCCTCCTGTGCAACTTATAGCCCCGGGGAACCCCATCCCCCGGGGTCTGCCCTCTCCGTTGGGGACCGTCGGGGGGGTCCCCAAGCCCCCCACGGTCCCTGCCAGCTCCCCGCATCCTGCGGGAGCCGGCATTGCTTTTCTGCATGGGGAGCAGCTAACATGTTGCTCCCCATGCAGAAAAGTAATCCGCTTTGATTTTTTAAAGAGAGCAGGTTTCCCGCCCTACCATAGCAAACAGCAGCGTCCCGGGGGAGAAAATAAGAAACAGTACCTCAATCACAGTACAAGCAGCGGACGGGCATTAATTAGGTTGAATCAATCTGCTTGTTCCATGCTCCACAGAAAGGAACAGAGGTGACGTGTGGCCTGCGCTGGCCAATTTGGAAGCAGCAAAAACAAGCATTGGCATAGCCAATAGGTCTCACCTTTGGGACCTTACAGGTTTTTAGCCATGCAACAGTTGATGTTGTTGCACCAAGGATATTGTGCTGCATAACTAAATACTTATAAGGTCCCAAAGGCAAGACCTATTGGCTATGCCAGTGCTTGTTTTATTGTGTATTGAATTAATAAAAAGCTGTTGTCCTTATCTTTAAATTCAACTGACAGTGCCACCATGCGCAGACTGTCATAAGTGCCGGTGCTGACAATTAATTGCTGGTGTTAATGATTAGAAACCACAGGTTCAAATTAAGCACTGCCCTGACTTTGCACCAGGCAAGCTTCAGAATGAACGGCTGTTTATTTAATACGTCTACTCAGACTCCTCGTCAGAGTGTGTAGCTATTGATGGTGCAGCAGGTGCAATGGTGCCGGGGCTCAGTGAAACCTGATTACTTTATGACCCATATAACCGCTAGGGGGCCAATTGTCCTTGTTTGCACAGTGGCCAATGGGACCTTTGCTACGCCACTGCCCACTTTCACAAAAACAGGCAAAGGGCCAGTTGGCAAATGTCAATGCCACTTGCCTGGAAACAATACAAAGAAGCCCCAGCTCCTTAGGTGAGAACATCGTAATCCAATTTAAGTGGTGCATGCGCCCGCCAATCCATTGGCAGAGCATAGAAGGCAAAGCTGCAGCACTTCAATCAGGATAACAGAGAAGGGCTTCCCTATCAGGAAGCACAGCAGGTCTGGTTTCTGTGCAATATTATTTTTTGTCCCCAGAATGCTCCTTATTTATTGGTCACATTCAGGGAGAAAGGGGGCAGGACAAGCGATGGTGTGGGAGAATACATACATTTACTGGCCGAATGCCGTCAGTGGACAGCTGATTTAATTGCGTGGGAAGTATTGTTTAGCAAAGGCTGGCTCTGCCAGCACTGCAGTGAGGCCTGTGCCAGGGCATCACTGCAATGACAGCCTTGAAAACTCAGCATCTATATCCTTGCCCACACAACAGCGTGATCTGTGCCCATGCTGCAATGAGACCCGAGACAGCACTGCAGTAATATCTGTGTCAGAAGTACGGTGGCATCCGTGCCAGCAATAAGATTGGAGCAAGTGCTGCAGGGATTTTACAGCACTGCAATGACACACATGGGCACAGTCCAACATCATGGCTGCCAGTAGTGCATTTGCATCGATGCCAGGCCACCTTAGAGTGAAATCTGTCCCGGAACTTCGATGGTGAATGCCAGCAAAGCATCAGTCATAGCAAAGCAACCAATGATATCTGTGGAAACTCTGCAGTGGCGTCTGTGCCAGCACTGCAGCGAGATTAGAACAGGCACTGCAGTGAGATCACTGCCAGCACTTCAGCAACTTCCAGCAAATCAATAATATCCATGGAAATACAGCCGTGGGTCCATGGCAGCCCAGTACTGCAACAACACTGAGGCCCGCACCACAATGACATCTATACAACTTGTGCCAACAATGCAGTCCAAGCAAAGACGTCAGTGGAAACACTGCAGCCATATTCCTAATCTATGGCAGCGTTGCAGAGCCATTTGTGCCAGCATTACAGTGTAATTTGTGTGCGCGTTGACGTGAGACTTGTGCCAGCCAGCCAGCGGTGCAACCCAAGCAATTGCATTTGTTCCCGGGTTGGAGCAAGATTTGTGTCAGCACTGCATAGACATCCCTGGAAGCACTGCATGGCATACATGCAGTGCTGTAGCGGGATCCATGCTACCACTTCATAGAGCTCCTGTGTGGTGCTGGGATGACATCCACCACAGCAACAATGCAGCTAAGCCCATGGCAGCACTGCAATGAGGCCAATGGTGATGCTGCATCAGCATCCAACGAATACAGCACTGCAGCAAGCTGAATGTAGCTCCTGGTCTCGTCTGATGGATTTCGAAGCGCAGGCCTGCAGCATGTCGGTTTGTCGACAAGTCCATGCCTCGAATGGAAGGGGCGGGGCACTGCCACACACATGCCTAATGTGTGCTGATAAAAAAGCTCAGCGAGAACTGGGTCGGAGCTCTCCATGACCACGAATTGCTATATTTGTGTTCCGCAGATAGGTCGCTCTCCCCGAAAAGATTACTCTGCCTTCAAGGCTTCTGAAGTCGATCAAGTAAGTACCACTGACTTGAGCAAGATTAAGTATTCAAAGCTCCAAGAAACGATTCCTTCTCCTACAAAGGTTCAGCACTGTCTGTGACCCGCATGTTACACATAGATCGCGGGAGCATCTGCTTACCCCAGGACACTATTGGAATTCGTCTTCAGAATAAAACAGTAAAGTTCTTGCATTTAGTTTATTTCTCTCCACCTCAGTACTAATACAGTACCACTAAAAAGGATTCATTTTATCACAGATCGAGTGAGAAACTGCTGTGAACTTCCCAGCTGTAGTTTGATAAAATGAGGTGAGGAAAAGAAAAAACAAGCATTGGCCGCGCGGCCGTGAAAGGCACACGGCCGCGCGGCCGTGAAAGGTACACGGCCGCGCGGCAGCAAAAGTGAAAGTGATCGCGATCAAGGGCTCAGCAACAGCGCGCGCTTGTGCGGCAAAAGTGAGAGCACCCGATGGCAGTTGTGCACGTCACGCGCGCGCTTGTGCGTGTTATAGTAAGCTGATCGCCGGAAAAGTAGCATTTCTCAGAGCACCTAGTAAATGTCACGGCCAGACCAGTGCATGCGCTGGATCAGGCCGAGACCTAACAAATTAAACTGAAGCCAACAAATGGACGTAAGTCCTCTAAGCCCTTAATTGTAAACAATAATGTCTCGCATGCAAGACCTCATGTAGCATGCTCTGTCTCAGGCTAGGCCCAAATAAAAAAAGGAGTAACACAGTAAAAAGCATAAACAACTGGAGCTAGGGGATGATACACTGAAGACCAAAATTAGAAATAGGAGTATTGCATGTACCACATAGCATAGAAAGTAATGTGCTGCAGTGATTTGAGCCCTGTGATGGTTTCAATGCTTCTTTCTTACCTCTCCACAATGCCCTTATAACATCCTCTGACACAATCTGCCCACTCAATTACCTTCAAGACTGATACCAAAAGGAAGACAAACAGAGAAAGAGTTAGAGGACTAATATCCGACTGCGATTGCTTAACCGCCCACTGAGGCCAACTCCGCAGCTGAGACATGAGCAGAACATCCAAGATAAAGCACCCATTGCCTCTCCACGCAGCTCTGGCTAGGGACTGTATTGTAATGCATCTGTACACTTTGGAGAAGTGTGGCTCAATGGTTAGAGCGGCAGACCCTGATGCAGAGGTCTAGCCTGGGACCAGGGTTCAATTCCCCACCTCGGCGGGTCTTGGGCTCAAAAATTCCACGGACCTGATAATTCTCGCCACGGTGCCTATTCCAATCATGGAGTCCCACTCTGCAACTCTGGGAAATAGCTTGCTTAATCTCCACAACAGCCCTCACAACGCTAAGGATGCCTGGCCTCCACCTTGGGGGTGCACAGGAGTGGACACCTCACAGGGAAAGCCAGGATGGGTTCCACAGCGGTATTCGTACAAGCACCTTGAGACCCTTGCGCGTGAGTAGTGCGCTATACAAGTATCAATTTACATTTTACATTTACATTTACACATTATGTTTGGTTTTCTTATATCCTGTCAATGGGCTTCACCAAGCAGGGTTTAAAACATTTGTATTGCTCTTGGTTGCCATGTGAGTAGTGACGTTTGAACTAAGCCAGTTCCTCTGAGCTGGTGCAGGGAGAAGTCATGCCTGGCTTATATGGTCAATAAACCTCTTTATTCTTGATTAAGAGTATGGTAATTTACTCCGCCACAACAGACTCTCTGTCTCAAGGGCAAGGAGGGAGAGAAAACAAACAGGAAATAACATGGAATGAGGAAACATAAGGGGTACCAATGTGTTATGGAGCAGTAACCTAAGACTAGATCTGACAAGTCAAGAGGAAATTCACACCCTGGAAGGGAAGAAAGAGAAGGGCCTTATCCTGCTTCCCAGGAGCAGTGACGGAAGACCACCCATACGCTTGCAGAAAAGGTGCGAAGCCTACCCCTTCACCAATGAAGGCCTAGTCTTCTTAAAAGTCAGAAAGGCCAATGCACAGAGCCAACAAGAAGAGGCTAGCGAAGAAGACAGTGGCCTACAAAGGAGTGCCCCTGAAAAGAAATGCATGCCTACAGAACTGGAAGAATATGCCTACAATACATTGCTTAAAACAGAGACGAACAAACCCACAACAGAGAAGAGAAAAAATCTAGAAGACCTGGCTAAATGGGGTCCATAAGAAAAGGATTACCTGGTCAAGCAGCACCTCAGAAGAAAATGGTACCTGGCTAAGCATCAGTGCAGAAGAAAAGATGTATGTGATGCGGAGGTGGCCCAATAGGTACATAATCTTGAAGAGGACCAGTAGAAAAGAAAACCGACTGACAAAAGAAAGCACATAATCTGACTATTGAAACCTTACTATCTACTAGTCCTACAGCATTGATTGTTTTGAAGGAACACGGCCCAGGCAGTGCCAGGCAATGAAACATTCACAGACAAATGCACCTTGCCTAAAAACTGTAGCAAAGAATGATGAGGCAGAGACCTAGAAGAGACTGAGAATTCTCAGTGTATTTCTGTAGAAGAGCTTGCCATGCTGATGCCATGGCATCAATTCTCTTTGATAGCTTCTCAAGAAGATCACTGTTATGTGATGGGTGAATGTTACTCGGTAATGATTCACCTATGTCATCCTCCGCAGAGATGTGCGGTGGGCTTCAATGATCAACCGGCTGCTCTGTGTTAATGGGATGTACATCAATATCAGGTATACCATGGAAATCAATCAAGGCATACTCCTCAGGCGGGATAACTCTCCTCACTCAACTCCATTAGCGTGGTAGGAGGGTCGTCAGATGATCCTGTAATTACAACATTAGCGATAGAAGATTAATTGTATAATAGGTGGTATATTCTATGTGTTACATTACAATAGACTGTGTAATGAATTTATAGTTTTCTTGAAAGTAGTCTCTGTAGTAGACAATAAAATGAGTACGTGTATTTTGAGTAGAACGGGCGAGTACTTTATTGAAGTCGCTAAAGGTGCCTTTGTTGCATTGCCAGCAGTTGGTTTTGTTGAAGAGCCAGAAGTTGATTTAGTGAAAGGGTCAGCGGTTGGTATACTTGAAAGGTCAGTGGTTAGTTTAGTTGAAGGGGTAGTAACTGCTTTATTTGAAAATCCCATAGTTGACGTAGTTGAAGGACCAACAGTTGCTTTAGATGGATTGTAGCCACCAGCTGACACAGAAGATGCATTATTATGTTTAGTAGTTTATAAGCCAGGAGCTGGAGCTGGAGCTGGAGCTGTATTAGAGGTATCCCGTATAGAAGGACACTCATCTACAACTGGATTGTCATGCATATGTTAACCTCCTACAAAAGACAGTTCACAAAATAATCATTAAGTGCAAACCATTGAAAAATACCTTATCATTTTTGTCCTACAAATTATATGTAAATGCATGTGAATTCATATTTTTGTGAAGGCAAACATTGACATTTTTCATCATTTTTTTTTCATTTTACGTTTGAAATCGTTACAACTTTTTTCACACATTCTGTCATAAGGGTAAGCAGCAACAGCTTTTACTTTGTGCGTGATATATTCACAAAACCATGTTCTTATTTTGGAGGAGTTTTCATCATGCACTAGCCAACCAAGCAAGCATGATCAGTGGCCACCTCATTAGCAATCACCTCCCTGGCTCAGAAAATGCTAACTAGTGTACCGTGTTCACAGACTTGATAAGCTCTTGACAATTTTTAATGTGTCTGCATTCCCTCTATAAAGATGAATAGCAGTAGATCAGTTTAACAATTTGATTATACAAATAAGCATTTAACAAAATGACTGCCTCCTACATACAATGTGTAACTTCTACTCAGCAGATAGAGTTGTGCATAATATGTGGTTCTGCTTACTGATGCCATTATCTTTTTTTAAAAAAATGTCAAGGCCTATGATAGTGTTACAAATATTATTACATATAGCACAATATTTTTATTTTAAATTATTAAATTTTTGACATATTTTCGTGTTATTACTTTTGCTTGCTTATAGGTGTAGCAAGCTTATATATGTATGTCGCGTGGTTCATGATCCTGTGCTGGCGACAAGTGTGTGGGTAGTTTTATTGTTATTTAAATGTGTGTACATATAAATGTGTCTCACATGCCCTGTGAGCGGTTAAAGTGGATTCCAACTTCAGTTGAGGCATTTCTGACCTGAGATCCTGTCTGGCCAATCGCAGAATGTCGTGGGCATTTCTAAAAAAAACTGACTTTTGAATTCAAGCATACTTGACCTGTACATCATTACATATTGGTGTTGAGCGGACACTGCCCTACTCTTCGACCACCTGTGCTTTTTGGGAGATTTTTCCTGTTTATTCGACATTGCTGAAAATAGCTGAATCAGCTGGATTTATTAGATTCTTTGCTGCATGCGGTCTTCATTTGCAGACACCAGGCAAACGTCCTCTGCATTTTGCCGGAAGTGGATTTGGCTGTATATGCTTAATTTTGGACACCGTACAGGCATTGTGGCTCACACTGTGCCATGCACCCGCTAATGCCTGTGTGCACGCAATGTCTTTACGCCAACATCTCAGCGTGCAATGCTCTGACTTCACATCAGCGTCGAACATGTCTGTCATAAGAGACGCACTATGCCTATTCTAGGAACAGTACCATACTTGTGTATCTGTATCACTAAACACAGCCAACAGTCATTGTATTTTGTGGTGGTTGTTGGCCTCAGTTTTATTGCTCATTACATACGTCATATTTGTACTTCTCCCCCGGACACCTTCTTGGGGCCGGGGTCATGAATCATTATCATACATTATCGCAAATTGGGTATCACTCAGTGTTATTTGGACATCATAAATCAGGGGTCATAAATCATCGGGTATCGTAAATCATTCCACTGCAACCGGCCATTATTTTGTTGTCATAAATCACACTGCCTGATCATCATAAATCAGCAGCCATAACTCATGGTCATAGATCATCGGGATGTCATAAATCATTCTGTCAGAAATCTGTCATCATTTTGTTGTCATAAATAATTCTACATGAGCATCATAAATCATCAGCCATAAATCATCAGCTGGCCATAAATCAATGGTTTGTCTTTTGCTCAGTTGCATCTCCAAGGGTCGTCAATCCCTCCTGAAAGCTCATAGATCGTTCTTTATTGTTTTCCACACCCCTTTGCATGTGGGGGATAGCCTTTCCCCGGAGTTAGGCCCCAATTTGCTACCTTGCTAGTCTCTTTTGTGCCCTGCCGTCTGGCAGGGGCTGGCCTGCGAGTGCCGTCTCCATTTGCTATCCCGATTTTTGTCAGGCGTACTCACCCAGCCATGAGGCATCCCTGAGTGAGTGGCCCTCCTTCTACATACTGCCCTGTCTGTATGTTTCCATAACCAAACCAATATACCTTATGTTTCTGCCCTTTTTTGGTTTAATTTGCGCTCTCTTTGCACTCTGTTCGCGTGGGGGTAGTTTCTTCCCGGAGTTTTGCTCCCAACTCACTACCTTGTTAGACTCTTTTGTGCCCCACCATCCGGCGGGGGCTGGGCTGTGAGTGCCGTCTCCGTTTGCTGCCCCCTTTAGACCACTTCACTTAGCCGTGAGGCATCCCAAAGTGAGTGGCACCACTTCACCCAGCCGTGACGCATCCCAAAGTGAGTGGCCCTACTCCCACACACCACCCGTTGGTGTGTCTCCATAGCCATCCATTGTACCATTAGTTCCTTTCGTCCCTGTAAGCACTGCGATGCTACGGTTTTAGGTGTGGGTGGGTGGGTCTCGAAAATCGTTGGCGCCGCTCCCCCATCTCCCTGATGGGAAGGTGAGCTGCCCTGGGGGAGCGTCACCTTATATCCCCCTCCCCTTCCTCTCTTCCCTTTGTTCTTGGAAGGGGGATAGGGCCTCAGGCGCATTCCCCCTTGTGTCCTTTCCTGGAGGCGCAATCCAGCGCCAACCAGATTCGTTCCTTTGTGGGCTCTGGCGGCAGTTATGGCACCGGCCCTTGAGGCCCCCTTCTTGGGCGGCCTTTACTATATTGCTTTGAGGCTAATTTCTGATGCTGTGCCAGTTTCCGTAGTGACTGCTTCAAGCACCTACCTTAAGAAATACTTTCTTCTCACAAAGTCTACCGCAACGATTTCCTCTTTCATCTGGGCTGGTGTTCGCTTAGGTAATTACTGTTACATTTAATTGTGGTCTTTGACAAGGTGTTGTGGCTTGCTGAACAGATATTTTTGGGCAAATTTTCCTTTGCTGTACATACTATTGCTTTCAGCAGCTGCTTTGTATTCACTTAATTTTTAACTAGAGCGCAGCTTTCTGTGACATGGCAACTCTTCAACAAATCACACAGTCACCTCTCTTTTTGGCCAGGCCTGGCAAGCCAACAATTAAGTGGTCATAATAGCTTAGACTCTCAGAAAATCCCATTATGGCCATTGATGTTGGTAATCACAGCCTCCAGCTGAAGTTTGCATTATTGTATAGCAGTCTGGTTCTCGCAGCACAGGATATATTTGACAATTTGCCTCACATACAACTGCCTGCAGCCCAGTCTGTGGATTCACAATGGAATATATATGTTGAAGCGCTTGAGCGATTATGAAAACGATTTTTAAAGGAACCTAGTATTATGTCAGAGCGCCATCATTTTTTAAAATGTAGTCAAGCTGAGGATAAAGGAGTGGAGGAATACATTGCTGCCCTTAGGATTGTTTTACACGAAGGAGTTAGGTCCTTAGTCGGGACTAAGGGTGGGGTGGACCGTTATAACTATCGTAACAAAAAACACAGATGCCCACACTCTCTTTGTTTATGATACAATTATTATATAGTCCAAATGAAAAAATTCATTAAATCTGGTCGGGTACTTTTATTTATACCTGTCACTTATATTTTTTTAGCAAAACTTTTTGGGGAACTTTCTTTTTTGGCACTCGCAGTATGACCCTAGGGCAAAGCTCGCCTATAGGGCAGTGGTCAAGGCCTATCACCGGGATATCTTCCTGGAGAAAAAAGGCTATCTTGCAAGGAGGATAGAGGCCGCGTCGAATTCCTGTAGGGAGATCTTTACAGTTGTTAGGGAATTCATGGCCCCTCGACCTAACGCGACTCAGGCTGTGCCTTTGGAATCCTGGGCCTCTGATCTTGCTAATTTTTTCACTAGCAAGATCAAATTGATCCAAGAATCCTTTCCGCTATTGGTGACGGCAGCTTCAGCTAATTCTGAAGACGGATCAGCCCCACTGGCCCCTTTTGGCTCAGTTATGGCTGTTTTTCCATCTATCTCAGTCCCCGCTTCATTGGCACTTATGGCCAATCTTAAATCTGGGTCGCCTCTTGACCCTTGCCCGGCCAAATTCCTGGCTAAAATGGCGGAAGTTATTAATCCGCTTGTGAACCCGCTCTTGAACCTCTCTTTAAGCCAAGGAGTGGTCCCGCAGGCCTGGAAGCAGGCAATGGTTATTCCGTTGCTTAAGAAGCCTGGTCTTGATTCAGAAGTCCTGGCCAACTACAGGCCTATCTCCCTCCTCCCCGCGTTTACGAAGATCCTGGAGAAGCATGTGCATATGGTTCTTTCTAATTTTTTGGAATCCCATAATGTACTGCACGCTACCCAATCTGGATTCCGCCCCAATTTGAGCACCGAGACGGCGCTCTTGGAGGTGTTTGAAGCCGTAAAGGAGGTACTCGATTCGGGGGGCAAAGCCATGCTTGTCATGTTGGACCTGTCGGCGGCCTTTGACACCGTCCCCCATGAGGGTCTTCTCGCCAGACTCCATGAGATCGGTCTGGGGGGGACGGTGCTCAGCTGGTTTAGATCTTTTCTGGCTGGCCGCCGACAAACGGTCTGGACCTCATCTAGCTCGGCAGTGATGCCGCCTCTGGGAGTCGGGGTTCCGCAGAGCTCTGTGTTGAGCCCCACTCTTTTTAACATCTTTATGACCCCTTTGGCGGCATTGGCGGAGTCCTTTGGGGCCCAGATCGTATCCTATGCCGATGACACTCAGCTCCTCTTTTCCTGTAAGAGGGGAGAGGATTTTGATGGAGAGAGTATCCGGGAGTGCCTTGGGGCTGTTTTTAAATGGTTCCAGCTGAACAGCCTCAAGTGCAACTCGGATAAATCCGAGGTACTCTTCTTCGGTTGTCCATCGGATCCGGATTGGCAGGCATGGTGGCCTGTCAACATGTTCCCCCCGACCTGTGCGTCCCAGTTGGCTAAAAACTTGGGGGTCAAGATGGATAAGGGTCTGACGTTAGGATCTCAGATCCTTGGCTTAACAGGAACTTGCTTTGGCCTCCTCAAGATGCTCCGGAAGTTTCTGCCTTTACTTTCGGAGGAGCACAGGAAGGTGACAGTGCAGGCCATGATTGGCTCAAGATTGGACTATTCCAACGTCCTCTATCTGGGCCTGCCGGATTATCTACTGCAGCGGATGCAAGTCGTTCAGAACTCGGCCGCGAGGGCTATTTATGGCCTAAATAGGCGAGCCAGCGCTGCTGGCCTTTTGCAGTCGCTTCATTGGCTGCCTATCCGGAAGCGGATAGATTTTAAGGCCTTGACTCTGGCCTACAAGGCTCTCCACGCTGTGGGTGCAAAGTATCTCCAAAGGAGACTTACCTTTTATCGTCCGGCCCGATCTTTAAGATCTGAATCTCTGCTTCTTGCGGTGGTTCCTCGGGTAAAAAAGGCTCGCATTGGAGGCCGCTCCTTTAGCCTGCTGGCACCACAGCTGTGGAACACTTTGCCCTTGGTGCTGCGGGGGGCCTCTAATTTGCTTACCTTCAGGAAGGGCCTTAAAACCTATCCTGAGTCTTTCTTTCCTTTTCCTGATATGTTTTTTTTTTTTTATAACTGTGTTGTGTTCATGGCTACAGGTTCTCAATAAAAGCGCCGGGACACTCTTTTCGAGTAGCCGTGCGCTATTTAAAACAACATATAACATAACATAACATAACATATGTACAAAACACATAAATCACTTAGTTACACATATATGACCATTACATATTGGACAAAGCAAACATTACGAAAATTACAAATAAAGCAAAAAACATCCAAATGACAATAGACATTACGATTTCCGTTTTTCACTATTTCCAAATCAATTCTTATTCAAACATCATACAAAGCAACGTCAAATGACAAGAGCAACGAAACATATGCCTATTTTTCTATGACACTTGATGTAATATTTAGCTCTTGTAGATGTGCCGACGCGTTTCAGGTTCGGGTAACCAGTTCCCAAACCCTCATCAGGGCTTTGTTATTTGTCTGTATAGGATGCAAGAAAACAATAAAGTTTTATTGACAACCTGTACGCCTCATGTCTACCATTTATTATTTATTGATTCGTCAAAAATGTACCTGTATGTTTTCTGATCAGGCGGGGGATATTTTCATGTATCTTACTGGGGGCGCGCTATTTAATGGGTCTCTGTCAATGCACCTTTGTTTCTAAAAATAAAGCGCAAACCATGTCAGGGTACAAAATCAAGCACAACGTCTCGTAGCGTTCAAATTCTCATGTACCCAAGTTACATACCTCCGTGTGCACCAAACGGCGCCGCTAGAGGAGGAGGATGAAGGCGAGGCCGCTATTTTAGTGATCCTATTTGAAAAAAGATGCATACACATTATTTTACAGCCTGACAGTAATGTAAATATCACTAAGCGTTTGCTCATAAACCATAAAATGTCACGTACCTCATATATTTAGCCTGATTTATGTAGAGAGTAACTTTTCCCGCACCTTGGCGGATAACGTTCGATCATGCAGGGACCTATCCAAGTAAAAAACTTATTAGAGCCTCCGATCACCAAAGACGCTTCAAACAACAGTATTCTGCATCAAGTAGCCATGTGATTATTTCAGAAAACTGGCATACCTGTTCTGTGAATGAACAGGCTGCTCCTCTCCCCCTCGAGCTTCCTGTCGGCCCTGTCAGGGCCGTGTCTCGAAAAGACTTCTCTTCTCGCGCACTCTGCGTAATAACAAATATGTGCGCACTGTCAATGACACGACTTTAATTGCCATAAAATATGAAAACGGGCAAGTTATCGTCCCGATGCATACCTAAATGCGCGTGCTGGCAGCATACAGTGTCAAACACCCTCTGACTCGCCTGGTTTACTGCGGCGGCCATCTTGAGTTGCATAAAAAGCCCGGAATATGTTGCAATGCATTATGGGAAAGATAGTTTAGATCATAGTTCAACCTAGATTCTGCCCCCACTCTATTTAGATGATTGAATATATATATGGCCAAGGGATTGAAGCACAAATCGTAGTTATACAATACAACAATGGCACCCATTGAGCGGATAGACAAAAATAGGATAGCCCCACCAATACACACCACAGACTAGAGCGCTTTTCATTGACAGTATGAACCTTAATGAAAATTCAGGAAGTTGGTTAACAACTACGAATTGTGCCACAGATCAGAAACACGCTACAATCTCTGGGTCACACATACTAAATCACCCAAATGAACTTTAATGATAATTTAGGAAGTTGGTTTATAACTACGAAAAAATATAAGTGACAGGTATAAATAAAAGTACCCGACCAGATTTAATGAATTTTTTCATTTGGTCTATATAATAATTGTATCATAAACAAAGAGAGTGTGGGCATCTTTGTTTTTTGTTACGGCGCTTAGGATCGTGGCATCCACATGTGATTTTGGGTCTAATATGAACACAAGCATACGTGATCAATTTGTGTTCAGGTGCTCTTCTCACAAAATTCAATAAAAGATTACTGAGTTGCCGCAATCCTATTCTTTAAGAGACCATTGGCCTTGCTAATAGCATCAAACAATCTCTTATGTGATCGAAGGTTCTACATGCTGAGGCTTCTGTGAGTGCACTGACTGTTGAAGAGGGTGGCCGGGATCAGCCTGTATGTTTGGTGAATATCAAAAGCAGAAACTATGAAAGGCGTACAGTGAAAAACTCCAACTGTGTATTTCAGGTGTGATTCTAAGAGCCACATCAGAAATTTCACAGGATGTCCAGCCATTGGAAAGTGTTGTCTCTCTTGCAGGAAGATGGGCCATTTCTAGTCAGTGTGCAGAAATAACAGGAACAGTACTGCTAGACTTGGTAGTGTGGATGGTGATATTGATAATTGTACTGAGAATATCAATAATGTTGTTTTCAACCAGATTGCAATTCCACTTGTACATCTGTTAAGGATTCTAACTGTGAAGCTGTGATAGATGGTGTTGCCATACAGGTTAGGGCTGACCCAGGGTCTCTACTTACCATTCTGAGGGATACTACATTTCACGAGCACTGGCATGGGTCTTTGAGACCTATTGATGTAAACCCTTAGGCATTTGTTGAGAAAGACATAGAGATGCTGGGTTTCTTCTTGGCCAAAGTGGTTTGCATGGGTAGGGAAACAACCACCAAGATCTATAGCTGTGAAGTTAAATAAATGTTGGGGTGGCGGGATTTGGCCAAAATGGGCATGCTAATGAAACCAATTCTAAAATTCCTATTGTATTAGGGGAGTTATCCAATGAATATGTCTGCGGAATAACAGATCCTGTGAAGGAGATTCTGACTGAGTTTAAATAACTTTTCCATGAAGACGTGGGCAGGGTATTAGGCTTTGAACATTACCTCAAGTCTCAAGCCCAAACTGTGGTGCACAAGGTGAGATCGGTTCCACTGAGTGTCAGAAAATAACTACAACTCATGTTGCAGGATTTGTGGCTTCAAGGCATTATTGAGCCTTGTGACTCTTCACTCTGGGTCGCACAAGAAGTCTGGGGAGATCAGACTCTCTGACGATTTTTAGGAGCATAAATGCCCACATACTCATAGATTGTCACCCTCTCCAAAGGATTCAGGAGCTGCTGGCCAAATTAGGAGGGGGTGAAGTGCTTCTCTTTGATTGATTTAAGGTCAGCCTATCACCCGGTGGCTCTGGCAAAAGAGTCACAGGAGTTGACCCTGTTCGTCATACCATTTGGGATATTCAAGTAACTGAGATTGCCATTCGGTCTGGCATCCGCTGCCAGTGTTTTTCAAAAGCTTATAGACCATCTGTTCGGCCATCCTGGGGGCGTGCAGACATAACAGGATGATGTACTGATTTTTTGCAGATACCATGGAGTAGCATACCCGTGTGTTGAGACAGATACTATCTATTCTTTCATAAAGAAACATGACAATCAGTGAAGACAAATGCAAATTTGCCACCAGTGAATTATAATATTTAGGTCATACAATTTCTGCATCTGGGATCAAACCTAAGTGTTCACTCAACAGGGCCATTAAGGAGGCTAAGACTCCCTCTGACAGAGATGACCTGCACTCCTTTCTAGGTCTTGCAGAGTACTACGCTAGGATTAGTCCCAGTTATGCCCAGGCAGTAGGAGGACTCTGTTGAGTAAAGGTGAGCAATTTCTTTGGTTCACTGACAAGGAAAGGGCTTTCACCGAGATCAAGGTACTCATAGAAAAGGCCCCTGCATTGAGTTCTTTTCAAGAAGGGCATTCTTCTATCATCACTGTAGATGCTAGCCAGATGGGTTTATGGAGCATTATTAAGTCAAAAGTGGTCAGGAAAGGCACACACAGTGGCCTTTACATCTAGGTAGCTCAAGCAGTACGAGAAACAGTGCAATACTATTGAGCGCGAGGAATTGGCTTGTTCATGGGCAATCCACAAGTTCAAGATGTATATGTGAGGCCATACATTTCTGTTTTATATGGATTACAAGCCTTTGGTTCATATTTTTACTGTAAGGACAGGTAACAACTTATCAGCCAGAGTGACTAGGCTTGTTTTCAAATTACAAGAATTTAGTTTTGAAATTAAGCATGTCTCAGGAGGTAGAAACTTTTGTGCGGACTGTCTCTCATGTATGCCAATTAAAGACTCTAGTGATGACGGTTTGTTGGAGTAAGTGGTGTGTGTAGCTTCCGTCGATGCTGTCAGCAGAGAGTACAGTACAGATCTGAGTGAGTCTGAGTGGTTGGCTGCTTGTCAAAGTGATGAGTTCTCGCACAACATTGTTCTTGGGTGGCCTGAGAAAAGACAACTAGTTGGAGAATTAAAGTTGTTTTGCCAGGTAGCAGATGAATTGTCTACAATACTATGTAACGTCATTATTACTCAAGCACATCAAGGCCACCTTGGTTCGAGCAAAACTATGATGCATGCAAAGCAATCTTACTGGTGGCCAGGTATTGATGCACAAGTTAGATTGTTGACTGACAAGTGTCCAGAATGTCTGTTGTCAGACAAGCACTGGAAAGTGCACAGCACTCTGTTACATCCTATGACATATCCAGATACATTGTGGGAGAAAATAGGTTTGAATTTGTTTGGACCATGTGTCATACTACCTGCTCATATAAAGGGTAAGGTTCTGGTGGTGGACTACCACTCAAAATGGATGTAATTTCCTTTTGTGAAATCGCCTGACACTGAATCAGCAGGTTTTCAGTCTGGATGGTGCTTCCAGGAGTATTGTCACTGACAGGGAACACACTTTACCTCTGAGCGTATGTCCAAGTTCTTGAAGGAACAAGATATCACATATCTGCAGGTAGGGATGTATTCCCCTTCCTCCAATGGACTCGTAGAGAAAGGCAACTGGATCATTAAGAATGGAGTACACACTGCTTTAGCTGCTAATGTGGACGTGAAAGTGTTTCTGAAGTAGAAAGTGTGGTGTTACAACACAACACCACATTGTACTACAGGGGTTACACCGTTTTCTTTTCTGAGGACTATAAACGTCCATACAACCTTTTTTCTCACTTGGTTGGAGAAACAGGGTGGTGATCTGGGGACCAGTGATACTGTACACAAAGATAAGGTTGTCTCAAAAGTTATCGCTAATCAAAGTAAGATAAAGGAGAAATTTTATAAAAAAGCACAATGTGTTATCTCAAGATATTGGTAAAGGTGACTGGGTACTAATCAGAAGTCCAGGTAAAGTTAAGAAGGGAGAATCTATTTACTCTGCTCCTGTTAAGGTTGCAAGGGTCGGTAAGCCCGCTGCACTACTTGAGGGCAGAAGGTAGTGGAATAAATGCCAATTGGTGACGCTTTCTGTTCAACGTCATTCTAAGCAAGGGAAAACCAGTGTTGGAATCTGATTGGGCAATATGGGTGTAACCCACGTTGACCACAACTGATGATCTGCGGCAACCTAAACTTCCCTGCCCCACTGATTCTGCTGCTGTGGCCACACGTACACACGACACAGGATGGCACATGCAATATCAGGGTGCCAACCAGGTTCAAGGATTTTCTGATGTATTGAGCCTGTGACACATGTGATATTAAGGTATCGGCCATGTTCACATATTTTTTAGCGTATTGGGCATCTGTTTTACATGTATTTTGGTGGGTTTTAGTTTTAGGGTTAGTCTTGATTTTTTGGGGTTTCTTGTTTTATTTTGAGAGGGAAGTGATGTAGTAAGTGTATATCTTAAACACCTACAATAATCAGAGGGGGAAGGATCACTGGTCCTGCATAACCAGAGTATGCAGGTCTTACGATTCGTGTGTCCCAAATAAAAAACCCTCATGCACGTGTTGGGAAGGTCGAGGTAGCGGTATATCTTGTTTCTCCGCTCTTCATACACGTGTGTGCATAATCATTGGGTTAGTTTGTTATGCAGCCTCCACCCGGAGGTTATTACCCATGGTAAGAAGGAGTAGTGATAAGTGATGTGACAATGCGCAATGGGAATTAAAATATCCGGACAGCCAGATTCTATGCTTTATTCGGTCTGGATTTGGATAGCCCGTTAATAAAAGGTTGTGCGTTTTGTGAATTATTAGGAATTCAAATACACGCATACGAGTAATTTAAAAGTGGTTGACATGTTTTTGCCCTTATTGCCTAGGTAGGTCTATCGGGCGTTATTCAGGACCAAGGTGAGTGATAAATAGTGAGTGTCTTATAATAGATATTTTCTAATTATAAAGACAAAGACAAAGAAAAAAGGAGTAAAGTGACCTGTTCTCCTTAGTTTCAAGAAGGTCTCATTGTACCTGTAAAATACAAATAGACAGTGTATGTACATTAAGGGGTAGGGAGATGGGGATTGCGGACACAAACAATGACTTAATCCTGCAACATTATCGCGATAGTCATTTGTGGGTTTACTCAAAACATTATTAAAAATTAATTAAAAAGATGCAACTAAAAAATAGCGATACTTTGTAGACCCCACAATAATTAGCAGTTTCAACTCTCTCATATCTGTCTGTTACTACATATAGACACTGTTATAATTATATGTCTCTGGTTATTATGACATTTGTTGTCAAACTTAACTTCTATGTATGATCTCAAGTTTTTAGAGTTCGACATGTTTTCTCAGCTCAATGGTACCGATATTGATGCTCAAAAGGGCGGGTGTCTTGTTTCGTTCTTGTCACCCTTCACATATTTGATCTATCATACTCGATATAAAAAAGGCGCCATGCTTGCTGTAATCGAGGCTTCGCTAATGCCGAAGCAACAGAGCGCGTGAAAACGTTATACGAGCGCTTTTCTAAGATATACCTTGATTGTGTTGTTTTCACACTTCAACTGGTTAATTTTTGGGAGGGCGAGGGTGCCTACTGATAAAGGATTTAAGAAAATAAGTAAGTGTATACTCGCGGTTTTGTAGAGAAGGCGGGCAGGACTTGTGTCTATCTAATGATCCGACCAAACCCGTCAAGTTCAAACGAGGAGCGTGACCAAGGCGAAAACAGGATCAGGAACAACATCCTCGTCGTGAATCTCACTGACAAGGTCCTTACCAATGATCAAGAAAATATCCTGAACAAAGGCCTTGGATACGTCCCTACCCTGAACCTAGACATTTTCAAATTTCAAAGTTCTGTCGCAAATTAAAGCTCAAAGCCTTCTTTAAGGATCAACCAATTCCAATCACTGATGGAGACACCACGCTGAGGAACAAATCTAACTTTTGCCCACTGAATTCCCAGATACCAATTGAAATCTTAACATTTGAGCAAGCAATCATGAACGAGGTAGATGGATTAAGTCAGAATCCCCACAAACCTTTTCAAAATTTAACAAGAGCCGAACAACAAGCACTCAACGAACTGAAGAATGATGGCCAAATCGTCATAAAACCGGCCGATAAAGGCGGGGGTATAGTACTTTTGACAGCAGATGGCTACGACAAACAATGTATGGACTTACTCTCAGATGAGAAATTTTACAAAACTCTTACCACAGATCCCACCGCGAGACTCCAAAGAACTATAGCACTGATGGTTGAGGAAGCAGAAATCCATAATTGGATATCGAAAAAAGAAGCAGAATACCTCGAAATCAAGACACCCAGGATTCCATATTTCTATTCCCTACCCAAGACTCATAAAGCACGGGTACCCCCTCCCGGACGACCAATTGTCTCGGGTATTGGGTCGGTCCTAGAACCGATTTCTCAATTTGCTGATCAATATCTGAAACCACTCGTCCAGCAAACCCCCACGTATCTAAAGGATACCAGAGATCTTCTCAACCGCTTACAACATGTAGAGTTCTCACAGGACACCATGTTGTTAGTGGGATTGGACGTTGAAATCTTATATATTAGCTTACCCCAACAGAAGACCATAGAGACTTTGGAAACGATTATATTCAATACAGACTGGCCACACAAGACACCTAGACATTTTGTTCTAGAGTGCTGCAGATTGGCCCTCATGGAGAATTATTTTCAGTACAAAGAGACCCTCTAATTACAGTGCCACGGAACATCAATGGGCAGCACTTTTGCCCCAAGTGTGGCAGGCTTGTATGTTAGCACTTTAGAGGAGATATACGTCCATAATGAAAACAACCCCTTCCAACGTCAAATACTGTTTTGGAAGCGATATATTGACGATAACATTCTCATTTGGGAAGGCGATATGGAAAGCCTGCAGGAATTTCACTCATGGATCAACACCAGAGATGAGTGCCTAAGATTTACCTACAATGCTGACAAACAAAGTCTTGATTTCTTGGACATCACTATTTTTGCCGAAAACAATACTCTGCAAACACGGACATTCTTCAAACCAACAGCAAAAAACAGTTTACTTTCATTTAACAGTTTCCACCCTCGTCCACTGAGAGAGAATCTCCCATATAGTCAATTTTTGAGACTACGGAGAAACTGTAGCAAAACAGAGGAATACAAAACACAGGCTAGTGATCTGTGCAAAAAATTGAAGGAACGTAACTACCCAAAAAAGGTTATTAATAAGTGCCAAAAGCGAGCCCAAAATCAAAATAGGAGCGGCCTTTTAGAGACAACGGAAAAAGCTCCACAAGATGAACAGATAACATGTGTAACTACCTACAGTCCCGTAACTAACAGCTTAAAGAAGATTATTAACAAAAATTGGAAGATTCTCACCTCAGTGTCTTTGACTTGGCCAAAACCGAGGTTTGCGAATAAGAGGAGCCAGAACCTTAAAGACATACTTGTCCATACGAGGCCACCCAAAAACTGAAAGAGCGATTGAGTCTATGGGGCAATCCACCAGTCAGTGTACACTTTCTGTGTGGCTCATGTTCAGTCTGCAACCTTACCCGACCTACAAAAGAGATACAACTCCTTCTGAATTTCAAATGGACACTAAGGAACCACACGAACTGTAATACCAGCCATGTGGTGTACATGATAACTTGTCCTTGTAACATGCGGTACATCGGTATGACATGCAGGAAAATAAAACAAAGAATTTGCGAACATCGGAGCAACATAAAGTGTAAAAAAAGCACCACGAAAGATGTCCAGTCACTAACTTGAGGCAGCACACACAACTGAAGAGCTGCAATGGGTGGTCCTAGAAACACTCCGGATAAAAGATCATAATGCTGAAAAAAATCCTGTTCGAAAAAGAACAGAGATGGGTCCATAGACTACATACTGACTCGGTAGGTATGAATGACAATATCCCCTGGCTGAGCCTTAATAAGTGAGTACCCCCTAAAATCTGGCCTGAGAATAATGATAAGCACATAAGGCACTTGATCAGAGATAATCCACAATAAGTTTCCTTTCAGTGTCCCACGAAACCTTTAACTATAAGTCATCTGACATGATCTCCCAAACACTTATCTTTGCTGTGTTACTCCAAAAGAAAACTTATTGCCTGAGTATTACTCTTCCTAATTTCACACAACTAAAGCGCGATTATTTTCTCACTTTCCCCCTTTTTAGAGACATTGCAACCCATTTAATTATGACCGATGCATTATGTCATTTGATTTTATCAATAACCTATGCACTATTTGGAAGAAAGACTCGCGTTCATTTATCGAGTCTTTTCAGTTGCGCAATAGATTGTATTTCCCTTTCAAATTCAACCCCGGCTAATCCTCCCACTTCCGGGATTTTTGGAGGCAGCGGCAGCACAAGCAGTGCTAGAGGAGAAACGCCGCAGGTAGATAGACACAAGTCCTGCCCGCCTTCTCTACAAAACCGCGAGTATCCACTTACTTATTTTCTTAAATCCTTTATCAGTAGGCACCCTCGCCCTCCCAAAAATTAACCCGTTGAAGTGTGAAAACAACACAGTCAAGGTATGTTTTACAAAAGCGCTCGTATAACTTTTTCACGCGCTCTGTTGCTTCGGCATTAGCGAAGCCTCGATTACAGCAAGCATGGTGTCTTTTTTAAATCGAGTATGATAGATCAAGTATGTGATGGGTGACAAGAACGAAACAAGACACCCGCCCTTTTGAGTATCAATATCGGTACTATTGAGCTGAGAAAACATGTCGAACTCTAAAAACTTGAGATCATACATAGAAGTGTTTGACAACAAATGTCATAATAACCAGAGACATATAATTATAACAGTGTCTATATGTGGTAACAGACAGATATGAGAGAGTTGAAACTGCTAAATATTGTGGGTCTACAAAGTATCGCTATTTTCTAGTTGCATCTTTTTAATTAATTTTTAATAATGTTTTGAGTAAACCCACAAATTACTATCGCGATATTGTTGCAGCATTAAGTCATTGTTTGTGTCCGCAATCCCCATCTCCCTACCCCTTAATGTACATACACTGTCTATTTGTATTTTACAGGTACAATGAGACCTTCTTGAAACTAAGGAGAACAGGTCACTTTACTCCTTTTTTCTTTGTCTTTGTCTTTATAATTAGAAAATATCTATTATAAGACACTCACTATTTATCACTCACCTTGGTCCTGAAGAACGCCAGATAGACCTACCTAGGCAATAAGGGCAGAAACATGTCGACCACTTTTAAATTACTCGTATGCGTGCATTTGAATTCCTAATAATTCACAAAACGCACAACCTTTCATTAACGGGCTATCCGACTCCAGACCGAATAAAGCATAGAATCTGGCTGTCCGGATATTTTAATTCCCATTGCGCACTGTCACATCACTTATCACTACTGCTTTTAACCATGGGTAATAACCTCCGGGTGGAGGCTGCATAACAAACTAACCCAATGATTATGCACACACATATATGAAGAGCGGAGAAACAAGATATACCGCTACCTCGACCTTCCCAACACGTGAAAGAGGTTTTTTTTATTTGGGACACAAAAATCGTAAGACCTGCATACCCTGGTTATGCAGGACCAGTGATCCTTCCTCCTCTTATTATTGTATATCTAAGCCAAGGAAGCTGAATGGATCAAAACTTCCTTCTCCCTCATATGATAAAAGTATCTTAAACACCTGTCATGTGGTTCATGTTCCCGTGCTGGCGACAGGCACATAGGTAGGTTTATTGTTATTTAAATGTGTGTACATATAAATGTGTCTTGCGTGCCCTGCAAGAGGTGAGTGTGGGTTCCAACTTCAGTTGAGACATTTCAGAACTGGGATCTCAAATGGTTAATCGCAGTACATAGCGGACATTTCTTCGAATGAACTGGCTTTCGAATTTAAGCTTACTTAGTCTGTACATCATTACACTAGGCCTGTGCATTTCGCATTGACATTCTCTTTTTTATAAAATGTAATCACCTAAAATCCGCGATGGACATCCGGAAAACTCCAGACTCCAAGCCCTTGGGTACGGCCACATTTAAGAATTGTTCCACAATAGACTACATATTTCTATGCAATCTGCTAGCCCAGAAAACTGTCAACTTTGAAGTAAAAGCACATGAAACTAGTGACCACAAATTATTGCAGGTGGACCTAAATGTCGGCTTATTACAGAGGGAACAAGCAGTTGCAGTATCGCAGTCAACAGGGACTGAAGAATACTCTCTAGTTAAAAGGATAAAATGGAACAAGAACCAAGCGAAGCGGTTCAATGTTTGGAAAAAAAACAAGAGAAGGGTTCGGGAAATCAACCCACTATGGAAAACTGGACAAAGTGGATTGGAAACCTAAAAGCCAAATTGGTTAACAACCTCAATGTCAGTGCACCGGGTAACAAAACGCATACCCCACAGTTTAGATACAACATCATAAAACTGACCACAATAAAACGTAAATTAAAAAGGGAAAAAAGATTACACAAAATCAGAGGAACACAGGAAACAAGCGAGAGATGTAAAGACTTATCTAAGAAGAAGAGACATTTATTATGGTCGCTTAAACAGGAAAAACTAGAGAAAGACTGGGTAACAATACACGAGCTCTCAAAACCCCACAAACAACGACAACTTTGGCAATGCATTGCAAACTTGGAGAAAGGCAAAGTGGACAGGCGCAATTCAGTACACGCAGATGCCTGGATGAGGCACGTTGCTTCAATCTATACTGAGAAAGCAGCTTTTACAGACCATGAAAACAACGAGGTCCATCACGCATTTAGTGAGGATACAGACACGGAGGCCTCCGTGGGATCACTCAGCAAAGATCAAGACGGTATCACAGTTAAACAAGTGATAAAAAGGATAAGAAGAGACGGGGCTCCTGGGCCTAATGGCCTCCCAGGGTCCATCTTTAGAGAAGATCCAGTCTACTTGGGTAGAATTCTCTCTAAACTGTTCACCGAATGTAGACTAAAAGCAAATGTACCAGACTCGTGGCGAGGGTCTTTCTTGCATCCAATCTTTAAGAAAGGGGATAATACAGATCCAAAAAATTATAGATTAATTGCCCATCTGGAAATTGAAGGGAAAGCCTATGCCAGTACCTTACTGAAGGAACTAAATGAATGGATTAAAGAGAACAAAATCCTCCCCTACTATCAGACTGGTTTCCGTAAAGGCTGCTCTACAACTGACAACATCGTGGCTATGTCATATCTGAGCCAGCAAGCTAACTGCAAAAACAACAAACCAGTTTTTGCATGCTTTGTTGACTACTCAGCTGCCTTCGATGGGGTACTCCGACATAAGCTCTGGGAAAAACTGAGTAATTGGCACATCCCAGCAGGTCTCCTTAATGCCATTATTTCACTATACAGTAATACCTGGATCCAAGTAAAGCTAGCGGATAACACTATCACAAAGAAGTGCCTGACGAATCGCGGATTAAAACAGGGATGTGTACTTGCCCCCACGCTGTTTAATCTATACACCGCAGATCTGGGGAAGAAGCTTCTGAATGCTAGCCTCGTAACCCCGAAAATCGGGGGGAAAAAATGCAAATTTTACAATACGCAGACGACTTAGTGGTAATGGACCACACAAAAATTGGGCTGCAAAGAGGTCCAGACACCCTCAATAAGTACAATGAAATCAACGAGCATACAATCAACGCTCAAAAAACAAAAGTAGTAATTTTTGGCCACTTCCCCAAAAAAGCCTTACTGAAATGGCACGTGGGTAAGGAAATTATCAATACCACGCGTTCGTACAATTATCTCGGGTGCTGGCTAAGTGAAACTGGCAAAGCAACATCACATATGCACAAAATGAAGGCCAGAGCACAGGCAACAATCTTTTTTCTATGCAAATTAAATGAACTAATGCACAGTCCAACCTCAGCATCTATTAGAAAAGTATTACAAGCAAAAATTAGGGCAACTGCAGGTTATGCACAACAGGCATTTCCAGGCAAAATGGAGGCAATCCATACTAATATTATAAAGAGAGAGCCCAAACCTTTGAGGCGGGTAATCTCAGTAACCACAGCACCAATCACAACACCCAACACAGCGTTGGAAAGGGCAGTTGCAGCAGAAGGACATAGGCTATGCAGACGGCCACCATATTTATTTATTTTTTTTGCAGAGTTTTATATAGCGCGAACTTGACCCAAACTGAATCAGGTATCAGAGCGCTTTACATAGCACCAGTTACGTTTCACGAGGACACACATTCATTTTTGTTAGGCACGGGGAGTTTAAGTGATTTGCCCAGAATCACAGGATGTTTGGCGTCGTTACCAAGACTCGAACCCAGATCCCCAGGTCCGAGGTCGTGCGCCTTAGCCATTAGGCCAACTCCTCTATACATTTAAAAGGTAAAAGAACCGTGCCAGCAAAGTAGTCCCTTGTGGGCGAGTCTGCGTTGTGCTGTGGGCGTGGACTGGGGGCGTGACTAACGCTGGGGGCGTGTGGTACGGCCATCACATCGTGGGCTGTGGGCATGTGCTGGGGACGTAGCAAATGCTGGGGGCGTGACAAACGCTGGGGGCGTGTGTCCGCCCTTCATGTCATACGAGTCGTACATACTAGCGCCAATTACGTTGCTGCACAGCATCAAGGGGCACGCTGAGGGCATGACACGCTGGGGGCATGAGAAACGCTGGGAGTGTGTGTCCGGCTTTCATGATATGTGAGCGCAATTGCGCCGCATCAAGGGGCACGCTGGGGGCGTGAGAAACACTGGGGGCGTGTGCTACGTTCCGCCCTTCATGCCATGTGGGTCGTACATTAATCAGAAGATCGTCTGCTGTGGCCGTGTGCTGGGGTCGTGACAAACGCGTTCACCTGGAAGCCTAGTAAGTAACGTTACTGCAGCCTCTCCTGCGCGCTGTTACTGAACTCTCTCATTCAACGAAATTACACGCGCCTGCAACCATCAACCAGGGCTCTAGCCGGGCTGAGGCGTCGGATCAGTACACTAATTACACGCGCCTGATAAAATTAACCAGGGCTGCAGCTGGGCCTCAAGCGGGGGAACACGCGCCTGCTAACATCAAACAGGCCTACTTCTGGGCCTCAAGCGGGGAAACACGCAAATGAGCGTGTCTGCGGGGACAATTACTGCAGCCTCTCCTACTCGCTGTCCCTCAACTCTCTCATTAAACGGATTTACCCACGGCTGATAACTCTCTCATTCAACGACATTACACGCGCCTGCTAACATCAACCAGGGCTGTAGCCGGGCTCAGGCGGCGGATCACTACACCAATTACACGCGCCTGCTAACATCAACCAGGGCTGCAGCTGGGCCTTCTCCGTCCCTATTCTTATGAAACAAAAAATGTTGTCTACCGCGAGATTTTAAAACAAATTGCCCTTGCCAAAAACACACATGACACACATTCTATTTCATACCCGGATAACGTCGGGACGGGCTCCTAGTGTTGGATAAAGTGCAATGCCTGGCCTACAAACGCATTTTTAAACTTCCCAAATATACTCGTAACAGCCTAATTCGTTTGGAGTTTGGCCTAAGGCAACAAAGTAAGGAATGCTTGGGAACACATGCAAAATACTTCTATCAATTCTTAACAGCCCCAGCCGGAAGTTTAAAAAGTATGCTTCAGCCAATTTACGGAGAGACCACCAACCCATGGCAAGGTTACAAGGAAAAAGCAGTGGAAACCTTGGGGTTGGCAATCGAAAACTGGCACGAAGGAGCAATAAACTACATGGCGATTAAAAATGCAATAAACAAACAATGTTTTCACCTGTCACGCATAAATGACCTAGCAGAATACGTAACAGGAAGAGGGCCACCAGGGTTGGCAACATCATATACTGGGCATAAAAGCCAGCCCTATCTTAGTGAAGAACTGGGAAGGAAAGCACTTAAAAACATTATATGGGCCAGACTAGTGCCCCTCCAAATCAAAGAATTAAACCCCGGGTGGAAGTGCCTTGAACATAAAACAAGATGCAGACTCTGCAACTATAAACATGAATCTCTGCTACACATGATTTGTTTCTGTCCTGTTATGCTTTTGCCCCGTCAGACTTTTTTTTTAAAAAAATTGGCTGCGACACGGGGTCCGAACAGTAAAAGAAGCCGTTTTGGTACTTTTTTCCTGTACTCTTCCATCGGACCTGGCCAGGTTTGGGAAATACATGGCCCAGCTTTGAAATAGGCTTATGGATAAGCAGGGTCAGGCAAGATGAAAGCTAATTTGGTTCAATAAGTAAACGTGCCCCCACTAACCAGTCGGTGAAGACACTATTTTAGTAATTAAAAATGTTATAGATCACGCAAGAAACTTAGCAAAAAGGACGCACTGGCAGTTTCTTGCTGTTTGTACCAATGTATAGATATATATACTCATATATATATTCTCTGTTAATATATTGCTTTGAGTGTGTTGCATACAAATGTCTTCTTTTATAATTGTTGTTTTTAACTTCCTTTCAACCGGCATGCAAGATGTATTGCAAATGGTTTTAAGTAACTGCAATATAAATAAATAATTCATTCATTCATTCATAATCAAGTTGTATTACCTAAAAAAATAATGCGCATGTGCACTCACTCAGGTAGCCAACATTCCGGTGCATTTACCATCCTGTGTTATTTTTATTAAAACATGCAATTTCTTAAACACTCAAGATTGGCCATCGAAAATTTCTGATTCTGTGGGCAGCCGCCAAAAAACATGGAGGCAAAATGTTATCCTCGAGGAAGCATAAAATTATTTGGGTTTGTGTGAGACTTTCGTCACACACATCATAATCGGGGCCTGGTAGAGTAGTTGACTCCAATAGGCACAAGTAGTCTGCAAAGGGCAGTGCTCACACTAGAGTATGTTGGATCATTTTATACTTTTTCTGATTTCATATTATTCCAGTCTCAACTATAATTGTTTTTTTTTTATTAAAAAATTAGCAGACGTTGTTCTTTTCTCAACCACTGTGCAGACACTAGAATACTAAACAGGTGGTGGGTGTTCTCAAAGCCTAATCATCGTGCCACTATCCTCCCTTAAGTTTATCATTTTTTATTTTTTGCAGTTGTATATGAGGCTGACTCGCCCCAAGGAATTAAAGAGCTTTACATGAGCACCAGTTGCATTACACAAGATCATAATTGTATTTTTAGGCAGCAGAACATTAAGCGATTTGCCCGTAATCATAGGATGTTGAGCCGATGCCGGGACACGAACAAGATTTCCCCCTTCCAAAGTTGGTAGTTCTAGTTGTAACACCTAATAGCATTCTATTAACAAGCATTTGCAATGCAATAGGTCTTACATTTACGTGAATTTAAGCTATTGGCATTGTAAATTACAATGCCTTTTATTTATGTTTTAAAAACTAAAACATAAATAAAAGGCATTTTTATTTACAATGCCAATTGGTCAAACTGCGTAAATGCGAGACCTATTGCATAGCAAATGCTTGTTTTGATTGTGGCCATACTGTGTCCATTTTTGGAAGTGTATCAAACCGTACTGCATTTTACTGTTGTGTTAATTCCTCTTTTAGATGAATTTCCATCACTTCGTGCATAGGTGCACATGTATTAACAGAAATAAAAGGCAATGTTTTAGATGTATGCTTTTACGAAAGAGAGGTCGAACCAATCTTTAGTAGAAGGGTTATCTAAAAAATGCATTTGAAGGGTTTTGCAAGTATGTGGTGGTGTTTTGAAGGCTCGTCCAACGCTAGTGCAGCTTTTTTTTCTCTTTGACTCAAGCAGAGATGAGACTCCGAGCGGCGCAGCTAGCAAGGGGAGGAGAAGGGTTCGCCTTATAAACCTCCATTTCACTGGAGCTCAGCATTTGTAATTCATGCACGGGCAATAAAGAGCCTGTGGTGCGTAGCTTTAGTGCGGGGCGAGGCGGGAAGCTCTGTGTCTTCCCTGTGTCTGCAGCGCCATCTTTGTTGACTTGTGGCAATGTGCCATCTCCCTAACAGACCAGCACAGAAAAGATGGCGAATAGCCACCAAGAAAACTAAACGCAAGCACGGACGCCCGCCAACTACAGCCTTCGCAGGGCTTCCACCGGGCCAAACCGCGCAGCCAGTGCATGGAACTCGCACATGAACTTGCGTTCCAACACTATCCGAGCGGAAGCAAAAGCCATGAAAATAATTTTCGAAATATGTACTTCATTAATAAAATTATTACAACTAAAAAGCGCCCTTTCCCCGCCTTCGTTTTGTAGTCTTCACCCTTCCCTGAAATAAAGAATCTCTCTGCGGGGAGCAGCCCTGCCCTACAGGTACGCAGATGGAGGAAAACGGCACAAAATGGCTACGGCTTAAACTTTGCTCAGAATTGCTACCGGTTAAAAGCTACGTAAAAGGTTGCTCAGCAGGCCCGGTTCTAGCGGGTGGGCCGGGTGGGCCAGGCCCACCCAAACATGAGCCTGGCCCACCCAAACAGGAGCCGTGGCCCTCATAGTAGGGCTTGAAGGCAGACGCGCAATTGGTCAAAGGGCTGTTTGTGTGTGTGTGCGCGCCCGGGCTTAGACAGCTTCCTGGGCGAATACACACACAGACAGTTTTTGAGATGATCACAGCCGCACCCGAGTACTTCACAAGTCTTTATCATTCATTGATATGTTAAGGAGGCTTTGTTTATTTTTCACCTCTTCATCTCCACATGGCGAAGGGCGACAAATCCTTTCTTTGACAACGGTCACCTTTGCCTACTGCTCTGCTGTGTAGATATTTCATTTTCTAATTGGTGCAGGAGAAAAGAAGTTTGTTTATTTCTATTCACCTTTCCTAACCCCTGCAGTTGCTTATCAGATCAGGCTGTGACACCCAGTTTGCTTTATGGAGTAGGTAAGAGAATGTGTTACTATTTGTTTTTCATTTTTAAATCTGCACAGGCCCAGCAGGACACATACTTCGTGGCACAGTAACTAAACTGTATTATATGCCTTCATATTTTTCTCAGTGGTTATTTTTTTTAGCTGTTTGCTTTTATGTATTTTACTGTAATGATTTTAATTAATTGTACAGTTAATGCATAAAGTCAAAGTGCGTGCTTCATTTGAATAGTTTTTATCATTATCATAACTGATGCAGGACGACAATAAGACAATATAAAATGCCCAGACAACCCTGGTGATTAACGATCCTGCTGGAGAGCAATCATTTGTCTGTTAGTAGTTTTTAAATGCAGATGAACTGTATTTTACGTGGAAGTTCAGTGGGTTACTGCCTTTTTCACAGAGATCCTTGTGTTACTTGCAGTTCAGAAGTTACAATCCTACCACAGGACAATGACCAATGAACCGTCACCAAAGAGCTGCATACAAACATAAATGGTAGAGTTAGAACTTCGCTTTTTTTGTTTTGTGATATAGTTAGAAGTTCCTCAGTCTCTCATTATTTTAATGTTGCTAAAATGAGTATTATTGGGCAGATATACATTTTTATCAGTACAGCTGACCCCAATGGAATACTCTTTAAATCCTACGGTTGTGTTTCCCCAGACCAAACCCTCTTAAAATATACTGCCCAACAGTATGGATGACATGTGATTCCTACACCTTGTAATCCTCAATGGCTTATGTGACATTCCCGCAGACTGATTTACATACCTGCATGATTGGTTGTCTCTGTATAATTTGTGTGTGATGTAAAGTACTGTGACACCCTACACTGATATGAGTAGCGCTATACAACAAATGAAATGCATTTGAGGGAGGGGCTATGGAGAGATGAGTGGCGCTGGAAGAGGGTGTAGTGAAGGAGACTGAGGAGGAGGCGATGAGGGGTAGGGGCTACGGAGAGATGACGGGCGCTGGAGGAGGGTGGTAGTGAAGGAGTCTGGGGAGGAGGTCATGAGGGGGAGGGGCTACGGAGAGA
Source organism: Lissotriton helveticus (assembly GCF_964261635.1). NCBI lineage: Eukaryota > Metazoa > Chordata > Amphibia > Caudata > Salamandridae > Lissotriton > Lissotriton helveticus. Next base: position 1,592,988,411 of record NC_136067.1, on the reverse strand, counting down.
TGAGGGGCGCTGATGGAGGGTGGCAGTGAGGTAATCCGAGGAGGAGGTAGTGGGAGGGGCTATCGAGCGATGATGGGCACTGTTGGAGGGTGACAGTGAGGGAATCCGAGGAAGAGGTCATGGGGTGGAGGGGAGCTAGGGAGAGATGAGGGGCACTGGTGGAGGGTGGCAGTGAGGGAATCCGAGGAGGAGGTCATAAGGGGCAGGGGCTATGGGGAGATGAGGGGCACTTGTGGCGTGTGTCAGTGAGGGAATCAGAGGAGGAGATCAATGGGGGGCCATGGAGGGATGAGAGCACTGTTGGAAGGTGGTAGTAAAGGTATTTACGGAGAAAGAGGTAATTAGTGTGGCGCCAAAAAAGACTTTCGCATCAGCGCTGAAGCCGGCCTTTCTGTTTTTGTTTATTTAATTAGCAGTCGGGTCATAAGGGCTACTGTGGAACATAATTTAAAGTGCTTGCTAATTATATTTACTGCTATATTCAATGTTTTAAGTTTGAAGGTGATTTTACTAGTGTTTCTACCGGGAAAAATGAAAGTGGAACCCAATGGTGCCTGATATGGGGCTGGGGTCCAAGGTTAGCTATAACAGCAGGTGCACTGGAGAGGAGTAGTGGATAATCAATCCTGTAAGGGAGTGCTTTGCAGAGTCCGGGGTCAGGTGGAGGTAGCAATGAAGAGGGATTCTCCCTGAAGGCTCGCACAGAGGGAGCCCGAGAAGTGTCACTTGCCTGATACTCCCACCTCTGAAACCTCCTCTTCCAATCAAAGGAACATTACATGGAAAAAACACTTTTTGATAATATTTAGAAAGAGATTTGGAGAAGAGTGCGTTTTACTGGGCCTTGTAAGACTAAGAAGTGATAAAGGGGGGCCCTGAAGCAGGGATGTCTAGACATATATGCGACAAATCGAGCCCGCAGTGGCCCACCCAAATGCACCCTTGGCCCACCCAAATAAAAATTCCTGGAGCCGGGCCTGTTGCTCAGACACACAGACTAACTTGTAAACATACACGTCCCCTATAGATAAGAAATTCAGTCACGAAAGCCAGCAAGCAGACAATCCAGTCCGGATGGGCAGGACGAAATGGAGACAGGGCATAAACAAAAAAAGCCTCAATTTCAATCGGAGGCCACCGTTTTACATAAACGATGACGTCAGCCAATGAAAATGAGGGGTGGGACTTGAAGTCCGCTTCTGAAATCTCCTCTATCACAATAGCCCTCGCAGAGTGAGCAGCGCATATGCGCTGCAACGCTAGGAGAGACCTAAAAAGTAAATGTGCATTTTCTTTTGCAAACAGATTCCAGACTGCAGAGGTTGCCAAATGAATTTTTAGACCTCGGTTGCTTTGTGGGGTTATAAATACATGGTAGGTTTTACTGTATATTCTGACCTGGTTTTGACTGCTTTAAAAAAAATTTTTTAAAGAGACAAGAGCCAGCAAACGTGTTTATCCAGATGTCGTCAACTTCATGCCACAGACACCATATGGACGCTCTACAAGTTCAGGAGCAACAAATACGATCCAGCCGGACAAGTGTCTTTAGCCCCTCACTGGCTGCTGCTCTCCCTCCCCCAACGCGAGCCAGTCGGCTCCCTGCGGGCGTGTAAGCAGGCCGGGGCGTTGCCTTGGTTACACCTAGTAGGCTCGACTACATCTGCTATAGCTCCGCCTCTTCCTTCATTTTGACAGCTCGGAATTTCCCCGTGAGTGGAAATTCCCCTACCCAGGAAGTGCAACAGAGAAAGACAAACAGAAAGAAAGACCCTACAGTGTTTAGTTAGGTCAGGCGCCCGGGTGAACAGTCTAGCGGTAGGGGCCTGCCCAGGAGCCTTTCACTTCACCAGGCGAGGGTGAATGGAGCTTGTATGGGGCGGACACTCACGCGCTGCACAGAGAGCAACAACATCACCCCGAGCCGCACCGCCCGCCATTTGCAAAGAACAATCGTAACACCGGACGAAAGGTAAATTATTCCATCCTCAGACCCCGGGTTGGCCATTTTGTATGCGTTTTTTCCTTCGTTTCACACTGTACCCAATCATTTCACGGATGGGTTGAACCCACATGTTTTCTAATCCTATCGTCTTTATTATCTTAGTATGTGGGTGGGTGAGTGTGTTTGAGGGGGCATCGTAAAATTTTAAAAATAAGGCGCTGGCATTTATTATAGCGATTTGTGTTAACACTGCAAGTCACATATTAAATCCCGCCCGTGACAGTGTAACGTTCCACCTTTCAAGAGGTCTGTAAAATGGGTACCACGTTTGTTTTGGTTTCGATAGCATCATGTCTTAAGGGCTTGGCCTGCACGTTATGTACTGTCAATCCTATTTTACCTCTACGAGTCAGACCACTTCTTACCGATGCAAGTGTCGCGACTGTTTTTTTTGGGGGGGGGGGGGTTTGTACCATCAACACTTTATTCTCTGGGAGCTCTTTAATGAGCATCACCGGTGACATCTAGCCCTGACTTTCAAGCCAACAGCACTTTTCCTGCTGGGATTCTCTTAGCCAATACTTACCATTTTAAACATGAAACTACACGTCCCAAATTGAAACCTATTGCTGACTAAAAAGCCGAAGACTGGCTGAAAGTTTAACAAGTGACGTGGGTTCCCTAGGCAGCTCTGCTTCTTTGGGGTCTGAGCTCTACACATTATATTGTCACCCCTGCACAGGACAAATGATTTCTCTGTGGAATCAAGTTATCCTGTTCCACGTTTAGTCCTTAGACAACTACACTTTTCATTCTGGACTTGTACTTTTTAAACCCACTATACCAGACATGTGGCCCATCTTGGGCTTTCTAGCCAATGTTTTGTGGGACTTGAAATGTTGCTTATCAGGCGGAGAAGTGTGGCTCACTGGTTAGAGGAGGCAGACCTGGAAGCAGAGGTCAGCCCGGGACCAGGGTTCATTTCCCGGCTCGGCGGGGTCTTGAGTCCTAAAATGTCCATGGACTCGACAATTCTCGCTCCGGTGCCTACTCAATTCACGGGTTCACACTCTGCGACTCTGGGCAATAGCTTGCTTAATCTCCACAACGGCCCCTCGCGGTGGGATGCCTGGCTTTCACCTTGCGGATACCCTGCCGGGGTTATCTCACAGGGGAATACCAGGACGGGTTCCCTAAGCAAGCGCTTAGAAACCGCTTGGTGATTTGCGCTATATAAATTCCTGTACATTTACATTTACATGCATGTGGAACTTGGAGTTTCGAATTCAAAATATGCAAGTCTAAAAAGCATTAACAGCAGTCGGGCCACTTGACAACTGTGACTTCCCTCTTCGCTCTAAGAACGATCTCAAAATTAACATGTTATTGGATTGCTCGTTTGTCATTCTTAGTTCACCTGCAGCCGTGAACGTTGCCCAACTTCTTCCACTTCTGGATAAGCACACAGAAACTGTTGTGAAAGGAAATGTCTGCAATCATGTTTGTTTTAGAAGGCCTCGATGAGGGGTGCTACCAATTCTTTGGAAGTCACGTAGCTGTCTATTTGCAAAAGGCCTAGTGTGGGCTTACCAAGAAATTATAAAGGCTTATAGCTTGCCCATTGGTTGGCTTTATTGTCATTATCCTTTGATTGCTTTTTATGATGGCATGTATTGTCCGTCTTGTATTTTGGCCCTCTCCTGGAGCATCATTTCTTTACCATTCTTTTGATTGACTGACATGTGTTATTTCACTGTTCACTTCAAAGGAACTTTTTCTTTTTGGTTAAGCACTCCATGAGAATGCATGTGTTTTCCAGCTCTCCCCCTCATGTGCTTCCCATGTTCTTTGTTGCTCTCTCACGTGTGCTGCTCTGTCTCGTGAACTTCTCTCTACCTTTCCCACACTTTGTATTGCCATCGCCGTCGTGTCCTCCCCTGTCCATGTACTACTCTCCTCCTGCACTGCTTCTCCTCCTGGCCCTGCATGCTGCGTATTTTTCTCCCCCATTTTGCTTTCTCCCTCATTTTGCTTTCTCCCTCATTTTGCTTTCTCCCTCATGCACAGCTTTTCTACTTCTCTCCCTGCTCTTACGTTACCCCCCCTCCTCACCCCTTTGCTTTCTTTAAAAAATGTATTTGTTACTTTGCGCAAAAAATATTTTAATTTAAAAAATGTACCTATCCAAGTGGCATCCTCCATCTTGGGTTGGTAAATAAAAAAGCAAAGCAAATGGCACCGCTTACTTCCGCTGGTGTGTGCATGCATTGTAATACATGCACACACATACATAATCGTTCATGTTTGCGCCAGCGGAATGACAGTTACTTCATCGTGCCTTTATTCTTGTACTTAAAAAAAAATGCTGATGCTGTACAACATAAAGAAAAAGCATTTTGCTTCTTCTCAGATGATGTAAAGCATCGGTAAAAGGCATTGCAAAGTCAATAGGTCTCAAAGGTAAGCACTATTGTCTTTGCCAATGCTTTTTTGGGGGGAGGGGGGCACAGGACAGGTGTTCTACAGCTACTAATATCCTGTGAAACTGGCTTGCTCTATAATGCTGGCTTCTGAACTAAACTTAGCTTTAAATTTGACCAGGAATTTGTTTACATTGAAGCACAGGTGCTACTAAAGACACTGAAGTTCCTTCCAATATACCAAAGTCTCTGGCAGAGCTTTCATTTTTCTCAGATCAATGAGTATCACATCACATCTAGGGTTCCGATTAACAAAAGCTTTTATGGGTACTGCAAAGAGTGCTACAAGCGTAGTCTTTTATATACTCGTCTTTTATATACTCTAACATGCCTTTGTGAGTCAACCTTGAAATGTCCAACTCCCTATAAGTAAACGTGCAAAGAGGGCACATTCTTACCTATCTATACCACATGTGTATGGATATTCCCCTTGTATTCCTATTTTAGATGTTTGGGTAAATTCGCCAAGGCATGTGAGAGTTTGTAAAAGAATACTACATTAAATACTCCAAAATACCTTTGGAAATAGGCCTCCTGGTTTTTGTTTGCATTCTGGGACTTGTAGTCCTGCTTAGCCCCTTATAAAATCAAGTCTACTAGTACCAGAATACAAGGCAAACACCTGGCATGGATGGGAGCAAATGCGTGAACCTGTGAAACGTGCACGTTTTCTTAAAGAGTCGGTGCAATCAGATCTTTCTGCTTGCAAAGGACGCAGAAGGTCTGGACTTTAAAAAGTCTTGTAAATCTAAATGGTGTGAGCTGTAGTACATGTAACGATCACAGTGTTAAATAGTTACTCGCCAGGCGCTATGTATGTGTGTGCTACCTCGTTCAGTGATGTTTAGGTACTCTGGTTCTGCTGCACCAAATGGCTGTCATTTCTGTTTTGGGGCATAGGTCTGTAAAACAAGGATTGATCCCGTTACACACTGCCCAGTTTGCAGCCTTGTATCTTCTAATTACAATTCTTGAGGGTATAGTGCTGTTGTGTGGTTTGTAAACTGGGAGTTAGGTTGAGGGTTAGAGGATGGTCAGATTTGAAAGAAAACTTTTTTTTAGCAGAGTTTAGGAAAACGTTTTCTAATCAAGAAGTTAGTTTCTCCAAATTGGGATTTGTTTTAGTATACATGCAGTGAAGGGGCAGAGACAGATTCCTAAACCAAGCTTTCTAATACTAATGTTCTGCACAATAGTTGAAATGATATTAGGGACTTTTAACTTCACTTGCATCTTAACTGTTCTTGCAGTATGCCTCTTGTGTGCTTGGACTTTAATCCCTGGCTAATGCAAACTCTTGATTTTCATCCAGCACAGTATTATGCCTTTCTAGTCAATTCACTTTGCACAGCCCCACTCCCACAGTTGGATGTGTTAAAACGCTTATCATAAAGGTTGATATCCGTTCTACTGTTGACTTTTTGTGGACCCTCCCTTTTGTTGGATGTATTTACAGAACATATTCTACGCTTGAACAATATATTAAGGTTGTTAAAGTTCTAGTTCACCACTCTGGGCCCAGGGATCTTGTGCCATTATGTTGCATGGTAGTCTGCAGAGAGAGTAGACGTGTACATGTCAGCTGGCGGCTTCTTCTAGGTCCTTTGAACCTTGTGTACACCTTTATGCGCGCTGCCATGCTTGCTGCCCTCTTTACCACCCTAATCTGTGACTGTAATTTAAAACTCACGTAGAAAGATGTACCCTCCTTATAGAAGTATTTGCATATATGCAAGCCAGTCAATCATATATATTTTTTAAAGTAGTCATCCTTGAATTGCTGGTTTTCCATATAGGTCAAGACTGGCAGGACCTTTTTACCACTTAAGGAAAATATTAATTAACTGTAATATTCCAAAGTGTTTTGGGAAGAAGTAACAGGTGGCAGGACCCGTCCACATTTACTCATGTGACAATATCGTATATTGTCCTAGTTTTGAGCATTAATAGTTAGTTCGCAATAACAAACATTTCTGGTAAACTTTGCAACATCGTGAAGGCGACGTTTTTCTTTTTGCCTCTTATGCATAGAAAAACATTGCAAAAGTCAAAGTGGCAGAGGAAAATTATGCAAGCGTTTGACATTCTGCATAGAAAAGCTTTGCAGATGGTAACATTGTAGGGAACAATTCTTTCATAGATTTCCCAGCCAGGGCTTGCTTCGATTAGAGGCGAAATTATCTTGCAACGTGGAACAACTTTGTGAATGTAATCTGGGAAACTGTGCGGCCTTCACAGAGAGTGAAAATCTGGAACATTTTAAAACCGCTGATGGGAAAAAACCTCTGCATCCCATCATTAGCAGAACTGGTTGAAATGATCACCAGTCACAAAACTATAATTGGAAATCTGTTTAAATGAGTGCCGTCCTGTAAGGGTATGAGAATGTCCAATCCGCTTAATAACAGTACTCTAAGACCAGAGAATGGGCTTCTAGGATAGAATGTGCCAGTAGACTGTTGTGTTTTTTAATGTTAATGTAAATGCTTGTATGTCGTGGTAAGGCAAAATTGGCCAACATAAATAGGGCCTTATTACAAGTGCTGTGGTTCTGGGACTGCCGTACTCGCGGTGACGGTCTGACCACCCCCACCCGTCTGCCCTATTATGAGTGTGGCAGTGTGATTGTGTCAAGACCACCACCAGGATCAAGGATCTCGCTGCGGTGGAGGTCTTCAAAGGGCCTGAATATGCTGGCGATGCTAATGCCGGCACCGCTGAGCATATAACTACCTGCATTTTCACCACCCATTTCATGGCGGGGTCCCCACCATGACAAATGCAGGTTAAGGGGGCCCTAACGACGACCCTGGCCGAATATGGCCATGGGGTGCCAGCAGGGGGGCACATGTGGTGCCCCCTGGAATTGCACTTTTGTTCCTGCACGGTGTGGCATGCATTACATGGTAAATGCCACATGCCACACCAGGTACAAACATGCTGCAGTCTCTCATAGCGGTGGTATGGATGTTAGGCTCTCCTATGAACCTAGGATACCACAGCGGTGAGACTGTTGCAGCACCTCCTGCCTGCCTGCCTTGGATTAAACTCTCAACACAGCGGGCGGCGGATGCACAACGAGCTTGGGAGTCTTCCCAGGGCCACGGCAGTGTTGGTACCAGACAAAGACCGCAAAACTCGTAAGAAAGCCCAAAGCCTTCTCATGTGTCAGTGGCATATTTGCCTCCAAAAAGCCAAGTGGGTCAAGGCACATGCTGCAGAAACCAGTGTAACTTTAAAAAGGTGTCTTGGGTTGGGTTCGTAGCAGCTTCGACTCCCATTTTTTGTTTCTGGTAAAATGAACTGGGTAAAAGTAATACCTAGTACTTGTAGTGCCAGGAAATGTAAAAATGTTCAACGTAAAGTTCAATATAAAAACATGATATTAATATGATTATGATAGATGCAGAAGATTCTCTTTCTTGCTTGCATCAAGGTACAAGTCACTTGCCACTTTTTCCCTCTATCTCAGGGAAGGCAACCACTGTAACATTTATTAGTAATAATTGCTACTACAGTGTTGCTGGGAGAGTAAACCAGTGGATTTAGCACAAAAGCAGTTTCAAAACAAGCAACGGCAAAAGTCTGGGGTGCAGTTGACTCCCGAGTACAACATTTAAAAAAAAACTGCTACAGTGAAAAATACAAAAATGTGTTTTCTATATACAATGCATTTATGAGTTAAATAATTCAATGTGTGCTAATTAAGTGTACTATTGAGAAGTAAAATGGCCACTCATGTATTACAAAGCAAGCACTTCATACAAGGTGAATGATGCAACAAACTGCCAGTTTCATCAGGTGAGAGAGTAATAGTCTTCTGGACGGAGCCACAGCCCACATTATGTATATTGTAAATAATTATTAACAATAGGTCTCATAGATAGCTACGCTGTCAAGCAAGACATAAAGAATTTCGTGAGTGGAGTAAAATCCTTATTGTTCTTTGCAAGTATAGGGCTTACTGAGGCATTTCCAGTGAGAAGCCGATGCACCTTTTTAATAAGCTCGCCGACTGCTCGTCTTCTGATAGGATGAGAAGTCTGGAAGTGCTGGCCCATTTGTTGTACCCAGTGATTGTAAACCTGGAGTCAAAGATAGGAAAGGCCCATTTAATCAGCTGGTGTGCACCAACATATTCAAGCCAGTAAGTAGCCTTTTACCCAAACCTGTGTTATTGTGTTGACCAAGCAGATGATCCTGCGGTTTATATACGCTTCTGTGTATACAGGTTGTTTTTGCAGTTCGCATTCTCCCTGGATGTCCTATTCCTACAAACAGGGTGTCTGGGCTGCTGAGGTCTGCAAAACATAACCCTACAGCACCTGTGATGCTGGGGCGAGGAGTGGTCTAATTATCATTCCTGCACCCGGAGCTAATAGACCCCTTAGCCGCTCTGTACGTTTTTCGCGACTAGGGCTGTATTCTCTTCGACTATCAGGCCATCCTTCACCTGGCTTTTGTCGTCTACTATTATCTGCATCCATTATTTTGAAGCTATTCTTACCGCTAAGCACAGTGAAACCACGATACCCAGTGGTCAATCACCCGATAGCCTAGATTGTTTCCTTTACTTGGATAATTGTAACCTCGAGCACTCAGTACATTAAGACGGTGACCTGATGAAGGCGATAACGCCGAAACGCGCGTAGTCCCATCTACCGCCTTACCTCCATCTAATTGTCTAAGTTTTGGTTGTACTGTTTTCCATGAATTATGTCCTTGTATATAAAATGTGTTAATGTAAACTCATATAATATCCTGAATCATGATAACAGAATTATAATATTGAAAGCATATACTGAGAAATTAACTTTAAAATAAAAGAATATAAAAGCTTTCTTGAATATTTTGGTTATATACTCTTAATTATATGCCACTTTTTAGATACTGTCGTGTGGTGACATTTTTGAAAATTTTCCTTGACCTGTAACTACTTTGTCAATAACGTGACTGACTCAGCTATATCCTCTTACCTACAACACCAACATATTCAAGCCAGTAAGTAGCCTTTTACCCAAACCTGTGCTATTCTGTTGACCAAGCAGATGATCCTGCGGTTTATATACGCTGCTGTGTATAAAGGTTGTTTTTGCAGTTCGCATTCTCCCAGGATGTCCTATTTCTACAAACAGGGTGTCTGGGCTGCTGAGGACTGTAAAACATAACCCTACAGCACCTGTGATGCTGGGGCGAGAAGTGGTCTACCTGAGAGGGCTCCAGCACAGCATTCCATTTCCAGGCCCCCAGGCCGATACCACCTCTGTCATTATACCCCATAGTTTGAGACAATGACTGCAGGCCAAAACTAAACTTGAAGATCTCAGACGCTGCTGCAGCCAAAACCCACTGGTGCAGCTATGGTTCCATAGACACTAATGCAAACAAGAAACCAGGGCACCCTGCCGCCTCGTTGGGTAGTAAAAGACAGCCATAATTAGGGTGTTGCTGCACCAATGATGGCTGTGTCATTGCTGGTACCCCACGAATGTCTCCTAGCACTGAAAGTAGGACAATAGCCCATTGCCTTCTCTTATGAAAATTCAGAGTCCGAGATACTGGAAGCAAACAGCCTCGTTGTCATTAAAGCAGAATCCCACTTACTGACAGCAGGACACAGAACCCCACTACCCCACTGTTTTTAAATGTATTTTTATTTGCTGGAGAGGTATGCGGAAGCACCGTTGTGACTGGCTGCTTTTACAGTGACTGGCACGGATTTCAGTGGCTTACTCACCAGATTTTGAAGTTGAATCCTATCGTTTTGCTTTACACCACTGGTGTTACCGCCCACATCGCATTTTATGGATGTCAGATAAATATTGGCAGGGTAAACCTACCAACATTTATTGAGGGAGAAATGCCCGGTATTTACCGGAACATGCAGATTTTGTTGCGTTAAATGGTTGTAATACGGAATTGTTTTCAAGGGGGTATTTTTATTGCTAGAAGCAATGTTTTGATATCCTCAACCAACCCCCCACCCCGCCCAAGACTGACGACAGTCGCAACAATGTTTTTGGCTTCTTCTTGATTGACATGCTGCCTCAGTCGCGTATTTTAAACATTGTTGCACTTGATGAACATTATATCGTTCAACAATGCCAATTTATTAACTTGTACATAAAAAAAATCAAATAGATGGTTATCGCCCTTTTATTGGGGTGGACTTTAATTATTCAAAAAAATGATGCGAAAACCCCCAATCATATACACTTTCTCTGAGTTCCAAAAGCTGGGTCTCACATTATCATATACGGTCTCGGGTTCTTTATTTGTAGGAGACGGTTCCTTCGATCAGCCCAGTAATGTTGAAACTGCCAAGAAAAATGGTACACTGTTCCACTTGAAGGTTAATTCAGATGCAAAGATTATTTACGCCCCTCTTTAACACTAACATAAATTAGGAGCTGAGTTCAAGCCCATCAGGCTAACCACCAGTTTTTGTCCCACTCATGTAAAATGTAAAAAATAAACTAATAAAGAATGCGAATAAATCTGTGCACTTTAGTCCCACTTTTTACCACCAGAGTGTTAATTGGTGCTATAACATACCTGATGAAGGATGCACTCCTTTTTAGAACTTGAGTGTTTTTGCACCAAGTAGTTACACCAATCGCTAGAGGTCGTAAATTGGTCTCTCATATTTATAGAGCATTGCGGGCGGGTCTTACTGCGCACCTGATGCAGTCTAGGTGGGATGCAGTGTTGGAGGAGCCCCTTACCAGATTGTGAATGGAAGAGAGTACATGAAGGAGTAAAACAAATCCGTTCCAATACCCGATTTAAACTCATTCAATTTCATATCGTACACCAAACCTATTTAACCCCGCAAGTGCTGAATAAAATATATTCCGATCATTCCTCCTGTTGTCCCAGATGTGGTTGTGATGCTGTCTCATTTTTGCATATGGTGTGGGAGTGCCCGAGACTGGGTTCCTTTTGGAACTCCATACTAGAGAGATTGCGTTGAGTAACGGGATGGACGCTACTCCAGACTATAAAAAAGATTCTGTTTGGTTTACTCCCCTGTTCCAAGGGTATGAAACTTACATGTAGATTTCTCCAACTGGGACTGGTGCTGACAAAAAGATGGATTGTGATCCACTGGATGGGTTCTCAACCCCCCAAGGTGGACAGTTAGGCCAAAGATTTGAGGGGAGTGCGCAACAGCGGAATTGATCCGTATGAAGAGGGTCAGGAGGGATGATAAGCTGGAAGAGGATGCTAGGACCTGCTATGCTTTGATGTTAGAGATCCCCTTGGAGATTGCCTCTGACACGCAGCGCTCGGAGGGCACACAAGTAGTCCGCACTGGGGTTGAGTCAGAGACGCAACATTCAGACACTCCCGTGATAGCTGCGGAGTCATCACAGAGTGGTATAGATCGAGTGGGGGAAGTGACCTATGGCAATACCGGAGATTCTTTATATGCGTGACCAAGGAGGGGGAGGGGGATTGTTTCTGACATCTTATTTTTTGTGATTTATTTGTTGAGAAATTTAAACTCGCTATGTGCTTTGTACACATTAGAGATGCAGTTTCTCACAATCAATCTGCACTTCTAGTGTAAGAGGTATTATTCCTTTATGTATATTCTTCTGTGCTAATCTTAGCTATATGTCAAAAATGTCTGTTGTACATGCATTGTTCTTTTATAAAAATCGATCTGCATTGAGAGATTGCTATTTCTGAAATGACTTTTGGAAGCCGGAAGGTTTGAACTCTTAATAAATAAAAACATGTTTTAAAAAAACAAAAGTAGTAACAGCAAATTCTAAATAACCCCATTACTGTTTTAACTAAGGCAAGGGGGGTCCGATTGTACTGAAACACTTGATAGCAATGCTTGATAAGCTAATTTACTATAACTCAATGCCAAGAATTCATCTGTCTTACTATTTTGTTGGTGTGTCCGATTCAACAGCTTTGTCAAGTTATGAGAGACCCTATTACACACCTGTGGCACATAAGTTGACTCCATTTTCTCTTCTCCCCTTCTCAATTGATGCTGAAGTCACTTTGAGCCGAATGATATCCTATCCAAATAGGCAATATTCCTTTGGCAATTTACCTCCAACCCATAATAGCCTAAATGTATAGTGCTGTCTTTCTAGAGTGGGTGGGTTGAGCGATGCAGAGGATTTACCTGGCCTTTGTGCAACCACCCGCCCACTCCACTGTTTGGAGTACACCAAAGTGCAAAACTCCCCAGAGTGGAAACTGCACTTTAGTGTAGGGGGATATAAGCATATGTTCATATATTATGATGTGGCATTGAGTAATAACAGCCAACTCCTCCATAATGTCCTTGTGATAGTCGCAACAGAAAACAAGCATTGGCATTGCCAATAGGTCTCGCTCGTGGGACCTTATAAGTATTTAGTTTTGCAGCACAATATCCTTGTTGCACCAATGATATTGTGCTGTAAAACTAAATACTTATAAATAATAGTAAAAATTAGTGTGGACGAAGGAACATAAATTAAAACAAGACGGAATGGAAGGCAGAGAAGGGGAGGGGGGAGGAGAAATGCGACACGGCGGGCAGGGGAGGGGGCCGAGTGGGGAGAGCGGCGAAAAAAATGTCAACAAATGCGTGCGCCGGGAAACTGAGCCATGACTAATTAGGGGAGGAGAAGCCGAGAAGCCGCAGAGCGCACGCTGGGCGAAGCCCTTTGATGTGCTGTGCGGCGGCCGTTAAAAAAATGCAATTAGGAGGGAGGGAGGCTGATGCGCGTGCTTGTTTGATCACGTGATTCACGTGAACTTAAACAAAACCGCAGCAGAAAGCCCTTGGTTTGACGAGGATTTTGGCTACTTGAATTCTCGCTCCGCTCGATGCGCTTGTGCGCATCGATAGGTCGCGAGACCTAAACAGCTGAGTAACTTACAGTTGTAACAGAGTGCCATTAGCAGAGCGTTTACCAATACACCTTGGAGAAATCGCATTACGGTTGTGCTGAGAAGGTCACACAGGCTCAGTAAAGGCCTGGAATTGTTGAAGACCTGAGCTCTTACACAAACTGCCAAACCACCATAAGTGGAAATTTCAATTTTATGTTTCAGCTAGAAAATTCTGCTCTAATGCTGAATCTCAAGGGCAGGATGTAGGTTCTTATTATTTTATGCAGTAAAGTTCAAGAATAACATCACAGAATACTAGGAAAACAGGAGGGTTTGTTCATCTTTCGCCATCTTCTGAATATCCCTTAGCTCTGATTTTTTTTTTTACTTGAGTTTATATCTTCCTTAAGAATTTAGCACTTGATGAGCCTCAGATGATGATAAAATGTGCGTCGGTGTTGGTGGTTGCATGGTGGTGAAGCAGCAAAACGTGCCAACATTAGCTTTTAATTGAACACAAACTTTTACATCAAACATGTCTTACATTCCCTGCAAGTTAGGACACTCCTATACCAACGCAGTACCATCCTAGGGCATTGTTTAATCTCCTACTTCAAAATTATCAGTATTCTATATTGGGGAAAGTCACAAGAAAACATCTGTGAGATTGTGAAAGTTTAATGTAGTGACACTTATTGAATTCTTAGATGAGTCCAAAAATCGATTTCACAGTCTCCACAGAATCTGCTGAATATGTGAGAAGCTTTTGGTCACTCGGGGTCTCTGACTCACGTCACAGGGCACAAACTCACTTCCTCCACCAGTGGTTTACTCCCATTTTTAGTGCTGTTTACCTATCGCTAGTAGTTTGATCTGCAGGGCGGAGGGCATTTTCCTTGACATGTGCCATATGAGACTTTATCTGGTGTGCTTAGGCCAACTTTGGGGAAATGACCTTGCTGTGTTACTCCTAGTCACGGCTTGAAAATCCGGGTATTCCCACTCTTAAAGTCTTTGGATGTGCAGACGCTTTGAAGGTCTTTGGATGTGCAGACGCTTTGAAGTGATGTCACTTCATGGGTGATCACGGTATGACTAAATATGCTTTCTACATGGAGTGCATGAGGAAGTGCTGGAAAATACAGTCACCAATTCTGATAGGGGATTTCTTGAGCGGGGCTTTATGTAAGAAGTTGTGTGCTGTACATTAAGATGTGACTAACACTCACCTCTTTCTTCTTCTCTGTTCTCCCTCCATAGCAAGATGTCGGGCCCCCAAGTGCTGCCTCATGCATTGTACATGAGCAATATGTTGAAAGCAGTGAAGATCAGGGAAAGAACTCCCGAAGACATTGTCAGACCAACCAATGGCATCATCCATCATTTCAAAACGATGCACAGATATTCCTTGGAATTATTCAGAACTTGCCAATTTTGTGTCCTGTTTCGGGAGGTGCTCCAGAAAGCGCTGATTGACAGAGCAATCCAGACCACGCTGGAATGCCAAAAGAGGCTGAATTGGTGTCGTGAAGTTAGGAAAATGGTGCCGCTAAAGACAAATGGTAAGTACCATACAGCTACATTGAAAGATCATAGACAGGGTGAGAGTGGTGGCTAATAGATGCGATGCTTAGCATACTACATTCATGTTACTTTACAGAATTGACTGTACTGGTCAGAGAACAGAAACTGTTATTACTCTTAACACCCTTAAGGTTGAAGTTTGCTAATAGTACGTGTAAGGTTTGCAACCTAGCTTCACTGTATGACTGACTTGCACAGCCTTTGAAATTGGGAATATTTCATTCAGTAAAATGAGTCCAAGATGACAGATTTCGATTTTATTTAAGGTTATACCGCTGTGTCCTGGGCTTGTGTATTGTAACTTCCCTTCTTAGTTTTTACTACATCTTTGCATAGATTCATCATTTTAACCTTGGTTATTTCGAAAATGTTTTTTTGTTTCTCAAATTTTTTTTATGGGTGTGCATGTTGTCGTTTTTCTGTTCACCTAATTGTTGTACAGGCCAAGTATTGTGAATCTTACTATTGACCATAAATGTTTAAGCCACCAGGACGTCTAATATCTCATGTGTACCGTAAATTTGAATTAGTGGCAAGAATTTTCAGGGTAAATACGTGTTTGTTGTTCAGGCTAACCAAGGAATAAAACATACTGTTGAAAGATGTGTTTTGCCATCTCTGTCAAAGACAATAAATATAATCGTTAAAAGTCTGAGCTATGAGCTTTGCTAATTCTTATTTGCTTTAGCTAATGTCAAATTTGCTGCTAGTGAGTCAAGACACATGTGTGTCTTGACACACTGGAATGGGTTTTCTATTATTAGCCATTGTAAGATAGCTGACAACCGTGCATCGTGGCACATGCATGAGAATGGAACCATTCCAAGATGGCCACTGTTGCTGCATGTGTGGTGTATGTTATTGTGCATGGGTATGCATTAAGAAATCCAAGATGGCTGCCAATGCATATGTATTCTTTGTTGTGCACTGGGGGCTATTTTGACATTTTTAATTTACTAGTCAAACATGGCTGACCCCCATTTTTGAATGGCAAATTGAAAGTAAAAAAGGAAAGTGTGCAGCAGTGCAAAAAACAGAAAATGAGCAGCCCAATAGAATTTGCAGATGCTGGGCCATCATAATATCAATATGAAAATAAACCGAAAACAGGACTGGGATGTGAGGAGGAACAAGGTGACAAGGAAGAAACTGAGCAGACATGCATTTACATGGGATGTTGAAAATGAAAGAGTCCTCTCAAACAAGCAGTAAAGGAATACAGCTCCTTCAGTCAGAGCATTTTGAGACCGAAATGCTCCTGGCAGGACAAACACAAAAATAGGGAGAGACACCATTGAATCAAGAGCAGAGGTCTGAGTTAGACGACAAAGTCTCCCAATCATGAGCAAGGGGCTGATCCCAAGGCCACTCTAATATGCATTCATTGGAAACTGTGTAGGTCAGCAACAGGCCTCTGAAACTGCAACCAAGACAAGGTCCATCTTTTGTACTATAAAGATTATTACACAAGGTATTTATTACTTTAAGGACTTTTTGCCTAGGTGTGATGCATTGTTTTGCCTGCAGTGTTCAGTATTACAGCAAACAAATGATGGTCGGAATGCTAACAATGCAAACATTCTCCCCCAGTCAAAAGATCTGGGTTAAATATATTGTTAGTTTGCCCATTACGCCCCCCCCCCCGTTTGGACCCAGCCATATGCAAATCAGTCAGAATGATGGATTTAACCCAGACTGGGGTAGAATGTTTGCATTGTCAGCATTCCGTCGATCATTTGTTTGCTGTAACACTGCTGTGTTCAGTAGGCATCAATCAGATTATGCCTGTGTGGTGGCATCATATGTATCATGATAGAATGCGGTCATATTTCTAGTGATCACAAATAAAATACTAAGTGTATTTTTTACCCTACAACCACATATTATTTATAACTGTTTCACATTTCATTGTCCACATCTGCAGGATCCCAAATAAGTACGCAACAAGTGGCCTGCCATTATGCTTTGCTTTTGTTTACACACTTTTAATTAATCTGCTATCTAAACAAATAAACTTCTATAACAGCAGTTTAGGGAGTGTTGGCCAAACTCAAAATGGTCTCCTTGCTTGGTTAAAAAAAATCCCTCCTACACCTATTCATAAATCATGGATATTTGGCAATTTTACATCTCTAAAACTGGATAGGTTTACATGTTTTTTTAATTTGGTCCTGCGACCTTGGATTATAATCACATAGCCTATCTGATTAACCATTTGCTTCCACCACACCTTCTCGTGGTCTCTGTAAATTGAAGCCACAGCTGACCTCTGACCATCAAGATATCAGGGTGTTTCACGTTCACTAGCACAAATCCCTGGATGATGTCCACTAAATGCGCCCTGCCTGAGGATTTGTTGCTAATAAACTTTGTTTGAATGTGCCGCTTGCATATTATCCTCCGCACTTGTGCCTTTATTCTCCACAGAATACTGAACTACTGTTCATGTCCAGTGCCATGTGTACCATCAGTGGATTTGTCTCAAATCTATACTATTTTATGAAATACAAAGCAAATACTATATGATAATCATTGCATTATGCAAAAATGTCTTAAGTTGAAATGACCACCCCATTACACTCATGAACTGAATTTTATCTTAAAACATTTTGTAGTGCTAACCTTGCGTTTACGTTGATACCAGAAAAACCATGAGTTGAATAATTGCAGCCCTGTGGTTGGCGTGCAGTTGTTCTTCTTAAAATATTTTATTGTAGATTTAATAGAATCATTTTCCATCAATGTCATGATGTATATATTAGATAGAATGGAGTGCAACTTTTAGGACCATCTGGTTATAAATATTGGCTGCAGATAAGGCTTGGACCGAGAACTAGCAAGCAAGAAAGTGGAAATGATGCTTCTTACGATCAAATTATTGTTTCATGCAATACTCCTTGATAACTGGCACCAAATTAAATGCTTAGTGCTGCACAGTAGTTATACCAATAAGTATCAACACCTAAAAGCACAGCATATAAATAATTTAAATTCATGGTTGTCTCATTGATCATGTTAATGGGATATGTAATCTGACCTATAAGATTATTTATGTAATTGCATCATTTACACATAGTCTGAGGTAATGAGGACTGTAGTTGAGTTATGGCTTGCATAGCTGTTTTGTGAGTTATGGATGGTGGATCTGACTGTTAACAAAAACATTTCAGTGAATTTTTGGTTTTATCCAACTGTTTTTAGGTCGAGCTTTGGCAGCGCATGCGCTGCTCAGTGAGGTAGGGACGTGAAGCTCTGCCCACTCTCCACGCACATGTATAATTGCTCGTGCCTTTGTCCACTGTAAACTGTGGTTGTTCATTGGTTAAAAAGCGTAGTTGTCCCTCCTTAGTACCGCCACGTCTCATTTTGTAACCTCCCATGGAGACACCCCCTGTTACGTGTGTTGTTGCTTGGTAAGCTTTAATTACAGCCTCTGAGCGCTATTTTCTCAAATAGCGTTGTCCTGCCTGCTATTGCAGACAGGACACACTTTCTCCTAACACTTTTTTTAATTTTTATAGATTGCATTTGCAATGCAATAGGTCTCGCATTAGCGAGAGTTTAAGCTATTGGCATTGTAAATGATAATGCCTTTTATTTATCTGTTTTAAAAACGACACCTAAATAAAAGGCATTGTCATGTACAATGCCAATAGCTCAAACTCTCGTAAATGCAAAACCTATTGCATTACAAATGCTTGTTATTTGATTGTGACTGTATTCTAACTGTGGTTTTTAAAGTGAATTTCAGTCTTTTTAAACATAGCTTATGGTGGTATATATACATACATTGACCTATTTTATCATTCGTTTTCCCATTCTGTGAAAGGAAACCTATGTTTAGTAAATTCACTATTAACTGGCTTCCAGTGGTACCCTGCCCCTCAAGCCTTTATGACACAAAAGCCAATTTAATGTGCATTCAGAGCTCATGTACTATTCCAAGGGTAAACATAGCAGGGCTCCTTACAAACCGCATATGCTTGTGCAGGCTGGGTGAGGATCTACAGTAGCCTGACCAAACTCGCCACACTCCTTTGGAGACTCTCGAGCTGATGTCACTGTGAGGATAACATAGTAATGATCACATTCTTCAGTTGTGGTCACCTCGTCAGCAGATATGGCCAAGGGCACAACTCTCTACCTTCTTTGTTTTGAATTCTGTGCCCACTTTTCTGGTAAAAATGGAAGATGAGATGGATACTTGCTGACTAGTCTAATCACCGTGCGTACGCCTCTTTAAGACTTTAATTGCATGAGTGCCTCACTACTTGTCATCCTAGTGTATTTGGTGTGATGTAATCTTTACTGTTTTTCTGCCACAAATTGAAAAAACTGGATTAATGTCTGGCATTCTTCCACAATCTCACAGATTTCCATCTCCTTTCTCATTTAATAAGGTATTTTTTATAAATAGGCCAGGGCTTCTATCCATTTTGGATAACCGCCTTTGCTTTATAACCCACCTTCCCTGGCCAGAAATTTGCTGGGAAGGCTGATCTGAGGTGGGTTTACTTCGATAGCGACAATGACCTGATATTAATTGACGGTATAGTTTTACTGTATCTTTACAGTGTAGTCATCCACCAAATTGTGGCAACTTTGTATTTAAAAAAAAAAGAGCATCACCGTGGTAGATGTCATGCAGAGAGATTAGAAAAGATCAACCGCCCAGAAAGTCCCAAGAAAACAGAACGGGGGTGCATTCCTCCCATCTAAGGCCCAGGTGCCTTATTACTGAAAGTAAAAAGATGACACAGTAATTACCTTCCTTTATTGTTTACACCAATTATTTGAAGCTCATAGAACCAAAAGGGATTTTCTACATAATTAATGTAATGCCGAACTGTTGGTGTGATTTCAAAAAGTATGTGATGTGAGATATGAAAAACTTTGATGTGGGGTACTTCCGGAATACCACATTTTTCATGATAAATTCCTTTAATCTGTTTTGAAGGCCTCTGCTCCTACTGGTTTCACAGCAGCACCCCAACATATACTACCCTCGTCCTAAGCTGTGGTTGATAAACAGTAAGCCTGGACCACTAGTTCTTAATTTGCGCACGTTTAACATAAACCAAGAATCAAAAGTGCTGACTGTAAGCCACAAACAACAGACCACAGGATATGAAGGGAAACAGGTGAAATGAATATGCATTGAACGGTGTAAGAACCCCGTCCAAGTGCATGAGACTGTAAACAAAGACCTCTCTATTGTTGGAGGGATAAGTGTAAATGTATGTGTCCTGGGGTTAATGTCTCAAGGTGACTTTTTCTATTTTTTTTACCATACACTCAGTGATAGTCTGCAATCCGATTTATATGCCATGTCATGCAAGATAAGGGACACAATGTAGCAGGGATGCAATTAGCAATGTGGCTTGTATATTGGAACTTCTCCATTCGCAGAGGGTTGCAAAATGACCTGCCTACAGGATATAATTCAAGCAGGTAACTATTTGCCCATCACTGTGATTGATTGTGAATGCAGGGATGGTGGCCTCCAAGAGACATCAGAACTCTTGTTTCTGTATCCGCATTCACAATGGGAATAATTTTTCAAAGGGTCAAATGATGTGCTCTCCCACAGCAGCGCAACATATTTCTAAAGATGAAGCTGTTCGACAGGGAATTCCACACCACCCCAGTTCGGATGTCTATATCTAGTCAATGGTTTGCAGCCTCAATTGGAGGCATAAAACATTGATACATTTCATTAACACTTGCATTTAGGAGATGGCACCTTGTTCTTGCTCCCTCCTATTTGCGATTCATAATGAGCCACAAAGGGCAAATTGCAAGTCGGAACGTCTTTTTCAATTTAAAAAAGTACCTTTGGTACATTGCATTCTTGCAGTTTGCGTTCTTAAAGCCTGTGATTGTGAATCGCAGGCTTTGCAACAAAATACAGGCCTAATGGTTTTTACAATGGGTTGCAGGAAAATCGAGCCTTTTATCCTTCGTTTGTCCAGTCACAGTTTCTAGTTTTATGTCTTTTGCGACTTTGGGCTTGAATATCTAGTTGTCATAGTTGGACCGCTGGTATGGTTAATACTGCAGAGTGATTTTGTTGGATTTTTAAGGTTTTACACTGTGTTGTCCCCACTATAACCCAACCTAGAACTGGTGTTTGACACCTTCTTATTCTGAGATTGGCATGATCCTGCTGGTCTTACTGCAATAGGTCTTGTAGATCCAATCCTAGTGATTGAAGGTACTCCACTCCAACTTGAGAGTGGATGAATTGGTCATCACTTCTCTCCTTACAGACTTGGGCCGCTACAGTAAAACGCCAGTACTGCCAACCCCTTAGAGGACTGCCTTGTATATCCCTAAACGCAATGCAATGCTGCCTTCGACTAAGTCTCTTATGAACCAGGAACTTGTTAGTAAGTTTAAAGTGAGTGTGCCCTCCTGGAAATGCCAATGACTAGTCATAATTTGTTTATAGTGGATTACTTGTGCACGTGGTTTTTTTTGTCATTGAACTATTTTGAACACAGTTGAAAGGGGTGCCGTCTCTCCCTGTAAATCCTGCATCCTGATTTACAGAACAGTTCCAGTGGATTTCTTTGGGCAAATACTACTGCAGGAAATCTGCAAAGTGCTTGGATTTTACGGCACTGTAAGTGTGCGTTTGGAAGCACGATTTTTTTTTTGTTGTTCTTAGGATTGTCATTGCCTCAAAAATATAACGTTGTTTGAAGATGTTTCTCACCCTCAATGCATCCTTATGCCAACCTTTACACATAACCATTTTACCCAAACATTTAGGGTGGGCGAGTGCTTAAGGAATGTGTGAGTGATCTCAGCGTTTCAACTTTGTCAGTAGTTCCATCATTCCAGTTAGCTAACCCTCTACCACTACCATGGGAACTACCACTTTTCCACATCTTTCACGAAGTTACTATTGCAGAAATTCTGGCAGTTTTTCCACCGTTGAAAATTTCATAAGTCACCTCGAGTGTGTGAATTGGGATCCGTTATTTACGGTCTTAGATGATTATTTTTGCACAAAGGTTCTGTGAATTGGGCACTTTTTTATTGGGTTAGCGACTCAAGCATCGGGGCTATCCTTTATCTAAATTGATATTTTTGTAATTCAAATAGTAGAACGGGTTTTCAGAACATTGCTCCACTGCAAATGATAGTAGGGGGTTGTATTAATCAGAAAGCAAATTCAAGTAATGTGTTTTTTTACAAATATTCAGTTTTGGGAAAATTGTGTGTTATATATTTTTAAGTTTATTGTCTCAATACAATTTTGAAAATATGGGGAGACGTTAGAGGTTCACCTAAAAAATATCAGAGCTGAAGTAAATATAGTTTGTCAAAAGTAATCCAGCATACATGTATCTGCTTCTCTTTCACTTGCACAATGAGTAGATATTCCATCTCACCCAGCCACGCCCTATCGGGAAAGTCCAACCCGCACACTGTGGTGTTGCATATCAGCGAATCCGAAAGAGAATACAATGCCTGTTATTAAAGTGCTAACTGAACCAGTTAGTACAGGGGAATTCCAGTCAGGAGGGAAGTTTGCACTACTGATTGTCAATAAGTAACTGAAAGTACAGTGTATGCTCTTAGCTACACTTTAGATTTTACTGCGGGGAACTTTTTGCAGGACGCAAAATTTGATGGGTTGGATCGCATTTCCCCAATTTCAAATAATAAGGCCAGAGTTGTCTGCAGTTACAAGAAGTGCATGTCGAGTTGAGTTTTTTTTAAATGTAAAGTTAATATTTTATTTTTGATATGCAAGAGAATGTGATTGTAGTATTTATTTGTTTTTATGTAGCCACATAGATATATTGAATAAATATGCCTTGGTCAAGGGACATTGCATTATCCACTAATTACATATTGATGTAGGTTTGTTAAAAACCCTTACAAATTACCCAATAAAGGGAGCAGGTACTTTTTTTCTTCTTGGAGAGCACTTTATGCAGATTGCTGAAACTGTGTCAAAGTTATAAGCAGTCCAAAAAAAGATTGTATGTACTGGGACGGAAGGAGATGCACACACACCTTCACCTCTCTCTCACTCTATCTCTCGGTCTCTTAGGTAGATTGTGAGTGTTGGTTTGCAGCTAGGCCTTGCCCCTCATTTGTAGCCAGTAATGCATTGTAGTTTAGCATTTATATAAAGTTTACTACCCTTTGTGGGGTGCTACATTGATTGCTGTCATGGGTAGCACGCTACACTGTTTAGGGTGTTTGGTTGGAAGGGTGTTGTCTTTATTTTGATCCTATCTGGGAAGTGTTTCCATGTCATGTACTGAGGTGCGTTTATTATGGTATGGAATGCAGCATTCTGCTGTGTGATGAATGTAATATTATGAGAGATCGGTTACCCAGTTTTTTATTTTTGTTAGTTGGCGGTATTGATCAGCTCTGCATGTTCCTTTATAGTATTTCATATGATCGCAGTCCAAGCACAAGGCTCTTCATTCTGATTTTGTTTGTTTATTTCGATGGTCCTGAGCAGGCATGGGTTGGAGGGCGAGATAGTCAGATGATCTGCTGGGATGGAGTTCGTTATAATTACCCCTTATATGAATATCACTGTAATATGTCAAGAAGTGGTCACAGCATATACTTAGCTGGGACATGCAGTGGTAGACTAAAGTAAAGTCCTCTGCTGGCCAGCATTATGTAGCAGATCTCTTCAGTTATTTCATGTCTGTTGAAATATTGAGGGAAGAGGGTTCTAGATGAATTTGTATTACTATAAAACACCAAGTAGTGGGGGACCCCCAAGCTCCATGGGGCCCTCTCCGGCACTGTGCACAGGCAGCGGGACCCAAGCCTAAGAGCTCCTGACTTACTCCAGAGTGTGGGGTACTTTACAGGGGCCCCCCTCAAGGTTTGTGACCCCACCGAAAATACCAATACTAGACACTGCCCTTCATAACTCAGGTGACATAGACCGTTGTTAAATTGTTTGCCAAAATGAGGAAAGTATGATGGTCAGACAATTGCATATCTACGCACTGTAGTAACTAATGTTCTGGGATCTATATCAGTGAAGCAGCCATGTTTTCATCTCTCTTCTGAACTAAAAGTGCTCCTAGCCACTTCAAATATTGGCTGCTAGTGAGTTCCAAAGCTTGGTAGCTTGTACTGACACAGTGGTGCCTCCTAAGGATTTCTTATAGTAAGATGGTATGACGATCTGTGGTGCAAATCTGGAGCACAGTGTCCTGTTTATAATGCTCTAATTTACATTGTAGGCAGGGCTTTAAGTGGGGTCTCTCATAAGGGTGTGGCTGATGTAATTAAGGGCATGGCTTAAAGCACTTAAGCTAAAAATCTGTACTTCGCATAGTGTGCCATCCCACTGGTATTTTGCTGCTTCTATAACTGCATCCAGATAGGTAACCCAACACGTAACATTACACCTACAACAAACCCGGACTATTGGCTTTGTCAATGATTGTAAATTGCATAAGATAAATAAGCAATAACTGAATTCGTTGTATATGCTTCTGTTCTTGTAGGCGAGGTTGTGGCGCAAGTCTAGAGCTGCTGACTTTAGAGCTGAGAAATTAGGCTCGAGCCTGACGTCGGCTCAACATCCTGTGATTCAAACTAGAAGATGTCCTATTGTAATGTAACTGGTGCTCATGTGAAGTGCTCCGAATTTGCGCTATTTAAAACTGAAAAATTAGTCTCTTTGAAGTTGCAATAAAAGCAGTGACGGCTGGTACTATTGCAGAGTTGAGTTATTTTTTTTCACCCTGAGAGTGAGGATAAAAATGGAGAGCCGGGTAGGGACCCGTCTTGGCACCTGCTTTTAAGAACTGCCTGTGATGAGCTCCGGCAGGACCCGACCCACTTAAAGCCCAGCTTGTAGGTATAGTGGTGCTCCTCCTTGGGAGACACTGGGTAATCTGGAAAGTTTTGGAATATTGTTGTCTTATTGTAGAATTCCACTAGATAAATCCGCATACCTGTAGAAACGCAATTTCAAAGTGCCTTGTAAAAAACGACACTACAGCTCGAACTACTGAGCTCAAGTACA
Organism: Lissotriton helveticus; assembly: GCF_964261635.1. Taxonomy (NCBI): domain Eukaryota; kingdom Metazoa; phylum Chordata; class Amphibia; order Caudata; family Salamandridae; genus Lissotriton; species Lissotriton helveticus. The sequence goes on along the minus strand of NC_136067.1, from coordinate 1,592,963,528 downwards.
TTCTGTTCAGCATACGTCATTCACCGGGATACAGGATCAGCTGTTTTGAGAACACTGAAGCAGGATAAACAAGTGTGCCTGCATTCTTTTTAACTGCTGGCTCGCCAGCATGACCTTTTAACCGGAGTATCAAAGATTTTTTTTAAACAGTCTCGCGCCGGCGCCTCTCGCACAGCAGCCTGGAAGAGCGGAACTTTATCCTGCGGTGATCAATTGATCGGCTGTGTGAGTCACATTGAATCAATGTGACTCACACAGCCTCAGGCTCGGGAATTCTCCCATTTTGCCCAGGCTGTGACTCCGGCCAATGTCTTGTGTAAGATGGGACATTCCTCGATGACTCCTCCGCGGGAATCTGGCAGTGTACAATGCTCTATTCTCTGTCATTCTTTAGTAATGGAATCACATACGTCCACTCCCATTGTGGGCTTTTACCGAAGAGCCTCTGTCTACCAAAAGAAAACCTGTACATGACACGCAAAGTGGCCGGAAATGTCCTGATCCCGGTGGGTAGTAATTGTAGGGGCAGAGATGGGGCAGCGAGTGCTCTAGGGGGAGAGGCAAAGCAATACCTTGTCCCCACACCCGCACGTTTGTGAATTATCCACAGATTCCTGGAAATCTACGATTTGTGTAGGCTCTGTGCATACTCTTGTATTTTGACATTGACTACAAACGCACAAATCCACGTGAAACGTACATGTAAGTCTCCAGTTTACAGATTCCGCAGTATTGGTGAATCCGGCCCAATTGTGCTTATTGTCAGACCGATTGTGGCTCCGTTTGTCATCTCAGACTCCAACCCATCCAGTCAGCCCAGCTCTTCCTGTATTGGTGAATAGTGGCAGTGCACACTCCTAATTGGTCATTTAGACACTGGCATTAGTACAAAAACTAGCATAAATTATATTTGCACCTGCTGTTTGCTCTAGCACGGATTTGTATAGTAATTAATAGTAATAGGTAATGCAAATTGCAGGAAATGTGGATATAACACGATTTGCAACGTTATGGCTCATCATTACCAAGCTAGAAAGTAGTTTAACCTGGGATGTTTTTACTCCCGAGGTTACTGCAGTATTCTTAATGAGCACCTTAGAAACAAGCGTTGGTAAATGCATTGTTTCACCTATGAGATTAATAATAAACTGTTTTTTGTTGTAAATTATAGCTTGCTGAGTAGTTGCACACATGCCAATAGACCCGATTCGGGCAGGAAACTCCCGATTTTCAAGGCACAAAATGCTTTATTTTGACTGTCTCTCGCCTGAAAATATATCTCCTTCAATAAAAGTTAATGGGAGAAATACATTCTCCCGATTTATTTATGTTAAATCTCTTTTTTTCCTCTTCTAAAATTTTGGGCCTGGTGGCACTAAATCTGCTGCACCATTCAAATCGTGACCCTGTTGTCTGCAAGGTAACTGCCTTTGTGACTGCCTGTTTAGTAGTAAAATATAGCAATGTTCGGTGTTCAGTGGTGGGCCTAGAGCTTTTGGTCCTGGCGCTACTGCACCTGCTGCTCCATTCAAATCTGTCCCTATTGCCTGCTAGGTAACTGCACTTCTGACTGTCTTGTTCAGTAGTGGAATGTAGCAATAATCTGGGTTTAGTGGGGTCCCTAGAGCTTTTGGCCCCAGTGCCCCTGCACCTTTAGCGCCATTCAAATCTAGTCCCTTTTCACTGCAAGGAAACTGCAATTGTAACTGCCTGTTTAGTAGTCTAAAATAGCAATATTATATGTTTAGACGCGTTCTGACAACTTTTGGGCACAGTGCTCCTGCACCTGCTGTACAATTCAAATCATGACCCTGTTCTCTGCAAGGTAACTGCACTTGTGGTTGCATATTTAGGAATAAAATAAAGCAATATTAGGTGTTTAGTGGGTGCATGGAGCTTTTGGTACTGGTGCTATCGTGCCTGCTGCACTACTAAAATCATGACCCAAGCGCTTCCTAGATAACTGCACCTGTGACTGCCTGTTTAGTTGTAAAATATAGCAATATTAGGTGTTCAGAGGAGTTATGACCACTTTTGGCCTCGATTTCACTGCACCTGCTGCACGATTCAAATAACAACGCTGTTGCCTGCAAGATAATTGCACTTGTGACTACCTTTTTTAGTTGTTAAATATTGCAATATTTGGTGTTTAGAAGAGTTATGTTTGGCCCCCATTCCACTGCACCATTTAAACTAAGGCATTTGTAACTGCAATTGTGACTGCGTGTATAGTAGTAAAATAGAGCAATATTAGATGGTTAGAGGAGTTCTGACAACTTTTGGTCCTGGTGTCACTGCACCTGCTGCAGCATTTCAATGATGACCCTGTTGTCTGCAAGGTAACTGCACTTGTGACTGCCTGTTTAGTTTTTAATTTAGCAATACAATGGTGTTAGTGGGATCCCTATAGCTCTTGGCCCCAGTGCCGCTGCACTTCTTCACCATTCAAATCCAGTCCCTCTTAACTGCAAGGTAACTGAAAATGTAACTGCCTGTTTAGTGGCCAAATATAGCAATATTATGTGTTTAGATGAGTTCTGACAACTTTTGGTCCTGATGCTATAACACCTGCTGCACCATTCAATTATGACCCCGTTGTCTGCAAAGGTAACTGCACTTGTGGCTGTCTGTTTTGTAGTAAAATATAGCATAGCTCCTGTATATTAACTTTATTTTTAACGTGCAATGTTTATAACAACATTTAGAATTTGATCATAATGACCAAATAGATTAAGTTGAAAAAATCTATCCTACAATCAATCAATCATTTGTAAAGTGCACTACATACCCGCAAGGGTCTCGAGGCGCTGGGGAGGGGGGGGGGGCATTACTGATCGAACAGCCAGGTTTTGAGTATCCTCCTGAAGTTCATCAGGTCTTGGGTCTGTCGTAGGCTCAGTGGGAGGGTGTTCCATGTCTTGGTGGCGAGGTGGGAGAAGGCTCTCCCGCCGGTGGTTCTTCGGATGCGAGGAACGGTGGCGTGTGAGAGGTCGGCGGAGCGTATCTGGCAGTTGGGGATGTAGAAGGAGAGCCGTCTGTTGAGGTAGGCTGGGCCGGTCTTGTGGAGTGCTTTGTGTGCGCGGATGAGGAGCTTGAAGGATATCCTCTTGTTGACGGGGAGCCAGTGCAGGTTTCTCAAGTGGGTAGTGATGTGGCCGTGTCGTGGTACGTCGAGGATCAGTCGTGCCGAGGCGTTTTGGATGCGTTGTAGTCGTTCGATGAGCTTGGTCGGGGCTCCCGCGTAGAGGGTGTTTCCGTAGTCAAGTCTGCTGCTGACGAGGGCCTGGGTGACTGTCTTTCTTGTATCTGTCGGGATCCATCTGTAGATTTTGCGGAGCATGTAGAGGGTGTTGAAGCAGGAGGAGGAGACGGTGTTGACTTGCTTGGTCACTGAGAGTGTTGAGTCGAGGATGATTCTCAGGTTGCGTGCGTGGTTGGTGGGTGTCTGGGCTGCCCCCAGACACCCACCGACCACGCACGCAACCAGTCAAGGATGAGGACCTCCGTCTTGTCCAAGTTCAGCTTCAGATGGCTGATCTTCATCCAGTCGGCGACGTCCTTCATTCCTTCGTGGAGGTTGGCTTTGGCGGTGATGGAGTCCTTGGTGAGGGAGAGGATCAGTTGAGTGTCGTCGGCTTAGGAGATTATGTTGAGGTCTTGCTGTCTGGTGACGTGTGCAAGCCGGGCCATGTAAATGTTGAACAGTGTCGGGCTGAGGGAGGATCCCTGGGGTACGCCGCAGATGATCTCGGAGGCTTTGGAACGGAATGGGGGGATGCGGACGCTCTGGGATCTGCAGGAGAGGAAGAAGGTGGTCCATTCCAGAACCTTGTCTCGGATCCCTGCGGCATGGAGGTGTGCACGTAGAGTGCGGTGGCAGACGGTGTTGAAGGAGGCAGAGAGGTCTAGGAGGATGAGTGCTGTGGTCTCACCATTGTCCAGCAGGGTCCTGATGTCGGTGGCGGCGATGAGGGCAGTCTCTGTGCTGTGGTTGGTGCGGAATCCTGACTGAGAAGGGTCCAGGATTCTGGGTCTGGGTGTTGAAGCTGTTGTGGATGTCTGCTATCTTGTGGTGGAAGAAGGTGGCGAGGGAGTCGCACAGGGCTTGCGACGGCAGGATGTCGTTGGTGTTGGAGCTGAGGTTGGAGAGTTCCTTCACGATGTTGAAGAGCTCCTTGCTAATGTGTGCGTTGTTGTTGAGGCGGTCTTTGAAGGAGGTCCTCTAGGCCGCCCTGATGAGGTGGTGGTGGTTCCGGATGGCGTCCTTGTGTGCTGCGTGGCTGTCCAGAGTTTGTTCACTGTGCCATTCCTTCTCTAGTTTCCGGCAGGCTTGCTTGGAGGCAAGGAGTTCTGGGGTGAACCAGAAGTAATGCCTACAAAGTCCAAAGAAAGGTACTGAGGCATGAATTGGAAATGCCACAAATGTTGGAAGGCTGAAGCATCTGCTTTACACAACTGAGTAATAAAGAAACAACCATTCCAGCATGCTGTTGGAAGCCATCTGACTTTTCTATGGGAAAAGATCTTATCTTGTCAGTGAATGGGGCTTAAACAGTGTGAACAGCTTTAGTAGAAGTATCATAAATACTTACAGCCAGGTGAAAATAATGAACAAAAAAGTTCCACACAAAAGCAAATGAGCACAGTAATTCGGCAATGGAAACTGGTTAGAGCCCCCTTTTAAGATCTATTAAATACAAGAGATTTCACAATAACAGCGCCAGGTAAAACCTAAAAAGTGCCTCAATTATTGACCATTGCAGTAGCTAAGTTATAAATTACTATGCCATACCTGAATTCTGTTCGCCCAGCTTCCTGGTGATTTTTGAGCACTCGTTTGTTCTTAAGAAAATTCTAAAATTGAATCATAAAAAGTGAATTTTCTTTGACTGTATCCAAAAAAGACCTTATTGGTGATTTTGTTACGTTATGAGTACACTTTAGTTAGTTTTACATTTATTGGGTTGAAAATAAGTTTGAATATTTAGGACATGAAATCATTCAGGTGTGATGTGCAACACTCAGCTGACTAGAATTAGAGGGTTATGAGGTTTGGGGGATTTACAGACCATCTATACCTAGCACCAGGATACCTTTCACTTTATAGCTGCACTTCATAAATTTTAATTTGGTCATTACTTCTTTTGGTGTGTGTGGTGGTCCTGCTCACTGTTCTTTGTCTACCACAAGGTTCAATCCAGCTATAGTTCAGCCTATGCCATTTGCCTGGTAGTGTGCAATTGTCTCTCCAGTTGCTTTGTGTGTTTTTTTTGTATGTTTGGAAAGGGGCATCGGGTAAATAAGAAGTGTGGGGTGACCTGCTTTTTGTGGTGGGAGGTGTAACTGTCTGGAACTCCGATAGTTGTGTAGTCTTCATCAAGGGATTCATAAGGCTTTTCTGGGAGCTTGTCATGGTTAGTCACAGGTTGTGCTGCAGTTACTTGCTACCGCCTCTTTTGTGTATTGTGGTTTGTTGGCCAGTGAGGCGGATAAGGATCCAGGCAGGCACAGTGATTTCTAAGCCATACTACAGCATGCTTAATTTCTGGCACAACAGCAGTGCCGGTGCAAGGCAGTTCTTGGCAGCTGCCTAGAGTATCTCCTACAATAGGTTTCCAGTTGATTTCTAAAAGCATCAAAATATGGCACCTTTGCAAAATTGTTAGATTAATTTTAAATCTTGTTGTGGCTCAAGAAACATGCTGAGACCCTAGTTACAAGTGGTGGAGTTTCAACTGGAGTGGTAACAGGTTAAATTCTGCTACCCACAGTTCTGGGTGATGTTGCAGTGGCAAAGTCTGCAGGTTGCAGCACCGCCCGTTCCCTGACCAAACCTTTCATCAGTATAGGGAGAGCAGAAAATGCTCTACCCGGATAGACACAAGCCTTCCGTGACCACTCGAGCCCCTGGATCCCTATCAACGCTGATTCTGTCCAACTCTGCAAAGCAGGGAAACATTTTGGCAGTTCCCAGAATTAGGGTAAAGGGTAAATCCCATGGTAAAGGACCAGATATCTCCGTGTCCTTGCTGTTATTCCTCATTGTTGGGGGAGGGGGGGGGGTTGTAATCAGCGGATTTTGGTGTAGAAATTCAGACCCTCAAGTATTTCTACACCAAAATCTGCCAACCTTGTGATGGGGGTCAAATTCTCTCTCGGTAGGACTTAAAAAAACGATGGTGGTTCGAGAGCTATGCTACATGTAGTTCTTTTATGGAATTCTTGATATTAGTATAAAATTAACGGGATGCCTTTCCTCTTGCAGGAGATGGAAATTGTCTGATGCATGCAGTGTCCCAGTACATGTGGGGAATTCAAGACGTTGACCTCGTTCTAAGAAAAACCCTCCACAGCGCCCTGAAGGAAACTGATGCACGGAACTTTAAACTCCGGTGGCAGAGGGAGTCCCTAAAGTCCATTGAATTTGTGGAAACAGGACTGTGTTTTGACACTAGGGTAAGTTTATCCGCATTATCTGAATGGTCCCTTTGCTATGTGTACATACATGCATACACACACACACTCAGTCCGTGGCACCTACCTTACCAAGGAGATCAGCCTAATTTGAAAGTTCACACCTGTTACTGCAACATCAACTGAACACCATGCCTAATTCTCAATGGTGTCAGGTATCACCCTGTTTTCGGCCATATTTTCCAAGATTTGTTGTAAGGTAAATTTGCAGATGCACATCATTTGCTCTGAGCACTTTGTCTAGACCGGAGCAAAGCTGTCAAACTGTGACTCAAGGTCTAACCAAAGATGCTGTAGGCAGCTGCAATGAATCTCCAGATCTAACATTAGTAATTGTCTCACTATTTTTATGCCTTCAATGTGTGTCATTGTGTTTAAACTATTTCACCTGATGTGTACATAACCTGCTTGCATGCATGCAGGCAGCCAAGCAACTGGGCTGTTGGCGCTATAAATAATAGGCCCCATGTCCTGCCAACTTCACAAGTATTCAGGCACCTGAAGCACAACACAATGTTGTGGTGTGAATTGGTCTGCCCTTAGAGCAAGGACTATGGGTTTATTAGTAACCCGCAGCATAATTGCATGGGTCAGGAGCTCAAGCTCTGTTGTAAAAGAAAAGGTTGCTGAGATACGGTGCTGTTTCACATTCGGCCAGCCCAGAAGAGTCTGACCTCATGGGTAAGGAGCTTGTCTTAGAGTCAGGAGTTTTTTAGTTGTAGTCCTTGCTCACAAAGCCCTGTTATATGTGTAAAGCTGTTGATGTCATGTGCCTTTGTTAAATAAGTTCCAATTGATTTTCAACTAGAACTCTTCTTGGTTTGTGTGACAGGTTTTGGGGTGGCATATGGATATGAAATAGAAAATGACGATGACCTTTGCCGTGGGAAATTATTAATCCTGCGCCATGCATTACCACGTGGTGGGGATTATATGTCCGCTCACCTGTTCAAAGCTTGTTAACTGTCTTTCCTTTTGCCCTCAGAACTGGGAGGAAGAATGGGAGCACCTTGTTAAAATGGCCTCCACAGAGACGTCAGTGGGCCGGAATGGGCTGCGGTATAACTCGCTTGAAGAAATCCATATATTTGTTCTGGTCAACATCCTTCGAAGGCCAATTATCATTATTGCAGGTGAATTTTCATGAACTTATTAGCAAGTTGGGCATTCAACTGGACATATTGCACAGTTATCATTGTTGGCAAGCTGTAGGCGTAGCAGTTCATCAGCAAGATAATACTAGCATATAAACCATGCACTGCCACCAGTTTATGCATTTCACACAGTGTCAAGATGAAATGCGGTGATATCTTACTGTGGCAGGGCTATCAATTATTTATGCATGACGTAGGTAGGGCTGTCAAGATGTCAATGATTTTATAAAGGCATATTATCGGGTGGCTCAGAGCGTACATTTGATGAGTGGGTTAGAGATCAGAAAGGTTAAAAGTCCAAAGCGATTAGCAATGCCGTTTATCATAAAATCCGATTTGACATTCACATTTATCAGCGTTGGTTACATATGACAAAGGTCAGATGGGGCAAAGTGTTGCATTTATTTTAAATCAACATGCAGAAAGTTGGTCAATGTGCTTCTGATAAGGGCCAATTGCTAGGTAGCAAGTAAGTTAGTATGTTTTTGTTTGCAGTTGTCGTGTTTTTCCAATTATGTGTGATTCCTCATTGTGATTTTGAACATATCACTTCTGCTGTTATCGATTTTATTAATTTGCAAACCACATTTCTATTGTATTGGGACAAGGGAGGAAGGAGATTTACTTTGTGTGTTTGGCCACTCTCAGGTTGAAGGAATTTTGACTCCATTGTGATCAATTGTTTCACCAGCTAGATATAGGTCTTCTAATATTGTTTTATGCTCATGATTTCACTTAGCTATACATAAACGATGGCAACAATAAGTACTAATGTGCAACAATACATCCTTTTATTTTGCTACAGATCACATGTTGCGAACCTTGGAATCTGGTTCCAATTTCTCACCTCTCACCGTGGGTGGAATTTACCTCCCACTTCACTGGCCTGCTCAAGAATGCTACAAGTATCCCATTGTCCTTGGCTATGACAACCAGCATTTTGCGCCACTAGTCACTCTGAAAGATAGCGGTCCAGGTATGGTTTCAAATGTGTTACTTATGTGACATATTCTATCATATTCCTCCTGTAAATTCTGGTTAACAGGTGACTCCATTTCACCAAGGACGCAGTGCCCCACTCTACTTATAGTTGAGGCAAGTACAGTGATAGAAGGTTGCTTGAGGGTTAACTGTTTCCCAATTGCAGCCATTCAAATAAGTTCAGGCCAATATTAAGAAGACTGTGAGGCTGTTAAAGGTTTCCAGTCCTCCCACTGGTGATTCTGTGTGGTGTCGGTCTCTTTTGCCAATACTTCCAACTTGGAGTACTGTGGCCTTTTAGTAGTTAATGCACACAATGTTATATTTGTTCAGGGAGGTTACCTAATAAGTAATTCTTAAACACATACCTCATTAACAGGAAAGAAAGCTACTCTCAACTTCATAAATATCTGAAGAACAAATGTCAAACCAGGCATGGACCACAATTGCCACTACTACAATTCCAAATAAACCGGATATTTTTTTTTTTGTTAAACATTAATTCTATTCGGTAAATGAAAAAATAACAATCTTACTCCTTTACTCTGTAGAAATCCGGGCTGTCCCACTAGTGCAGAAGGAAAGAGGACACTTTGAGGATTTGAAGGTCCACTTCCTGACTGACGGAGAAGAGAGGATGAAAGACAAACTCCTGGAAGAGTACCTTATGGTAATCGAAATTCCAGTTCAAGGATTGGACCCCGGTACCACACAGTTGATCAATGCAGCAAGGTACGTGCTATGTCTGCTGGCTCCACCTGGTTGCTCGCCTGCAAGTGACTGCTGAGGAAGGTGTGCAATCTGATAAAACCTCACAAAGTTGATGTGTTAAAAAGCATGATGTTGTAAACAATATGCTATGTACTCCCAACATCATGGTCTAGTGGTTAATACTTCAGGCCTGCTGCCACAAATTCATTCAATAGGAAAGAGAATCTGCACTCAAAGATTGTTTAAAATCCACTTCTTTATTCATCAGGCCATACTACGATCAAACAATTCTGAAACACATTTAGTCTTGAGCAGCCTTTCTCCATCAGAGTAAATCACTATCTTTGTTCACTCAAAATACAGACATTGGCACGTTTCGGCCGCACTGCAGTTGTAATCAAGGCTGCCATGCAGCCAAAACGTGTCAAGTGGTAGCACTCAATAAAATTGGATTAATGAATACCCCATGGGGGCGACTACCTTCTGTATGTATTTGTGGGAACGATGTCATGAATGTCTGAGCAGGAAAGCTGATCCCGCCACGAGTTGCATGCCTCCCATTCAAGAGGCATATCGGCATCCAGCAACTACAAGAAGGCAGGATACAGTTATATTTATTTTATTTATTTATTTATTTATTTATTTATTCAAAGTTTTATATAGCGCGAACAAGATCCTTACAGATATCAGAGCGCTTCACAGAGACAGGGGCAAGGGCAACAGGAATGAACAAGATAATGGGAGCAATATAGTAGTCACTAAACATAGAGGATAACAGTAATGTACAGAAACATATCAAAACCTATCAAAATACAGTCAGGTAAACAGGATAATGGGAGTAATATAGTAGTCACTAAACATAGAGGATAGCAATAATGTACAGAAACATATCAAAACCAAAATACAGTCAGGTAAACAAGTAATATAGATCCAACAAAGAGTAGCATATATTGGTCGATAGGACGAGAGTAGGGTAGTAGTGCCCCTCTAGGTAGTAGGATAGTGCCAAAGGGCAGGGTGATCAGAGATACAGCGCGATGCAGAGACTCAGTTCCAGTCTCTGTAATGTTCAGGAGATCTTGGCCAGAAGGATTCTCTTCACCTCTTTCTTGAAGAGTGCAGTGGAGGAGATAAGCCTCGTTTCCGGAGGGAGCGCATTCCAGATCCTGGGTGCCATTCCTGAGAAGGAGCGCTTGTATGTTTTTTCTTTCCGGAATCTACTAGGTTTCAGAAGTAGATTTTTTGTACTACGATTGGATCTCGACCCTCCTGATATAGACAACTTTTGCGCGAGGTAGTTGGGTGCTTTGTGGTGCACCGCCGAGTGTGTCATTATTGCAATTTTTAGTTGAATTCTGGCTTCAAAAGGCAGCCATTTTAGAGATTTTAGGTCTGGGGAAATATGCGAATGTTTTCTTGAGCCAGTAATGAGTCTCGCGGCAGCGTTCAGGGAGGCTCTTAGGGGTGCTGTTGTGGATAGCGGGAGTCCGCTGAGGGCCACAATTCCGTAGTCTATGCGAGGGATGACTAAAGCTTGTACAGCAGTTTGGAAGTCTTTGGCAGGGAGGAAGGGTTTGAGTTTCCTCAGTGTGTTGATTTGGAAATTAGCCCCTTTTGTGGCTATGCTAACGTGCTGTTGCATGTTGAGCTTGGCGTCAACTGTGATGCCTAGGGATTTCGCTGAGTCCACGATAGTAGGTTGGACATTGAGTGCTGTTAGGTTATTGAGCCACGTTTGGGTGGTGGAAGTTTTCGCCGGGGGTGAGATGAGTAGGAACTCAGTTTTCAGCGCATTTAGTTTGAGGTGATTGACGGCCAGCCAGGATTGAGTGTTGCTAAGTGTGGAATTCAGTAGTTTGATATCTTCCGGGGATTGTAGCTTTAGGTAAAGTTGTGTGTCATCGGCGTACATATGGAATTGAACATTGGATGCTTGGAGCAAGGTGGCGAGTGGTTCCATGACGAGGTTGAACAGTGTGGGGGAGAGGCAGGATCCTTGTGGGACACCTAGGTCTGCAGGCACTGGTTTAGATAGCACATTGTCGATCTTGAACTTCTGCGACCGGTTATGAAGGAAAGAAGCAAACCATTTGAGAACAGTTCCCGAGAGACCCATTCTAGTGCTTAGCAGCTCCAATAAGTTCTCATGTTTGACCGTGTCAAAAGCTGACGATAGGTCAAGAAGGATGAGGAGACAGGAATCATTGCGGTCAAGGATTTGGAGGGCGTCATCAATTATGTGTGTCATAGCTGTTTCGTGCTATGTTTCGCTCGGAAGCCTGATTGGTGAGTGTTGAGAAGGTCAAATTGGTCAATGTGTTTTGTTAGTTGGAGTTGGACACATTTCTCCAGCAGTTTGGCCAGGGTGGGGATATTGGTGATAGGCCGGTAGTTGTTCAGGTCAGACGGATCAGCTGTGGGTTTCTTGAGTATAGGTGTGACTTGCCCCACCTTGAGGGAGTCTGGGATGAGACCTTGTTGAAGAGAGCTGTTGATGATTTTGGTCCAAAGAGGGAGGAGCAAGGGGGTGAAGTCTTTTACTGCATTAGCAGGTAGGGGGTCTGTGAGGTGATTAGAGGGCTTCAGAGTGCAGAGTAGTTTGCATATATCTTCTTCCGTGTAGCTGTCGAAGTGCAACCATGATGCATTGTTTTTAGGTTGAATGTTGGACATTCTGGTGTGATTGGGGAATCGGCTTAAATCCATGACGAGGTCATTTCTTATGTTGTCGGTCTTTTGCTTAAAGAAAGCAGAGAAGGCTTCACAGTGTGGGGTGTCGCTTGTTGCTTTGTTTGATTGTAAGGGTTGTGCCTTTGTTTGAGTCTTGATTAGTTCGAACAGTTTCCTTGGCCTGTTTTTTGCTTGGTCCAGTAGACGGCTAAATACATATCTCTCCCATGAAATGGATTTCTATGGTTGCTAATAAATTTGGCGCCATTTGACAAATCTTCATGAAACATGAAAAAAGTCTTATCAATCTCAGCTCCTTCCTGGAAAGTTTTAGTGTGATCCATCATCCGGGGGCCGAGAAGAAGGGGAGTACTCGAAACACATATTCACCATGCAATATTCCATTAGAAAATGTAACCGCTTTACAGCAAAATGTGGCTGAACAGAATTAGTCCAATTTGGCAGAACGCCTTTTTTTTTTTGTAATTTGGCGTAAATCCGTTCAGTAGTTTTTTGAGATATTAAGGTTCAAAATTTATAGGTATGAGAGTGTGGCCAAGTGATATAATCGGCAGGCAACAACTTGTTTTGCTGATAACTGTGTTGGTGTTTGTCAAATCTTCATGAAACATTCCAAAAATAAAGTTCATCCACCTCAGCTCCCCCTGTAAAGTCTTTTGGGGTTATCTATCAAGCGGGAGCCAAAGAAAAATTGCCCATGCAATTTCCATAGGGAATTTTAGATAGTACTGCAGCTAAAATGGATGAATGGAATTAAACAAAATTTGGCAGACCGCTAGATTTTTACCCATAACACATGCTTTTGTGATTTGCTGTAAATCAGTTCAATAGTTTTGAGAAATTAAGGTTAAAAATGTATAGATATCTGGACAGTTGGGTAGGCAAGAATTTAGCGAGATTCCCACAGACATGCAACTTCAAATACTGGAGTTATCTCATTGGCCATGAAGGCCTTTTTTCCAGTCAGCCCTCTTGCTCTCCCGTGAGAATGATGCTCTTGCAAGTTGCTGCACGAGCACTCGTGCTGATTGGCTGGCTGCAACATAAAGAGATTTGCTGCTGTCCTTAAAGGACTCGGGTACTCGGTCCACATGTCTTGAAAATTAAAAATCATTAAGGGATATCCTGACTTTCACTAGTCCTTGAATGTTCATGAGGGACCCCTGCTGGGTCAAATGTGAAAATGTTTATAAGGAAGCTGTGATCCTACGGGAGTCTCTCAGGAGCCAGCACAACCCCTTGCGCTCCCAAGAGAGTCTTGTGTGATCACAGACAGACTTGCTGGTGCCTTAGGGACTCTTGCAGAGAGTCCTGCTGAATCGAGAAAATAATCTAATGGACCGTTTAAAGGACTGCATGGCGGCGATTTGACTGCCTTTGGGGGGGGGGGGAGTTGGGCACAGGCTTGGCGAAAGTCTGTGAACGGTGTGGGGTGTTGACCACCTGCATGGGGCTAGGTCCTGGGACTGGCTGAATGGCCAAACCCACGCTGTGCATGGCAGGGGTTGGCATAGTTACGGATGGAAACAAAATCTTACTATTTATTGAAAAAAAGGTAGTAATTCGTAATAAAACAATGGGTTAAAGTAAAGGTATAATTAGGTGTGGTAATAATATCTGACTTTAATTGAAAAACAAAGCCTTAGAAGTTCACTGGAAAAAAACAAAGGTTAAAGTGATGTTATAGTTAGGTAAAAGTACCAGGTAAAACTTAGCATTTTAAACTCAAGAAACCACTGAAAATCACCGGTTATAGTTAACTGTAGAAACTATAACTCCGGCCCTCAACTAGCACTGCTTATGATCTCATATATTGCATCACTCACTAAATGTTCTGTGACATCATTGAAAACATAACTCATGACATCTTAAATTACACCATTGATAACAACTCTTTCTTCACAAGTAATAGAAGGCACTTAATCAAGGATAACCTATTTCCTTAAATCCCAATACTGGAATGTACAAAATTTAATGAAAAGCTGAATTGCTACCTCTTGACCGGTGCAGGGATGTAATTGGTTAATTGTGAGCTAAGAGTTAGATTCAAGAATATTGAATTAATCTCTCAAATCCCTCATTGACGCCCTAATGGGATCTTGGGAGAGCCATCATCTCTATAGCTGAATTTATAGTATAATTCAGGTCTATCTACACCCTTCACTAAATTCACCTTTTTAATTACTACTCACTATATATATTTTCCTAGTCCCAAGGTGATGGGAGGCCGGGCTAAGAACCTCGGAATTTGGTTCGGAGAAGACCTCAGATTTGAGGACCATATCAAGAAGCTGTCAGGGACCTGTTTTGCTACGCTAAGGGCTTTAAGAAAATTCTTCCCTCTGCTGCCCAGAGAAGCTAGGGAAACGGTTGCGCGTGCCCTCATCTTGTCCAGATTGGACTATGCTAATGCACTGTTTTGTGGTATCCCGGCGTATCTGGTCAAACGACTGCAGGTTGTCCAGAACGCCGCGGTCTGCCTCTTGTTTAGCATTCCGAAATGGCAGAGCGCTCGGTCACATATGCGCGCGCTCCACTGGCTCCCTGTAGCTCAGAGAATTATGTTCAAATCTCTCGTGCTGTCATTTAGAGCTGTCCATGACCTAGGCTCCGGCTACCTGAGGAAGCGCTTTTCCTTCTACACTCCTTCTCGCTGTCTCAGGTCGGCCTCGATGGCCAAACTGACTCTTCCCCGCTATAAGCGGGCTAGGCTGGGCGGCCAATCTATTTCAATGGTAACTGCGAAGGCTTGGAATGCTCTCCCTCTTCATTTGCGTACCGCCCAGTGTCTATCCAAGTTTAAAAAGGATCTCAAGACCCATCTGTTTGTTGGTCAGGCCTAGGCTGTCTCTCTGTGTTATGTTTGGTCACCTCCGCAACGCGCCAGGATACTCCCCAGTAGCAGAGCGCGCTACAAAACTACCTATAATAATAATAATAATAATATACCACACATCTCTATAAGAACTTTTACCTGTTTTCACCTTTTTCTTGCCTAACTTGGTTACCTACACAAAGGCTCTTTCTGGTCCCTGCTTGGATTGGAACACTGTACCATTCCAACCTTTTCAACAAATGCAAGACCTATTCTTTCCAGTACATTATATGTTCTTAGAGTTGGCTTTGGGTCAACTCCTTGCTCACAATTGGATGGCTTTGTTGTCTATCTTACTTGTCTGTTCTTGCTTCAGTGGCTTTACTCCCTGTTCTTGTGTTTGTCCCTCCCAGGAGTATTTCGGTCTCACAGTGTTCTGATCGTATAGATGTATCTTTCCACAGCATACTTGACAGGCTTCTTTCTTTATTTACTTTTGGGCACTCCATGAGTGCATTTGTTTCCTTGCTTTATCCCGCTTTCCTCTTTATACACCACAACCATCTCCCCTTTTCCTTATTATACATGCTCCAACGCCTGTGCGCTTTTTTTCACAACACCCCACGCCTCCAGTGTTTGCCTTCTTGTCCTCCTCCCAATCCCACTGGGTGTGATTTTGTTATTTTTTTGTAGCATGCCTAGCATCTGCCAGGTGCTACGAAGCAACTTGTGCCTTTTTTGCACTCTTCACTCGCTTGTTTTGCCTTTATTTATTGTTTTAATTTACCTTTTGTACGCATTGTGATGCATGCCTTGTGATGCACTCATGACACATGGTGGCCTTTTTTTGCTTAAGCATTCCCTGCAACAATATTATCGACATACAGTGCACACATTATTATGCTCCAAAGCTTGACCTATGCATGGTTGTCTGGCATAATATGATGACCATATTATTTCTAGTATAATACAGTAGATCAAGTTGCTAGCCCAGCATAATATGATAAGCATACTTTACTGTGCCACAATAGAAAATCATATTATTCAGTGGCATAATACAGTGAGAATGTTCCATTCCATAGAGAGCATATTCTTCAGACACAAATTCGAGGAGTCATTTTGTGGCACAGTGATGAATATCTTCACTAGGCGCATAATCTAATGGACTCATTATTTTTCACAGTATCATGATATTTCTTGGCAATTGACCCATTCACATCTTTGCACATTCTCTGAGAGAGAGAGAGTGAGAGAGAACGAACGAACGAACATCAACACTGTTGCAGTACAGTCATGGTCTACAGTGCCAATTTAGATTCATATTGACCTGAACTATGACACGAATGCCAACCAGTGGTAATGTCCGACAGATCTGGACAAATATAAGACCCTGTCAGGAACTATATATCCCCCGTATTCTGGGGGTGGTGTGGGGTTGCATATGGGAAATTGTTCTAATGTTAGTTCTATATTGCTGGCAACTATGTCTATCCATTTCAGAGATGCTATGAGACTGGCTGAGATGTGCTCTGCATTGGCCCACATACTGCTAGAATTAATATGCGTTTATTTCCTCTGCTTATTTATCTAGCATTTAATACTCATTCGTG
This sequence comes from Lissotriton helveticus, assembly GCF_964261635.1. Lineage (NCBI taxonomy): Eukaryota > Metazoa > Chordata > Amphibia > Caudata > Salamandridae > Lissotriton > Lissotriton helveticus. Next base: position 1,592,947,092 of record NC_136067.1, on the reverse strand, counting down.
AATTGAGAGAAAGTACATTTGTGGAAGGTTACGTGGTAGAGTCTCTTTGTGAAGAAGCAAACAAAAGACCTGTAAATTGAATAGTGAGATTCTAGGACATAATCAGCTAATGCACGAAAGGCCGTCTTTCTGCAGAAGTACCTCTTTTTAGCAAAGAAAGTAGGATGATATCTACATTCCTGGGACATATTACATTCAATTGCTATTTTACAGCTGCAGATACAGTTCCTGAATGACATCTGACCCTAAAATCCTGTCCTGCCCACAGCTTCTCCCTCCAAAATTACCAATGTGCTTTGCTCAACAAGTCAATTGCTATTCTTTTTTCATAATGGGAATGTTGAGGGCTGGGGTAGGAATTTCTTGCTCAAAATAAAGAGTATGTGCGTGCAAACGGAATGTGTAGGAATTTCGAGGCATATGGTTTCAAATGTGTACATGGCATTCCAGACCCTCCTTTAGTAATGTTCCCTAAGGAGGCTAATGTAAAGCACTATATTACAGCTGCTAGTATATTTCTCTTTGCATCTCTTCTTCCTCTTACACCCTGAGTCATGTTTCTTTTTCAGTGTATTGATTAAGTTTGTATTTTTTTTATTTTTTAGGTTGGATGAAGGCAACTTGCCACAAGAGATCAATTTGGTGGAGGATTACTTTCAACTTGTAATGCACGAATACAAGAAGTGGCAAGAACATTCAGAGCAGTCTAGTAGGGGGACTACTGCTAGGAGCAGGATAGAACTGTCCCTTTCGCAGCTATCCCTGGTGGAGGTCAAATGTGAGACTCCCAACTGCCCCTTCTACATGTCTGTTAGTACACAGCCACATTGCCATGAGTGCTATGAGCGGAAGGAACAGGAAAACAAGCTAAGGCGGCAACATTCTAAGAAAGGCTCTGAAAAACTGAAACCACTAGGGTTGGAACCCTGCAAGGGTGATCCGTACAACCCTATGGCATGGACAACTGAGACATCCTTGACAGGGCCTCGCTCTGCCCCTGCAACTGCCCCCAGCCTTTTTCTGTACAGTGAAACCAACGCAATGAAGTGCAAGACACCAGACTGCCCATTCACATTGCGTGTGGAGCTCAATGGACTCTGTGAACGCTGCCACCAGGCCAGATTGGCTAATTCCTGCAATAACATAGAAAAGACCAATCATACAGACCTCATGCAATGTACAGTGTGCCATCAGGACACAACAAGGACATTTAATGGCATTTGTAGTGCTTGTTTCAGAAAGGCAATGGAGCGGACTACCTCAAACTCCAGTTTTCCAACCATGAATCATCAAAGGTCGTTGTCAGACCCTTCATACTTGACAGGGGCCTTCCCACACTTGTCCGGCCAGACAACACACAGTAGCGATCCAGGGAATTCCCCTTTTGAATCATTGTCAGTCAGTCTGGAAGACCGGCCAGAGCACCAGAAGTGCAGGAAACCCGGATGCCCCTTCTTTGGGACAGTGGAAAAAGAAGGCTTCTGCACAATATGCTTTTATGAGTTTCGAGAAAATCATAGTAAGTTAATGCATCTTGTTTGCTGTTAAGCACAATACCTGTCCTACAAATCATTACAATTTTACTTTTAAACGTTTTTAAGGTTACCCAGAAAAAGAGCTGCATAAAGAAACATGAATTTCCAAGGTTGATAGTAAAAGAAATTGGGTCAGTGGACCATCAGAGTCTGTCTATTGAGCGAAGCATTTTTCCCTAGATAAATTCATGAGTTTACAGCACCAGTGCAAGAAGCATCTTATTTTTCTTGGATAAGTATAGCATTTAAAAATGTATGTAACGTAATGTGATCTCAGGTAAATTTCTAATTGGATTGGATCTCGTGGTCACTTCTATTTTGGTAACCGTAGATAATTGTATCTAAAGAAGGCCACACGGTGCATTTTAACGTCACTTTCTTGACTACCATCATCACACTTCCCACTCCCCTAAACTTCAGCCAGAGCATTTGCCCAAAATGAGAGCTTTTTGTCCAAGTTTTCACTCTCTGCTACCTGTTTCTCGACGCACTTTGTGAATGAGTGGGAGGATTTGATTCGAGTAATATCCAAATACGTTGGCAGGCTGGAAATAGCCACTGAAAATGTGTTGTTTATATCACAGACACGTTTCATTACTGCTGCTATCCTTCCTATTATTGTTTTCTTGTTATCCAAAATATTGTTTCTTATTTTGTTAGCACAAAGTGCTCAATTTTAATCTCTTATATTTAATCACGTGTAGCCTATAATATACAGAATAACTTGCTGATTATTCAGAAGTCTCGAATTTGAGGATATCTTGCATTTTGTAACCGATCACCTGATTACAGGAATTTGCTTGTGAAACATATCTGAAAATAGAGAAAAGGCTGTTACTTAAGTTCAGGTGTGTACTAGATGTTTTCTTTTATGAAGCCTTAAATTGGAACATCTTTCCTGCAGGTCCGGCACCAGTCCTACACCGAAGATCACCGATGAGAAATTCCCCATTCTCGGGACAGTCTGAGCCTTCTGCCACATTTAACAATACAGCACCGTGCCAGGGCCGGGGTTGCAGCACTTTGGGAAACACGTTGTTTGAAGGATACTGCCAAAAGTGTTTTATTGAAGCCCAAAGCAGGAGACTCCATGACCAGAGAAGAACAGAGGAGCAGCGACCTGACGTAAGTAAACATCAAACTGGATTTCTGCAAAGAGGTGTTTTGGAGATCTACCAACTATTGGCAGTTGATCTGGGGATTTAAGTACCTTATTGGCACTGACTGGTTTGAAGGTGAGATAGATGCCAGGCTGTTATCTGACCTCAAACAAGGAAATACAATGCAACTGGTCATGAATGTTGAGGCTACCTTTCGATCCACTGGCTCGGAATACCTTGTACGTCTGGTGACCCAGGTCTTTACAGATTACTTGATGAGGTGTGGTTTTCTGATTCAACTAGATTGTTAGTATCCAGCATGAACTGTGCAAGCATTTGTTACTTTGTAGAGTATTTCACTTAAGTAAAACTTAGTTATTCTATATACTAAAGATTAACGTTGGCGGCAATGATAGTTTTGTGTTTGGCTTTCCCTTCCATTTCCTTTTCAATGTCTTTGTTGTAAATCGATAACATTTAGTTATCTCAGAAAAAGATTAATGCTAATGGGTTTTCATGCCTTAACAAATGGAAAACATAGCTTGTTGTGGGAGCGATTTTAACTTCTTAAGATTTTTTTCTACTGTGGATTTTTTAGATCTTTGGTATTAATGGAGGCCACTTTCAGTTGTGCCTGTTGAAGTTTTGGTGGAGAGCATTTAGGAAGTTTGTGGCACAGGTAGTTCAGTTCTTTGCCATGAGTTGATCAGTTAGAGGAGGTTGGAAGTTGACACTGGCCTCCACAGAAACAAGGCAGGTTTGCATATGCCTTGTGTCGGTCCAGAGTTTCACAGTGGGCAAAAAAACGTTGACTGGAATGTGGTCCAAATGATCACCTGTGATTGAGATTAATTGAAGTATTCCTTTAGCCACTTTGCTGTTTGATGCAACAGGCAGATGACAGAGCTACTTGAAAATGGGTATATTTTTGTTAACAAAATCTTTGTGGTCAGGTAGTGCCAATTTATTGTCATATCTTGATATTTTTAAAAGCACCATATGCTAAGACTTGGGCTTTGTAGCATTTCAGGTGATGCTGAGCACTGCAAGGCAAAGACACACAGCTGGACAGGCCTAAAATCAGAAGAGAGCAGACTATTTTAGGAGAAGACCAACTTAGAAGCAAAAGCATACCCAAACGCAAACCATCACTCAATATGACTCCATAGGAACAAACGTAGCCAAGTGAAAAGGAGACCTGACAAACTTGCATGGCACTGAAAAGACTGAATCCTTGTCTGCCTCTTTTGAAATAACATCCTGTCACAAAAGACCAGTGGCAGAGTGGTCTTTAGAGGTGACATTACTATGGCATATTCATCTCCCTCTTAAAGATCCTGCAACGTAGAAAGCTCAGACTTTGTTCTGAAGTGCACCTGCTGGTTAACAGGTAGTACTGAAATGCTGTTTACTGTCATTACTATGGATATGGCGAGAATACTCACTCTATGGTATGACATTTTATGAGGTTTTTGGCAAGTATTACCGAATGCCTCTTGAGACGAGGGAGTGTATCGGTTTCAAGGCTCAGGGGCAGGTTGTTTCAGTGACTTGATGGCCATTTTGTATTTACCATCAACAGGTCATCATTCCTTTTTGCTCCCAGGAGACGACCAGTTTAAGACAAACATCTTATGTATCCATGAGTTTAGAAGAGGACTTAGTAAAGTAATCTCAAAGCCTTGTCTCCATCTTACAAGCGAAAACCTGTGAGATGAAGGTTTCCTGTAGTTGACTCGGTTTGCAAGGGGTGTCTGCAGTTTGAATTATTTGAAAGAGATTGCTAACTAAGAAAACCATTTCAATACTTGGGAAAGGCAACATGGTTTTGCATATCGAACCCATAGGCTTTAATCAGATTCATGCTGTTGATTTGCCCAAACACCTAGGTCGCATTCAAAATCTAATGCAATGAAAAATGAACAGTGCAGTTATTAAGATGTTCATAGACCTATTCACTGTGCAGTATATGGGCCTAGCAAGCTATGGAAGTGATTACAGGCTCTCCACTGCCTTTAACATTCACATGTATTGTCAAGTCTGCTTGTGCCAGTGACACCAGACCAGCAGGCGGGAGGTAATGTGGCTATGTTTTAGGTGGCAGTGCACGTTCGACCTCCATTCAGTGGGTCTCAATTTACGAAGCATTAATTGTGAGTAGTGGTGCCTCATTCCAGTCTAAAGTGCGACTTACTCCTGTAGTTCCAGGACTAAGACATGCTTACAAACAAAAACAGATTTATGAATACCTAAATATTTTTTCTAGTTAGCAAGCATGTTGTTTTCCTGGAAATCCATGTGGAGGACACAGCTACGATTAGAGTGAGGCACAAGTACTTGACAGGGAAATGCACTGTGAATCTGGCCTCCATAATCCTGGCTAATTCATACTCAAAGCAGAAGCCCAACTAGAGAGTGAGGTGAGGTGAGGCGCTGGAGAAGGGGGTTTGGGGAGACAATGGGATTGAGCAAGAGAAATTGTGGATACCAGGAATATCAAACTAGGCTCCCGGGGTGGAGCAATGAATACACTTTCTGCATGGAAAGGGCCGCATTTTTGGAAGTGTACTTATGAAAGAAAGTCGATTGAAAGTGCAGCCCGTATGAGAGTACAAGACTTGCCAGCCTTTTACTGCAGCCTTCATCTGTTCATAGAGGGAGGTGAGCATAGTAAAGAGAGGTGTTTAGCCATGCAAACCAATTAAGGACAGTACCAATGCTTCCTGTCATCCGTAAGTATTTTATGGTAGCAGACACCCAGGGTCTGATTTGTATGTCGGACGGAAAGCCTCCAACCAGCAGTCGGAGACTCTCCGCCCGACATCCCGAGTTTCCCTCTGACCACCGTATTTTAATGACAGCGGTCGAAACTAAACTAGCGGGGAGGTTCCGTTCCTCTTCCGATGGGCTCTGTGAGTCCGTCGGAACAGGAGCGGAATAGTAATCCCTATAATGACGTGGAGCCAGGCTCAGCTCCACCTTCTGAATTACGATGTATGTTTCCGACTGCCAATCCATGTCTGCCTTTCTGACATGGTTTGGCTGTCTGAAACTGACTTTGGGTTCCCCTAGCAGGGCCTCCTTCCTTCATGACCCTCTGCAATGGGGCCTGGGTGGTACCTATGGTATCACTATTGGAAAGAGTTCCTCCATGTTATATGTGTTTTTTGGACTATATGTGGTTCTAGAGCCATCTATCGCCAGCATATAGTTTGTGACTAAACACCTAGCAAACTGTTTCTAACTTGAAATCACTGTGAAATAGAACTGTGTTGCTCATGAAAACAGAACTATCCTTGTGTTATTGTTTCCAGGTTGTGTTTGAGCAATTGTTCACCGGGAAAATTAGTTTAGTGTTGATTGCAGCCCAAGTGGTAAGATTTGGAATAGTAACTCATCTACTAACCACAGAAAGCTGCCTGTGCCCTATAATATGCATTTGCTTCAATTGTAGTCAATATATTCCTTTCACTAGTCAGAAAGTATTGTTATTGGTTACTATACGAGCTGCTTTCCTTGTTTAGTTGAGTTGTGTGTGACATGTGATTATGCTTTCCTTCTAGAGGTTAGAACGAGTCCGAGAAGTGCAACGCAGCTCATCCACCGTCCTGCGGAAAAAGTGTGCCAAGACCTCTTGTAATAGTACTGTGGCACAGCAAAATGACCAACTGTGTACAGAATGTCAGCGTGGAGCACGCCGGGAGTCGTCCCAAGAGCCTCCAAAGCAGCGGTGTCGGGCAACTGGTTGTGAACACTATGGGAACATCAAATGTCGAGGCTTCTGTAACGAGTGCTACCAGTTCACACAGAAATATCATTAAAACGAAAAGCGAGGGAAGCCCGATAAAAGACTTTTTCACTGGACAAGAACTTTAAAACACTGCACTTTTGTGATCCTCCGGCACACTCGGAGGATTATGGCTGCTTTTTTGTGTGACTTACGTGGATACTACATGTTTTATGTGTATGCATACTATTTTGTAAATTGTAAATTATTAACCAGATGCTCCATGTTAATAATGTAAGTGAATAACTTAATACAATTCTTTGTGATTTACTCTGGCCTCAAAAATGTCTGCTTTTTGCTAGTGAAATACTAATGAATGCAAAGGGTCCGGCAGCTAACTTGGGCTCGTGGTCGCACAATTGCAATGATAGAATATCATTTTAAAATCAAAAACATGGGAAGAAGACTCCTACGCTGTGAAGCCTATGTTGTACGTAGGGCTTTTGACATTACCACCCTATGTACAAAATGCATATTTGAGGTTTGGGTCCCTGGTAATAGTATTGAGTCGTTTTTGTTTTCAATGATATTATCACCTTTCATATCATAGCCCTTTCTAGATGTCTCGTCACTCACTTTGTCTACGGATTTACTTCACTGCTTTTGGGAAAGCAAGAAAATGCATCTCAAAAGTACTAGCCCATCAAACCAAAAAAAATGAAGGTATGTTTTCATTTCAACAGCTCCTCTGCTGGTTTCATGGGAGTCCTCTGTAAATCATTAAGCAATAATCAATTTCTTCATCCATGCCTCATATCTACTTGTTCAGTAATTACGTAGAACTGTGCAAAGGTAACGCACAGCTCCTGATCGGCTTCTCTGGTTGCCTGTTGCATTCAGTGATTGTTCTTTTTGTACTTTCCAAACTTCAAGTAGAGATTTGTAGGAAGGATGTGGCGTGTTTGACTCCGATGGCAGCTGCATTTCGTTTTGGTTTAAGTTTGCTACCCTGCTGTATACTTTTAGTTGTAGCCAAAGCTAATACATTTTGATTTTACCAAAACTATACGATAATATACTTTTTAATCAGGACTTCCAGCCGGGCCTCTGATCATTCGTCTGTTATTCTGTCACTCACATTTTTACCACCCACTGCTGCATGCAGCTTGATGCAGTAGATGTGCCCACGTAATCCTTTTCCTAACTTCACTGTGAGTAATGGCATTCTTCCCTTTCACAAAGAGCACATCCACACGCAAAGTAGTACCCCTAAGTGCCAGGGACTACTACATTTGTGCTTTATGAAACCAAAACAACATTTTTAGCCAATTTTTTTTTTTTTTTTTTAGATTAATGAAGACCCACTTGCTTCCCAAACAATAACGTTTTGCAAAAACCATAAGAAAAGCTTTCCAAATGATGGCAACTATCTATTGGATTGTTTTAAGATGAAGGCCACAGACGATGGCGCTCTTCTACTTAGATGCTTTCTATAGAAGTGGCTTTTCATCAGGAAATGTTTATCCACTGTACATCAGCTGGATATCTTACATCTTCCTTTGTTTATCTAAATCCTGTTTCTCAAAATATTAATGTTACTCATTTGGGCTATTGAAAGAACATATTACTATTTAACATTTTATATTTTAGGGTTTGTGCATCAGTTCTTTTCCAGGTGGTACATTAATAATTAGATTAACATTATGATCAACGAACTAATTTATTCTAAAATTACTGTTATTTAATAAATATTGATAAATATCACAATCAATCATGGTTTCTTGGCACTAAACTTGTGCGAGTAAACAGATGTAGTAAAGTTTAAGATGATAGAAAGGGTTGACAGAAAACCCAGGTTTGGACAAAACAATCTAACTGTAAGAAGGGTTGCTTCATGATGGATAGGTTGAGTTAAGAGTTTAATAGCTTGTCTTAATGACATTGTTGTTCATACTTCTGGTTGAGTACCAGTTTCGAAAGATACATTTGTGCAGTCCTGGAGCAGCCAGTGGTTTTTGTGTAGCATCAGTCTTTAACTACACTTCGTTTGTGTTCAATTCCCTCGGGTAATATGACACCCCTATGATGAAGCATGACACTATTGGATTTTTTTAGTGTGTGAGGGGTATTTTAAAAAGCACATTGCGCTCTGGTCTTTCCACCTCTAAGAGAGAGCCTAGCACGTTCACTAGAGAAATAGTATCCTAAAAATTAAAAATATTTCACTTTTTCACTTTTTTTGATAGAATCTCCTTGATTATAAAAGTTTCGTTTGGAGGGTGATTATATCAGTACCTCTACGCTCCTCTTTTGTTTTGGAACCCCAGTTAACTGACCAAGTTAGTACTTTTCATTCCGTTGGCTCTCCTAGAGCATGGAGGGTGAGCAGGCATTCGGGCAGTTGGTAGAGGGGTTAATAGTGTGTGGACCATTTACTACTAGTTATTTAACTAAGGTTTCAATTGGACCTGTGTCTTTGTAGTAGATTTTTTATTTATGTACAGAAAAGGAAGGATAGTTTAAAGACCTATACAAAAAACCATAATGTTGTAGCTTCTTCTTGGGCTGAGATGTGAGCCCTCACGCAGTCATTGTACTTACACAGGAGCACACAGTGACACAAAAACTATGGGCCACTATGGCACACAGTATGAAATGAGGGAAGGTCAGGGCAGCCTAACATGCCTCTGGGAACACAAGTCTTTTTAGTCTTTGTTGTGGCTGTTTTGCCAATACTACAGTCAGTAGGGAAAAGATACCAGAAAGAGTGCAACAAGTAATCTCATCCAGAAAGCCAATGCCCTAAATTAACTGGATCCCACCGATTATCTACAGTGATGTTTTGAGACTGCCATGTACTCCTTTCCAAAGTTGAGCTTCAGTGTTCAGTTCTCGAAATGACTGGGAATCCATGGATCTTGGCACTGGGAACAGCTCAGCACAACGGAGCTAGCAGTCAGATAGGCCCCCAAGGCAAAGTTAATGCAGGTGAAGTGGGGGGCTACAGGTTCTGGTTTTGGGCAAGCACCCAAAATACACCAAGAGTAAACAACATGTATATGATGAAACAGACCTGTCTCAATCTACAATTGGTAAGGGCACCCACATGGCGGAGGGTACTTGCGGGACACACAAGATCATCAGTAGGAATTATGGCACTGGCCCATGTTCATCTGTATCCTCAACCCATAGTGTCCAAATCAAGGTTCCACTACAGGGATTTCTACACTTTGATTCTGCTGCGTCTTGCCCACCTTGTACTCCATGGAGGCTAAACAGCATTACCAAGAACACAGCTGGAAATGGGAATTGGGGGAAAAAAATATACGTCACTGCTACAAGGTGCTGTTGGCTCCTGAGTCCTAACAATTTTGGTTCCTGGGTGCCTCACAATCTTGAGATAACTGGCTTTAATCGTCTTTTTTCTGAATCTTTTCAGTCAAGGGCCTGCTCCTCTGCACACTGGGAGGGAAAGCCTTCTTTTCTGTAATGTGCCTCCTTTTCCATCTTTACTATGCAGTCTTTCCATCACCATGATGCCGGGTATGGTGGGAGTTTTATAAGCACAGCGGATCTGAGCACTTGTGCTCGATCCTGTAATGGTAAACTAAGCATCTCGGTTAACTGTCATTCACCCTCAGCACATTAGTAATGAAGATGGAAATGTGCGATGGTAAAAGCTCTTAAAAAAAGCTAACCTTGACCAAAATAACCTGGGGAACTACTGCCTTATTTCTCTCCTTCCAAGGCTGAGCAAGGCACGTAGGGAGGAACTGAGGAGTCCAGGAGGATTTTGGATCCATGGGGCACGGCAACAATCATTCTTCTTGACCTCAGTGCTGCATTTGATACTGTCAACCACGACATACTGATCCTTAGACTCAGGAGTCTGGGAGTGACAGGCAGTGCCATCGCCTGAATACAGTCCTTCCTAGGAGAACGATCTTTCCAGGTCTTTGAAGGAGATGTTGTATCCAACTCTATGCCCCACAGCTGTGGTGTGCCTCAGGGCTCCTCCCTGAGCCCCACGCTGTTCAATGTCTATATGAGTCCTTTGGCAGAGATTGTCCGTCCATTTGGCATAAAAATCATTACCTACGCTGATGACACACAGCTCGTGGTGGTATTAAACCATCCAGAGAAGTTACCCAGCGACCTAGGAAGCTGCCTAGAGGAGGTGGCCAAATGGATGGAGCTCTCTTGCCCAAAACTCAATGGGGACAAGACCGAGCTTATGCTCCTCTGTAACTCTCCTTCTTTTAATCCCGAGCTACTTTGGCCTAAAGGCCTTGGCCCTGTTCCAGATCCTAAAGACTAGATCAAAAGCCTTGGCATTTGGTTGGATCACTCCCTTAGCTTCAACTACCAGGCGGAAAAACTATCGGCCACCTGCTATGGCCTGCTGAGGATGCTATGCAAAATACTCCCTCTTCTCCCATTTCAGGCAAAAAGAATCATGGTCCCGCTTGGACTATGGGAACACTATTTATTTAGGAGCCCCTCAATCCACTTCACACAAGCTCCAGATCATTCAAAACTGCGCAGCACGCCTGCTCCTCCAGACCCCTTACCGGCAATCCGCAAAACCGGCACTGAGGAGCCTTCACTGGCTGCCTGTTGGGTAGAGAATCCAATTCAAAGCCATGTGTATTGCTCACAAGGCCTTTTGGAGGAATGGCCCAGCAATCAGCCGATATATAATTCCTTACCAACCTAGCAGAAACCTCCGCTAGGCGTCGTCTTCCCTCGCCCTATTCCCAAGAATAAAGAGAGCTAGATGTGGCGGGCGCTCCTTTTCCTATAACTCTGCCAAGCTATGGAACGCTCTCCCCCCACACATACGGGTGGAGCCCAATCTGCTGCCCTTTCTTAAACTTCTAAAAACACTGCTCTTTAACAATTGCACTTAATTACTGGACTTTCTCTGTCTACGTTCGTCTGCAGCGCTGGGTTGCCTCAGGGTGGCTATCGCGCTATATAAATGTTTTTTTCATTTAATTTCAAATGGGATTGGAACCCCTTTATGTTCCTTCAAGGCCCCTGCAGGAGTAGTCCTGTGCACCACTGAGGTGCTATTTCGATGGTCAAGAAAGACCAGCTATCAGTGAGGGACAGCTGCTGTGACTGAGGAGTTGGCGCACAGTTCCATACCTGCTGTGTGTCCAGCCTATCTGAAGCCCCGATGGGTGTGATTCTGGTTAAATGCACAGTAACACAAGAATAACCCAAAACATCCACTGTTGAGGAGACCGTATCTGCTGTGTGCGTATCAGTGGGCATAAAAGATCCACATGTGTGAAGTCCTGCATATGCTGCTGTGTGCCCAACTAAAGGAAGCCACATGGCACTTTAACTGCTGCACTTTACACCTCCCACAGTGCGTGCATCATGGGTGATGACAAGCAGGCTGCATCACCCATATGGCAGATGTGTATGGCCGACAACCCAGTACTGCCATGTAGAGCTTTAGCAGCACCAATAACAGGGCCCCCACCAGTCCTCCAGTTGGAAGATTTGGATGGAGCTGCTTAGTAACTAATTTAAAACCATACACCAGAAGACCACATGATAAAATGATCCCTGCTGCTCCACTACATTGAGAGGAGATCTTTAGCTGAAATCTGGCCAACAATGGTGATGAACGGACTATGGCAACTCAGTGTCAGCACTAGAAGCACATTTTAACCCACAATTAAACCCATAGTATGAACGCTTCATGCTAAGGCAATCCCAACAGAAGGAAGAGGAATTGAGTAATCCTTACTGCGCCTGACTCCGAACTGGCATACCCTTCCAAACAACTAATGGCACAGATGATTTAAGGGTACTGATGGCCTGTCCTCTGGCAGCCCATACTGATGAAAACACAAATGAGGTTGGAGGCCATCCTCTTTCTCGGGAGTTTGCATGAACTGTCAAATGCACAAGCACAAAAGTCTAGACCCTTGAAGGTGGGAAAGGTGGACACCTTCAGAGAAAGAACTAGGTAGCATTCAGCTGAAAGGAGAACACGCCTGTGCTTATTTATTTATTTTATTTATTTATTCAAAGTTTTATATAGCGCGAACAAGATCCTTACAGATATCAGAGCGCTTCACATAGACAGGGTAAGGGCAGTAGGAATGAACAGAGATAATGGGAGCAGTGTAATAGTCATTAACATGGTAATAATAATAACATACATAAAACATATCAGTATACAATCAGGTAAACAAGTAATATAGGACAGCACAAGTCATTGATCCCACTACAGGGGTGTTCAGGTACACCTTGGGTGTGCGGATGGCTTATACCAGTGTTATAGTATAGAGAGAACACTGAGTGAGGGCAACGGGAGAGTGGATCAGTAAACCAGCGTGTATCCTATATTGGTCGGTAGACGAGAGTAGCGTAGTAGTGTCCCCATCAAGTAGAAGTATAGTGCCAAAGGACAATGTGAACAGTGGTACAAAGCAATGCAGAGTCTCTGATCCAGCACCTATGAGGTTCAGGAGATCTTGGCCAGAGGGATGGTTTTCACCTCTTTCTTGAAGAGTGCAGTGGAGGGGATAAGCCTGGTTTCAGGGGGGAGCGCATTCCAGATCCTGGGTGCCATTCCTGAAAAGGAGCGCTTGTATGTTTTCTCTTTCCGGAATCTACGAGGTTTCAGGAGTAGATTTTTTGTACTTCTATTGGATCTCGAACCTCCTGATATAGACAACTTTTGAGCGAGGTAGTTGGGTGCATTGTGGTGCACGGCCGCGTGTGTCATAACTGCAATTTTTAGCTGTATTCTGGCTTCAAAAGGCAGCCATTTTAGAGACTTTAAGTCTGGGGATATATGCGAATGCTTTCTTGATCTAGTAATGAGTCTCGCGGCAGCGTTCAGGGAGGCTCTTAAGGGTGCTGTTGTGGATAGCGGGAGTCCGCTGAGGGCCACAATTCCGTAGTCTATTCGAGGGATGACTAAAGCTTGTACAGCAATTTGGAAGTCTTCGGCAGCGAGGAAGGGTTTAATTTTCCTCAGTCTGTTGATTTGGAAATTAGCTGCTTTGCTAACGTGCTGCTGCATGTTGAGCTTGGCGCCGAGAGTGACGCCTAGGGATTTCGCCGAGTCCACGATTGTAGGTTGGACATTGAGTGCTGTTAGGTTATTGAGCCAGGTTTGGGTGATGGAAATTTTCGCCGGGGGTGAGATGAGTAGGAACTCAGTTTTCAGAGCATTTAGTTTGAGGTGATTATCGGCCAGCCAAGATTGAGTGTTAATAAGCGTGGAATTCAGATGTTTGATATCTTCCGGGGATTGTAGTTTTAGGTAAAGTTGTGTGTCGTCGGCGTACATATGGAATTGGACATTGGAAGCTTGGAGCAAGGTGGCGAGCGGTTCCATGACGAGGTTGAACAGTGTGGGGGAGAGGGAGGATCCTTGTGGAACCCCTAGATCTGCAGGCACAGGTGTAGATAGCACATTGTCGATCTTGAACTTCTGAGACCGGTTGTGAAGGAAGGACGAAAACCATTTGAGAACAGTTCCCGATAGACCCATTCTAGTGCTTAGCAGCTCCAGCAAGTTCTCATGTTTGACCGTGTCAAATGCCGACGAGAGGTCAAGAAGGATGAGGAGGCAGGACTCATTGCGATCAAGAATTTGGAGGGCGTCATCAATTATGTGTGTCATAGCTGTTTCCGTACTATGTTTCGCTCGAAAACCTGATTGATGAGGGTTGAGGAGGTCAAATTGGTCAATGTGTTTTGTTAGTTGGAGTTGGACACATTTCTCCAGCAGTTTGGCCAGGGTGGGGATATTGGTGATGGGCCGATAATTGTTTAGGTCAGACGGGTCAGCTGTAGGTTTCTTGAGTATAGGCGTGACTTGCCCCACCTTGAGGGAGTCTGGAATGAGGCCTTGTTGCAGAGAGCTGTTGACGATTTTGGTCCAGAGAGGGAGGAGCAAGGGGATGAAGTCTTTTACAGCACTAGCAGGTAGAGGGTCTGTGAGGTGATTAGAGGGTCTTAAGGTGCAGAGCAGTTTGTGTATTGCTTCTTCCGAATAGGTATCGAAGTACAGCCAAGATGCCTTGTTTTTAGGTTGAGTGTTAGCCATTCTGGTGTGGTTGGGGAATCGGCTTACATCCATGATGAGGTCATTTCTTATGTTGTCAGTCTTTAGCTTAAAGAAAGCAGAGAAGGCTTCACAGTGTGGGGTGTCGCTTGTTGTGCTGTTTGATTGTAAGGGTTGTGTCTTTGTTTGGGTCTTGATTAGTTCAAACAGCTTTCTTGGCCTGTTTTTGCTTGGTCCAACTGGCGGCTAAAGAAGTCCGACTTTGTGCGCTTTATTTTTCTGAAGTAGGCATTTCTCTTGTTCTTAAGCCTTTTGAGGTGCAGTGCTGAAGGGTCAGATCTCCAGGTGCGCTCTGCCATTCGCATAGTACGCCTGTCATCATTGAGTCTATCATCGAACCAGGGGTTAGAAATTTTGGTGGAGACTCTCTTCAGTTGCAGGGGGGGCGACTTCATTGACTATTGTATTCATAGAGTCAAGGTAGTGGTCGATCAGTGATTGAACATCCGAGGCACCTGAAGGGGGATGGAGGAGATTGCCGATGTGGGGAGGCAGGATAGAGGGGTTAAGATTCTTCATGTCTCTTTTCCAAGTTTTGGATTTGATTGGTTGAGCCGGGTTAGGTTTAACTTTTTCATTGATAAAGAAGGTGATAATGTGGTGATCTGACCAATTGCAGGGTAGAATCGCCTCCAGTTGTGTAGAGTTCTCTTTGGTAATGATGAGATCGAGTATCGAGCCTTTGTCGTGTGTTGGTCTATCGCATATTTGGGTGAGGTCAAGCGCATTAAGGAGAGTTTTGAGACTATTCACCACTGTGTCTTTCTGATCGTTCCAGTGGAGATTGAAGTCACCCAGGTAGACTTGGGTGGTCTGCCGACCGGCATTGGAAGTGATCATGTCCATGAGTTGTTGGGTGAATATGAGATCGTCACCAGGCGGGTGATAGATGAGATGTAAAGCACAAACTTGTTTGCCTTCGCTGGTGATGTCGAGGCAGAGGAGTCCACTGGAGGAAAGGGAGGGGGCGGTGCCTTTAGTAACGACGAGGTTGCTCCTAAAAATGCAAGCAATTCCCCCGCCCGTCTTGCCAGGAGACCTGTCCAGCCTAATGATGTGATAATTGGGGGGGACTAGTATGTCCATAATCGGGGTAGAGGTTTCAGTAAGCCACGTTTCCGTTAGAAAGGCTAGGTCCAGATCCCTAGCTGAGACGAGATCAGCGATGTCGGAGGAGTGTCTCTGGGCTGATCTGCAGTTGAGTAGGATGCATTTGAGTTTGGGAGAGAGAAGGGTGGTCGAGCTTTCTAGTGTGAGGGGAACTTTTCTGAGGTTGTTAGGGACGGAACCTCTGTTGTTGAGTGTTGGGAGCCTCAGAGGGTTTGTAAGAATTGTGGGTATGGGGATGTGTGTGTTGGATATGTGTTTTACCGGACCTGGGCCATAAGAGCGTAGGAGAGAGCATAGGTCGCGGTCCGACAATGGGTTGAGGACACGACGGGGGCGGTGGGAGTTGTTGCGAACGGGGATAGTCGGCCAGCGCGGGTGTCGTCGGAGGCGAGGGTATGTAGGGAGGGTGCGTCGTTTGTAGGGTAGAGGGATGGTGGGAGGTAGGCTGGGCTGTGAGGAGAGAAGGTCTTTGATTGCGTGGACATCTTTTTTGATTTGTAGAATATCCTCTTTGACTTGTTGGAGGGTGGATAAAGTCAGGTCGGGAGGTGCAATGAGGATGGGGTTGGTGGTGAGAGCCATTGGTGAATGGTTGAATAGTGCGCTGGAAAGCGGGCAGGGTATCGAGGGGGGGGATATACTAACGTTGTTGGAAGGTTCTGCGGTGCTAATGAGTGGTATGGCATTCAAAGTGTGGGCGTGTTTGTGAGCGAGGGGTGTGGGTGAAGTAGGTGAAGCAGGCGGTGGGTGGGAGGCATAGGTAGTGACGTCAGTGGGAGACGGTGCCGGAGAGTAGAAGAGTGAGTGAAGGCTGAAGACAGTGGGGGAGACGGGAGGGTAGTGAGGGCTGAGAATAGGAGGTGGGAGAGAGGGGGATGCTAAGGTAAGGGAGGCGGTGTGTTCTGTATCTTTTGTTGGGAGGGTGAGAGTGTCGTGGATGGGTGTGGGGAGGGAGCTGGGGAGGGAGAGGTGTCTGCCGTGGGGGGGATGGGAGGGGGGGTGGATAAACTCCGAATGGTGGTGTGTTCAGATGGTGGCGTGTTGTGGGTGAGAGTTGTTGTGTCAGGTGTGAGAGACTCGAGGGTGGGAGTGGGGAGGGAGCTGTGGAGGGAGAGGGGTCTGCCGTGGGTGGGAAGGGAGGGGGGGTGGATAGACTCCGAGCGGTGGCGTGTTCAGATGGTGGCGTGTTGTGGGTGGGAGTTGTTATGTCAGGGGGGAGAGGGATGAAGGGGGTATGAGTGGGAATAAGAGGGGTCATGTTAGAGGGGAGGCTAGTATATGAGGTGGAGATATTTGTGACTGTCCTTGGGGAGTGTGGGGCATTAACAGCAGGTGGGCCATTTACTGGGGTGCTGGGGGTAGAGGTGTTGTAGGTGGGGGCTGCGACGTCAGGGGTGATAGTGCTGGTGGAATTCTGGGTGGGGGTCCGCAGCTTGGAAAGGTGCTCTTTGAACTTGGGGAACAGGTTGTCTAGTAGTTCCAAGTTCTTGTCCGTGGATTGAATTAGGACAATCCCGTTATTGTAGATAGTAATGGTAGTCCTGCCAGGGAAGAGGTGGGAAGGTGTGATAGAGAGGGTTAGGCCATGAGTTGTTTTCCTGGTGGAGGAGACGGCGAGTAGGGATAGGAAAGTTTTTCTCCATTGGGCTCTGCGTGAGGTGTGGAAGATGATATCAGTATTCAGGGCTCCATTGCCCGGTGAGAAGTAGGTGTCGGCAAAGGGTGTTTCAGGGTGCGACCTCAAGAAGTTATGTTTAAAACGTTTAGTGGCTTTTTTGGTGAGAGTGCTTGCTTCTCATGTAGGTATTGTGGGAGTGGTCAGTGCCCTGTGGCCTTGTCTTCAACTCGGGAAAGTGTGCAGCAGCAGTGGCCATCAGAATAATTTTGCACATATCTGAAGAGTTGGGTGGTGCAACTGTCTATAAAGCAGAAGATCAGCAGTGCCAATGGCCTTGTAGGTCATATCCCAGGACCAGGATAACTGCAAACAAAAATGTTCGACAGGGATGATCAAAGTGAAGAGGAATTATTTCTTATGCAATTTTTTTTTAAATAACAACCATGGAAAAGAGCTATCAACCCAAATGCACAGCCATGTACACGAGCGGATGATCACCACACTTTGACATGGGAACTTTTGTGAATGTCATGGAGAAGTAGCAATATTCCAAGTTGACACCCAGGCCAAAACTCTTGGCCACCAAGACAAAAATATGCAACTATGGGAGACTAGAACCGCTTCCACTAGCGGAAACATTAATGATGACTTTCCCATGCAATGTAACAGTTAAGTCTAAACTGTTAGTGACTGAGGGTAACACAGGCAAACTACTGCTGCAGAGTTTGTGAGACTAACTTTCTTTGCCAAGAGTGTGGACACATGCCAAATTGAAAAAATGCTACAAGAATTTAAGCACCTGTTTACATTACCAAATACCCTTAAATCATGACTAGCGAAGCTTGATATTCATGACACAGAAAAACCCATAACCCTAAGACGATTCAACCTACGTTGTCTGCTGGAGGCATAACTACTAAAACTCGAAGAACTGGGTGTGATTGAGAAAGTATAAAGCCTAACACCCTGAGTGTCCCAGTGCTAGGCACATCCAAACTAAGGGTGGGTGGCGAACTTCGCTCCGCCAGTGAAGTTTTGCCAATTCCGTGCTCCGCTGGGAACGCGAAGTTCAGCAAAAACTCAGATTCCGCTGCGTGGCGAAGTTTGCCCCCGCGGCACCCACCCTGTGGAGAGATTTCAGGGCTGAGAAGGACCAGGTCTTTACCTGGGTCTGGCGTTCTCCGCTGTACCCAGGCTGTACTCCTGGTCTCCTCTCCTCTGTGCAAAAGCAAACCCCCTTCGCTGTACGTCTTGGGAGGATTGTGCAGTCCTTCTAAGACGTACAGCGTAGGAGGAGACCAGGAGGAGGACAGCCTGGGCATGGTGGAGAACACCAGACCCAGGTAAGTGTGTTAAGCAGGTGACATTTCACTTAACGTGGGTGCATGGAGCATGAAAGCTTCAATAGGTAATCAGGCCTTCCTAGAAAATGTCTGTCACGAGGTGCATGTGATGCTGTATACGCAATCTATCTCCTGACAGACACAGGGCACATGAACTGCTTAGCACCAGTGCTTTTCACCCCAATTTACGGACTGCTAACCAGGGTAGAGGTTGGGCTAGGTGGCAAGAGGTGCTATATTCTGCATTATTTCTTGTTGCCATCAAAACTTAAAGGGCCTGATTCCATAACTGGGGTAACGCTGTGGAGACCGCAGGGGTCGGAGGTTATATCGAAAGTGACTTTAATAGAAATCACTCGCTGCCTGGGAGTCTCATTACATCATGTCTGTGTCTGCTGATGGCTGTGAGGGGGAGGTGTCCATCTTTGATGAGGGTGGCCTTGACAAGACGGGCTGTCTCACTGCCGCTTCGGCCCCCAGTGTCTGCCTCCCTCTGAGACTCTGCTGAAGGGCCATGGCGAAGGGGTAGGATGGAAGACGACTACCTTTGGATACGTTTTATGTTATTATGCTACCATACTTTGCGACATGTCGCTATATTCTGTCATTAGTATGGCATCACAGCACTATTATGGTACAGTTTCTTCTTGATTTCGGGGAGTCTGCCACAGATCAGTCTCAGTTAGGGCTACAATCAGCACGGAGCGAAACATTTTGCAGAACGTGAAATCCGCCCATTACTGAAAAATTTCACTTACAAAAAAATATCTTGGAATTTTCGCTACCAAGCCTTTCCTAGTATGAAATAGTGAAACATCACGAAATGACACGAAACACTACCAATTAGTGAAAACTTGTGGATTTTCAACGCCGCCGAAATCGTAAAAAGGAGGTTCACGATGAAGTTCACCTCCCCCCCCAAAAAAAAACAATGACCTCCAGTTATGCATCAGTCAAACCATGCTTGATAGTCAATAGATGTTTGGGGTTCAGTTATGACTTGCCATGGATAATGTTTAGTCATTTTTATGTGAATGAGTCGTGAAGTTTAGTGTGAGTGTGGACCTTGCAGTGTCACCAAATTGGGTGGGCGCTATCTCGGTCATCATTAGGCTTGCCAACTGCCCACCATGTTGTTATTAGGGCGGAGCGGAATTCCACTGAGTTTGAAGGTAACTCTGTAATTTAGCATAGGGGCACTCCGCCAACTCCACCAACCCTTAATCCAAACAATGCAATCCTGGCCTCTCTAATCATGTCATCAAGAGAGAGAGCCATTGGGGAGGAGCCAAGCACCGGACCAAGATGTTCGCTTGAATGTCCGCTTGAACGCCCGGCTCCGCCGCTACCGTCCCCAGAACACTATATCCTGCTAGTTATCCTGCCCTGAGCAGTCCACGACCGCAAGAGCAAAACAAGCGGAACCATTAGCCGACACCCCGACATCCGTGTCTTGCTGGGATTCGGAGATACAGGCTCCGCTTTCCCGGGCCTGACGGCGAGGTTCCCGCCGGGGACTAGAGTGCCAGTGAAGCGACTGCGCCGTGAGGCGTGGTCGGCGACCTGGACCGGAAGTCGCTGGTCGGAGCGACATCCTTGTCAGCGGGGGCGCACAGCAGGTAATCGGTGTGGTTCGGGGCGTCCCCCTCCACCCCCCTGTGCCCCTGCTCCCTCTGGTGTCAAGCGCTAAAGAGCCTGAGGCAGTGCCGCAGTGCCGGAGACCATTGCGGCAATTGCGCAACGTCGAGTCCCCAGAGATCGGTTGACTCCGGCTCCTCTTCATCCCCCGAATGTGGGAGTGGAGGAGTGAGGCTAAGACCAGGAGCGGGTGGCCTAGGTTTTCTGCATGGCTTCGCTAGCTACATACTGGAGGTGGCTTGACTCGGCCAGGGAAACGGGCCAAAGAACAACAGGGTGGGCAGCTGGAACATCTGTCTATAACTACAGGGGGGAGCGTACATGGCGGAAACCCCAGCTTACACAGGCACTGTATCTCCGGCCACGGAAGCACTGATCCAAACACCACCTGAGAGCTCAGAGGCCAGGTGCAGAAATGGCAAGTAAGGCGGCTGTTGATAAGAACCAGCCTAGGATCACCAAAGGGAACAGGCAGGTCCAGACCAACAAATTAGACCGCTATACGCTGCCCAAAGGCTCGCCGATGGACCCGCGACACACCCTGAAAGCGGGGGGAGACTCCATCAGCCCCGCTCCGGAGCTGACCCTACAGGATGTTATGGCTGCCATAGACGGAGGCAAATCCTCCCTGGAGCACAAAATGGAGTCCCTGGAACACAAGCTGGACACCGTCTCCATAGAAGTGAACCTGAGACAGACAGATCTCACCAAGGTAAATGAAAAGTCAAGTCCTTGGAATTACGACGGCCAGCCTGACAGACGATGTGTCACAGCTCCAGCAGGAAGTTCGTGATTGTAAGACTTTTTGCAATACGACCGAACGCAAGTTGGACGATTATGAAGGGAGGTCTAGATGCAATAACATCCGCATCTTGGGAGTGCCCAAGAAATAAGAAGAATCTGCGCCTGACCTATTTGTGGAAGACCTGATTTTGAATCACCTCAAGCCCAAGGGCCTAGGAAAATTCTTCACCATAGAACGAATGACAGGGTTCTGGGTCAGCGACCCAAGCCCGGAGCGCCCCCGTGCCCCCTGATTGCACGGGTCCTAAACTTCAGGGACAGGGACGCTATCCTGCAATCCGCCCGAACGACGTCCCCTTTGCGCTTTGAAATACCACCCTCTCCTTCTTCCCTGACTTCACTCAGCTGGTGCAGAAACAACGCAGGACCTTCCTCACCGTCAAGAAAAAACTCAGGGACAAAGGAATTAGATACGCCATGATGTTCCCGGCGCGTCTGCGTGTGGAGGTTGAGGGGAGAGGGTGTTTATTTGACAATCCTGAAGTGTCGTCCGAATGGCTGGATAGTAGACTCGCCCATGGAACTGGGGGGCGCGACCGAGGTGAAGGACAAGCCCTACAGGAACAGGACCGGCGAATGGACTCGTGGACAACATGAACATGGTCAGGTACAGGGGTCATGGACCCCAGGATGGGACATAAACTATTGACATATTGCCTCACAACTGTGGAATACTAAAAGACATTCAGGGGACAATTTGTTGAAGTGGAGGGTCTTTGGGGCGGGGGGACGGAGGGTTGGCTACCTCCTCATTACTACCTTTAGTTATTCTTTAGGATTAGTTCATAGGGCGACAAGCACTCTGCCAGTTTGTGATGGGTGGGCCCAGTGAGCAGGGGCGCAGGGTGGTGGGGTGTTGGGGGGATGTGTATTGTTATTTAAAGTTGAGTTGATTATTGCATTGAATTTTTCGACACCGTCAAAACAAAAAGCAGAGCTAGAGCGACTTCCGCAAGGAAACAACAATGAGCGGTAAACAGGGTTCAGGGGTCAGAGTCCTTAGTTGGAACGTAAATGGACTGGGGGATAAAATCAAGAGTGGGATGGTCAGCCAATTTGTTAGGAGACACGCCCCAGATGTAATCCTTTTACAGGAAATGCACCTAGTCAGAAACAAAAGCATGGCCTTACATAGAGGAGGGTACAGACTGGTGGCACATGCGGGATTCACCTCTGGGTCATGCTGGGTGGGCATACTATTCAAGAACTCATTCCCTTTCACAATACTGGCCTCGTGGTCAGACGTACGAGGAAGATATAAAGGGGTTTCGGGCCAATGGGAATGAAAGACAGCTACATTCATCTCTATCTACGTCCCGTGTGGTCTACAAACAGACACATTCAAGGATCTGGGCTCAATTTTTTTGACATTCCCACTGGGTATCATTTTAATGGGAGGAGACTTCAATGCGGGAATGGCCAGAGAGCTTGACCGGCACCCGCCACGTGAACTTATACCTGCCCAGAGGTGGCTGCCAGACTTTTTAGAAACTGTGGGAATGGTGGATGGGTGGCAGACGCATAACCCAGACAGGGCACAATTCACACACACATTGGGCGCACACCACAGTCTGTCACGCATAGACTACATCCTTGTCCCGGCGGTGAAGGCCCATACTATACGTGAGATTCGCCATCTGGGATGGGGCATTTCTGATCACTCCCCTGTGTGGCTGAGAATGAAATCGGATCACACAAGCGTAGGCAGGGTAGCCCCAATCAATCCATGGTATTTGAAAGATCCGACCACCCGTAAGAATATTATCAAAGCTACTGATAACTACTTTCAAGAAAACGAGGGCACGGTCAATTCCGCACACACCCTATGGGAGGCGTACAAAACAGTAATCAGGGGAGAAGCGCTCTCCCTGATCGCGGGGAAGAAGAGGGACAGACAAGCGGAACTTGCAAGGTCAGAGGAGGACTTGTTGAAATCAGAAGAAGAGATAGTACAAGCAGTAACCCCTGCAAACCTTCACCTATTGAAGTTGAGGCAAGACAAGTTTAATAGCATTGCCAGAGATAGAGCCAGGGCGCAAAGTAGAGAGGTCCAGGGCAGAGTATATGAACTAGGGGATAAGGCTGAAAGCTGATAGCGTGGCTAGATAGAATGGAGTGGGTGTCGTGACTGGTGCCCGAGGTGCAGGGAGATGACTCAAATCCAATCACTGACCCGCAGGCCATTGCTGACACGTTTGCAGATTCTTACCGCTCGATAAATAGTACGACCGGCAGATACACAGAAGAAGAAAATAGTGAGATGATCAGAGACATAAGACTTCCCACACTCTCAGACAAAAATAGGGCCTACCTAGATTCCCCTCTGACGGACGATGAGGTGGCGCAGACTATCAGGGGAGTGAGCTCCAGGAAAGCCACGGGGCCTAAGGGTATTCCCGTTGAACTATATAAACTGAATCCTAATAAACTCGCCCCCCACATCCGTTCTATGCTGATAGAGAGCAGAGAAAGAGGAATGCTCCCAAATGACCAACGTGTGGTCAATATAGTTGTCATATATAAAGAAGGTAAACCTAGATCCAGCTGCACATCCTATAGGTCAATATCGCTTCTAAATGTGGAGCACGTCTGATTAAAGTAATTACTACTCTGGTCCACCCAGACCAGTCAGGATTTATGCCTCATCGCAATACAGCCCTTAACCTGCGCCGACTACATGGAGTACTGAGCAGAACACCCACCATACTGGAGCCGGCTGCTCTGGTTTTATTAGACACCACCATGGCGTTTGACATGGTTGAGTGACCCTTTCTATTTGCGGTTCTAGGCAAGTTAGGAGTTGGTCCGGAATTCGTGGGCTGGATCTGTCTCTTCTACTCCGACCCGATGGCCCGAGTAGTGGTGAACAACCGCAAGTCTGCGGACTTCCAGCTGAGCAGGGGCACTCGTCAGGGCTGCCCTCTGTCTCCACTTCTCTTTGTGTTAGCACTGGAGCCACTGGCGGCCTGAATCAGGCAAGACCGATCTATTCGAGGAATGAGGTTGACCCAGGATTGGGAGGACAAAATATCCCTATATGCAGATGACATCCTTCTTTACATTACTGCTCCAAGGGCATCCTTCATCTGCCTCTTAGATGTGCTAGCAGTATTCAGGAGATTTTCTGGTTTCACCGTCAACTGGTCGAAGTCTGTAGTCTATATCCTTCAGGGTGACCCGCCTGTAATACCGCCGAGTTGCCCAATACAGATTGCGCCGGATGGTACCGATATCTCGGAATCTATGTGAAGCTGAATTCGAGTCTTCGCTTTGCCCGTAATCTGGACCCGCCCAAGAAAAGACTTAAAAGCAATGTCACACACTGGAGATCCCTTCCTCTTTCCATGTTGGGAAGGGCGGTCCTTTTTAAGATGATGGCACGTCCTCTTTTTTTGTATGCTTCACAAAATACGATGGACTTGGTCCCAACGTCCTACTTCAAGGAAATAGAGAGTCTCCAAAGGAAACTTCTCTGGGATGGCAGGCCCCGCATAGCGTTTTCACAGCTGACTCTCAACTGGTACGATGGGGGTATCAGTCTTCCCGACCTAAAAAGTATTATTGGGTGTCCCAGCTAGCGGATAGGTGGCTGCTCCCGGGGGAGACTATACTAGGGCTTTGTATGCCAAACCCCGTAGGTTCCCACTGACTGAACCTACAGCACACGCCGTCCAGCTATGGCATACAGTCAATAAGCACCTGCAATGGGATGGCAAACTCACACTGGCCACACCGATGTGGAACTTGGAGAAACTGGGGAGCCTCTGGAAATCCTGGGGTTTTGACAAGTGGGATCTTATAGGGATCTCACGAATCAAAGACATCTAGGGGGAGGGCACAGTTCTGCCATTTGCATCACTTAAAGCACAATACAGCTTGATGGACACTGAGTATTACCGTTATCTCCAAATCTGCCATGCATTACTCAGTCAGATCCCTTGCAACCTCCCCCCTGGAGGATAGAGTGCTGGATGGACACATCCCAGAGAAGACCATTTTCCTAATTTATATGAAATTAATCAATAACATGGAAGACCCCTTACAGACCCTTAAGGGAAAGTGGAACAGTGAAGGCTTAGAACTAGATGACGAGGACTGGCAAGAGGCGGTCTTTTCCCCAAGGGTGGTGGCAATCCAGGCCAGGCTGCGATTAGTGCAGCTTAAAATACTGCATAGGACTTATGTGACGGGACCCTGCTTGGTTCGTAAGGGACGGGCAGAAAGGGGAGAGCGTAGAACGGGGTATGGAGAATTAGGATCATTTATCCACATACTGTGGAACTGTCAACAGATAGTAGCGTATTGGAGGGACATCCACCACACAATGCGGGCAGTACTGGGGGTCGACATGCAGCCAGAGGCCCGGAGGTCCTTACTAAATGTCTGGGAGCCTACAGATCTCAACACGTACACTAAGCATTGGGCAACTTTAGCGTTTATGGTAGCAAAAAGGAACATCGCACAGCTGTGGGGCGCTGGTCAGCCACCCCTATAGGGGAGGTGGAAGGAGGATCTAGACTGGTGCATGTGTAGGGAAAAGTCTGTTTTTATAGCTAGAGGATGCCCTGGGAAGTGGAGCAAGGTATGGGGAGCCTGGAACCAATACAGATGTGACATTTGTTCCCCGCCTTGTCAGCAAATTGACGATGATACTCTTGAAACCCCTTAATCAAATAGATATGATAATTGTAACATATTTTGAAATGTATAAGATATTGCAGAGGAATGCTGAAGTCGCCTGCTTGTAATCAATTGATGTGATTCAGTCGAAATTGTTTAATAAAAAGAAATATAAAAAAAAAGAGAGAGAGCTATTTGACTCCCACAATTGGCAAGGCAAAATGGTTCTTAAAACTCAATGTAAGCTCAGGATGTCATAATTTGTTCTTGGAGGAGGCTAGTCAGTATATAACCACATTTTCCAAACAGAATAGCTTGAGGAAGTTCAAAGGTTTTGCTTTCTCATCAACTTCAGAGGTGTTTCAAAATGCTTTTCGGACAGCACAGGTAGTACTAGGAGTCATGAACTTAAAGAATGACACATTTATGTGTGAAAACCAACCCAGGACACCTCCACCTGGTGTGCGACAATGCATCTGTCATTGCATTGGGGGTATTCCCAGATCTGAAGCTTATCCCTAGCCTTCTTGGACGGCACCACATATATCTGGTGTAACAATCTCCTTTCAAAGCCGGCACAAAGTACAGCTACATGGTAGATGGTATTGGTGGGAAGCCAGGGTAATGAAAGCCAAGCATTTTTTAAGGTGGCCTAATCCTCAAATCAATAGATAATGTATTGTCCAGGACTTTCTAGAAGGACAGATGTGAGGATGGCATTAAGTGGTATCACTGTTTTAATAGCTTGGCTGTCAGACAAGTTCTTGGAGTTGCTATGTACAACATAAGTGAGACAAGGAGAAAGAGCACTCGGGAACTGTTGCTGAGAGGAGGTGGGCTTGGCAGCAAAGAGGTGCATATTTTTCCAACCCACCATGCAACTAAAGGGTTTATGGGACTGCTCACTGAGAAAAAAAAGTTTGGTTGTCATGTCCAAAAGGTACATCAAGACAACATAAGGGGGAAACTACTATTTATGCAGACACTAAAAATGGCTGACTAAAGACACCACTTATCCGCTCTACAGTCTCTCAGCTACACAGCACACCTAACATGTCATAAGGAAGACCTGCACAATTTTTTTAATTTACCTCTGAGACCCCATCGACCCCAAAAGAAACGGGGGTCAGGGTACTCCTACCCTGCCCCCTTGTACCGTCTTTTTTTACTGGACATACGGTCAGCATCACCAAGTCCCGAAATGGCACCCGCAAAATTTCTCACCATGTTGTGGACAGGCAATCGGAGTGCGAGCTCCAGCAGATGGGGAAAAAATGCCCTCTCTCCTAATCAGATCGCCCTATTATTTAAAGTTGTGTGTCCGCTGGGCTCTTGCGAGTGTCCCAGTTAACGGTCCAAATATACAAATGTTTTGTACCGTAATTTCGAAAATAATACTGAACAGACTTACACAAATCAAGCTTTCTGGATAAAGATCTAGCTTCCTGCCAAATTTGGTGTAATTCTGTTCAGCCGTTTTGGCTGTATCGCTGCTCAAAAATCCCTATGGAAATTGCATGGAAAAATCCAGTTTTTCTTATTCCTCGCTAGACGGATCACCCGGAACATTCAAGGAAGGAGCTGACATGGATGAACTTCACTTATTTGGAGAAACTTTGCACCAAACTTTTTAGCAAACAAAAAAAACATTTCCTATGGTAACGTTGTCCTAATTATAACTACCTAGTGGAGACTTGGTCAAAAAGTATGATGGCTGGAATATACTCTCATGGAACATTGCAAGGCTAAAGTCAAAGCTTCCCAATTCTAGTGGGGGTGGGCGGATTTTATTGATGCCTTTGATATAGGCCTATTCCAGGGGACCTGGCCCATGAGATCAGTCCATAGACCTGGCTTCGCTAATTATCATGTTGCTGTGGTCTCTCAGTGTCAGAGGAGACCATCTGGGGGGCTTGTGAAATGGGTGAGAACATTTTCAACATTTATAATAGGAATGTTGTCAGGAAAAATACCCCGACTTCAGTCCCATATTGAACGTGATCCAGAAAAAGGACTGTTAGATTTGGGGGTCGCTAGTTGGCAGAAGTAGGTACCTTTGACCAAATAGGGACCCCTGCGTCTAGTCAGGGTAAGGGGGTACACTCCTAAAATAACCTCTGCTCACCCCCTTGGTAGCTTGGCACGAGCAGGCAGGCAGGCTTATCTCAGAGGCAGTGTATAAAGCATTTGTGAACACATACAGTAACCCAGTGACAACACTACAGATGGACACCACCCAAGTTGTAGTATGAAAAGAAGTATTTTTATATAGACTTAACACAAGACCACAAACGACAAAAATCTAAAATAATGTACTTTAAAAATGGTAGAAATAACTTAGTTCTCTTTAGATGTTAAATGCAACACTTTAAGTTCATTGTACCTTTGGATGCGTAACACTATACAACAAAAGTGTTGCAGGGAAGGAGATGCATCAGTTCCTTACACGCAAGAACGGTGAGGTGTCGGGTCCCTACTGATGCGTAGGGGACGCGTTGGTTCTTCTCAGCGTGGGGAGGTGATGCGTCGGTTTCTTACTGGGCTTCCGTGGCGTTGCGACTAGCAGCACCGTGATGTGATGAAGATCCGGTGCACTGAAACAAAAATGGCGTTGTCTTCTTGATGTGACACAATGCGTGCATGCCTGACAGTCGTGCAGCGACTCAACGATTCTCCCGAGCCGGACAGGCCCTGCGACAAGCTTTTCCAGTGATGCAACACACTTCAGCGATGCAATGTGACAGCTGCAGCGGCGACACCCTTCTTCAGTGATGCGACGACAGCAGCTGTAGCGGCGACACGCTTCCCAATGATGCGACAGCGCCTGATGCAGCGGTGACACTTTTCTCTGGCGATGCAAGGCGCCAATGCAAGATGAAGCGACAGCGGCGACACCCTTCTTCAGTGATGCGATGACAGTGGCTGCGTCGGCGACGCGCTTCTTCTTTGTGAGTCGCGCTTCCAGCCCCTTGCGACACGCAGTCCCTCAGAAAGCCCAACACAACTGCAGGCACTTCCAAACAACTATTGGGGAGCTGGTGGGTGAAGTCTGTTGTCCCTGATACTTCAGCAGGAGGCAAGCTCTATCTCAAGCCCTTGGAGATCCTTTACAAGTTGATTTGAAAGTAGCACAACGTCCTTTCTCCTTTCTTTGGCAGTCAGGCAACCACTGCAGGCCAATCCCCCAAACAGCACTCAGCTTAGGGATAGTCTCCTCCTCAGTTTCTCTGGTTCCTCTCCTCAGCAAAGGTTCTTCTTGTTTCCCAAGAGTGATCTAAAGTTCTGGGGTCTGGGTCCCCATATTTATACTAGCAAATACTTTGTCTCTGGAGGCAGAGAGTGTCTGTGCCTAGTCCTAACCAGTTCTGTGCAGTCCTGGAGCACTTTGTTGAAAAGACTCCTTCTTTCCTATGACAGTGTGGGCCAGGGACAACAGGATTCTGGAGGATTATGTCAACCCAACTACTGAAATGACCATTAACCTAATTCTTACAGCATGGAAGGGCCTTTCTCTCTTAGATGTAGCTTGTGTCCATACCTTCTAAAAGATAAACCAGTTGAGTAGAATAGATTAAATCATGTTAGACCTCTAAATCTGGTCCTATATGAAGGACATGATGGTGCTACAGAGGGACGATGGCAATTACATTTGTTACCTAGATCCACAGAATCAAATCCTGTACAATATGGCAAATTGAGCCTTTCAAATCGTGCATTAAAATGGTCCTATGTTAAAAAACAGCCATATCTGATATCTCAAATCTACAATAAAGTTGCAGGTACAGTAGATTTAATTACAAATATGGGTAAAGTAAATGAGGAGACTGGTTGCATTTTGACGGTCCATGAGTACCTACATGCAACATTTAAAGTAATGTTTTAGAAGGGAATCCAAGTCTACATCTAATCAGGAAGCTTGACCCTCCTGGTATAATAAACAGTATAGTGAAGCTAATCCAGCCCTCCTAGCCTCTATTAAATCTAAAGACCGTGGGGAAATTAAATTAGCCATCAGATATTACAAACACACCCAAGCAGTAGTTGGGTCTGAATGGGAGAATTAAATTTGGCATGATTTGACCGTAGCAACTAGAGTGGGGGGGGGATAATATATTAATATAAGTCGACATTTTACATCAAAGGTTTACTCAGTGGCAGGTCCTCCGCTAAGGCAATTAAAATGATAACTGAAAGTTATCGTTTTATTTTTCCCCATTGCAGGCACAGCAGCTTTGCCGGGCGGGGCTGCTCTGCTGACAGAGCAGGGGAGGGGAGAAGAGGTTTACACTCCCTAAAGTGCACATAAATATTTGATCGGCCCTCTGGTGTCGGCCAAACATTCATGCGCACTTAGCATGTTCCCCACCCAGGCTGCATTACAGCCTGGGTGAAGAACATGCCCAGGCTCCCATTCCATGTCTGAGCGCCGTGCTTTGGTGCTCAGACCAATCACAGTGCTGCAATGCAGCATTGTGGTTGACTTAGGGGAGCTTCATCCTGGGTGCTTCCAGTGCCTTGTTCCGGCCAGCAGCGGAAAGACGTGGCGAGGGAGGACGCGGCAAGGAGGTAAGTTGAATTACATTTTTAATTTTTTTTATTTGCACCTCGTCACCGCTGCCGCCCACCAGGCCCGCCTCAGCGATCCGTGCAGGCCGCCACTGGGTTTACTGTTAGAAATTGGGTTTCTGGTTGGCAGAGGAATTCTCACTGTACAAGCAAAAACCACAATCCTAGTCGGGGTAAGTCACGATCACACCCTAAATTAAGTTGTGCTCACCCCCTCGTGCACTAAAGGAGTAGTATTTGCGTGCGGAGACATGTTGGCCACGTCATTTGTTCATGTAACCAGAAAACCCATCTATCCCTACCTCAATATTCCGATGCAGTGGTGGACACCCCTTTCCCTCCGCTAATATCCCATTGTGGACCGGGTACAAAATCTGCGAATCTTCATCAATTTCATGACTACAACCTTCTCTTTTTCTCTCAAGGGCCACTACTCCCTTTTTGTCTCCCTCCCTGATCCCCCCCATCTGGAGGGGGGGAGAACTACATGCTGCCGTGACCCTATGAAGTTTCCCTAACGGACCTTTTTGGCGTTTCCTGCATCCCAGAGAGCTACTGTTGACCTCTGCAGACATCACCAGCACCTCTTGCAAAACCTCCATTGCTTTTCTCATAGCAAAACAATCACCCTCTCTTTTCACACTGTTCCTCATTTGCCGTAAGGCTACATCCTGTCCCCAATATGATGTTCAAGTACTCACATGGTTGGCTCCCTTCAATATGAAAGTACTAAGTGCTATTGTATACCCGGAGTGTTTACCCAGTATTTGAGTGTTCTACACGTTCTCCTTTTCCAGGGTGATCACATTCATGGTTTCAGACTCTGAAGTTCCAGTGGCAAGAGGCATTCTACCACATCCTTTAATCTTGGTACCCTGATAGAACAGTCCATCTATTATTCAGAGGGCATTTTGTCAGCTTCTTTGTTGGTGTACAACAACAGCCTAATTGTTTGGACTGCAGAATAATGTACTTGCTTAGTTGGTCATATAATTGGACATCAACTGTTCTCTGAGATAACTTTCCAAGCAATAGGAGATGTATGAAGAGGTGTTAGCTGCACTGCTGGCTAAGGCTGACATTTGGATTTTCATAAAGGGGAGAACCTGGCTTGTCTTTGGGGAAGAAGAAAGATGTGCAGGAGAGGGAAGTGTTAATGATGTCAAGCATGTGGCTCCACAGTTTCAGTGCACGATTTAGATGATGGATGATCAAAGTAGTTATTGGGTTTGGTTTATGGGTTTGAGGAATCTTGCTTGCGAGGAGAGGTTGATAAATGTTAGGCAGAAGACTTAACTCTAAGTGGTGAGGTGGGAATGGAAACCTTTTTATGTTTATATTTACCTAGCACCCATGAAAAAACGTCAAATAAAACTAGGCAACAAAAACGCCCCCTGGTTCAACGATGATCTTAAAAAATCCAAGAAACTCTGTCGCTCCCTTGAGAAGGCATGGAAAAAAGACCCAAACACCAGCACCAGGGACGCCTTCAAAAACGCCACCCGCATACACCACCAACTGATCCGGACTGCCAAGAAAACCGCTTTCAAAGACCGACTCGACAACAACGCCCACAACAGCAAGGAATTATTCAACATCGTCAAAGAGTTTACCAACCCCGCTGCCAACTCCAACGATATCACTCCCTCTCAAGCCCTTTGCGACTCCCTAGCTTCGTTCTTCCACGACAAAATCGCAGACATCCACAACAGCTTCGACAACCAACCCGGAGACCAACCCTCCCAACCTTCTGCCGTACCCTCACCCCTCTTGAACATCCTTAACGACTGGAACCCAATCTCCACTGAGGACACCATCCGCCTGATGAACTCCATCCACTCAGGATCCCGCACAGACCCATGCCCTCACCACATCTTCAACAAAGCAGATTCCATCATAGCACCACACCTCCGAGACGTCATCAACTGCTCCCTCAACTCCGCCACCTTCCCGGAAAGCTGGAAACACGCCGAACTCAGCGCCCTTCTGAAAAAACCCACAGCTGACCCCACCGAACTCAAAAACTACCGCCCCATCTCGCTCCTCCCATTCCCGGCCAAAGTCATCGAGAAAGCTGTCAACAACCAGCTCGCCGCCTTCCTCGAAACCAACAAATCCCTCGACTCCTCACAGTCCGGCTTCCGAGCCAAACACAGCACTGAGACCGCACTCATCGCAGCAACAGACGACATTCGAACTCTACTGGACAATGGAGACACAGTCGCCCTCATCCTCCTCGACCTCTCCGCAGCCTTTGACACTGTCTGTCATAGCACCCTGTTACAACGCCTCAGAAACATCGGAATCCAAGGAAAAGCACTGGAATGGATCACCTCGTTCCTTGCCGGAAGAACTCAGAGAGTCCGCCTCCCACCATTCAAGTCAGAGGCCACTAAAGTCATCTGCGGCGTGCCACAAGGATCCTCACTCAGTCCCACCCTCTTCGACGTATACATGAGCCCCCTCGCGACCATCGCACGCCAACACAACCTCAACATCATCTCCTACGCTGATGACACTCAACTGATCCTCTCACTCACCAAAGACCCTAACACCGCCAAAACCAACCTACATGAAGGAATGAAAGAAGTAGCCGATTGGATGAAGCACAGCCGTCTGAAACTGAATTCCGACAAAACAGAAGTCCTTATCTTAGGTACCTCCCCCTCTGCCTGGGACGACTCTTGGTGGCCAGAGTCCCTTGGAAAAGCACCCACCCCGACAGACCAAGCACGGAACCTGGGCGTCATCCTGGACTCCTCACTCTCGATGACCAGACAAGTCAACGCCGTTTCATCATCGTGCTTCAACATTCTTCGCATGCTCAAGAAAACCTTTCGCTGGATCCCCACCGAAACTAGAAAGACGGTCACCTACGCACTGGTTACAAGCCGCCTGGACTACGGAAACACCCTATACGCCGGTACCACCGCAAAACTTCAGAAAAAACTCCAACGCATCCAGAACGCATCAGCCAGACTCATACTAGACATCCCGCGTAACGACCACATCTCTGGTCACCTGAAAAACCTCCACTGGCTCCCAGTCAATAAGAGGATAACATTCCGCTTCCTGACCCACGCACACAAAGCACTTTACGAACTTGGACCCGAATGCCTCAACACACGACTTTCATTCTACACCCCCCCCCGCCAGCTACGCTCCTCCAACCAAGCCCTTGCTGCTGTACCTCGCATCAACAAAACCACCATGGGAGGAAGATCCTTCTCCTACCTGGCAGCTAAGACCTAGAACTCACTTCCCATCCACCTTCGCCTCACTCAGAACCACCTAGCATTCAGAAAACAACTTAAAACGTGGATATTCGACAAGTAATTCTCCACACTTCTCCAAGCGCCTTGAGACCCTCTGGGTATGTAGCGCGCTATATAAATTAATTGAATTGAATTGAATTGAATTATGGATTGTCTGGCCAGGTCTATATTATGTCTGATTTTGTGATTTTACCGATGAAGAAATCATTGTTGACTATGCAATATTGCATTACATTTTGCATTGAGTTGGCTAGCTTTGGTTTGGATAGCGAGTTGATGCATTGACAGATGGCATTTTAATAGTAATTAACTTTCATTATTGTCTTGATGCATAATTATTAGGTATTTGGAATTGGCTTAGTATGATGTCTTCTTGTATGACGGAGGACACCTGGGATTTGTACCAGCCTTTTATTAGTCGTGATTTTTCATTCGTCTTTTTTCGAATTTGGATATACCGGTTTCCAGAAGGGTTTGGTTTAGTCTTCCACATTGGGGAGGTATGTGGTTTCTGAGGAGGAGTTTTTAGTTGCGTCATCCTAGCGCTGACATATAGGGTAGGGTTGAAGGTGTGTGATAGAGTGGTCAGATACCTTATTAGAAGGTAGGCACATGGGGGTGACTACAGGTTCACAACTAAAAATAAGATCAGCAGCAGCATTAAATAGTGGTCCAGTCACATGCTTTTATGAAAAAGGGAGTATTTCATACAAACACAAAGAAAAATACAACATTCACAAACAATACAAACAGTCCCTGATATATAATGTTTCATAGGCAGGGCCTAAAGTCCCACTCCCCTGCCTCTAGCGGTAGTGATTATCCCCCATTCACTTTAGGCAACATTCAGGTTAAGCTCCGCTATTACAACAAGTCTCAGGTGTCTCACTCCAACTCTTTATTAAAGTCAAAAGTGTACCAGGTTGAAGAGCTATGCAGCAGAAAAGTTCTCCTGTTGCTGTCAGGCCCATAAATCAGTATTATCAGCTCCAATAGGATCTAGTCGACTAGAGTCTGAGTGCGCACACTTTGAGGGTTGCAGAAGCTGCAGCAACTGCCTCCGGTAAGTCTTTCACATGTAGCCTGGAAGGGTTATGGTTAGGAGTCCTTGAGGTCCTCTCACGAGGTCCAGCAACAGAAGTGGGCGGCAGATTTTCGATGCTCCTCCTATGAAAGTTCCTTGGGATCCTCCCCACAGGTGTGGGGGGGGGGGGAGTGTCACGCTTCTGGTACTGGTCCTCATCTGTGGTTTGGGTCCACCGAGGTCACCACAGTGACCTCCTCCCTCCTCTGATTGTCTTGACCAGTCCACACTTCTTGGCTTATCCTGTCCCCCAAACCTCGGCATATGGGGTCACGGTTCCTCATCTATACACAGGCTACAGCCCGATCGACACAGCAGCAATGTTGATGGCGGCCCCACCTGACATACAGGGTTGCCGACTTGGCTCTGCAGCAGTGGCGGCTGCCACAAATAAAGGGTGGTTGGTGGGAGGGGGAGCGCAGGACGGGCGGCATGCTGGGGGGTAGAAATAATAAATAAATAAATTGCCTTTATCCGCCGTCTGCCTCCAGCATTGCGTTGTGTTTGCCATCTCTCTTTTTCCTGGGTCCCAGCAGCTCCTGGGACAGACTCCCATCCAATTCCTGTGCTGCAGAGCAGCATGGGGATTGGCCTGTGTGGGCTCCAAAAATGCCCTGCTTAGACCAAGGGAGTCTGTGGGGGTTGCTCCAGCCCGGCTGCTCAATGCAGCTGGGCTGGAAAAAAACCTAAGTGTGCATGCGTGTTTTGGTCAGCCTGAGACAGCCGGCCAAACACACATGAGCACTTATGTAGTGGAGTGCACGTAGCACTCCTCCTCCCTCCCATGCCTAGGCTCGCCACTCCCTACAGCGATGGCCAAGAGCCAGCAAATACAAAATAAAACAATGACATAACATTGTTTTATTTTACATTTGCTGGCTCTGAGCCAGGCAATGGGCCGACACTCCTCCACCATTGTGGAGGAGCCGCAGAAGCTCCGCAGATGGGCTATAGCCCGATCAGCATGGCAGCAATCTTCACGGCATCCTCACCTGGCATACGGATCACCGACATAGCTCTGCACAAGGGCTATGGCCCAATCGGCATGGAAGCAACCTTTACAGTGGCTCTGCCTGGCATAAGGGGCCACAGTCTTACGACCTTCACACAGGTAATGACTCATTTGGTGCAGCAAAGTTCATGGCTCAAATCATGGCGGCCCCTCCAGGTATGTGGGGAGTCTCTGACATTTCCCTGCACACTGGCAATGACCCAATCAGTGCAGCAGCAGCAGCCTCCTCACACCTTGCTACAGGGATCCAATTGCCAAGATCCTCAACTGGACCTAGCTCCCAACAGCGCTCTCCTCTCCCTCACAGGACACACTGGTATTGGCAAGCAGGCAGGTGCTGGTGCTCCAGGAGCCGATGATCTTGAAAACCCTGGGTGTTGCCTCCTCACCCAGCTCAAAGACTGGAAGGTCTTGGTCACGGACAAAAGTGTTGCACAGGCCAGCTGGCTGCCTGACAGTTGACCATTTTGGGGGCCCGAGCTGCACTTCATATAGTCCATTAACTGAAACCAAATGTGATTTAGAGTCTGAGTCTTTCAAGTTTATGGTGGGGGGGCTGCTTTCTTTTGAAGTGCCGCCTCCTGCCCTTCCACCAGAAAGCAGTCTCTCACAGCAAGAGTGACTACAAATCGTATAGCCCAACAACACACACGCCATGAGACTGACTAGAGGTTCACACATGTATGTCAGCCTCAGTGACATGTGTAACGCAAGGTTACCTCAGGGCCTAAGCCCTACTCTTTATGATCCTCTTATCAGCCCCTTCCTCCTGCTGAGTGAACTTTCAATCAAAGAGCACTCTTTGAACTGTACTGAAAAGCTTGGTTCTCCCTCCCTCTGTGTGTCCCACCCAACTCACAGGAGTGTAGCAATCCAAAAATCTGTCTGGGGGGATTCCTCTACCTCCTCTCCTCATGTTCTTCCAGTTAGTCCTGGGTTTCCCAATATGAAAACCACATTCTTCCATGTAGTGTACCATTCACAGACACACATACACGTGCATATACAGACTGCACAGCACCACATCCATCATGTATTGTACAATTTGCAGACACAAATACACCCAGTGCATGCATATAATATACATGCACTGCACATCACTGCAATATCCCTGTATTGTGCCCTTCACATACACACATACACCCAGAGCAAGTGTACCAGAAGCTGCCACCACTGTGCTTGTGCTGCTTAACTGCTGGTAAAGACAGTAGCCTTTCACTATTATGAGGGTAGTGCTTTGTGGGTGCCCATTTCCGCCCAAAAAGACCACAATCTGTGAGACAGGTCTGTGTCACGGCACACACGCATGATCCAAGTTTGAGCATGACAAAAAAAAAAATCAGCATCGGTGATCCAGACATCATTACAGCTGTTGCACTGACAGCAGGTGTGCCTGTCCATCACCCCTGAGGGACTTTTCCATCCCAACAAGGTGAAACTAAATCCTCCTTGTACTCTAATGGCTCTCTCTCTCTCTCTCTCCTCTTCTCTCTCTCTCTCTCTCTCTCCTCTTCTCTCACTCTCTCTCTCTCTCTCTCCTCTATCTCTCTCCTCTTCTCTCACTCACTCTCTCTCCTTTTCTCTCTCTCTCCCCTCTTCTCTCTCTCTCTCTCTCTCTTCTCTCTCTCTCCTCTTCTCTCTCTCCTCTCCTCTCTCTCTCTCCTCTCCTCTCTCTTTTCTCTCTCTCTCTCTCCTCTCTCTTCTCTCTCTCTCTCTCTTTCCCTCTCTCTCTTCTCTCCTCTCCTCTCTCTCTCTTCTCTCTCTCTCTCCTCTCCTCTTCTCTCTCTCCTCTTCTCTCTCTCCCTCTCTTTCCCTCTCTCTCTTCTCTCCTCTCCCTCTCTCCTCTTCTCTATCTCTCTCCTCTTCTTTCTCTCTCTCCTCTTCTCTCTCTCTCCTCTTCTCTCTCTCTCCTCTTCTCTCTCTCTCTCCTCTTCTCTCTCTCTCTCCTCTTCTCTCTCTCTCTCTCTCCTCTTCTCTCTCCTCTTCTCTCTCTCTCCTCTTCTCTCTCTCTCTCTCTCTAGTCTCTCTCTCTCTTTCTCTCTCTCTCCTCTTTTCTCTCCCCCCCCACCATTCCACCTATAAAAGAGAACTTTTAAAAATGTTGGGTTATTTCCCTTTTGACGCCCACCTGAAAGGTCAAGAGGTTTCCTTTGTACTTCAACGTTCAATCAGAAACCGTTTACATTTCAAATGAATTGCAGACTTGGCTTTATCCATACATATGATTTTCAAGGCAAGGCCACTGGTGAAGGGCATTGATGGACTATGGTCCATTAGAGAGCTATTGGTGTGTTTGTTGGGCACCTCTGCATGATCATAGTGTTGCTTGCCTACCTCAGAGGCATAACAACAGAGAAAGATCTGTAATCAGAATTGAATGGGACATGAATCAATGGATTCATGTACTCAAGCATAAGTGGCTAGCTTGAGCCTGCACAAGAACAGGGTGCATACATAGGCTTACTGTAATGTCTAGCTTTAAACAAGTAATGATGCGATCTGGAAACATTAAGGGCCTCATTTATGAAAAGTGATGCATCGCTGCGTGAAAACAGCGATGCGTCACTTTTCATTGCGCCCTCCTTGCGACACCAATGATGCGTCATATTTACAGTTTGACGCATCACGTCGCAAGGGGTTACAGATATGTCAGTATTTCTGACGTATCTGTAGGTGCAAAAATGACTCATTACTTGAGTGTGTCACAACATTGACTCAACTCCAGCAATGAATCATTAAACATGGGCAAGTCCCATTTCAAATGTGCCTGCGTCAGTCTTATACCTCCTGTGAGGCAGGCGTAAGATATTGACGCCTTTGTGTCCTAGAAGTGGGGCAGTGAAATCTCATAGATTTCACTGCGTCACTTCTAGGAGGCTTGCTTGCGTCAAAACGCCCACCCCGCATACATTATACCTGGGGCAGGTTTAATGTGGCGCAGGGGTTTACAAAGTGACACATCTACCTAGATGCGTCACTTTGTAAATATGATGCAATATGGGGCATTTTTTTACACTGCTGGTGCGTCACAAAAAGTGACGCACCGGCAGGGCAAAAGTGACTTAAGGGCTCATAAATAAGCCCCTTAGAGTGCACTTGGTCTGATCAACGTTTTATACAGCCACAGGGATAGAGGGCAGCTTCCCACGGTCTACAAGTTCATTAGGTACCAAGGTCAGCTACTAATTCCACTGATTTTAGCTGTTGTTTTGTGCAATCACAGGTAATTGAAATCCTGGCCTGATTCTTGCACTGTTCACACTCAAATGCTTGAACCACATCGCCTATTCTAAAACCTTAAATTACCACCATCCATCAGATACACTTCACACAGGGGAACATCCTTTATAACGCAACTTTTACAACGCACTACCATTACGACGCAACTTTTACAACGCAAGTTATTACATCGCATTGCGCTGGGGGGCGCTCTAGGATAGGGAATAGTTTAATTTACTATCCAACACCTTCCCTACTATCCACGGTGACTGGAGTTGGAATAGTAAATTAAACTATTCACTATCCAGCGCCCCCCAACGCAAGTCGTTGTAACGACTTGCATTGTAAAAACTGCGTTGTAAAGGCATGCGTGGTAAAAGCATGCATTGTAACGTCATACATCCCTTCACACATGGTTAATGTCAGGTATGACATAAAAATAGAGTAGAACAGATGGTATTTGACACAGCTGTAATAGGCTTGATTAACTCATAGAAAAGTACCCACTCCTCAGCATGAAGAACCTTTCAGGCACGTAAAAAACTCCATGTGGTGGGAAGCAACCACCTTCAAGAAACATTTTGAGGCCTGTAAGATCCCCAGAGGTTTCAAATCCTTATATTGCCAGCAGTGAAAAAAACAGACCAATCAAGGATTGAAAATTGGAAACTAACTTTCATATAGCCTCCAATAATATGATTCGTCAGCTTGCTGACATTGCAGAAGAAGAATATGAAAAAGTGGATAACCTGATGGAAGATAGCAATGACAAGACATCACCTAAAAAATTTGGGAGTCTTTAAGTTATACACAAATCTGAAAAGGACATCGTAAAATACAAAAATCATAATTTTAGGAGGGATCAATCAGACTATTAATTATGACGTGTCTACATGTTTGCTAAAAATATGATAATCTTTCAAAACAACCTCACTGGAAAAACCCATTACTCTTTATCTTCTTTTATCTCACTGTCCGATACAGACTGACCTGGAAATATAGCACAATAAGAAACTACCTCAAAAATTGGAGTTCATTTTTCAGAAGAGTTCAAGAGACACAGACCGGGAACAGCAGAAACAATGTGACAACACACCGAAATACCAGATACAAGAACTAAACAAGGACAGGGAAATGTAAGGAACAACCGAAAACCAACACCTGGAGTAACAGACATGGGCACGTGCAAGGGATATGGTAGAGACTCAACTATACCACAAACCAACTAAAAACCACTCACCTACGTGTTTCAACTCTACTAAGAATGTCAATACCAACAAAGGACCTTTCTTCAGTCTGACTGCACACTGGATTCTTGTGCAAATTGAAATTAATATGTATACATTAATTAGAAAATTAAACCTTCAATCATTCCTCAAGGATAAACCGAGAACACTCCCTCCATTCCAAAATCCCCTACTTGTAGGACCCTCCCTTCAGGTGCATTGGAGGAAATACACCTTTTCTCTACTCTATCCAAAATGGAACAAGAAGAACGTTTTAAAATAGACACTACTGCAAGTGCCCTAGGTATTCACTTTTTGTATTTCGTGAAAAGTAACTTTAGGTCCAAATCTATTTTTACACCTATCGGGCAACATAATTGACTTTTTCTAAATAGCAAGCATAAATGATTTGGACTATCACCATTAACACTACAGTAAAAAAAGAAAATACATACCATCTTATGTCAATTCTGAGCAAATAAATGTAACCCAAAAACTAAGAAACAATACAGAATCTGTTATTTAGAAAGCAAATAAGGGAGGTAACAGGGTGATTCACCATTTTGATTACTCTATCAATGAAGAACAGAGACAACTATATGACACCATATACAGCTGCAAACCAAATGAAAACCCAACTCCAAGGATCCAATTGGAATGATTATCTAAATACAGGTAACATAGGCTGTCCTTTAACCCTACAAGAAAAACTATTCCTGCTCGTGGAGCACTCCAAAATGGCCACGGTTTATCCTCTCCCTTAAAAGATACAAAATAGTGTCCCATCACCAGGCTGCCCCATAATTGTGGGCAATTACTCAAACTTTTTAAGGTTTGGAAAATATATTGAATTTCACCTCCAACGTTACATGAAGGCCAGATTGTTTTCCATAGGAGACGCAAATAATGTAGTTAACAAACTTGATGGCTTCTACTTGCAACAGGATGTTCTACTTGCAACTATTGATGTCACAAGCTTACACTCTTCAAATGGAAATGAGGATGGCCTCAAAGCAACTAAAAAGCCACTGGCAATCAGATCCGGCCATTACTGGGATCTATAAACTGATTCACTGCCTTCACAGCAAAATGGTAATGTTCAACAAAAAGCTTTTTCTTCATAAGTGATAGGGAAGGGCATACACTTTGTTCCACCCTACGTCTATATTCCCATGGACAAGGCCAGAAAGGAGAACATTGGGTATAGGATGATGATTTTTCCGAATACATGCCTCACATTATTTCCTGGGGACATTATATTGATAACAGTCCGTCCTACAAAAAT
The DNA here is from genome assembly GCF_964261635.1 of Lissotriton helveticus. NCBI lineage: Eukaryota > Metazoa > Chordata > Amphibia > Caudata > Salamandridae > Lissotriton > Lissotriton helveticus. The sequence goes on along the minus strand of NC_136067.1, from coordinate 1,592,905,829 downwards.
GCATCATCCAGAAACTTCAGGGGAATATGAATATCAAACTTACATCAATCGTATTTCAGAACCATGTTGACTTCTTAGACCTCACAAAAAAAAAGCACACAACAAAATACAAATTAAATTCAACCAAATCCAAGGGAGCCAACTCCACCCTTGTAGCTAGCAGCTATCAGACACAAGTTACTATTTGAAATATTCCAAAGGTAGAATTTCTCTAGGATCAACACAACGGCAACAAAGACACAACCTACAAGTTAAAATACAAAAAAAATAATAGGGCGATTCTCTGCACATAGATGCAATTTCAAAACCATGCAACATACTTACAAATTAAATTGGATCTATAAATAGATCTACCCTCCTGGCCACAACCAAAAAAACTAAACCTGAGATCTAAGCAATCAGATTTCTAACCCTATTCCACAAGGGACATCATCACATTTAGAAAACAGTGACATCTCCTATGCAGTGGTCTATCAGTGATTGTTTACCACCCATACCTCAACTAGGATTCTAACAAGATACGAACCAACTATGTCTCTCTGAAATGTACAGATCAGAGGAAAACCAAAGACATTCTTTACTAAACTTAGGGGCTACTCAGAAGGCGTGCAACGCCCATTGGGCTCTAAGGGCTTCAGCCCCCACTGTTGTGTGTGTCAGAGCGGGCTGAGACATCTTTCAAGTACAACCAAGATGGATCGCACACCGCTAGCCTCTCCTCCGGGTCGCCCCTTAGCACTCTGGTACATGTAGTGCATGTAGATGGACGAGTAAAAAGTAGTTCACCACAGTTGGTGCGAGTGGTTACTCGTTATCCCCAAGATCTCTGAACCCGAGACATGGCCCGGGTTTCGGGACAGTTTCCCTCGTCAGCAGAGCAGTGTTTGGGGTGGATGAATAGGCCGCCAAGTAACCGTCACAGGCCCTGATGCCTCTCCGGCGCACAGGTGCGTCTCCAAGAGCTCGTCAGCTCAAGACTCACGGGAGCCGTTTAAGTACAACCAAGATGGATCGCACGCCGCTAGCCTCTCCTCCGGGTCGGCCCTTAGCACTCTGGTACATGTAGTGCATGTAGATGGACGAGTAAAAAGTAGTTCACCACAGTTGGTGCGAGTGGTTACTCGTTATCCCCAAGATCTCTGGACCCGAGACATGGCCTGGGTTTCGGGACAGTTTCCCTCGTCAGCAGAGCAGTGTTTGGGGTGGATGAGAAGGCCGCCAAGTAACCGTCACAGGCCCTGATGCCTCTCCGGCGCGCAGGTGCGTCTCCAAGAGCTCGTCAGCTCAAGACTCACGGGAGCCGTTTAAGTACAACCAAGATGGATCGCACACCGCTAGCCTCTCCTCTGGGTCGCCCCTTAGCACTCTGGTACATGTAGTGCATGTAGATGGACGAGTAAAAAGTAGTTCACCACAGTTGGTGCGAGTGGTTACTCGTTATCCCCAAGATCTCTGGACCCGAGACATGGCCCGGGTTTCGGGACAGTTTCCCTCGTCAGCAGAGCAGTGTTTGGGGTGGATGAGAAGGCCGCCAAGTAACCGTCACAGGCCCTGATGCCTCTCCGGCGCGCAGGTGCGTCTCCAAGAGCTCGTCAGCTCAAGACTCACGGGAGCCGTTTAAGTACAACCAAGATGGATCGCACACCGCTAGCCTCTCCTCCGGGTCGCCCCTTAGCACTCTGGTACATGTAGTGCATGTAGATGGACGAGTAAAAAGTAGTTCACCACAGTTGGTGCGAGTGGTTACTCGTTATCCCCAAGATCCGGGGTCACACGCTGATGGGACGAGCAGTGTGCGACCTCATTCGGACTTACTATTTATACAGGCTCCCTCGAGCCAGTGGAGGTGACGACCTCGAGACAACGCACCTGCCCGCCTTAAGAGGTATCTGGACCTAAGAATATTTTCGGCAGCCCACGCAGCAACCCCGTGCACACGCCTAATCCCTGCTGATGAGCGTTAATGAACGCAAAACACGTGTCCAGGGATGGCAAGCACACCAGTGAACACCCTCAAGACTTTAAACTCGGGTAGAAGCGCACCCGCTGGTACCGACCACATCGACCATCATGCTCCGGGGTCACACGCTGATGGGACGAGCAGTGTGCGACCTCATTCGGACTTACTATTTATACAGGCTCCCTTGAGCCAGTGGAGGTGACGACCTCGAGACAACGCACCTGCGCGCCTAAGAGGTATCTGGACCTAAGAATATTTTCGGCAGCCCACGCAGCAACCCCGTGCACACGCCTAATCCCTGCTAATGAGCGTTAATGAACGCGAAACACGTGTCCAGGGATGGCAAGCACACCAGTGAACACCCTCAAGACTTTAAACTCGGGTAGAAGCGCACCCGCTGATACCGACCACATCGACCATCATGCTCCGGGGTCACACGCTGATGGGACGAGCAGTGTGCGACCTCATTCGGACTTACTATTTATACAGGCTCCCTTGAGCCAGTGGAGGTGACGACCTCGAGACAACGCACCTGCGCGCCTTAAGAGGTATCTGGACCTAAGAATATTTTCGGCAGCCCACGCAGCAACCCCGTGCACACGCCTAATCCCTGCCGATGAGCGTTAATGAACGCGAAACACGTGTCCAGGGATGGCAAGCACACCAGTGAACACCCTCAAGACTTTAAACTCGGGTAGAAGCGCACCCGCTGATACCGACCACATCGACCATCATGCTCCGGGGTCACACGCTGATGGGACGAGCAGTGTGCGACCTCATTCGGACTTACTATTTATACAGGCTCCCTTGAGCCAGTGGAGGTGACGACCTCGAGACAACGCACCTGCGCACCTTAAGAGGTATCTGGACCTGAGAATATTTTCGGCAGCCCACGCAGCAACCCCGTGCACACGCCTAATCCCTGCTGATGAGCGTTAATGAACGCGAAACACGTGTCCAGGGATGGCAAGCACACCAGTGAACACCCTCAAGACTTTAAACTCGGGTAGAAGCGCACCCGCTGATACCGACCACATCGACCATCATGCTCCGGGGTCACACGCTGATGGGACGAGCAGTGTGCGACCTCATTCGGACTTACTATTTATACAGGCTCCCTTGAGCCAGTGGAGGTGACGACCTCGAGACAACGCACCTGCACGCCTTAAGAGGTATCTGGACCTAAGAATATTTTCGGCAGCCCACGCAGCAACCCCGTGCACACGCCTAATCCCTGCTGATGAGCGTTAATGAACGCGAAACACGTGTCCAGGGATGGCAAGCACACCAGTGAACACCCTCAAGACTTTAAACTCGGGTAGAAGCGCACCCGCTGATACCGACCACATCGACCATCATGCTCCGGGGTCACACGCTGATGGGACGAGCAGTGTGCGACCTCATTCGGACTTACATCTTTCAAGGCACACACACAGCTGCACCCGAGTACTACACAGGTCTTTAAAAGACCATTAACTCATTAACAAAGCTTTGTTGTTTTTCACCGCCCCTTCATCGCCACTCTACCTATTGTTGGACGAATCAGCCCCCCCGAAATGTTTAGTAGCCCCCCCCCAAAAAAAATTTGCCTCTAGTTGCGCCTCTGGGCTACTGCATATGCCATGACTGAGCTACACAAATCAGGACATATGGATGTAACCCAGTTCTAATGACACATTCTAACCATCATATCCCCTAAGAACTTTTTTTTAAAGTTTGAGATTATTTAGGATTGTTAACAGCAATTGATAGTGGTTAAAAGAAGTAAAAACAAAATACAATAAAAATTAAATACATGAACTACATCGTAGACTGTACAATAAAACTACTTGCAATGATGTGGATATGAATAAAATATACATCATATGCTGTAAAACAATTGAAGTGCATAAATAACACTAAGGGGAGGGGGCGGAAAACAAGTAATCCAAAAACGTTTTACAAAAAAGTAGTAATAAAAACTGCAGACATATTATATAGAGAAAAAAATATCAGATAACAACTTTTATATAACGGGGGGAAAGGCTATGATGAAAGACAGATGGTTTTGATTTAAGGTTGTTTCCTTACTTCAGCAGAAATATAAATGTGCTTGCTTGCAGGTAAACTATATTGGGATCTCAAGTTAGTAATTGGGAGCCATAAAAGATCTCTTTTTCTAGTTATGGAAATAGGAGGAACCTAATTAGTACCTAACCTGTGTTTAAACATACAGTGTACCACCATAATTAAAAAGTAACATTGTGAACCTGTTTCCAATTAGACCTTATTAAGTGAAAGTAAAAAGTCAGCAATTTATGACTCTGAGTTGACTCAGCTCAATCAGGAGCTATACTCCTCCAAAAAATATAAGAGAAAGGAAAAGGGGTAATAACTTTACAAATCTTGCTAATTTGATGACATACCAATCTCCAAAACTTAAAAACAGGATGAATGTTCTGCAAAGAGACTGTAACTTCTAGAATCATATCAGTGATTAAAGTTAATAGGGTTATTTTGATGTCTATATTAACTTTAATCATTGATATGATCCAAGAAAATAGTCTCTGTGCAATTACAGTCTCTGTGCAGAACATTCATTACTCTTTTAGAACCTTTTGGATTGTTTGCTCATTATGCTGTTTATCCGTATATAAACGTTTTAAGCTGTAACAGTAAACTCTATGTTTAATTACTATCCCTGCACACTAATACGATTCATCCAACTTTATTATTGTGACTATGTTACTATGAAATAGTCGGGTGTAATTCAAACACCTTTGTGAGGCAGTGGGGCTTCTTAAGGGAGTGTAAGTCTGAGCTCTGACAACTAATCCACCTCCCAAACCAAAGTGAATCATAACTGCTCAATGGCCGCAGGCCACATGACACACCAAAGGCCACTGCTAATTTTTTTCCCAATACCTCTTTGTAAGCTGGTTATTTTGAATGGGGCAAAATGAAAAGTCATAGGATGCAAAACTCTTCTAGGGCAACTTTATGCATCTACTGGCCTTTCAGGTTACATCATTTTCATGTGTGGATTATTGAGTTCACTTACAGCGCAAAAAAAAAGTCAACACTACAAAGCACAGGAAAATTATGTAAGGAAGAGGTGTGGCGCCGTGTCTATGGCGACTGACTCCGGAATCTGGGGATCACGGGTCGATCCCCGGCACTGGCGGCAGATTAGCCCAGCACCATGTGACTCTGGGCAATAGCTTGCTTAATCTTCCCGACGGCCCCCAGCGCCTAGAGACCCTTACCGGGTGCGCTTTACAAATGCGGATTATTATTATATATAAAGCAAAGTGTTGTTGGTTTAAAAGTTAAAAGTACCTGAAGGCATAACACATGACAGTGGGCCATTAATGCAAATAGTTTCACATGTGGACAAAAAAGCTCAGTGGTGTAAACATTCAGCACTGGCCGGTGCATTGTGTCACTATTTTCAGCCCTATCCAAGTCTTACAAGGCTAGTAAATTGAACACCATTGAGTACGAAGAACACTAATTATTTACAGCGCATCATACTGCAGTGTGACGTGATGCCATCTAAAAGCCATACCCTCGAGCAACCTTCATCTTTAGAGTGTCTCTGTCCTTTGTGTGAACGTTATCTTCCAAACAGAAACATAGACTTCAATGAGTTAACCACCCAGACCATGACCCTATCCCAATGCTAGTATTCCCTGTCCTTGTGCATGTGTAACCATGTCTGTGTCTTCCTGCCCCCCTGTCTCTCTCTACTTGACTTGGTATCCCCCTGACCCAGTATCTGCTTCTCCCTGACCAAGGTTCTGCATCTGGATGTAGTAGGCACTTTATTTCCCTGCCCCGGGGTCTGTGTACCCAGTCCATTTTCCATGGGTATTGCTCCAGTGCCCATGTCTTCTGTGTCTCCCTGTCCAAGTGGCTGAGACTCTGTGTCCTAGTATGCTTGGAACGTTGTCTGGATGTCCAACGGTGTGTGTCACCCTGTCCTAAAGCCCATGTTTGCCTGTCCCAGAATGTGTTTCTCCCTGTCTAGAGCCTGTTTTCCTCATATCCCAAGTCTCCCTGGCCAAATGACTGTATCTCAGAGTTTGTGCCTCCTGTTTATGTCTGTTTCCATGTCCCAGCATCTGCATCCTCCCTGTCCTTTAATCTGTGGCTCATCATCCACATCCTTATCTCCTTGCCCCAGTGCTTCAGTTTCTTACTGCACTCAAGTCTGTGTCTTGCTGTGCTACTGTCTGCATCTTACTGTCTATATGTCAAGGTTTCCCTGTCCCAGTGTCCATGTCTTCCTGTCTCACTTTCACTACCCCAGTGACCGTGTCACCATGCCTGAATGCCGCAATGACATCGAGACATGGTGGTGGTCACCTACTAAGGGTAGAAAGAGCAGTGAACGAACAAAGGGGCATATTACCAAGCTTAAGCGAAAAATATCGCTAAGCTTGGTTAGCGGCTATATTTATATCGCCGTGCTTCGCCTATTTTTATCGCTTAGGAGCCTTGCTATTATCAAGGTTTATCTCCTAAGCAATAAAAATCGGCCGAAATGCATGAATATCGCTGAAAAGTCAGCGATATTCATGCATTACCGAGCAAATGCTCTTAGCCATGTTATCCACCTACTATTGGATAACATGGCTAAGAACTGCTCTGGGCAGGCGTTAGCTTTTGGAGATAATCGCGCTTAGTGCGATTATTTCCAAAAGTTGGTAATAGGAGTTAGCGATGTTAGCGACTGTTTCCAGTCGCTAACATCTTGGCACGCCCACGTTGCATGTCATTAGCGATATATATCGCTGACATGCAAAGTGGGCCCCCAGAAGCTCGCTATCTCCTACTAGCTGTCGCTAAGTGGTGTTAGGGCGATTAAATTATCGCCGCTTTAGCGGGAAAAATTCCCGCTAAAGCGGCGATAAGGCCCTTGGTAATATGCCCTAAAGAGATCCAAACATTAAAAGAGAACATCACTCCTCACTTTTCAAACTAATAATATTGTACAAAAAAGTAAAACAAAACAGGCATCTTAGGCCCCCTTTCAAAATAACATTGTCCAGTCTCTCATCAACCCCTGAACACACATTTACTGCTTTACATCTGCTGGTCTTGCAGAACACTGTCCTTTCGGAAATTTACTATCACCTTTATCACCTTATGAGCCAGTCTACTTCAGAGCTTGTAGGTATTTTTGTTCAGTCCAGCATGATGAGGCCCAATGTATGAAAGCTTTTTTACAGGCAACTTAGGCTTCCTTCCACTCCATCTTGGAGACCCGAGTCTGAGTTCGTGCCAAGTACTGCCACCGCTGTGAAGATTTCTTAGTGCTCGGTGTGACTCTAATGTCTGTTGTTGCAGCTGAGTCAGTTAGATGACGGTTAGCATGAAAGGGACGTACTGGGTGCAAGGTCAGCAAGTGGTTTTGGAACCCGGAACATCACTGGCCATGACCTGACTGAAGTACATTTCTGGGGGTGTTACAGTGCCCACAACCCCCTGAGGATACGCTCTTGTGGTGATGTCAACAAATGCTAACTCTCCGTTCCTTACAAATGTCTATCATTTGGTTAGAAAATGCAACTCTACCAACATTAAGGTGCACGGTACCTCAGCTGTGTATACCGTCCTTCTGTAGTAGGGGATCTCTGTGTATAGTCATAATCTAGTGAATAGTCCCGCCCATGTGCGTGGACCCCGGAGCAATCAAAAATAATCTCTTACAGTGTCAAAAAATGCAGAGATGCATAGACACTTAAGAGAGAATTTAAAGACAGATAATGCAGCCTAAAAGGCTACACTGTCCAGTACTTCAACTAGAAATTCCACCATAAAATCCACAAAACAGCAAAAGCCTGTACAGATTTCCATTGCTTTAACAGCAAACTCCCTCAGGAATGATAGAGAGAAGAACCTGGACAGACAAGCCCCATAGGCTGCCATTATGTGGCTCAAAACAGGATACTGTGCCTTTAAGAGAATCTTCCAGAACCTTCTCCCAGTATCCCAGAATGCATAGCAGGTCCAACTTACTTTCAGTTCTTTTTTCCGGCTCCTGCAAGCAGGACCTTGGAGCATTGAGCTCTCCCTTTTCAAGGGTTTTGTTGGTGTTTGTTTTTCACTAAATTCGATTTTGTGTACTATTAAAGTACTCTGGTGACTTTCTTCTTGGTTTTCTGCACCCTTTTGTTGTCCATAATGCCTGCATTATTTGACAAATGCCCGGAGTGCTCCAGGAAGAAGGCCAAGTCAGATCCCCATGAGGTGTGTATCCTCTGCCTTCCCTCTTCCCACATCCCAGAGGAGTGTGAGATCTGTAGAGGCTTCTCTGGCAGGACCCTGAAGGACAGGAGGAAGATCAGACTTCAGGGCCTTGAAGAAAGAAGACTGAAGGCTCAAGGTGGGTCTGGAGGGGCTTCTACTGCCCATGCTGAGGCCTCTGGGGGGCTCCCCAGGGGCAGGAAGTCCAGCAAACGTCCACGGTCTCCGTCTGGGTCGGTTGCTCTGACCACGACGTCGAGAGGAAGGTCCACGGCCAGTTCCCGGTCTCCCCAGGGCTCTGGGTCGAGAAAACATCACCCGTCGACGTCGAGGGACTTACACAGGCCGCCGTTGAACCCGGTGTCGATTTCTTCGTCGTCGGCGTCGAGTGGACGGCATCGGAGGACCCGGCGTCGGCGCTCGCCGTCGAGGCGACACCGCCGTTCGCCGTCGAGGGCGAGGACATCGTCGTCGTCGAGGGGATCCTCGTCGTCGAGGCCGCCGTCGAAGCGGACAAGGTCGCCGTCGAGGCGGAGGAGGTCTCTGGCGCAGAAGAAGTCGACGTCGAGGCGATCGAGGTCGACGTCGAGGCGATCGAAGAGGTCGCCGTCGAGGCGGTCGAGGTCACCATCGAGGCGTAAGCGCTCGCCGTCGAGGTTTAGAGGATCGTCCATCTGGTCGGGATCGACGTCGAGGCATAGAAGCCGGTCGACGCCGAGGCGTGTGAAACGGTCGACGCCGAAGGGCCGCTCGACGTCGAGGGGACCACGTTCAACGTCTGGACACCGGTCTTCGACGTCGGGGAGTCGTAAGGACAGGCCGAGGACTGTGGGGGGCTCCCCTCAGTCAGGACAGGATGGTGGGTCGCCGGGAACGGCGTACTCAGGGGTGTATACCCCGAAGAAGACTATTACACCTCCTCCTCCTCCTCCTTTGCCTAGAGGTCCTCCTCCGAGGGCTCCAACTCTTCCTCCATTGCCTCCTCTACCTGCTCTTCCGTCAGGACCACAGGCCCCTGTGCCTGGTGCTCCTCCTCCGGTTCCACCGAGATCGGTGTCGATGCCCAGACTTCCGACACCGCCGAAGAAAACTCCTAAGTCGAAGGTTCCTCCTAAGCCCAAGACGTCCGTCCCGGGGAAGCCAGCGGAGCGTCCCAGACCCAGGAGATCGAGGTCACGCTCAGGGAAGAGAGACAGATCTAGGAGTAGACACGGATCCTCCTCTAGATCCAGACATCGCTATAGGAGGCATAGCTCCAGGTCCCGTTCGACCTCTAGGACCCGTACATATACACCTACATTGTCGGATTCACCGGAGACGAGGGTGTCTCCGATAGATGACTTTGGCACGTTCCAGGAGGTTCTCCTGAGAGGGGCGGCGAAGTTGGGGATCAAGGTGACGGCCCCTACGCCGACGACTTCTGTGATCTTCGAGACTTTGCACAAGAAGCACCTGTCTCGCCCCCTACTGCCTTTGGTGCCAGGACTGGTTGAGCCTGCTGAACAGCTCTTTCTTACGCCGGCGGTGGTGAAAGCCGCTCCCTCCAGGCTTGTCAAGAAGTACAGGGCTCCAGAGTCGGACCCAGCCTTCTTACGGATGGACCCAGTGCCTGATTCGGTGATTGTGACGGCGGCTAGGAAACTACATGCTACCTCCCCGTCCTCCACTGTGCCTCCGGATAAGGAGAGCCGCTGGATTGACTCAGCTGGAAGGAAGGCGTGTGGGACATCTTCCACGACGATGAAGGCCTCCAGCGACTCGGCGTTGTTGGGGCGGTAAGACCGTGCACTGTGGGATTCCATGGAACAGTTTGCGGACCTTGTCCCGCGTGACAGGAAAGAGGACTTCATGGAGATCGTCCAGGAAGGGATGCTGGTTTCGAACCAGGCCATCAGCGCCGCGGCGGATATCTCCCTGTTGGCCGTACATGGATACTGCCACGGTATCAATCAGAGACGCCATGCTTGGCTCCGGCTGACGTCGCTCAAGCCTGAAGCGCAACAGCGAGTGGCAAATCTGCCGTTTTCCGGCGACACCCTCTTCGGGAAACATGCAGATGACGAAATGGCCAGGATGAAGGCCGAGGCTGAAACCCTGACGGCTGTGGGCTTCGAGAAGCCCAAAGACAAGAAACCCTACGGCCAGTTCCAACGACGGTTCGGGTCGCAGGGTAGAGGAAGGGGACAGTCTTCTGGGCAACAGCAGCAGCAGCAACAACAGCAGCAATACAGAAGACCCTTCCAGAAACGTCAGAGGGGTAGAGGTGGACAGCAGTCCTCTACCGCGAACAAGGGCCCGGCTGGGTCTCGACCCTGAGCGGTTACTTCCCCTTCGTCCGTTACCCGCTCCGGTGGGGGGAAGCGTTCAATTTTTTCTGGCAGAGTGGAGAAAAATTACTCAGGACAAGTGGGTGCTGAATATTGTTTGCAATGGATACAGTCTTCGGTTCACCAGCCCTCCTCCGTCGATTCCTCCGGTCAGCTTGCAGTATCAACTGCGCGAGCTCCAGGCGGAGGCAGACATCCTTTTAAGGAAAAGGGCGATAGAAGATGTCTCTCTGTCTCAAAGAGGGAGAGGTCTGTACTCTCGGTTCTTTCTGGTCCGCAAGAAGGACAAGAACGAGTTCAGGCCCATTCTGGACTTGCGACAGGCAAACAAATGGATTCGCAGAGAAAAGTTTTGCATGCTGTCGTTGCATCAGATTTATCCTCAGCTGCAACGGGGAGACTGGCTTTGCGCCATAGACCTACAGGATGCGTACTTCCATGTGCCCATTGCACACAAACACAGGAAGTTCCTGCGATTTCAAGTCGGCACCAATCACTATCAGTACACGGTACTTCCGTTCGGGCTGAAGTCTGTGCCCCGGACGTTCTCGAAGTGCATGGCAGTGGTAGCGGCACACCTGAGGAGGAACAAGGTGTTTGTTTACCCATACCTGGATGATTGGTTGATCAAGGCCTCCTCCTTCTCGGAAGCTCAAGCACACTTCCAGAAGACGTGCGTTCTCTTGAACAAGCTGGGGTTGCACATCAACATGTCCAAGTCTGTTCCGACTCCGGTCCAGTGTATCCAGTACTTGGGAGCCTCCATCGATACGCTGTCGGCAAGCGTGTCTCCTTCGGAAGAGCGACGTTTATCACTCCTTCGGAAGGCTCAGGCTCTCCTGTCCACTCCATCCACGACAGTGAGGACGGTGTCTTCTCTGCAGGGATCGATGGCCTCTTGCATCTTCCTGACGCCACATGCACGGCTGCACATGAGACCGCTGCAGGAGTGCTTGGATGATCAGTGGGACCAGAGGAGAGGCTCTTGGGACGACAAGATACGACTGTCTCTGCATGCTCTTCAGTCTCTGAAGTGGTGGTGTTCAGCGGAGAATCTCCTCAGAAGGGTTCCCTTCCACAAGGACATTTCCACTCAGACTATCGTGACGGATGCTTCTCTCATGGGATGGGAGCGCACTCCGGAGATCTGCAGATTCAAGGGACGTGGTCCCCGTCGGAGTCCACGTACCACATCAATTTCCTGGAACTCAGGGCTGTTCACTTGGCGCTGAAGGCCTTTCAACCGTCCTTCCGGACCAACTCTCTGCTTGTACAGACGGACAATACGACCACGATGTATTACCTCAACAAGCAGGGGGGCTCGAGATCACGCACTCTGTCTCAGGAGGCGCAGGCGATCTGGCATTGGCTTCTGGCTCGAGGACTCTCGATAACGGCCACTCATCTGCCAGGTGTGCAGAATGTTCAGGCAGACGAGCTGAGCAGACTGATTCAGGAAAACCACGAATGGGTCATAAACGACGAAGTACTAGGAGAAGTCTTCGCAAGGTGGGGAACTCCAGACGTAGATCTGTTCGCCACCGCCGAAAACAGCAAATGCCGAGACTTCGCCTCCAGGTACTACCAGCCGGGGACGCTGGGGAACGCGTTATGGATCAACTGGTCGAACAGCTTTCTGTACGCTTTTCCACCCATTCCCCTGATTCCAGCGGTTCTCATCAAGCTCTCCCATTCCAGGGCGAAGATGATTCTGATTGCCCCGGAATGGCCCAGACAGTGGTGGTTCACGGACCTGCTTCACCGGTCTCTCCTTCCTCACATGAAGCTGCCGTGCAGGCCGGACCTTCTCACGAAGTTCGGGGGGCGGATGGTGCACCCCAACCTCTCGTCTTTGAGTTTGGCGGCATGGCTCCTGAAATAGTGCAATATGGCCATTTGAATCTCCCAGAGGATTGTATGGACATACTGAAGGAGGCTAAGCGACCTTCCACTAGGACTTCTTATGCTTACAAGTGGAAGAGGTTTTGCATCTGGTGCAAGTCTAAGAACTATGACCCTTCGACATGCAAGGAAGATGTCATCCTTCCATATCTGCTACATCTGGCGCAGTCTGGCCTTAATGTCCATTCCATTAAGGTTCATCTGGCTGCCTTGACTGCCTACAGGAAATGCCCTCCACAGACTTCCTTCTTCCAGATCCCTGTGATCAAGGATTTTCAAGAAGGCTTGAAGAAAGTATTCCCTCCTGTCAGGCTTCCTTCGCCTTCATGGGACTTGAATGTGGTGCTGTCCAGATTGATGAAGGAGCCTTTTGAACCTATTCATAAGGCTTCGTTGCAGCACCTGTCCTGGAAGGCGGCGTTCCTCGTGGCCATTACATCGGCCCGCAGCGTGAGTGAAATTCAGGCGTTGTGTTGCCAAGAACCTTATACTGTATTTCATACTGCTAAGGTTGTTATGCGTACTCACCCTAAGTTTCTTCCCAAGGTTGTTTCTGATTTTCATATCAACCAGACTATATCTTTACCTACGTTCTTTCAGAATCCTTCATCTCCAGCGGAAAGGTCTTTGCATTCCCTGGATGTTAGGAGGGTGCTGAAATTTTATCTGGATAAAACCAGTGATATTCGTAGGTCAGACCAATTGTTCATCAATTATGGATCTGTCAGGACGGGTCTTGCGACCTCTAAGCAGTCTATCTCTAGGTGGATTGTGTCCTGCATACAGCTGTGTTACCAAAAAGCTAATAAGACCGTAGGAGGTAAGCCTAAGGCTCATTCCACCAGGGGCAAGGCTGCCACGACAGCATTGCTCCGTAATGTTCCGATTGCAGAAATCTGCAAGGCGGCCACTTGGAAGTCGGTTCATACCTTTGCTAAGCATTACTGCCTGAACACTGATGCTAGGGCAGATGCTCAGGTTGGACAGGCTTCGCTGCGAAATCTGTTCGCAAAATAGTGGTGTTGATTCTCTTTTCTCCACCGCCGCTTTGGTGTGGGGATGGGCTTGCCATTCTATTCACTAGATTTTGACTATACACAGAGATCCCCTACTACAGAAGGAGTAGTTTCTGTCCTGTAACTCCAGTTCTGTAGTAGGGGTATCTCTGTTATAGTCATAAGCGCCCTCCCTCCTCCCCGGTGGAGAGAGAGACATATTCCAGTATGGAATGCTACAGGTCTGGCATGTTACGCCTTCAAAAAGAACTGAAAGTAAGTTGGACCTGCTATGCATTCTGGGATACTGGGAGAAGGTTCTGGAAGATTCTCTTAAAGGCACAGTATCCTGTTTTGAGCCACATAATGGCAGCCTATGGGGCTTGTCTGTCCAGGTTCTTCTCTCTATCATTCCTGAGGAAGTTTGCTGTTAAAGCAATGGAAATCTGTACAGGCTTTTGCTGTTTTGTGGATTTTAGGCTGCATTATCTGTCTTTAAATTCTCTCTTAAGTGTCTATGCATTTCTGCATTTTTTGACACTGTAAGAGATTATTTTTTATTGCTCCGGGGTCCACGCACATGGGCGGGACTATTCACTAGATTATGACTATAACAGAGATACCCCTACTACAGAACTGGAGTTACAGGACAGAAACTACTCCTTCTCTTTGGTTAGTCATTTATGATTCGGTGCCTTTAGATGCTTATATAAGACCGCAAGTGCTGCAGCTATGCACTTTTGAGTAATTTACACTTTTGACCAAGTTTACTACTTTTTGGCTATTCACAAAATCCAAGTATAAATTACACTTTTGAGTAAATTTACACACAGATTTTGTGAATAGCCAAAAAGTAATAAACTTACTCAAAAGTGTAAGTGACTTAAAAGTGTCAGTTACCTTTGTGAATCAGGTCCTTACTCTTGATTACACGAATCTCGTGACTCATTTAAATAGACTTCCTCTTGTTCTTATCCGGTGCTTATCTTACCTGACATTTTCTAGTCTTTCCTCTGTAACCCTCTCATGTTATCTCCTGTTTCATTTCCTCTATAATTACGATTCACTATGAACATTCAAACCATTATTGCAACTAATGATCTAAAGCGATATATCTCTATAAATATGCATAGATACCCTTAATAACTGTTCTATTATGACTGTGTCAATGATATGTAGATAACACCGCAAGCACCGGAATATTCCCTCACTGCTCCTGTACTTCATGCTTGCCGTACCCCATTAGTGCAATGCTTTCAAGTAAGCATCGATCTTACTCTGCTAACTGTTATTTGATTTATAAAATCTTCTTTTATTTTTTTCGGTGTGTTTAAACATCTGTCAACTTAACAAAAAATAAATCTGCTCAACAAAAAAAGAATTGATTCTATATTCATAATTGCTTGTTAGATATCTCTTCTATAATAAAACATGTAATTACCACTTTGACTTCTTGTATTCCACACTCATATCAAGAGGCAATACTATTCTTTGACGGAATAAAGGGCCTTATCAGTGTTCTAAGCGTTTACCTGGTATGTAACTTATTTAGCTACTGTGCTGTGGAAGGTAAAAGGTATTTGGGGTCCTAATCTGTATCTGGCAAAGCCAACAGGACTGGCTTTAAAATGCTAGCACCTGTAAACATGTGTTGCGTGCACAAATACTGTTTATCACATTATAATAAATCCTGTTTCCCTTGCTAATACTGGGGGGAAAGGAGCAAATAAGGATCGCTTTCTGTACATATTGCATATGGGAGCTATATATGTTTGAATGTGACAAACAACTTAATGATTGAGCGTGCTTTTGAGATTAAAAATAGTTCCTTATCTGTACTACTAGAAGCATTTACAGGAAACAGAATGATGCACCAAATAGGCAATAGCATGTGGAGAGAGAGTAATACCGACAAGATCAACAATGCAGCAAATTCACCTAAAGAGTTGCTTCATCTGGCGGCAGTCTACTGAATCCAGTAAAAATTACATTGGCCCCCTCCTTCAGCCTCAAGATTTAATATGTTAGATAACTTCTTTTTGGAGAAAACCAAGAACATCCTTCCCACACTTGTGAGAGGTAGCAGATTTAGATAGCACCCAGTATTGGAGACATAATCAGTGAAGCAAGTTTTCAGATATCACGCAAGAAGTTCTTTAAAGTCAGGCTCTCTGCTAGACGCTGCCCATGCTCAAAGGTGGAAAGCAAGTGATAACTATGCTAATAGATTTTTCCAATGTCTCACTTAAACTGGAATGGTCCCATCAACATGGAAACAGGCCATTGTCAAGCCACTGCTAAAGAAACACTCAGCAGACTCAATAAAATGTGAAAACTATCACCCAATTTTCCTTCTTCCAGGGCTTAGTAAAATTTTAGAAAAATGTGTTAATAGAAACCTCTCCCTTTATCTTGAAACCAATTATATTTTACATCCATCACAAACAGGCTTTAGATCAGGCAGCAGCACAGAAACAGATTTGATGGCTGCCATGGAAGAACTCAAAGCCATTTTAGATGAAGGTGGGACAGCTGCCCTAATCCAGTTGGGTTTGAGCGCGTCATTTGATACCATGCCCCACCCAATGCTAGTGAAGAGATTAGAAGAGGTAGGGAAAGGAGGAAGAGTTTTAAAATAGCTTACCTCATTCTTCTAGAATACAAACTTCCAAGTATGTGAGTCAATTATCAAGGCCCATATTATTTCCTCAGTATCCTATGTGGATGAGACCCAGATTATCTTCTCTCCTGAATAGAGCCTCCAATCAGCTCAATAATTGTTTAAAAAAAAAATTGTAGATTGGATGCCACCTAGCAGTCTTAAACTCAATGGAGAGAAAACAGAGGACCGTGTTAGGAAATAACCCTGCCAGGTAGATGGAGCTAAATTGGCCAATTTCTAGCGGTGAGCAACCAGTTCACAGAAAGGAGGTCAAGAGCTTAGGCTTTTGGCTAGATAACAAGCCCTCAATGAAGACACAGGCAAAAAAGCTAACCACAACTTGTTTTGGCATATTAAGGTCATTGAGAAAGCTTCTGAGATGTTTATTGGAACCATCTTGCAGAGCAGTAGTTAAAGGTTTATTCCTCTCGTGTCTCGACTATGACAATTCCCCCTACTTGGGCAGCCCTCAAGACAGTCGTACACAGACTCCAAGTCATCCAAAACGCTGCTGCATGTAAATTACTGAAAATCCACAAATACCAGTCTGTAACTAAGGCTCTGGTAAACCTGCACTGGCTCCCAATAGGCAAGAGAATTCAGTTTAAGACTCAGGGGCATATTGACAAGCCCCTATCGCTACCAGAAAGTCACTTTTTTGACTTTGTGGTGGCGATACGGTCTTTGCCTTATTTACAAGGCAGCGTTAAGCCACTTAACATGGCTTAAGGCTGCCTTGTAAAGAAGGCACCCTTTCACACTATACTTAGCATGAAAGGGGTGGGAAATGGGTGTTGCGGTGGGTGTTCCGCCTCAACACCCACTGATGTTGATGATGCATCATATTTACAAGAGTGGCATATATATATGAGGCAACACCAAAATTAAGACCAGGGACAACCTGGTCTTAACAGGACGCAACAAGGAGAAATTCTTTATTTCTTCTTGTTTTTGCTGTTTTTATGTGTGCTGCTTTGTGCATCACACATAAAAACAGCAAAACACCATGCATGACTGTTTATGTACGGGAAGGTGCCCCTTCCTGTACATAACAATCATTTTAGAAATGACGAGTTGCAAATTCTATGTGTGCTGCACAAAGCGGCACACGTCGAAGTTACAAATCACCATTTAAGATTGTTGATGTGCAGGAAGGGACACCTTCCTGTACATAAACAATAATTTCCCACAATGCAGGCACCCTTGCACTATGGTGCAAGGGTGCTTGCGCTGGTGCTAGGCAGCTAAAATTTGTGCCAGCGCAGGGGGTAACGCAGGGCTGCACAGTATTGTTGTAAATACAGTGCAGCCCTGTGTTTCAGAAGGCTTAGCATGGCTTTAAGCCAAGAATGCTAACACAGCGGCTTCTCACTTCTTTGTAAATATGCCCCTCTGTGCACTGCACACCACATTATGTACAAGAAAGGCCGGAAGGTAGTCCGTAGATTACTTACCGTCTATAATCCAAGAAGAACGCTGCACTCTACTGACCAGCAACTTTGCACAGTACGAAAAATAAAGTGATCTAGGAGTGAAGTATGCTCTTTTACATATCTGGCACTGAAACGTTGGAATTCCCTTTCTTACCAAATAAGGAAAACAGAGCCAGAACTTCAATTTCGCAAACTATTAAAAACTGTTCTATTTAACTACATCGCCACACAGGAAGGACAGAGGCTGGGATGGGTAGCCATGCGCACTACAACCACCTGTGAATAGAACAGAATACCCATCTGGTTTGAGCCAAAACTCACAGTGTTTATTTTAAATAATTACTAACAATACTTCAGGCAGGTAGCTGCACTGTCAAGTCAGAGCTAAAGACAAATAGATGGCAGAAGCCTTTACCCCTAGCTCAAGATATTTTCCCTTTTGATTTCAGTAGGATCCAGGTGTCACTTTCTGACCCCCCCCCACACACACACACAAGCTATTTACAATGAATGTATGCTGGCCCAAAATCGCACAAACTTGTAGCCTAATAGAACAATATTACCCCATGCAGCGACTGAGGCTGGCCAGGCGGGGACGTTTAGGAGTCCTTCACGGTAGAGGATAGTGCTCATCATTTACATGTAGCTATTTAAAATGGGGTCACCCTGTGCACCTCAGAACCTGGGCTCTAATATTGCATCACATATAAAGATGATTCTGTCAGATTCACTCAATATATATTGACAGTATCAGGATATGGGCTAACATTTTGGCCTACTGCAAAACTTCTTTTTATCATCCGAAACTACAGCTTTGGGACAATCCTGGTCTCCCGGGAATATTCAACGATGGAATGGCCCATATATGGGCAACCCATGGTATTAATACTTTGGGGGATTTATATGGCATACAAGGGTTTTTAGACTTTCATACTCTACAAACCCTCCACAATCTGACGGAAAATATGAGGTTCAAATATATACAAATACACGATTTCCTAATCAGAAAGAAACAGCTACTTAATATCCCAGACTCTGATATTTGGAACTGTTTATACTCCACTAAAAACAAATCAGTGATAAGTGAGGCATACAAATACTTCTGTGCTGTTAAAATTGACGATTGCTCAAAATTAGCTCACAAATGGAGCAGTAAAATTGGCTTAAACATAACGTCTAAGCAAATTATGTGCTCTTTAGTTAACATCAACAATGCTGTACGTTCATCTAGCTTAAGACTACAACAGTTTCGCACAGTTTGTATGCTATATTTTACACCGGAAAAGATCTCAAAGTGGTCCCACAACAACATTCAAGGGGACCGCACTAAATGTCCCAAATGCCTTGCTTACGCAGCAGACCTAGAACATATGCTGTTCTCCTGTCCAATGCTAAAGGACTTTTGGGGGGAAATAATTAAAGTTTTAAAAATCAAAAAGATATCTCTACCTACTCTTACTGCATCAACTGTACTACTTGACTTATATCCTATTTCCCTACCCCAACCTGCTTTGATAACAATTCTTATATCCTGTGCTAAACTTACTTTGGCTAGAGCTTGGATCTGTCCCAAACCCCCTAACATCTGGGAATGGTGGTCACTAGTTAACGAAATTCGCTCTATGGAACTCGGGTTAGCTAACCTTAGAGGAGCTCGCTCACAAAAAAAGTTTGAGAAAATATGGGGCGACTTTATCGAAGGCCCTGTGTTCACTTAAAGGCGGAGAAGAGGAGGAAAGGGATATATATGTCTCCTTTCTCTTTTCTTCAGCGGACAATTAAAAAAAAAATTTGGATGTACTGATATACATTTTTTTTTGTGGCTCCGATATTATCATTCATGTATGTACAAAATGAATTACTTTGCAATGTGTTTCAAGTGGAAAATGAAATTCGTTTTTGCCATGACCATGCTACCTATACTTTGTATCTTATTTTATGTATTTTGTTATGTCTTCCTCATCAGCTTGCAAATAAAAAAAAGTTACAATTAAAAAACAATATATATGAAAAGAAAATATTGTGCAAACATATTTCAAACACACATAGAAGTAAAAAACATAGATGTCCATTTATGGAAACATTGCACCATTCAAGTGCACAATAGTTCCTGCTGAGGTGCTCCGTGATAAGTGCAACAAGCATTGGAAAATGCATTAGGTTCCGCCTATGTGAATAATAATAAGCTGTTTTTTGTTTAATCAATCAATCAATCAATCAAATATAGCAAAATTAGGTGTTTAGAGTAGTTATGACAACTTTTGGCCCCGGTACGACCGCACCTGCTGCACCATTCAACTCATGACCCTATTGCCTGTAAGGTAACTGCACTTGTGACTGCCTGTTTAGCAGTAAAATATAGCAATAGTTGAGGTGTAGTGGAGTTATGGCAACTTTTAGTCCTGATGCCACTGCACTAGCTGCACCATTCAAATCATGACCCTATTGCCTGTAAGGTAACTGCACTTGTGACTGCCTGGTTCGTATTAAAATATTGTAATATTTGGTGCTTAGAGGGGGTCCTAGAGCTTTTGGCCCCAGTGTCACTGCACCTGCAGCACCATTGAATTCATGACCCTAGTGCCTGCAAGGTAACTGCACTTGTGACAGCTTATTTAGAAGTTAAATATAGCAATACTTGGAGTTTAGAGGAATTCTGGCAATTGGCCCTGATGCCACTGCACCTGCAGAACCATTGAAATCATGGCCCTAGTGCCTGCTAGATAACTGCACTTGTAACTGCCTGTTTAGTAGTCAAATTTAGCAATATTCTGCATTTAGTGGGGTCTCTAGAGCTTTTGGACCCAGTGCCACTGCACCTGCTGCACCATTTAAATCATGACCCTATTTCCCGCACTTGTGACTGCCTGTTTAGTAGTAAAATGTTGCAGTGGCAACGGAACTAAGGGGCATATTAACAAGGCGGCGCCATAAAATTATCTCCGCTTTTGCGGCCGTTTTTGGCCAAAAACCAGCGATAATTTTATTGCCTTATCAGCAAAGACACGCTATTGCGTGTTTTGCTGACTTAGCGCCCGTTTCTAGCACGCCTAACTTTGCATCGCTAGTGAGATGCAAAGTAGGCGTGGCTGTGAAACCAACCAGCGAAAATATCGCGAAGGCAGCTTTGCGATATTAACAAGGAAGGGTAGCGATTATTTAAATTGCGTTAAGTATGCCATAACGCAGGAATTTAATGTCTGTTAAATTCCTGACTAAGGCATCCTTAACATGGGGGGTGGATTCTGTGGCTAAGACCGCAGGCCCTATCATCTAGGATATCGCCATTTTCCACCATGGAAAACGGCGATATGCACACTATCTCTGGAATTTTTATCGCCTCGACGATGCGAGTTGTTGATAACGCGCTAACCGGGCGATAAATTCCAGAGATAGCCGGTGATAAATATGCAAGCGCTAAGCGCGCTTTGCGATATTTATCGCCGGCCCTTGTTAATATGCCCCTAAAATCTCTAGGGACCCCACTAAACCAGATTATTTCTACAATTTAAAACTAAACAGGCAGTCACAAATGCAGTAACCTTGCAGACAACAGGGTCATGATTTCAATGGTGCAGCAGGTGCAGTGACACCAGGACCAAAAGCTCTAGACACCCCACTATCCCCCTAAACGCGCTATATTTTACTATAAAACTGGCAGTCACAAGTGCAGTTACCTTGCAGACAATAGGGCCATGATTGTAATGGTGCAGAAGGTGTAGTGGCACAGGGCCCAACAGTTGTCAGAATTCCTCTAACCACCTAATATTGCTATATCTTATTACTATACAGGCAGTCACAATTGCAGTAATCTTGCAGTTAAAAGGGTCTTCATTTAAATGGTACAGCAGGTGCAGTGACACAGAGGCCAAAAGTTATCATAACTCCACTAAACACCAAATATTGCTATATTTTACTACTGAAAAGACAGTCAGAAGTGCAGTTATTTTGCAGGCAACAAGGTCATTATTTGAATGGTGCAGCAGGTGCAGTGGCACCAGGCCAAAAAGTTGTCAGAACTCCTCTAAGCACCTAATATTGCTATATTTTACTACTAAACAGCCAGTGATTAGTGTAGTTATCTAGCAAGCGCTAGGGTCATGATTTCAATAGTGCAGTAGGTGCAGTGGCAGCGGGAACAAAAGCTCCAGGCATCCCATTAAACACAGACTATGGTTATATGTTATTCCCAAACAGGCAACCACAAGTGCAGTTACCTTGCAGACTACAGGGTCAAGATTTGAATGGTGCAGCAGCACTGGGCCCAAAAGTTGTCAGAACTCCTCTAAACACATACTATTGCTATATTTGACTACTAAACAGGCAGTCACAATTGCAGTTACCTTGCAGGTAAAAGGGATATTTTGCATTGGCTTGTGTCATTGTCCACTGTAAACATTTTAAAGGCGTTAGGAGAGAGCGCAAAGCTATTTGAGAAAATAGTGTTCGGAGGCTGTAATTAAAGCCTACCTAGCAGCAACATAAGTAACAGGGGGTTTCACCATGAGAGGTTACAAAAGGAGTCAAGGCAGTTCTAAGGAGGGACTACTAAGCCTTTTGACCAATGCCACAGTTTACAGTGGACAATGACACAAGCCAAGGAAAAAATGTGGGAGGAGGGTGGGCGGAGCTGAAAGTCCCTACCTCAATACAGCAGGTCACTCAGAGCAGCACATGCGCTGCCCAGGTTGGACCTAAACACTGAATGTGGCCATGTTACCCATAAGGGCCAATTTAATTCTGGACTTGAATTAGAAGGTGGGAATGGAGCGAGGGAGAGCGGAGGAAACATGAAAATAATAACAAAATAAGCAAAACAGAAGTGCACAACAGAAACACAATGATCACAAAAGTGTAAGTTATATAATAAGAGATGCTGGGTCAAAATCAGGATCAGCCTTTGGGAGTAGGCAGAGCCATACTTGCTCATAATACAATCTTAGTTGTATTTGTTGTGCTTTAATCATAAATTTACTTTGCATATATTACAATTAAAGTGGGAACTATGATATGGTTGTGATGTCACTTCCTGATACGATACATCACCTTCTGTGTCCTCACTCAACTCAATATTGTTGAGGACACCCTGCGTCATATGTAGCCCATTTTCAGGTCTCGCCTAGCGACGCAGCGCATGCGCTGCTGGGCCTTGGCGAGACCTATTGTTGTCGGTTTGTCAGTGGAAGGGGGACAGGACATGTGCACACATGCGTGCAGAGATCAGGAGTTCTGCATGTGTACGCACATCTCCTGTCCGCGCTCGCGGCGAGGGTACAGGAGATGTGCATGCGCCCGGACAGGCGTGCAAGCCCTCGCCCGGACAGGTGATATGCACTCGTACAGCTGCCGCGTTCAGCACAACATGCGCATGGAGCACTTGCGCTTTCACTTTCCCTCCCTCCCCCCCCGTCGGCTCCAGATCCACATGGCTCTCACATCCTGTAGCTCATGTTTCGAGCTGCCTGCCGGGGTCTGGGTACATTATTTGAATTTGCATTAGTGTGCTCTGAAAAACGATTTTGCTGTTGATAAATACATAAACACGTGAATTGTTATTTTAACATAATGCCCAAGTTAATATTGTTTTCTTAGTAAGAGGTAACGAATTGTAGTGGCATCTCAAGCTTGAACTGGTAATGTCTCAAAAGCTGTTCAATCTGCATAATAATGCCTTTGGCATGTAAAGGCATGAATGTTTACGTTAAAATAAAGATGTTAAAAAAGGTGGGCTGGTAATTGGAAAGAGAGGAAGCGATCCAGTGTAGTCGGTAATTAACTGTATGTGCACATTAATAGAAAGTAAAAAGAGACTGCCACACAGTGGATAAATGGCAGAGGTGTGTTTGCAAACTATGGTAGTATTAGGATTTTGCACAATTCTTGGTAAGATGCATAACTGCAAACTGGAGAGACCGAGCTGACCACACATAGTGCAGTGGTTGGATTAGTCCACACAGTGAAAGATGGTAGAAGTGAGTTTATGTGAATGAATGCAGTGAACGGGGTCGGATGTCGCTAAATACAGCAGGGTTAAACTGGATTTGAGCAGTCCAAGAAGGGAGCGGCCAGATGAATGGAAGTATTAGGTGGAATTAATCCGACTCTGCTCATTAGACCTCTGTGTTGGTTCAGCATCCTGTGATTCTGAGCAAATCACTTAATCTCCCGGTGCTTAAAAAAGAAAAATTTGTCTGTAACCGATGCTCGTTTAAAGCACTCCAATACCTTTGGGTCAAGATCGCACTATAAACATCTACGAAAAAAATAGATGAGAACAGAAAATGATTGCGAATCGGGTTGGGGAAAGATAACTATAAATTATCTTTTGATGATCAAAGAAGTCCTACACTGAGTACTTGTCTTTTCCCCAACTGGGGCTCGGTGAGTATTTATTTAGATTAACAGCTTGTCTGAGTAGGTCTTAGTCTGCTTCTGACTATGGAAGGTCACACTGCAAGTGCTGCAGCCCTGTCAAGTATCACGCATCAGGTGTTAGACTAACGCATTTTGGTGTAGTGGTCCGCATCACCGCACCAAAATGTGAAGTCACGCATTCATAGCACCTCCTGAAGTTGCTGGTACACTGAGTCGGGAGCGCCGCTATTAGCGCTCATTTACATTAAGTAAAGCACAGACTGCGCACTGCTCTGGCAGCCGCACATTGTGTATGACAGGCTGCACTCACTGTTCAGTGCAACTGCACTGTCATCTGCTCGGGTTTTGAAATATTATTTGTGTACAACATATAATCTCATCTACCTGGAGGTGGTTCCGGTCGCGCCGGCTAGGCTGGGCTCAACTGTGCTCTCACTGGCTCCTACACAGTGGTGGCATTCGCAACATTGTGTATCTGCCGCCTGAGACAGAATTGATGTCAATAAGTGGGCAGCGCGAGCGGGCGGAAGTTATGTTTATAAGTTTAGTTTTGCAGTCTGCCGTCGCTGGCACCGCCGCCTGTGCCTCTCATCATGATGCCAATGCGACCGGACTAGGCCACTTAAGTCTCCTGTCACAGCCGTGGGTCTCAGTCACTCTCAGCCTTAGGTCATAAGGGCCACTGTCTGAGGTTAGTTTGTGTATAAATAAAGAGTGATGTGATTAACATTAGTAATTTATTTTTCCATTCCACGACTAAAAAGTGCTCATGCTCGGCCACCACAGTCTGGTTTAGGTAGCTTTGGGCATTATTCTGAATGCTTCGGAGTTGGAGAATCAGAAGTTGCTCATACATGCCGAACCTATACATTTTGTTTTTGACACTCCAGTGTGTGTGTGTCGATTTGAGCTACTTTCAATTTAGCTGATTTGGGGATGTGACCTGTGAATTGCTGCAATTTAAATATAGTTTTGTAAATCCATGCTCATGTTTATAATCAACAGATGCCCGCTCAGTGAGGGATTCTGCTGTTCGTGACTTCCAGTTCCACTGGTGGAAGTGACTGGTATCAGCAGCACTAGCAGATACGAACTAAAAGAGAGTTGACTAGGGCAGCAGCAGCATGTGTATTACAGGCAGTATTTGAGTGCTTTTTTAACGTTGGAAGGAGTGAGAACGTTAAAGGGTGGGCCCTCAGCTTCCCAAAAACATTGTAATCATACACTGGAAAAGGGTAATCCTAAATGATGCGGGTATCTTTTTAAGCTATTTATTAATCGCATTGTTTTTATCGTGTACTTTTATGGTTTTATTTCTATAAACCGAATAAAGATTTTGATTGATCGATTGATGCATGATAGTTGTTTGTTCCCCAAGCGAGTGGGCGGTGTATGACAACATCCAACAGCTGGACAGAAACCTTGTGGAGAGAGGGACTGCTTTAGGGGGCTTTTTAGAACAAGCATTTGCAATGCAATAGGTCTCGGATTTTAAGCTATTGGCATTGCAAATGACAATGCCTTTTATTTATCTGTTTTCAAAACCAACACTTAGATGAAAGGTTTGTCAAATACTCGCAAATGCGAGGCCTATTGCATTGCAAATGCTTGTTTCTTTAGTCGTGTCCTGCTTAAGCACCCCCTCGAATTTTGGTGTTCACACTCCCGAAAAAATAAACATTTGTCGAATAAATAAATTGCAGGTGATTGCACAGTTCCCAGCTATAAAAAAAAACCTGCTTTCATGGTGAGACGAATTATGACACAGTCTTTATTCCAGTGTGGCCTCGCAAAAAGTCCAGCCTGTCTAATACTGAAAAACAGCCCACAGAGTAGTAGAAACGGGCAGGTGCCTCCTCCGACGCCCGCCTGATGAATCATGGAAAGGAAAGACAGCCTCGGCACACCACGCATAACGACTCAGATTTATGTGGTCTTCACCAGTGTGTGGGGTACACCTCGGCTGGGTTAGCAGGAAATGTACGTTTTAACCACGTAATTACCATAGGTTAAACTCAATGCCGAATGACAGATTTAGCTGGGAAAGAAAATCCATTCATCCAGTCACAGAAGCTGTAGGCGCACTGGGCCTATGACTTCATTCAAATTATATTTTACTAGAGGGTCTCTCACTGTCACCTTCTCTCTCGTACTCTCTTTCCGCCACCCCCTCTTATTCTCTGACTAAGGAAACCCCCTAGTAAACAGCGGCCTTTTGTCTGAGAGGCGTCATCTCCTCACTCTGTTTGTGCTCGTTAAATTGGTATAATGTCACTGTAAAATGGTACTTTTGACACTAAAAAAAGAAGTAGTGTTCCGCCCACCCAGTCTGTGTTAGAAAGGAGAAAAATCCCCTGACCACAGAAGCCAAAGGTTTATTTAGAGGCGAGTGTACTGTGAAGGTTTGCATCCGCATCGGCCTTCCAAGTTCTTGTTTTTTGTACTGTGTTCTGGGGTCAAGTGAACCGAGCTTGTGATTTACGTGCCTCTAAACACACAGATTCAATTTGTGACCTCCAGCAAAGTGCAACCTTGAAGATTTCTTCGGTTACCATACCCAATAGGATTGGTGTTTGTATTGAGGGTTTATATATGAGCCCCTGTGTCACTTTTGCGCTGCCGTTGTGTCACTTTTTGTGACGCACCGGTGGCGTAAAAAATGCGCCACGTTGCGCCCTATTTACAAAGTGATGCATCTATGCAGATGCGTCACTTTGTAAACCCCTGCGCCACATTATACCTGCACCAGTAATAATGTATGCAGGGTGGGCGTTACCACGTAAAAAGCCTTGTAGAAGTGGCGCTTTGAAATCTATAATATTTCAGTGCGCTACTTCTAGGATGCTACTCTGTCAATATCTTATGCTTGCCTCATGGCAGGCGAAAGACTGACACAGGCCCTTTCACATGGGGCTTGCCCCATGTGAAAGGAACATTGCTGGAGTTGTGTCACACTTCCGACACAACTCCGGCAATGTGTCACTTTTGTGCCGACAGATACGTCAGTAATACTGACGTATCTTTCATTCCTTGCTACAAGATGCGTCATACAGTAATTATGGCACATCAATCTCGTTGCAAGGAGCACTCAGTGAAAACTGTTGCATCGATGTTTTCGTGCAGCGATGCAACATTTTTCATAAATAAGGCCCTGAGTATGTACACCAAGGCACCCAACACAGGCACACAGACACACACATAGACAGAGCAATCAAAAATGAATTAGTCCTTGTGTAAAGTAACTGGTGCACATGTAAAGCACCCCAATACCTTCCGGTGTAATTTGCGCTTTATAAAACTGCAAAAAAAAGCAAACGTAGAGGCAAAATGCACGCAAATACCAACTGGTCCTACAGATACAGACATCTGTGCACAAAGATGACTGCCTCAAACCGGCCGACTGTCTGCCTCTTGATAGATAAGGAACCCAATGAGACATCAGCTCCTCATGTGCAGCACGAGTAAGCCCTGCTGAAGCTAGATTTATGGTACACTTTTACTGAGTTGGGACTGAACATGAGCCTCATATCCACATGTATTTATGCATTTGCCTCACCCAGTGTTAAGTTGCCTGGATGCAGGTGTCATGGTACACAATGCATCCCACCTCAGTTTGAATTTAAACTAGAATTAATAGGTTCAAAAACATTTAACAATTGGGGAAGAAGGGGAGCAGCACAGACCACTGACACCATAATGGTATGAAAAAGGCAGCTTTATTAAAACAGGTGCACCTCCCATAAACAACCCTGGGCCTTTCACTTTACAAAATTAAAACCTCACTAATTGTTCTCCTATGTTAGGTACCCCCACCACCACCAACTGTCCCTCCCCCCAACAACTTAATTCTTTACGTCTCTATTTCCTCCTGTGCTGATCTTCTGCCACTGAGAACTTTAAACTCCCCTCCAGCTTTACTGCAACTATTAACCTCTTACTAACTTAACTTCCTCCTAATGAACCTTTGACTTCCTAGCTCATCCAGGCGTGAGTTTGTCTACCCGTTCCCTTTTAGCCTGTCAACAATAAACTTCGGTAAACAATGCCAACTTCTCAGCCAACCGCTCCTGCACCTGCACCTGCTTCAAAGCGACAACCCTACATGCTTAAATCCCTCCTGCACACCTGTTCCAGACTAAGCCTGCCAAAGAAAAAAGCTGCTCAACATTGCACAAATCCCTAGAGGTACGGGAAGGCGGGCAAGAACACTAAGGTCTTAGTACCAGCCACCACGTCAACAAAACTGTGGCTGGACACAAAATGTCTGCTTAAATACCTTGGGCTATGAAATAGCCCTATTTAGGCCAAACTGTCAGCAGTCTTCGGACTGCTCCAATTCCCCAATAAGCCCAGAGGCAGACTTCTCTGTGGTCGGCTGCTCCACAAAACCCCATTGGGTAAGAAGGACAGCAGCTCAGACTACTGCCACCATGACTGTGTGAAAAAGGCTGCACGTCACATAAACAACCCTGGGTCTTTCACCTTACAAAACTAAAACCTCAATATGCAAAAATATTCACTTATGTTAGTTACCCACCACCCCTAACTGTCCCCCCCCCAACAACTTGATTCTGATAGTCTCTTCTTCCTCCAGTGCTGATCTTCTGCCACTGAGACCTTTAAACTCTCCTCCAGCTTTACTGCAACTATTAACCTTTAACTAACTTAACTTGCTAATGACCCTTTAACTTCCTGGCTCATCCAGGCGTGAACTTATCTACCTGTCCCCTTTCAGCCTGGATTGCCTCTGTCAACAACAATACCTTTCGCTATATGCCAACTTCTCGGGCCAACCTCCACCCAGGAAAAGGCCCTGACTCAACTTTTTCTGCCCCTCCACTCACTGATGAATGTTCAAACGCCTTAGCCAAGACACCACTCACTTACAGCTGCAGCAAATATAACTCCATGTCATAATTTGACAAGTGGACCCATATGGAGGTGCAGAGAGTTCCATGTGACTTAAGAATCTCATTAATGCCAAGCCATCAGGACACAAGCAGGGAATTATTACAGGAATGGGGTGAACACATTCTTAACTCCTCATTAGGCTTAATAGTGATTGTAATTAAGTGTACAGAGATAGCATTACAATCTACTCAACAACAATTAAAAGAATTGAAAAAAGAATCACACAGGATAAATGAAACAATTTAAAGAGGAACTTTCAAAGAGATAAGGAAAATTTCAAAGAGAGGCACATTTTTGCATTTGTTAGACAATTCAATACCCTCAGATACCAGGAACAACTAGACATGGTCGCGACCAATATCTCTAGCAGTGCGTCATCCCACACAGACACGGATGTGAGTGAAGGGAAAGGAAGCTCTCACACAGCCCTAAATGGACAGAAGCATACATTTTTAAATGAAATAAGCCTCGCCCTGCAACAACAGCAATGAGAAAAGAATAGGGATACACCTAGAGGCAATGGAAGAGGAAGGTGCCGGGGCCATGGCAGAGGCACCAAACTAGGAGGGGAGAAAGAGGAAAAAGAATGACCAGGAGTCAAAACGAGGGGAAGCCTGAAGAACAGATCATAGACAAAATGGATCAAGAGCTAAATGTAATAAATCTCTCTAAAAGAAAAATGACAGACTCAGAAATCACACTTTTTTAAAAAGAAAGGATAACATTTTTGCCCAGTTTCACATATCAATGTCACACAAAAACAAATTGATATTTACAAATATATCTGGAAAATTAAATTGGCAAACGCATTTACCAAAGCCAAGAAAAGAGCAAAACACACTAATGTGTCTGAGAAACTAATGATAGAACTCACTGTGGAAGACTGACCAGGATTGATTACCCTAAGACATCTTGAGGAGATTATTATAAGCCAGGAAACATCAAATGTGGATGACCAAATCATCCCCTTAGGGACAGAAGTAAGTGGCAAAAAGCTAGTCACATTTCTACCCTAATCTACCATCAGAAAATAAAATTGACCTATTTTATGAAGCAGTCACACAATATTTATATAGAATATCAAATCAAAGAAGAACAGATAATCTAACAAAAGAAGAAAGAGATTCACTTCTACAATTACAACAAGATGAAACAATTGAAATTAAACTAGCTGATAAAGGTGAAAATATCATTATAGTGCAGAAATAATGGGAAACCATCCAAATATAACATCCAGAAGAGCGAGAAACCTCAAAGACACACTTGTAGATAGTAATAAAAAAAAAAAATTCCATTGGCTCACACATCCAGGA
The DNA here is from genome assembly GCF_964261635.1 of Lissotriton helveticus. Classification (NCBI taxonomy): domain Eukaryota; kingdom Metazoa; phylum Chordata; class Amphibia; order Caudata; family Salamandridae; genus Lissotriton; species Lissotriton helveticus. Next base: position 1,592,875,720 of record NC_136067.1, on the reverse strand, counting down.
TACTGGAAATGCAAGCAATGCAAGGTCTGCAAAACTGCAGTAGAAAAACAAGAGTTTATTACAGCAAAAAAATTAAAATGTGAAAATCAGACAAAATATCACATGCAAGAGTCAGTATGTAGTATATTTAATAGTGTCCTTGCGGTTTGCAATACTTTAGAAGTACCATCTGTGAATTGAAGAAACATATACTGGAACATGTGAGAGCCACCAGCAATAAAGATAGAAGTAATGCAGTGGCTATGCATATGAAAATTTATCATCAGAGTGAGTAGTCAACATTGAGATTTTACGCAATTGACAAAATTGAGATAAACAAAAGAGAAGGTCTTAATCAAGATGAACTGTATGTTCATCTATGAAAATTGAACCCCACAAAGATAACATCTACAAAGAATAATGAGAAATCAAAAACAATGAATTAATCAGGGCATTGTCACACAACATCTCATATATGGCTGATAGGATACTGAGGAAAAACGTGATAGAAAATTAACAGCTTCAACAAAAAGATTAGAAAACTAAAAGATACAACAAAAAGAATGGACACCAATTGAAATAAAATATGATAAGTTCAATATCCAAGAAAAGAACGTCTTGAAACTGCGATGAGCAATAAATGTCAGGATATGGAATATAGACAATCCACTTGAGGGAAGAACATCCAAATCAAATGTAATACGAATAAAAGTAATACTGAATGAAAAGAGAAATAACAAGACAAGTAAAATTGAGAAATGATGTTGCTTTAAAATTACGTGAATAGATGGAATAACACAAAAAGTGGTCAATCAAGAACAATGCAACTGGCGAGAGGGGTATCTAGGGGCCCTCTACCACACACCTACTAAACACCGATACGTTGGTCCTATGGCTCACACGGTTATACTGTGGCACAGAGCCAACAAGAGTTTGGGATGGGCAGACAAGCTCACTAAAGCTACCCCTCTGTGGTCATCACAACGCCTGGGCTCCCTCTGCTTCTCCCAGGGTTTCGACAAGTGGGACACGATCGGCATTTCAGAGTTGGGAGACCTAGTCCAAAAGGGTGCTATTTTGCCTTTCACTGCTCTTCAGGCTAAATACTCCCTTGCATCCACGGAATCATTCCGCTATCTACAGATTGCACACGCCATCCGGACCGCCATTCCAGACCTCTCCTCCATTCCTGATATCTCCCCCTTAGAAGATAGATTACTTTCTGAGCCACTTCCTGAGAAAGCCATCTCCTACACCTATCGAAAACTATGTAATAATCTTCCAAACTCCTTCCAGTCATTGCGGGCCAAATGGGAAGTAGACTTGGGTCCATTGGATGAGGAGGATTGGCGCTCGGCCCTCATGTCCCCTAGACAATCGGCTATCTGCCACAGATTCCGTCTGATACAATTGAAGGTTTTACATAGGACGTATATGTCCGCTCTCACTCTGGCGAAAATTGGGCGACGCCCTGACACACTGTGCTTGCGGGGCTGTGGTTTACCTGGCACCTTTTTTCATATATTGTGGGACTGCCCGAATGTGCAACAGTTTAGGGGTAGCATTGTTGGGAAAATGAGTGCCTCATTGGGTAAATCGCTCTCCTCCTTGCCCAAGCCGTGTATCCTTGACATATGGGGGGCGAATGACCTTAATGATCACGAACTGCAATGGGCTGCACTAGGATTCCTGCTAGTCAAACGCTCCATTGCGATGAAATGGGGCTCCCAAGATAAACCGCTGGTGGTGGGCTGGGTGGCCGAGATGGACCGATGCATGATCGCAGAAAAAACAGTATATAAGGTGCGTGGCTGTCCTAAGGTTTGGGACAAAAAGTGGGGGCATTGGAATGCTTACAGGGGCGAACTTTGTGATTCTCCTACGGCTGAACTAGCTATGTCACATAATAGTCCTGTAAGACGGCACCGGCACTAACTTGTGTTTTATTTGAACTGGACACTGACTCCTATATGCAACTCTGAATGTGACTATTGTTTGACTCTGCTTTCTTTTTAGTTTTCATGTTTTTGTTCCTTTGTTCGCAAAAACGGAAAAATACCAAACAGTCTGCTTGCGTTTACCGTGATCAGATACTTGGTTATAGCGCTGTATCATGACTTGTAATCGCAGCCGAACCCCCGGGATGTCGGCATCTAGGCTGTGTACTATTCTCATATCTTACAACTGTTGAACGCTGCCGGCCTCAGGGTTGTAGGCACTGATCAGCTGTGTATGCTAGACCACCTGCAATAAACTGTTTTATTAAAAAAAAAAAAAAGAACAATGCAACTGTAATTTGCCGGTTTCTAAACAAATTTTAGTATCACTTTAACACACATTAATTCTGCACTTTATGCTCATGTTACAGCACAATATCACGCAAGTGCCATTGGCCCTTATCAGAGTGGCAAACTTGCAAGAGCAGAAAAGTAGATAAGGAACTCATTTAAAAAAAGGTACCCCTCAACAGATACAATTAACCAACTGGAGGTTTATAAATAAACAATAATAAGTAACAAATAGAGTCTACATTATGACTACAATGGCCAGGATTTAGTATGATTGCCCACTGGAGGGCATGACAAAGGAACGCAACATACCAGGGATACCATGGATCCAAATATTGTGAAATATTTATCGCAAGTCTGTGACCAGTCTGAAACTGAATTAATTATCTGAAACCCACCTGAGGGTTGTAAAAAAAATAAGTCTAAATTGAGGCTACAACACCCAGATATCCGTGCAAGTGTTAACTGAAGGACACAACATGAAAAAGTGGATCTAGAGAGTCAAAATGATAACTTTTTGGGCTATGGCATAAGAGTGAATGTTGTTCACTGAAATGTAATTATGTGACATTGAAGGGGACCACAATCCAGAAAGAACCCGATCTTTTAAAATCATTGTTTTCAGTTAATGAATAATCTAAACATATTGCTTTTTGTGAAATTAAGAAATTGAATACTCCATTGCCTTTTTTTAATGTTTTTAAAGCACTATTTATTCATGCTAAATTTGCACGTTATACACAACTGCATGAGCACTTTAGATATAAAAAACCACAAATCCCATGTTATGCAGAGGAAGTCACAAACAATTGGGGGGAATATTCTCAAGGAGCTATCGCCGAGTTATTGGCACTTTATCGCAGCCAAAGTCACGATAAATGTATCTCTCCATTCAACAAGCTGGTGCTAACAGCCCATAACACCAGTTTACCTGTGATAGCAGCCGCAAAAAACATTGCCACAGATGACCCCGGCAACTATCACTAATGAGATGCAGAGTAGGCGTTCTCGTGCCAAAAGCAGCGACAACACCAGTCCACAACATTTTCAACGACCAGCCAGATCGGCGATAAGCACCCAAAACAGGCGATAAGGTGCGTTAGCAGCAGGAAACTAACACCTGATCTGACCTGGTGTAAAGTCGGATGACAGCCTGCACCAGAAAAGGGAGCCCAGCCCAGAGCCATACCTGAAGAACAACAGATGCCAAGGAGCCAACGATCATGCTGCCCAGAGCCCCAACAGGGCCACAACACCCCCGCGGCACCACCCCCAGGACACCCCCCGGGCAAAGACATGCTACATCAACTACACAAAATCATGTGCCAAATAATCCGCCTGATGTCGCACAATCACATTTGGTGACATGCATGTGTCGTCACAAAAATGAGCAAAATGAGCATCACACATTCACCTTCGAATTAACAAACAAAAATGTATTCAAATAAACTGTGAACAGAAATGAAGACACATGGCGGCTCTCCTCGGGACAATCTGTAGGTCACAGCCTGCAAGACAACAATCCAGATGAGAAGGTGTGTCTTGCGCTCATCAAAGGACAGAAAGAGAGCGAAGGAGAGGGAGAGTGAGAAAGATGGAAAGAGAGGAGAAGAGAGAGAAAGACGGAAAGAGAGGGGGAGAGAGAGAATGACGGAAAGAGAGGGGGAGAGAGAGACAGACGGAAAGAGAGGGGGAGAGAGACACAGATAAAAGAAGAGAGGAACAGAGAGTGCCGAAACTGCGCACCTAGGCCTCACAGCTCACCTGCTGACAACGGTGTGTCTCCAACCACGAGCCGGCATGTAATGCAGTTCACCAGGTCCCACATCTGAAACAGATCCATCATCTGAAACAGAGTCCAGATACATGAATGGCAAAGTACATACAATTGCACACAACATCATCGCCTGCCTGCCCCTGCGCACCCAGGCAGCAGCACCCCAGCCCCTCCCACCGCCCAGCTGTGCATGCCCACCCCTGCGCACCCAGGCAGCTGCACCTCAGCCCTTTCCGCCGCCCAGCAGTACATGCCTGTTCTTGCGCACCCAGGCAGCTGCACCCGAGCCCCTTCCGTCGCCCAGCGGTGCATGCCCGCCTCTGCGAACCCAGGCAGCTGCACCCCAGCCCCGCCCACTTCCCAACGTTGCATGCCCGCCCCTGCGCACCCAGGACTCACTGCTTACCTTCTGCCACCGGTGTGTCGCTAAGAGGGCCCACCATGTGCCGGTGCAGGCCCGAGCCCGGGGCCCGCGAACATGGCCCCCTCCACATCATGCAGCCCTGCTCCGCGGGCCATCAGGTCTCACATTTGATTCTAGGTCTTGATTTCGATATGGCAGAGGACATACCAGTGCGCAGGGCATCATCGCAGACCGCACCCCCGCTCAGCCCTTGAGGTGCGATTAACTCTGTGAACCCGCGAGGCCACGTGGCCGTGGTCATGCACTGTCCACTGGCTCAGGCCTACACTGCGGTCTAGCAGGGCTCACATGGATAGACACCAGTCCGGACCGCCAGGACAGGGTATTCTCGCAAGCTGCACACCCGCTCAGCACTGAAGGTGCCCCTACCTCAGTGCACCGGAAGTCACCGTCCCATGGCGGTGTGCCTGTGCTGGCCTCAGTGTATCCGGTGCAAACAAGTCTGTGCCCCAAAAGTCATGGACCCTGTATGATTGGGTATTGTGTTGCGGACTACAGCATGTCACCTCCAGTCCGGGGGAATGTGACGTTGCAGGGTCCTAGGCCCCCATGCCTACATGTACACCACACGGATGCACCCAGATAGAGAGTACAAATAGAGTCCACCACGTGCGCCGGGTCCATTTTATTGGCAGGGTCACCATGTCTTGTGACGCATGTGCTGGATGGGTTTGGTGTGGGTGTAAACCAACTATGAGGGAGTGGCTGTGGCATGCGGACAACTAGACCTGTGATCAGCAGATCACTACCTGGAAGACCTGGCACATGTAGCGTTGTCGTCCCCCCCTGTGAGCGTAAGCGGAGTGGACTGGCCTGGCATATGCCAGTCCAGCGTAAGGGTGTGAAAAATGACCCCGGGGCTCTGGGCTTGGTTCCATACTGAGCTGGACAAGGAAGTAACTAATGCGTGTGGCACAGCTGTCCATATTCCTCCTTCTGACACAGTTTTTGCAAAAGGCAGCACACATAGAAAGAGGAAATAGCAAGGAAAGCATATTTCTCCTTATTACGCCACACCTGGGAAGGTGTAGCATTTTGATGCACACCTAGGTTTACTAGTTTTAATAAATTTGAGAATATGCCAAAAACCATGAGTGGGAACATCCACACTCCACCCCTGGAACGCCTTCCCAATGCAGAGTAATGAAAGGCAGCAACTTGCGCTGCCTTGCATCATGCCAGATTTACTAAGCCTCGCCAAGCAAAGCAGCTCTGCCCACTACATCTGATGTACTTCAAGACTCAATTTAGATCATTATATTACCTTTGTCGCGGTTCCGTGGTGGTTATATATTATTACCGCCGGGTGAGCTGTCTCATTCCCACTTTTTCTCGATTAGGTCACCTTTAAAAAAATGATGACCTCTATTATTTTAATTTTTCATCCTTATTTTGAGGGCAAACTGAGTAAATAGACATAAAGAAGTCAAGCAGTACCTCACCTTATTTATATCCCGAACCCTTAATTTAATAATTTTTCTGGTTCTTGGGAACGGGGTTCATTTTGGTCGTGGCTGCATCCTTCACATCGTATATGTGAAAGAAATCAAAAGGGAATAATTACTCTCTGTTTGGATCTATTATCCATTAGAATTACATCATTTAGACTATCCCAGTTTGTCAGTTATTGGTTTAGTCACTATTTAGATCCCCCCCGGGTATTTATATCTCTCAACATTTGACTACTTTAAAACTAAACTTTACCCCCAAAGAAGGCATAAAGACCGTTACGGGTGCTGACAGCCTGCTGACAGCCTGCTACATCTATCTTAAATTTTGGTTCAATTATATGTTTCCTCTTATATATCGCACCTAGGCACGAACCCACTTCTTATTCGTCAAGGTCGGGTTCACACCGTATTGACTGCAGTTCCCTAAACTTACTGCCCTTACTTTTAAACCACTCTAATGTATCCCGTTAGTTTCATCAAGGGAGTCCCGCTCACCTCTTAATTCCAACGATCAGCTTTCCCAGGGTGAGACAAAAGCAGAATAGCCACTAATGAAAAAAAGGAAACTGAGATTGACAAGAAATCCATCTCATTATGAGCCGAGAGTTGGCTCTGTCGAGAATTGTATACAATGCTATCTGCAACTGAGCTGTCTGTAGGAAGACTGAAAAAAACACAATTAACATGGCACATTGTTATTAAAGTGACTCAACGGCAGGTTTCTTCATGAAATCAAGAGAGCGAGGGACTATAAAGGTGGGGAGTTAGGGTGGGGGTGTTGGGAGGGAGATGGCGCGGGAGAGAGAAAGCTCACATACGTTATATCCACTGACTAGAATCGTCAGCCGGATCCGCATGAGGGACGTAACTCTTCCTCAAAAAGGTCAATAAAAACCTTGCCCTCGGGCTTCTTTTAAGTTAAATGCTTCACATGCTTGTGAAATGGCTTTTGAAGACAATCCAAGTTCATAAGTAATAAACTGTCATCCGCCGAGCAGGGAAGTCTGCCAGGGCTGATGTTTGTATGTTTACCATCTGAGAGAAAAGCTGGGTTTGGTGACCGTGAGGCAGCCCTTTCACGGAGGTTCTTTGTACCTGTAAAGCTACGCACACAGCCAAACACATGCTACTATGGCCTACTGCAGTATAGCGAGGCGGGGGGGAGGAAAGCCATATGGCGCCTCTGCTCATAAGCGCGCGCACATGCACGCAAGCTGTAGGCCGGCCATGGTAGCATTTTTTTAAGCCCTTACTAGAAGTCTCGCCAGATCAGCGCATGAGCTGGATCAGCCGAGACCTAAAAAACGAGGCTGAGAGCAAGACTGTGCTTTGGGAATTAAAACGAGCAGTGGGGTGACACATAGATCCGTGGAAGACATCGCAGGGGTATTTGCGACCTATTACGAGATGATATATTATCAGTCAGCGACTACCAGATCAATGGACAAGAACGCTGAACTGCTCGCGGACCTGCCCGTACCGATTTTACTGCAGGAAGACAGGGAAGACATTGACTGGGACCTGACGGTGGAGGAGGTAGAGGTGGCTATCAGGGACCTACAATCCGGAAAAACAGCAGGCTGCCCGCAGAACCCTTTACATGTGTGGCAACGGGGGTAGCGAAGCCAATGTTGGAAATGTTTGCCACTCCATTGCAGGATGGTTGCTTACCTAAAGATCTGAGAATTGCCACATTAGTGGTCATTCCGAAGAAGAACAAACCCATGGAGCTTTGCAGCTCCTGTCAGCCCATCTCACTACTTAACTGGCCGTTAGCTGCCTACCTGCTGGTTCTTCCCACGGCCGGAGCCGCAAAGCCACACAGCCAACCACAGCGGCAGGAGGCGCTTGAAAATCAGGAGCGGGCTCCCGCAGCGCAGGTCCCGCCGTTAGCTGCCTACCTGCTGGTTCTTCCCGCTGCCAGAGCCACAAAGCCACTCAGCCAACCACAGCACCAGGAGGTGATTGAAAATCAGGAGCGGGCTCCCGCAGCGCGAGTCCCACTGTTAGCTGCCTACCTGCTGGTTCTTCCCTCGGCCGGAGCCGCAAAGCCACACACCCAATCACAGCGCCAGGAGGCGCTTGAAAATCAGGAGCGGGCTACCGCAGCGTGGGTCCCGCCGTTAGCTGCCTACCTGCTGGTTCTTCACGCGGCCGGGGCCGCAAAACCACACAGCCAATCACAGCGCCAGGAGGCGCTTGAAAATCAGCCGTTAGCTGCCTACCTGCTGGTTCTTCCCGCGGCTGGAGCTGCAAAGCCACACACCCAATCACAGCCCCAGGAGGCGCTTGAAAATCAGGAGCGGGCTTCCACAGCGCAAGTCCTGCCGTTAGCTACCTACCTGCTGGTTCTTCCCACGGCCGGAGCCACAAAGCCACACAGCCAATCACAGCACCAGCAGGCGCTTGAAAATGAGTACCGGGCCCCCGCAGCGCGGGTCACGTCGTTAGCTGCCTACCTGCTGGTTCTTCCCACTGCCGGAGCCGCAAAGCCACACAGCCAATCACAGCGCCAGGAGGCGCTTGAAAATCAGGAGCGGGCTCCAGCAGCGTGGGTACCGCCATTAGCGGCCTACGTGCTGGTTCTTCCCACGGCCAGAGCCGAAAAGCCACACAGCCAATCACAGCGCCAGGAGGCGCTTGAAAATCAGGAGCGGGCTCCCGCAGTGCAGGACGCGTGCGGGTATGCCTTAGCCGCGCCTGGGTAAAGGTCAGGCCCGTCTGTGCCCGTCAGTGGCCAGAAGAGGCTGGGCTGGGCCTCGTCCCTGAAATTTGCTGTGAAACGTGGATAACTGGGGTAAGAGACTGAGACTAAACGCTTTTTGTACAATATAGCCCCATTTAATGCAGTGGAAAGGTGGTGTCATCTTGTAAACTTAATAATACATCACAAGACATGGGGAAACATAAACTTGTGGGTGTTGTTGCCAGTAGTAAGAGCAAAATCCGCCAGACTGAGTGCTCCTATAACCAACTACCTCAACAATGCAATGGGTTTAATCAATAGTGAAATTGAAAATGTGGAAGAACGTTTAGCGGCCACTAAGAATGCATTAACCACTGTGATAGATGAGACTACACTGGCTTCATCTGGGCCTGCACCAGAAACAGATTTGACCAACAATGTGAAATGAAAAGAGTAACAGCCCTAGTGCATAATACCCGTCGGGCACCTTGTGTATCATCTGACCCATTGGGAAAACTGGCTTTACCAGAAGACATAAGTAGCTCTATTCCACCAGTAGCCAAAAGTAAATGGCCAGTGAAAGGAAAAGGTGATGATTCAACTAAACAATGGCAGCCAATGCTCTCTAAACACAATGGAGGGCAAAAGGCCAACAGTTGTAATGACTGTTCAACTAAACTGGATCTAGCGTCAAAAACGTTTCTAGGGAAGATTGACATGGTTGAAAAAAATCTTCTAAAAGAAATTGGGAAAATTAAGGATGATGTAGCGCAGATCCTGAAAGTCATTACAGATTTGTCATCTCACAAGAAAGTACTATCAGATAGAAATCCATCAGACACAGTGGGAAAGGATAAAACGAGAGATACTGCTAGTAATAAGACTGTATGTAACCCAGTGAAACCTGCATCAAGGTATGACAAGACAAATTGGGAAAAAATTGTAGAGAATTTAGTCAAGGAAACTACAAAAAGGGATTTGCACTTACCATCATCATCCCGAAATGTGACAAAAACAACAAGTCCTACATGCTCTACAATTAGAAATCAGTATAAAATAATGGAAAGATCTGAACCTAGACATAACCACAGAGGTTCGCTTTATTTACCACCTGAGGTTACACCTTACACTATTGTCCTTAGAGATGGTCCAGTATTGGAGGATGGTGTTAATGAGGGTTGGGTTGATTTGAAGAAAAAGGTCTTGCATTGGTTCATGAAACACTCTCTCCATAACTCAAATATTCTGGCAAGGAACATTATCATGGTGAGAAGAGTACCCTGGGTAGGGAGATCTCAGAAAAATGGAGAGTGAGGCTGTGCGGTTGTCTCTTTTTGATACCTGGCAATGGTTGAAGTCTTGCTTGAAGAAATATCTAATGATGGAGAAATGTCAGTCAATAATGAGAAAAGAGATATTACCGGGGTCCCACTTGGATATTTCTATAGACCAATTGCAAGAAACCCAAAAGAGTAAGACACTGGTCCATTGACAACTGATAGGTATAGACCTCTGCCCTTGTCTAATAGATTTTCAGCTGTCAGACAATGCAGTGATATGGATTGACTGCACCAGGGTGCTGAACAACGTTTTGCATAAACCTTTTTGACTTGTTGATAAAGGTTTATTGTCAACATCAAATCTGCAGGCCTATAATTTGATTATAGTTTCATAGAACATCGCGGGCATTAACTCAAAATTGGATGCTAAGGTATGGCCTGAATTTTTGAAAAAGTGTCAAATTATTTGTATACAAGAGACTTGGCACACAGAACCCTTTTTTGTTGATGGCTTCTCAACAATTAGTACACAAGCAACCCCCTCACGAAGTGGAAAGGCAAAGGGAAGCCTAGTTGTTTTACTTTCGGTTACATGCCCGCTGACTTTGAAGCACGTTTATATTGACTCACCCTATTTTCAGTTTCTGTGGTTAAATACCATTGATCATCAGAGTTTAGTGATAATTAATTTTTATAATAATGTTTTCGACAGTAACAGAAATCAAGTAATTTTATCTCTTGAGAAGGAGCATGACCTGTTTCTAAAACAGATCAAAGGTGATTACTTTTTGATCTGGGTTAGAGATTTCAATAGTAGGAAATGTGACATTCTTGAAGGGAAGTACTGTGGACATGAGAATGAGTTCGGAGAAAGCTACACTTATTTCCCACATAACACGTATGGGGAATCAATTAACTGGGTCTTGTGCAAATATAATTTGGAAGTAGTGGATCAGGCGCTACAGGAGGGACAAGTGGAGTTACCAACTTTTGAAGGGCATGGCCAGTGTTCTATAATCGATCACATATTAATCTCGGCACATGGTCAGAATCAGATAGTAAAAATGGAAAAAAGCTGCCTAAGCGACCACAACCCAGTATTTCTAACTGTCAGATTAAATTGTATACCTTGTGAAGGACCGTGCTTAGCACCAAGCATAAAAACCCAGGGAGAAAATGGCATTTCGATCAGATGGTCCAGGATAAATCAGATTGATTTTGTAGAGGGACTATTGAGTGATTGTAAAAATGATATATAATTATGTAAAAGGGGGATTCAACAAATAAAGAAATCATCGGGGCTTTCTGTAAAATAACCGATTTCCCAGGGCCACAAAATTAGGAATAAGAACAAAAAGAAAAAGATAGTTAGCTGGTTTGACTCGTACGGAGGCAAACCACCTATTAAAGAATGCTATGAAAATTAGACCAAAAGACAACAAACAGATAAAAAATCGGAGGATGATATATAAACAGTGGCAAGAAGAAAGAGGGAGATTCAAAGTGAAGCATGGGAGAAGCTTACACAGGCAGCTAATACTAGTGACTCCTCCCTTTTTAAGAAAACGATAAACCACCCCTATGTTAAAGACAGTAGTGCTGTAAAAATTGAAAGCCTAGTACGAGAGTCGATTAGCCATTTTATGAAGGTTTTTAATTCACATAATGAAACCCCTGTCTCAACAGTACATAGTGACCAAATATATATTTCTGAATTACATGATAATAACATCTTTATACATTTTGATACTTTCAATTTGGACCCCATTACTCCAAATGAAGTCACATTGGCCTTAGAGAAAAGTGCTAATGGAAAGTCACCTGGTGTTGATGGTGTCCCCATAGACATTTTTAAACTTAATGTGGGTTTGTGGGGTCCGTTGTTACAAAATGTGTTTAATACTTGCTGAAGGTTTGAATCCAAGAACATGAACGGAAAGTATAATTGTCCCGATCTTCAAAAAGGGCAATAGGAATGACCACAAATGTTACCGCCCAATCTCCCTTCTCGATACAGCATCTAAAGTAATGGGCAGGATATTGCTGGAGAGACTGGAATTGTGGGCCGGGGAGAATAAAATCAGAAGAGGACAATAGATTAGTGCATTAATTTGCACCTTCTTATTTCTAAATATACAATCGTGAAAAAGGGTCACTTACACCTTTTTTGCGTTGACCTTACAAGCGCCTTTGATTTAGTAAATAATTTAGTGAATCATTCAAAACTAGGGCAAACGTTGATTAACATAGGGGCATCAAATGACATTGTGGATTATCTTTCACAATTGTATAGCCGTTTGAGTACTAGAGTGCGTTATGGGGTTGGAGGAGAGTGTACATCAAGTTTCAGGGTAACCCGGGGAATTAGACAGGGTTGTGTTCTTACCCCCTTTTATTTTCCCTATATGTAAATGGAGTGGACGCAGAGTTACAAAATTTAAATGCTGACACCCCAAGAGTAGGTAAGCGCTCCGTTCCAATTTTATTCTAAGCGGACGACGCAGTTCTTTTATCACAACTGCAAATGGACCACAGTCCCTGATAGAAAAATGTGCTGAATTTATGCATGATAAGGACCTAGTATTAAATTTGAACAAAACTTTTTTGATGATGTGTGGGCAAGGGAAACCAAAAACAAAGATTCACCATGTAAATAGTGTTTCTATCAAAGCAACAAATTAATTTGTATATCTGGGATTAGTTTACAATGCAAAGAGACACTGGAGAACCCAGATTGAACAATGTAAATTAAAATTTGTCATGTCGATAGAGGCAATCTTTAGATTAAAAAAAACTGTAACAAACCAATTAGGGAAATCATGACTCTATAAATGCCTAAATGGAACTTGTTATGGAGCTGCACTTTGGGGGCAGCAAATTGTGTATCCCTTCAAACCCTAGAAAATAGTTTTTTACGAAGATTGCTTGCTGTACCAAATTCCACCCCCACATTTAGTGTACATAAAGAACTTGGGGCACCATATATTAGTGATTTTATAAGCACCATAAGTCTAAATACTTGGTAATGGATATGGAGCAAAGAGGGTGCAAGGTTTACACAAGATGTAATCAGAGACTGCATTGCCTTTGACCATGGGAGTAAAATCCTGTGGCTGATAAATATTAGAAATCTTTTAAAGGAATGTGTTGAGGATGTTGAGCTAGAAAATCCCTCCCAATTAGTTGAATATGACAAAAAAGAATTAAAAAGTAGCTTGGTGGATTCACGTAACTTGTTGAGGGAAGTAGATGCCAACACAAAATCCTTGACAAAGGATTATTGTGAGAGAACCTTTGGGATTGGGAAACAAAACTATTTATTGCAGGTCACAAACACAACGCACAGATTTTACCTTACAAGACTATGGATGGGTTTGTCTCATCTTGTAATTGCCTTTCCAAAAATGGGCAAGTGGAGCCAAAACTTGCCAAAGTGCCCCTGAGACGGTAATCAAATCAGACAATGTTACACTTTATTTTGTTCTGTAACTTTTATAGAGAGCTTAGGGAGTATTTTTACGACCGTTGTTCTTAAAGGAGAGGTTATTGTTATATAGACCTGCTTTCGAATATATCTGTAGCCTAGGTAATATTAAAGTCTGTAATGCTGTAGCCGTCTTCATCCAAAAGGCAATTAAAATAAGACACAATAACTCACATCTAGAAGCACTTGTCTATGAAGAAACCGGGGCATAATACGATAAATGATGATTGTACTGTATACTTACTTGTGGTATAAATATATGCCTTCGCACTTTGCACTTTATTTCTTGTACTATGTTATCAAATATTGAGATGTTAAACACTATAGCTAATTTTAAAAATGTACTGAGATATATATATATATATTGGCATAGAAAAAGTTTAATCAGATATTTTGCACATAAAGTGTGTGGGGGTTTATTGCTACACTTTTTATCATGAATTGTTATTTTAACAAATGTTAGCATTTTGTGATGTACAAACGTGTTTATGATTTTAGGATGCTTTATTGGTTTGTGATTTTTTTAGACCAAATATTGCTTACAATTGAATTGAATTGAACTTTGAAACAAAAGTGCTGGCAAAGATATTGGCAAACCTGCTTGCCCCGGTAATCTCCACTATCGTCCGCCTGGACCAAACTAGATTTATCCCCCAGCACAGTACCAGACTAAACCTCAGACGCCTCTACGGGGTGATGCACGCTACCGCGGCTAACCCAAGCGAATGCCCGCCACTACTATCATCGTATGCCCGCATGGCACTTGACAGTATTGAATGGTCATACCTTCAGGCAGTTCAGCCCTGGCTTGGCTTCGGCCCACGCTTCTGTGCTTAGGTCCGCCTCCTCTATCAGGATCCCAGAGCCTGTGTTTATTTGAACGGGTCAATCTCCAGGTCATTTGCACTCCACAGAGGCACATGCAATGGGTGTCCCCCATACTAATCGCTCTGGCGCTCGAGGCACTCGCGGCATGGATCAGAGGGAATCTCATCGTCAGGGGCATAGACATTGGGGGGCAATGAGAGGCTCACTGTATGCAGATGAAATACTGCTCTATGCAAGCAGACCTCGGCAAACATTCCACAGACTTATCAACATGCACTGGCTATTCGGTACATACTCAAGATACTAGATAAACTGGGACAAATCCCTCATTTTTAACCTTTCTGGAGTGCTACCCCCACTCACATCGGACTGTGCGGCCCTAACACAATTCAACAGATTTAAATACTTAGGCAAATGGATAACAAAATCAGCAGAGGAATTCCTCAATCTGAATATATACCTACAACTGACAAGACTATGTGGAGACACTACACACTGGTGCCAACTACCTATCTCTCTTAGTGGTAGGGAAGTGCTGTTCAAAGTGATTGCCCTTTTGCACTACTCTATTCTTTACAAAATGCTACACACAAGATCCCAGATGCCTTTTTTCAAGCCATTGGAGGGGAGCAGTGCAACCTATTGTGGGGGGTGGGGGGGGGGAGTGTACCACGCATAGCGCTCCTCAAATTCCAACGGGGGTGTATGAGGGTGGACTAGCTATCCCCGATATCCGAAACTACTACCTGCCGGCCCAGCTCATTAATATCAATGGCTGGGTCTTTGCACCCCTCTCCGACCTGGCATACTGGGTAGACCGTCAGGTACTGAGCAACGGTGGGCACCTGATGGCGCTGTACTATGGAAGCGGGGGGAAGTCGCTCCCTACCCACACACAGGTGGTGGTACGAGCGTGGCACGATGCCACCAAATAACTGGGCTGAAAGGATAGATTGACCCAGCACACCCCACTGTGGCATTGTGGAGTGCTGGGAGAGTTGAGCTGCCTACAGGGATTCTGCAGCTGGAGCCTCATAGGCATAGACACTGTCGGGAACGTGTGGCATAATGGTAGCATGATTACCTTTAAGGAACTGCAAACAGAATATCAATTGACGGACAAAGAGCAGTGCAGATACCTACAGCTTAGACATGCCCTGAAATGCCATATCCCGGACAGGGATTCACTACCTGAGTACTCCCCACTGTATGACCAACTGTTATTAGACCCTATCCCTGAAAAAAACAATCTCACACACATACAGGAATTTAATGAGCAACCTCCCCAACCCTCTGGGTCCGCTAAGGGCAGCCTGAGAAGTGGATTTGGGACTGCTGGAAGACGATGAATGGCAGGAACCAATCCAAAGTCTCAGAGAGATCGCCATATGGGCACAATAGTAATTAGTAATAATTCATCTTAGAATCCTACATAGATCATACTCCTCACGTACACTTCAACATAAAATTGGGAGGGCTGACCCAGATGAATGTGTAGAGGATGTGTGGAAATCGGCATATTCTTCCACATCATTTGGGGATGCCCCAGAATCCAGCGCTACTGGGTGGGGTATGCCGGGGTGATGTTGAAAGTTCTGGGTATTCACATCCAACCAGATGCACGTTGGCACTTGCTTGGGGTCAAGGGGGAAGTCCAGTGGCCGGCACACACTAAAACCTGCTCATGTTGGCCTTGGGGGTGGCAAAGTGAAATATTGCACCGATGTGGGGGGCACCGAAACCACCTAAACTTTCCAGCTGGGAAATGGACATGGACTGGTGCCGATTGGCAAAAAAACTAATGTACCAGAGTAGGGGCTGCCCAAAGAAATGGGAAAAGATCTGGTGCCCATGAGAGAAATAGAGGCACTAGTAACAGGGAGGGAGAGGGTGTGTATGTTTGGGAGGGATGGTGAAACTATCTGCAAGATGTATCATAATTGATGTTTGTGACTTTTTTCCATTTATGTGTATTGTCGCCTTCCTTGCAATGGAAGTTGTGTAGAACATATTTGTTTGATGACTCCTACTACATGGATGGATTGAATTTGTCGAATGAAAAGATTTGTTTTTTTAAAGTATAGTGGGGTCCTCCTCTACTGTCTTGGGAAGGTCTGCAAGATAGTTGTGTTATGTTGTATGCTGCACAACATTGCCATGCAGAGGAACATTACCTTCATCCCTGATGAGGACTATCAGTGGGAACCCCATATTGATGATGGTGAGATGCATCGGCAAGATGACAGTGATGAGGACGAAGTAGACAAAAAAGTGCCAAATGGAATGTTGAATTAATCTTTGGTACTGGTAATTACATGGGACCACATCCCATGTTATTTTGCACACCATGCCACCTGAGTTTGGAATCAGCCATATGCAAATCAGTCTTGACCCTGCTCCAGTGTATAAAGTCCAGTCCAAACTGCCAGGCGAGGTCCTCCCTGAACCAAACCACAAGCAACCCAAGAGCGGTTTTGCCCTTATTGGGGCTTGTTAATTGGTTGCAGCTTGGCTTCAATGTCACTATGAGATCAAGCCCACCATCAGGGCATATCCACTTAGGGCATCACACTAAACTATACAAAATGTGATGGATGAAATGTTGAATTAATATCAGTCACTGGTAATTAGTCGGGCCGCATGCCAGTCCCACATTACTTTGCACACCATGACACCTTAGTTTGGACCCAGCCATATGCAAATCAATCTTGCCCCATGCTACAACAGGAACAGTCCAGCCCAAAATGCTAGGCCAGATCCCCCCTGAACAGGAACACGAGCAACCCAAGGTAGACTTTGCCCTGATTCGGACTTGTCAGTTGGTTGCAGCTTGGTTCCAGTGGTACGGTGAACATGGGATCCACGCCTGGGCATACCCATCGCACTTAGAGCATGACACTAAAGTAGACATAAATGTGCTAGATGGAATGCTTGAATTAAGCTTAGCCATTGGTTATTGGTCAGGACTGAATGCCAGTCCACCGTCATTTTGCACACCTTGCCACTTCAGTTTGGACCCAGCCATATGCAAAGCAGTGTTGACTCTTTTCCAATACGACCAGCCTAGCCAAAACTAAGAGGCCAGATCCTCCCTGAACTGGAACAAAGAACCCAAAATCGTCTTCACCCCGATTGGGGCTCATCAGTTGGGTGCAGCCAGGTTCTAGTGGCAAAGTGAGCACAGGACCCATGACTTTGCATGCCCTTCACTTTTACGCTATCACACTGAAGTATACAAAAAAGCTGGAACCAAGGCTGGAATGCAGTACCACGTAATTACCAGTGGCTAAGATTAATTAAAGCGTTCCATGCCTTATGTGTTTTGTATACATCAGGGATAAGGATGAAGGCAGTTACCTCAGGTGTGAATTCATTGAAAAAATCTTTGCTTGATGGTAAGTGAATTTAAGTGCAAAGTAAATGTATAACAAAAACAGACATATCTTCTTTTACAATGTATGCTAATAATGCAGCAATTACTTTTTAGGTTATTAAGGGACATTCTAGAAAAAATAATAATTTTGTAGGTCAATTTTAATTGCGTGTGCATTAGTATTTATTTGAAATGTATGGGCATGCTATGCAAAATTGTATCCGTTTTAGTTTGTGATGCCTATTTTGAGAAAAAGATACAATTATTATCAAAAATGCAAGAGTTTCTCACAAAAATATTAATCCTCTCTAGGTCAAGTCATCTTGTCATCTTCTGGAGCACTAGCAAGTCATCGGCATGCATATTGTAGTTTTGAACAGAACTGATTATGGAGACCTCTGCATTGTAAGTTGCCTGAACATTGGTGTCATGTGTTTGCAAATTGCAAAAAACAGCAAAAAACAAAAAACACAGTTGATGGACAGAATGTAGAACAATGTCATACATTCCCCCCAGTACAAGGATCTGGGCCTAAATCCATCGTTTGTTTGCACTCCACACCACCCTGGGTTAGACACTGGCTATATGCAAATCAGCTCTGACCCTGTGCCTCATGGGAACAGTCCAGTCCGAACTACCAAGCCATGTCTTTCCCAGACCGTAATCAAGCATCCAAGGACCGGTTTCTGGCTATCAGCCTTCATCAGCCTGGATAGCTTGACTCCAGTGGTGTGCAAATATCATCTACACACTTCCTCTCAGTCATGGAGTGCATACGTGTCATCTAAGGTACATAACAAATATTTTGTGTATCTGCAGTCTAGAACTAATTCTTGATTAGGTCATCTGTATTTGTAGAAATTTGTTGTATTTTCTGACTACATTTGAGCATAGCATCTGTGTAAAACATTAGGACAGACCCAAAGTGTGGCTGAAGATTTCTATTTGTGTCGCAATTGTATTTGGAGGAGCATTGCCAAAAGTCACCACTTTGACACAAAAGCAGAGTCTGGCAGGCAACGGAACACTTCAGATAAGTATAGCACATACGGTAGTAATTATCTCATAGACGTAGCGCGTGTTACCACCATTTATCATGTAGACTTTGATTCTTTAGATGTTCTTCTTGACTTCTTGTCGTGTTTTGCAAGTAGTCCTTGTAAGCAGAGCGGGAGCAGGTCGTAGGAATCGTAGGAAGTCGTGGAAACCGAAAAGAAACACTACGAACAGCCGCACCGCGGAAGACGTCGGGCGCGACGTGCATGTGACCTTGGAAATGGAAGGTACATGATCGTATTGCAGAAGATTGCAGACTCAAAGCTAGAGCGCTAAGAAATCTTCTGACGTAGGACCGCTTTCAAGCCTGAAGCGCTCCGCTCCTGCGACATCCTAAACCAGGAGCGTGGCAGACACAACACCTGCAAACTCCTTTGTGACAACGTATGCTGTTAGTTGTGAGCACACGCCTAATATTTTGGGACCTCTATGATGAACTTCAGTGCACATTTTAACCCCATATTATGCACTGGGATAGACTATTCCACCACACGCTCTAGAATTCAGGGCTCGAGTCAGGGTACCACACAGGTGGACAGAGTCCCCCCACTTATTTTACTGGGTGGACGCCGTCCCCCCTTCCAAACAGCTGGACTTCACTCTTTGGCCTCTCTGGGACGAGATCAGAGCTCACAGGACGCTGGACACGCGCTGGCTTCTCAGATGCAAGCACATCTAAGGGGTAAGTGAGGGGAGGCAATGAGCCCGATGGTGCAAGCCACCTTTCGTGAAGTCACTTCGTGACATCACTTCTGGTGACAACGTCCCCCCACATTTTTTTGTAGGACTTGTGCCCTGCTCTAGATACCATAGCATGGATTATTCCACATGAACACAATAAAATATGGCCGCCAATATAGAACGGTTTGCAAACGGTTCCTCGAGCCTCTGGTTGGCTCCGACTCACCTTCACCTGCATCATCGCATGGGTTACCCAATTAGGATGCAACCACCATCACAACACACCCAACACCAAAGAGCAATATTACACTGCTCGCATGGGCACACGCCTATTACTTTGGGATCTCTCTATGATGAAGTTTGGCGCACATTTAGGGCCCCTATTATACGCCGGGACAGACTATTCCACCAAACGCTCTATATACCTCAGCGTGAATCATTCAAAATAAATACACTAAAATATGTCCACCAATACAGAACTAAACAGGTTCTTGAGCCACTGCTTGGCTCGGACCCACCTTCGCTTGTATCACCGCATGGGTTACCCAATCAGAATGAAACCCCATAACTTCACACCCAAAACCTGATGGCAATCTCCAAAGTACCTGTATTTTAAAATTAGACCCCCTCCTCTGCTCTGTCTCGATCCAGTATGCCTCTCTGGAGTCTGGCTTAGACACTTGGCCCATTAACCCACACAAACACCAGGAACATGCACCTGACTGTCATTACCTTTTGTGTTACAGTTAGCAGCTGTGCGCTAACCTCTGTCCTGGCCTATGGGGCAATACTGATCGATCGTAAGGGTCAGATCTCCCAGACATGCTTAAGATTACCTGTCACACTGTGATTCACTGTGGGACACTTGCACACGTTTTACCATTACATGCTGTATGTACTGTATCTGTGCACCCGATTGCTATGATGTGTGTATATGTTCATTTGTCACGTGTTTCACTATTTCGCAATGATTTAGTGCTGATCACAGCATTCATATGTCTACCACTGGAGACATCCTGGTATTGGGACATTGACCGTAAGGACAGCCTACACAAGATATGCAGATATACAGAATCACAACTTATTGCTTCTGTCTTCCTTCCAGGTAGGATGATCATTTACATTTTGAAGCAGGTATTTCCTTTTTACGAGGGATACCTCTATTATATATCATGATATAGGTGTGGGGTAAGTTCACTTCCTTTTTTGTTTGGTCCTGAAGAAGTGCAGTAGCTCATTCCCAGACTGTAGGGCACAAAACATGGTGACCCTTATTACCCTATACTCACAAACTTGAAGCTACTTGGGTACATTAGGCCCCCACAGTAGCCCCAACCTTTTATGGCTTTTTAATCCTGTCAGGAGAATCCTCATATTAAAGAATTATTTGCTATCTCCTAGCTAATATTAATTTAGCCACCTTTACAAACATAATCCCCCTAAACATTTAGGACGCCCTCATACTCACACCTTTCATCATGCAGCATAAACAACAGAATATCTCCACCAAAGGGACCCTTTGGGGGGGGGCCCGTAGGGCATTGCAGCACTGGCCCTACGAGGAGCAAAAGCATAATGATGAAGCATGACATCATCAGGGGTGAGTGAGGGCAACATGAAATACGCTATAAGGTTCCCTCTCTATGTTGTATCCACCATATTGCCTTTCCTTCCTATTTCGTGATAGGAACAGTACCTTCCCTGTTGATCTGACTAGAATATTATAGCCAAAATATTGTTTGTCAGAAATATTTTTCCTGAATAGTGTTTACATTTGACCTCTTTAGAATTAGTAATAGAAACATGCAGATTCTCCTAGCCAGTTGGTGAAGGAGAGTCCTGCTTAGATGAAGAAAAAGGAAGCAAATATTTTGCAGTCTCTTTTCCTGCTGTTTATTAAGTTGCGCTTATAAAATACACTACACTGCAATCCTGCTAACCTGGACAGGAAGAAACAACACAGAACAAATACACCACAACTCACATCCTCTTTTTTGGATGATTGAAGTCTACAGTTCATAATAGGACCGAAACAGTACAAAAAGTATCAGAAATCCCAGAATGAACCAATTAACTTCTTCTTTTCCTCTATCCGACAGGGATACTTCCTTTCAAGCACATCGCCTCCTGGCGTCTCAGACCATCACTTGGTTATTTGAGATTGGCACTAGGAACAACCACACACAGTGTGTTTCCAACTATTACAAGGGTGATCGTATACATTAGCGGCTGGATAATATTCTGCTCCTATGTCTTTAATAAAAATCAGTACTCTCCTCCACCAACTCGCAAGGAGAATCTGCAATTTTATTAAAAGGCATGAGGCTCATATTATGCAGGTTCAAAGCATATTCACAACTTTCATTGCAGCATGCTGAATCACCTTTTAGGAAAAGGTCCTAAATGTTGACACCCGACCAGTCCGATGACTTAAGGATATCCTCTAATCTAGCCCCCTCCCAAAATGCCTTAGAGGCTACAATAACCTGGTCCGAATGAGCCCAAAACACCCTGCGTCCACACCTTCAAGGGCTATCACTATCTTAACCCATGTACTTAGTGTAGTTGAGGTTACTAGAGAAATAGCTTACGCAATTAAATGAATGGCTGAGGGGCGGATGTTTCCACGATCTCTGGTACCTTAGAGTAATGTTTAAGGCACCTTACCACGCACAAACATAGGATGCAAATGAAATGCAAACAACTCCACAGAGATGGAAGCATTCTTGGTACGCCTTGAAATGGTAAAATTGAACATTATTGGGGGAAAATGCATTGTAGAAATATCTGACACTCTTCTAAAAGATACCAAGCACAAGAGCATAACTAACTTGGCAGAAAATAGCCTACAACAGCTTGTATTTATCTTCCCATGAATGAAACAGCTAGAAAACTAAATTAACGTCCAATAAAGTATAGTATCTGGGTTTAGGAGGATTCGCATATCTGATCCCCTTCAATAATATACAGATTAAAGGGTGTTCCCTAACCAGTTTCCTATCAACTTTCTGATGTTCCATTGCTATAGCTGACCTGTACCCATTAATAGTCCTGCGCACCTTTGCCACACCCCGGGATATAATGAAGAAAGGTGGAAAAGCATTGTGATTTCCATTGGACCAATTCTGAAGAAAAGTATCTATCGCTAAAGCTTCTGGCTTAGGTCTCCAGTGAAATACTTCTGTAACTGAGCTGTCAAGCAGGATGCAAATAGGTCTTTATCTAATGGACCCCAAACTTTGTTCGGTGTTTTGAAAGCCTGACCAGCCAGTCTCTGTTGCCACCAAGTTACATTGTCCTGGAATATGCTCTGCCCTTAGCAATAACCTCTGTCGGAGACAGAACTCTACCAGTACTTGGCCAACTTTGCTATGGCCCTTGACTTTGTTCCCACAAATCTGTCTATATACTTGAGTCAGGTCAGATTGTTCATGCGTAGGAAGACTGCACATTGTTTTTCACTAAACTTGGGACTGCAAAGGAGCTCTAAAGGTTTTTGCACATTGACAACTCCCCCTTGGAATATCTTCCTCCAGGGAGAAGGTTCCGCATCTAACACCACATTGTGTATCTCATATCTAATAGTAGATCTGAGAATGTTAGAAGGATTGCGAATTCCTTTTAGGTGTCTACATGGCGCAACCACCAGTTTTTTCTTCTTTTGCATTTAGATTTAAGTGAACCATCTCTGAGTATTCAAGACCCTGTTGTAAGTGCCTTATCTTTAATTGCTGAAGAGCCCTGTAATAGAGGGTCCCAGAAAAGTCACCTGAATCAATGAAAGAAGGCCTACCATTGTCTCAACTTCCTGATAGAAACCTGAGTTTGAGCCACAGTCATCCTCAATTCCCTCTTGATTACCTTCAGTTTCGCATCTGAGAGTAAAATCATTTCTCTGTCTGAATCTGCTAAACAAAACAAAATGTCCATACTTTTTGTGGGCTTCAGATCCAACCTTTCTACTTTACGATAAAGCTCAGTAACTGGATACATTTTCTGGTCATCTGTATTAGTTGCAGCAAGAGATTCTGCTACTTTCCTGGGAATATCATATCATCCAAGTATACCACCATCCTCAGGCAATCAGACATGAGAGCTGCCACTAACGGTTTTAGCAGCTTGGTGACACTCCAAAGAGCAGAACATAGACTAAATGGCGAACTGCAGACCCTTCTTCTGACTGTGTAAATTATTGGCAGTTAGAAAAGGACCCTTCAAATCCGACACACATACAGTCCCCTGGTAAGATAATATATGTGAGACTGACTATTGTCTCCATTTTGAAATGCTAATACAGAACAAACTGGTTGATATATTTTACATTTATCAATGGGCAAAACTTTTTATTTTTATTTTGAAATAAGAACATATTGCTTCAAAACCATTTGGAGTTACTAAACAATATTCTAAAACCCCCATCTAGAGCAGCTTTTGCACTTCCAGTAAAATTAATTCTACCCCCTGGCCAAAGAACTTGATTTGAGTAGGAAACCTTGTCTGCTTCGGAGTGGCATCAAATTCTATTTGAAACCCCAGACTGTTTGAAGAAGCGAATGGTTGCTTGTCCCCCTCTTCCACAGGAGAGGAGGAGAGCATTCTTACCTTGAACTTCCCCATCCCTCCTGTATCCGGTACTGACACCAAAATGTCCTCCCCTGCTTCTTTGTGGGATGCAGTCAGTCAGGTGTATCAGTACCGTTGGCGGTTGAGGTATGGTCTAAAGTAGTAGGAATGGCCAACAAGACAACCCCTGTATCCGCTGGCTGTGGGAGAGACCCAACCAAACATCTTCATCAGGAAGGAGTGAACTTTATCTAGTCAAGCAAAAGATTGCACAAAGCCTCCAATCGCCTTAATAAAGCCATCACCAAACAAATATCCCTGGTTATTTAATCCAACCTCAGATCCAGCTATTTCCCCCGTTTAATCACTCCTAAGCCCTTACGCCTTTCATTTGAGAATCCAGCATTCGCATTGCCCAAAAAACACACTGCAATTGTGGCCCACCTAGACACTATCTCTGGGTACAGAGGTTTATCTGTAATGCTCAACTAGGCCCAATTATTCTGTTAATGGACCTAAAAATGTCCAACGTGCAATATGGGGTTCTTACGCCTTAACTAAAAAATTTGATGAAGTTAGCATCCACAGCCGGGGTCATGGCCACTATCTCTGTAAAAAATGGTGTGGGGCATTCAGTCTCATTTTGGACGTAGTGGCCCTGTCAATAAGACTTTCTATTATGGACTTTACATAATTAGCCACAAAAAGGGGGGGAAACCACTCAGCAGAATTTGGGGGTTGTTGTAGCCTGGACTAAAAGAAGGAGCACAGAGGGAAACACAAGAACTAGGACGCCCTCCACTCATTAAGTCACAACAATAATGATGTCCTAGTGCTCAAGGCAGAAACAATATTGTCAAGAAATCTGCGGCATCACAAGTTGCACCAAAATTACAACATACCTCCCCTCTTGCAATGAATTTGGGGTAGGGGATGCCTCAGTCTGCTGCCACTATTAAAATAGCCCAACTCTGATAGACTTAACAAACATTTACAAAGCCCACATTCACCTAGTGTAACATAGAAAAAAGTTGAGAAAGCGAGATGGCACCTCACGGGCGCAACACCAATGGAACCCCTGGCTGGTACTCACCAGGATGGCCCTGTTATCATCATTGGTACCATCAAGCTATAACGGAAACGTGTCCTAAACCCAAAGAAAAGATCGTGCGTGATGCACTGAACAAAAATTATATGTGACTCAACGTACAACATTTAACACATAACACATATTCTATTCTGCAACTAGGACTAGTTCCTTTAATTTTGTTCCTATTTGTTGCATAGAAAACATATATAGAATTAAAAAAGGAGGTTGTGAATACTACCAATCGATTCAAAACCTACTCACAGCCGACATGTTTCATTGCCTTGTTTTGTATCAGGCAATTTTCTCAGGGCATATACCTTTCAATGCCACTGCAAAGGACACTGGGCTTTGCGCACTGCAGCAAGACATAAACAATAAACAGAATCGAGGTTATCCCACTTTGATGCCTTAGTCAAGTCAAAAGTGCTTGTATGCGTCGCATACACCATCATGCTGCAAAGTGTTAATATTTACCCTTCAATAATCCTAGCCTCTCATACCAGCCGAGAGGAATTTGAACAGGATCACAGCTCCCAATGGTAAGCTTTGTTAAGTCTCCCTCCCTTCTTGTTACTGCATTAACAATCAACCAGGAAATATTAAAAACATCGTCTTATACCTGTGGTTTTCGTCATTTATGCTCGTAGGCTCCTTCCTATCCCATTTAGAAAGTTACCGGTAGTGAGGAGAAGTCCGGCGCTCAATCAGCCCTGGAACACCGAGGCTCTTCCCTGCCGGTACCTATAGCGTGTGACGCGCCGTTTTGCACAGCATCTGATTGGCTGCGTACGTCTCGCGTACATGGCCGCCATCTTGGATTGGTCTTAAACGCATTGTAAACAGAGATTCGTATATGTAGAGCGACAAATCCTCGCGGGATCTCGCTATCATAACTTTATTGTAAATGACAATCTCAGCCCATCACTTGTATCTAAAAAGTGCATATCAATTGCGACCTTATTTATTGTATTGATGTCCACACCTCCGTGAGACATCATTAATTGTGTAACACCCTAACCTATAAATCAGCTATTCTGCTGTCATCTTATCATGTCATTCAAAATGTGGCGAGCTGGCAAGTACTAAGTGGGCCGTGCAAGTCTAGCCTATGATGTTGCCTCATTCTATTTAGTGTCTTCCAAATTGCGTGTTGTAATACAGCACCTAATTAGATACAACCAGCAAATCCGGTTTGTAATTTTTAGAACTTTATTGTCCAGACCACCTATTCACATATTCTACTCAAAAGATGGATATAGATTGTTGATTTAGGGAGCTTTTTTGTTGATACCAATATGGTATCAATGCCTACAATTTCATAAGGCACCTTTATTCATCTAAGGCCATAACTAAGATAGTGGGAAATATGTCCTTGCCATTGTGTTCTAATAAAGACAATAATTGTGTTATATCCCTCTATCTAATATGATGTTTATATGGAATCCTAAGTGGCAAGCTCTAGTGTTATGTATGTGCTCTCTTATCACTTAAAGGTTTTCACTACCAAGGTTTGCAGAGGTACCAGCATGTAATGTCCCAAGCCCCTATGTTCCCATCAGTCAGTAGATACATTTGCGAAGGAACATCTAGCGTAGTTTATTCCACTCCAGAATTTCGTTCAATCCCCTCTGCTCGCTCTTCTCCTGAAAAATCCATCTGGCTTCTTTTGTGATGAGACGTCTCTCTACCGTTTGGGCATCCCCTGTCACTCTCTCCAAGACAACCCAGGTGAATGTATGTCTGTTGCGGTGGCAATGTTGTACCAGCTTAGTAGTCAGTTTTCCGCTTCTGATGGTGCTTAAATGTTCCTGTATGCGGAGTTTTATTTTACGAGTGGTGAGTCCGATGTATTCGCATTCACATTTCAATCTGTACACTACATTGACAGTGTTACAGTTACTAAACTGTTCAAGGGTCCAGTTCTTTCCTGATTGGAGAGTCACTGATGATGTTTTACATGTTAGAGGACACACCGAACAATTTCCACACGGAAAATGCCCATTGGGAATGGTATCAGGTTTTGGATCTAGACTGGTTCTTACCCTGGTATGAACCAATTTGTCCTTTAAGTTACCAGCTCTCCGAAACGCGAAGCGTGGGGGTGGCATCTTATAGTCCTTGTTGGATAATAGTGTCCAATGTTTTCTGATTGATTGGCGAATCTTTGTCGCCATGGGGTCATAAGTCATTATCACCGGGATACATTCCTCTTTCTCTTTGGTGCGAGTCTCTAGTAACGCACTTCTGGGGGTGTTCAGAGCCCTTTTCTTAGCTTGTTTAATGACTCTCCGAGGATAGTTCCTAGCTTCCAACTTCACGCTGAGTCCTTCCGCTTGTTCTTTATACATTTCGGTTGAGGAACAGTTCCTCCGATAGCGTAGGAATTGCCCCACGGGCAATTATCTCTTAAGGCTCTGGGGTGATATGACTGATAGGAGAGCAGTGAGTTTCTGTCCGTGGGCTTTTGGTGTACACTTGTTTGGAACCCCCCTTCCATTGCCTCAATATTGAGATCGAGATAGACTGCTTCGTTTTTGCTGTATGACCAGGTAAAACGCAAACTCCGATCTTGCGTATTCAGCCAGTTCAAGAACTGCAGGAGAGATGTTTCTTCTCCTGACCAGTCAAAGACACTATGGACATTTTGAATGTCCTGGGGGAAATGACATTTGACCCTATGACGGAATATATAGTGACTATCGACATCCAGTCACTTCACTCATGTATCCCTCAGGATGCCGCGCTGGTGGCAGCAGCGCGGGCATTAGCCTCTCAGGAGTGGTTTTATGATGCCCCCCAGAGCTTCGTGCTGCAATGTGTTGAACTAGCACTTACAAGAAACTTCTTTAGCTATAAGGATGACCTGTTTCTTCAAGTTACAGGCACGTCCATGGGCGCAACCATGGCACCGAGTCTGGCCTGCATTTATCTAGGCCAGTTTGAAGAGCACATCATCAACTCTGACATCAATCCCTTCAAAGGCCATTTGCGCCTCTGGAGGAGATATATTGATGATGTGCTCTGCATCTGGTCAGGAGAAGAAACATCTCTCCTGCAGTTCTTGAACTGGCTGAATACGCAAGATCGGAGTTTGCGTTTTACCTGGTCATACAGCAAAAACGAAGCAGTCTATCTCGATCTCGATATTGAGGCAATGGAAGGGGGGTTCCAAACAAGTGTACACCAAAAGCCCACGGACAGAAACTCACTGCTCTCCTATCAGTCATATCACCCCAGAGCCTTAAGAGATAATCTGCCCGTGGGGCAATTCCTACGCTATCGGAGGAACTGTTCCTCAACCGAAATGTATAAAGAACAAGCGGAAGGACTCAGCGCGAAGTTGGAAGCTAGGAACTATCCTCGGAGAGTCATTAAACAAGCTAAGAAAAGGGCTCTGAACACCCCCAGAAGTGTGTTACTAGAGACTCGCACCAAAGAGAAAGAGGAATGTATCCCGGTGATAATGACTTATGACCCCATGGCTACAAAGATTCGCCAATCAATCAGAAAACATTGGACACTATTATCCAACAAGGACTATAAGATGCCACCCCCACGCTTCGCGTTTCGGAGAGCTGGTAACTTAAAGGCCAAATTTGTTCATACCAGGGTAAGAACCAGTCTAGATCCAAAACCTGATACCATTCCCAATGGGCATTTTCCGTGTGGAAATTGTTCGGTGTGTCCTCTAACATGTAAAACATCATCAGTGACTCTCCAATCAGGAAAGAACTGGACCCTTGAACAGTTTAGTAACTGTAACACTGCCAACGTAGTGTACAGATTGAAATGTGAATGCGAATACATCGGACTCACCACTCGTAAAATAAAACTCCGCATACAGGAACATTTAAGCACCATCAGAAGCGGAAAACTGACTACTAAGCTGGTACAACATTGCCACCGCAACAGACATACATTCACCTGGGTTGTCTTGGAGAGAGTGACAGGGGATGCCCAAACGGTAGAGAGACGTCTGATCACAAAAGAAGCCAGATGGATTTTTCAGGAGAAGAGCGAGCAGAGGGGATTGAACGAACTTCTGGAGTGGAATAAACTACGCTAGATGTTCCTTCGCGAATGTATCTACTGACTGATGGGAACATAGGGGCTTGGGACATTACATGCTGGTACCTCTGCAAACCTTGGTAGTGAAAACCTTTAAGTGATAAGAGAGCACATACATAACACTAGAGCTTGCCACTTAGGATTCCATATAAACATCATATTAGGTAGAGGGATATAACACAATTATTGTCTTTATTAGAACACAATGGCAAGGACATATTTCCCACTATCTTAGTTATGGCCTTAGATGAATAAAGGTGCCTTATGAAATTGTAGGCATTGATACCATATTGGTATCAACAAAAAAGCCCCCTAAATCAACAATCTATATCCATCTTTTGAGTAGAATATGTGAATAAGTGGTCTGTACAATAAAGTTCTAAAAATTACAAACCGGATTTGCTGGCTGTATCTAATTAGGTGCCGTATTACAACACGCAATTCGGAAGACACTAAATAGAATGAGGCAACATCATAGGCTAGACTTGCACGGCCCACTTAGTACTTGCCAGCTCGCCACATTTTGAATGACATGATAAGATGACAGCAGAATAGCTGATTTATAGGTTAGGGTGTTACACAATTAATGATGTCTCACGGAGGTGTGGACATCAATACAATAAATAAGGTCGCAATTGATATGCACTTTTTAGATACAAGTGATGGGCTGAGATTGTCATTTACAATAAAGTTATGATAGCGAGATTCCGCGAGGATTTGTCGCTCTACATATACGAATCTCTGTTTACAATGCGTTTAAGACCAATCCAAGATGGCGGCCATGTACGCGAGACGTACGCAGCCAATCAGATGCTGTGCAAAATGGCGCGTCACACGCTATAGGTACCGGCAGGGAAGAGCCTCGGTGTTCCAGGGCTGCTTGACCGCCGAACTTCTCCTCACTACCGGTAACTTTCTAAATGGGATAGGAAGGAGCCTACGAGCATAAATGACGAAAACCACAGGTATAAGACAATGTTTTTAATATTTCCTGGTTGATTGTTAATGCAGAAACAAGAACGGAGGGAGACTTAACAAAGCTTACCATTGGGAGCTGTGATCCTGTTCAAATTCCTCTCGGCTGGTATGAGAGGCTAGGATTATTGAAGGGTAAATATTAACACTTTGCATCATGATGGTGTATGCGACGCATATAAGCACTTTTGACTTGACTAAGGCATCAAAGTGGGATAACCTCGATTCTGTTTATTGTTTATGTCTTGCTACAGTGCGCAAAGCCCAGTGTCCTTTGCAGTGGCATTGAAAGGTATATGCCCTGAGGAAATTGCCTGATACAAACCAAGGCAATGAAACATGTCGGCTGTGAGTAGGTTGTGAATCGATTGGTAGTATTCACAACCTCCTTTTTTAATTCTATATATGTTTTGTATGCAACAAATAGGAACAAAATTAAAGGAACTAGTCCTAGTTGCAGAATAGAATTGGTGTTATGTGTTAAATGTTGTACGTTGAGTCACATATAATTTTTGTTCACTGCATCATGCACGATCTTTTCTTTGAGTTTAGGACACGTTTCCGTTATAGCTTGATGGTACCAATGATGATAACAGGGCCATCCTGGTGAGTACCAGCCAGGGGTTCCATTGGTGTTGCCCCCGTGAGGTGCCATCTCGCTTTCTCAACTTTTTTCTATGTTACACTAGGTGAATGTGGGCTTTGTAAATGTTTGTTAAGTCTATCAGAGTTGGGCTATTTTAATAGTGGCAGCAGACTGAGGCATCCCCTACCCCAAATTCATTGCAAGAGGGGAGGTATGTTGTAATTTTGGTGCAACTTGTGATGCCGCAGATTTCTTGACAATATTGTTTCTGCCTTGAGCACTAGGACATCATTATTGTTGTGGTTGTTGTAGCCTCCCAGGTCAAATATGGGGTTGTCTTCTGCATCTAAAATTACTATTTGCCGGTTGTCAGCTGATTGTCATTTTTTAGAGACATTAGCATCATCATCATCTGAATAATATTCATCATTATCATTTAAGCCATCAGGGTACTGATCATCATATGGCCTCTTATTCTGTCCACCAAATAGCCCCATATTTGGATCCCAATAGAGAGACTTTAAGTCTTTTCGATATTGTGGAATCGAACGGCCCCCATCGATATCACAACAACTGTCAGAGCTATAGCTTTAAACATCATATTTTTGATATACAAGTAGGAAATTAGAGCCACTAATAGTAAGAAATGCACAGAAAACTAGCCGGTCCCTTCAGTCATATTCTGGGGACAAGAAAAACCCCAAATACTGTAGTCCTTACCTGGTAAGGTGCTTCTCCACACATAACTATAGGCGATATAACCAGTATTTCTTCACAGAGAAAAGTTGAGTCTTCTCTACTGCCTACAGGAACTATCATGTGTCATGTGTGTTACAATAGATAGTGTTTATAATGTTCAGTCAATGTTTTAGAGATATCAGATGGAATGCAGCATGATATGAAATTCACTGTGATACATCTGCCCTCTATCCTAATTTGGATATGGAGTTTAAGGCAGGCTAAGTCAGTGGGTTTTAGTCCACATGACTGACTATCCGCAAATCAGTAAAAAAAAATGAAGGGTCATATTTACAACAGAAGTTGCGGAGAGCAGCATTAGTATCCTCAACTTAATGCCATGCTTCGCCACTTCTGAAAAGCAGGGCTTCACCATATTTATAACAATATGGTGCTGCCTTATGTTTCCCCCTGCACTGGCGCTAAATTTAGATGCCTAGCACCAATACAGGCACCCTCTCACAGTAGTACAAGGGTGTCTGCCTTGCAGGGAAAGATTGTTTATGTGCAGGAAGGTGTCCCTAAACAATCTATGAATGGCATTTTGTAACTTCTATGTGTGCTACTTAATGCAGCGCAAATATAAGTTGCAAAACGTAATCTTTTTAATGATTGTTTATGTGCAGAAAGGGACGCCTTCCTGCACATAAAAACGGGTCTCAAAGTTAAGGTTTGTGTAGGGGTGATCCGACAATTTCAGTATTACATTTCTTCAGGTTTATGTGAAGCTTCATACCTTAACTGATTGAGGTGCTTTGAGTTTGCAGTGGTCAGATAATTGTATATATTGTGTAAAAGAATTGCTCTTACTGTAGCAGCTTTGCTTCTTGCAAGTGGCACGTACACTTTTCGTTTTTTATCCAAATGGTGCCACTACCACAAACAAGGGGTAGAGATTTCTGTACTACAAGAGACAAATCCTAGGCCATGCCACCCCCCAAGCAGAGAAATTCAATATCTCACATTCTGGTTGCTCACTTGAGCCAGGGTGGGCCAGCGAGAAGCTATCCTTTCTGCATGCTACATGAAGAATCATTGTTCAGTTAAGGAACTAGTTGGTTGGTGTGGCATCAGCATAGCCAGATTTAGTATTAAACTTCTAGCCTAAATATTTATTTATTTATTTAAAGAGTTTTATATAGCGCTGGCTAGACCCAAAGCTATCAGAGCGCTTTACAAAAGAATCAACAATGTAACAGAAAAAGATCAACAAGCATTTGCAATGCAATAGGTCTCGCATTTACGCGAGTTTGAGCTATTGGCATTGTAAATGACAATGCCTTTTAATTCATGTTTTCGTTTTTGAAACATAAATAAAACGCATTGTCATTTACAATGCCAATAGTTTAAACTCGTGTAAATGCAAGAGTTATCGTATTGCAAATGCTTGTTCTATATTGTCTTCCCAGGGTCTAGACATTGACAAAAAAATACCCACCTTCCTAGACCAGCACAAATTATTTAGGTCCAACACGTACCTTTTTTTTAATCCAACTGCTCTGTCCTTACTCGGTGCTCTCATCTGCCCCCTTAAACTGTTCAAAGTGATTGGCAAAGTGATTGGCATGGTATGGGGCGGCTGTGTTTTATCCTCTGATAAAAGGAGATGCAGTAAGTGTGGCCCATAGTCCGGGTCCCGTTTCAATGGGGAATCCGCCAGCCAAGCGGCGTCATCGTTACAAACCCGGGCTGGCCAGGCGGGAGGGAGGAGAGCGCGAGAGAGAGAGGGAGAGAGAGAGGGAGAGAGAGATCATGAGAGGGAGGGAGAGAGAGGGGGCCAAAGTGTGCGAGGAGAGAAAGTACAAAATGTAGGGCCAGGGAGAAAGGGGTGAAGTTTGAGGGATGAAAAAATACGGATATGGGATTGGTGGGTACGAGGGGTGAGAGAGTGTAGAGTGAAATTAGAATGGAGCATGTGGAGTGGGGAAGAAAGAAGACTGAAGTCATGGAAGTGGAAGTGGAAGTGGAAGAGGGTTAGGGAGGCAGTAATACTAGTGAAAGGGAAGATTGCACATGTGGAGCGACTGGTATGGGGATTAGAGGAATAGAATCGAAGAGACCACTTTCCAACCCGGGAAGGATGGCGGGCGAGTGGTCCCTGCCAGGATTCAAACTCTTGACCTGCAGATCACCACCTCGCAGAGGCCAGCGTTTGACTCACGAGCCATCCCCGTCAGTAAGTGGATTCACAGTCAATAATATGCTAATATGAAAATACATCCACACCTGTCCGCAGGAAAAACGCAAGTGCTCAAACTAATAGTTGGGTAAGTACAGGGACTAGTGCAGCGTTTGGAGAACGGCTTCAGGGAGCTGCAACGGGTAACACATGACCCCTGTAATGGCTCCTTTGGAGAGGGTCCACCGAGGCTGCTGAAACGGCGGAAGAGTGATTCTGCATTTGGTAATTACACAAGCCTACGGTCATGATACTGCAATTCGGTATTTTGTTGCAAAATAACGGTTCCGTGATTATAGAGAATGCGTCAGGCAATCACAGCCACACCAGAATGCAATCACACCTATCAAACAAACTGGAAAACCATGCCGCCTTCTTACTTTGCTTCAGCTTCCACAGCACAAACCTGAAAAGCCAAGACAAAATATAAACTGTGTTTTACACGTCGAGCCAGACTTAACCAAGTGTTTTTCAAGTTAAACAGATGCGCAATGAGCACTTTTGTTTTGTAAAACCTACACCGAGAGCCCATTAAAGAGAAATGTAAGAATCTAGTATCAAGTCATGGTGGCATTGGTTTAAAGTTTGCCGTTTTGGGACAGATTCTCGGAGTCGGAACAAAAAACAAGTGAAAGCGGGATGTAAGTAGGGGGGAGGAGAAGTCTGGGCAGGCAGGATGACTCAGGGGAGGGGGCGGAGCGGGGCAGAGCGGCATGTGGGTGTGAAGAAGCCGGGCCTTTGAAGTGAAGCTAAGCTTCACTTCAAAGGTGTCGGAGGAATGCGGGCGGCTGTGCACGCGCTTTTAAGCTCAATGCACATGCGCATTGAGCTTAAAAGTCATGGGCACTGCAAGGAATCGCCACGATTCCTTGCAAGTTAGATAAAGAGTCGATGAGCCCCTATAGTCTCGCTTGCTCGATGCGCATGCGCATCGACAGGCGAGACCTAAAAATTACATAATACATCAAGAAATAGGCAATACAATTAGGAGAGGAAAGAAAGGAGAGAGAAAAGTAGTGGATGGGGCAGGGGAGGTGAGAAAGGGAGGATGAGGGAAGAGACGAAAGGAAGTCTGTCTAAAGACTGACTGGGTAGGTGACGTCCAAGGAGGGAATCCCCGACCTGTCTCCCCTATAGCTAAACCAGGTAGCTCCATCGGGCATTAGACAAAATAGCTCAATTTACGAGGGAAAGTTCACAGATAAACAGGGTGGGGACTAAGGGCCAGGACAGGTGAGGGCAAAGGTCAGTAGCAGGAAAGTGGAGAAGAGTAGCGCTGGCTAGACCGGAAGGTATCAGAGCACTTTACATGAGAATCAACAATGTAAAAGATCAACAATTACATAATACATCAGAAAATAGGCAATACAATTAGGAGAGGAGAGAAAGGAGAGAGAAAAGTAGTGGATGGGGCAGGGGAGGTGAGAAAGGGAGGATGAGGGAAGAGACGACAGGTGAGACGAAAGGAAGTCTGTCTAAAGACTGACTGGGTAGGTGACGTCCAAGGAGGGAATGTCTCCCCTATAGCTAAACCAGGTAGCTCCATCGGGCATCAGACAGAATAGTTCAGTCTCAATACATTGAGAGAGGAGAGAAGGAGAGACATAAATAGAGGGAGGATGCAGGAGGAGACGCCAGGAGAGACGAAAGGAAGTCTGTCTAAAGTCTGACTGGGTAGGTGACGTCTAAATAAATATGACCATGTGCAAGCTACTAATGCCAAACATGGAAGAACTTGGGATCGAAGTGGAAACTATTTGAAACAAACAGCTAAATGCGGGTGTGGGGGCATAATTTTAACGTCATCCATCCTCCGACCCTTTTTGACAATGTCAAAGGGCAGGGGCATAGTCATTAAAGGGCAAGTGAAAAATCCAAGAGGGGCAAGTGCCCCCTATTGAACTTCCATGCTGGAGAGTGGTGGAGTGCTGTACACAGTGGTTGCACTGACAGAAAAGAAATGCCACTAGTGTGCAGGAACTACATGGGCTGCTCTGGGCGATGGCAGCTGTTGGCAACGCTGGAAGCAACCACCATAGTATACAAAGGTCTAATTCACGTATTCATTTTCACAAGTTAGGCGCTGTCGATGACTGGCAAAACTCATCTACCACATCATGTATATGCGCTCTGAAACGACTATGAGGAAATGTATCCGTGCTCTGATTATGAGCTGACTGTAGAGGTATCTCTGGGGCCATAGGGCTCTGGACGACTCCGAGGCCCTTAGTTATACCCGATTCCGAATTACTGCGTCCTGTAAAACCAGTGACAATTTGGTGATGGAGCCTTGAATGCCAGGGTCCGACTGGGCAATAGGGCAGCCAGGCAGTGCCCAACGGGCTGGGCTGGCAGGTCACTGTGTGGGACGTTTTATTTCTGTGTGCAGTCCATTTTTATGGCCTTGAGGGCCGAATTTTATTTGATTTCACGGATATTAAAACAAACATTGCCTACAGAAAGCCCAAACACATGCAGCCTTCCATATCTTGCAAAACACCTATAGAGCATGTCTTTGCAAGTTCAAAACTGCCCGACTTGCAAACATGGGCCATTTGTTTAGCTATCTTATTCAATAACGGGGGCCACTTTTATTTTGGTGCCTGGGCCTATTTTCTGTCCCACTCCAACCCTGCTGGGCGGCATCTGGTAAAACCAGAGAGGTAATCGTAGAATGCGTCTGCATCCTCAGAGCAGATGGAGAATATCCGTGCTACAGGCCTGGGTTTGGAAATGCCATGAGGATTTTATTCCCCAGTCCAGGTTCTCCCCCATGTGCAATATTAGGCGTGGAGATAGTGGAATCCGTGTCCCTTGCCCTGCCATCTCTACCTTTTTAACCCCGGCCATCTAGGAAGGGCTGCTTTAGTTTGTGCCAAACAGCAAAATAAATGACTACACAAGCATGCGGCACTTTTATGCACTGGAGTTTTACCACTGCCCATGCTGTGTTATATGGATTCAGATGTAAATATCAACTCTAAGAAACTACTGTTTGCATGCCAGATTTCTTGGAACTGAGTTCAAATACAAGCCGTGTATATGTGACAAAAGAGTCAGACGCCAGACCGCCTCTTTGGTCACTTTAACACTGGATTTTTTAGTGTGTTGCAAGAAAGATCATGACTCAGGCAGTAACAAGAACATTGTACGATAGGATACTTTGGATTTCCTCTTCTCTAGTTGTGGTTTGGCTTATGGTTCCTATTCTGAGCTCAAGGGGTGAAGGCTCACGAGGAAGCACCAGTCACAATGGCAGTCAGAACCTCTTTCTTTAATCATTTGTTATAGGAAGCAGATGTATCACTTGCGCCACACTGTGGTCAACCGATTTAATACCGAGTGCTCATTCTGGTATTGCTCCATAATGCACAAGGAGACACATTTTCTATGGCTCGGAAAATCAGACAAAAATACACAAAATGTCTACCAAACTGTAACCACGGCAAAAAACCGCCAAGTTGGGCTGATAGCCTGTAATGGTAAAGCGTTCTTACCGGTCTGTAAAACATGTAATAAAATACTTTGAAATGAAAAAAAAGGCTAGAAAATTGAGATTTTCCTAGCTTTGGTGTCAAAAAGGCTAGATTTTATTAAAGCTATGGATGTCAGTATTGTGCTCTCTTTGCTTGCGTTTTATTAACAGCAGCCAAGCAAGTAGGGTGCAAATTCAGGACGGTAAGTGTAAAAATTCAGGACAAAAATTCAGAACATAAGATCAAAATTCAAGACAAAACTTTGGGATGAAAGATAAGTTTTACATACACATCACAGGAAGTTGCACAATAGTATAAAAGTAAGTAACTAGACAACCACTTAGGTACAAGTCAAAATAAGTTTATCATTTGGTTATGACAATCATGGTTTTTTTGGTATGCGCACAGCTTTGAGCAACTGTGCAGGTTTTTTGTGGTATTTCATATGATAATAATCTATTTATATGGTTACTGCACTGGGTTGTCTAGTCCGATATTTTGTTTACAACTCATGGTCCTGAGCAGGCATGTTTGCTGAGAGAAGTGGTCAGGAAGATCTGCTCGGATAGTCTTTGTTACTAGCGTCTCATATCTGAGTGCCATTGTAAGATGTAATTATTACTAAAGACAACGGTCCCTGGACAGTTATGGATCTCATGAGAATAATGAACATAAGCAAGATAGGCTGTATGTTCTTTGTCCAGCCGGACAGAATTTAAATTAATCAGATAAGTGCATTGAAGTAAAATCAAGTACAGTTTCAAGTGGGACAAAGTCTGTATCCAACTTACATACATAGACAAACAACAGAAAATAATAAGGGAAGGTTTTTCAGGCAAGGAAAGGATGGGGGTTTCTGCATATCATACAGTTAGGCAGAATTAAATCGCATTAAGGTACCATTGTACAACATAATCCACATTGTTTCTAATACATATGGTACATTTGGTATTGTGAGATGTAAAGCGGCCTGCATAGGCAAACTAAAGGGAGGATTGCTGTGATGAAACCACTACAGGGAACGCATTATGGGTGTTTCAGCAAGAGGAAATTAAAATATGGAATCTGACTTTACTTCGGGGGTTTCGCAGAGAGTTGCACTCTCTGACGAAAGTCACAAAGGTGATTTTCCCTGCAGCTTCCTTAAAGAAGGCACTGTAGATACACTATTATTTTTGACGCCTTGCCTTTTCCTACAAACACAATATACATCTCAAGCACAGCTCATGGCACTATGAGGCTCTCCCTAAAACCTTACACCTAAAACAAAACATGCAAAAATTTACAATTATTAGTGTAACATTCAAGTAGCAGTTGGGTGTCACTCAAAATGTCATATGCATGATGTATAGATACCACACATAAGCATACAGCAAATACAGAATAGTAACACATAGGCAAGGAAGTAGCCAGAAAATGTAAATACCTCCCACTTTGAACTAAAGCTCTTATGGCACCAAGAAAGCAAAGTAAGTTATCACAACCTGCCCCAGAAGAGCTCTCTTGTCCAAGGATTCAGCCATCCAAACTCCTGATATCCACCATTTCAAATTTACATGTGTCATCTATTAATTCTATTAATTCTTTCATCCATCATTGAGTACTTCCATCTGCGTGCCCATCCATATCGAAACATTTTCAACCATTTGCAAATCTATCCATCATCTATTCTTCCTTTCATCATTTCACTCATCCATCCCTCCATCCACCCTTTCACTCATCCATCCACCATCCATCCACCCTTTCAACCAATCCATCCTTTCACTCAATACAAGAAAAGAAAACAACGAACCCAAACATACACAGCAAGCATGTATGTCATGCACCTCCCCCTAAGGAAAAAACAAAAGTTTCCCACAAAAATATCCCACAGAAAGTCCAAAGTTTGGAATATTACACTCCAATGGTATGCACCACTACCGCTCCCGCTGTTTCTAAAGAGCAGTCTTCACGACCAAGATACAGTTTATCACAACTGTGAGTTGCACCACCTAAATCAAGATCCAAAGAATAATTTGGTCCATCCAATGTTGTTATTATTAAGTTTCTTTATTCTTCTTTTTTGGTAAAAAAAAACGTCAAGCAGCAAACGCGTTTCATTCTACTTCAAAGGACTTCATCAGGGCTCATTAATTGATATGTGACTCCGCAGTCGGACTATACCCTCTATATCCAGGATAAGTCAAAAGTAATTGGCTTCTGTGCATTGATGCCTTAACCACGCCACATTCCACTGTCACAGTGCACCGAAGCCAATTACTTTTGACTTACGTTGGATATAGAAGGTGCATAGTTCGACTGCGGAGTCACAGACACTTTGAACTTCGCAATGCAATTTTACTTCGAACCAGATTAATATACTTCATACTCTTATCAATTAATGAGCCCTGATGAAGTCCTTTGAAGTAGGACGAATTTTTACCAAAAAAGAAGAATAAAGAAACATAATAATAACAACATTGGATTGACCAAATTATTCTTTTGAGCTAGAGTTTGGTGGTGCAACCCACAGTTGTGATGAACAATATCCTTTTGATAGAGCGCGCGAGGCCACCCGACCAATAGTTTTCGCCGTTTCCGGCTTCAGGGCCCATATACCTTTCAAATCACCATATACATCGATCAGGTGACTTCACGAGCTCTACCAAGTTGTGTGTGTGTGTTCCCTGCTAATAATTTTCAGTGCACCCGACTTACCATCCACCGATGCGGGTACCTAATGACCACAATGAATCAGGGAGCTAGCTGTAAAAGAAAGGCAGCAAAATACAAACCCAACCAATAACATTCAAATACTGTTTAAATGACCACGGACAACTGGAAGTTTTAAAATGTTTATCTAAATTCAATATTTTCTTGCATGAGGTACAGTAAAATAAGGCAATCAATAACCAAGATAACATAAATCATATAGGCATAAAGAAATAATGACAGGGTAATCATTCAAATGTAATATGAAATGCAGATGGGAAATATTATAAAATCTCAGAAATGTTTAAGCATGGACATTTTATGCATGAATAACTATGGGAGGGCCTATAAAGAGTAGCACGCTTCACTTAAGGTGAATGGGCCTTTGAACAATCTAGGTAATGAAGTTCTAGACCATATCATAAAATTACAGACTGCAATGCAAAATATAATTTCTAACCAGTGAGAAGACATAGGAACAAAACCTCACGGAAAAATATGTAATTAACTTTCAATAGTTGCAGAAAGGCATGGAAAATATAACATATGCAATGATGAACTTTATTAAAGCAAAAGTCAGAAATTTAGAAGGTGCAAGATTTAAAGAGTTTTCAGAGCAATATTTACCTAGAAAGGTGTGGAAACCAAACCCTGGCCACGGGTCAGTTAAGGACAGGAAACCCTCAAGGAAGGATACCCCTCAAAGGACAGCAGGTGCAGAATGGTCACCCAGGACAGGACAGGATACCCTCGGAATAGGAATCAGGACAGGACCCTCTTCAGGACAGGACCGGAACCCACAGTTCGGAAGCAACGCCTGCGCTCCACCCGCTCTGCAGCTATCGATCAAGACCCCGATTGGGTCAGCGAACTCCCAGCTAAGTGCTTGCCCAGCACTTTAAGGCTCAGTAGAACCCCAGTCTATGGTCAAATTCGGACAGAGTGCTTCGCAGCGCTCTGTATCTTCAGTCACCTATTGAGTGCGTTGGGTCAGTGACAGGTCAGCTAAACCAGACAAGTCGGACGGTTCACTAGGTGAACCCAGGGTAGATATACAGTTTGGGGTCAGTGTACCACCCCCCAATGTTGCAAAGTGTCAGAATCCCTCAATTTCGATTGGTCCTAAGGTAGGATTTGGGTAACACACCAATCACAATACAAGATTTTAAGCCTTCATTAGCATACTTGGGTACCGCCTAGCAGGTTTGGGTTTCTCATGAGAACTGTGCAGAAATACGAGTGAAAATTAACATTGTAACATATGAGGAGCAACATTCGCCGTTCTCGTAGCGCAGAGGTGGCTTTCCCAGGCGCATCTTGACTGTGGCTGCCAGCTGGCTGAGTTCCACTGTCCAAAGTGGCCACCTTTCAATGCTCCCTGGTCATGCGCAGAAGAGACCGTCAATATGGCTCCCAATCAGTTTGGACCCCCATTCCCCGCGGTACATGAAAAGTAAGCGAAAACAAATTAATACATAATAATGTCATTATGGAAATACATCACAGGATTTGTACTTTTGACTCATCATCAAGAAATAAAACTATTGCATTAAATGTTAGCTACATTGACACAGTCACAAGAGCAGTGGCACGAGCAGTACCACATGATAAGCACAGCTATGAATTACGCATGCGCATAATTTTCCCTCCACTTCTGCAGACGCGTCAGGACACGTGAGTGTGGCTGACGCATGCGCAGTAACTAAAATACAAGCGGCGGCCATATTAAAGGACACGGATTAAATTCATTAGAAATACACATAGGCAAGCTTCGGGAACTTTGCCTAAACAAAAATAAATGTTAGTAAAACATACGCTTTGTTACCTTATTACACATAAACGAGGTTCTTGACTTCGGCAAGCCGCAAAATATGCGAAGCTTTGCTTCATCAATCCCCTCTTTGATGATATTTATTATCATCACAAATTATAATGGAACCAGATGCCAACTTTCTTTCACACTTTATAAAGTTCTATTTCTTCCAGCAACCGTTCTAACTTTTCTCTCTCAGTTTTAGCAGGGTGAGAAGTTTTCACCTTTTTGTATATCTGATCATTCACTTCCTCTAATTCAATCTCATCCACACTTCGTTTCACTCCTCTTGCATTTACCTCGTGCTTTTTGGTGCGCTTGCGGCATTTACAGCATAAGAAAATGGAAAGTATAATAAGACCTATAATACCAATTGGCATCAGAATTTTGAATAATAAGCTTTTACCTATGCTAGCAAGCCAATGACCTACATTTGAGAGACCATCTACCAGTCTCTTCCAGGCACTATCAACCTCGAGTGGTTTGAGTTCCTTTGCCAAATTAGTAATGTTTTTCACATATCTTTTGATCTGTATACTTTTATCCGGAATATAAGTGCAACAATGTTGCGCCTTCAACATCCGGCAGACTCCGCCCTCTTTCGCTAATAAGGTGTCAAGAGCAAGTCGATTCTGCAAAACCATTGATCTGATCGCAACCATTTCAGTGTTGACCAGCAGAAATCCATGAGCTGTTTCAGTAGACAGCACATCTACTATAGTAGACAATTTGCAAATTCTGTGAGTGTTCAGAACCACTCCCACTCCAGGTATCAGTGCACTGAAAATACTACCCATAATTTCACCTATACTTTCTCTTTTACTACGCACTAAGCCATTAGTATCTTCATTGCTTCCAGCTTTCCCATTCACATGGTATATTTTCGGGAAGACAATGCCAAAGTAGCAGCTTCCATACCAGTGATCCGGCAATTTGAAATAAGCCTTGTCCCCACAAATATAATAAATTCCAGGAAACACAGGCTCTGACCCATTTTTGAAACCCCAACCTCCAATTACCTTGTAATTATGTTCGCATTCACTGGAACCAATGAAAACATTATTATAATAGCTAGTCTTCTCGCGGTGAAGACATAGCTTGCCTTTCTTTTCAAAATCCAGCAACAGAGCAGGACCCGCTCCACCAGATGAGGTGCCTTCCATGTTCTCTGCCCACTTTGGCTTTTTCTGACTTTCGTCATTAGCCTTCTTTTGAATTTTAATTCTCCTTTTCTCTGCCATGTTCAGGAACATCTTTTCCTGCTCACGCAAAGAACAAGTCAAGTTATCTCTGTGTGCGTCTGCTATGTCAATGTTACCTATAGTCAGAAAGTAGTCTCCCATATATCTTATGGTGTCAGTTTTGGTATGTACAGGATTCAAGTTCCCACGTATAGGAAGTTCAGAAAAGATCACGTCATTGTTAGAATAATAATACTGTAACGGTCCCCTTTTGTAAAATAAACTAGCTAAAATGCTACAGGAGATTCCATATGTCAATGGCAGGTGATGGTATGTCACGCCTTCAGCCACAGAAGTAGGTAGCTTCATGCAGACATAGCAATCTTCAATTTCCATAGTCTCTACATAGTGTATTAATAAGTTTGCGAAAACATTTAAGTGTGTCTTGTTCTTAACTCCATGATAATGTAGTCCTCCCTCATCTGATGCTTCTAAGTTCTGTTTTGTTTGTCTCAAAGCTCTTTCATGTCGTGCTACACTCTGTGTTGTTAGCTCCTCATTGTCAGTATTTACAACTTCAGTAGGGACAATGTTAGTATCTTTACTTACAGCAAAGGGAATGAAAATTGTTAATCCTATCCAGATAACTATCAGTACTACTACACTACATATACACACCTTGCAACACGTCTTAAAACGGCTGCAACTAGGTCTACCATTCACTGTTGAATCAGACATTTTGGTTCAGAAGGAGTCTCTCGAACCCCTCTTTTTGGCTTTACACAATTAGCTTACTTTGTGCAAATTCACGGTGGTTCGTCTTCTTCTTCAGCTGAGTACTCTGGGACGGGTTCTCCGTCGCTCACGTCAGTTATATCAAGATCTTCAAGTTCTTCCAAAACCAGTGTCCATTCAGGAGACTTGTACTTTTTGTTTTGTCTTTTTATTCGTTCACTCCTTCTTTTGGAAGAGTCTTCTTCTTGCTCTGCTATCCGAGCACTTCTTCTTGCTTCTGCACGTTTTTCTTCCACTGTCTTTATCCTTAGTCTCAATCTTTTTACAAACCTAGGCTCAAGGTTGTTTCTTTTC
The DNA here is from genome assembly GCF_964261635.1 of Lissotriton helveticus. Classification (NCBI taxonomy): domain Eukaryota; kingdom Metazoa; phylum Chordata; class Amphibia; order Caudata; family Salamandridae; genus Lissotriton; species Lissotriton helveticus. The sequence goes on along the minus strand of NC_136067.1, from coordinate 1,592,831,964 downwards.
TTTAGTCTCTTAGTCGGTACTTGGACTTCACTTTCTTTTCTTATTCTCTTGTTCTCTTTATCTTGTGGTAATTCTTCTCCACTTTCTTCTCCTACTTCCCCTATCTGGCTAGTTCCAGGGCTAGCATCAAATTCTTCTGCCTGGTTGCTAATCTGGCCTTGTTCAGGAATATTTTGTTTTTGGCTTTCGATTGTCTCTGTTTCTGTTTCTGTTTCCTGAACCCGTTCTTTTAACCCTCTCTGATCCTGTTCAAGCACTTCGATCTCTTGATTTTCTTCTGCTCGAACTATCACTCTATTTCTAGTCTCTCCCTTATCTGCATCAGGTGTTAGCGGTGGTGTATCGAATACCTGCTCTGTCCCTGTCTGACCTTCTCCTTCCTCAGTTTTGATGTGAATCTCAAGCGGCTGAGGTTCTTCGCCTGTGCCTTGCTTTTCCTGACTAGTCCACTCTCTACCTTCACTAAGTCGCTCTCTTGTTCTGATAGGATCTTCGGTCAGATCAATCATCGGTATCCATTCTTCTGGCCATATGCTTGGCAGCTCGTCTTCAGCTACTCCTGGCTCAGTTTCCTGGACCTCTTCAGCAGGCTGGATTCTTGGCAGTTCGTAGTCAACTACTCCTGGGCCAACGTCTGCTGTTCCTGCAACCTGACTGGTGCTGGGCTGCTCGTTGTCAGCTGCTTCTGGCCCGGCTCCTGCAGGGTCCTCTGCTGGTTGCCCTTCTTCTGCAAATTCTTTGTCTGGTAATACCTTCTGAGTGTGTCCAGCGTGGATCCACTGGGGAACACCTGCGACCTTCACTGCAGTTGTTGTTACCAGGATTACTTGGCGTTTCTTTCCCCACCTTGGTGCCAGACAATTAGATCGAGTGTGCTTCTTTATTTTGACCCAGTCTCCTGGAACCAAGCTGTGGAGAGGAGTCGTTGGATTGAGGATGCCGTCGTCTCCAATCTGGCGAGAGATAGAACGCACTTGGTCACCCAATCTTCTGCAGTATTCAAGCACTAAATCATCAGTAATACTCAACAGTTTGCTTCCTGGCACCCATGCTTGTCTCATCACTCTTCCCATAATGATTTCATGGGGACTTAGGCCTGTCTTGCGGTCAGGAACACTTCTCAGTCCCATCAGGACCAGGGGCAGGGCCTTCACCCAGGTCATGCCAGTAGCATCTGTCAGCTTTGCTAGTCTGTTTTTGATAGTTCCATTTACTTGTTCCACTATTCCAGAAGCCTCTGGGTGGTATGCACAATGAAGTTTCTGCCTTATTCCAAAGGCCTTACAGAGTTCAGCCAGTATGTCATTCTGGAAAGGTCCACCCTTATCTGATTCAATAATGAATGGCACCCCGAATCTAGGTATCAGTTCTTTTAGTAAACACTTCGCTACTGTCAGTGCGTCACTTTGGGAAGTAGGGTAAGCTTCTACCCATTTTGAAAATACGCAAACAATGACAAGGACATATCGCTTCCCTTCACAACGGGGCATGGTGATGAAATCAATCTGTATCCTTACAAAGGGACCCCCTGATCTCCCAATTTTGCTCAGTTCAACCATCGTCCTCTTGCCTGGGTTCATCTGTTGACATGACAGGCACCTCTGGCAGAGGGACTCTGCTACCTTCCTGAACTTCTTACTGTACCAAGTCTGTTGAAATACCAGAATCATGGCATCCCTACCAATGTGTGATCCTTCATGTATTAATCTTGCCATTGTGCCAAGCAAGTGTCGGGGTAACACAGGCATACCAGTTGGGCCCAAAATCACACCATCCACACGTCTCGGTCTACACCCATCCTCCTTCCATTTCTCTCTTTCTTGCCAAGGAGCCGATTCCTGCCACTCTCTCACTTCATCCCACGTAGGCACTTCTTCAAACACCTGAAGCTGGCAGCTGGTTCCTGGCCCCCCTCGTTTTGGATTTACAATATACCGATCTTTGGCACACCATTGGGCCACTCGATCAGCATAATCGTTTCCCAGTGATACTTTGTCCATGCTCCTTTGATGAGCAGCACATTTTAGCACTGCCAGTTCTTTGGGCAACTGGATGGCCTCTAAAAGGTCATGAACAACCTTTGCATTCCGAATGGGAGTACCTGAGGAAGTCATGAATTCCCTCTGTAGCCATAATTGGCCAAAGTCATGCACAACTCCATAACAGTACTGACTGTCAGTATACACTGTTATGCGTAAGTCCTTCCCAATTTTGCAAGCCTTTATCATAGCTATCAATTCGGCTACTTGTGCAGACTTGATGTTATATAAGTAACCTGCTTCTTCAATTTTTGTAAAAGAGACTACTGCATAAGCAGCACTCAAGCCTCCTAGTTCATGTCTTAGACAGGAACCATCCACAAATAGTTCTTTATCATGTTCAGGCAATGGCGTTTCTTTTATGTCTGGGCGTGGTTTAGTACTGAACTCTGTCAGGTCAATACAATCATGTTCATCATCATCCCCACCTTCTATTTCCAAGGGGTCGGGGAGTAAGGTGGCAGGGTTCAGAATACCGCACCTAACAATGCTTACATTTGCTGCACCCACAAGAATCCTCTCGTATTTAGTCAGCCGACTAGGGGTGAGATACTGTGTTTTAGTTCTGGTCAATAGAATTACCACTCCATGTGAAACATACACGGTCACAGGATGTCCCATGACAATGGACTCACTCTGTTCCAAACTTGCACAGGTAGCAGCTACTGCTTTCGGACAGCCTGGTAACCCAGCAGCTACTGGGTCCAAAGTGGCAGAGAAATAGGCCACAGGCCTTCTGGTCGTGCCATGTTCTTGAGTCAGGACTGACAATGCGCAATTATCGCGAGTGTCACAGAATAGGGCAAACTCTTTGGAATAATCTGGCATTCCCAACGCAGGGGCCGTACACAGACAGTTTTTCAGTCTTGTGAAAGCCATTAGACTTTCATCGACCCACTCTACAACATCTGGCATTCCTCTCGTGGTCATTTTTATCAAGGGCCTGGCTAAGGCTGCAAATCCCAGAATCCACTGCCTGCAGTACCCTAATACACCCAGGAACATTCTGACATCTTTTTGAGTACGGGGCAACTGCATCTTTTGAATTATTCTCACTCTTTCTGATGTGACTTTTCTGACACCCTTTTCTATCTGGTGTCCTAGATATTTCACTGATTTCGCACAGAACTGTAGTTTGTCAGGGGCCACTTTATGCCCTTTCTCACACAGATGATTTAGGAGGGCAATGGTGTCAATTACACAGTCCCTGTGACTTTTAGACGCCAGTAGAAGGTCGTCTATGTACTGCACTAACACAGAGTTCCCAGGTAAGGTCAAAGTCTCTAGACATTTTTTCAAGATCTGATTAAAGATAGAGGGGCTCTCTGTATACCCTTGAGGGACCCGGTTCCAACAATACACGTGACCTTCGAAGGCAAATGAGAAAAGAAATTTGCTGTCGGGGTGCAGGGGTATCGAAAAGAATGCATGACATAAATCAATCACAGTGAACCATTCAGCATCCCAAGGAATCTGGTACAATATCACTGCAGGGTTTGGGACAATAGGGCAGCAAGGAACTACAATTTTGTTAACCTTTCTCAGGTCCTGCACTACCCTATACTTGCCACTAGGCTTTTTGATGCCCATAATCGGTGAGTTGCATGGGCTGCTCATCACTTCCTGTATGATGTCTCCTTCTAATAATTTTTGTATTTCTAGTGTGACACCTGCTTTCACTTCAGCATTCATTCGGTAGGGCCTAGTGTTAGGATATACTGCATTGTCCTTGATGGCTATCTGTATGGGGTCCACATCTTTCATCAAACCCACATCTTTTCCAGTGAAATCCCACACCTCTGGCTTTACGGCTTCCTGGAGTTCTTGGGGCAAGTCCTGCAGGGTCAATCTTTTAATTTCTGAGTCAGGTCTGAGTAACAATAATTTATAAATGCCATCTTCATCTGGGGTCTGTATCTCAACACCTTTTGGTGTGCAAAAGATGGTACAGTTCATTTTGCACAGCAAATCACGACCCAGTAGATTCACTGGACTGGTGTCACAGACGACAAATCTATGCATCTGTTTAAAATTTCCAATTGAAATCTCCATTGGTTCGGTAACAGGAGTACTAATCAATTGATTAGATACACCCACTACTTGGATATTTTCTCCCGAGAGGGGTAGGTTTGGAACGTCCACTGTTCTTACAGTAGAACGGGTAGCGCCAGTGTCCAACAGAAAGGTGACATCATTTCCGTCAACCTTTCCTTCAATATATGGTCCAGACTGGTCTACCGGCAAGGAAGCGCCAAGTACGCACTCCTCGTCCTCCCCTCTCAGGCCCCGTCAGTCCTGATCATTACAAAGGAAGGTATCATTTAGCAGATACTGCGAAGTTGCTGTATTTCTGTTCTCCCCGCTTTCCCAAACCTCTATCTCTTCATCTTCTGCCTGTCTTCCCCTGTATACCTGCTTGGGTGCTCGAGGCACCTGAACTGTTTTTACCTGGGGTTGAGTCTTTCTTGGTCTTTCTTTCTGCGTCTGTGGAGTTAAATCAGGAGTTTTTTCATTAATATCTACTAATTGGGGACACTCATTCCGCCAGTGTCCAATTTCGCCGCACTGATGGCAGGGAAATTTCTTCATAGCCTCTTCCCTGCTAAATTTGGGCCGGGGCTTTCCTCCACCCCCTCCCCCAGGACTTTTGTTCTCAGCATTCTTAACCATGTTACTCAATTGTTTTTCCTGCTGTTCTGCGAGCTTCACCTGAGCCCACATCACCTTTTCCTTAAGGGCCTTTTTCTTTTCTGCCATCTCGTCCTCGCAGTACTTAGCGTACCGCAGAACCTCATCCATTTTCTTAGTATGCCAACAGATTTTATTATCTTTTATCCACTGACAAATTTCAGGTCTTAAACCATTTACAAACCTGTAAATAAAGTGCGTCATATCCTTCAGGTCGATGTTATCAATACCACTGTATGTTTTAAATACCTGCAATAACCTCTCATAGAAGGAGTGCACTGTCTCGTCCCTTTCCTGTGTTGTTCTATCTATTTTTGTCCAATCAGTTTCCTTTGCGGGCACCTTTTCTTTCAAGTGCTGAATTACCTGCTCATATTTTCGCATGACATCCTTTGATGGCTCCCCTGTTTCTTTATTTCTTGGGTACTCCTCACTCGGCCAGTCTATGTTTATTTTACACTGGGTCCATAAATCTACTGGAACCACAATGTCGAAAAACCCATCCAGGTCTTTCCACAGACATTTCTGTACCTTCACGAACCTTTCCACCTGCCTGTACCAGTCAACTGGTTTCTCTCGTAATTTTGGAAAATCGTTCGTGAAGGACACAATATCCTGCCTAGACCAGGGGACATGCACATATTTCCCTCCTGGCACTTCGCGCATGGGGCATAACTGCTCAGGTTTTTCTACCTCCCTTAAAGCAAATTCAGGAGTCACTTGTCGGGAGCGAACCTCTTCTCTCTTTTTCGCCCACCTGCTTCTCCATCTTTCCACATCTCCCCATTTCTGCAGTACCCCCATTAATTCTTTAATCTGCAATTTCTTCCCTGCCACATTCAGGTGTTCTATATCCTTGTCTGAGAAGTCTGCTCTATACGGTTTCTGTAAGGGCTTGGATTTTGAGATATCTACCCCCATACTAACTGCTGTTTCGGTCAGTTTTTCGTGGAGCACTCTGGTGTTCCTTGTAAAGCTTTTACATATGAACGACAATTCTTCTTCAGAGTAGGTATTCAATCGATCCAACCCCACATTTCCTGCCATTAATTCTTCTATTTCGACCCTCAGTTTGTAGAGGTCTAAAGGTTTTGTTTGCGGAGTCTGCTTCTCTAATTCACGACTCCAACTCTCAATTTCATCCGGAGTTACCAGAGAGACATTCCTAGTACCTGTTGCTGTCTCTAATTTAATTTCTTTTGTATTAAAAGGGTTATGCCTCTGCTGTATTCCCTTTCCAGTCTGTTTGTTTGGCAATTCCAAGAACGCAACTTCAGACTCGCACTCACTGGACTGATCATCTATGATGATCGGTTCCTGTCTCGGGGTTGCCATGCCTGGGGTCATAACTGGAGTAATCGGATTTCCCTGACCATTTCCGTATAACGGGACCACCGGTCCAATAGTTACTGGAATAGTCAATGCCTCAGGACTGGTATTTAACTGGGAAATTTTCTGAATTATTTCTGTCCTTTGTCTAGCTAGAGCCTCTTGCTCCTTTTCCACTAGTACCCTTCTTAAAGTTGTGTCATGCAATATCTGTGGGGTCAATGGAGGAGTAAAACTCGGGGCAGTAGGATGCGTTTCACTGGGTCCTCCCCCATAATTTGGTTTCGGGAATAAAGTTCCAGTATTAAAGGACCTGCGCTCTTCCCCATATGGAGGTTGAACAAAAGGCAGTCCTGAATTTGATGGTTTTTCTTCGCTTTCATACAAGGTTCTGGGAAAAAAGATTTTCGTACGTGAGTATTTTTCTTCCTGGCTCGCGGGCACTTTGGGATATATATCCCTTGTTTCCGTCGGTTCGGGTTTTTCAGGATAGGGCAATACTTGACCACCCCCTCCCAGTCCCAGGGACCTGTCTTCTTCCTTTAGGAAGTGGCGTCGGGGAACATCTCCTACACTGGAAGGTCGGGTTCCCTCATTGTAAGGTGGCGGACTTCTGGTACAGATGTCCTCTATTAGTTCATCATCTGATTCCCCCAGGGCCCCCCAATGTTTACATTTTTCAGTACTTTTCTCACCCGCTCCAATGTTATGACATGCCGGCATCATGGGAAACAGACCCTCAACAATCATGCTCTGCCTCCACTGTTTCATCCTTTTATCCCTGGACTCCTGTTTCTGCCTGGGGTACCACTTGGTCAAACCCTTGTCCATTCGGGGTCTTTCTCTTTCAAAAGCCTCAATCTCCCATTCCTCTAATGCCTCATACTGCGTTAATCTTGGTCTGGGATGCAATTCGTTCATCCGAGTCCTTAAATTAAATAGGATCCTACCATTGAAAGTACCATCTAACGGAAAAGCCAATACTCCGTCATCTTTCGTGTATTTCACCCAATTCTCCAGCCACACACAGGTATTGTATCCTCGGTCAAACATCATGAATGAGGCAGGAGTATTAGGTGGTGGGACAAGAACACCTTCCCTAGATTTAATCGGTTTGTCCGTTTTAAAATAATTTTTCACCTTACTTATAAGTGACATTTTTCTCTTTGTTCCGTACATAATATCGTATCTATTAGTCTTCCACTGATCCCTTTCAAACCCTAGGTGCCTTGGATCAGGTCGAGTTCCTGTAGTCTGCGAGTGCCACATACAACTTCTGCGCTAAACTTTGTTTACAAACTACCTCCAATCAGAACGCGCTTCAGAAATTCGTGCAACCAATGGGTGTGCGACACCAAATAAGCTCCGCCAATGGGTGCGCGGCCCCTTCGTGAGACAGTTCCCACGCTCCGGCGCTCACCCCTCCTTTACAATTCCAGCTCCGCTACCCGCCCGCTGCTTCTACCAATCCCAGCGCGGCACAGAGTGACGTCAGAGGCGCTTCGCGACTGACTCCCTCCCTTCACAAGGTAACGGAAACTTTCTTTCTTTTAAAGTGCTCAGTGCTTGGTTATTTTACAACAAATACACATTCGCCACAGTGCTCAAGTGTCTAGACAGAGAAAGAATTGTTTTACTGCAAGTAAACTACTTCCATTTACTTTTCACTCGCTGCGGGCAGATCTCTTCCGCCTACCCTTCACTCTAGCATCGGTGAACCTGTTATTCCCCTAAACTCATCCACTTCTTTCCGGGATATATTCCGAGTTTAAGGTTTCTCAGCGGACCCCTCTGCTTTCACGCTAGCTCCGAGGAACCTGCTACTCTTCCGATGTGACCCTTACTAGGTTACGCCACTATGGGAATTTTGCCAATGAACCCCGTTACTGTCATTTATTCACACATGTATTCAGAAAACCCTAGTTAGTGCTTCCCGGTTATCCTAACCTGCACCTAACTTTCCTCGAACCTGTGACCTCAGGACAATGGATTCTATTCACCACTTGCCCTTTCAATTCCCCGGGGAGTTCGGACAACACGAAACGATACGGTTTACAAATGCATGGATTAGTACATATAGCAATATAAGAACAAGAATAAAAACAATGCAAAAATTCATGAGTTTCAGCAGCGTATTCACAAGAGAATGATCAGGTCTCTTAGAACAGCCGCTCTTCTAGCAGCATCAATATAATAGCAGCTTCCGACTCAACTAGTCCAACTAATCCCTGCCTTACTCTCAACTAGTCCCTAACCATCCTCTAGCTACCAGAAAACTGATAGAGCGCGCGAGGCCACCCGACCAATAGTTTTCGCCGTTTCCGGCTTCAGGGCCCATATACCTTTCAAATCACCATATACATCGATCAGGTGACTTCACGAGCTCTACCAAGTTGTGTGTGTGTGTTCCCTGCTAATAATTTTCAGTGCACCCGACTTACCATCCACCGATGCGGGTACCTAATGACCACAATGAATCAGGGAGCTAGCTGTAAAAGAAAGGCAGCAAAATACAAACCCAACCAATAACATTCAAATACTGTTTAAATGACCACGGACAACTGGAAGTTTTAAAATGTTTATCTAAATTCAATATTTTCTTGCATGAGGTACAGTAAAATAAGGCAATCAATAACCAAGATAACATAAATCATATAGGCATAAAGAAATAATGACAGGGTAATCATTCAAATGTAATATGAAATGCAGATGGGAAATATTATAAAATCTCAGAAATGTTTAAGCATGGACATTTTATGCATGAATAACTATGGGAGGGCCTATAAAGAGTAGCACGCTTCACTTAAGGTGAATGGGCCTTTGAACAATCTAGGTAATGAAGTTCTAGACCATATCATAAAATTACAGACTGCAATGCAAAATATAATTTCTAACCAGTGAGAAGACATAGGAACAAAACCTCACGGAAAAATATGTAATTAACTTTCAATAGTTGCAGAAAGGCATGGAAAATATAACATATGCAATGATGAACTTTATTAAAGCAAAAGTCAGAAATTTAGAAGGTGCAAGATTTAAAGAGTTTTCAGAGCAATATTTACCTAGAAAGGTGTGGAAACCAAACCCTGGCCACGGGTCAGTTAAGGACAGGAAACCCTCAAGGAAGGATACCCCTCAAAGGACAGCAGGTGCAGAATGGTCACCCAGGACAGGACAGGATACCCTCGGAATAGGAATCAGGACAGGACCCTCTTCAGGGCAGGACCGGAACCCACAGTTCGGAAGCAACGCCTGCGCTCCACCCGCTCTGCAGCTATCGATCAAGACCCCGATTGGGTCAGCGAACTCCCAGCTAAGTGCTTGCCCAGCACTTTAAGGCTCAGTAGAACCTCAGTCTATGGTCAAATTCGGACAGAGTGCTTCGCAGCGCTCTGTATCTTCAGTCACCTATTGAGTGCGTTGGGTCAGTGACAGGTCAGCTAAACCAGACAAGTCGGACGGTTCACTAGGTGAACCCAGGGTAGATATACAGTTTGGGGTCAGTGTACCACCCCCCAATGTTGCAAAGTGTCAGAATCCCTCAATTTCGATTGGTCCTAAGGTAGGATTTGGGTAACACACCAATCACAATACAAGATTTTAAGCCTTCATTAGCATACTTGGGTACCGCCTAGCAGGTTTGGGTTTCTCATGAGAACTGTGCAGAAATACGAGTGAAAATTAACATTGTAACATATGAGGAGCAACATTCGCCGTTCTCGTAGCGCAGAGGTGGCTTTCCCAGGCGCATCTTGACTGTGGCTGCCAGCTGGCTGAGTTCCACTGTCCAAAGTGGCCACCTTTCAATGCTCCCTGGTCATGCGCAGAAGAGACCGTCAATATGGCTCCCAATCAGTTTGGACCCCCATTCCCCGCGGTACATGAAAAGTAAGCGAAAACAAATTAATACATAATAATGTCATTATGGAAATACATCACAGGATTTGTACTTTTGACTCATCATCAAGAAATAAAACTATTGCATTAAATGTTAGCTACATTGACACAGTCACAAGAGCAGTGGCACGAGCAGTACCACATGATAAGCACAGCTATGAATTACGCATGCGCATAATTTTCCCTCCACTTCTGCAGACGCGTCAGGACACGTGAGTGTGGCTGACGCATGCGCAGTAACTAAAATACAAGCGGCGGCCATATTAAAGGACACGGATTAAATTCATTAGAAATACACATAGGCAAGCTTCGGGAACTTTGCCTAAACAAAAATAAATGTTAGTAAAACATACGCTTTGTTACCTTATTACACATAAACGAGGTTCTTGACTTCGGCAAGCCGCAAAATATGCGAAGCTTTGCTTCATCACTTTCACTCATCATCCACTTTTCCTCCCATCCACCCATTCACTCATCCATCAGCCATTTACCCTTTCACCCAAGCCATCCTTTCACTCGTCCATCCACTCTTCCATCCATCCACTCACTCATCCATCCAAACATTTACCCTTTCACCCATCCAGCCATCCTTTCACTTACTCATCCATCCACCCAGTCACTCATCCGTCTACCCATTCGACTTTTCACTCATCCATCCATCCTTTCTTCCAGCTCTCCACCCTCCCTTTCACTCATGTATGCATTATTTCACTCATCCACATTTACATTCTTCTTTTCACTCATCCAGGCACCCATTCGCCCATCCATTCTGCCAATCATTCATCCATGCGTTCACTCATCCATCCATCTATCCTCCCTTTCTCTCTCCAATCCCCTTTCACTTAGCTACTCATCCTTCCATCCTCCCTTCACCCATCCACCCACTCATCTATTTACTCATTCACTCATAAATCAATCTATTGACCCTATCACTCATCCATCCTTTCACTCATCCATCCTCTCATCCACCCACCCTTTCACTCATCTATCCATCCTTTTGTTAATCTACCCTCCCTTTCAGTCGCTCATCCATCCACTCATCCACCCATCCATCCATTCACTCATCCATCCAACCATTTACCCTTTCACCCATCCAGCCATCTTTTCACTTACTCATCCATCCACCCAGTCACTCCTCCGTCCACCCATTCAACTTTTCACTCATCCATCCATCCCTTGTTCCAGCTCTCCACCCTCCCTTTCACTCATGTATGCTCCACATTCCACTGTTCTGTTATTTATTTCTTCTGCAAGCATAAGCAATGTCGAAAAAATGGCACAAATATGAAAAATTCAAATAAAGGTGTTGTCCAGCATCCCAGGCACAAAGCCCAAGCACTGAATGGAACCCCTTTTTGGCCTGCTGTGCACATTTGATTTGGCAAAACATTGTCACTTGCCGTGAAGAGAGCCAATGTGGGTTCACTCACTATGTATAAATTCATGTTTATTACAAACTTTTGAGAAAGCGTGAGTAGGGCCAGACCTAAAACTAATGCATCATTTTACGTGCAAGAGACAGCCAAGTCCAACAAAGATGTTTACCAAACACAGTGTCCCGCAGAAGCACCAACTTCTCCCTAAATCTTCCGATTGGCCTTTATGCCAATACACTTTAAGCAAATTAGAGAGCATCCTTCATCAGCGTTTATTAACTAAGAGCCATTGATAGAATCATTCTAAAGTATCTGTGTATTAAAACAGGTGAGCACAGGGTCAACTGTTCATGGCCCAAAGTGCGGAACAGTTTGGCGGGGCAGTGAAGTATGAATTAATATCTCTTAGAAAATTACTGTCCGGCCACATATCACGTCAGGCTTAAGGCGGAGTGAGCTGATTATAAAGTTATTAAAGCTAAATACATAAGCGCATAATCTTCAAAGGAAAGGACTGATGATTTCAGATCGAGGAGGCGTGTTGGAAGGCAAATCTAGAGGTGGGTGACCGGGTGAATTTGCAGCAGGCACCAATTGTGCGGGAGAAGGGTTTGTCGAATCATTTGATCAGCGCTGCCCAGCCGCCCTAGCAAGCCAGAGTTTCCTTGTGTGAAACACTGAACATTAAACGGATTGCTCCAGGGCAATCTTCACAGCATGTGCATCATAAGCGTAATCATGTCACTCACAGGAAGAAGGCCAGGGAAGACCAATGGGGACGAAAGGACAGCTAAACAGAGAGCAGGGTGTAACAGCTCAGCTGTATGTGACAATCAGCCGCATACAGAATGACAATGGGCGGGGTGGGACTGCTCTGGTGCTCAGAGGATGACTGTGAGGCGGCCCCATCAGTAAGCAGAGGCCTCTCACAGGGGAACAGCTCTGCTCCGTGCAAGGCCCAAAATTACTGACAAAAGGCGGCCCTAAAAGAGATCCTCACAGATACGGATGTGAGGTTCAAATTACGGACGGTGTGTGAAATTTACGGACTGTTGGTCACCCTACAAGCATGAGAAAAACTACATTTCTCAGAGAAAACTGGTATAAGGACTACAAACAGAGCACAATGGCACAATCAATAGGACGTCAAGTAACCCAATCATTATTCTGACTGAGAGAAACAAATCCTCTTTTCTTGTAGCAAATCAGTCAGAAAGACGCATGGAAAGAGACATCAACACTGAATAAAAAGTAACCAGAATAGTCAAAAAGCCTGTATGGCAATCTAAAAGGAGGTGAGGCACTCTGTTCCAACCAGGAAGTGTTGATCCATGGAATGGCCAAGCAAATTGCATCAGAGAAGGGAATCCACCCGGATTAGTTTGAGGTAGCAGAGGCGGAAGAAGGTTTTGGAATTGCAGAAGAAAACAGACCAGGGAGGGTTAATGAAACAGTGGTGGGATATTACTCGCCTCCATGTCTTTAATAAAATGTAGCCTGTCCATACCAAGGCTAGGAAAATCTCAGTTTTATTACAAGATCATTTTATGCGTGTTCAAAGCATTGCAATAACAGAAACATGGGAAATTGGTTGACAGTAGAAAGTTCTAAAAGTATTAACATTCAACCAATCTACAGATTTGAGAACATCATGCAAACTAGCACCTGCCCAAAAGCCCCTAGAGATAATAGCCCTCTGGCCGAATGGGCGCCAAATGAATTAATATTAAAACTAGACAAAGACATGATCCATTTTACCCAGCAGGTTTAAGTGGGAGAAGAGACAGGTGTATGAGGTTTATGGAAAGAAATAAGCAATTGAGTAGAAGAGAAGGAGCTCAAATCTGCAGTTCGTGAAATGTACGTTTTTAGGCAATCAGTTGAGAAGGGGAAAAAAGGATACCGAATTTTCGATAAATTGTTTTTGGTACGTCTCTGAATTTGAAAGGAAACATCAAGGGGTGAATAGTGGAAAGAGGACACATCTAGGGGCAGATTTAGAAGCCCCTTGCGCCTCTTTTATGCCGCCGTTGCGTCTGTGACGCAGCGGAGGCGCAAATCCTGCGCCATGGTGTGGGGTACTTACAACGTGACGCATCTGGGAGATGCGTCACGTTGTAAAGCCCTGCGCCACATGTAGGCATTCCTGTGCAGAGGGGTGGTCGTTCCCGGCGCAGGAACGCCTCCTAAAAGTGGCTGAGTGAAATCTACAAGATTTCACATATCCACCTTTAGGACCATGCTGCGTCAAAACACTGCGCCTGCTTGAAGCAGGCGTATGGATTGACGCAGCATTTTAAGGATAGGGCACCCCTGAGCCTTGCTGGAGCTGCGTCGCACTTATGACGCAACTCCAGCAAAGCCCTGCCTTTACAGCAGCAGATGCGTCACGCATCTGTCCATTTTTGCCCCATGGTGCGCCGCATTGTAAATGCGGCGCATCCATGGTGGTGGAGCCGTGACGCACAATAACTGGCGCATCCCTGCTGATATGCAGGGATGCGCCACTTATTGTAAATCTGCCCCTTCATGCTTTAACATGGGAAACACGTTTCAAGGAAAGTAAGCATAAAAGCATTGCCAACTTTGCAGATAACTTTTTGAAAGATGTGCATTATCTTGCCATGAAATAAACATTTTTAACACCAAATTAACATCCCACATTGTATTATATTTGGAAAGCGGAGGATTAACATATCTTACTCCTTTTAATAGTTGGCAGACCAAGGGGTGTTCTTCAATAGGTCTTCCATCCACCCTCAGATGTTTAGCTAAAATGGCCGATCCATAAGTATTCATTATACGATTAGCATTCCCTTGAGAAGCTAGCAAGACTAAGAAATTAAATACCAGAGTTACACCTGCTGAAGTGGGATCTGAATTCCTGTCCATACACCAGCTACACCACGCAAACCAGGCCGACTTGTTGAGTTTTGAAGTGCCAAGGACTCAAGATTGCTGAACGAGATTGATAGCCTCCTTCGAAAATCCTGGGGTTCTACAGAAACACTGGAACAAAGGAGGGTCTGCAAAACCACTTCGTGTGGCTAACTACCCTGTACTACAAAGAAGGTCAAAAGCAGGTATCCTAGTTGCCCTGGGTGACCTATCTAGTGACATATAATGTCGTGATCAGTATGCGTGCATGGGAGTAAGTGCATACAGTGCCAGTTTACTAAGTCCCAAATGCTCAAAAGTGGATAACCATCAAATTGAACTTTGTGATCAGTCTTATCATTTGGTTAACCCGTATCTAGTGATTGGTCCTTTGATCATCGAGACCATTAAACTACAAGCTCTATATTAGAGCAAGGATCTAGTCCACGGGCACATATGACAGCCGTTTTGTTGATGGTTGTGCGAATAATGAAAAAGCAGTGCAATTACCAATTGAAAGTGAATTAAAAAAGGGTGGGATGACCTAGAAGGAAAAAATGTTATTGAACAAAGCACATCGCCCCTTAATAAAACCAGAACAGTGCAAATGACAGTGAAAACAAATATCTGTTGTGAAAACAGGCCAACATGTTTCTGCTTAGTGGGGCAAAATATGTACCCCGGCTTTCATCAGGGCCTCTGCTCTTGAATTCTTGCTACTGCTAGAAAGTGACAAACAAAATATGATAACTGTGCCAAACAAAAATAGAAAAAGTACTGAGGTTGGAACGAATACAACCTACCAAATCTACTAATCCTCTGGTTCAGTGAATGCAAACATCTACGGAGAGATATAGAGAAGGAATGCACATATTACATTGCACTGTATGTCAAGAATAACCATCAAGCATACCCAACATATATTTTTTTAAATTAAGTGTTCTCACCCAGCTTGACCAGGGACTGGACCTCACCTCACCTGGACTGTGCTCAGGTTTTTCGAGGCCCCGCTCTAAAGGTAAAAGGTAATAACCAGAAACAAGAGACCGATTGTCCAGAAGATGCCAACGTATCTTCAAGATACGAAGGACGTGTTGAGAGTCCTGCCTGAGATCGATTTTGACCCTGGAAGAGACCTATTGGTCTCATTCGATGTAGAGTCCCTCTACACTTCCATCCCTCAAGATGAGACCCTTGAAGTGGTCACTTCTATTCTGGAAGCTAATACTCCTGATACAATAACACCAGTACCGTTCATTATGACTCTTGCGAGACTGGCCATGAAAGAGAACTTCTTCCGTTTTGAAGAAACAATCTACTTGCAAACATCTGGGACAAGCATGGGCAGCATTTTCGCGCCGAGCCTGGCTTGTCTCTATGTACACCAGTTCGAGCAGCAACATGTGCTCACACCCAACAACCCTTTCCACTCATCGATTAAATGGTGGAAAAGATACATCGACGATGTATTAGTGGTGTGGAGAGGCGACCAGCAATCTATTGGAGCTTTCCATCAATGGTTGAACAACAGGAATGAATATCTTAATTTCACTGTTGAATTCCACAAAGAACGGATCTCTTTTCTGGACCTCTCAATCTATGCTACCCCAACGGGTTTGCAGAGCGAACTGTACAGAAAACCAATGGCCAGAAACTTTCTTCTCTTGTACGAGAGCCATCATCCGAAAGCACTTCGGGACATTAGGAGATTTGGTAGGTTGTATTCGTTCCAACCTCAGTACTTTTTCTATTTTTGTTTGGCACAGTTATCATATTTTGTTTGTCACTTTCTAGCAGTAGCAAGAATTCAAGAGCAGAGGCCCTGATGAAAGCCAGGGGACATATTTTGCCCCACTAGGCAGAAACATGTTGGCCTGTTTTCACGACAGATATTTGTTTTCACTGTCGTTTGCACTGTTCTGGTTTTATTAAGGGGAGATGTCCTTTGTTCAATACATTTTTTTCCTTCTAGGTCATCCCACCCTTTCTTAATTCACTTTCACTTGGTAATTGCACTGCTTTTTCATTATTCCCACAACCATCAACAAAACGACTGTCATAAGTGCCCGTGGACTAGATCCTTGCTCTAATATTGAGCTTGTGGTTTAATGGTCTCGATGATCAAAGGACCAACCACTAGATACGGGTTAACCAAATGATAGGACTGATCACAAAGTTCAATTTGATGGTTATCCACTTTTGAGCATTTGGGACTTAGTAAACTGGCACTGTATGCACTTACTCCCATGCACACATACTGATCACGACATTATATGTCACTAGATAGGTCACCCAGGGCAACTAGGATACCTGCTTTTGACCTTCTTTGTAGTACAGGGTGGTTAGCCACACGAAGTGGTTTTGCAGACCCTCCTTTGTTCCAGTGTGTTTATCATATGTTTTAGCTGGGGACCTGAACTTGGAGTGGTCTTTAAATAATTCTTTGTCCCTGCGACCCTCACTTCCGCGTTGTTAAAAGGTTCTACAGAAACACCCAAAATCCTCGGCAATCAGAAATAGAGACCCTTCTCGAATTATGCTGTGTCAAAGTTCCTGAGGGTTGAAAAGCAAATCGGGAAAGTGAGGATTTCAGACTGGGCAGTCCGAGTCCAACTCCAGTAGAGTTGGATACCAAGGTTGAGCTTGCCAAAAGGGAGCAATTAGAACCAGTGATGAAAACTCTCTGTGAACCTGTGGTAGTACTCGTCCGATCGATAGAAAGGAGGGAAAATTGTAGGGAAGAGTCTGCAGCCAAGATTGGAGAAACGCATCTGTGGCCAGAGCTTGAGGATCTGGTCTCCGACTGAAAAAGTAAGGAAGTTGGGTACTGAGGCGAGAGGCAAAAAGTTTGATTGTCATTTTGCCAATGATGGAAGAAAGACTATTGAACACTGAAGGATGCAGTTGCCAATCGCTTGAGTCTTGAAGGTGTCTGGAGTACCAATCCACTATGGCATTTAAGTTCCCTGGGGGAAACATTGCTCTTACTGAGAGATTCTGACAAAGATAATATTTCCAAAGATGTTTGGTGAGGTCTGCCAACAGTTTGGACCTTGTACACCCTGGACGATTTAAATTTCTGACCACTGTTAAGCTGTCCATCTGCAGAATAATGGTGCATTTTGATTTATCTTTTGTAAAGGATTGTAAGCAAAGGAACCTGTAAGCATCTCTAAACTATTGATATGCAAGAAGGACTCCTGACGAGACCATGGATCTCCAGTTCATTAGTGACCACATCTTGCGCCCCAATCTGTCTTACATCGGATTCTAAGACTTTGGGGTGGCAGTGAAAATCATTCTACCATTCCAGGCGTCTAAGTGAGCCAACCACCAGAGGAGGTCTTCTTTGGGCTCTTGATCTAAAGAAATGGGGTCTGAATAAGCAAGACCTCTGCTGAGATGTTGGATTTTTAGTCTTTGAAGGGCCTGAAAAACTTGCTTGAATCAAAGAAGCCGGAAGTCCCACAAGACGCACAATAGATCTGAGAGAAAAAGGAGTAAGAGTTAAAGATTGGCAATTGTCCTTTTTAGGTCTCGCCTAGGCAGTGCTTGCACTGTGTCTTTGAGACATGTTCAGAATATGGGCTTTATGGTCCTCCCATTTTTCGGCCCATGTATTTTGCTGGCTCGTTTGACTGTCTTTTCAAAATGATTTGTTTTCATTAGTTAATTTGTTCAGTAGTCCCTCCTTAGTACCTCCTTTTCTCCTGTTGTAACCTCCCCTAAGAAATGCCCTTGTTACATGTGTTGTTACTCAGTATGTGTTAATTAGAGTTTGTGAGCACTATTTAGCAAATGACTTTCTCCTAGTTGCAGTTGCAGGCACAACACACTCTCCTGCTTCCAGAAAGCAGAGTCCATGTGTTTTCCTAGCTTGGTGCCCCATCATCAACACCATGCTGTAGCTTTTAAAAACACACCCTCCCCGCTCCACGTATGGAGTCTAAATGGTATGCTTTTTTTAAGCAGAGAGCCACGCCTCGCTTCAGCTTTAATAATAATGGCGCCGGTCTTTCTTTTCATATTTGCGACATGCAAAACTCTTTTTTTTTCAATATTATATGTTTTTAAGCAGTGCGACATGCAGCACTTGATCGTCAACAATGTGGGTTGTGCGCCTTTCTTTTATTTTGAATAGCAGCTGTACGGTCGGTGTTCGACCAAGGGGGGGGGGCAGCTGGACCACGGCAGGGAACAGCAATGTAGGTGGGGTCAGCAGGGCATTGCAGCTGCCCACAGACACTCTGGACCATGTGAGAGCATACTGCTAGCCAGCCATGAGGCGTCCACATTCAGCTTCCTGTTACTGCTCAGCTCCCTACAACGCAGCCCTTCGAACACAGAAGCATTTCTTCCGAAAACAAAACTCACCACTTACCACATCACCTGCAAAGTTCCTCCATGTCAACTCATTTGTTTTTTCAGTGTTATATACCCTTAACTCGACCCGGAGATACTGCAATGCCAAACATAAGCACAACTAACATTCCTTTTTTTATAGCCACCAGGAAATAAAGTGATTTGGCCAGGATCACAGGGGACTGATCCGATGCCAAGACTCAAACCTTGGCAGCTCCAGCCATAGCACCGTATCCGTCAACGCCCAGTGTTTCACCCATATGTTAAAGAGTTCTGTTTGCCTGTATACTGGTGAATGTGCTAGTGGGGGGTGGGATCTGTCCAGGTTAGTGTCTAAGACGCAGTTGTAACCGCCACCGAGTATCCACGGGATGAGTGTGTGATGAGATAACGTTCCTGTGAGGCGACTCCAAAATGTGGCCTGCTCTACATTAGGGGCATATATACTCCCTACACTCCCTATTAGCACGGGTTGCCCGTCTAATAAACCCTCTATCATTGCGTATCGCCCTTCCTTATCTAATACTCATGTCTGCTCTTTAAAGGGAGTTCCCGGTCTAATCCAGACCACAGTCCCCCTGGCGAACGCTGAGTACACTGTGGCACAGATGGTACCCCTCCATTTTCTACGCAGGCGTTCTACCTCTGTCGCTGTCAGATGAGTCTCCTGCAGGAGGGCTATGTGTGCCTGCTGTCTCTTTATGTAGACATATACTGCATAGCGTTTGCTCGCCGTATGCATTCCCGAACATTTAGCGTGATAAATTTGATGTCAGTATTAGGGATTCTCGTGGTCATGTCTGCAGTTGCTTATATAGACGTCACTTCTGCACTGTTCTGTCCTGTCCTCGATGCCCCTCCTGTCCGCACATCCACCCTCCGCACCCTTTGTATCATACCGGTCGTTCGCTCCTACAGCGGTTCTAGGGAGGTGGTTTAAAAGGGGAAACCTGAAATCCAACTTCGGGAAACATTCCCAACTTAAGCCGAATGCCTCCTGCAAGTGTTCTTCTGTCACAGCTCCTGTGCCCTTCCTCGACTGTTGCCAGTTTGCTGCACTTTCCAGTCCCAATGGCCCATTGGGGGACTCAGTCCTATCGCTCTCTTCGGTCTCCACGGGTTGACCCCTGGGTCCAGCTCCCTTCATGCGCGGTCCACGACTGCAGCAGTCAAGAATCGCGTGGCCGCGCACCCTCCTGTCCTGGTGGTGTCTCGGTGGGGGCCCCCCTTCCTCAGTGTCTTCAGGGTTCAC
The DNA here is from genome assembly GCF_964261635.1 of Lissotriton helveticus. Classification (NCBI taxonomy): domain Eukaryota; kingdom Metazoa; phylum Chordata; class Amphibia; order Caudata; family Salamandridae; genus Lissotriton; species Lissotriton helveticus. The sequence continues at coordinate 1,592,812,144 of NC_136067.1, read as the reverse complement.
GCCCCGCTCACCTCAGGGGCGATCTATGGGCTCCCCCTCTCCGTCGCCATCAGTCGGCAAGTCCCGCCATTGTATTCGGGGCCAGGGACCGTCAATCCAAGCTCTTGGCACTGTAGAGACTTCGGTTGGTCTAGGGCCGAGGAAAACTTCAGCGCCTCTTTTTAGTAGGGATGGCTTCCCCTCTTTTCCCGGTTCCACCACTGTAGTCACTCGCTGGGCGTCCCTCCCGTCTCACCACCCCGCGCCTCGGGTCATGCTTGCGTGGGCAGCCGATCGGAGCACTACAGAGGTGCGTCCGCCATCTTGGCTGGCTTGGCCACCCCCCCCCTCCAGAACAGTGCCCAGTCTCTTGAATGGAGTAGGCAAATGCAAGCAGATATGGGGGCAGGAAAAGAACCCCTCCACCCTGTTTAGCAATGCTTTGCCCACATCATCAATAAACGCATACTTTTCACGTCACATTGACTTTACATAATAATGGAGCAACCTATCTCTGCTTTTAATACTGTCATTAGGCTACAATGGGCAAAAAGCCATAGTGGTGGAGTGATCACCTCCAGTCTCGGTGAACTACGAATCATTGATCTTCGAAGAGAGCACCATTGGTTACTTTATAGTGCAAACGCAAACATGAAACATGCAGCCGTCTCCAGGACACTCCTGGAAGGTCCTTCAAAGGTCCATTTTATGGGAACGCAGAGCCCACACTCTTTCTTTACAACAGCTGTCTTTTACACATTGTTGCACTTCCTGCAATACTGGATCTGTTCATTTGAGCTCAGTATCCCTTTATTGGGAGTTTTATAGCGATCTAAACTCATCAATATTTACACATTCCACTCTATAAACGACCCCGATCCTTGTCTAAGCTCTGTCTTTTGGATGGTCCCTTTGTCTGGGGCGGTCACATGTAGCCTTCCCAATCAAAGCTTTTGTGTACATAGGGGGCATCAGATAGTCACAAGGTTAAATACCTATGGAGTTGGGCCTTTCATTTTCTTTTACAAGTTACTTTAAAACTGTACTTCTCACCAGAGGAATTGGGGCAGGGATAATATGGGCACATAAATTAGAAGGCATCTGTGTGCCACCTTTTAACAAAGGGTAACCACCTGGGTATACCAGCACAGCTCTCCCACATTGTTTCAGAAATTGTGTCTCCCTATTCTTTGGAACACTTGCACTCATCAGCAAGAGGGGTGTATTACTTGTATTCATTTACACCCTGATTACATTTTAAGTGTTAATGTAAAGTTGAACTGCAGGGGCATCTTATGTCATCTTTTATTTACATGCCTCGTTTGATTTTAGCTGCTTTCCACCTGTTGATTCTTTTTTCTGCTTCGATTTATCAACCCTCCCCCACTCTCCAAGAACAAACACAGCGTACAGACCCGTAAGGGATGAAAGAGCTACTATGGGTTCATTGATATCTGGATTTTGCTAGCTGTGCATATGGGCAATGCACAGAAAGCATGTGTGAGCTCTCTGAATTATAGGGAAAACACTTTTCACAAACACAAAAGTTAAAAACATTCACATTACAACACCAATAGCTAACAAATGCATGACCCATTGCATTACAAATGCTTGTTTATGAGAGCGACCTTTTGTTGAGGGAGTTGAAAGACTGACAGAGAGGTAGATAGGCCAGAACTGGAAACTCTTACCTCAGTATTGTTCTCCATTGTTCCTATATCTCCTGGACAGGAAGCCTCTGGAATGACGGGGATAGAACTGGGGTTTGTAACCAGTGTAGAAGTCTACTTGGGATTGCTGATCGAAGGAGCCTCTGTTGAGTGATTGTCCTCCTGTGGGGTAAGGGCCAGCAAAGAGACTCCTACCTTTGCCGGCCCAAGCAAAAACCTGAGACTAGAACATTTTCTTCAGGGAGAGTTGGGCCATATCCATCATGGCAAAGGTGGAGACATATTTCCCAACTTCTTTGATAAAAAGAATCTCCAAATAATGGACCTTTTGCGAGAGGTCCTTCTTTCTTAGTGGCAAGACTAATAAGTTTAGGGGCATTTTTAGTGCAAACATTTCCATCTTTCTTGTGAAATGAGCGTTGGCATTGCCCAAAATGCATATAGACCGTTGGGCTCAATTAGAGAGGGTGTTTGGATCCACTTGTGTACCCTCAAATTTTGCTTCTTCGGCCAAATCCAATATCCTGGTCAGGGGACCATCAAAATCTAAAATCGTGTCTTGACAGTTGGACCACGCCTTGTCAACTCCATTCTTCAGGTCTTTCCCATTTTTGGTAAAAAACATGTTTGGATCAATGACATGAGTAGCCATAATGTTATTAACAAGGGAAGGGCAGGGACATTCTGGTTTCAATTTATTTCAAGATGATTTATCAAGAGCATCACGAAGGTAAAAAGAAAAATACTCTGCAACATGCTCTGAAGGGAACCATTCAATGTAATTGGGATAATGGATAAGGGAGGGACCAAACATGGGTTCCCGAAGATGGTCAAATAAATCATTAGATACTGGGTGAGAAACACCACCATCAATAGGAAAAATTGTACACCTTTTCTCTGGAGGCTCGTAATTAATAGGATCAGAAGATCCATCAAAATTGTGTGTGTCATCTAAGACATCATTGTCGTCAATGTATTTTAAATGAGTAACTTGGAGAGGGGAATAAGGGAGTCCCGAAAAAGAAACCTCTCAGATAGGAGGATCAGTATTTAATGAAACACCTTTAAAAGACCCTTGAGGGGTTGCAGCATGTTTCTTGCCCTTTTTTGAGGGAACTTAGTAGGATAAGATAGCATTTTTGAAAGGGAAGCTTCTACATTTTTTGATACATCCAGCATAGAGACAGCTACAGCCTTTTATTATCCTTCCAAACTTGAGTACCTTCCTCCTCAGACATATCACTAAAAAAACAGGGTGATAAAAAACTTTTATATGACCACAAATGTGTTAAAACCCGAGGGAATACAACTAAAAGTTATCATTTCTAATTATTGCCTGAAATTGGTAGGAACGGGCTAAAGAATGCAGGGATTACAGGTAAAAAGAGTCTTAAGGAGCGCTGCAATGAGGAGAAGGGGTGTATAGAAGGGGAGGAGTTGCCCGGTAGTAAAAGGACTGTTGACCAGGAGGAACAAAGGGGGGGGAAAGATGTTACCGCAAAGTGGTTTAATTGAAATCCCCAAGAGACAGCAAAGCGCAGCGGGTAGTGGCAATGAAGCAGTGACCTTAGGAGCACAAAGACCAGAATGTGATGGGAAAGACACTCAAGATAAAACAGAGAGGTTTTTTTTTCCCCAAAAAAACTTTATTGTCATTTGTGCTCATATACACAGCAGTGTGCCTACAACCATATCAGGCCGGCAGCGATACACAGTCAGCGATGAGGTGGCAGAATTGTCAATAGCGAACACTGCATAACTGCTCGGATGTATCCAACATCACAATAATAAACCAGCAGTCCATCTGCGACAGGACTCATATCAAGCCAACATGCAATGGATTGGTAGCCATTGGGAACAAAGTTTGTGGAACAGTATAAGTACAGGTGGGGTCAATCCGGCATCCGAAAGAGCATCCCGGCAGCAATCTGGCACAGAGCGCATTAAGGCCCCCTAGCACCTGTGGTAACGCACTCAATGTATATAGCAGCGATCTGAGTATCAGAGCAATGTAGTACTTCAATTTATGGTACCTATCCATCACGGCCCTGCAGTTCAGCCAAATCTACATAGTCCTACGGTTCTGCTGAAGACAGGCCTAACAGCAGCCTGTACAGCCAGTGGCGCAATGTCATTAGGGCCAGCCAGTATCCCATCCTCTCCACCCTGTCCCTGTGTAAAGCACATGTGCCTATTCCGAGCCTGCTACTGGGGGCATGTTTTCTACCTCATCAGTCCCAGTATCTTCTGTCCCCTGTGTTGCGGTTTGTAGAAGGTATGCCTGCAGAGGACCCCAGATATCAGCCGGCCTAGTGGTCAAAGGCTGCGGTTCTGAGAATATTCCATATTGCTCCTGACAGTATAACATATCTTGTAACCAGTCGGCCCCTCCCCCACCTGCAGGCCAGTCGTCTCTTTGCTAATAACAGTGCCACGTTAGTGTATTTCCGAACAGCCCTCGCTATCTGTGCAGTGTAGCCCAGCAGGAACAACAGTGGATCCAGTTCTAATATGTTCCCTATCATAAGGGAGACGCCTTCACAAACCTGTGTCCAATACTCCTTCACTCGTGGGCAGTTCCATGCCAAATGGAGGAAGTCCGCCCCTCCCTGCCCGCATCTCTCGCACCTATCCGAGTCAGCCAAGTTGAACCTGACCTTTCTAACAGGCGTGTAATACAACCTATGGAGGAATTTGTAATGTATGATCTTAAAGCGACAACTAGACATCACCGCGCCCGATAGGTCGCAACAATACTCCCATTGATCCTCCGTAATCTCCTTGCCAAGGTCCCGTGACCAGTGTGCTCTAGCTGTACTCTCCACAACCGGCAATTCCCTCCGGAGGCATTTATATATGTTGGATACTAGGTGTGCACCATCCGTGCTATTCAGCACAACCGTGAGCAGGGCAACACTGGGGGGTTCCCGAGGATAGTCAGGCAGTAAGGCCTTTAAGCCTTCTCGCAGCCGTATAAAATAGAATACCTCTACGGGGTTAGGCGTATATTCCCCAAAGAACCTTTCTCGAGAACGAAATACCCCATCGAGGAATAGATCGCCCCACGTCTGAATATGTAACCGGCGACACATGCGCCGGAAACCCACTTCTTGGAGGAGCGCCATTTGCGGGTGATATGACAGTGGCAGTCGGGCCGTGTACAGTAGCGAGGCTTGCAACCTTCTCCCTATCCTTCGCCAAGCATCCATTGTACATGTCACCGTATTAGCCTGCATATCCAACACTGATATGGGGGCATGAACTACACCATCCAGCGGTAGTGGGTGAGCGATCCAGTCTTCCGCTGCAACCTGCGGCATGAAAGCAATAGGTTTCATCCAATAATACAGGAAGTGCGCCTGCGCACTCAGATAGTAAACTTCGAAATCAGGGATGTCAAAGCCCCCTACATTGTAAGGTTGTGTCATGACCGCCCATCTAAGACGCGCCTGCCTGCCTCCCCATACCAGTCGTATAAGTTCAGAGCGCAAGGTTTTGAAGAAGAAGGCACCCGGGTGATAAGGGACGTGGAGAAACAGATATAGGAAACGAGGCAAAACCACCATTTTGATGAGGGAAACTCTAGCCGCCATGGACAGGGGCAATTTAATCCATCGGGTCACCGAGTCTGCCAATTTGGTTATGGCCGTGCCATAGTTCAGTCGTAGTGTATCCCCCTTGTCTCTCGAGATTTGTATCCCCAGATCGCGCAAATCCGAAGAACACCACTCCAAAGGATAGTCTAGCGGGAACTCCGATACAGCAGGTGTTAGTGGGAATAACTGGGACTTACTCCAGTTAATTGAGACTCCAGACAGGCCACCAAAGGAGACAAACTCCCGCAGTAATGCATTCAAGGTGGTCTGGGGCTCTTTGACATAAAGCGTGACATCGTCAGCATATAACGAAATAGAGAGTTGACGCTGAAAGCAATTAAAAGCGCTGTCCTTGTGTAGTTGTCGAATGCGACAGGCTAGCGGCTCTATCGCTATGGCAAAGAGTAGGGGGGAAAGAGGGCACCCCTGACGAGTGCCCCTCGTTATTGCAAAGGTATCTGTCAGGCGTCCATTCGCAAGCACTCTCGCCTTCGGAGCCGTGTATAGCAAACGCACCCAGTTCACAAATATTGGGGGGAAACCCATCTTCTGCAATACCGTAAATAGATATCCCCATTCCACAGAGTCGAAAGCTTTCGATGCGTCTAGAAAGACGGCAGCGAGTGGTATCTCAGAGCTCACAGTTTGGATTAGGGAGAAGACTGTACGGAGGTTGTGTGAGGTAGATCTCGTGGGGACAAATCCTGATTGATCAGGCAATATGAGTGTGGTCATGAGCAATGAGAGTCTCGTGGCTAGGACCTTGGCAAGGATTTTGGCATCACAATTCAATAGTGATAGGGGACGATATGAGTCACACTGCGTGGCATCCTTTCCCGGCTTAAGTAAAGACGTGATTACGACCTCTCTCATGGACCTCGGCAGCACACCCACCTCCAAGGCATCCTCAAACACCTCACGCAGCACTGGTGCCAGGACATCCACATAACATTTATAAAATTCCGCGGGTAGCCCATCAAGACCAGGCGCCTTCCCGTTGCCCAGGGAGCTTATAGCGTCTCGAACCTCATCCGTCTCCAGTGACGCCCCTAAAAACTGTCTATGGGTGTCGCTTATCCAACATAGTGCAATATCCCCCAGAAAGCCATCCAAGTCAAAGCCCCCATCTGCCCGTGATGTATAGAGCTGCTCGTAATGTGTTTGGAGAGTAGTCAGTATACCATCTGAGTCTTTGCACACCCTACCGTCAGCTGTTGTTAACTCTAAGATAGTGTTGGCGCCTCGCGCCATACGAACTGCCATCGATAGTGCCCTACCCGGTCTTCCACCCTCATTGTATGCACGAGCCTTCCAGTATTTACCTCTGAAATGTAACTCTCTTTGCGCTTCTGCCTCATATTTCGACAATTTTGACCTGAATTCCTGCTGTATAGTCCCTACTTCTCCCTGCACCATGCTCTTTTCCAGCGCTCGTAAGTCCTCTTCCAACCTGCGGAGCATGCGCTGTATGTCCCTCAAAACCCCAGAGCTCTTAGCAATGCACCACCCCCTCACTGTGACTTTGAAGGCCTCCCAGACTGTTTCCACACTATCCACAGTGTCTTTTTTACGGGGGAAAAAGTCTTCTATATCCTCCCTGAGTTCCTCGCGGAAGACCGCATCCACTAGAATGGTAGGTTGCAATCGCCAGGGTGGCCGAGGTTTATTATACCCAGGCATATCTATAGTCAGCAGAACTGGGCAGTGATCGGAATGTGTTCTGGGTAGGTGTTGTGCATCCAGGACATGCGGTGCTAGACTCCGTGACACAAAAATATAATCAATTCTAGCCCATGTACCAGTGTATGATGTGTAGTGTGTACCATCCAGCAGATCAGGATGAATATGTCTCCATCCATCGACTAACCCTTCCTCATCTACTATCCCCCTGAGGACATCTCTCGCCCTGGGATGGTATGTCGTGCAACTATCTGCTCTATCCATCCCCGGGATTAAAGCAACATTGAAGTCTCCACCCCAGACAAGATGACTAGATCCGACATCCATCACAACTCCCCAGAGCACAGCAAAAAAGTTTGGATCATCAACATTAGGTGCATAGCAATTGGCAATGGTAATCTTCTCCCCACCCAATCTCCCCCACAGTACCACATATCTCCCCTCTTTATCTATTCTTTGACCTTGCAGTGTAAACAGGAGGGCGCGATGTATAAGGATAGCCGTACCTCTGGCATATGAGGAATAGTTCGAAAAAACCCTTACACCTGCCCATCTACTACCGAAAGTAGACGTGGTGGACGGAGGGTTATGAGTTTCCTGTAGCATAACCACCTGTATGTTATGTCTATCCCAATATGCCACCAACTGCCTGCATTTACGTGCATCTTTAAGACCTCGCACATTCCACGACATAAAGGTACATTTGTTAATATCCCCTGTGCCCATTAACATTATCCTTGTCTGGCTGTATGATCTTTCTATGCAGTAGCCATGTCATCATCACGTCACAATTATACAGTCATTGTCAAATAATCCAGTGTATCGCTTGACCCGCATATAGGCCTCCCATAAATTGATACTATGCAGAAATGTGGATCTCAACATTATCCCATGGGATTCCAAGAAGTTTTCTGCTTGCTTGTGTATATCGCACTCAACCAACACATGCAACCCCCAGTCATTCTCCCACTCCCTCCCAACCTCCCACTGAAGCATCCCCAACTTGCCAGGTTCTCAATCCACCCCATCCCACCCCAACTCCCTCAAAAACCTAGGGTGATAACATACCCTATTCCAATATAAACTGTATGGGTAATACCCGTTAGGTAGCATTCCAGGTGGCAACACATTCGGCCCTCTACTCCACCAGCCCCACATGGCGGGGCACACCCAGCCAGTAGGAGAGAGGGGGGCACCTAGCGAACAGAATCTATATCAGCCTCCCCGGGGCCAGAATCCCCTCCCATCTCAACTTAAGGAGGATGAGGGAGAATTAAACACAATAACAGTTGTAGGATTGTCCATAGATCAGTACTCACATACAGGACTCGGTTCGGTAATAAAGTCTGAATAACCATGGGGTCACTGTTCATCATCTTCCATATGTTCATGTCGCTGATCGGGATCGTCGTCTTTATCCCCTCTGTGCTGTGCCGTACGTTTATAATGCTTGATGAATTCTTCTACCTGTTGTGGCTTCGTGAAAAACCTCTGACGCCCTTGACATGTGACCCATAGGCGGGCCGGGTAGAGCAATGCGTAATCCACTTGAAGATTGCGGAGTTTGGCTTTGACATCTAAGAATTTGCGACGTTCCTCCTGCACAATGGGCGTAAAATCAGGGTAGATGGTGAAATTGTTGCCGTCAAAGGAAAGTGTTTTGGAGTTCCGAGCCGCACGTAAGGCAGTATCCCTATCTCTATAGTTCAGCAAGCGAGCAATGATAGGTCTCGGATTCATGCCCGGTTTGGGCACTGGTCCCAAGGATCTATGCGCCCTCTCCGTTATAAACTGGGGCGAAAAAGCTTCCGGTCCAACCGCTGTCAGCAGGAGCTTCTCCACATATTCCTCCATTTTACCCACATTCGTGGACTCCGGAACACCCACTATGCGTATGTTATTACGCCGACTTCTCGCCTCCAAATCCTCGTTCTTGGCCGCTATAGTGCGTAGCAAGTTATCCATCCTAGTAAGTTGTGCCGTGTGTTGCGTCGAAGTGTCCTCAATGTCCGAGACACGCTGTTCCGCGTCTTTCAGCCTCCCCTCATGAACATCCAGTTTGTGGACAACGGCATCCATCCGAGACGACATCCTGTCTACCTTGTCCGCGATGGTCGCAAACCCCTGGCGCATCTCACGGAGGATTTCCTGGAGATCCGGGGAAGTGGACGCCTGACCATCAGTAGAGCCGCTAGCACCCAACTGCTGCTGCTGCTCCAGGCTAGTGCGAGTTGTTTTTTTTGCGGCATCAAACGTGAGTTTCGGTTGTCGCGCATCCGGCCTTCCCATCTTCGCCACCGGTCAGGTCGATGTGTCGCAGTTTGCAGCAACTCAAGTAACTAAGATCTCTCCGCAAGTCCAGCTATGCAGGTTAGACAGGTCGCAATGCCCACACTGCCAAGTAGCAAGCTCCCAGGGACCGAGAGCAGCGGAGTCCACCTGTACGCGGCTATGGCAGGTCACAGTAGCTTATCCTGGCTGCAGGTAACTCTACGGCCACAGGCCCGACAAAATCACAGCGCCCGATAGCACTCGTGGTCAACAGTGCACCAGAAGAGAGCACCATAAGGGGATAGCACAATCCCAGGTCCCGTGCAGGCCGATCTGTAGCACCAGCAATATTCGAATTACAACCGACCAATCCAGGCAGGCCACACGCAGGCAGGAGTACGCACTCTAGTAGAAGGGGTGCAGCCAGTAGTTGGTAGGCATCACCATCACCCAGAAATGCCACAAGACTGCACGTAACCAAGCCAGTTCTGCGGGGGGGCCTCCCAGGGCAGTGTAAACCGGTGCCTCCCTAGCGCACGATCACCAGTCCCAGGCTAAGGCGCTTCCCGCTGCAGATTTTCTATGTCGTGCACTACGCAGTTCATAACATGTGGCATGCGGTGGGATAAGGGGACGGTCAGTGCAATAGTGAGTGTCCAGTACTGTTCCCCAGCGACGCGTATAGGTCGGGTCTCTCTCTTGTGCTCCCCGCACTATATACCCAGCAGGCGCCAAGGTAGCCCCCCAGCCAGCCGCACCGTTCACCGCAGGCCTCCCTGCCGCTCCGTACCAGCGTGTGGCTGAATGCGCCGATCCCCACTTCTCTACGCAATGTAGCCGAGCCGGTCAGTTAAACCCCAGACCTCACCGCATACAGTGTAAGTCCAGCTCCGGAGACAGCTGCAGCGGTCGTTTGGTCCCCCTCCGGGCACCGTCAGTACTCGGCGTGATCCTTAGTAGTGTCCCAGGGTTAGGTGGGATTGCAGGTGCACAGATCACAATAGGGGGCTGGTTTCGCAGGGATTATTCTCGTAGCAGCCCACGGTGCGTGTACCTCCCATGGGCCAGGACTGCAGAAGTCGTCTCCTCCCGTCGTCTTCTCGCGGCCGGCGAAAGTTTTCGCGCCACTCGAGGCCCAACCTCCACCACTGTAGCCTCGGACTCGCGTTGTTAGTCAGGCCGCCCAGCCGCGCAGTGTCCTCCGACGAGCAGTATCGCTGGAAACGGGAGAACCCCTCCCGCCCGGTGGCAGCCAGCGATCACCTCCAAACTCGAACCGGAGCCGCCGGGGAGTCCCCTGTGCCGATGGGAGCAAATTCAGCCCGATTGGTAGCTGATAACAGGATAATTACAGGCTAGATATTGCTAGGACGTGGGAGCCTCACGTGAAGGCGTCCATTCACTAGTGCGCCACCTAGCGCCCCCCCAGATAAAACAGAGAGTTAGTAGTAAGTACATGCGCAAACGCAGCGGCAAGTGAGAATGTCTACAATGAATATTTTTAAAAATGGCATATATTAACCATAACCATAAAATGCAACAGAAGTGAAAATAATACTTACCTTGGCTGCAAGCAGCAAGAAAAGAGGATTTAGAAATAAGGGAAAGGGGAATGGGATAAGAAAGAAAGCAGAGACACTGGACTCCACCGCTCTGGCTCATCACTCATCACTTGCTAGACCCCTCTACGCTGGCTGTTCACTCACTGGACTCCGCCACTCTTGCTTGTAACTTCTGCTTGACACTGATGTCTGCACAACGTAGTTGATGTCTAATGACAATAAGAGATATCTTTAGTAACTTGATATCAAAGATGTACATTTAGGTGTGACAGTTAAAGGACATACTTTAGCGTTATCACTTCATAGTAAACAACTCGGTTTACTTTGAGGTGGAACTTGTTTCTTAAACTAAACATAAAATAGATATGTTTCTTAAATATATGTCGTAGACAGTTCTCTCTACAAGAAAGATAATGACCTTAAACTTCATTACTATGCACTCTCTGTGAAAGATATGTCATAGTTCCTACTTGACTTTTGCGCTACTGTAAGGTATTTAGCAAACATTAATATTCTGTGATTTCTATTTTAGCAACTCTTACATGCATTACTAGAACTGAGAATACCTTACACACAATCATACATAATTAGCAGTGCAACAAAGTCGTGACTTAAGAATCTCACAGTTCCTTCCCAGATTTAATCTCTAGATGTGACAATCCTACAGTCTTTAGAAAAGCTCAAGTTAAATGTTAGCAATAGTACAATGCAACTTGACTTTCTAAACACATCTTTGTATTCCCAATGTCCTACATACAACTCCAAAGTAAACAACTGTTCTTTGTAAAGGAGATCCAAGATCCATATAGCAAGGTCCTAGCTGCATCAACATTGTATTAATATTGCCTAGCAAAGACACTTTACCACGAGTGTCGGTGCCACTTTGGTCTCAGCTCGTTTGTACCGGATGATCTTGCACATATGCAGCCCTTTTATTTTATATGCCTACACATATCACATGGAACAAACCATTGCATTAACTAAGCTGGGTTGGTCACTGGTAATGGGCCTGGTGGTGCATTGTCCAAGCCTCGCTCCAGTCATTAATGATACTCTGCAAGGACCACAAGTCTTTCCTTGCCTGGAATAAACAATAGGTTTCCAGGACAGTCAAATATGACAGCCCACAAAACTGCAGCAATTACATTCTATTGTTTGGTTGCAAGGCACCCAGTCATAATGCCAGAAACAGTGCTTAGCAGGTGCCAGAGATATGAGGTGATGGGCACTGGCACACATTTTTCGGTCCTGGATTTAATTTTAAAATCAGACTTTGACCTAGAGCAAGACAGTGGAAGGCAGAAAAGGGCAAAGAAGGTAAGGAAAACAGTGACAGGAATAAAACAAGAACAGAAAAAGCCCAGAAGAGTGAACAAAGAAACAGGAAATGTAAGATGGTGGAAAAAAGAGGCAGGATGTGGAATCAAAACTAGGCAGCCTTGGTATTCATCAACCACGGATTCTGTCAGCTATAGCTGCAAAGTTCTAAGAAAAACGTTGGGTGCCTACACTTATGTTTTCTTTACACATTATCCTTTCATTTTAGGCAATACGTTCAGTCCAACCAAGTTGAAGCCCAGGCTACCTTTGTTAATGACTTCGTGGTTCAAGAAGACTATTGACATGAGTATAGGAGAAGGAAAACCTTTTAGGTGTTAGAATTCAAGTGTGAAAGTAGCATAGTTCCCGTCCTGCTGGTCGTATGCTTAAAGAATTCACTGGAAACTCCCAGGAGCATATGTAAAAGGACTTAACATCACTAGAACATCACTTTTTAAGATGTTCTGGTGGTGTTAAGTCCATTGCCTTATTTACATGGCAGTGTTAAGCCACTTAACGTGGCTTAACGCCGCCTTGTAAATGCGGCCCCCTTTCAATCTAAACTTAGCGGGAAAGGGGCAGACAATTGGTGTTGCGTGGGCGTTCCTCCGCAGCACCCATGTTTTTGACGCTGCCCCCTATTTACAAGGTTTGCAAAATATGGGGCAGCGCCAAAAGTAAGACCAAAGAAACTGGTCTTAACATGTGCAGGACACCTTCCTGCATACAAACAATCATTCCCCCAAACGCAGGCACCCGGGCACTATGGTGTAAGGGTGCCTGCGTTGGTGATATGCAGCTTTATTTAGCACCAGCATTAGGGGAAACGAAGGGGTGCACCATATCATTGTAAATAAAGCGCATCCCTGCATTTTTTAACTGACTGACCGCGCGTTAGCCATTTTGGAGCTGTACATATGCACCATACTTGTCTAGTTGAGGCACCAAACCCTTGGTAAGATGAATTGCTACTTGACCTCTCAGTGGAAAAGAAAAGCTGTACATACAGGATGAGCCTTTTCAAAGCGGACAATCTGTTGGATAAGGCTAAACCCCACTGCACAAGTAGTAGACCTTCACTGAGAATTTTGATGAAGAGCAGCATGGGCTTAAATCTACTTCCCTGATGGAACCTTACTTCAAGAACACAGAAGGGAATTTGAGTATTTAGGCTGTTATGTTATGTTTTGTTATATGTGGATTTATAACGCGCTCCGATAGTCAAGACTGTCCTGGCGCGGGGATGAAACTAGATCTGAGTGATAAAAGGAGTCAGCTATTCATGAATTTGAAAGAGGTGAGTTTTAAGCAGTTTCTTAAAATTGGTCAGATTGGGAGCGTGTCTGAGGGCGTCTGGTAGGGCGTTCCACATTTGAGCTCCCTTTACCGTCAGAGATTGTCCACCCAGGCGAACTCTTTTAAATCTGGGGACGACCACCTGCTTTCTGGAGGTAGATCGCAACTGACGGGTCGGGAGGTAGAGAGTGAATCTTTTGGCTAGATAGGGAGGGCACGGTCCATTGGGGGCTTTATAGACGAGGACCAAAGTTTTAAAGCGCACTCTTTGGGCCACAGGAAGTCAGTGAAGCTCCTTCAACTGTTTGCGAACGCTGAGTCTCCTTGGGATGTTAAAAATGAGTCTCACCGTAGCATTCTGGACTACCTGTAGCTTTCTGATCAGATACTCAGGCGCCCCTATATAAAGAGCGTTTGAGTAGTCCAGACGGGAGAGCGCCAGAGCTCTGGCTACCGTTTCTTTGGCCGTTTGTGGAAGAAGGGGAAAGAATTTACGAAGAGTGGTCAGGGTTCCGAAACACGTCCCCACCAGTCGTGAGATCTGGTCGCGAAAACATAAGTCAGCTCCGAACCAGATGCCCAGGTTCTTGGCTATCCCACTCTCTCTCTCCTGATGGGCATGTTGATTCACTGGGCCAAATAGACTCCTTAAAGTCAGTGGGAAATTGGCCATAGAGCAGAATTTCTGTTTTATCCTCGTTGCATTTGAGGCAGGATCTAGCTAGCCAGGCAAATACAGAGGATAAACATTGGCGTACTCCAGAGGTTCAAATCCTTTCATATGTTTGGACAGTGAATGTGACGGAACAGGTATGCTCACCCTGACCATATCAAAACTGCCAGCATGGTCAGCTCTAATCAATGCATCACTCAGGCTTACAGAGGTTAGGAGGAGTGGTCTCCAAGTCATACAGGTTTGCCAAATCCTTCCACCTTCACTTCAGTAGAGGGTTGCTTTGGCACCAGTCAGTGAGATAAGAGGACTACACTGTTGAACATCCGCCTTTAACTTTCAACAACAGTTGAGTAAGCAGTGGTTTTTCTCTGCCTCTTCTAGAATCATTAGAAGGTAAAACTTATTTCTGAGTTACAGGCAGGAGTCTGGGTATGTTAGGGCCATTTCCCAAATCTCTATGCTGGTTTCGGTCAGATAGTGTAGTCAAGAGCCCAAAACTGTGGAACTAATCCCATGTGTTTGTATATCCAGCACTTTTTTGCTGTTCACACACAAGAGAGTTCAAATTCTTTTGACACAATGTCCTGAGCAAGACACTTTGCATAGAGTACATATAGATGGTGGAATATTGGTTGGAGGCCTTCGGCAGTAGAACCTGAAAGTGCTTCCCTGGGCTTGACATCAGAGAGATTGTTTTAAACACCACATCAGAAAAGGCATATTTATGGAAGAGATCCGAGTCCCAAGGAAGGCCACTGACCTAGAGGGGCTTGATAGTTGGATGAAACATGTAGACTCATAAAAGGATGCTGGAGCAATTGATATTTCCAAGCATCACATAATAATTATTTTTAATCTTATCCGAAGAACTCTTGATAAATACAGGCCAGAGTGTTGTACTAGATAATTTCTGCTCTCTTCATCCTTAACCCGTTGGCTGCGTCGATCGTTCAGCTCCAGTGCTGAACGTTCAAAAAACAGGTGTGGCAGCGTCGGCCAATGGACGTGCGCAGCACTACCAAGGTTGTGCTTGCGACGACCGTTGGCAGACGGCAGCAGCCAACGGGTTAAGATCCAATCCCATTGATTCATACATCCTAAGACCTCCCAGAAATGATTGAGCCCACCAAAAACAATATTGGATTGGGTGTGGCTGGGACACAATGATGAAGTATGTCACAAAATGTGGCAGAGGATTCCTGTGACAAGAAGTGTTATTACCTTCAAATTTTGAGAACACAGACCACGTTGGGATCAATCCACATTTTTATTCCTGTCCAGGTAAGCTACACCTTGTGTTCTTCACATATGTGGGTAAGTTGATATAGCTATTGTAGATTTCTTCTCACTCCTCCTTATTGTATAGTTGTTTATTAGGAGGTGACAGGCCAGAAGTACCATGGGGGGTAGAGGTTGGCTGTTTCTAGGCCACAAGTCTAGACAGGAAGTTTGTTGCCCAAACCCTCAAAGATAGCTACCAAATTGCTGAAGTGTGGCCCCAGGGGCAGCTGCAACCTTATTGTCTTATCTACCAAGATCAAGGCACTCTGAAGAAGGTTCCTAAGTCTTGTGCTACATTCATTGTGCCATTGTTAAGAAATCAAATTGCGCATCATGTGGAAGCACCCTAGTTATTGGGGGTAGAGACTTAACCTTTTTCACAGAAAGAGTCCATAGACTCCTCACACAGGAGTACATACAAAAGCAACCTGTGCAGATATCCACCCTCCACCAACTGACACTCTGCCCATAGCTGGTGAAGGAGAAGTAGTCACATACATACAACACATGCAAGCATACTCGCTCAATTCATATAATACTGGTGCTCTTGTTGACACTAACTAGGGGTAATGGTCACACCCACAGAGGAGATGGAGGGAGCAATCCCTTTTGACAGACATTTCTCAAGGTGTGGTCCCCACTGATACACCTAACATCCTGCAGGATGTTAGGTGTATCAGTGATACATCTAACATCCTCTAAAACGTTAGGTGTGTCAGGAATATACTGAGACAAAATTGAGGGTCATATGTACAAGCCCCTATCGCCATGGGGACATCACTTTTTGTGACGTTCCTGTGGCGATATGGGCCTTGCCTTATGTACAAGGCAGCGTGAAGCCACTTAATGTGGCTTCACGCTGCCTTGCACATAAGGCCCCCTTTCACGCTATGTTTAGAGTGAAAGGGGCATGCAGTGGGTGGTGTAGTTGGCGTTCCACCGCAACACCCATTGAGTTTGACGCTGCCCCCTATGTACAAGGGTGGCATACATAGGAGGCAGCGCCAAAATTAAGACCAGGAAAATCCTGGTCTTAAGTTGACGAAACGAGAAGAAATGCATTATTTCTTCTCATTTTTGCTTTGTGCCTTGTGCAGCACACATGGAAAAAGCAAAATGCCATTGTTTGTTTATGTACAGGAAGGTGTCTCTTCCTGTACATAAATTAACCTTTTTCAAAAATGCCATTTTGTAACTTTCATGAGTGCTGCATGAAGCAGCACACATAAAAGTCACAAAACAGCATTTGAGGATTGCTTATGTGCAAGAAAGGACACCTTCCTACACATAACCAATCCTCCCCTGCACGCAGACGCCTTTGCACTCTCATGCAAGGGGGCCTGCGTTGGCGCTAAGTTGTTAAACTTAGCCGTTGGCGCTAAGTTGTTAAACCATCGCAGGGGAAAACGCAAGGCTGCACCATATTCTTGTAAATATGGTGCAGCCTTGTGTATCCGAAGTGGCGGAGCGTGTCGTTAAGCCCAGGAGGCTAACGACACGCTCCGCCACTTCATTGTACATAGCCCCCTGAATATTTGGCAGGAAGTCATATTGTTTCAAGCTGCTTAACTTATTAGGGTTTGTTTCTGAATTTGAGAAAAACAATGACCCTGATGTGCAGGCTGTTTTCACCCTGCGAGTGAGGGTCATTGTTTCATTTCCCTCTCCAGGTATGCTGTGCTTTGCATAGTGAAATCAGGCAGGGGAAAATTTGAATAAAGAAGCTGGTTCTAAATATGGCTGATTTACAGAAACTCTAAAGATGGAGGCCATGTACACCATCAGAGTCAGCAAAGGCTCCACCTCTGCTCAATCAGTAGTTTCCCCACCTCCAAATAGAGCAAGGGAATGACGAGTTTTGCAGGGCAGAATTCACACCAATTTACGACATGGCTCTCGTTCCACTAAACTCTAATTAAACGCTTTCATTTTTGGAGATAGATGATTTTGCACCTTTGCTGCTGATTTTTAATTTAGGGCACAAGTCCTTATTCAAAAGTGCAAGATCCCACTAAATGGGCTAATATAAGCAGTTTGTTTAGTCACAAAGCGTAAGCCAAAAGGCTTTGGGCCAGATGTAGGTAAATCCTATTTACCGACTCTTAAAAAAACTAATCATACCGATTCGGTATTTAAGAGTAGGTAAATAGGAAGGAGGCATATGTAGGTAAATCTTATTTTTCATTTACCGATTCGGTAAGATTCGGTATTTACAGATTCTGTAAATACCGAATCGGTATTTCACATTGATTCCTATGGGCCTTGAAGCCCATAGGAATCAATGGGAAATACAGATTCGGTATTTACAGAGGGCCATATGCATCAAAAATCGGTATTACATGTCCTTAATAGCGAAAAATAAGGAATCGCTATTAAGGACATGCAAACCGCGATGCATCAATGATTTCGGTATTAATTACCGAATCGGTAAAAATCGCTATTAAATAGCGAAACAACGTCAGCGAGACTAGCAAATACCGATTTAGCAAATACCGATTCGGTATTAGTGAATCCGGTTGATGACATCACAACCAGGAAGTAGGACAGTCCATGCTCCATTCTGTGCCCGAGGAGCTCAGAGGAGGAGGCAGAGCACAGGAGCTGAGGAGCCAGACTGAACCAGCAGCAACCAGGACTAGGCAAGCAGGTCAAGATGGAGAAGGAGGCCCCCCAGCAGGGAAAGGACACACACAGAAAGAGGAAGCGCAAGTTCTCAGACAAGGAACTCAAAATCCTGATAGAGTGTGTGTCCAGCAACAATGACAGACTGTTTGGGAAGTTGTCGCTGAAGGTGCCTGAGGCAGAAAAACGAAAGATGTGGCTGCGCATCAAGGACAAGGTCAATGCCTGCGGAGTCACCCACCGCAGCATCGACGATTAAAAAAAACGCTGGTATGACCTGCGTAAAAGGGCCAAGGAGAGGATTGCACAGAGGGTCAAGGATGCTGCTGGCACAGGTGGGGCACATCCAATGTGACACCTAACACAGCCCTGGAGGACCTAGTGGAGTCTACCATAGAGCCGGAAGCTGTTGTGGGGGTCACCCATCTGGACACCTCTGGTGCTGCGGAAGGAGGAGAAGGTAAGATGCATGGCAGCGTAGCAATGCAGCGTTTAGTCAATCCCTGCCCACTCCCCCATGCCATGCCCAGTGCACATGTAGCCGTGCCTCAAACACATAGCCTCACCACAGTGTTGCACCATGGGAGTTGTAGTCAATACATGAATGAGTGCATGGCTGACCCCAGAGGTGAATGAAATGAATACAGCAGCAAAGGGCCAAATGTCTGTCCAAAAAACACCTTTATTTTGAGACAACAATGCTATATCCACATACAATACTTTTATATTAACTATGCACTGTTTCACACACAGATGCATCCCCCATGGATTCTGACGGCAGTGACCGCCTCGTCATCTCGGAGTCACCAGTGTTGACCGATGCGGAGTGCTCACAGGCACATGAAGCCATGTCCTCCCCTTCACCACCACCGCAGACAACACCTCCACCATCCATGCGGAAAAAGACAACACCACCACCACCACCACCATCCACACGGAAAAAGACACCACCACCACCACCACCGCCATCCTCGCGGGCAAAGACACCACCACCACCACCACCACCACCACCAGTGCGGTCAACTCCGCAGAGCCGCAGGGCAGATGTTCCCTCCCTGGTCGAGATGGAGTCGGAGCAGAGTTCAGCACCCCAAAATGTTCCCCGCCAGGCTGTCGTCACTCCAACCACCCAAACTGCAGCACGTCAGCGGGTCAGACAGAGGGCTGTGCCCCTGGTTAGGGCAGCAGCAAGACAAGTGGATCCGTCCAAAGGGTACGGAGTTGTGGAGGCCCGGATGCTGCGTATCCAGCGCCTGCAGGGGAGACACATGGGAGCAATGAAACTCTCAATGACAAAACTGTGCAACAAAATTGGCAACATGACTGACGCTGTGCGTGAGCACACCACTGCCGTAGCTACGGGCAACAATGAGATCAAGCTTTGCCTGCAGGAAATGACACGTGCCATAGTCACAGGCCAACAAAGAGAGCGCCGGCGTCACAAGCAGGTCATGCTCGCTTTGAATTCCACCAACAAGGCCATCAATAAGCTGTGCAACAGCACAGCTGTGCTGTCCCGCAGGTCCGTGTCCCTGCAAGTGGACCTAGGGCATTATTGTGGGGATGTGGCAAAGGCCCTTGAGAGGGTGACCACTGCAGTGGAGCAACTGCAGCCTGGGTCAGCCAGTGTCAGCAGTGTGGGAGTGGATGAGGGTAGTGAGGCAGCCTCCAGTGTGAGCAGCGTCTCCCTGCCGGAGACTAACGGGAGGAGGCGCAGTGTGCGCAGCGCAACTGCCACTGGCACCCATCGTGGAGAAGCAGAGGAGTCACAGGACAAGAGACTGGGGGTACGCGGGAAACGCAAGTAGACATGTGGCAAAGTCAGACTATCCATGGTGACGTAACCATGGCCCAACTATAGTGCCACATGCATCACCGGTGTTGAGAATGGACAATTTACGTTTAACTTCTACTGCAGCTGCATCATGTTTGAGTTACATATTTCTGCACCTGTCAGGTGTTCGTTTCCATTAAACCCTTCCAAATCAAATACTGTTGTCATGGCACTCACTTACCTGTCTCAGAAATGATGCTGTGTGATGTATGTCCGCCTCCGTTGCCCTTCTGCTGTGTTGGGCACATGCGCCTGTTGGTGTTGGGGGGGGGTTGCTGTGCACGTAGTTCATCCTCTCTGTCCACCTCTATGGGTATCCCCCTGCGGGTGGCGATGTTGTGCAGGATGGCACAGACTGCTATGATCTGGCAGCAGGTCACTGGGTCGTACTGCAAGGCACCTCCAGTCTTGTGCAGTATTCGGAAGCGACTTTTGAGGATGCCAAAAGTACGCTCGACCACATTCCGTGTGCTGATGTGTGCTCTGTTGTAGCGCTGCTCTTGCGGTGTAGCTGGGTTGAGGTAGGGAGTCAGTAGATATTCACGCAATGCGTAAGCGCTGTCACCTGCAGGATGGGGAGAGAAAGGTCATCAGCATGATTGCAATGATACATGTGGGGATGGAGTGAACGATGCTGCATCAATATGTACCTAGTAGGTGTCCCTCTCCAAATTCACAGTTGATCAGGCGCCTGTGGAGGCCACAGTGACGGAATATGTAAGCGTCGTGTGTGCTCCCGGGGAATTGGGCTACAAGGTCCGTAATTATGTACTTAGCATTGCACACAACCTGCACATTAATAGAATGATAAGACGTCCGGTTGCGGTATATGTATTCGGTGGCTGATGGAGGACAGATGGGGACATGCGTGCAGTCAACACACCCTATCACATGGGGGAATTGTGCCACCTGGTAGAATTCCCGTTGGTGCGGGTCAGCTGCTGGGGGGTTGTGGGGAAGGTGATGTGGCGATTCATGAATGTCAGCATGGCCTCTAGGAACCGGTGGAAGAAGTGTGATAATGCGCTTTGCGACACGCCTCCAGTCTCAGCTATTACCCCCTGGAAGCTTCCAGACGCCAGCAGGTGCAGGCAGCATAGGACCTGGACATGGGCTGGTATGGCGTTGGTCCTACGGGTCTCATGCTGCAGTAATGGTTCCAGATCAGCTATCAGGCGCATGATCATGGCACGGTTGAGTCTGTACTTATCGTACACCTGTTCCTCGGTCTGCCACAGCAAAGTGATGCGCACCCTGAAGACCCTGTCCTGGATCATCCTCCTGCGCTGAGCCTGGGCGTTGATCCTCCTCCTCCTAGCAAGCACGTAGAGGGCAGCCATTTTGGATGACTTGTGGGGTTTCCCAGGGCATATGTGAAGGCTTACTGACTGTCAGCACCTGCTGGGAATTTTTTTAATTTTTTTTATTTTCTTCAAATAACTTTACCTCCCGATTCAGATTCCCCTTATTTTGCTCATGCTAAATAGCGATTTTTGCGTTTTTTTAGGTCTCGTGACCTATCAATGCGCATGCGCATTGAGAGAAGCGAGACTATAGGGCTTTAAACAAAGTTTACCTAACTGTGGCGATTTGGTGCTGTGCCCGTGGCTTTTAGGTCAATGCGCAAGCGCATTGACCTAAAATGCGCGTGCACATCACCAAATCGCCGTCTGTTCCCTCAGCCGCACTCCTCCCACACCTTTGAAGTGAAGCTTAGCTTCACTTCAAAGGCCCCGGCTGCTTCACACCCTCATGCCGCTCTCCCCGCTCCGCCCCCTCCCCTGCCTGCCGTGTGCATTTCTCCTCCCCCCCCCCCCTCCCCACAGCAATGCCCTGTCTTGTTTCCTTTCTTGTTTTTCTTTCAGGTGAGATATCTTTTCCATCATTTGCGATAATACAGTTCTCATATGCTCTAAATCACAGTTGCCATTTGACCTGTGGTTTACCAGGAATCTGGAGAAATGGACTGGGTTAATGATTAAATAACTTATTTGAAGCCATACTTTAACAAGTCAAACACACCTCAAAGCTAGTTAAGTCTTGAAAGTTGCCTCAATGCGTTCCTGCATATAAGCTTCTGTTGCAATAATAAACTGTGTGAGCAGTGAAAGGTTGTCTATATTTAGCGCACTCTACTCAAGCACATTATACTGAGCGTGTGTGACATTCCCAGCATGCACGGAGAAAACGTCACACAACCATGACGGCACGCATTGGTACACAAATGTCTCAGGAGGCTGACGTGCACAGCTTGGAACAGCGCGCGCAATAGACTCAAGGCAGTAGGATGTGGGGTTCAAAATCTGCACATGAAGCACGTAACGATGTAGTGATTTTTTTGTTTGAATCTGTTATTTGAGTTTTTCAAGATTTCCAAAATAGTACAACATGCACATAGCTCATATAATTGTTCGAGGTTCGTGTCAGACAGTTACAGGGAAATTAACTCGTGATTCAAATACTGCTAAAAATAAAACAGAAAACTGTAATAATAAAACAAGCACTGGCATAGCCAATAGGCCTCGCCTTTGGAACCTTATATGAACCCATCTCAACCCCTCACCCTCACACCCTCACCCTCAACCCCTCACCCCTCACCCCCTCACCCTCAACCCCTCACTCATCCCCTCACCCTCAACCCCTCACCCCCTCACTCACCCTCACCCCCTCACTCACCCTCAACCCCTCACCCTCACCCCCTCACCCTCACCCTCACACTCACTCACACTCACTCACCCTCAACCCCTCACCCTCACCCACCCTCAACCCCTCACCCTCACTCACCCTCAACCCCTCACCCACCCTCAACCCCTCACCCACCCTCAACCCCTCACCCTCACCCTCAACCCCTCACCCTCACTCACCCTCAACCCCTCACCCTCACTCACCCTCACTCACCCTCAACCACCCTCAACCCCTCACCCTCACTCACCCTCAACCCCTCACCCTCACTCACCCTCACTCACCCTCAACCCCACTCACCCTCAACCCCTCACCCTCACCCTCACTCACCCTCACCCTCACTCACCCTCACCCTCACTCACCCTCATTCACCCTCATTCACCCTCACCCTCACTCACCCTCACCCTCACTCACCCTCAACCCCTCACCCTCACTCACCCTCACTCACCCTCACTCACCCTCACCCTCACTCACTCACCCTCACCCTCACTCACCCTCACCCTCACTCACCCTCACTCACCCTCACTCACCCTCACTCACCCTCACCCCCACTCACCCTCAACCCCTCACCCTCACTCACTCACCCTCACCCTCACTCACCCTCAACCCCTCACCCTCACTCACCCTCAACCCCTCACCCTCAACCCCTCACCCTCACTCACCCTCACCCTCAACCCCTCACCCTCACTCACCCTCACTCACTCTCAACCCCTCACCCTCACTCACCCTCACCCTCACCCTCACTCACCCTCACTCACCCTCAACCCCTCACCCTCACTCACCCTCACTCACCCTCACCCTCACTCACCCTCAACCCCTCACCCTCACTCACCCTCACCCTCACTCACCCTCACCCTCACTCACCCTCAACCCCTCACCCTCACTCACCCTCACTCACCCTCAACCCCTCACCCTCACTCACCCTCAACCCCTCACCCTCACTCAACCTCAACCCCTCACCCTCACCCTCACTCACCCTCAACCCCTCACCCTC
The DNA here is from genome assembly GCF_964261635.1 of Lissotriton helveticus. NCBI lineage: Eukaryota > Metazoa > Chordata > Amphibia > Caudata > Salamandridae > Lissotriton > Lissotriton helveticus. The sequence continues at coordinate 1,592,788,681 of NC_136067.1, read as the reverse complement.
AACCACTCACCCTCACTCACCCTCAACCCCTCACCCTCACTCACCCTCAACCCCTCACCCTCAACCCCTCACCCTCACCCTCACTCACCCTCACAACACATATTGTGTTACAATAGGTGTCACATTTGCGAAAGATAAAACTATTGGCATTGTAAATAACAAAGCTATTAATTTCGCTATTTTCAAAACAAGCACATAAATAAAAAATGTGTCCTTTACAATACCAATAGCTCAAACTTTCCTAATGTGAGACCTATTGCATTGCTGTGCTTCTCTCCCCTGCTGCACTCTCCTGCTCTCTAGAGATGTGGCCTAACGACCAGAGCTGCCATCTAAGTCACGTAAATACAAAACATGTTGCATTCCAAATGCTATAGGTGTCACATTCGCAAAAGTTATAACTATTGGCATTGTAAATGACAAAGCCATCAATTTAGCAATTTTAAAAACCAACAAATAAATAAAATATGTCATTTACAAGACCAATAACTCCAACTTTTCTAATGCGAGACCTATTGCATTTCCAATGCTTGTCGGTATTAGCGATTGTTCATGCATTCCATTGCGATTCTTTAATAGCTATTCGGTATTACCGAGGTCAGCTGTGGTGTTCGTTATTTCCGATTGTCTGATTAGCGATTCGGTAATTTACGGAGGGGATGTTGTTAGCGATTCTTTATTTTTTTCCGATTTTTGGTTGATGCATGGCATTTTCTGGTTTACCGTTCGGTAACGGGCTGTTTTACCGATTCGGTATTTTACCGGGAGGTATTTTGCTTGATGCATCTGCCAGAGAATCGGTAAATACCGAATCCTGGCAGGGGGAACGGGGTGTCACTTTGACACCCGGTAGCACCCCAATTGCAGGCTTGTGTGCCATGTGGCACACATACATGCCCTAAGGGCATGTCTGTGTGTCACATGGCATAGGTGTACATGCACAGATGTGCATGTACACTGGAATTCGGTATTTTACCACCCAATAGGATTGGGTGGTAAAATAAGAATTCCTAAGGGCCTGTGGCACTGCAAACTGTGCCACCTACATATGGATTTACAGAATCGGTATATTTACCAATTCAGTAAAATACTGAAGTGGTAAATTTACCGAATCGGAAAATATACCGATTCTGTAAATAACGACCCACCTACATCTCAAAAGCCAAATACCGGTCGGTAACGGCCAAAATCGGCCGTTACCGACCGGTATTTGGCTACCTACATCTGGCCCTTTATGCGGTTCTTGTAAGCCATGTTGTTTCATGTCACACACTGATTTTGGCTGCTTCACCTTGCTAAATTACTTATCACATTTTTTTCGGCAGAATAAGAACACACCAGAAAGCACTTGATAAGATGTGTACTGATTGGTAAAGTTTCTGTCACACTGATTATCAGAAGTCCAATGCAAATGGTATTATCAACACACACGCACACGCACACACATACACACATTATTTGCTTGAGCGCTTAAGCGCTTCTACACTATACACACCATTTTATTGTATATCGGACTTCATTGTTCTCTAATACCTATGGACAACCAAGTTTGGAAGAATTCTAAAAGTATTCACGCAAAGATTTGTGGCAACATAGCTGTGACTGAGTACCAAATGTAATGGGTCTTTGCCTGTGCAAAGGAAAGTGTCTGATGCCAACCACACTCACCACAACACCCATTGCCCTTCCCTTACAGCGTGAAAGGGAGCCTTATTTACAAGGCAGCGTTAAGCCACGTTAAGTGGCTTAACGCTGCCTTGTAAATAAGGCGAAGCCTCTATCGCCAACACAGCATCACTAAAAGTGACGGTCTGGTGGCATTAGGGGCTTGTAAATATGTCCCACAGTTGTCCAGTGAGGTAACAGTGGTCCATAAGTGGTTCTTTGCTTCTGCCACACGTGAAGCACAAGAAGTGAACCCAAAGGCTCATGCCTATGTAGCATTTTGTCATTACATTTTGGTGCAGCGAACCTGAAAGCAGTTCAACTAATGCTGAACCGATCCGCCATCTGCGAATGGAATCCCATGATACCAAAAGTGACCCGTAACCTGATAGCCGCCTAAATTTTGGAAAGAGGCACCAAAACGTGCTGCGTACCAATACAGGAGATTGTACTGTATTTAATGCCCACCAAACCCTAAGTAAAGACCAGACACTTACTTTGTTCACAAACATAGAGAATGTTAACATAACCAGTTTAAACATTCATATACAGTCAATCTAGATACACGTCTCTGTAAATCTTTAATTGGTGAGGTTCTTTGTAGATAGTTCTAACATGTCAACCTTTATCCCATCTCAATTTTCAATCTACATATTAGCTTTAGCCTTCCAGTGTCTTTTATCATCTTTGGGGCAATCGTTATGCACTTTGAGATCTAATATTTGGTGCAGTCTCTTAGTGTTTTTTTCAGGGTTGAAACATCTTTTTATGTTATCAGATTTTTCTCCATTTTCCTCTCACAATGTATTACCTACCAGCTGTGTTCCATAGAACATGCTTGACCACCCAGTGTTTTAGGGCATTCAATTAGCATGAGTTGGCACCAGTCTGTAAACTTGGGCAACATTTTCCATCATCTTTATGCCTTAATGACGCCATCACATTATGTGTCCAGCAAAGGTCCATAAGTATTTTGTGATGAACATAGATTAAGTTTAAACCAATTACGGATATCAATATTAGAAATAACAGCTAAAATAAACCTCACACTCTGTTCCTTTTCCCTGTCAATTTTCTTTTTCTGCAGGTATGGAAGGTGATCTAATAAGGTTTTGGTGGTGTGCTACCAGAATATTTTAGCCAGAATATCATCCATCAGACATATTTTGTTCTATATGTTATTTACAAAAGCCCCACCCATTGGAGTTACTGATACAAAATTGCACTCTTTAGATCAATATGTTTGCAAACAATATTTAAGCAGTAGCGGCTGGCATGTCCCGAGGGTGTTGGGCAGTTTGGATATATATATATTTTTTTAATTAAAAGCACTTACCTGCAAGCACAACGTCCTCCTCGATGGTCTCCTCTCCTCAAGGAAGGCAGGCTCCAAACTCCCAAGTCAATCTGGCACTGCTCTCACCAGCAGAACAGCACCAGGATTGGTAGGAGCGGCCTCCATCAGTGCTCAGAAGAGCACTGGAGGCTTTTGCTTTCTCGAACCCAGCTCGTCATCAAGCAAGGGCTTGGCAAGGGCCAAGAAAATGGGGCAGTCCCAAAACATGTTTTCCCCATGAAATTTCCCAAAGGGATTTTAGACAAGACTATAGCCTGAACTGCTGAACAGACTTACATCAAATTTGGCAGAAAGCGAAATATTGGTCCAGAAAGAGTGCTTTGGTGTAAATCTGTTCAGTATTTTTGGAGTTATTAAAGAACAAAAAATGATGTTCATCTAGAGATGCAAATGTGGCTCCACGTGATTGCAATGCCAAGATTGTCTGCCACCCCTACAACCAGGAAGTGGAGTAGCCATCTAGGGACTCGCACTCTTCAGAGTCCCAAGAAAACAGGCAAACAAAACAAAACGGACAGGGTAGGAATACCCTGACCCCCTAGGCCTGGTGGTGGGCACCAGGACCAGAAATTGTCAGAAATGTGTGGAGGATCTGTAGATATGTGGCAAAATTAAAAAAAGAATAACAAGAGCATCATCCGCCCTTATTTTTTTAGGCCCCCCATGTGGGCCAGGTCTGGGGAGGGAATAGATATATTTGGGGCGAGGCGGGCACATGTATCCTCCCATCTCCAGGCTGATTTCGGCCCCAGGGACCCCATCCCCCAGGGCCTGGATGATTTTCAGAAGGGGCGATGGGGTCTCCAGAGTGACAATTGGCCCCGGGATGGGGGCTGTGTGCCCGCCTCCCCGTCAATATTGTAGTGTTGGGCCCCAAGGGATGGGGTCCATTGGTCCAAAAATGCCCTCCCTAAAAAATGCACTGGTGTGATATTTGTGTAATTGTGTATTTATTTTGTTATGAAATTGTTATCTGTTTCTACTTTAAGTGGTATTATAGTAGCTCAATGTTTACTTATAGATATACATTCCACGTTCCTACCTGTAAGTAGGGTTTAGAATGTTATCTTTCAACTTGGAAGTAGTGGGATGGCAGGCTGGAGACAGGAGTGGATGGAGTTTCTTTTTCACTGCGAACAAACTTGGATTTATCCTAATTTCATTGGTTCTGTCTTCACATATGGTGACGAAGATGGCATCCCTTATTTGTTCTAGGGCAGCCTAAGCATTTTTCGAAGTTTGATTAGTTTTGAGCTTTCTTGGAAAATGGAAACTTAAACATGTTTGCTGCCCCTGAGAATAGCAAGAAGATCTGCCAGAGGATTGCTATCTCAGTGGGGCAGCATTCTGAGGGGCCATCTTGTCTACTTTCTGAGATTTTGAGACATTTTGCTGTGTTCCTTACTTCGTGCATGCAATAATCTTCAAAGCGTTGCTACGCTATTGCCGGCTCCAGCTCCAGTGCGTGTGTCACCGGTGACTCCGTTGCTGGTATCCTAGTTAACACTAGCATTGTTACTCATGTCTGTCACTGCCTCCTCACTTCGCTGGGTATAGATCTCGAGACGTTTGTTTGTGTCACAGTGGGCTACGCTGCTATTGGCTTTGGTCTCGGGTTTAGCCAACGTCGATTGGCCAGTACTGCAGTGTTTGGTCACACTGTGATTGGGGCACATTAGCAGTTCGATTATTGACTGTACTTAACATGCCGTACTTTCGTCATTGGCCACATTACTTGTGTCACATATCCATTGGTCGCTAGGATGCCAACTGCAACGTGGGTGACATGTTCCTGTCACATTTTACAGCATTGCGTCCATGTTGTAGCACTGTGTAATTATGCGCAGCTGCTTATCTGGTTGATTCCAACTACTGCTCGACGCAATGTTGTCACTGAGGTATTTCTGATGACACAGTGTGGTCATCAACCTGCTGTGTCGAAGATACTGTGGAAGTTCTGTTTGACTACGTTTTCTCTTGTCTCAGCCTTTACATTCCTGCTGCATTTCAGCTTGTATACAATCAAGCAGTTTGCACTCTTTACAAGTACCTAAGGAACTCTAAGGGCTCAATTATGACTTTTGGCCAAGAAGGGGTGGACAGCCCGCCAACCAGCATGCTACGCAACTCCAAAAGTTGCTGCCGCCCACCTGCCAGATTATAAGTAATTTTGTGGTCTGGCAGGCGGGCAGCGTGGTGGTTCCCGTGGTACTGCCTCTTTCAAAGGCAGCCATGCAAAGTGATGTAAAGTCCATGCTGTGCAGCAACTGGGGTGCATGCACACAGGGGGACACATGTGCCCCCCTGCATGCATCTCCAAGTTGAGGGAGCAACTTTGTTCCATCATCACCAGCCTTTTTATGGCATTAGACCTCCATGATGAAAACGCTGGCAGTCCTGAAACTCACAATATGCATTGTGGTGCTGCAGCAGCACCACCACCTGCACCTTACAATGGCCCTGAAAGCTGTGCCACTGCCAGGTAATGGTGCCCAACTGCCTGAGAGCTAAGGGGCAGGATGTTTTTGAGACTCTCCCTCATGCGTGTTTGCAGGATGAAGGTGATGGAGAGCACATGCAGAATGACCTTGATAGGGCCCTTAAAAATCTGGATGATCACTATCTTCCTAAGGTATCTTTAATTCCAGGAAGTTTCACTTCGGCAGAAGAAGACAAGGTCCTAGTGAGTCGGTGGAGGAATAGCTCATAGGCTTACACAAATTGGCTGCAATATGTAATGTTGGGGTATGTGGAGGAGTGCATCCGAGATCAGTTTATGTTGTATTGTAATTCTGATGAAATAAAGAGAAGCGTTGTGGTAAAAAAATGATCCTACCCTCACAGAGGTGATTCTCATAGCAAAAAGGGTTGAACAGTCTGCAAAGTGCATCAAGCAACTGCAGAAGCAGAAAGATCAGTCACCCTCAGTGCAGGTGGTGAACGCTAGTTCAAAGAGGAGTTCGCCAAAGAATGTTAATGTTACAGGTGTGTGCTTCAGGTGTGGGAGTTCAAATCATTCCAAAGACTGTCCGGCTATCAGAGTTGTTAGTAGAAGTTGTTCAAAAATAGGGCATTTTGCTAAATGCTGTAGGGTTAAGAATGTTAAGGAAACAAATTATGAATTAGACTGTTATGAAGAACCAGTAGTGTTGGAAGTGGTGCATGATGTGAGTTGTGTGCTTGATGCTAAGTGTGAGTACCCCTCTGACAAGGTGGATGTCAATAGAATTCCAATATGCATGATGATGGATTCAGTCGCCAAGTTGACACTGGTATCAGATTCTGATTTTAAATGGAATTTTCAAGGGTAAATTAATCTGTAAAGACCTGATGTCACACCATACAGTTATGCGGGGCAAACTTATTGACCTTGTGGGTTACTTTGTGGCCTATATTTCATTCAGGAGAAATTTCATCCAGGGCAAAATGTACGTCCCTGTTATATGGGTGATATATTTTTAGTTGGCCTCATCAGAAATCATAATGAATAGGAATATTGCTGGACACCAATGCCTCTCCTCAAGTTCAAGTACGGAAGGTCAAGACAGAAGAAAGCAATTCGTTGGTTGATTTTCCTAAAGAGTTTCCAGAAGTGTTTTCAGATAAAGTGGGTTGTGCTGAAGGGTATGCGCATCATATCCAACTTAATAAGATACCAAGTCAATCTCATGCAAGGTGAGGAATATTCCAGTTCATCTGGAGGTGGCAGTCAAACAGGAATTAGATCGCTTGTGCTCTTGATTTGAGGCAGCTCAACAAACAGGTGGTGGAGGACAAGTTTCCAATACCTAATATCACGGAAATGGTTAGCATTTTGGCAGGGGCTAAATTCTTTTCCACGTTGGATCTCACCTCGGCATAACACCAGGTGCGGTTAAGCCCTGAGTCAAAAAACTACACTGCATTCATAGCACCCTTTGAAGTACCTAGGTTGTGCTGTGCTGATGAGAAACATTTTGGGCAACACAACAGAGGTCAGGTTTTTCCAGCATGATGTTCTTGTTTTCAGTGATACCTTGGCATCTCATGTAGACAAGGTCAAGGAAGTATTGAGTATGTTCAGCAACAAAGGTATCACGCTTAAATTGAGCACGTGCAGGTGTTGTCTTCAGCATAACAATTACTTGGGTCATGTCATTTCAGCCCAAGGTGTGAGGCTCAAGGATAGCTTGGCTATAACCATTTCTGAGCTTTCCCCCAAAGAAAAAGGAAGAGATACAGACTTTCCTTGACATGGCAGAAGAAATTTTGAGTGGACGGAAGAGTGTCAAAAGTGATTTGTGGATGTTGAGGAGAGTTTGTGTGGGGCCCAGTATTTGAGAAGTTGTGTACCTGGACATCCATGTTTCCTCCTCAATGATGCTAGTGGAAAAGGACTAGGGACGGTGCTCAAACAAGTTCAGGATGCTGATTTGGTCACCGTTGGGTTTGCATCTAGGTCGCTCTAAGGTGCAGAGAGTAATTATTCAACTATTTAAAACGAGGCTTTGGCGCTGTATTGGAGCGTGAAGAGGTTTAAACAATTTTTATGGGCATGGAATTTGATGCGAGAACAGATCACAAACCTCTGCAAGAAGTTTTCAATAACAATGGCCTGGATAGTGTATCCACTCGCATTATGAAGTGGCTGGTGGGTCTGCAGGATTTTAGTTTTAATGTGGAATATATCCCAGGTGTGAAAAACAAGATGGAGGACTGTCTGTCCGGTCTGGTGGGCAATAACGTGGGAGATGACGTGGATGAGGCGGAACACCACTGGTGGAAGGATGGGGATACTAAGGTTTGTGTTGTCACTGGAAGGTGCGCTGAGGGGAACCGTTTGATGGTCCCAGCTGGTCTAAAACAACGTTGCTGAAAATAGCTCACGAGGGGCATCAAGGAATTTGCAATACCAAGCAATGGTTGAGAGAGGTGTATTGGTGGCCAGGGATGCATTTGCAGTCTGAGAGGTTAGTGAGGGATTTTTGTGATTTCAGACTAAGGGTCTGATTACTAGTTCGGCAGCCCGTAGGACCGCTGAACCTACAGTGGTGGTCCGAGCACCGCCGCACTGCCCACAGTATTATGACTGCAGCGGTCGGACAGCCACTGGACCGCTGATGCCATCAGGGATCCAAGATCCTGCAGTGTTCATGCAGCAGTCAGAGGAAGAAATATGTGGGCAGTGCCGCAGCGGCACAACCAAGCATATATGAGTTGCCTCACCAGCACCCTTTTCATGTTGGTGAGCCCGCCATGAAAAGGGTGGAAGTGAGGCAACTAAGAGAGCCTCAGAGCTCGGGCGTAGATGGCAGAAAGGATATAATTCAGAAGACTTAACTCAGTTTAAAACAGCTTTAAAAGTATAATATAAACAAATTAAAGTGGAGAAAAAGAAACTACACAAATCTAAATACATCAGTTGAATCAGACCAAAAATGCATTTTTAAAATTGTAAAACCATACATCTATTCTAAAATATTGGAGCAAGATATTTACCCTTCTCAAACATAATGCAACAATATTGCCAACTTTTTTGAACAAAAAATCCAAAAGTTACAAATAGACTTTAATATGGGATATGCTCCTCCCATAGACACATCTTCTGTATCCCATAAGGCCATCAAACTTTCGAGACTATTAGTCTAGAACAATCACGCCGAGCCATTCTTTCCTGCAAGTCTGGTTTGCCCAGTGATGCTTGTCTGCCGGAAGTGCTACACGCTATCATTGAAGTTGGCAACCTGGTTATCAATGATATATTCAACTCTTCCCTGCTAACTACAGACTTTCCCACTGACTGGAAAGTTGCTGTGATAAAGCCTCTTAAAAAAAGCAACTAACGGACCCTACCACTCTCTCCAATCTACGGCCCATCTCTTTGTTGCCTTGCCATAGTAAAATCATAGAGAAATTACTCAATAGACTTTCTTAGAAACCAACATTTTGCACTTTTGCCAGTGTAGTTTTTTTACCTAACCATTCCCCTGAAACTGCTCTCCTAGAAATCACTGAGACCCTCAAATTTCCACTAGATGTTGGGAAAAATGCAGTACTGATTCTATTAGATCTATCAACAGCATTTGATATAACCTCCCATGATATTCTAGAGTATCGCCTGAGGATTTGTGGCATTTCCCATCTAGCTGTTTTTCATTACTGTTTGCAAGCAAGTGGTTACGCTTGGTCACTACCAGTCAATGAAAAAGCGACTCAAATCTGGCGTTCCACAGGGATCAATCCTCAGACCGGTTTTATTCAATATATATATATGGCTCCCCTTATTGAATTATTATCATCCTTTAAAATTGAAAGCACTTCATATGCTTATGATACTCAGTTGATCTTAGTGATGGACAAAAATTCATTCTACCACTGCAGAAGAGCAATTTCAACTATGCCTCACAGAAGTCATCCACTGTCTGCCATTTAATCATCTCAAATGTAACACTGAGAAAACTGAGATCATGCTATTAGGCAAGGCCAACCATTTCTTCCGCAGTCTATGGTGCCCTAAAGATATCCCCCCTCCAGATACTGTGGAGGTGATAAAGATTTTAGGAGTAAAATTCGATACCCTACGTTCTTTTCGTCCACAAGTGGTAGCAGAAGCTGGGAAGTGTTTCCAGATGATAAAAACCCTAGAAAAGAATTTCAACTTACTTCTTCTTCCAGCGAGAAAATCAGTAACGATTGACATTTTCAACTCGCTATTGGACTACTGCAATGGGAAACATCCTTTACCACGCGGATTTTACTCCGCAAGGCTTTAACAACGCGTCCATTACAACGCAAGTCGTAACCACGACTTGCGCTGGAGGGTGCTAGAGGATTAAGAATAGTATATTTACTATTCCACCACGTTCCCTAGTGTCCACGGGGACTGGTGTTAGAATAGTAAATTATACTATTCTCAATCCGCGCCCCCAACGCAAGTCGTGGTAACAACTTGCGTTGTAAGGGACACGTTGTTAAAGCACGCGTTGTGACGGTACGCGTCGTACCGTCATACATCCACTGCAATAGCTTGAATGCATGGACCAATAGGACAACTCTGAGGAAATTAGAGACGGTACAACATGCTGTAGCTTGCTTGGTGTTGAATTTACCTCGCCGATCTTCTGAGACGGCAGCCCTCAAATCACTACACTGGTTGCCTATTCATAAAAGAGTGTTATTCAAAATGTTGCTTATTACCTTTAGAGCTAAAATGCCATCAGGTCCTAATTATCTAGCGGACAGATTTACTTCATATGTCATGTCTTGACTGCTTAGATCTTCTTCTGCAAATCGTCTCATTCCACCCCTTTCAGATGCAAAATCAAGGGTGGCAAATCGGTTGCGGTCCTTGCGGCTAAAGCCTGCAACCTGCTCCTAGACCATCTTAGACACTCGTCCTCAGAACCCGCCTTTAGGAAACTGCTGAAAACCTGGGTCTGTGCAGCTCCGGACTCCCTATGCTTTTCTTTAATCTAATCCTTGCATAGGTCCGTAGTAGCCTGGAGTCTCTGTTGTTCTCCTTTTCGTATAGCGTCAAGATGCTCCCTAGAGCGATAGAGCGCTTTATAAATTTCATTTAACATAACATACCATCACCGGTGGTTTGGGAAGAAATCTCTATGGATATTATTGGGCTTTTTAACTGTAAAGAAGGTAGTGTCAGGGATGACATTTTTCTTATGGGCATGCTGTCCAGATTGCCTGTGGTGAAAGTGGTTCATGACATTGCCACAAGGTCTTTGTGCAAATTTCTAGAATAGGTTTTCTATAGTGAGGGTTTTCCCAGCTACATTCTCACAGACAATGATGTGCAGTTCACCTTGTCTGAAATGGAGTCTTTTTTAAAGCAAAGGGAAATTGGGGATCACAAAAAATACTCATTGTACCATCGAGAAACAAACGGGATAATCGAGAAATTTAACTACACTTTGAAAGAATCTAATCAGATTTCTAAGTCCTTTGGCAAAGATTGGGTTTGTTAGATGTTGGGCGGGGTTTTGGAGTACAGGTTTACTCCGCATTTCAGTATTCAACCACAAGTCTCTGTCCTTTTGAAATGCTTTGCAAACACAAGCCCAACACGAAAATGTGTCTTTCATGGGTGTGGGGTTTTAAGAGTGAAAGAAGCATTGGCAAATAGAAAATAGAGGGTAGTACACTCAGAGAACTGACTGCGTGTGACAGGAGGAAAATACATTTTGATAAACGCATGGCATTGAAAGATGTTAAAGTTGGGGTAGACGATGTAGTCAGAGTTAAACTACCAAAGAAAAATCAAATCGGAATGCATTTTGGTGACCCTCTTAGGGTTATCAAAGTTTTCAAGGGTGCTGCTAAGTTGGAAGATGGTTGGATATAGAACTTGAAAAGGTTGTCTGTAGAGAGTTGATTTCTTCCTGTTCTCGTGGGTTATTGATTAGGAATGTTTGTATTGTTTATTGATTTGGGGGAAGAAGTGTGATATTTGTGTATTAGTTTTTATATGGAAGTGTTATCTGTTTCTTCTTTAAGTGGTGTTCTAGTAGGTCAATGTTTACTTAAAAATCTACATTCCAGTCTCCTGCCTGTTGGGGTTTAGAATGTTATTCTGCAAACGGAAAGTAGTTGGATGGCACGCTGCAGGCAGGAGTGGATGGAGGTTTGGTTTCACTGGGGATTAACTTTGATTTATTCTAATTTCGGTGGCCTTGTCATTCGTGGAGCCTCTTATTTCACAACCAGGCTCAAGGGATGGGTTCCCCAGGGCCAAAATCAGCCGAGGGAGGGAGACACATGCCCCACTCCCCCACAAAATCAGGCCAGGAATGGTGTCTGTATGCCCCCTCCCCATTAATATGGTGTGAGACCCCTAGGATGGAGTCCCTGGGTTAATAAGTGGCTTGGGGAGGGGGGCCCCATGCACACCTTCCCCTAAAAAATATGCCGGGTCCCAGTGGTTGGGATCCAAGTGGCGAAAAGTCACCTGGGGAGTGGGCCTGCACGTTGGCTGCCTTTGGGAGGCCCTGCGGCCTCGGAAGTATGCAGCAAAGGGTTGGCTGCATGAGGGGGGTTGGCCACTGGGCCTGGCCCGCCCCAAGGCCATGAGCGGTGGCTGTTGGATTCATTTATGTAATTATATATTTCTTTACATTAAAAAAACCTTAGAAATTCACTGAAATAAAATAGGTTAGATGCCTATATTAATTAGGAAGTAGCATTAAAAAAGACTGCCAAAGGATACAGGGACATTATAGTTAAGTTCAGATTTTGCACACATAAAACCAAAGATATGTTGCTGTGATAGTTATTACAAGAAAGTATAACTCAGGCCCTAAGGTAACTATAATTTGTGCGCTCGTCATGCACTGCTAATTACCCCACATATTACATCAGTCATGACATTGATAATGCCATTGCAACATTTGTAATAAAATTATTGATTAGAAAACTGTGCATGGTGGGCCTGGGAGTTATAGTTACCATAGGGCCAGAGTTATAGTTTCACTGGTTGTGCTAGAGCTGTTCTAGTGCTCATGGTTTGTAGCACATACTGAATACGTTTCCTTTATAAGGAGACTGCATAATTCAAAGTACCTAAAGCATCAATGAAGGGTAGGGTCTCAGGATGTGGAAAGGGTGTGTATCCAGCTATTACTGGCCATGTTGCCCTTCTTTACTCAGGGGACCCAATCTAGTGTTTGTGTGTGTGTGTGGGGGGGGGGGTACGTGTGTGTGTGTGTGTGTGTGTGTGTGTGTGTGTGTGTGTGTGTGTGTGATAACTCACCAGCAAACGAATTTCTGTACTCTTGGTAAGTCATAGGGATTTCAGGCTACTGCTACGCCCTTTAATGTGCAGGTGGTGCTGCAGGTTCATAAGCCTGAAACTGCCCTGAAACAGCATTCACAGCCTCGAATTCCACCCAGAGTAAAATGTCTCAAAGGCATATGCTGTGGGTGCAGCTATTTCAAATTAAACTAGCCCCTCACATCGGGGACATCTGTATTCTTGTGATGTTGTGTGACTGCCTCTAGGTAATTTACTACTTTCACAAAAGGCGCCACCATTTTAACTAAATCGTTAAAAAAATATTGGATTCAAAAGACACAGAAAACTCACAGATGAAGAATAACCTTTTAAGAGTCAACCTTGACAAACCTACAGTAATTGGTACTCCCTTGTTATCAGTAGGAGGTAATAATACAATCAGGGTCGAGGGAAAAAGAAGCTGTGGTCCATTCTGCTTCCAATCGCTAGTACAAAAAATCAATGGGGGGAATGGACCACTTGTCCTGTGTAACTAGGGTCTATTCAGTTATGGATCCTTCTAAAAAAACTCATACATGTACACAGGTGTCGGGCGGTGTATCTTGATTCTCTGCCTTTCTGTACAATGACAGCATCATCATAGGGTTTAGTTTGTTATGCTGACCTCCACCAGGAGGAAGACCAACTGGTATTGCAGTATGGTCCAGAGACTAAAAAGTGAGTATTGGTGTTCTTAGTGAAGTGAGTTAAAATTTCCTACACCGCCATGTGGGTGAACATTTATTAATGAGCATGGTGGTGTTGAAAATTAAAAACAAAGTGGTGTGTGCGTAGATCCAGTTACTAATCTACCGCACTGTTGATGGTCGACAAGTTTCAGCCTCTTAGAATCTGGAGGCTTTCTTCAGGACCAATTAGTGTGTAGTGGCACGTTATGGCGCCTACTAAAGTGGCTAACTCAACACTTTTAACATGTAGAGTCAGGTCAATGATACCTGTAACTGAAAATAGAAAATACAATTGTATTAATAATAACCACACAGAATATTTGTAAAACAGCACTAATGCCAGTCACTAATAATGAGAATAGTATGACCATTTCTGACATGATTAGAATGTCATTTGGCAACCTACTACTCTAAAAACTACTTCTATGCATTATATTATAAGAGTATAGAGTAGTACAGTTGATGGGGATTCCGCGTATTGCATACCTGTATATAGGAAGAAGCTGTAATTAAGAAGAAAGCTGGGATAGAGTAGTCCTTCGAACGGAAAACACAAATCAGCTGGGCTAAGCTCATCTCTGCTTTGATTTGGCTTTGTATCAGCTCTCAGCATAGAAATGGATGCTGCAGCAGTACAGCAGACTCTATCAGAATTGTGTAATAATCTGGGATGAAGACATCCCTAAGTTAGTGGTCAGTTCATGTTTTTTTTTATTATTGGCCACCAACCTTTACCCTACATGGAGTATTTTGAGGAATTTCCATTAAATTCCAGACATAACCTGTAGGCATCAACATGATGGTTTCAAGGGATCCCTTCGAAGCATAAAATATTGAAACACAAAAATATCAGAAATTAAATTTCGATAGCAAGAATTCTACTTCCTATAATTAACTAGTAAAACTACATAAGTCAAGAACACAAATATATAATTGTTAAAAATATCAATTTTAACCGATATCAAAAACAGAAATGTTGGGAAACAAAAATATTGTTACCTTTAAATACACATATAGTATGTCAAAAATATTGATTCACACAAAATTATTGCCAAAATAATTAAATAATCCATAATATAAAACCTACTTTATACATAAAAAAAGGATAATTGCAAACAAACTTAAAACATTGTTAAATTAAATATAAATATCGTTACTATTTACCCCAATAAATTATATACCTAAATTCCTTCCAATGCAATACGAAAGATATATTGCCATTAACTACAAGCATTTAAGCCTAAGTAGTTCTATATATAATATATAGATATAGATATATATATTTAAAAATGGATATTCAAAACTAACAAACTTCATATCATACATAAAAAAAAAACTTAGGGCCTGATTACGATGTCGGGCGGACCGTCTCGGTCCTGGGACTGACCAACCGACCTCCGGTCGGGGGTTCCGACTGGCTAATAACAATGCATCCTCCCCTTTCTTAATGGGAGCTCGTGTTACCTCAAGGTGGCTGCAACAAGGTGCAAGGATCAATAGGGGGGCTCCCAACCGGAGGTGGGACACACAAGGGAGACCTGCTGGATGACCCCAAAAAAGCTTTCCAGACTGGCCAGCATAGAAACCATGTCAGAAACTGTGCAACGTAATCCCAAAGGCAGAAAGGCCTCCCCTTTGGGATTACGAGCCGGCTCCAACTGGCCGACGGGCTCCATGAGCCTGTCGTAAGCCAGCCGGAATGACCGGCCAGTTTACTTTACGACCGAAGGCATTGTAATGCGGTGGTCGGAAAGTAAACCGAGCGGCTGATCACAATGCAGCCAGAAAGGCTCTGACCATTGGTCGGAGCCTGTACGGGCCGCATTATAAGCGGCCCCTTAGTGTTCACCATAGAAGGTCATTACTGCTAAACAAAATTAAACTAAACTTACCAATAAAATAAAAATATAAAACAACTTTAACTAATAAAATCAGACAAACAATTAAATCAACAATACAAAAAGGAAGGGATCTTCATTACGTTGGACTCCTCGCTCCGATTTGAGCGTAATCTCCTCCCCCCGTTGTTTAGATTGCGACTGGACGTGGCCCGTTGGCGTAAGCTCCCTTTGTCTCCTCTGGGCAGGGCGGCTCTGTTTAAAATGATGTCCTTGCCGCGGTTCCTTTATGCGCTCCAGAATTCTTTTGACGACATCCCCAAGACCTATTTCCGAGAGATCGAGGGTCTTCAAAGGCAATTGATTTGGGACGGGCGTCCACGTATTGCCCTTGCGAAACTCACCTTCCCTTGGTACGACGGGGGCATGGCGCTCCCCGACATCAAGAGATATTATTGGGCTTCCCAGTTGTCTGCTATTAATCACGTGATGTTTTCACCGGGTCGAAATCCTGCATTTGAGATGGATAGACTCCAGCTGCCGGGTGGGGACTTTAATAGAGCGCTTTATTCTAGATCAGCCGGGCGCCATCTTGTGGGTCCGTCTAGGAGTGCAGTCACTGTGTGGCGAGCCGCGAATGAGAGTTTGGGATGGGAGGATCGAATGACACTGGCGACACCGCTTTATGCCTCTGAACGTTTGGGGTGCCTCTGGTCTACTAAGGGCTTTGACCGCTGGGATATGATTGGGATATGTAAGGTGGGTGATGTCTGTTCGAACGGTAGTGTGAAGTCATTCCAGACCCTCCAGGCGGAATACGGTTTGAATGGTAGAGAATTTTTTCGCTATCTGCAGGTCCGACACGCCCTCGCCTCGGTCCTGACTCCTGCTGAGACCCTGCCCGAGTCTTCCCCCCTCGAAGATCGTGTCCTTGATGGCCACCTGCCTGATAGCACTATTTCCCTGATCTATAAGAAACTGATCAATAATCGGGCAGACTTATTGGTCCGACTTCGGGAGGTTTGGGTCAGCGATGGGTTGGAACTGGACGACGAGGATTGGCAATCGGCACTCTCTTCTCCGAAGGAGGTAGCCATTCCTGCCCGTCTCCGTTTGGTTCAACTTAAAATCCTTCATCGTGTATATGTCACTGGTCCGCGTCTGGTGACAATGGGCTTTTCCCCGGATGGGTTATGTAAGCGTGGTTGTGGGTCGAGTGCTACTTTTTTACATATTCTTTGGGAATGCCCGGTGGTGGCGGCCTACTGGACTGCTGTGCTTGAGGTGATGACCGCTGTGACTGGTGTTGCCCTGCGGCCGGAGACGCGACGGTGTCTGTTGAATGTGTGGGAACCCACTGACTACTCTGTAGCCCAGACCAGATGGGCTACCTTGGGTTACATGATTGCAAAACGGGATATTGCGCAACTCTGGGGCGCATCCAGACCCCCTGAGGTTTCGAAATGGGAGGACAACATGGACTGGTCCATGTTTCGTGAGAAGACTGTATATGTGGCCAGGGGCAGACCCAGGGCATGGACGAAGATTTGGGGCCAGTGGAATGAATATCGTGGGGATATCTGTACCCCTCCCCTTGTTGGCTCTACTGATGTTATCCTATCTCCCTAGGTGAGCGTTCCCGGAACCTTTTCATACTGTTTTGTGAATTTCCGGTTCTCCCCGCTGCTCCCCCCCCCCCCCTGATCTTATTAGAGTCTCAGGGCTCTTGTTATGTTCTCCTGAATGTTGACCATCCCCTCCGTTCTTTGGGCTGACCTTGATTACTATGCATTCGCCTTTTTTAGTGTTTGTTGTTTTTATGTATAAAACAGAAAATCAATATGCTCTGTGATATGTTTGGAGTAATGCTTGGTACTTGATTTGTGCCTGACCACGGGAGTACATTTCTCTTTCATTCCTTGTGCCTTATGATTAGCGGCCAGCCCGTGAGGTTGTAGGCCCATTCTTGTATTTTTCTATGCTTGCTCAAATAAAGGTTTTTGGGAAAAAAAAAAAAAAAAAAAAACAATACAAAAAGGCACACTATTTTAAACAACTAATTTAAACAACTAAGGGCCCTATTACGATGTCACTTGGAGTTGCCTCCAACTGACACTGTCTTGGGGTGGGAACTGAAAACCGTAGGCAACGGAGCGAAGGGGGCCCTGCTCGGGCCTGACACGGAAAGCCTGTCAGAAACTGACATCATAATCCCGAATGTGGAAACGTCATACGTTAAGGATTATGTGCGGCTTCCGACTGGCCTTCGGGCTCCTTGAGCCCGTCGGAAGCCAGTCAGATTAACCAGCCGGTTGAAATTCCGACACCGTCTTTGGAACGAGGTTGTCTGAGTTTAAACGGCGTCACGAGGGGGGTGCGGGAGGTGCGGGCCGCACCAGGTGTCACCAGCAGAGGGGTGACACCAAAATGAACTCGCTATTTATTTACTGTTCATGTAACACCGTCCGTACTTATTAAACAAGCCAAGACGTTGTACAATTAAAAAAAAAAAAAAAAAAAAAAAAAAACATTATAGGAACAGTAAGTAAATAGCGAGTTCATTTTGGTGTCACCCCTCTTATGGTGTCACCTGGAAATGGAATAGGTCCATGGTAATGGCGTAATGTGGCGATTTTAAGTGGGGCCATCGGATTATCTCCTGCATGAAGCGGGTGATGCAAAACCAGAAATCAAAAACCTTCTTTTCTATCTTTTTCCCAAACGTTGCGAAAATACTTTCCTGAAAGTAAAAGAAAGGTGACCTTCCGTGAAAAATGATCTGTCACAAATTAATGGACAAAGCCCTTTTTCGCTGAAAAAGAAAACTGCTAATCTGTGCGTTTTTTTTTTTTTTTACAAACAGGCGTGTCATTATTTACAGGACTTTAAATCAATGTAAATTGTGTTTTCAGGTATCTGCTTTCTACACTTAGTAGTTCACATACTGGTCGTGAGAAGTAATTCCCGAGACAAAAGATAGTGATATCTTTTGAGATGTGAATGAGAAGTGCCTGGCTGACATGTTGAAGGAGGAGGACATCCAGTCCTTTCAGGATTTACAGGACAAATGTGGTCCGATCCTGGTCGTTTGCTGATGGGCCACCCTGAGGCACAAGTCTGTATCAGGGGAGGCACCCTCCCATGAGAGCCTGGGTGAAGCTCCGACTCTCCCCGGTGCCTGGCACGTCGGCGGATGGTCCTGGCTGTCAGTCAGTCAGTCCTCGGGCCACAGAGTGAGTTGCTGCTGCTATTTTAAAGGGGAGTGGAGAAGTAAGTGCAAGGTTGTGCTGCTGGGATCTTGGGGAATGGGACCCAGTGGCGTCACTAGGGGGTTGCGGGCCGCACCGGATGACACCAAACTTTTCCACTCAATTTCAAAGCGCATTTCATGAGTTTATTTCAGTCACTTTGAGAAGAGCCAAAAACTATGGGAGAAACCATGGGGGGGGTGAGAAGGCGACGAGGAAAGGGTTAAAAGAGCAGCAGGCGGGGGAGTGGGGTGCAGGCGGAGGGGGTGGATGTTGCAGGCATAGAGGGAGATGATGCAGGCTGAGAGGGAGATTTTGCAGGCAGAGGGAGAGATGGTGCAGGCAGGGGGTGAGACGGTGCAGGCGGAGGGGAAACGGTGCAGGTGGAGGGGAGATGTTGCAGGCGGAGGGGAGATGTTGCAGGCGGAGGGGAGATGGTGCAGTTGTAGGGGAGATGGTGCAGGCAGAGGGAGAGATGGTGCAGGCAGAGGGAGAGATGGTGCAGGCAGAGGGTGAGATGGTGCAGGCAGGGGGTGAGATGGTGCAGGCAGGGGGGAGATAGTGCAGGCAGGGGGGATGGTGCAGGCGGAGGGGAGATGGTGCAGGCAGGGGGGGAGATGGTGCAGGCAGGGGGGTATTTTGGTGCAGGCTGAGAGGGAGATGGTGCAGGCAGAGGGAGAGATGGTGCAGGCAGGGGGGAGATGGTGCAGGCAGGGGGGAGATGGTGCAGGCAGGGGGGAGATGGTGCAGGCGGAGGGGAGATGGTGCAGGCAGGGGGGGAGATGGTGCAGGCAGAGGGGAGATGGTGCAGACAGAGGGAGAGATGGTGCAGGAGGAGGGGAAATGGTGCAGGTGGAGGGGAAATGGTCCAGGCAGAGGTAGAGATGGTGCAGGCAGAGGGAGAGACGGTGCAGGCGGAGGGGAGATGGTGCAGGCGGAGGGGAGATGGTGTGAACAGAGGGAGAGATGGTGCAGACAGAGGGAGAGATGGTGCGGGCAGAGGGGAAATAGTGCAGGCAGAGGGGAAATGGTGCAGGCAGAGGGAGAGATGGTGCAGGCGGAGGGGAAATGGTGCAGGCGGAGGGGAAATGGTGCAGGCGGAGGGGAAATGGTGCAGGCGGAGGGGAGATGGTGTGGACAGAGGGAGAGATGGTGCAGACAGAGGGAGAGATGGTGCGGGCAGAGGGGAAATTGTGCAGGCAGAGGGAGAGATGGTGCAAGCAGAGGGAGAGCTGGTGCAGGCAGAGGGAGAGCTGGTGGAGGGGGAGATGGTGCAAGCAGAGGGAGAGCTGGTGCAGGCGGAGGGAGAGCTGGTGCAGGCGGAGGGAGAGCTGGTGCAGGCAGAGGGGAGATGGTGCAGGCAGAGGGGAGATGGTGCAGGCAGAGGGGAGATGGTGCAGGCAGAGGGGAGATGGTGCAGGCAGAGTGAGAGATGGTGCAGGCAGAGATGGTGCAGGCAGAGGGAGAGAGGGTGCGGACAGAGGGAGAGATGGTGCAGCGGAGGGTGAGATGGTCCATGCGGTAAGTCATGAGGGGGTGACACCATGAGTTACCCGCACCGGGTGACACCAACCCTAGTGACACCACTGAACCTTGAATGTCAGTCGGAAAGCCTCCAACCTGCCGACCGACTTTCTGACCGACATCCAAATCAGGCCCTAAATACTTCAAAAGCAAAAAATCTATAAGGCAAGGAAACTTTGCCCAACTCTCTTACCAGATCATTATAGACAAAATATATACATCCACAACTGCCTAACCAAGTAAGTAAAAATTATATTTAAATTAAAACGGACATGGTAATAAAATGTAAAATAACAAATAATTAATCAAATACTTTCCAACTTCTGTCTCTTTACATAGACCTCCTAAAGGACAAAACTACGACTTGAAAAATTGATAAACTGCAAGAAAAAACAACTACCAAAAACCAACAAAATGATATAAGAAAGTAAGTATACATAAATGATTACAAGATTGTAAACTCACCCAAATTGAGAGTATAAATAAACATAACAACCTCACCTCAACAAACTGCCACTAAATTAACATTTAAAATGTAGCTAACATTTTTTCAGCTAACAGAAACGAAAGCACCTACTCCACATTAGAACACCCCCAACTGAAAAGCTGGAAATCCATGAGAAATATATTAAGAGAACATACATGTAAGTATACAACATAGAAGCACTTGCATAATTGTATATGTAAATAATAAATGTAAAAACGTTAAATTATTGTACATATTTACTATTACACTACTTTCAGATATAATGACAGAGGTAGTAAAGTTCATCACTTCACAGAAAGGAACACACCTCCTAAATCACACAGGCTACATCTGCAGCCAAGAAAGAGCATCAACAGAAAATATAAACAAAAAATATACCAAATATTATTCTATTGCATTTTATGGAAAAGAAACTACAAAAGATGATGTTGTAATTCATGTAAGAGAAAACAACCACTCCCCAAATGTGACAGAAATTGAAGTAAGGGAGATATTACAAGCTTTAAGAGAAACAAACACGAGTTCCCAGGAACCTACAACCAAAATTCTTAAAGATATACTGCCAAATGTCCCCAAACACATCTGTTACGATGTGTGCCACATGTGCCGTCTGCATATTTGCCTTCACCACCACCTATCCTCACTCCTAGGGTAGTGCATGGTAAAGGATGACCCCCTAGGACACCCTCCCTCCCACATTATGTATACCTATTCGTTGAAATAAATGTTTACTGAAATACACTGTTGGTTCTCATGCTATTTTGGGTGTTATGTACAATGCCTAATATGCACAGTTCTCCTTGTTTCTCATGATATTGTGAGTATTGTGTGCAGCGCTTCCTTTATATGCACAGTGATCCATGCTGTCCCGCACTGGCGTATGCTTCAGCCAGCCAGTGCACTTCACACATGGTTTTAGCACCTGGCTCTCCCCCACGCACCAAACATGTGAGAGCTGCCTATTTAAAAAGCACCCTCTGCCACTCGCATTGCTTGGCTTCAAGTCCCCATACCTTCTAACTTGGTTTCCACTTGGCTCTCCACACCGGCATCTTCCTTCCCAATTTCTTCAGACTTCCTCTCCTTCAGTTCTGGATCAACGCAGGTCCTGCACTGCAGCTCCACAAGCGGTCCTGGGTTCCGAACGCCAGCAACAGAAATCTTGGATTCCTGCAAAAGACAAAACACAGAAACAGTAAGTTTTAACCCTAGCATACCCGTGCTCTCAGGAGGCATGTGTGCAAATATCCATGCACAGTGGGCCAGGCACCGTGTGGTACCTGGCACAAGGTGCACGGATGTGTGGGAGGGCATCTCATGTGCCCCCCTGGCCACATAGCGGAGGCCAACGGGGAACAGGCCCCTGCTAGGGGCTTCCCAAGTTTCTTTCCGACAGCCTTTCCATGGCAATGGGACCACTATGAAAAGGCTGTCGGAAATGGACACCGTAATCCCTACGCCCAGTTCATAGTAGGGACTACGGTCTGACCGCCACCTCGGCTGGATTCTGGAGCTTGTCAGAGGCGGCTGTTTGTCCCGCCTACCTCTGCGGTCCGACCAACCTCATCGTAATGCAGCAGTCAGACCACTATGCTGAATGTCGGTGGGACCGCCACTGACAACCTGTCGGTGGCTGTTCCACCGACATCCTAATAAGGCCCTTAGTGTTTATTTCCCAAATTTTCAAGTGAAGTTGTAAAGCTAAAATTGGGTGTAAATTATCCTAATACCATGTCTAAAACATACCCATTGGACTAGGCCTGGTGGCAATATCTGAGGTAAATACTGTTATTTACCATTGGTGTTTCAACATTTAAGACTACTTTGTCGTGCCCAGGACAAGGGCACTAGGACCCTGGGACAGGACAGAGGCGAGGGGACACCGGACACCACATCCGGTCAAGGGGTGGGGACAGTGGACATTCTGCTGCTGGACCTCGGGGCAAGAGGTCATGATCCATGCACGCTGTAGATAGAGAAATAAAGGCATACCTGCTGATCACCATCGTGTCCTGTGTGGTTTCCAGGGTCGTGCGACACGACATACTTTATTCTATGTGGATACCAGAGTTATTTCCTTTTCTAAACTTGTCTCAAAAGTTGCAATAGCGAGCAGTCAAGGATTACTCCAGGAGGCACTAGAGAGATAAGAACTCAAATACAATATGAATAGTAATAACTCACACTCTTTAAAGTCAATCTTTGGCCAAGTTAAGATGGCCTGAGTCAGAAGAGGTACGGGAATTTAGAATGAAACCCCAAAAATCGGCTATATGACTCCTAGTCCATCCACACCCTACAAACATCTTCTGATGTCTTCAAGCTCACCATTGTTCTCCACATGCGCAGTGTCCTGCACAGGGATAATGCAAAATGGGCAACCCTATGCGCTAGATTATAAGGGGCAATGAAATTCTATAGAAATGTGGTGCCCATGCAAAACAGAGCCCTGTGCATGTAGCAGAGCATTTTCGGTTATAGCCTTTGTTTAATGGGTAGCCTGCAGTGCTGAAAAGTGGGAGTAACTCACTGGACCTCGGTTCTGGCAGATATCGCTGGGCTGGGTCTGGGATGAGGCTGATCGAGGGAAACAGGCCAAAATTATCCTGGCGTCATTTTCCAACACCAAAACATAATTCAGCAGCGCCAGCATGTTGTTGGCATTCCATTCAGATTAGCAACCTGCAGGTGGCAAGGGAGCTTTCTTATTATAACATTAGCTGGGTCCAAACCAAAGGCCTGCTTTAAAAAGCCATCTGCCCTCCTTTTATTCAACCATCATCTTGGCTGAGAATGATCTGGAGTCTTACACCTAGACGCCAATGTAATGGAAGGAAACAAAAGTGCACAGCTTGTTATCACTTTACAAATACTTAACCTCTTAGGTGCTCAGGACGGCCCCCAGCCGTCCGACTTTACGGTGAATGTGTGCTGAGGACGACCGGGGGCCGTCCGAATCCCGCCCACTTATTAATTCTCCCACACAGAGGGAGAATTTGCGCAGCACTGAAAGGGTTAACCCCTTGCATGCTTATGACGAGCTCAGTGGAGCTGTGCTCATGACGAGCTGAGCTCGTCATAACTGCCGCGGACAGCCCACGCGGGGCTAATTCCCCGCCTGTGCGGGCGTTCTAAAGGAGTGGGCGGAGTCGTGACGAGGGACTACTACCAAGCTTCCCCAACTTGGAGGAAGACTCCCCGGTGCACAGCACTTAAATGACACAAAGTCTAAATGTTCATATGCAGTTAATCATAAAGTGAAATCCACGCAGTTCTGCTGTTTCATATGATTTACTCCAAACTCATTAACTTCATGAGTACTTCATAAACGTTTGAGAAATAAGTTCCATATACAAGCTCCAGTAGTATTATATCCAATGTTAACAGTCCCAATGCATTTCGGGCAGATGACAAGCCCTTCCTCAGGGGAATGCTCTACAACAAAAAGAAAGTATCCGCCTGTCACTCGACTCTTCATTAAAACAACGTCATTATCGTGAATTACGTCAAAAGGTGCTGGTGCCAACATGCCAACATGCTAAGAAGCAATCAAAACCCCAAAAGGTACCGTCATTAATCAACTCAGGGCGTGTAAACGAGTGCATCATGCACGAAAATCAACAAACAATGTGATGGCATTACATAGTGCTCTGGATAAACAAATAAACAAGGAAAAATAAAAGAGATAAACCAGTCAATTGAGTGCGTGTGTTCGATCGTCTCTAACGTGGTGATCCACATGCCCCATACATGCCGAACTCTAGCTCGCCTTACTCACGTACTCAGGTACGATTAATCACAATGTCGCCTGAACCTACAAAGACGTAGGGTTGCATTAGTAAACAAGAATGTAACGCGTGCCTCAACGCTGCTAGAATTAAGCGGTCCTCAGTAGAGGTACTTACGCTTCTGGGTTGTGTGCGTTTCTTCATATGGTGCTCGGCTCGAAGATTGTAACCGTAGTCGTGACGAGCCCAGCTCGTCATTAGCACAGCTCCACTGTGCAGCATGACGAGCTGGGCTTGTCACGAGCACCCCCCCCCCCCCCCCCTGGTTCCTGCCACTTTTTTTAAATGTCATTCTTTTATAGTGCTACTCATCCCAGTGTAGTCTGTCAGAGCGTTTTACATCACACACAGAGGCACAATAAATCATACAACTGTGTAAATCAATGTATATGACATATTACATAAAGCAATGAGGTTTATAAGGTGAAGGGATCACATATCGTCCATACTTGTAGTCAGGATGTAAAGTCCTGACTAAAGTCAGGATATAAAACGTAACAAAGTGAGTGTGGTTGTCTGTACTAAAAATACTTTATTACTTTCCAAGGGAACCCTTCTTTGCACACTTACCCAGCTAAAACAAAATACAAATCCGTGATCTGCATTTTACAGATGTGCTTTGCAGCAGACACATTAACCCTTTATACTACTTTATGAGTTAAAACTGACTGGATAAAGCGCAGAATTTTCCCTACTAGTGTTAACTACTAGAGTTATCTTACTGCTATTATACTTCCCCTCTAAATTGCTGAGTACACAATAACCTCTGCAGAAGGTGTTAACCCTGTAAGATATTTTAAAATGCAGCCTCTTTGTGACCAATTAAGTAATGCAGAAGAGATTGTCTGTCACATGTGTCCTTATTGCGTTGGTAATTTCTTTGCAGCAGACGTTTTTAACAGAAATATATAAGCTGACTGTCAGTCTCTGCTTTTCAAGCTCCGCCCTCATGACTCCACCCCCTTTCCTCTGCCATGCTTCAGCCCCAATGTATGGGTTCCTGGAGTAAATGTCTTCCAATTCCAGCGCTGGTAGCCGGTGAAGCATTTACCGGATTTTCTTAACGTGATTATTCTTCTGAAAACCCAAAGACAAGCAAACAGACATACACTTCAAGAGCTGGAACTTCCTTGATTGTTTTTCAGGTAAACCAACAAACCAATCCAGACAAGCCAAAACATGTGGCACACAACTGAAATAGAAAAAAAAAGGCATGGTTTTCCTTAAGAAGCTAGCAAGACAAGACGGAAACAGGTTGTCGAGATCTCTTCGATCTGCAGATCAGAGAAGTCGCTTGTTATCCAGCCACAATCCAAGCTTTCTTCTTCGTCTCGGAGAGTGGATTCCTAAGAGTTCAGGTAACAAAATTATACTGTGATACACAAAGTCAACCACTAGATGACAGCCCAACATAAGCTTTCACTTAATTGTGCTCAAATTGCACAAGATACAGTGGTAGGCTTGATTCGGAATTTTGATTAAAATTTAAAATAACAGTTTATTAAGAAAGTGCAAAATTAACGTGCTAGCTTTAATGAACAAAAATGTGTACCCAGCCATCACATTTACATATGCTAGGCCCCAAATTGCTAAAGTAAAGTTGATTTGCTGAGAATGCTTAAATATGCATTACATGTTTACTCTTAAATGGTGTATGGTGCGTAGTTCGGGGTGGGGGGAGGGGGGTTTGGGTCTGATGTTTTGCAGACCCCACTGCGGATGGTACTAGGTGCCTTGCAATTGTATACTGTATCTATGCATGGTTCGATGCTCGCCTGGCTTTGCCCATTTGGTACCTTGAAAATCAATAAAAATGTGTTGTTAACATTTTTTTCACTCTTGACCTTTCCATTGAAATGCTTTTTCCTAATAGGGATAGTTCTATAAATGTTTTCATATATTTCAGCAGAATGTTTCTATTTAAACCAAGCTCACTGGTAACAAATGATTTGTTTTGTCATTTAATGAGGAAATTAAGTCTTCATACATGTAGATTCAGCATTTAACCTTGAACTTTTCCCTTGTATTTTTCTTTTCAGTCAATGTTTGCTGCAAAATGTTTTCTTTTCATATACTGATTTTTCAACTGCTACATAGACTATTGTTTAGACACTTGGGGGGGGGGGTACAAAAAAAGCCACGTAATGCAGCGCAGCCCCCCGCGAGGCTGTGCTGCGTTGTGCAACAGGGAGGGAGCAGGGGTGCGCCATTTCTTCAAAGACATTGCTCTCTCTTCCCCTTTCCCTTGCGCCGGAGCTGATTACAGGTGCTGTGCGCCATGGCACACACCTTAGCGCCGCAGCGCTAGGGTGTGTTCAAGAGTCCAACATAGGTTTTGTACAGGAAGGGTATCCTTCCGGTACAAAATACTATGCTTGACACAAGGGAAAGTGTTTCCCAATTTGTATGCATGCTGCACAGTGCAGCACGCATACAAAGTCGGAGAGAGGAAGGTGAAATGAAAGTATTTCTCCTTCCTTACACCTAGTTGAAAAGGGTGCAGTTTTCTCACGCTAAATCCAATCTACTGTTTATAGAAAATTGGGTTGAGCATGAGAAACCTCGGGTGGTTGCATGGGAATGCCCATGTAACACCCTTGGTACGCCCCCATGGCGCAAAGTAATGCATTACTTTTACGTTATTCCCAGCGCTTAGCGCTAGAAAGTAAATTTTAAAAAAAAGATTTTGCATCATTTTACGTCATTTTTGTGATGCAAACACGGCGGAAAAGATTAGTAAATCTCATCTAAAGACTTTGGCAGTCCTTCAGCGGCGCCGCCACAGCGCCGTCCGCTGGAGGACAACCACCTAGTGCGTCCACCTGCCGGATTACGATTGTAATACATGAAGGCGGGCATTGCAGCAGCGGTGTGATGGCGGTGATCTGTTAGGCTCATGGGAAAGCCTAACATGCAGAGCGGCGCCATGAGAGAGCAGACTGCACATTCCTGAACGGTGTGGCATATATGCCACACTGTGCAAGAACTAGGGGGTGCAAATCCAGGGGGGGCACAAAATGTGCCCCCCTGCAGGCACCCCATGGCCCAGGAGTGGCAGGGGGGCCTGACAGGGCGTTGCCACTCCACCATCCTTTTCATGGTGGCTCACTGCCATGAAAGGGGCAGTGGAGAGTCATCTCATAATATGCTCTGCGGTGCTGCAGTGGCACTGACAGCATAGTGCGGCTCCCTGACCACTGCGCCAGCACTACAGAATCTTGGATCCTGGTGGGCGCATCGGTCCCATGGCAGTCTAACCGCCACACTCGTCATACTGCGGGCGGGCCTGCAGTGTGGCAGCGGTCTGACCACCACCGCGAGCATGGCGGTCCTATGGACCACCATACTAGAATAAGGCCATTGATATTAAAAGGTTAGAAATGTAGTTTAATAGGTGGGAAAGCGACCCTGAATGGGAAATTGATCCACATTAACTCACATCTCCCACAATATTGTTTTGTTTTTTAAACAAACTGTATTGAAAGTGCAGTAAAACACTATCATAGTCTATATCCTGTATCTCTGTCTACGTTTACATCTTCAATGAATTTACTTAGTACGCCTCGTATTTAGTAGTACTAACATTTATAAAAACAACCCAGGCTATCCCGCACCCCCCACACAAGTTAACTAACTGGGCAGCACAGGAAAGGTGTCTATTCATCTATGGATCTAGGATATATCTACCTGCGGCTAAGAGTTATTTTTAATAGCGCATTTTGGTATATTTCTCGCCCTAATTCTAAATAGCAATGTATTCTATACTTTTTTACATTACATAATTAGTGGAGGGTTACAAGATATCTGCCCACTAATGTATTGTTAATATAACTAGCTTACATATCTGTCGGCGTGGCAGAAACTACGGTCATATCATCAGCTTGTTCGTTACCGTCCCGTCCCTTAAAGGCTTCCAGCAGCCTATCCCAGGACATAGCTATGGGTATCTTACGAAGCCCTAGTTTTTCCTCTCACTGGATTGCCCCTCTTTCGGCCAGGCCCCATCGTTCTGTTTCTTCTTACCATATATCAATCGTTGGTGGTCTCGCTGCTTTCCACCGCTTGGTTATTAGTCTTTTTCAGGCCCGGTCTGGCCGTTGCGGGCACCGGGCAATCACCCGGTGCGCCGCAAGGGTGGGGGCCGGTTTTGGGCCCTGGGGACCGTTTTTGTTACAGGGCCGTTTTTGCAGCATAGCTGCCAAATCGGCCCTGTAACAAAATCGGCCGGAAACCAGCCCCGGCAAAGAGCTCGGTCGCACCCCCAGGGGGCCGGCCGAGCACTTTGCCAGGGCCGGTTTTGGTTCTCAGTCCGGCCCTGGTCTTTTGGCGATTATTAATGCTAGATCCCAAATCTTGCCTGTACATTATATCTCTTTGGATGTGGGTAGATCCCTAGTAAGAAGCTTCTTGCAGTATGCCATATTTGACCACCTACCTCTTCTGACACTGTATCTGTGCTATCTTCGCCCAATACACTGCTATTGCGGGGAAGGCCCATAGCATATGGACAAAATTTGCCTCTGTCTCTGTGCACCTAGGGCAGTTCGCTGCGGTTGCAGGAAACATCTTGTGTAGACAGTGCCGCATCTCCCATAATATAGTTGCAAGCTTCACATTGTCATCTGTGGACTATTGTATATGTGGTGAGAAGACGCGGAGGGATCCTGTTCCCAGGAGAGCATCGAACGCTGATTGACTGACAGAAGATGGAAGAAACAAAATGTTGCAAAGCTTTAGGAAATGTGTTGTTTATATAATCGTGTTGTCCTAGACATGGCCAGAACTTTTGCCCAGAGAATTTTATCCACACTCTATGCCATTTTTCCCCGACCGATTTACCCAGACTTTGGTGAGTTTCTTGAACTTCTCTTAATGGCAAGTTTTGTTTTAAAAACATTTTTGGGGCATTATTGGGCTGACTTTGATGCTGAAGCTTAATGCTTTTTCTCTCACTCTCTCGAACTAGAGCTCTTAATGGGTTCTAACCAGTAGCGGCTGCTACCGGATAGGGGGGAAACATCCTTTACAACGCAACTTTTACCACGCAGTGCCTTTACGACGCAACTTTTACAACGCAAACCATTACAACGCATTGCGCTGGGGGGCGCTGTAGGATAGGGAATAGATTTAATTTACTATCCAACACCTTCCCTACTATCCACGGGGACTGGAGTTGGAATAGTAAATTAAACTATTCACTATCCAGCACCCAAAAGCGCTATGCGTTGTAAAGGCATGCGTTGTAAATACCGCATTGTAAAGGCATGCGTGGTAAAAGCATGTGTTGTAATGTCATACATCCAGATAGGGGTGGTGAGGCGGGGGATACAGGGAGGGTTAATTAAGAAAAAAAAAACACTCACCTTCAAGTGGCCGCCTCCCCTGCGTCCTCTTCCTTCTTCCTTTCTCCACTCCGGCTGGCAGCAGGAAGCACCCGGCACACAGACTCCCCATAGCCAATCTGAGTGCCGTGGTTCGGCGCTCAGACAGGAACAGCGAGCCTGTGCATGTTCCTCACCAGGCTGTGTAATGCAACCTGGTGGGAAACATCCAAAGTGCGCATTAACTGTTTAGTCAGCCCAACAGGGCCGGCCAAACAGTTCCTGCTCACTTTGGAAGTGCAAGCCACTCCTCCCCTGCTTACGCTATTGTCATTTTAGTTTTTCCTTTCGCGCAGTGGGGCAGTGCTCCTCCGCCTTAGCGGAGGAGCTGCCTCTGGTTCTAACTGACCTATTTCTCTTATATTTATAGATTAGGAATTCTTTCCTTTATGGAACACGCTTAATGCATATTATTCAATTTATTACTTATTGATCATTTATTGATTTGTAATAAGATCTAATAACTAAAAACTTTATGAATTGAATTTGTGACCTAATAAAGAGGGTCTATTAGAAATGTTGATTAATAAAACCATTATAACTCATGCTAAACTGTCTTAATTGGCTGAAAATAGAGTAATGATTGTGATAATGTATCTGATGCATTGCTCTGCTCTTTTCTAAAACAACTGCAAAGATCCATTCACCTCAGTGATAACATAGAGAGGGAATTAGCCGGTCTGATGGTAAACCAACAATGCTTAAATTAAAAACTGTTTCTCGCTCCAGCACTCTTTATATTATGTTTCAATTGTACTTCCTTCCTTTCTGAGGATGACTAATCACACCTCCTTCAAGCACCTTATTTCTGTCCCTAAACATATAGGAGTGCCTTCCTTTTTGTATTTTAAATAATACTGCTGAACACCAACCCCAAGGCCGCCCTGCCTTAAGACTATATCCAAGATCAGTTGAATTAAGTGAGAGTGGAGGACTAGATTTTACAATAGGGTGGATTACATTATTTGGTAAGGAAAAATCCACGTTACACACTCTATGGTATCATTATTTAGCTATGTTGACATTTTAGCACTGTAATACCGACTAGATTCTTAGACTTTGAAAAAAACACAGGTATTATAAAGAGACTATCTATAGTTCTCTTAACAACCTAAGGAAACAATCGAAGAGCAGATCCAATCCAAAATGTCATTCACCAACAATATTTTGATCTTGTATGAAGGCACACAAATAGATTTTTACTCTAAATGTCCTATGTACCTCCCACAATTAAACTGTTTATGTAAATAATTGGCAAAGTTGTACTCAGTAGAAATCAAATCTATGGCGAGGGCCCCTGGATTTATGCGGCAGGGGAAGATCAAATAATGGCGCACAGTTGACCTAACTATGCAGCAAGAAAAGACAAACTATGCAGCACATATTGTATTAGTATTAATTAATTATTTTGCTATTTATTACATTCTGGACAAATATTTCACTGTACCATTTTGACACCAAAATACAGGAATAAGCAAGAGGAAGTTGAGCAGTCAGTCTTCGAGAAGGGCCTTCCACTGAGCGGCAACACACGTGCAGCATTTTAATTGTTTGACCTAGAAACAAAATTATTTTATGTTTGCTGAATTCTACAGATTATGCAGAAGATGATGGATTATGTGGCAAAAGCAGCAAACCATAATTATGTGGAGAACACTGCATACGCAAAATCACATAATTCTAGTGGCCATTACTATGGCCAAGATTCACTAAGGCTTGGAAAGAGACACGGTCTTGCAAGGATATTCACTACACAGAGCAAGGTGATGTTACTGGGGCGGATCAGCACAAATACCGCAAGGTTTTTATGCAAAGGTTAATCTATTAAGAAAGCAAGAACATTTTTTGTGCAACAAGGGCAAATGTGTTTGTTACAATTTTGTGTAAGAGTAATGAGCATCAGGGGAGCTCTTAAGGTCCTCCTGCCTCTCAGGCTAATTCCTCCATGCTTCTCAATATTGCAATAATATTATGGTTTATTTTTAAATCCTCTCCAGAATTTCATACTCTCCGCATTGGATTATTGGGGGCATTGGCTTCCTTTGCTTTGGAAGATTTTCATTCTCTCGCCCCAGTTTTAATCTGTGGTCTTTGTGGTTTTACCCCAAGGATATTTCTCCCCATATGTGGAAATAAGACGATAAATATGAACATTGCCGGCGCCATCTTGTGTAATGAAGGCCTCTATGAGCGCGCAAGCGGCAACCATTTTAGTCACTGCAGCCATTTCCCACATTGCTGGTCACCTGCACATCACCCCAGCTGCCCTCATCCGCCCCCGCGCTCTGATGATTGAACCCGAGCACACATACCGGGGTCATAAAACCATGTCAGCATGACAATACCCTAGAGCCACTTCCCGCACCAAACCCACTTGTCCTTTCATCCTCTGCGCGCAATCAGGCCCATCAGATAACCTCATCCACTGCACCTGGCTACTCAATCAGGCCCAAGGCGCTAACTGACCCCTGCAGACTTAGTTTATTGCTCATGTAACAACAGAACTTGCCTCACCAACAAAGGGGCCGGAATTTAATCAGTGACCTGTCGCTCTGTCCTGACCAGACGGTGGGGGTAGGTGTTATCGTCTCTGACCGCACGCCGAGCGGGTACCTGACCCATACGTGCAGGTCCACAGGAGCAGACTGCGGGGCACCTTAGGATTTTCCTTATGGTCGCATCAAATTGGCAGGACCTGTTGGCCTGCTTTATTACTGACCTCAAGGAATAAGGTTGTAATACACTTTTATTTTTAGTTTTTCACTGTGTAGTACTGAACACCTAGGTCCTGAAGAATTGCCATTTGGGCAAGAAACATGTTGACCTGACCAGAGGGTTGTAGGTATCTTGCTTTGCACATCCTCAGCACATATCTCCCCTCCCACTATTTTAATCAAGGGCGTCGGCCACGCCAATAAAGTTCATTGTGGATTGACCCACCTTTTTTAACTCACCACTGTCTCACGACTGCACTTTCACTTGCCCTCTCACCCGCATGCACCATATGGCTGGAACAAAAGATCTCCGATAAAGAGCCCCTTTACGGGTGCCCGTCAGACATTGCAGCGCCAGTCTGACGAGGAGCAGAACCCATATGATGAAGCATGACATCTAGCTTGCA
The DNA here is from genome assembly GCF_964261635.1 of Lissotriton helveticus. Classification (NCBI taxonomy): domain Eukaryota; kingdom Metazoa; phylum Chordata; class Amphibia; order Caudata; family Salamandridae; genus Lissotriton; species Lissotriton helveticus. The sequence goes on along the minus strand of NC_136067.1, from coordinate 1,592,755,820 downwards.
AGGTGTGTGAGGGTTTTAGTTCCAAAAAGGGAATTCCCCTCCCTTTCTTCTCTTCTTCTACGCTCTACACACACTTGTCCTCTTCACTCACATCGGGGAACTTTGTAACCCTCTTGTGTTACTAACCTCCTCCACTGCACCTGGCTACTCAATCCGGCCCCAGGCGCTAACTGACCCCTGCAGACTTAGTTTATTGCTCATGTAACAACAGAACTTGCATCACCAACAAAGGGGCCGGAATTTAATCAGTGACCCGACCCCTTTGATCTGACCGATCCCACATGTTTTAGGTCCTGTCGGAATGTCCAGCTGCGAGATATCAATCAGCTGTAAGATCCGGGTGGAGGAACATTTGCTACTGGACTTGTGTGGGAACTAGCTTAAGGCGGGGATTCCAAGGATGTTTCACTATGTAATAAAGTAATGCCAGGAATGTTTGACCATGCAATAAAGTGACGAAAGAAACATATAAAAGGCCAGGCCTCAGAGATGCAGTTAGAGCACCTCCTGACAATAGCCCCGGTGTCTGATGCGACTTACTCTCCTCTAGAGAAATAAACTTGTTCTTCGCTTTCCAACTCCCAGCGCCTGCCTCGTTATTTTGATCGCTAATCCTAAGGTGAATTAGAGGTGGTTTGCACCAAGCGGCATCGAAAGTCTTGGGAGTCTCGCTGATTTTCATCAATTGGCACCCAACGTGGGGCCCATCAGTGACACGTGGGTCCAGTGAGAGAGGTCCTAACGATGGAGTGAACATCTAAATGATCGGGAAGTGCACCTGCCTGAAAGAGACCCTCGTCTGGCGGCCGATCAACTGAACTTCATCGGTTCCGAACGGATCTCTCTCGAGTCACCTGCGGTCCTGACTGGGACCTTATGGGAACGGCGCATTGTTGGAGTGAGAGGACAAACGGGCGCTGGAAGGGGACGATGAAGTACCTCTGGGCAACATTAAGGGCATTCGGTATACAGGGACAATATTTGAGATGGATCCAATCCCTATACGAGGCACCAACAGCTATAGCAAGCTATTTGGGAAACGACTCAGACAGTTTTTTAATAAAAAGGGGCACTAGACAGGGGTGTCCTCTTTCACCCCTGCTTTTCGCCTTAGCCTTAGAACCATTTTTAAATGCGCTAACAACTCAAGACCACATCATCCCAATAGAACATGAAGGTAAGAGCTTAAAAATCACTGCCTTCGCTGATGACATTGCTATATTTACCTCCGATTTGGTACAAGCTATGCCTAACATAATTAGGGAAGCTAGGGACTTTGGCGCTATATCGGGCTATCGGTTAAACATCAATAAAACTCAAGTGATAGCAAATTATCAACCCCTACAACCGATAATAGGCTTATGCCCTAACGCCACTTATTTAGGGGTGAAACTAACTTCCAATATTGATAAAATCATTCCATTAAACTATGAACCCCTACTTAAAGATATCACATCCACCCTTAAAAACTGGCATAAAATACCACTTAGTTTGATCGGACGCATTAATACAATCAAAATGAAAATAGTACCGAAAATACTCTACCTGTTTAGATCCATCCCGCTACAACTGAACAAATCTTACATCAAGAGGATAGAAAGCATCTGTAGCAACTATATCTGGGGATATAAAAAAGCCCGTAGGTCGATGACGGCACTGAAATTATCAATTGAAAAAGGGGGATTACATTTCCCGGAGCTAAAAATTTACTTTTTTGCAACTTTTATTTCACGCATACGCAGCCTTTTGTCTAAAGAAACCCCCCTATTCTACCATCAATTTATGCTAGGGCCACAAAGTAACCAGTTTTTATTTCGGGTACATGACCCGAACTATTACAAGAGAGTCAAATTTAAGACTACGAGAGCTATCAAAAAAATTTGGGACCAAATTATGGATACTGATAAAATATCCTTCTTTAACACTGAACTACCAATATGGGGGAATCCAGGGTTGCCAAGTATTTTTTCTGATGGTGCTTGTGTTCAATGGCTTGATCAGGGTATTAACTCGTTAGGAGATCTTTATGGTTCGGAAGGCTTCCTAAGCTTTAATACATTAAAAATACTATATAAAATTAAAGATACTATGTATTTTAAATATATGCAGATACAGGACTTTTTTATTAATAAAATGAAAATTGAGAGTGTTGAGCAATCAGACATCTTAAAATGTATCTTTTCGAATCATATTAAATCTCTTATTAGTTAAAGTTACACTCTTCTGAATAAAGGTTATGCGGGGGATTGTGGTAAAATGGCAGACAAATGGACTAAGAGGCTGGGAATTAATATTAACTCCAACCAGATTATGAACTCACTTAAACAAATAAACCGAGTGGTTCACTCCTCGAACTTAAGGTTACAATCTTATAGAACAATTACCCAATTATACTATACACCACAAAGAATTTCTGGCTGGACTTCTGGCAATATTTTCAATGAGCGTACTAAATGTTTAAAATGCAATAAAGAAGCTGCTGGCATAGAACATATGCTTTACCAGTGTCCGAAACTTTCAACCTTTTGGTCAGGAATAATCGACGTCCTCAATAAAAAACACATAACTTTACCGGCTCTCTCCGCCCATTTAGTTTTGCTTGATATACAAGATACTAATAGTAACTTTAAAGATTTGATAACAATTATTTTTGCTTGCGCGAGACTAGCCATTGCGCGAACTTGGATATCGAAAGAACCCCCAAGTGTCATGGATTGGTAGTATTTAATTCATGAGACCTACACTATGGAGCTCTCACTGGCTAAACTAAGAGGCCCAAAAGCATTAAAAGGAAGGGAAAAAATATGGGGAACATTTATCAACTAAATACATGATCCTACTGCGCTAAAGGCACATTTGATCCTTTTTGTGCTTTTTGTAATTTATTGTTTCCTTTACTCTTCTCCTCTCTTCCTTTCCTTTTTTTTTCTTCTTCTTTTTCTATATATACACAATGACTATTATACGTATAGTTTATTATACATGTATGTATAACTAATGTGATTTCAATATTGTATTTACTTTTCTTTCTTTTCCTCTTGCAATAAATAAAAAGTTTAAAAAAGGAAGGGGACGATGAAGAAACTGTCCATAACGGTCCGGGTAAGGTCATGATATACGACAAAACTGATTGTTTGATTGTATTGAAATTGTTCGCCCGAATATTAGTATTCTGTTCTTTGAAGTTATTGGTAGTAATTGAGGTCTTCCCTGCCTGCAAACAAGCGTAGAATAGGAATATTTCCTCTTTGCAGGCAGCGAAGGACAGGTAGTGAGGACCTTTGTCCACGACCTATTGAGATATTCATATTGACCGCTTGTACGTCATGCCTGTCTTCTCAAAATTGTTTGATTGTTTTGGACCGGACCGTTTGTTAGAAGTCACTCATCCAGCACTGCCGGAAGGCACCCCTTACAAGGACATGTATGTCAAATATGGAGTTGCCACCGTTGCTTACAGCAAACTATGGCACAAATATACTAGAAAGGACCGGGTAAATCAGTGGCCACTGCCGGGATCTTTTGATCTCGCTAAAATAGAAATCTTAGAAACAGCGCTCTTTAAAAAGAAAACCACGCAAGCCATGCTCGACAACTTCGGCCTCTGACGAAAGAAAGCAATGCAACGAAAGAAAAGAGATGAAGCCAGGCATGATAAAGAAACACGAAAGTCTGCTTACCAGAACTATAAAAAGTTAGAAGAGGATATCAAAGAAAGAGAGAACGATAAAAGAGAACAAGAAGCGAAATTATCGGGCCAGTGCCCAGTTAGAACGCCTTCAACTCTGTACCCAGAGTTACCGGCTAAACAAAGAATAAACAATGACCTCTTATTGGGTCCTCCGATTATCCACATACCACCTCCTTATGCCCCTAACCACCCCATAGTACAGCAACAAGAACAGCAAGATATCAGCGGAGACGCCACAATCGTTTCCGCTCCAGTCGAGCCACTTGCACCAAGTGCCTCATCCACGAACGCATTAGTGGTAGTAGGACCAGTAGAAAAAGGGTTACCCAGGATTCCGCGATTAAGTACACAGGAGCGGGCAAATATTGATAAGATAGTCAAAACCCTTGTAAATAGAAGAGAAACATTAGAGTATGTGACAGACATATGCAAATTCTTATGACGCGAGCCACAAGCGATTCTTCATTGCGCGCTTCTGCTACTATGCGCTCACTGCCTATGAAGAGAAATACCAAGATGTAGGACCAGCGAGGCTAATGGCACTTTATAGAAAAGTGGACATAGGAGACGAGAATGACAGCGAGGTAGAAGAACTCTTCTTGTCCACGTTGGAAGTATTCCGCCACCTCATAGAACAAGGGCGGATAGATACAGACAGAGCATCAAAGCCAGTGACTCCCCAATGGAGAAACTGGATAACATGATGCCGATAAAAGAGGCTGCACCGTATTGGGTCCCCCCTAGAGGACAAGGGACTCATGATGACATAAATCATCAGGACGCTAAAGGGAGGGTAGTGTACAATTGGGTGTATCAGCCATGGGACAGACAGGACATCCTGACATTCCGTAAATCTCTTCCAGATTTACGGAAGAATCCCACCGCCTTTTACACCGAACTAGGTACCGCTTTGGGGTCCATGATAATGACACTTGCGGACATTGACTTGTTCTTCGGGTTATGTTTTCCGGCCGATGTGTGGAAGCAGATCAGGAAGATAGACCACACAGAATTGTTCGGTCATACCTGGGAACAACTCGACACATTAGACAAGCAATGGAATACTGGCCAAAAACCAGTTAAAGCTATATTGGACCTCCCCGATAAAATAGTGCAGAAAGTAAAAACATTGATACCAGAGAAAAAGATAGACTGGTCCATAGTGACAGCGTGCTGCCAGAAACCTCAAGAGGATGTCTCCGAGTATTTCTCGAGATTCGAAACAGTGTTCTCCGACTACAGTGGACAGAACATGTCCACTGCGACCGGACACCACTTATTCGTGCAGAATTACGTTAAAGGACTACTACCGGAGGTATCCCAGAAATTACAGACTAGCAAAATTAGTTGGGCAGCCTCTAAGCCAGCAGCTATTCTCCAAATGGCTCAGTATTATGAGCATCAGAAAAACGAAAATTACAGAGCCACAGAAAAGAAAAAGAAAGACTTAAAGGAAAGAGTAATGATAGCCCAGCTCCAAGGGGTGAATACGGGACGGGAACCATATAAAGGAAGTTGCCAACAGAATATCCCTAGAGTACAGCCTCCTAGAAATGACTCAGTGACACCGTATGTACGACGACAGGACTTGAGACAAGACCAATGTGCATTCTGCAAGAAATACGTGCACTGGGAGTCTCAGTGCCCAGCCTTATTAGGAGCTAGTAGAGGCAGAGGGATGAGAGAAATACCACATGAACAGGGAGAAAGAGGACGTGGAAGAGGGTATGCGAGCGAAGCTAGCGAAGGAAGGCCAGGAAGAGTGAACACATTTGACCGCCCTAGACAGAACCAGTGCTAGCAGACAGATTACGACAATATGTATGACTTTGCATAGGATAGCCAGGGGCAAGGGAGGGATCCAGTCGAGCTCTATGTTGACCAGCAAGGCCCTTATGTCACCGCAAAGGTCCTGGGCACAGAGTCGCCATTTTTGGTAGACACAGGAGCAACACGTAGTGCACTATCCAAATGACTGATTCCACGGGCACCCTTGTCTGGCTCACACATAACCTCTATAGGATTTGATGGTACGCCCTCCACCAACCCTTTGTCCAGACCAATCCCCTTCAAACTGGAAAAAAAAATTATTCACATGACGTCCTTCTCTCCTCCAACACCCCAGGCGCCATTATGGGTCTCGACCTACTGAAGCATTTCCGTGCGACTATCAGGTGTTCGCCGGACGGAGTACGAGTCATCTTATATGACAATCACCAGCTCTCGAGAGACAACCCCTCCCAACACATGTACCCCATCTCTGAAGCAGACACATCCCTACTAGATACTTTACCCTCGCATCTATGGGCTAAGGCTGATTCCGACGTAGGACGAATGATGATAGACCCAGTACATGTGACTATACAGCCCAACGCTACCTTACCGAAAATAACCCAGTACAAGATATCACCAGAGGGCGAGAAAACCTTGACGGAAATCATACAGTCACTCGTAGAGGCGGGAGTGGTGAAAGAGGTAGTGAGCAATGTTTGTAATAGTCCCATTCTACCTATCATAAAGAGACAGGGAGAGGGAGATGGAAAGGCCTACCGCTTTATCATCGACCTACGGGAAGTAAACAAAATAGTAGTACCACAGTATCCAGTAGTTTCTGACATCACCACCATCCTAACCCCGATTCCATCAACTGCTACCACTTTCACTGTCGCTATCTCTTCGTATTCACTCTAAGATCCCGCTCATATAGATTTTGTCGAGCACCCCAGGGGTACACAGAGAGCCCGAGCATCTATAGCCAGGTGCTCAAGAGACAGTTAGATGCAGTTCAATTGCCGGACGGAGTGGTGTTGATACAGTATGTGGACGATATCCTTCTAGCAGCAGACACCACTCCACTAGCTGTCAGAGCCACCATCCACCTCCTACACTTCCTTGCGGACAATGGCCACAAAGTTTATCGAAAGAAATTGCAGTTCTGCCAGCAACAAGTGACCTATTTAGGTCACCTCTTATCGAATGAAGGAAGAAGACTCACGCCCGACAGAATCCAGACAATCCCAGACACTCCCATTCCCAAGAATCAGAAGCAGGTCCGCTCTCTGATAGGCCTCACCTCATTCTGCAGACAGTGGTTACCAAACTTTAGTCTCACTGTGAAACCCCTTCTCTCCCTCCTAGCCAAAGACACCCCCTCACCTTTCCCCTGGTCACCCGAATGTCAGTCAGCATTCAAAGAATTGCGAGATGCCCTCTGTTTAGCTCCTGTTCTAGGTACCCCAGACTACTCCAAACCATTCTTCCTCTACACTCATGAAAGGGACGGATGTGCATTGTCCGTCTTAACACAGTCGATTGGTCACAAACATCGCCCATGTGCTTACTTCTCTGCCACCCTCGATCCGGTAGCTAGAGCGCTGCCAGCATGCTTACGGGCTGTGGCGGCTGCGGCTGTATCCATAGGCCAAAGTGAGGGAATAGTGCTCTCTAACCCCATCACAGTGTTAGTACCCCATGCAGTCGCCACACTACTGAACCAGAGCAAGACCCACCATCTGACTAGCGCCCGGTTGACAGGCTACGAGCTAACCTTGCTAGCACCACACATCACACTAAAACGATGCACTACTCTCCATCCTGCGACGTTGTTACCACTACCCGAGACTGACCCTGTGTGTCTCCACTGCATGATTGCGTAACCCTCACTGACGAACAGACAAAGAGTAGAGTAGATCTCCGAGACACTGCCTTCCCAGAACGAGAAGGGGAACTATGGATGGACGGGTCGTGCCTCAAACTTCCCAGTTTGGGCTGTACTGTTCCCATGAGGCACAGGGTCAGACTGATTTGCATATAGCCATGTCTGAAATGGGGTGGCTGAGTGGGCTAAAGAATGGTGGTGGATTAAACCCAGATCAGTTGACTGGGGGTGAGTGTTTGATTTGCTCAAACGCTCCGTCCATCATCCCCTTTTGTATCGCTTTGTTCGCCCTAAGTGTGGCAGGGTATGCTCAGACGTGAGTCCCTTGCTCACTTGGCCACTGGATTCAAGATAGCCTGGCTGATGAGGATTATGAATCCGAAACCGGTCCCAGGATGCTTGTTTCCGGTCCATGGAAGACATGGCTTGGCAGTTCGGGCTGTACTGTTCCCATGAGGCACAGGGTCAGACTGATTTGCATATAGCCATGTCTGAAATGGGGTGGCTGAGTGGGCTAAAGAATGGTGGAGGATTAAACCCAGATCAGTTGACTGGGGGTGAGTGTTTGATTTGCTCAAACGCTCCGTCCATCATCCCCTTTTGTATCGCTTTGTTCGCCCTAAGTGTGGCAGGGTATGCTCAGACGTGAGTCCCTTGCTCACTTGGCCACTGGATTCAAGATAGCCTGGCTGATGAGGATTATGAATCCGAAACCGGTCCCAGGATGCTTGTTCCCGGTCCATGGAAGACATGGCTTGGCAGTTCGGGCTGTATTGTTCCCATGAGGCACAGGGTCAGACTGATTTGCATGTAGCCATGTCTGAAATGGGGTGGCTGAGTGGGCTAAAGAATGGTGGTGGATTAAACCCAGATCAGTTGACTGGGGGTGAGTGTTTGATTTGCTCAAACGCTCCGTCCATCATCCCCTTTTGTATCGCTTTGTTCGCCCTAAGTGTGGCAGGGTATGTTCAGACGTGAGTCCCTTGCTCACTTGGCCACTGGATTCAAGATAGCCTGGCTGATGAGGATTATGAATCCGAAACCGGTCCCAGGATGCTTGTTTCCGGTCCATGGAAGACATGGCTTGGCAGTTCGGGCTGTACTGTTCCCATGAGGCACAGGGTCAGACTGATTTGCATATAGCCATGTCTGAAATGGGGTGGCTGAGTGGGCTAAAGAATGGTGGTGGATTAAACCCAGATCAGTTGACTGGGGGTGAGTGTTTGATTTGCTCAAACGCTCCGTCCATCATCCCCTTTTGTATCGCTCAAACTTCCCGATAGCACCACCTCAGCAGCATATGCCGTAACCACAGCCCGAACCATCCTAGAGACAGCCCGCATTGCCCAGCGATCCGCCCAAGCAGCAGAACTCATTACCCTTACACGAGCCTGTATTTTAGCGGCTGGCACGACAGTCAACATATACACTGATAGCCAGTATGCCTTTGGGGTGGTTCATCATTTTGGGCTCCTGTGGAGCGAAAGAGGGTTCCTGATGTCACACGGCACACCCATCCTACATGGAGGTCTAGTCTCAGCTTTGACAGAAGCAGTCCTCCTCCCCAAGCAGCTAGCAGTGATTAAATGCCAAGCACATAAGAAAGTGACTGACCTCATTGGCCGGGGTAACGCACTAGCTGACATTACTGCCCGAACCACAGCCCAAAGCAAGAACCACGACACGGATTTACGTGACCAGGTCACAAGCAGAACAATGGACTGACGCTACGGCGACTGTTAGGGACAAACAAACGGCAGGCACACAAGACGAACTGACTGAATGTGCTCGGGTGGGACTAAAAGACGAGGAAGACTGCTGGAGAACGAGTGACGGGGACAAATGGCTATTACCAAATGCCTACCTAATCCCTGTATTGACCATGGCACATTTACCAGCACACATAGGTTCTGTCCCCATTACCGAATTGATCACCAGAGTATGGCATAACAGCAAAATATCAGAATCAGCAAAACGCCTAGTGCAACAATGCCTAGTATGTCTACAACACAATCCAGGGAAGGGGACTGTAGTACCACGGGGAGGGTTTGGAGTCCCCGACCATCCCTTTGAAGTCCTCCAAATGGACTACATCCAACTAGAAAGGTGCCGCGGTCTTAAATACGTATTGGTGATCGTGTGTGCTTTTAGCAAATGGGTGGAGGCTTACCCCACCAGCGACAACACCGCCTTAGCCACAGCGAAGGTGTTACTAAAAGAATTCTTCCCCCGATATGGCCTTTGAAGAGTTTTATGGAGCGACAATGGCCCCCACTTCGTAGCCGAAGTGATACGAAACATATTGAAGGGGTTGGGGGTAAAGCAAAGGTTCCAGGCTGTTTTCCACCCCAATCAGCGGGCCTGGTAGAGAGACACAGCCCTACACTCAAACTAAAGCTAGCAAAAATAGTCACCACAACTGGGTAAAAATGGCCAGATGCCCCTGGCATTGCTATCAATGCGCTCTACCCCAACCAAACACCGACTAACCCCCTATGAAGTGGTCTTTGGCAGACCTATGAACATTTGGGCGGCACCAAAGCCAACTTCCATCCATGATGTCCCGGACATACTAATGTCTGATTACCTGTACAAATTGATGACAGGTGCTGCATGCCATTCCAGACGTGTCCAGGGGCTGTGGACATGATATCAAACCTGGGGACTTCGTGCTAACCCGTAATTTCCAGAGGTCGAAGAGTCTAAAACCCAGGTGGACGGGCCCCTGGCAGGTCCTGATTACCACGGGAACTGCCCTTCGTGTAGAAGGAAAGAAAAACTGGGTGCATGCGCACCACTGCAAGAGAATACCTCCAACACTGACGGCCCCCGGAGAAGTGAACAGCCAAGAAGAGCTCCTGACCAAAGACCGACCAGCCCTGAGTTGTTATCCACAAACAGAGACACTTGAATTGGCAGAGTTTCCTGACCCCACTGTACCATCCAAGGAGGGGTACAACTCAAGATCAACGAAAGGAGAGTGCTCCGACAAGCAGGCCACTAACTGAGTCAAAAGTCTCAGATCGGTATCTAACACTACAAGGCTACCAGGAGATATGCTAGACAAAGGTATGTGGTCCTGCCAGTCGTCGAGTCTCTTGAAGGTGATGGAAGATCCCAGACGACCGAAGAACCACCGCGATGACTCCAAACTTGCCAAGCTGCAGAGTCCAAAGACAATAACTCTTGTGGCAGAATCTCTCACCTGCCTCTTGCTGATTTTTGTCATCTGGTACCTTGAAGAAAATACTCCCGCTTACAGGACAATGTCACCCACCGTGCAACCCACCACAGAAAGGGTACACTATCTGGTGTCACTGTCCCCACGCCTCCGAGAACGACGCAAAGAGTTCTGGAACAATTCTTTCATACAGTTATTGCACCAACACAATCTTGTCGCAAATGCCACGAACTGTTGGATCTGTGGGTTTCTACCTCATGCCACTGAACTGTAGTGTAGTTCAACCCTGGGCGTACCACTTCGCTACGCCCACGGAGTGGACGGAGTGTTGCCTACTCCGCCATTTGCGAAGTAGGCGTAGCAGATAACACTACGCCCACCCCGCGGGCGTAGCGAAGTTGCCCGCCAGTTGCCCGCCTCCCGCTCTCCCTAAATACTTAAATAACATTTTAGAAAATGATTAAAAACCACTTACCTTGTCTGCCGCGTCCCCGGGGCTCCCTCTCGTCATTGCGCGATTCGCGCCGCCGTCTTGAATAGTAATGCGCATGTGCGGCCGCCCGGGCATGCGCATTTCTCGCGGGAGGGCGGGGGTGGCTCGTAGTGGGGCTACGCGAAGTGCGTAGGTGGACGTAGTGTCTCGCCCGCTTCGCGAAGCCCCACTACGCCCACTACGCCCAGGGTTAGTGTAGTTCCTATATTACAAATAGGCTCTGCGCATTGGAATAACATAAACGATAGTTTAGACGTAGGACTGAGGTCGACTAGGTCTCTATTGAATATGTTAGACTTAATTGTGTATGCCAGCTAGCTCAGAGGTCACTAGAAACTTTCTCGAGTAAACAGGAAGGTATTAACTTTCCTGAATAGACAAGAAGGGATTCGTTTCTGACAACCGCATAAACATGACAACTTTGCTCCCTCCAGAATAAGGAGTATATCTCGAGTCGCGGAAACAATAGATACCTATTTTACTCAGTCAATCGTGCATGCTTAGTTTCACCAGAAGCGCAGAGAAATAGAGAGACGGGCGTTTTCAATAAAAGTGGTTATTTATTGAACAGTCTTCTTTCTCATGCAAGAGAAGTGAGTTGCCACAATTGCAATACTTGTCATAAAGTAAAGTGTGTACAGTAAAAGGAGTATTATGAAATAATACTGTAAAAGCATGTTACAGTTTCTAAGCCATACCGTGTTTAAAATAGATAAAATATATACATACATAAAATCATTGACTAAACTTACTTAACTGGTGCTTCTAAGATACGTCTACCCCGGTGTACCTAACCTAAGCCTAGTACGTGGGAAGGAGTAAGTTAGCTGCAGTTTAGGTTAAGATAGTTTTTGCCAAGAATCTGAACCAAGAATTCTTTAAGGATCTAATCAGCTCCGTACCTTGGTTATAGAATGAAGGAGGTCTTGTATCTCGTTCTCAGGACTCGATCTCCCAGTAACCCGCAAAGGTGACTGGAAACACTGGAGCTGGATTTCTCGGCAGGAGAAAAGACAGCGTCTCTCTCAGTGCGTCAATGGGAGGGTCGGCTTCCTTCGGTACTCGTTACAGCAGGGTGTCGGGTAAGTAGATAGCCGATCTGCTCCAAACCACCGTGTGTTTGCTAGGGCAGCTGTTGGTATATTTATACCTGGAAGGTGCCGAGTTTGACATAAGGGTGGACATAAGACGTCACTAAGAACTTACAGTTCTTTCAGGATTCAGGAGTTCTTGGACAACTCAAGACAGAAGCGGGGGAATTCCCAGGCTGCTGGAGGCTTGGTTTGTTTAAAGAACGCGTTGTACTTTCTAGGAGTCTATGGGAGTAGCCTTGCCGTATTTGGACTGCATTGGCTATGACTAAATATGGATATGATTCTTATGCCTTTATAAGGATATGATTTGTTATAACCACATAAGGGCATAAATCGGGAATATTTAAATAGGGTCCTAGATACGTTCACAACACCCACTCCACGTATAATGTCCATCATTACTAAATACTAAGCAATAATAAACATATACCTATGCATGTGTTTTCCAGCCCACCCCAAAATACATAAAATGCATTTGAAATGGTTTGTACACGAAAAATGAGTAGTATACTGTACGCTTTACAAGCAATGATATCATTCAGATTATGCATATATTGTACATTGGATGATGACTGAATGAATCACGAAAATTACATTTATGAAATGGCTCTTAATATAGAAGAGAAGGTCGAGACCATTTCATCACATATTTATACAATACTGTACATGTGCAAGAGGCTGAATCAAAATATTGTCTCTAGAGTTTTAAAATAGAAATCTTGTTCTTTAAGAATAGTTCTACTTTAAGCAGAGTACCATGTGCCAAAAAAAAGTAAATATTTTGGGAACAGGAAAAGAATTTCGCTTTCATGGCAAAAAATAGTTCCAATAGTTTTTTAGGAGTTCTGTTTATCAAAACTGAAGGCCGAATTCAGAGTTCAGGGAATGCTGTGTGCTCATGTTTTCAAAAGTTATTCAAAAATTATTCTCGTTGCTAGGAGAGAACATTAACTCAGATAGGCTGGCAAAGAATTCGTCTACAACAGTAGGTGAAAGTTGGACCAGGTCCGAAAAAGTAGAAATAGTGCATATGTGAGACTCATTGCCATCATCGATGTCTGGATCAGCAATGTTCACAGAAGGTTGTACCTGTGTGCCGCTTTCATCTCGTACCTCATCGTCACCTAATCGTAATGATGATGTCTCAACTAATGCCGTCATCAGAATAGCTAGCCGCTGGGGACAACACGTTGCATGAGCCGTTACCAAACCAAGCAAAGTATCGATAACCATAGGTACTGCTGATGGTAGTGTGAGACAGACGTCCAACACGCATTCTTCTCCGCATAGCAGGCATCGTAGAACAGGTAGGATGCAATCTTACCAGATTGGTCTGAATGAAAGAAACCAGGTAGTATTCAGATCTCTTAGCCGAGCTAAGCCGAGGACCTTAGTTATTCTTTCTCGGTATCTCATCGCAAGGATCGTTTCTTCCATTGTAGCCTGAGTTTTGTCTGTGACTGGACTTGCCATATCGGAGCAGAAGGAACAAAAATAAAATTCCTGCTACGAGTCCCAAGATGAGAGGCAGGCTGCCGAACACAGAGTGCACGAAATTCAGGAAGATGCTCAGGACTGCTTCAAAGGGTGCTAATAGTCCTGAAAAAATTGTCTTAAATACATGTGCGATGCCACTGGTATCAGACATGTTTAAAATTTGACCTAACATTTGTACGAAATGCATGGGGCAATTTGTCGATAATAGTGTATGTATCTCTGCCGCTGTCCTCGCAACTTGCAGATCATACGTCTCTTTGGACGAGGTTAAAGGCACAGTTGCCTGAAAAAGAATAGACTTCATTTTGCTTAAAGTATCAATTCAAATAGAAGAGATATTCAGAGATGGCCATATTGCTGCCTCCTTGTCTGGTTTGCTGTTTGGATACAATACTTGCATACAGCAAATGACCCTGGAAGTAACGCTCACGAGATAGGCTATTCCTGGCACCATGCCACAACAGCTGTGGTCACTTATTATAACGTAGCTGCCGTTGGAAAGCTGTCTGAAAAAAGGCTCTATCTGTGTTGCAGGGGTGCCGTGCAGATGACATGAAAGGTTATTTGATGAACCTTCGCAGGCTCCATGCAAGTTAATACCTTGACACAGAAATGTATCGCTTAGTGAATTTTTACAGTTGTTACCACTAAGACATACCTCTTTTTTCCCTTCACTGGAACATCTATGTGTATAAGGTAAATTTCAGGTTGACTTGATGTATCCTTTACCCAACCTTTCATACAGGCCTGCTGGTATATACTTTTGGCAATATTGAAACTGAAAAGTCGTTATCGGAATTGTGACTGTACCATGTATTATCCATTCAATGACAGGTCGTTCTGACATTGTTAATGGTAATTTTTCAAGTTTTTCAATGCTCAGTATCGTATAGTCTGCTCCTTTTTATGCCAAAGAGATTTCTTTATCAGTAAGGTTAAGGATAGAAAATAATGACGTTGTGTTGATTAGATGCCATTGGAAGGTAGCCTGAACGCAGATTTTGTAACGTCCAGCCTAGCTGTACAATAGAACGTAATTGGGACTGGCCATGTTGTAACATTAGCATATCCTGTTCTATTATATCAATAGCAGATGATACAATGCTGTCCAGTGAATAAATTCTGGAGGACAGAGTCGTCAACCCATTGTCCACTACAGACAGTGGTTTTTCCAAATGAATACGATCAATTTCTCGTATTTTTTCAGCAGTTTCAATTTGCATTTCTTTCCAAGCTTCGTCGTGAGCATCGTAGATACCGGCGTATATGAAACGTTTTTGACTCTGTTTGCGAGGTCCCAATATGAAATCTCACAAGTCAGCACCTTCTTTAAGTAAAGTCAAGTGTTGCTTAATTTCAGGTAGTGTAGATTTCTGTAGCCATTCGAGGCATAGTTTCCCTACACTGTATGTTGTAACTATCCCTGGATGTTGTCTCTGGGACTATCTTGGGTCTGGCCTGTTTTGTTTCAACCCCTGTCTTTAATAAATGTCAAGATAGATTCCTGAATAAGTGTCTGTGGGCCAGATCAACCATTTTCTCCAATCAGGATTTGTTCTGTTTTGTTGTAAAATATGGGATACGTCTATCTCCACATCTGTAGTGCTATTACTATCAGGTATGGGCTTTGAAATAGACGGTTTGTTTAAGTCTTTTATCTTGGCTAGGGCAAGACAGGTTGTTTGTTGAATGGTGTCATTCAGGAACATTATCTGTTCTGGGATCATGCAGGCTCTAAATAATGCTTCTAGACCTTGTACCTGCCAATCTTTTGTACCCCAAATGGTTTTTGTTTCAATGTTGTTTTTCCAAAATTCAAAACCAAATGTAGACATTTTTTCATAAAAGTTTGTAGAATATATTAATTTAGTGTTTGTCAACATGTTTTTCATTCCTGTCTTATTTAACATTTTAAAATAAAACCTTTCTGGATCTGTGTTGTTAAACCCTGAGAAGTATGGGAATTTCTCATAAAATGTTTTCGAGCTGCCTTTTGGAGGTGTTGGACAATGTTCCCATTGATTATAAGTAAAAACATTTCTAGGATTAGCAGATTTATGCAAATAGTGATGACCATAATGATTATAGCAATACATTTCTTCATAATTTGACGAGCCTTCTAAATAATCATGCTCTGTGAATTTTGCTGACATTTCTAAATCTGACATCATATTATTAATATTTTCAAAGTCCCAATCATCAGAGAAAGTACTTGGTGTCACAAAGTCACTTAATGAAACCATGAACTTATGTGGATATTTCAAGAGTTCAATCGAGCCATACATTTCGTAATCAGTAGCGTCCCATGCTACACCACCAGGTATAGGAATGGGTGTGATGTTCACTGATGATAGTTCTCTTTTTTCAATGTGAGAAGATCTGTGAGGCTTTAGGACCAAGTTGATGTTCTGACTTGCTGTGTCCATTGTACTATATTTTCCATCAATGAATTTTCCCAAGCTTAAAACCAAAATGAGCCAGAGTAGGAGGAAAGGTACACCTAACACAATCCATAATTCAATCCATGGTGAAATCAGATATGTTTCTTTGAGTTGATGAAAGAGTTCAGTCATTTTTTCTTTGAAAGTTTTAGTTGCTGGCGTTTCTTCATGTTCACTTGGATCATCAGAAAAGTCATCGAAATTGATGAAGTAGCCAGATGCAGTTCTGTCAATTGTTGGAATTGCTTCCGGATTTTCATTTGTCTTTGTACGTGTGTAGTCAGAGGCTACATCATTGTAGATTGGTGTTTCTTGACGAACTGTTGCAATTTGGGTTTCAAGAGGCACAAGTTCCATGGCTTTGTTGCATAGTCCTTTTTTATTCACTGCAGGTTTATCAAATGTGATTAGTCTCTCAGTTTGAACCTCTTGAATTGTAGCAAGGTTTGGTCTTCTGCTACTTCTTGGGAGTCCACTGGGCCTGCTACTTATTATTGGCCACATGATTGTGGTTTTACCAGGTCGATTGATACAACTCTGTTCTCCTTTTTACCAGCAAGGGGCGGCAGTACTACTGATCTTGTTCTGCTGACAGCTAAGACAGGTACTGCTTTTCTGTAAGAAGGCCCAAATTCCTTCTTCACCGCGATCTTTTCTCTGACCAGATCCCCAATCTTTGGAATCCAGACAGGTCTTGCTGGGACAGGTGGTTTTTCTTCAGTGGCCGTTGGCTTTAGCTTTATGTTACTTAGACTTCTTCTTGTTTTATTTAAGTCCTGTAAAAGAGCCAAACAATCTTTGATAGCAAAGGTTTTTTGTTCCACCACTGAAGTCTGACAATCAAGGTCATGAATGATCATTCTGGTACCAAACAAAAGTTCGTAGGGAGTGATACCTCCTAGAGAATTTCTTGGCAGATTATTAAGACTACGTTGGACACTTGTTAGATGTTTGACCCACCCGTCACCCGAACCTAATACCCTCGCTGTTATAGATTGCTTTATGTCACGGTTTTTTCTCTCCACTACCGCATTTCCCTCGGGATGGAATGGACTAGAGTACCGCAATGCAATGCCCAAGCTGGCCATGGCCTCCTTGTAAACTCGAGAGCTAAACGCAGGACCCTGGTCAGAATGTAGCATGCCAATTGCGTATGTGCCGATAAAGACTCGCAAATCTTTTATAACAGTTCTGGCGTCAGCCGAGCGCTGGGGTCTCATCTAAATGAATCTCGTCTTAATAATTATGGGATCGCATTTTTCCGTCTGGATGTCTGCGTATAGATAGCCTAATGCTTTCTAATAGAGGTATCTGGGCTGGTGTCTGGTCCGGTTCACAAC
Source organism: Lissotriton helveticus (assembly GCF_964261635.1). NCBI lineage: Eukaryota > Metazoa > Chordata > Amphibia > Caudata > Salamandridae > Lissotriton > Lissotriton helveticus. The sequence goes on along the minus strand of NC_136067.1, from coordinate 1,592,738,425 downwards.
TGCGATCTCTATTGCAGTCCTGACAATTCATTGCAAAGTTGTAAATTTGCACGCTCATCCCCAGCCACCAGTATTGTGATTGTAATTCTATTAGAGATTTCAAGATCTCTTGGTGCCTCAGACCCATTCCCATGTGTGCTTCTTGAATCAAGTAAGCCCTCCGGTTCATGTTTGGAATTACTCTATCCCCCCACTCCAGGAATTCGAGCAAACGGAACAGAGTTCGCATCAATTATGTATATATTTCCGAGTGAATAATTTAGAGGTAACGCCGCATAGTTGCCTTCCATTGAGGCTTTTACTGCTAGTAGCGTTTCTCCATCTATTTGTTTTTTAGAACGCTTTTTTGTAGCTACGGAAGCCGGTTTGACAGCTGCCGCTGTGGCTCTGTTAGCCGATGAATTCCCCGCAACGTGAACGCCATCACGTTGATGACTCAGTGTATGTATCACGTGAGTCTTTTGTAGTTCTTTCTGCAAAAATCGCGCATGCTGCATTGTAAACTTGTTTTTCCACAACGTATTGTTGTGCAAATCTGTCCGTGTATATTACACACGAGTACTGTTCGAGAGGCAGAATTTCGATTGACAGAGGACATTCATGTTCGTATTCCAGATCTTCTAGTTTTTTCATTTTGGGATCAAATGCGTGTTTCACGTCTGTTGTAGCAAGAGAATTTTCCCATTGTATCCATTTTGGATCTAAAGCTTTAGCATTCGGAATGCTTGGTCTTGTTACTGCCTCAAGGGCTGATACTGCTGTTAAAACATCTGATCACATGCCCTTATTTCCTCAGCTCTTTGGAGAACTGATTTCTCAACTTGCTATCAACCATGCCAGAATCATTGTCATTGGCGATTTTAACTACTGGCCTTTAGACCCACGTGAAAGCAACCTATCGGTTAAATTCTCTGACCTACTGACTGGCCTAAACTTCTCCCAAAACATTAATAAAGCCACCCACATCAAGGGGCTTGGACCTCTAATATTACAATTACCTCCCCTATTATTTCCCCTTGCCCTTGGTCTGACCACTCCTTCATCTCTTTTGTCATTACTCAGACCCCTTATGTCCCTCCGACCCCTGTTAACAATTTCTTAGCCCGAAACTGGAAACGAGCTGACCAGAGCGAATTCCATAGTCTCTTGATCTCCTCCGCCCCTAATGAAGTGCCTTCTACCTCTGCCCAAGCATCTAGTATAGCTAGCTGGTAGGAATCAGCCTGCGACAAAGTTGCTCCTATGAAAAGAATTAAAATCAAGCGTCCTCATGACGCTCAGCGTTGGTTTCAGAGGAATTGAAAAAGGAGAAATTGGCCTTGCGGCAGGCCGAACGCAGCTGGCGGCGTCATTACACCCCTGAGGAGAAAATCATCTATACCACTTTACTAAAACATTATAAAAATTCTATTTTACAAACTAAAATTTCATATTTCTCTCAAAAATGTATTAATTCCTCGTCCAAATCCAAAGATGTTTTTTCTATCGTTAACGAGCTTATTCAACCAGACCGGGTACTGGCCAAACCGGCCCCCTCACAGGCTTTGTGCGACTCATTAAACGCTTTTTTCATTGATAAAATTGCTGTCATTAAAAGTAATATCCCGCATTCTACTCCATCTTTGGCCCCCGCTATCATTTGTAAAAATCCACTGGTGTTATATCACATTCCACCGATCTCTAAGACAGAATTCTTGACCCTCTTGAATAGAGTAAGCTCTGGCTCCCCGAACGACTGCTGCCCCCCCCAGATTCTAAAAGAAGCCTTTCGAGCCTGTCATGATCCTCCACTTTCATAACTTAACAGTTCTCTGACCACAGGCATTGTTCCGGACTCCTTCAAATGTGCCGCAATGGTACCCATTCTCAAAAAGCCCAATGCCGACCCCCTTGTACTGAGTAATTTCCGCCCCATCTCCCTGCTTCCTTTCCTTAGTAAAATCTTAGAGGCCCACGTGACCAATTGTCTCCGTTCCTTTATTGAGTCCTCCCAATTCCTAGATCCCCAGCAGGTGGGTTTTCGGCCGGCACACTCTACTGAGGCTGTTTTTGTGGCTGTGATGGACGAGCTCAGGAGGGGAGCTGATAACAACATCCCCCAGGCCCTTGTGCTTCTGGATCGGTCGGCTGCTTTCGACACGGTCGATTACGATCTTCTGATCGACCGTGTCGGCAGCGCCGGCATCCAGGGCGTGGCTCTGGAGTGGATCAGATCCTTCTTACTTCACCGCTCCCAGGCTGTTCACCTATCCACCTTTTCAGCCACCCCTGAGAAACTAACTTGTGAGGTCCCACAAGGGTCTGCTTTAGCGCCACTCTTATTTAATCTGTACATGCAACCCCTGATTCGATCCCTGAGTAACAACTCAGCCACTATCCTTAATTACGCTGATGACATTCAAATGGTCTTCAATCTTAATTCCTCATCCACATCCATCGCCGACTTTCAGTCTACTATGACTTTTATTGGCGAATGGATGTGTCAAAGCCAATTGAAACTTAACCCCGACAAAACGGAGCTGGTCTTAACTGGAGGCTCTCTTAATCCTTGGAACCCCCACTTTTGGCTACCTTCTTGGGGCTCCGCTCCCTCCCCTGCTGACTCCGTGAAGAGCTTAGGGGTAATCATCAGCAAGGACCTTTCTCTAACACCTCAGATCAATGCAGTCACTTCATAGTGTTTTTTCCATCTTCGGAGAATTCGAAAAATTTGCAGGTTTCAGACCACTGAGGCCCTTATATTAGTCATCATGGCATTAGTCACCTCCCGCCTTGACTATGCCAACGTCCTTTACGTTGGCATTCCAGCCTACCAGCTCCGCCAATTACAACTGGTGCAGATTCAAACGGCGAGACTTGTTTTCCGTCAACCTAAACATCAACACGTCTCCCCCCTGCTGAAAAAGCTCCATTGGCTTCCGGTGGCAAAACGCTGTATTTTTAAACTTGGCTGCACCATCTTTAAGTCACTAACCGGCCATGGCCCTGCCTGTGTAACATCTAGGATTCACCGTTATGTCCCTTCCCGTAACCTCTGCTCCCTGCACCACAACCTTCTTTCTGTTCCTTCTTTCAAGCGGAAGAAACATGGCGGTTTTGGGTTTTCTTTTTTGGCACCCAAATTATGGAATTCTTTTTCATACGCACTCAGGTTCACCTCCTGTTATACATCCTTCAGGAAACTGTTAAAAACTCACTTGTTCCGTCAAACATATGATGATTAAACACCTGCACCTTGCTCCCCACCTTTGCTTATCCGTTCTACAGCGCCATGAAACCAGTGGTGTCCGAGCGCTTTATAAATAATTTTTACATTACATTACATTACAGATATGCTCTTGCCTTGGGCTAGGGCTCTTTCTTTTGCTACAGCAGTTTGAACCGCAGTCAGAATTTTTTCAGTAGAACTGAATTTCATTTCAGCTTGTGTGTACAAGTGTGATTTATAAGCTATTGGTACCGTTTCTCCCTCATTAGAGGTCAGGTATGTGAATCCGCATCTTCCTGGGATGACTCGGATTACAAGGTTGCGTTCGTTTGTGCGTGTTTGCAGTTTTGTTTTAGTTAACATGTCTGTTTGTATCGATCCTAAAATTTTTGTATGATTTTGTGTCCAATTAATTGGTTTGAAATTAGGTTTTATTAATTCGTAGTGTGGTTTAACCCTCTCTGCGTAGTTTAGAATGTATGTTCTTCCGAAATTCAGGAAACCTAGAATTGATTGTAAGTTTTTAAGAATTTTTGGAGCTTGGAGTACTGCACATTTCTCTAAGAAGTTGTCTGCTAAGCTTTTGCCTTCACTTGATAACTCATATCCCAAAAATATCCCAAAAATAGGACAGTGAGGTGGGCAATTCATGATTTTTTAAAGTTGAATTTGTACCCTTCAGCTGCGAACCCAAGTATAATGGTGTTCACTCTTTTCAAGTGTGTCTCCAGGTCATCGTCTGTAAGATAGATGTCATCGACATAAGATAATGCCTCATCATCATACATTTGTAGTAATTCTGTTACCCTGGCTGAAAATAATCCTGGGCTGTTCTTGAATCCCTGTGGGAGACGACAAAATTGCATTTGGGCCCCCATACAGGAGAA